>NC_059435.1:58287765-59756937 GCF_021028975.2 Sphaerodactylus townsendi | reverse complement strand
TTTTTATACCCTGCTTTTATCTATCTTTTAGGAGTCTCAAAGTGGCTTACAGTCACCTCCGCTTCCCTGCACACAACAGTCACCTTGTGAAGCAGGTGGGGCTGAGAGAAATCTGAAAGAATTGTGACTGGCCCAAGGTCACCCGGCAGGCTGCATGTGGACAAGTGAGAAAACAAAACTGGCTCACTAGATTAGAATCCACTGCTCATGTAGAAGAGTGGGGAATCAAACCCGGTTCTCCAGATTAGAGTCCACAGCTCTTAAAGACTACACCATCCTGACTGTCGGGCAGCATAAAAATGTTTTAAACAAAATAAATATTTTGTATGCCTAAAGATGCCAGTGATATAAAGTACACACAGATCTATTATGTTGCTAAGCTTAGGTTGAGATTTCTGACCCAATTCTTGCCTGTGCGAACAGGTTAGTTTTCCCAAGGAGTAGCCAGAACTCCAGGAAAACAGTTCAGTTGTTTCATTGTTGGCAAAAGAGGTAGTAGAAGATATACTCCAATATTTGGGTGGGAAAAAACCTACTTTCTTCATGTATGTTCAACAACAGAAAGGAAATCTATCCTCTTTTTGTAGGCTTTTCTATGGTTCCAAAATCTCTGAAACCAGGCACTTTCTGTGGAGGCAGTAATGCACAATCACATATCATTTGTCATAAGTCATGCAGGCATACTCAGGATTTTTACTATATAAACGCAAACGAAGCAATCATCTTTCTCAGAATGTGAACATGCAATGAAAATAATTGCCCCTGATGACCTCAGGGGATTGCATGGTAGGTGTTACACACAAGTATGTGGCATAATGCCATTGTGGTAGAGCACATGCTGGACATGCAGCAATCTCTGCGTTCAGTCCTTAGCATCTCCAGATAAAGGTTCTCAGTTTACAGTGTGTAGAAAGAACTTTTTATCTTGGAGGTATTGGATAACTGATGCCAACTGAATAAGTTGGACTAATGGCAGTGTTGTGTTAGAAAATCTCTTTTGTGTACTGTACATTCAAATATGTGCTAAAGCTCTTATTTGTCACTCTTAAAGCCATTCACTTGTTTATATTGTACATACAAAAACTGATAGACCTCTCATTTTATTTATTTTTCCTCACCGACCACCACTGTCACTCCAGAGACTTATGAATTGTCCCTTGTTGTTTTCCTGTCCCACACTTACAGTGATGGAGAATCCAACAAATGCTCTTTATTTATATGCCAGGTTATGGCATAAAAAAAAGGCTTACTGAAATATTATTTAATTTTTATTTTGGGGGGAAGGAAATATTATCTAATTTTTCTTTTGGGGGAAATGGGAAAGTCAAGTTATTAGCGAGGTTTCGGAAAATAAAGACAAAACAACAAGAATGAGGAAACTTGGGATATTTATAACCAACAGATATTTTATATACAGGATGGAGTTGATGTATTTCATAGACAAGTGCTGAAACTTTTCAGTTAGAATGAAATAGAGAACACTTAGCAGGCGCTGCTTAGCTGAACAGACATACGTTTGTTGGCAACAACATTTTTAATGCTCATGGAGTCAGGAACAAAACACACAATTTCCCAGTTTCTTCCTTAAAACTGATTGGGAATCACCCAATTTTCTTTGGAGCTATTTCTTTTAGGGAAGGAAACTCAATTCGCTTCCCCCACACTGGATCCTTCTTGATCCTGTGTTCCTCTCAGTCCCACTGCTAGCTTCTAACCCAATTGCAGAATTCTCTGTAGTTTTTTCCCCAAAGTTTCTGTCACTTACAATGCAATCCTAAGGAGAGTTTCTCCAGTCTAAGCCCATTCATTTCAATAGGCCTAGACTAGAATAACTCTCCTTAGGGTTGTATGATTAAGGTTCCATGATGGGGACAACTCATCAGCGTTCAGTTGTCCGTCACAGAAGCTAACACAGGGTCAGTTTTCCAACAGGATTGTGTGTGTGTTAAGTTTTCCAATACCCATGTGTGTGAATGCTTCAACATTTATCTAGATTTTGATTTACTGCATATCATATACACACTTTTTTGAAAATGTCTGAGGATGAAGCAAATTATCAGGGCACCTGCTGAAACATCTGCCAGTCCAGCACATGTGAATCCTTTGGAAAAGTTGGCTAGCAACTCCCCTCCCCTTCCCTCCCCTCCCTTGCATGCCCCCTCCCCCTCCCTCCCCTTGCATGCCACCCCAACCTCCCTCCCCTCCCCTTGCATGCCACCCCTCCAACTCACACGGTCGTTTTGGATACTTCCTTCATGCTTGTAAGGGGGTCTGAGTTGTCCGGGAGTTCAGCCAATGAAATGTGTTTGCATGATTCAGTACAGAATCAAGAATACATTCAAGAAACATTCAGGTCAGCAAGTCATCATCTACAGGAGATCTGTACATCTCCTACAACTTTTGGCATGCTTAAAAACCCTCATCAAGAAGTCAATGATAGGGGAGTGATGGGCATGAAGCCACAATATTAAACTGTTTATTTATAAATCAAAAAGGACATCATCTGGGAGTTCTGAAGAAAACATTGTGAGATCTATGCTTCTTGTGGGAATTGGCTAATAAATAGTTATTTTCATGTGTTGAAAGCCCTCTTTCTCTGATCTCAGCCAAAGACTGACTGGGAGGTGTTGGAATAGGGATGATCGACACCAAAAGTTGCTGGGTGATGATATGATTTATATATGACTCTTTCTCTTTATTATTATTCTTTACAAGCTGAAGTAGAGTGAGTGGAAAGAAACATCAGCACGGTCAATATACTGTTATCATGTTGAGTGATCTTGGTGATGTTGAGGACATCTTTCACTGCGGTTTTGTCCAAGCTTTTATCTAATGGAATTTTACTCAATCAAAATTTCTCTCTCTCTCATCAGCCTTTCTCATTAAGATTTAAGCCAAAACAATGTAATAAGACAGTGTAGTGCATAGTGCCATGCCAGCAGGGGCTGATGGGGATTGTAATCCATGAACATCTGAAGCACCAGAGTTGGACACCTCTGGCATAGTGCAGCACACACACGTCCTTTTCCAGAAGCATTGTGGGTAAATTAATAAACATGGTGGGAAGATTGCAGTGACAAGATTGTCTCTGACCTACAGGTATTTGTCACAAGCATACGCATATGCTAATCTCACTGTGTGATCAGGACTCCTCAAAAAAGCTGGATTCCAGTTGTACAGAGACAGTTGTATAGGCATAGGATACCCATAAACTTTATACATACATTCCAACAAATGCACACAGATCTGGACTGGAGTTTGCTGCAGTGATCCAACTTCCCCTCCCCAGTGTATCCTTTTTGCTCAGTGTGACAAGTCAAGGTAGAGTTGACAACTTCCAGGTGGAGCCTGGAGATCTTCCAAAATGACAACTGATCTCCAGATGAGAAAATGGCTGTTGCAGAAGGTGGATTATGTCACCTATTGAAATCCTGCGCTCTCCAGGCTCTCCTCCTCGACAATATCCAGGAAAGTCCCAAGCCAGAGGTGGCAACAGTAAGTTGAGAGCTTCCTACCAGACCTGACACGAGAATAACAACCTTTTTCTCCTTCTTGGAGACACACAGAGCAGAGGTGGGATCCAGCAGGTTCTCACAGGTTCCCGAGAGTAGGTTACTCATTATTTGTGTGTGCCGAGAGGGGGTACTAATTGGTGATTTTGCCACGTGATTTTTGCCTTAGTTACGCCCCTCCTCTCAGCAGTAGCATGCAGAACTTGAAGCAGTCTAGCAGGAGGTGCCTGCGCCTGCGTGCATTTGTTTCCCGTCCAAGGACCGGCGCAGCGGCTGCATCCTTGCCACAGCCCCGCCCAGGAATGCCTCACCCCCCGGAATGCCCGGCCATGCCCCTGTTATGCCCCACCCAGCCCCATTGAAAAAACAGTTTGAATCCCACCACCATGGGAACCTGTTACTAAAATTTTTGGATCCCACCACTGACACAGAGGTGCAAGGGGTGCATTCAGTGGTGGGATTCAGCAGGTTCGCACCACTTCTGCAGAACCGGTGGTTAAAATGGTGCTTGTTAAATAATTTGAATTTCCACCACCAGAACCGGTTGTTAAATTATTTGAATCTCACCTCTGGGTGCATTGCTTCAAAAAAATTCCAGGACACACCAATATCCTGGCTATTGGAACAAGACAACATCTCACCTCATTGCAAGCTGTCTAATTTTAATCTTGATGTATTGTAAAGCCAAACTGCCTAGTTTGCAAACCATACTTAAACTATATCTCATGACCCCATTGGAAACAGAGTCTTTAGGCCCCAGCAGAAAAATTCCACACACAGTTGGTGGCCATTGATGTTGGCATGGATAAAGAGCTCAGCTTGCCTCAACCCTGAGAGAAGTCAAAGAAGATTAGGTTTTATGTGTCTCTTTCCTAATGATTTCCTGTAATTTCACAAAATTGATGGCTCCATTAGTAAATACCAAAATGCCATTGCAAGAATATTGAGATCCTAATCCTCGTTTTGTTAAGGGCTGCGGCTGGCACAGTGAGTCATAGAATCAAATCCAACAGGTAATCAGAAGCTCACCAAACAAACTTCTCCTTTCTCCAAATTACAGGCCCTTAAGTGTTGTGAGCATAGGGTAAAAGGAACAGTATTCAGAACAGTGGTCCCCAATGCCCTATTGCGGCGGCATCTGGTCAAATGCAGCTCCAATCTGTTTGACAATGGATCCATCCCCGTAGATAACTGGTTTGCACAATTTGCCAGGTGCCATCGATTAGTTGTACTTGGTTTTCAAGAAAATGGATGCGGCCATTTGTCCCAGCCTCAACCCGCTTCATCCTGCTCTAAGCTCTTCCTCAAAATATTTCATGACAAACTGAATTGCAATCGTGACAAATGGGTCCAAATTCCTCAGACTCTGCAAAACGTTGATTCCATGTCAGACATGGTTCCTCCAGAGTCTGAAGGGTCGAATGGTATGCCAAAATCCATGGGCCAAGTCTGGCCAAGGGAAAAAAGGAGTTATTCAAGCTGAGGGGCAATCAAGATAGAATATCTGAGGTGCTGTGTGGTTTCTGGGCTGTATGGCCGTGTTCTAGCAGCATTCTCTCCTGATGTTTTGCCTGTATCTGTGGCTGGCATCTTCAGATCCATACAGCCCAGAAACCACGGCCATACAGCCCAGAACACGGCCATACAGCCAGAGGTGGGATCCAGCAGGTTCTCACAGGTTCCCAAGAGTATGTTACTAATTATTTGTGTGTGCCGAGAGGGGGTTACTAATTAGTGATTTTGCCACGTGATTTTTGCCTTAGTTATGCCCCTCCTCTGCTCCTCAGCAGTAGAGCGCAGAACTTGAAGCAGTCTAGCAGGAGGTGCACCGGTGTGCGTGGCACCCTGCACCTGCATGCATTCGCCCAAGGACCAGTGCAGTGGCTGCGTTCTTGCCACAGCCCTGCCCAGCAATGCCCCGCCCCCAGAATGCCCGGCCATGCCCCCGTCATGCCCCGCTCAGCCCCATTGGCGCTACACCACTGTTTGAATCCCACCACCCATGGGAACCTGTTACTAAAATTTTTGGATCCCACCACTGCATACAGCCCAGAAACCACACAGCACCTCAGTGATTCCGGCCGTGAAAGCATTCGACAATCCAAGAAAGAATATCGTTTGACTATGCAGAGACTATTGGTGAGACCTTGATGCTGTTCCTTGGGTAGAG
Source organism: Sphaerodactylus townsendi (assembly GCF_021028975.2). Taxonomy (NCBI): domain Eukaryota; kingdom Metazoa; phylum Chordata; class Lepidosauria; order Squamata; family Sphaerodactylidae; genus Sphaerodactylus; species Sphaerodactylus townsendi. The sequence continues at coordinate 59,751,255 of NC_059435.1, read as the reverse complement.
CTATTGTCAGTCAGGAAGGCTGGGCAGAGGGCAGAAGAACCCTGAATGAGCCAGGCAGACATCAAACTCCAGATGATACAAGTGTCTGTAAACTCAGAAGAAATGCCAGAAAGACCTCTGGAGGCTGAGCCATTTTGGAGCGTGCCAGTGGTCCACATTACTACTTCGTTTGCCACTGGAAGTGAGATCTAGGGCAGTGATGGCGAACCTTCTCGAGACCGAGTGCCCAAATTGCAACCCAAAACCCACTTATTTATCGCAAAGTGCCAACATGGCAATCTAACCTGAATACTGAGGTTTTAGTTTAGAAAAAACGGTCGGCTCCGAGGTGTGCGTTACTCGGGAGTAAACTTGGTGGTAGTCGATGGCTTTGTTTTGAAGCAACCGTGCAACTCTTCCAACGGGTGAATCACAACCCTAGGAGGGTTTACTCAGAAGCAATCCCCATTGCCAGCAATCAAGCTTACTCCCAGGTAAAGGATTGCGCTTTAGTTCGTCGCATGAAAATCAGTGGGGTTTAACAGCGCTTAACAGGGTACCTACACTGCTTCCCCAAAACTAGGTCTTAGGTTTAATGCTAATAATTGAGCCCAGCAGCCCAGGCCAGCCTAGACGTGGGGGGGGGGGGCAACTCTTTTTGCGCGTGCCCACAGAGAGGGCTCTGAGTGCCACCTCTGGCACCTGTGCCATAGGTTCGCCACCTCTGATCTAGGGAATGATCCAGTGGTCTTTGAGGTGAGTGTATGTAAGGTTGCCAACTCCAGGCTGGGAAATTCCTGGTGATTTGCGGATAGATTCTACAGGGGGTGGGATTTGGTGAAGGGAGAGAACTCAGCATGGTATAATGCCTGTCCTGGGACTGGCAGCTTCACTCCTGCACTCACCTGCTCCAGAGCAGACTCCAGCAGGAGACGACAGAGTTACCAACTCAGGGTAGGAAAAATCCAGGAGATTTGGGGGAGAAGCCCAGGGAGGGTGGGATTTGGGAGGGGGGAACCTCAACAGAATATAACTTCATCCTCTGAAACAGCCATTTGTTTCCAGGCAAATTGATCTCTGTTGTCTGGCAACCAGTTGCAAATTTGGGAGATCACCAGGCCAGGCCTCACCTGGAAATTGGCAACCCGAAGGGTATGGCATCTGTCCTATTACAAACAGCTTTCATAAGAGCAGAAGAAGATCCGCAGCTAGTTTGCCAGAGGGGGGCAAGAGTCGATAGAAGGGACATGCAGCTGCATTATACACACAAGCTGAAGTAAAGTTCAGGGGAAAGTTGGAAGAAAAAACAGACCCCTGCAGAGATTATTTTGCCAATAGTTCTTGGGCCATTACATTTTGGGGAAAAAGTTTTATGAACATATAAACCTGATATTGTCAATTATTCCTTCTTTTTCTTCAAAGCCAAAGACTTTACCCCCCAAAGGTGTACACATCTGGTATCCAAGTACTTCAAGCTCACTATAAACGGATTATTTACAACCCTGTCTCCACACTTGTTTACTCTACACATGACATCACCGGTCCTGAACTATCACTTTTGTCCGGTCTTCCACTTTTATTGCGTTCACAACCCAGTTTGCGCACAAACAGCATACAAGATCACAAGTAACAAGACACTCGCCTGCTTCCCATGTGCTCTTTTAGTTGGCCCCGAATTCTTTTGATCAGTTGCAAACGAGGGAAAACATCGTGTTATCTGGAGTGGCACATTTGCTGAGGATCACAGATTTTCCAACTACCCCGACTGCGTCTGCTGAGTCCCCCTCCACCCCATTAATGAATCCTGACACTTAAACAGATGTTATCTTGCATATCTCTGGCCTATTATTTTCATTCCTCCAGCTACGCTGCTGCCCATTTTGATTCATTTGGCAAAAGAGGTGGAGAGTCTCTGTAATGCTGACGCTTTTGTCGTCCCTTTCATCTCCATTTCCCCTCTCTTGGAGTTTGCCAAGTCGACACAAAATCTGTCTCACATCAAGTCAATGATTTAAGAACGGCTGCCTTTGTTTTTCCTTTGAAAGCAAGGAGAAAGCCCTCATTTCAGCAAAGGATGTCTGTGCTACAATGCACTGTGAGCAGCTACTATGACATTGTTCTGGAAAGGTAATGTAGCCCATTAGAACCTGGGGAGAGGAACTTGTTCCATCAGGAGTTTGCTCGGCTATGCTACAATGTTGGATACTCCTAAAAAGGTCACTGCACCTTTTCAGGTAGGGCCCTACTTCTGCTGTAGGGATGTTTTCCTGTCAACTCAAGGCCTACTGCCCTGACCTGGGTGATCCAGGCTAGCCCAACCTTGTCAAATGTGGGCTGCTAAGCCGGGTTGACCCTGGTTAATATTTGGACCCTGGACTTGGTTAATACGAGGAAGTCCAGGGTTGCTACACAGAATGCCTCTTGCTTTGAAAACACCGCAGGATAGCCAGGTCAGCTGCAACTTGACAGCACTTTCCACCACCAGCAGCCTCCTACTCAATTATTTACCAAATTGTCCTTTGTCTCAGGACAAATTCCATGTGACCGTTTTTCTAACACAGGCAATCTCAAACGAAGGGTGAATACGGAACACCTGTGAGAAGGAGCTCCTACCCAGGAAGAAACAGTGAATGACAACATGGTGAGCTACAATTTGGTCAGAACCCCATTCTACATAAGAACATAAGAACAAGCCAGCTGGATCAGACCAGAGTCCATCTAGTCCAGCTCTCTGCTACTCACAGTGTCCCACCAAGTGCCTTTGGGAGCTCACGTGCAGGATGTGAAAGCATCCTATACTGTACTGAATTGTGCAATACAGTTTGTGAGGGCTACCGGTAGCCAGTATTGTGTAGTGGTTAGAGATTTGGACAAGGATGTGAGAGGCTCAAGTTTAATTGAATCCCTGTCCTGCCTTGGAAGCTTGCTGGTGACCTTACATAGCCTCCGGATAACCTTCCTTGCAGGCTTGTTGCGAGGATAAAATGGAGGAAAGGAGAATGCTTTAAGCTGTGGGAGAAAGGCGGGATATAAATCACATCAATAAATAAACATTAACTTCCACATCAGTTTTTCCCTTCAAGGATTCCTTTTTTAAAAAATGCTTGTACTTATTCACTGAACAACATCTCCTTTATATCATTAAGTTACCTAGAAAATTAAAGTTATATACAGCCTATTAAGACACCTGCTTACTGGGAAGAGACGGGCAGAACCCTTGGTGGGAACACATGGTGGCTCCTTACTCTCCTTCTGGCTTCTGGTAGGAACCAGCCAGTATTGGGAAAGCTTCCTTTTGTTAGCTATCTTGGTGTAGCCAGCAGCTGGGCTGTCCTTTGCGGGGACTGATTATGTTTGATTTAGCTTGGGTACACATCAGATTGAGTGTGATGTCATGCATGGTCATTTGCCAAAATGGGTATAATTAACAGACAGGAAAGAGCAACAATGGATACCCATAGCCTAAAGGGAAATGAAGGGGAGAGAGAGAGAGAGATTGACAGCTGACGGATAATTTTGCAAAATTTTGGTCCACAGCAGAAGAGGAGTATTTGTGGAAAGACACATTTTCACCTGCCCCAGAAAGATTAATCGTGGCTAAGCTAAGCTCTGAACAAAGCCCCCATTGTCTCTCCTGGACAGTCTTTGTGTTCCCCATTGTGCGCCTTTCACAAATTTGGAACTGAGGAATATTCACTGTCAATATCTAGACCAAAGCAGAGAATAATGACACATAACTTTCTAGCTGCCTCGTTTCCTCTGTCTAAAGGAAACGCCTAGAGCAGGGGTAGGGAACCTGCGGCTCGAGAGCCACATGCGGCTCTTCTGCCCTTGCACTGCGGCTCCACAAGCCGAGCCGCTGGCCCCATCCTTGCCCATCCTGCAGGCAGCAGGGCGGGCGCACCAACTGCCTGCAGCCGGCTGGGCCACGCCACGGGCTTCCCCTCTCACCTGCCCCGTTGGAGTGGGGTGGGCACTTTCCCGGCGGCCGGCAAGGCCGAGCCGCTGGCCCCATCCTTGCCCTCCCTGCAGGCAGCAGGGCGGACGCATCCATGTGCTTCTCAGAATGAGCGGAGTAAAAGGTAAAAAAAAACCCAATATATACAGTGTTATCTTTATTTTAAATGTCAAAAATTATTTGCGGCTCCAAGTGTTTTCTTTTTCCATGGAAAATGGGTCCAAATGGCTCTTTGAGTGTTAAAGGTTCCCTACCCCTGGCCTAGAGCAGGGGTGGCGAACCTATGGCACGGGTGCCAGAGGTGGCACTCAGAGCCCTCTCTGTGGGCACTCATGCACAGAGTTCATCATGTGGGAGGGGGGGAAATCACCCCCCCCCCACACACACATCTAGGCTGGCCTGGGCATGATCCTTTACCTGGGAGTAAGCTCAGTTGCTGGCAATGGGGCTTACTTCTGAGTAAACCCTCCTAGGATTGTGATTCACCCATTTGAAGCGGTTGCTTCACTAAGCTTACTCCTGAGTAACGTGTGCCTCGGAGCCAACCGGTTTTAAAAAACTAAAACCTCAGTATTCAGGTTAAATTGCCGTGTTGGCACTTTGTGATAAATAAGTGGGTTTTGGGTTGCAATTTGGCACTCAGTCTCGAAAAGGTTCGCCATCACTGGCCTAGAGCCCTTCAGGGGAGGAGCGGTATATAAAACTAATCATAAATAAATAAAATAAAGGAAAAATGGGCCGTCAGTCAGTAGAACTTTAATTCCACCCGTACCCCTGCCCCCTCCCACAACTGTATTGTCAAAGGCTTTCATGGCCAAAATCAACTGGCTGTTGTGGGTTTTCCAGGTGATACAGCTATGGCCTAGCAGTTTTTGCTCCTAATGTTTCACGTGCATCTAAGGCTGGCATCTTCAGAGGCATGTCATGGGAACGTGACATACCCTGACATGCCTCTGAAGATGTCAGCCAAAGATACAGGTGAAACATTAGGAGCAAAAACGACCAAATCACCACCACACAGCTTGGCAAACCCACAATGGCCATCTTTATCACTGTTGCTTGAGTTTTTGCCACAGGTGCACCAATCCTGTCAAACAGCCTCCTGAGCAGGTTCCAGACTCCTTTTTCTTAGGAGATTGTGTAAGGCGGTATTCATGAGAGTTGCTGGAGGTTGCTGGAGGAAATTCCTTTCCCGGGCTGTAACATTCAATGCTTCCCAGTGGTTGCAGATACCTTTCCCCCTCCCTATATTCTTGCATTGATGGTTTCCACCCTTCGTTGCTTGTCTCATCCCATTCTCCATCACATGAATGTAGCATCCACTCTACAGGACTCTGCTAGTGCTAGGGAAGTCCCCGGGCATGTAGCCTTCCAAGCCAATAGTTTTAATAGAGTGAAGGATGATGACTCCATCAAAGACTACAAGTGGAGCTAAGTTACTTGCTGGATTTACTGGCTTCATATCTGGTAATCTGTTTCCAAGCCTTTTCCATATGGGCTGTTTGTATGTTGGTGAGAGGAATGAGAATTACTTTGTCTATGATAAATGTTTTGAGATGACATGGATAGCAGCAAGTTAGGCAACTGGAATACGTTACTCATCAGCTCCAATTGGATTAAATTATAAAACGGGCTTCTCATCCAGTAACTTGATATTCCTATAAGAAAAAAAATCTTTGCCAATAATGCATCTTTTGGCTATGAACTTCCTATTGTACACCTCTGTGGGAAGCAACTCACAACTTAATCCAAGTACACCATCTATCACTGTACTGTCTTTACTAAAGTCTCTTTAATTTTATCTATTTACTTCATTTATACTTCAATTTCCTCGCCTTTGAAGATCCAAAATGGCTTACAATATTCTCCCCTCTTCCATTGTATCCTCTCAACAACTACCTTGTTAGATGAGTTAGGTTGTGAGAGATTAACCTTCCCTAATACTATCTCTCGCTGTAAACGTTAAATGTAATAAGGCTGATTCTTATAGTCCCATTTTGTTATGAATAATCAGATTTTATGTCACGTTTCCAGTGGTGGGATTCAAAAATTTTAACAACAGGTTCCAATGGTGGTGGGGTCAATGGGGCCGGGTGAGGCATGATGCAGTGGGGGCGTGGCCTGGGCGTTCCAGAGCTAGGTGGGCAGTGCTGCGGCAGGGGCTCAGGGTCTGCGCGCCCCAGGTGCAGTTCCCCTTCGCTGGGGGGGGGGGAGATTTAGCATCCCCCACTTGATGAGATTTGTTGTACCCAGGGACAGAGATTACCCCTTGTCCCCAGTGGAGTTAATCATTAACAACCAGTTCTCCGAACTGAGAAAATTTTAATAACCGGTTCTACCAAATAGGTGCGAATAGGCTGCATCCCACCTCTGCACGTTTCTGTACTTTTATTCTTTAATTTTTAGTTTTAAAGTTTTTAATGTGTTATATGTCGTTATAACTAGTAATAGTTAAACGAACCACTATCTTAAAAGCAACATTGCAATTAGATTCATATTTTATCATGTGGTTATATATTCAGTATTTTAAACTTTTTTAGGCTAAATGTTTCTTTGGGTTATTGATGGATTATGATTATATGGCCTTTGGCTAATAAATGTTCATTGACTGATTGATTGATTGATTGATTGATTGATTGATTGATTGATTGATTGATTGATTGATTGATTGATTGATTGATTGATCGATCTTCCCAAAGTCACCCAGTGAGCTTCGTGGAAGAGTGGGATGATAACTGGATTTTAGTCTGACACTCTAATCACTACACCAAGTACAACTAGAGGAGCTAGTTCAGGAAGCAAAGAAAGAAAATGATTTGAACAAGCTATAGGAATAGACACACCATTAGGAAAGACCACCTCAAATCAAATATAAAATGAAACCGTGGTTTATTGTAAATATGGTTGGTTTGTAAAACTGTGGGTTCCGGACGATCATTAAAATTCTGGTTTGCCTTGACTGCTTTGGCTAGCTAGATTAATAATTTTCACTGTGGCCCTTTCCACACAAATCACCAAAAACGTTTGGAAACCATTTTCACTCCCCCACCTTTTGACCACAATGCATGTCCACACTCCCCCCTTCAAAATGATTCCTGACCACCATTACATGATTCCCCCCCCCATTTTTTTGAGCTAGATGTAGAATCAGTGCTTCAGTGCTTCACAGCCTTATGTCCACATTCATATATCACACAAAACCATAAAGACTGTGATGTATAAACTCACATTCCTGGAGGAATGTACTCTTTCTCCCTCTGTTAGTGAAATGACCCATGTTTGGATGGTCACACTAATGATAGTTTAATTAGACCCTGGTTTCACAAGATATGAGAATTGAGTCTTTGAATACACTACCAGATTAGTATTATCCATTGTTTAAAAATCATTTAAACATTTCAAAGTACTTGATATCAGTGTGCTTAGCAATGACAATGTGAATTCTACGCAAGCCTATAAGGAAAGTGCAGACTAAAATTATTTGTTAAAATATGGAACTTCAGGGTGATAGCTGTGGTTTTATTAGCAGAAGTACAGAAGAAATTTTATGTGTGAGAGCTTTTAGATGGATGGATATGCTTCACACCACAGACATTACTAACTGAAGAGAAGACCAACACAATTTTGCACTTTGGGCAGAAAAAGAGAGGCAAGTCTCTAAAGGTATTCCACACAACTATGATTTATACAGCAAAGTCAATCTGAGTTGAATGTGTTGGATTTTGACATATGGAACTGGTCTTGTAAATGGCACAACCTGTTCCCAGAAAAGGACAAAACATAAGACGATCCAGCTCACATTCTACCATTTCAAAACTGTGCATGACACTCATCATTCCATAGTCATGGGGGCTTTCCGCACTGACAGAGATGTACTGGTTTCTATCTAGGTTCACCTCAGTGTATCCGCACTGCAACTGAGCTCAACGCTGTTTTGTCTCAGCCCCCCCCCCTCAGAACTGCGACATCCCTGTCGCAGTTATGAACTGCACCTTTCTGCTGGAACAAGGTTGATACCGCTTCGAAGCTTCGAAGTGCGGACTCATCGAAACGACACCTCATCCGTTCAACCAATCAGTCGCCACTTTTGTGGCATGCGCAGAACAGGAGAGTCATGGCGGGCATGTAACTGTAAACTGTAATAAAAAAAAGAACGCTCCCGTTTCCCATGGTAACACAAGCTCCAATCACGATCGAGGAGCGAAACAGGCACTAAGATGATCCCGCCCACTTAGCTCGGTTCCAGGGGGCCAAGTAAGTTGCTATGCGGACAGCCTGGAATCGCCCCCCCCCCCACTGAAGGGAACCGAGTCGACCTTAGCTCCCTTCTGTAGTGCGGAAAGCCCCCAGGTCAGGTATATTGAAGATACCTTGATGAATCTCTAAGAAAATTCACATTCTGTTTAATACAACAAGATCATCTGAAAAAATAGTAAACTCAGCTTTACTTCATCATGTATAAAATGGTTGTGTGAATTAGAATCACCTCTGAACTGAGGAAAGGCCAGATTCTGAGATTTATTGTTATGAACCCTTATTCGTTACATTCAGTCAATGCATAAGCATGGGAGATATGACTCAGAACATAGTTTACCATGGTGTTATTTTCTAGGGGGAAAAACCTGTAAACACACTTCAAAGAGAAAAGTGGTCTGCAAACTTTCTGACTATGCCAAGAGCAATATTTAACTGCCAACATGGACTATCTCCAGGTTGGTGGTTTTCTGGGTAAAAACTGTAGCCTTCCCTCTTAATTCCTAATAAGGTACTGCACATCACTGTATTGGTGATTTAGGCCACTATCCATAGTTCCAGCCAAACATACTAAATATAGTTTTGGTTTCTGTTTTCCCAACAACAGATCCTTCCAACAAAGGACAAACCACTGTTGATATCCATAAGCCATTTCAAAACCAACTACTGATATGATTCTTTATGAGCTCCACTATGTCAACATAAGTTCTTGAACAGTTCAAAGTTGCTTGTTGCATTGTGACTAATCTGTACCTACAATGGCAACCGCCCAGAGAGTTCTGACTGTCTTCCAAGTCTCCAGTTCCAAAGTGTTCCCTGTATGGACTCCATTCCGGTCACAATGACCATAACCTGGGCTAAGCAGCAGTCATTTTAGGGTTGCCAGCTCTGGATTGGAAAATACCTGAGCAGCGTGAGGAGCGCAAGGTTTGGGAAGGGGATCGTATAATTCCATAGAGCCCACCTTCCAAGGTGGCCATTTTCTCAAGGTGAACTGATCTCTTATCACCTGGAAACCAATTGTAATCCCAGGAGATCTCCGGCCACTGGAAGTTGGTAACCCTTCTTGCAAACCACTATTAAACAACAACAACAACAATAGTCATTTATTACCCGAACAGTGCCATAGTTCATCATTATATTCTAAGTCCCAACACAGAGGCTGCCCTTTATCTGATGGTATTTTGGCATCTCCACTACAGCAAACAATAGTGTATGGAACCACACAGTTTGCTTCTTTATATTCAATGACCCATAAATATGCTTCATGACACCATAAGAAAAAAACCATTGAGATTATTCCTTTTCCCTATTCACAGAAGGGCAGAGGTTCTACTTTTCCCCAAAGGAAATCCACAGGAGCCCAGAATGGAAGAGGGCCTGAGGGAATTGCTTTGCATCTTGGGCCTCTTGAGTGTTTTCCTCTTCCTTTCTCCTTTGTGCTCTGATCAGGCGGCCTGCAATCCGGCCGAGTCAGCACTTTGACTGTGACTGATTAAATGGGGGTCGTGGAGCATTTGAGAAGGCTGCCAGAGCAACTCATGATTAATCAAAAAAACCTTCAGAAATTCAGGGAATCCAGGAACTGTAGAATCTCACTCAGCTTTTGATCTCTCAGGGAGCTGAACAAATGACCAGGTTTTGACATCAGGATTTATGAAGCTGAAAGACAAGCTCCTGCTTTGGGAATAGCCCAGCTGTTCTCAAAGCAGGCCTGAAGAATATTTGGTGACTTTCCCTGACCTATTTCTACCCTCGTAGGCTGTGTCCATGGGTGGGGTTGTCAACCTCCAGGTGGCGGCTGGACATCTCCCACTATTCTGATGAATCTCCAGGCAACAGAGATCAGTTCACCTGGAGAAAAATGGCACTCTATAACCCACTGAAATCCCTCCCCTCCCCAAACTCCATCTTCCTCAGGCTCCACATACTCTAAATTTCCAGGTGGCAATTCTACTGCAGAAACAAAGCTACTGGTTCAGGCTTCCAAAGATCTCCATCAAGCAGCGAGTAATCTATTTGCATCCTTCAGACCCTACATTTGTGTCACATGTTAATCCAAGTAGTTCAGGGGCAGTAAATAAGAACATAAGAACATAAGAACAAGCCAGCTGGATCAGACCAGAGTCCATCTAGTCCAGCTCTCTGCTACTCGCAGTGGCCCACCAGGTGCCTTTGGGAGCTCACATGCAGGATGTGAGAGCAATGGCCTTCTGCAATAATAAGGTTGCAAACTCCTATTTCCTATTTATTATGTTTGTATGCTGCTCTTCCCCTTGTTGGCTCAGGATGGCTCCAGGTTGGGAAATTCCTGGAGATGTGGGGGTGGGGGTTGGAGCTTGAGGAGGGAGGCTGGGGGGCGGGGCTTTGTCAGGAAATGCCAATGAGCCTACTTGCCAAAGCTGCCATCTTCTCCAGGGCGACTGATCAATTGTAATTTCAGGAGATCTCCAAGGGCCATTTGGACGTTGCCAGCTGGCCTGTCCCCCCCCCCCCCCCGTGCAACTAGTTTTTCCCCCTGGTTGGCCAGCTACAATTACCAGATTAGGTTTTTGTCGTACAGTGGAGGAAATGAGAGAGAAGTGTTTTAAATGGTGTAGTACTTATTAAGTCTGAGGAATTTGCTGTGCTGCACCCTTAAGACCTTTGCAGCGGTATAGGCTTCCAATGAATGTTAACATTTATTTTCAGCCTAATCTTTTCAGTGTCTCAGAGCTGGCAGCCCTGTTCTTCCCTCTTTCATTTTATTTTCATGACACTGCTGTGAGGTGAGCCAGCGTGGTGTAGTGGTTAACAGCAGGTGGGTTCTAATCTGGAGAACTGGGTTCGATTCCCTACTCTTCCACCTGAGAGGCGGAGGCTTATTTGGTGAACCAGAAGTATTTCCACATTCCTACATTCCTGCTGGGTGACCTTGGGCTACTAGTCACAGTTCTCTCAGCCCCACCTACCTCACAAGGTGCCGGTTTTGGGGAGAGGAAGGGAAAGGAGCTTGTAAGCCATCTTGAGTCTCCTTACAGGAAAGAAAGGTGGGATATAAATCCAAACTCTTCTTTGTCTTCTGAGTTGGGCTGAAAGCATGTGATTGGCTGCAGGGCCGCTTTGGGAACTTCACAGCTGGTGAGGTGGGATTTAGTGCCGAGCATGACAGCCTGCCAGTCTAGTCTTTGTGCCAAATCCCAAGGTGGGTCTACCTATTTCAGAGACTGGGGAAGAACACAGGTGCTGAGGCCCGTACACAGTGGTGGGATTCAAATAATTTAACAATACAAACACCATTTTAACCACCGGTTCTGCCAAAGTGGTGCAAACCTGCTGAATCCCACCACTGCCCATACACCAAATCCTGTGAGTCCCAATGGAAATGTGATACTCAGATTGCATCTGCAGATTGAGCTTTCCCAGGAAAGGATGGGATTTCATATGTTCATTTTGCAGCAGTGGCTGCTGAAGACGAGGAAATATAGAGTATTGTCATCATGACATGGGTAATGTCTTTAGGGACGAGGAAGGGGTTCCACTGCTGTTTTCAGCATCAGACACACAGTTAATGGCAAACTTAGGCCCTTTCTCCACTTACCTTTGTCCGAGGGTTGCTGCGCGCAATTCCCAGCGCGCGCAATTCCTGGCGCTCCCCAGCTTCCCCACGACCCCGTGCTCTGCGCGGGGTCATCAAAAGGGGCCATTTCAAAAGACGCCAGGAATTACGCACGCTGAGGGGTCGCGAGAGAGGCAGCGTCGGGGCGGCTGCGTTCTCGCCGCCCCTGAAGTGGGGAGTGCAGCTGGACCCCGCGCTACTTGAGGAGAGTAGCGCGGGGCTGAAGGTAAGTGGGGAAAGGGCCTTAACTCACATGGTAGCTCACAGCCTAGCCTTTCATTTATAATATTTCCTTAAGCATTAGCTCCATTATAACACAAGGTAATCTCAAAAGCAAATATCTGTGTTTTTCCTAATAGGTCAGAATTCAGATTTTTTTAAAACAAAAAGTTCATGCATCAGTGCTGCCACTGTCTAAACAGGTATGACTGGAATCTCTTTGATTATCTGAATCTTCACCTCTCTACATTGCCTCATGTTTGCCTGAGCCACACAAACCCAGCACAAAACCCTGCACCCCTTTCTATTCTGGTTAACCAGGCATTTTGGATTTTCCCTAGGCAAGTCGGTTTTAAAAGACCATGAATTATTTTTTTCCCATCCAGTCCTATCCTTTTTTGTGGCCTGAGTAAGGATTTCTGAACATCTGGAATTGTCGATAGTGGGAGTCCTCAAAGCAGCTGGGGAAACAGTGCAAATTCCAGCTGTCAGTCAGGGCAAAGGATGTTTCTGAAGCTCAAAGGTCCTGTGTTGCCCATTCCTGCCCACAGCTTGACTGAATAATGCAGCATCCTCCAGTGAGCCCGAGGAGTTCCAAAGTATGCTGTGTAGTTCTCCCATCTAGCCACATCCATCAAGACAGCCCCCTGGGCAGGAGAGAGAACCGTTTTCTTCCCTGTTCTGCAAAATGATGGATTCGAAGTGTGTTTTTGTTCAATAAAGATGTGCTTTGCCACTTCAGTTAGACTTTGAGAGAAGAATTGCTTTGGGGGAAAGATGTTGGCTTGCGGCACTGAAAGGTTCAGATGTGCGCTCCAGATAAATCATGTACCCAAGTTAAAAAGTCTACGGCAAAATGGTGGCTTGAAGGGGCAGACTGGCCATTTAACTTACCAGGAAAGTCCATGGCGGGCTGCTGCCTTGGAGGACTATTGCCACTAGAAACAAGATGAGCTGAATAGCATCAGTGGCACCAATACCATTAGCTCCTGGCTTTGGGATGATCATTCACTGGAGCCACAAATGGGTAGGAACTTCATGGTGCAGATAGTGCGTTTGGGGCTCCTGGGTGCCTTTGGGTGGTTGACCCTGACAGCAGTGGGTGTGATCTGCCTTAATTCCTCCACCCTAGCCATCTCTGCCCCAAATCCTGTCCCTTTTGACCTATTTGTCTCCACCTTTTACCCTGTCCAGAAGCATATGGGGGGCACTCGGTTGCGTTTTTTTTCCCCAGGCTTGTTTTCGTTTCCCACTCAGCCCCTGTGGCTTGGCATAGTGTCAGCATTAGAAGCTGCATATGGGGCAAGAAGGGGGTGGGGGGTGAGAAAGCATTGTTAAATTGTTTTTCCAGAGTGGGATTTCATAACACATTGTTTCAATTACTCCTTCCCTTCGCCTCTCTCCTTTTGGGTACATTTCCTTTTCAAAGCCACAAAGAGAAACAGAAAAATTAAATCTTGCTAAATGAAATCTGCTTGGCCCCTCTTGAAGCAATGCTAATCTTGGGGGGGGGGGGGCGTGTTTGGCAGGAAATTTGCACATTGGTGCTAACTGACATCTCAAATAAAGTAAACTCTGATTTCCTTTGCAGCTGGCTGGGAGTTTGGTCTTCAGGACCCAATCAGGAGGAATCTGGCATTGGATGCTACAGCTGCTATGTGATTTTTGTGTTTTAGGAATGCTCTTAGTTCTTGTAAACTGAGGAGGAAAACCTCCCAGGTGGGATGCTGCTGTCATTCACCAGTGACCTGAAGCATGAATGCCTCAAGTGACACAACTAGGAAGGACTGGTAAGTTTGGCCCTGGCAATAGGCTAGATCTGTACTCCTGTCTTGCAGTGAAGACAAGAGACAAAATGCTCCCAAAGCATCCATGCCACAGTCTGCACTACAGTACCACTATTTCATGCTCTAGACATAATTCATGCTTGCCAATCAGATTGGCTCACCATGGCTCGAATCCTACTCCCCACTTCTCCGTCAAAACAAACGCTGACATCCACCAGAGCATATTTTTCCTTTCACTTTGCACACAGATGTATAAGAAAACAGTCCTTGTTACACAGGGCAGGACAGGTTTTTTTTTAATTGCCGTCACACCCCTTGAAAACAAAGAAAAAGAAGAGATTTCCTGGAATTACAGCTGATCTGCAGACCACAGAGGAAACCCACGAGGAAATGGCTGCTTTCAAAGGTCAACTTTATGGTTTTATATCCTGCTGAAGCCCTCCCCTCCTTCTCAAATCTCCAGGAATTTCCCAGTCCAGAGTTGGCAACCCTAAGTTAAGCTAACTCCCTTGCCAGCAAAGTTCTGGGAAGGGTGAACAGCAGGTCAGCATCTTACCTTCTGAAATCCAGTGTCTGACCTCTCCCCTTTCTAGATCTTTAGAGGGTTAAAGAGAGTACCTTTAACAATATAACAACTAAATCAGAGGTGGGATCCAAAAAATTTAGTAACAGGTTCCCTCGCCAGCCCCGCCTCAGCAAAGGGGGCAGAGGCGTACCTAGGCAAACCTGAGCCCTGGGCAAAACCTGAGTTGGATGCCCCCCCTCCATGGGCAGCCACCCTACTACTACTCCCCCAAAATTTTTTGCACCAGGTCATTTCTAAATCATCATCACATTATAGAAAATGCCCCAACTCACAAATCTGAACACAGCAATGGTGAAACACACAGGTTCTTTGATAGAGACTGGTGAGATAAAAGGTATGAAAGGCTGAGAATCAATGAATTGCAGTACCTGAAAGTTCAGGGAGTTACATCATTAGTTGCAATTGCTATATGGAACCTTCACGTTCAAAGGCAGTATGCCTCTCGGGGAGGCGAGGGTGTGGAGATGGAAAAGCGGACCCAATTAGTAACCCCCTCTCGGCACACACAAATAATTCTTGAATTATTAACTGAACCCACTCTCGGGAACTGGTGAGAACCTGCTGGATCCCACCTCTGCACTAAATCTGCAGGTAGCTTTTTGAAGGGCCTGCTGGTCCTTAGGGTTACCAATTCCAGTCTGGCAACGTTTTGTAGATTTCGGGGCAGTGAGAAAGCAGAATTTGGGGGAGGCACTCAGCAGGGATGCCATTGATTCTATGGAGTCATTTAATCCAAGGGAATTGATCTGCATAGCCTGGAGATCAGTTGTAACTCTGGGGCTAGTCCAGGCTCCCCTTGGAACTTGGCAGCGCACAATGCCTGCAACTTTGTTGGGTGTGACATACCAGCAGCCCCAAAGAACATGTTTGAAAGTCCTACCCATGATGCATGTGGCTGTGTGAAACTACCGCCATGTACTCTTTCCGGCATTTGGCAGGCCAACACAGTGTGTTCCGAAAGCAGAATGCCAAAAGCTAAATCTAGTGGGCAGCAGATAGACCTCCTGATTTTCTGGCCAGCCCTTTGTAAAAGCTGGGCTGGATGAGCCTGCAGCTATTTAGGATAATGAGAAACTCTGGCAAGGCTTGTGGGCTGGGTCCATCCAAAACACTGTAGCCACATGAAGTCCTGTCTGGCATGGATGCAGGTCAAACACAATGGCACTCTGCTCAGCATTTAATTGCTTTAGGCGTGCCTCGCCACAAGTTGCCAAACACACAGTTTTATGTAAGCGGTTCATTGCACAAGCAGTATTGTTTTCAGACAAGTATGTTGGTTTTCTCTTCCTTTTGCCTTTCATTAGAGACCTTCTCTTACGATATCCTGAACAGAATCCAAAAGGCCCCCTTGATAGAATTGCCGTTGCAAAGGTAAACACACCCAAACAGGCCGCTCTCTAGCAATCCTACACTAGGACATCTAAACTGTACAGGAAAATTCACATGTGGGAAATAGGATTGCAAGGTCCCCTGGACACCAGCAGGGGTGGGGGTCAGGAGCATTGCCCCATGCAGGCTGGGAAACTCCTGGAGATTTGGAGGTAGTGCCTGGGGAAGACAAGGACCTCAGTGGGATACAATGCCATAAAATTCACCCTCCAAAGCATCCATTTTCTCCAGGGGAACTGATCCCTGTAGTGTGGAGGTGAGCTGTAATGCCAGGGGATCCCTAGGTCCCACCCGGAGGCAGGCATCCTTAGTGGGCAGCTTACCATCCCCTACAGCCCAACTTCAGGACTTCTAAGCCCTGTTGCATTCAATGGGAGGTACTTGCATGCATGCATTATTCTCCCATTGAAACCACTGACTTTAAAATGTGTTTAACTTTGGCTGGTTCCTGAACCTTTGTGTCACAAAGAGGCAGTGGTGGGATCCAAAAATTTTAGTAACAGGTTCCCATGGTGGTGGGATTCAAACTGTGGCGTAGCACCAATGGGGCTGGACGGGGGCATGATGGGGGCATGGCCGGGCATTGCTGGGCGGAGCTGTGGCAAGGACGCAGCCGCTGCGCCGGTCCTTGGGTGGGAAACGAATGCACGCAGGCGCAGGCTGCCACGCACCTCCTGCTAGACTGCTTCAAGTTCTGCGCGCTACTGCTGAGAGGAAGGGTGTAACTAAGGCAAAAATCACGTGGCAAAATCACCAATTAGTAACCCCCTCTCGGCACGCACAAATAATTAGTAATCTACTCTCAGGAACCTGTGAGAACTCTGCAAAGAGGTCTCGCCCTGATCCTGGACTCTTGAATCCTTGTAACTGTAAACGTGATTTTGTCATTCAAGTTAACATTTTTGGCCCTTTGCAGTTTCCATAGTCAGAGGGCTCATTCAAATTATATTTTTACTGGATGGGTGGGAGCTGCTGTGTTTTTATGAAGTTGCCTTGTATGTCAGATAGACCTGCCAACCTCGAGGTGGGGGCTGGAGATCTCCTAGAATTCCAACTGCTCTCCAGACATCAGAGATCAATTTACTTGGAGAAAATGGCCGGTTTCAAGGATAGACTCTACGACATTATGATCCGCTGAGTCTCCCCTTCCCAAACCCTGCCCATCCCAGCCTCCTCATCCCAAATATCTTGAAATTTTCCAACCTGGATCTGGCAGTCTAGTTGAGCCACTGACCTAGTTAACCCCAGGTTTGTTCATTCCAACTGGCATCTTCTCTACAGATTCTTTCCTAATCCAGACATTTGTGTTTCTTTAACTGGAAACATCAACAATCAAATTCTGGAAACTTCTGGCAAGCATGGCACACGTTTCACTGCTGCCATGGCTGACCTCTTGCAGTACTGACTTGCACTGAGATGGTGGAGTGCCAGTTGCCACGTGCACAAGTCTGAACTCCTTGATCCATGTGGTTAATCCACACAGCAACCACCAAGGGAGAAGCGATGCCTCTGGGGTTAAGGGAGCTGGGGTCACAGTCCAGGTACCTGGGGCCAGTGGGGGCTGACTGCGACTAGACTGGAGGAACTTAGACTGCTTGGGTCAGAGGAGCTTGGTGGGCAACCAACACAGTGTGAAGGAATGTCTGGAGTCAGGATGGTCACAGAGGAGGGTGAGAGCGAAGCAGCTTTGGCAGGAAGACTGACCACTGTATAACCCGCGAGCAGACTGAAGAATAAAGTGTTGTTGTGCTGAATATGGACCCATCTTCTTGTGGGGAGGAGGAGGGATAGAGCCCCCCCCTTTCCTATCTTATTGAGAGCCTCCAACCACACCAGCCCTCGCCAACCAGCACCGGTGCACACCACAGACACCCTCTGCTGTTGGGTGTAGTCTGTTGGGTGTAGTCCCATGGTGGTGAACCTTTGGCACTCCAGATGTTATTGACTACAATTCCCATCAGCCCCTGCCAGCATGGCCATGGGAATTGTAGTCCATAACATCTGGAGTGCCAAAGGTTCGCCACCACTGGTGTAGTCTGTTCAGAAGATAGTACTGCCCCCTTGTTAAGACCTCCCCTCCCCCACTGAATATCGCTCCCAGTGTCGACAGCTGTAACTAATAACAAATATCCCTTCTTGTTTTCCAGGCAGAACTTTTAAGTCAGGCATCTGAGCGGGGCCAACTGAGCAGCTAGCAACACGAGGCTCACTGTGAGCTCACTGGCTAATTCATCAACTTCGGTTCCTCAATGCCCCCCCTCCTCCCAAGGGAGAAGTGTCACTCAGTCTATAGCAGGTGTTCTCAGACACCAGGATGCAGGCCAAGGCTGCTCAAAGAACAAAGTAAACCTGTCAATAGCCATGACATATGTGGCTCCAGGGACGTTAAACTGCATTCTGGCAGAGATGTGGCAATCTCAGATTTAAAAAAATATTGTTATAGAGAGGAACGCTGTTGAATGCCTGCTATGGCATAGCCCTTTCTCACTTTTTTAAAATGAAGCTGACTTTGTAACCCATCCAGATTCATAGGGGGTGAATTGAAGTTTTGCATAGAGAAAGCACTTCTGCACCAGCCCAGGGACAAACAAGAAGCAACACCCAACAAGCAAGGCATGTGTGCCCTAACAGAGATTTCTGCTTGTTTTTTTAAGTCAGGAAAGGGAAAAGACAACAGTGCAAAGGCACAAAAAGGATAAAAATATTTATTGCAAAAAAAAATATTAAAAATAAATTCTAGTCTGTTCACGTTTCTAGCACCTGCCTGCCTGAATTGTTATGGCTCTGCAAGGGAGCTGGTGCAGCTGAGTGGACCAGGGTACAAGGAGAGGTGACGTATATCACAACCACCATTTATCGGCCAAAGGCAGACTGTTGCATTCACAGCTCCTCAGTTCAGAGCTGGGCTGTGCAGGACAGAATTGCCAGCTCTAGGTTGGGAAATACCTGGAGATTTTGGGGTGGAGCCTGAGGAAGGCGGGGTTTGGGAAGGGGAGGGACTTCAGTGGGGTGTAATGCCATCAAGTCCACCTTTGAAAGTCAGCATGGTGTAGTGGTTAAGAGCAGGTGGATTCTAATCTGGCGAACCAGGTTTGATTCCCCACCCCTCCACCTGAGTGGCAGAGGCTTATCTGGTGAACCAGATTTGTTTCCACACTCCTACATTCCTGCTGAGTGACCTTGGGCTAGTCCCAGTTCTTCAGAACTCTCTCAGGCCCGTCTACCTCATAAGGTGTCTGTTGTGGGGAGAGGAAGGGAAAGGAGCTTGTAAGCCACCTTGAGTCTCTTTACAGGAGAGAAAGGTGGGATATAAATCCAAACTCTTCTTCTTTCAAAGAGGCCATGTTCTCCAGATGAACTGATCTCTGTTGCCTGGAGATCAGTTGCAATAGCAGGAGATCTTCTGCTACCACCTGGAGGTCAATAATAATGAAAGTAGGCTAGGTTGCTCAAAGGTTGGCAACCCAACCAAGCACCTGCATGGCTAATGGTACTGTCATGCCATTGTCATAATATTCAATAAACAGTCATAATACTGTCATAATATTCAATAAACACTTAAACAATTAGAAATAAGCTTTTGCACTGTGCTAAACTTAACAGCATGAACAATATGTACATAGGCTTATTATTGTGTGATAATTTACACAAAGGTTCCTAAACCAAACAGTCACTCTACAAAGGGTTTACAGCAAGAAATTAACATGAACAATATGCACATGGGCTGCCATTCCCCCATTGTTGAATGACTTCGTGAAACCTTCACACTGGCCCGTTATCTTGTGCTTTTCAAAAAAGGCTACAAAAATCCTTAAGGCTCTTTTATGCCCTGCTGTATAAGAACTGCCTTCGCAGGATAGAGACTCTGGCCTGATGCAATAGTCTTGGGAAAGTTCAGAGGTGCACATCTTTAGTGAGAACTGCAGGGCTGTCGCCTTGAAGTGTGAGGTCATGGGTAAACTGAGCCAGCAGAACCTGGGCTATCCAGGATGTGGGGTACTGCACTGTTTGCTTCTTTCTTTAATAATTCCCAATGGGTAGGACTGCCATATGCCCCAACAGGCATTGCCCACCAACAGCAGCTTGTGGGGCTATTTTTTAAAATGTCATCAATGACTGCAAGACACCACATATGGAAAAAAAACCCCAAAAACTGACATGACACCTCTCTAGGAATCCCCAAACTTGAGGAATTCCTAGAGAGGTCAGCTGTCACTTTCAGGGTTTCTTAAAGTGAAGCCGCACTATTACTTGTGGCCACCCACCTGTTCTTCTGCTGGCTGTCAGGTTGTGCCTGTCAACACCAGCTATGGGTCCCTACTGGGGAGAAACCTGTGTATAAATATATAATTAACTAAAATAAAAACAACACATTTTTTTCTTTCAACATCCTAATAATAGTTCAGGCAGCCCAGCTTCTATGAATGAAACCTATCATGGGTTCCATCCCCTCTCTTCAAGTGATGCCAATCTAAACTCGACTTCAGTCTGCAATTCTCCTTTTACAGTTGAATGGAAATCTGTGGTCTGTGTCACATTCCTTGGTGCCTTTGAGACTAAGCAGGGAAGCCCCTCAGCCATGAGTTTCCTTGCTGGTCTTAAGCTCTAATCCCCCCCTCCATACAGTATGCAGATATGAGTACTTCTATATCTATGATTCTTTCTTATTATGAGTCTGCCAATTGGTCCATCTACACTGACTCCTCCAGGCTGCCAAGCAGAAGGATAAGAGGTCCAAAACTCAGGGTGCCCGTCCTTCTTGTAGGCCCAGGAAGACAGGCAAGATGATCTTGAGAGCATCCCAGTTTTATTTAAGTAGGGGCCCAAATATGGTATGGGAAAGAAAAGGGGAAACATGTTGTACTACTTCTTCTTTGGATGATGCAAGGCTTATTGAGATAATGCCTGCGAAGACACTTGAAATCGTGAAAGCATTACACAAATGCCAAATATTGTTTTCCAGTCAACTGTTCAGCATCGTTGTGTCGGGGATGACGCAAAGTGAATCCGGGTGGACTGAGCTTCCTGATGCAACCTCAGCTTCCCCTTAACATGGAGTAAGGCTGGAGCACAGACTAATTGATTGCTAGTGTTAAGAGTGTAGACATTCAAGCATACGTTTTCTAAAGAGAGTGTTTAAAGTAGCGTAGTTAGGCTTAAGCCTATGGCCAAGGTAACAAAGATGTAGGTAACGTCTAAATAAGCACTAACACATTAAACACGTCACCCACTAGGCAGCCAATTTAGGTTTGGTATTTAATATATAAGAAATACCAAACCTAAATTGGCTGCCTAGTGGGTGACGTGTTTAATGTGTTAGTGCTTAAGCCTATGGCCAACAAAACTATATGGCTCATTCCGCACATGCAAAATAATGCACTTTCAAACTGCTTTCAGTGCTCTTTGAAGCTGTGCAGAATAGCAAAATCCACTTGCAAACTGTTGTGAAAGTGGTTTGAAAACGCATTATTTTGCGTGTGCGGAAGGGACCTATGATTGAAGGAAGGGGTAGATGCTTTAAAAACTAAGGAGAGCAGAGTAGCATGGGATGGGCACAGTGGTGGGAATCAAACAATTTAACAACCGGTTCCGGTGGTGGGATTCAAATAATTTAACAACTGGTTGTTTACAAGCACCATCTTAACAACTGGTTCTGCCAAAATGGTGCGAACCGGCTGAATCCCACCACTGGATGGGCAACCTTGGTCTTCAGCCATGGGTCAGCCCCACTAATGTCTGAAGTGATAGATTGATCTAAAGTTCTGAAGGGGAGGGTGGGTCCATGTGGGTGCTGTTCTACCTTTCTCCTAGCACTGCACCTTCTGCAGCCCCTCCTCTCAAGAGCCTTTCTAGACAGTCATGATAACATGTCCACATGTTACCGTGAATGTACGTATATCTGTTTGCGTGAAAGAGCCAATGCATATTCACTTATCAACTGAAACTGGGGACCTGTACCAGGATAAATGTGAGATTTGTATCACACATCTAACAGCGCATGTGTTGAATGTAACATGACAATTATCGGATGCGCATATAATCAACTCTACACAGACTGTAAGTGCATTCACTATAGTTTGTGAAGAGGGCTTCTATATATCAGGGTCTAGTGAAAGAAGAAGAAGAGTTTGGATTTATATCCCCCCTTTCTCTCCAGTAGGAGACTCAAAGGGGCTTACAATCTCCTTGCCCTTCCCCCCTCACAACAAACACCCTGTGAGGTATGTGGGGCTGAGACAGCTCCGAAGAACTGTGACTAGCCCAAGGTCACCCAGCTGGCTTGCGTGGGAGTGCACAGGCTAATCTAAATTCCCCAGATAAGCCTCCACATCTCAAGCAGCAGAGCGGGGAATCAAATCCGGTTCCTCCAGATTAGAATGCACCTGCTCTTAACCACTACACCACTGCTGCTCCAAGGACTCTCCCTGACAGGAAAAACCCTTGGAGAAGAAAAATTCAATTGAAAAAAGTATGTGGCCACCTGTGGGAGATGGGGGGAGGGTCCAAATTGGGAAAATCCTGGAGATTTGGGGCTAGATCCTAAAGACCTCCGTGGGCTACAAGGCCATAGAGTCCACCCTCCAAAGCATCCATTTTCTCCAGAGGAACTGATCTCTGTCATCTGGAGATGAGCTGTAATTCCAGGGGACCCCCAGTCCCACCTGGAGTCTGGCTTCCTTATTTAGCCCCTCTGCCTGTATGCCTCCTTACTATTTTAGGCACAACTCTGCTTACACCAAATCCAATAAGTAATAATAAAATAATAACAATAATACATTTTAAGAACATAAGAACATAAGAACAAGCCAGCTGGATCAGACCAGAGTCCATCTAGTCCAGCTCTCTGCTACTCGCAGTGGCCCACCAGGTGCCTTTGGGAGCTCACGTGCAGGATGTGAAAGCAATGGCCTTCTGCGGCTGCTTTTATTAAAAGGTTTAGCGGGAGCGCCAGAGTTGTCATTTTTGCTGGTTTTGACTCCCTCCCCAAGCTTAACTCTCTGTGTGGGGCACTCAGGGGGAGGCAGGGAGATACACAGTTTGCCTCTGCTGTGTGTACACATGAGCATTAAGCTTTCACGCCGTGCAGATTCTGCCATGTCACACGCTGCAGTTGCTGAGGCAAAGACTGTGGCTCAGTGGCAGAACAGCCATTTGGTATGCAGGAGCTTCCAGGTTCACACCCTGGCACCTCCTGTTTAAAGGAACAGGTAGCTGGTGATCTGAAAGGCACCTGAGAGTCTGGGCAGCCCCTGCTACTTCATGCAGGCAGTTCTGACTTGATAGACCGGTGGTTGGGCAATGATGTCTTACTCGTATATCTTTCAACTAGCTTCTCAATAGATATGAATTAAATGAATGCAATATGCAGAAGGAGGTTCTTCAAGAACGCTTCCTAGGAAGGGCAGGCTTGGGTACTGATGTAAGAACTGGGGTGTTACACATACGCTCCTAGATTGTGTGGAAAGACTCCGGTTGGCCGTGGAGGACTGGCCATTTAATTTACAGTGAAATTTCCTAAGGGGGCAGTCAGTGTCCTCGAGGGCCACTGGGGGTCAGGAACAAGCAGAGCAGAGGCTCAAGTGCCAGCTGGACCCAGACCCCTCATCAGCTGTGGCAATTCATGTCAGCCCATCAACCGTCTCCTCCTGCACTGCTTCCAATTTGGGGGATGATGCAGCAGGTGAGCTAATGTTGGTCCCACTAAGATTAGTGGTCCAGCTTGTAGTATAAAAAGGGCCACTCAAGTGCCATTTTTACTTCCTAGTCCAGACCTGCTGGTAGGCCTCACCCAACAGAGTAATTTGTTATGAGGAATATTTCTCTCTCTCTCTCTCTCTCTCTCTCTCTCTCTCTCTCTCTCTCTCTCCCCACCCCCTTCACATTTCTCTGCTTTTTCTAGGATTCTGACACTTGCAGTCACATTTAGGAGCCAATAAGGAGTAAGGACTACAGAACCAAACCACACTCATATAGTTGGGGTTGCCAGTTCCAGGTTAGAAATTCCTGACAGTTTGGGGATGAAGTCTTAAGGAGGGTGGGATTTGGGCAGGGGAGGGGAGCAGTGGTGGGATCCAAAAATTTTAGTAACAGGTTCCCATGGTGGTGGGATTCAAACTGTGGCGTAGCGCCAATGGAGCTGGGTGGGGCACTACGGGTCGTGGCCAGGCATTCCGGGGGCGGGGCATTCCTGGGCGGGGCTGTGGCAAGGACACAGCCACTGTGCTGGTCCTTGGGCGGGAAACGAATGCACGCAGGCGCAGGCTGCCACGCACACCGGTGCACCTCCTGCTAGACTGCTTCAAGTTCTGCACGCTACTGCTGAGAGGAGGGGCGTAACTAAGGCAAAAATCACGCGGCAAAATCACCAATTAGTAACCCCCTCTCGGCACACACAAATAATTAGTAACCTACTTTTGGGAACCTGTGAGAACCTGCTAGATCCCACCTCTGGAGCGGGGGCGGTTATCAGGTATAATGCTATAGAGTCCACCCTCCAAAATAGCCATTTTCTCCGGGAGACCTGATTTCTGTCATCTAATGATCAGTTGTTATTCCAGGAGATCTCCCAGCCCCACCCAGTGGCGTAGGTAATGGGGGTGCAAGAGAGCAACAACTCCCCTTGAGCACATTTTTGAAAAGTGGGGCCTTTTCAAAATTCGCCTCACCCCAGCTTCCAACCCAAGCCCTACCCCTGGAATCAGGGCCTTCCTCTGCAAGCTCTGGTCTGTGGCGCTACTCGGTATGTGTCATGGCACCTTTTAAAACGTGCTCACTCCTCTTAACTTTAGAACCCAGATAAGCTCCTGGCTCCACCTGGAGATTGGCAAGCTCGCATATATGATATAGCCCAGATTAAAGAGAAAATGGTGTTGCACTGGTTTGGCTTTCAACAAGGAACACTTCTTTTGCTGTGGTGATGCCTTCTCTCTAGACATCAGTCTAAGCACAGAGTTAGGCAAAGAAGCAAGGATAAGCAGGAAACTTCACAGGGCAAAAGTCACCACAGAGAAACTTAACAGATTCCAGAATGCCTGAAAGAAAGCAAATCTGCTAGCTTAAGAGCCAGAGTGTAGCTCATGACAGCACCTTCAAAAACAACTTAGACATTTGTTTCCTTTTGTGCAGCCTCACGTGGCCCACAGCAAGGCACCAACGTACACACAAGGCCTTTATTTTTTAAGCAGAGCCATATGAGGGAATTTTAGCACAACAGTGGGCTGGAGCTTAACCCAGGAATGGAAATGAAAAACTGCTCAGTAACAAACAGGGAAGAGTGAGGAATGATGAACAGATTGGCAGCGTGTAGTTAGGGCCGTGAGGTGCATTTTCGTGACCATTTTTCAGACATGGTCAGGAATGTTCAGTTCCCCCCTGGTTTAACTTATGGCCTGTTTAGCAGTGGTAATTAGTGCAGGCACACATTTGACAAGTTCTGTGTGAAAAATCTGCATTTGACCGTGAAATAAACCTTCATATTATATGAGCAATCAAAGGCTGCTTTCTCACAACTTCACCTCCATCTGCTGCCCTGATAGCCATTACCACTACCTCCCTGTGTGCAGTTTGCCGTATTCTATGTATGAACAACACAGGAAATGCTTTACCCTTCGGGAATCACAGTTGCAGTTTCTCTCTGTGCCCCTTATCATTGCATGGCTCGATGCAAAGGGGCGAACAGTCTGGATCGGGATCAGTTTAAGCATTCTCATATTCCCACTGAACCTCATGGGAGCTGTAATTTTTTTTCAACAGCCCTCTCTCTGCATTTGCCAATGTTTTGCTGTTAAACGTGTTATAGACTAACAAAAGAAATGTCTTGGGGTTTGTTTGTACACTGTGTCCTTAGCCTTCCATGGCTGCATGACCTGGTGTTTACTAAGAGGATGTTCATTAACAGTATAGTCAAATGAACTGTTCATATTGGGAATAATTAATGCATACTGAGTCTCTCTGTGCATCATGGGAGTTGATTTTTCTACGGAAGCCCTGTCATTCACTGTCAACCCCAAGAAATTCTCTGTGCCGTGAGTTCTGATCAGGTGCCTTCACATGCTCATGTTTCTGAAGCATACGGAGCAATTTATGCACGAATGCCAGAAGCAGCAACTGCTGTGTAGGGCAAAGCTGCTGGATGTGGCATTTACATCAAGCTTCAAACAAAAGCATTAGACAAACTGATGAGGGGCTCAACTTGCAGATAAAGGATATTGAAGAGATAGAAAAAGTGCAGAGAAGGGCAACGAGGATAATTGAAGGATTGGAGCACCTTCCTTATGAGGAGAGGCTGCAGCGTTTGGGACTCTTTAGTTTGGAGAGGAGACGTCTGAGGGGGGAAATGATTGAAGTCTATAAAATTATGCATGGGGTAGAAAATGTTGACAGAGAGAAATTTTTCTCTCTTTCTCACAATACTAGAACCAGGGGGCATACATTGAAAATGTTGGGTGAGGGGTGGGAATTAGGACTAATAAAAGGAAACACTTCTTCACACAACACGTGATTGGTGTTTGGAATATGCTGCCACAGGAGGTGGTGATGGCTACTAACCTGGATAGCTTTAAAAGGGGCTTGGACAGATTTATGGAGGAGAAGTCAATCTATGGCTACCAATCTTGATCCTCCTTGATCTCAGACTGCAAATGCCTTAGCAGACCAGGTGCTCAGGAGCAGCAGCAGCAGAAGGCCATTGCTTTCACCTCCTGCACGTGAGCTCCCAAAGGCACCTGGTGGGCCACTGCGAGTAGCAGAGTGCTGGACTGCGAGTAGCAGAGTGATGGACTCTGGTCTGATCCAGCAGGCTAGTTCTTATGTTCTTATGTTCTTATGCTGTTCAGTCATGAGAAGTCTGAATGTCAATCTTGTTCACACTGAAGTTCTCCATACAACTCAGCAGAGTCACATTCTGGACATCGCATGTGTGTGAAGTGCTGTCAAGTAGCTTCTGATTTATGGTGAACATATTAATCAATGGACTCCCAAACGTCCTAATGTTAACAGCTTTGCTCAAGTCTTATTAACTGAAGGTTGTGGATTATTTTATTGAGTCAATCCACCACACGGCAGGTCTTCTCCTTTCCTCCTGCCTTCAGCTTTTCTGTGCATTATTGTCTTTTCCAGTGTCTTCTCATTTGTCTTCTCATAATGTAACCAAAGTGCAATAGCCTCAGTTTAGTCATCTTAGCCTCTAGGACCGTGATGGCACGGGTGCCCAAGGCGGCACTCAGAGCCCTCTCTGTGGGCACACACGCCGTCATCTCCCCCTCCCCCTTTCCCCTCACCCAGCCAGTGGTCGCTGCCAGCAAACGTGTTGGGAGTCATGCTGCACAGGCTGCCGTGCACAAGGCGCTCTGCCGGAGAGGTCCATTTCAAAATATTTTCCATGCTTTTCTTTTTCTGTTCCTGTTGCATTTTTGTGGGAAGTCAAGTGCTGTGATGACGTGAAGGAAGAACCGCAGATCAGATGACTGCTCCACAAATTTAGCTTTCCTGAAGTTATTCCACCCCTCGCACAGCATTCTTGCTTAGGATTGCCTTCCTTGACTGCCGCCTTTTTGCTTCTATTTTGTGGTGGTGGGGTTTTTGGGTTTCAGAAAACAAAAGTTTTACTTTCCTCTCCCCCTGCACCCCTCCCCCTTCCCCCGTCAGGCCCCCAGTGTGATAATAGTGTAATTATTTCAGGGAGATTATTAGCATTAAACCTCAGACCTAGTTTTGGGGAAGCAGTATAGGTAACCCTGTTAAGCGCTGTTAAACCCCACTGATTTTCATGGGAAGAACTAAAGCGTGATCCTTTACCTGGGAGCAAGATCGGTTGCTGGCAATAGGGCTTGCTTCTGAGTAAACCCTCCTAGGGTTGTGATTCACCCATTTGAAGTGTTGCACGGTTGCTTCAAAGCAAAGCCACCGACTACCACCAAGCTTACTCCTGAGTAACGCGCACCTTGGAACCAACCATTTTTTCTAAACTAAAACCTCAGTATTCAGGTAAAATTGCCGTGTTGGCACTTTGCGATAAACAAGTGAGTTTTAGGTTGCAGTTTGGGCTCTCGGTCTCGAAAAGGTACGCCATCACTGCTCTAGGAAGAGTTCAGGCTTGATTTGATCTAGAATCCAGTTATTTGTCTTTTTAGCAATCTATCGTATCTGTAAAACTCTCCTCCGACACCACATTTCAAATGAATCAACCTTCCTATCAGCTTTCAGGAAGTAACTACAATTTGTTGGAGAGACGAACAATACCAAAGTCTTTGGAGGAAGAACTGAAATGGAAGAGGCCTTTGTTTTGGAAGCCTTCTAATCCCACTCCGGTTCATTGCTGTGACATCCAAACTCTCACTTTAACAAAAGGGGACTATTTTCCCCTCATAACAACAGAGTCTGGAGCAGTTACACCATTCTAAGCAGAGGTGGGATCCAACCAGTTCTCACCACTTCTCTAGAAGTGGTTACTAATTTTTTCTGAGTGCCGAGAAGGGGTTACTAAAGCAACCTCCCTGCCCAATAGGGACTGGAGGTGCGTGTGTGCGGCGGCGCCACTGTTTGAATCCCACCACCATTGGAAACTGTTATTAAAATTTTGGATCCCACCACTGATTCTAAGCCCATCAACGCCACCAGACTTAGAAGGGTGCAGTTCTGTTTAGGATTGTACTGTAAGCCAGTAATAACAAAAGTTCTCAAGCCAAGTAGAAAATAGTCTGGCTCTTGATTCTAATTCCACTTTCCCCTTAAAACTCTGAGAAAAATGCTAAAGCCCGAACCTTCAGATCAAGTTCTGAGATCCAGCGTCGGTCCTACCACTTTCCAGCGAAGAGAGAGTGGAATACACAATGTGTAATAAAAGCCAGTTTTTAATGAAGGGTTGAGGCATATTGTATACTGAAGGGGATAGACAAGGCTTGGCTTTTTCATAAAAGAATATGGAATGTATTTATATTAATTTTTGTTCTCTGCAACATGTGCTTCCAATTTTCATTTCTAAGTGAGCTTGTGGGATGTTTTGTTGTTCACAAATAACCATGTGACCTATTATTTTATGCACGTTATGTGCAAACACATGTTCAATGAAGAGGGACGTTGATTTCTAATGTTTCCCAGTCTAATGGGATCTCTTTTTCCCTATGGATGAATAACAGCATAACCAGTATTGCCATAGTGTTGGTCCAAATCCAGAGATTTTAGCAATGAACTAGCTCTGTTGGGCTGAGCATGTTCTCTATAAAGAAAGGGATCATCACACTTGGTCTTCCAAGTTCTTCTGTCTCACCCCAAACTGGGTGTAGCTGTACAAGGAGAAGATATAGCATGTTGCACACACTACACACTCGCTTGCTCACAGGAGGTGCCGCCAGAGATCATATTTCACCTGTGTTGCGATGCCTGCACTGGTTACCGGTTGAATTCCAAATCATCTTCAAGGTGTTGGTATTGACCTTGAAGGCCTTGCGCGGCCTGGGACCTCCGTACCTAGGGGACCGTCTTGCCCCATATGTCCCAAATCGACCTCATTCAAGGCTCATCAAGAGGCCAATTTGCTTGGTGATCCCCTGGCTCCCTCAATGATGCGGTTTTAGCCTCTACCCGGGCCAGAGCTTTTACAGCTCTGGCCCCTGCCTGGTGGAACACTCTACCTCCAGCTACGCGGGCCCTGCGGGATCTAAATGATTTCCGCAGGGCCTGTCTGCAAGACAGAGTTGTTCCACCGGGCCTTTGGGGAGTCTGGCCGCTGATGCCCCCCCCCCTTTAACATCTGTGGACCCTGCTGTTCTTCCTCTCTTTTTCTCTCCCCCTCTCTTTTTAGGGGATTTATTAGTTGGACACCATCGATATACCTGATGCTAGAACGCTGCATTTTAATGGGGTTGGTTTTAAATATACATAGAGCCGTTTTGTAATGATTACTGATTTTACTGTGCTCTATCTATTGATTCGCCGCCCTGAGCCCTTCGGGGGAGGGCGGTTTATAAATATTATTATTATTATTATTATTATTATTATTATTATTATTATTATTATTATTATTATTATTATTATTATTATTATTATCATTATCATTATCATTATCATTATCATTATCATTATCATTATCATTATCAATAATAATAATAATAATAATAATAATAATAATAATAATAATAATAATAATAATCGAAGCCTAAAACATGGCACCAAAAACAGATTCTGAGGACTAACCCCTGATATGCTGTCATTCAAGTTATGCCCTAAGAAAATGAACTGCTATGCCTAGGATTCACTCTTAGTAAAACCATTCTAAGGGAGTGCAGGGCCAAGGAGAAATGCCTTCCCCCTTCACATAGCTCAAGACTTCCATTCCCAAATTGTCCTACAAAGTTTGGTCAGCTAATGGATTTGCTATAGGGTTGGTGTAGCGGCTAAGAGCAGCGGACTCTAATCTGGAGAACTGGGTTTTATTCCCCACTCCTCCAAATGAGTGGCAGACTCTAATCTGGTGATCCGGATTTGTTTTTCCTCTCCTACACATGAAGCTTGCTGGGTGACCTTGGGCAAGTCACAGTTCTTTGGAATTCTCTCAGCCCTGCCTTACTCACAAGGTGCCTGTTGGTGGGGAGAGAAGTGAAAGGAGTTTGTAAACCACCTTGAGTCTCCTTACAGGAGAGAAAGGGGGGGGGGTATAAATCCAAGCTCTTCTTCTTCTACTTGTATTGAATAGTATTTTATCCTTGAAGGCTCTTCATGGCTTCTGTATATCCCCATCAAAATCTGTTACTTATCTCATACCTCTAGATGCAGCAGCATCCCATGTGGTACTGATAATCCAGTAATGGGGTAAAATCACACACTGGTTTTTGCAGATGCAACTAGCAGATGATGACAGTCAGTGAGAACCCTAGTTTCAGGAAGAACAAACTCTCACCCTTTGTACCAATCTGGCAGGGCTACCTGGTACAGCAAGGGACATGACCAACGCCAGCTGAAGTAAGAAGATGCAAATCTCCTTAAGTAATTTTTAATGAAAAAAATATTGAATTACTCCAAGTGCCATCATTTCTGGGAGGCTGGGTTTTCAACTCTGGCAACTGGGGCTTGAAAGGAACTTTTACAGACTTAATGCACTCCAGATGCGCCCCCAGTCTGAGATGAAAGTGCTCGTGTTGGTTACTGTTAATATCTTCCTGTCAGTGGTGGACTCTCAGTGATCATACCCCATATGCCAGTGTGGTAAGTCATATGGGAGAGTGGGCAGGCAAACCTCTGACCTGTAGGTTACTCATTGGCCATTCCATTTCACTTCAATCAATTAATAATCATTAGAGCAGGAGGGGTTGTCTCTTGCCCGCAGTTCTTGGCTTTGTGATATATGGAATGCAGCAGAGGTTTCTACCTGATGAAAACCATTTGCTAACAGCAGTTAGATTTCTAAAATGTTATTCCCCTATGACCATGACTGGGTTTATGGCAGCTTTATAACAGAATGTAAGCAAGAAGTTGGCTCAGGAAACAAACTGTGGGGCAGGGGATTTAGGCAAACAAAACTCCAGTCGAGGTTTATTGAGCAAAACACACAACATCGGACTAGTTTGCAAGGACTGTTTATGTATATTGCGCCATCAGCGGAGGGAAAATCATAAGCAAAACCAGACAAGAAGCTTAACATCTAAATGTTGATAGTGGAGGAGATACCAGAGACAACAGATGGAAAGAAGAGACCAGAGAAACAAACAGAAGGAGAGAAGGGATGGGGAAGGCCAGGACAGCAAGGGGACAACCACATTTAGGGTTCATTTTAGTTAGGGATCCATTCACACACAGGGAATTGCCTGATGGGAATTGTTACTACAAGATGCAGGTCCTGATCATCAGGTCCTGCATCTTGTGGTAACAACTTCCATCAGGGCCTGATGGCTTCAAAATTCCCGGAGGAGAGGTCTATTAATGGCTGTCAACCCTAATTCTTATAAGAAGACTTCATATTCAGTCAGTAAGCTGCTGAATACAGTGTGAATGGGTAAATCCCTTCTTGGCATTGGGAAATCTATTTGTCTGCCATGGGAAAGAGGATGGTGGTGAGATGGACTTTTGGTCTGGTGGTTCAACAGGGCTCTTGTGATTGAAGATCTCTGTGTTAGAACAGACACTTTAGAAACGAGGTGTTGGGGTAAGGTTTGAAGGCATCATGTGAGGGTTCTGAGAACAGGAGTCAAAAGAATGGTCGAACTGTTTCAAAGAAGTCTGGTCTTGAAGATCCTGAGAAAGAGAACGGGGAAGGGGACACTTCCACATGTTTTGGCTTGGGTCTGAAACTGCAGCCCCTTTTTCAGAGCTCTGCATGACTTCATTTCCTGCAATTGTGCACTTTCGTGGTTTCTTGTTTTCATCCATTCTTTCCAAAACCAGTTTCAGTATAATCTTTCCACAAGGCCACCATGTGGATGGGAAGATACAGATTCTGCACCTTCACGGGAGCCCAGGTCAACCCCATTTCCCTTTGCACCCACAGTTCTCCCTGCCCATGCCACTAGCAGGTTTTATCTGTTATCTTTTTCCAAATCAGTAGGAGCTGTATCACTATAGTGTCATTATAGTATAGTGATGTAGCTACTACAATTTTTTTAAGTCCTCTGGCTACTTGGTTGGGGGAATGGTGAGCACTAAATGGAGGAAAGAATCCCCTTATGTGGATGCTTCATGTGAATCAGGGCCGTACTTCCCAGGGCAGGGGTCTGCAACCTGTGGCTCTCCAGATGTTGATGGCCATGCTGGCAGGGGCTGATGGGATTTGTAGTCCATCAACATCTGGAGAGCCCTGGCCCAGGGGTACATATGGGGTCAAATATCCCTGGGCTGCAGCCACTTAGTCACGTGGGGGGTGGAAAATCACCCCCCCACACACACACACACCCCTCCTCCTTTCCCTTGGGTCCAGAGGTAGGATTCAGCAAATTCGCACCACTTCGGCAGAACCGGTTGTTAAAATGGTGCTTGAAAATAACCAATTGTTAAATTATTTGAATCCCATCACCGGAACCGGTTGTTGAATTATTTGAATCCCACCACTGTCCGGGTCCATACACTGACTTAAAAAAATTGTTTGGTCATGGTGGGGGAGGGCGGCCACCCATTCGGGAGAGGGGAGCGGAAAACTCAGATATTGCACCGGGCTACATTTTCCCTAGATAACGTCTCTGCCGTGAATGCCTTTACATTTACAGCAACAATGCATGCTCAGTAGGGAATCAACTCAGTGCGAAAGCAGCTAAGGGTATCCATTTGCCAACAAACAGAAATGACTAGGAGGGAGTGTGGAAGATATTCTTGCAAAAGCCAGGTTTGTCTTGAAGCTTGCAAGCTCAGAGTAATGAAAGTGGAGCTTTGTGGAAGTCGATCGACTGAATGTCTACATGCAACTGCCGAAGTTGACTTAACCCCAGCATGACCAAGTGAAGTCAAAATAATGCTCGGATGGATGAAAACCAGGAAGCTGGAGCTTTATTTGCTGGAGGGCAGACATGGTTACAGCCCACACTGTCTCTTTCAAGCATCTTCGGCCAAACGCCAATAAAGCAGGCAGAAGTAATGTTACACCAAAGAACTGGTGGCGAAGTCTGAACCTTCCAGCGCAGGGAGACAACCGGCAGCAATTCTAGCAGTAAATCAGCAGTAAACTGCCAGCGTGAAAGTACCCTTTGATAGCAAGACTTTTTGAGAACTCTTGCAGCACAGCTGGAGGCATTATGTGTGTCTCCTTGTTTCCAGCGTCCTTTGATTGTAAATCCTTCCTTTCTGAAGATTTATAGCCTGGCGGTAAAAACGGCCTTGTGTTGCAGCACACCACTGAGTGCTACTCAGTGGAAATAATACAGAATCAGAGGACATTTACTTTACAATTTTTTTTGCTGAAAACTATTGATATTCGGCCCTCATCTTCATCTTCGATCGTTATCTGAAAAAGAAGGACATAAGAGTGATTCGTGTTATTACATGATTTAAGGATCCAGAGGTTTTGACAGATGTTTACGCACTGGGGGAAGTGTGGCATTGGAATAACAGAACCAAGCATCATTGTCTACAGTGAGCCATTCACAAACCTAGGCTATTGGTTATTTTCTCTACCTCTGTTTAGTGACACACTGTATGTCAGGGGTGTCCAACCCTGGTGCTTCAGGTGTTCATGGACTACAATTCCCATTAGCCCCTGCTGGCAAAAGAGGGGGGCAGTTAGTTGAACAGGCTGATAAAATCCAGCCCTCGGTCCCCAGAATCCTCCCTTTCCCCCTTCTGGCTGAGCCACACCACGGCTCAGTTGATCCTTTGTTCAAAGAACTGTTCTTTCCTTTTTTTATTAAAGTAATACTAATGAAAAGGAATAGATGCACGAGAACGGGGGGCGGGGGAGCAAGTATAATTTCATACCCTGCAAGCACAGTATATTCTAATTAAGTGCTGGCAATGTTTTGACCCATATAATGAACTTTTATAGTACTTAAATTTTTGGAGCTTTTCCAGTTGCAACTAAGGGTGCAACGTTGGAACAGGTAATTGGCAAGCAACTGGAGAACTTAGAGTTGGCTAAGAAGCCAGGCACTGTATAAATTCTGAGAATGCAGCTTGTTTGAAGTGAGTGTTCTTCCTATTCCAGCTCCTTCCTGCAAGGGCTCCGTGCTGAAGAATGCACACTCCAGGTCTGGTTCCTGACACCGTAATATTCCAGGGTCCATAAACAGAGACCAGAGAACGGGCCATGAACACAGCTTTCATCAGTTAAATTTTAACTTAACTTCAGAGTTGACATCAAAGATAGGAATGTTCAGAAACCATTGAGAAGATAGTCCAGCCTCCAGGACACTCTCCTTATGACCTGACACTGACTGTTCTTAGTAATAGAACTTCAGTGAAGGTTTCCAGTATGCAGTTGCAGAATTCTAGTAAGTTTAGTTGTATTTATCAGGGCTTAAAGATAGAGGAGGTTACAGGTTATTTTGACCCCACTTGGAAGAATGTGTTTCACCAATTAACAGCCCTTGTGATTGGCCGCTCCACTTGTCTTGTATACTTTAAATCAGGGGCGTACCTAGGCAAACTGGAGCCCCGGGCAAAACCTGAGTTTGATGCCCCCCCCACGGGCGGCCAACCTCTCCCACAGTAACCAAACAATGATTTTTTTCCACCAGGTTGTTTCAAAGTCACCATCACATTATAGAACATGCCCCAACTCACAAATCTGAACACAGCAGAAAAAAAAAAAATATTTTGAAAACATTTTCGGGAACAAGTCAAATGTTTTTATTACTGCTATGAAAACATTTTGTAAGTGTTGTATCCAATCCCCAATTGGGGGGAAAACAGCATCACTTTTCAATGTTATTTAAATTAGGAGAACCCAGATCTCCTTTGGCAGAATTCTAAAAGGAGAATCTGGGCTCCCCTAGTTTAAACAGTGATGTTGGAATTCACCCCAACAGCATTATTTTCTTTTAATGGTGTTTAAACTAGGGAGCCCAGATTCTCCTTTAAATCCAATCTTAAAGGGATAAACTGGGTCCCCAGTTTAAACGGTATTACTGAAAGTGATGCTCTTTGGGGTGGATTCTCCCCACCTCCCTGAAACAGCATCACTGTCAATGTTTAAACCACTGGATCTCAGATTCTTTCTTTTAAATCTATGCCAAAGGGGATGGATTTAATAATACACAATAATAACCTTTATTGTGGCATTGAGAGAATAAAAGAAAGAAAGAAATCAAGCACAGAAGTGCATCTAGAAGGAGAATCTGGGAATTTAGGGGTGCTCTGCTGTCAGGTGCACAGAAAATGCACAGAGTATCTCTCGTGAGACCCTACTGATGATACCACCCAGGTTTGTGAAGTTTAACTAGGGGTCCAAAGTTATGGACCCCTCAAAGGTGTAGCTCTCTATCTCCTATTAGCTCCCTTTGGGAGTCCATAACTTTG
This sequence comes from Sphaerodactylus townsendi, assembly GCF_021028975.2. Lineage (NCBI taxonomy): Eukaryota > Metazoa > Chordata > Lepidosauria > Squamata > Sphaerodactylidae > Sphaerodactylus > Sphaerodactylus townsendi. The sequence continues at coordinate 59,715,553 of NC_059435.1, read as the reverse complement.
GATTCCCTAAAACCAAACCTCACCAAACCTGGGTGATATCATCATCATCAGGAGAGTCTTTCGAAGAATCCCTGAAATTTGGTGCTAAGAATAAAACTGCGCCCTGCATAAAAAATAGAAAAAAAAAACATTGAAATACAAGAAATTCCACAGGTAACCTAACCCACTTCCACAAGGCTTTCACCAGGGCAACCTGCCCACTTTGGCCCAACAATGTGGAGGAACGCCTCCTAGTTCAGGGGTTTTACCTAGCAAACTGGAGCTCCGGCAAAACCTGAGTTTGATGCCTCCAATGGCGGCCAACCCTCTCCAAGTAACCAAAACAATGATTTTTCCACCAGGTTGTTTCCAAAGTCACCATCACATTATAGAACACCATGCCCCAACTCACAAATCTGAACACAGTAGCAGAAATATTTCTTTAAAACATTTTCAAATGCTTCGAAATGTTTCATTACTGCTATGAAAAAACATCTTTATAGTGTTTGTATCCAATCCCCAATCTGTGGAAAATAGCATCACTTTCTTAATGTTATTTTCTAAACAGAGGGACCCCAGATTTCCTTTAAGGTGAATTTAAAAGGATAATCTGGGTTCTCTAGTTTAAACAAGGATGCTGGAATCCAACCCCCAAACAAGCATTATTTTTCAATGGTGCTTTAAACCAGGGAGCTCCAGATTCTCCTTTTAAATCACCCAAAAGGGAGAATCTTGGGTCCCTAGTTTAAACCTGACATTGAAAAGTGATGCTCTTTGGGGGTGGATTCTCCCCTCAACTCGGTGCACTGCAGCATCACTGTCAAATGCTTAAAACCGGGGACCTCAGATTCTTCTTTTAAATCTACGCCAAAGGGATGGATTTAATAATTTTATCAATGGCCAATAATAATAACCTTATTAGGTACTGAGAGAATAAAAGAAAGAAAGAAATCAAGCATTGGTGGAAGGGTGGATTTAGAAGGAGAATCTGGGTGAAATTTAGGGTGCTCTGCTGTCAGGGTGCAATAATTGATAGGAGTTACACTGTGCATTTCCTCAGAGTATTCCTCGTGAGACTTACTGATGATAATACTCTAGGTTGCAGTTTGGTGGTTCTAGTGGGTCCAAAAGCGTGGACCCCTCAAAGTTGCGTAGCTCTCATCTCCTATTAGCCCCCATTGGAAACAATGGAGGATGGGGGCACTCTCTTGGGGAGTCCAAGCAACTTTGACTCCCAAACCAAACCTCACCAAACTCTGGGTACATCATCAGGAGAGTCTCTTCGCTGAAGAATCCCCTGGAAATTTTGGTGCTGCTTGGCCTAAAAAACCAGCTCCCCTCTGCAGGCCAAAAAATAGTAGAAAAAAAAAAACATTGAAAAAATACAAGAAATTCCAATAAACGCAACTCCACGCCTCATTGCCGCTCAGTAGGCAACTGCCCACTTTGCCCAATGGGAGGAACGCCTCTGCTTTAAATTTTGCATAGAATTGTCATGGGCTTTACATCTTGCATTTCTTGGTGTTTAAATCTCAGCAGTCATAATTTTGCTCTCTCTGTGGGTTAGATCCAGCCAGCTTTTTTCTCAATTTCAATTCCCTTGCTTAGTACGCCAACATCCGATATGAGTTCATACATGCAGATCTCACAGTCTCCAGTGTAGGCTCTTTTCTTAGCTAGAGTAGACCCCTCCCCCTTTCCTTTTTCACTGGCTCAGAAGCTGGCTGGATCCAACTCTATGGACTTCTGTTTATAGGGAATTCATTTCATGCAGTGATGAAGTGATCCTGCAAAAACTTATGCTAGTACTACAATATTCCTAATTGTATGAATTGAGATAATCAGGGTACTATTGTCTCCAAGATTCTCCCTCAGTGCTTGCAGCTCCATGTGACCTTAGGGGCTATCCACAAATTACTTTTGTACTAATGTGACCCTTAGGAGTTTAACTTTAGAAAGTCTTAGTATTATGGCTGTAACAAGATGCCACCCTTAAAATTCTTTCCCCAGTTTCTTTTCAGTTTTGACACTGTGTTAACCCAGCATCAACAATCTGTTTTGTTATCTTGCAAATAAAATAAATAGGAATTGTATTCATATATTTAAAGTGTTGCTTAAAGAAAAAGAGAGGTTTCCTTAACAATGTAAACTAGTGCTCATGTAAGGGGCTGTCTTTAAATTATAAACATTACCACTTCAAACATGGCTACCTATGTGCCTGTCATGGGACAAGCACGAAGCTAGAAGACTTACTACATGAGACACAATCCTTGGGTTAAGCGCAACTCTGCCATGAAGTCTATGGCCCCTTCCGCACATAATGCGTTTTCAAACCATTTTCACAACTGTTTGCAAGTGGATTTTGCTATTCCGCACAGCTTTAAAGAGCACTGAAAGCAGTTTGAAAGTGCATTATTCTGCATGTGCGGAATGAGCCTATGAGTCAGAGATATGCTTGAGATTCCCAACCAGAAATAGCTCTGTAGAAGCACTATTTACCCCACTGGGGGAAAAGGCTTGAAGAGCCCATAGGTAACCTCATACAGTTTCAACTCTGAGGCTGGTTCAGGCTGGGAAAATAGCTCCTGAGGAAGCCCTTCTTCCTTGCACGTTGTGATCCCAATTTGAATTGGGTCCCGTACACCTAGGAATGGAGTTCCCAGCAGAGAACTCACAAGTTCACATTCATTGTGCTGGCCCAGGGAAGACCCCGAGATTAGAACTGTGCCCACCACACAGTTCTTGGGCTGCTCCTTCAGTTGCTCCAACCCACTCCTCTGCTTCCACTTCGGCTGCTGTAAGGGGACTCTCAGAGACCCCAAGAGCATTTGCAGAGGTTGCATCAGGAGACTGTCCTATTTCTATGCAAACGCAAGCATTGCAGGCCCAATCTTCCCAACGGCTTGAGTGGCATTATAAAATCTGATTTATTTTCCGCGTCCGTTCCTGACCTCATAAAGGAAATCATCAGGGGATCGCTTACTTTTGTAACTGCTACATAAATTATCTCGAGGGTGGATTGCATGTTGGAACTCATTTACTTAAGCGTGGCTCTCTCCAGCTGCCTTACAGAAAGACTGAAGGCAAACAAGAGGATAAGCTCTGTGTTCTGAGTGGCGTCTACCCTCAAGGCACTGAAGTATCTGTAATGTAACAAAAACACTGGAAAACAATCAAAATCCCAATGCAATTATAAAGTTACTAGCTAAATAAATCCAGTTGGAACATGGACAGGAGGTTTATTCATATGAGGGATAATAACAGTTTACATTTGCTTTGTGTAGGAAGAAGTCTCGCTGAAGGACTCAAGGTTTGTATTAAAACTCAATAAAGAGGGACAGCATTTGACCCGTTGACATTGCTGTTGACCAGTTCCCAAACTGTCAGTCTTAAGTGCAAAAGCAATGAATCTAGAACAAGGTAGTGTAGTTAGCTGTCTATCAATACCTATCACAATTTTATCTAAGCCTTCTTCCAAGGAATTCTGGGTAGCATCATCCATCCTCATGACAGCCCTAGGCAGAGAGGAAGTGTGGCTGGCCCAAGGTCACCCAATGAGTGATCAGCAGAATGTATTCCAGTCACATGTTCATGCAGGGACTAACCTTTAAATCTCCTCTATTGCTCTGCATGGGTCCAAATGCTACAAGGGGGAAGAAGGAGCTTCCATCCCATGAAGAGCTGCCAACCTCCAGGTGGAGCCTGGAGTTCTCTCAGAATCTCCAGAATACAGAAATTAGTTGTCCTGGAGAAAATGGCACCTTTGGAAGGCAAACTCTAGGTGCATGTTCTCCCCTCCACAGACACCACACCCAAATCTACAGGAATTTCCCATCTTAGATTTAGCAACCCTACTCCCATGCCCATTTTAAGTGATAGAAAGCAGGGGGATTCACCCTATCCTTTGTCTCAATGTGTCCTGAGTTGCATGGCTGTGTGGATTTGAACTCAGATGTTCCAGTCCAATCCTGACAGCATACTGGCTTAATAGAAACTCTGCAAAAGCCAGGTAGCCAGGTGTCCTTATAATGTTGTTTTCTCAATTCAGTTTTTGAATAAGCCTGATAAGTCCAAGTGTGGGGTGTGAATCTTGCCACATGGCTGAGATCTTTTTAGCTCAGTCGTGTCCTGATATTCTTTGATGTTACAAGTGTATGGCTGCATTGTTTTTTTTGAACTTCAGTCCATTTTCACAACACAAGTAAGGCTGATGATGTGTGCCAGAACTTCCTTCAAAAGTTCACTGTCTAAATCAGACCTTCTTCACTGTTCAGGAATTCACTTCATCAGTTTCTACCAGCATGGGCTTTCAATTGGCCATGCTGACAGGAGGGCTGATGGGAAATTTTGTAGTTCCTGAACATCTGAGAGCCGCAGGTTCCTACCCTCTGGTCTAAACTGTGCCAGAAGAGTGACAAGGTAAAAATCTCATTACGGTTTGTACCTGAGTCGCCAGTGGAGGAAACAATAAAAAGTAAAGTAAGTAAGTAACAAATGCTTCTTTATTGGCATTAAAAAATAAACATACAAAATACAGACATACAAAATTCTGCCCATTATTGCTCACAATTATAGACACTGGTACTAAAAAATACTAAATACCAAAAAATATATACATGGTCCCTTCTGTAACTATAGGACATTCCTTCAGCTAAGTTGACTCATCACTCTTAAACGCCCCCTCGGATGCTGCTGACAGAAGCTAGAAAAATTACTGCTGGCTATATGTGGTCATAATACATAGACGCTTTTGATTGGTATTCATCTAGGACTTCTACCGCCTACATTGTTAGCAGAAATTTTGCTACATTCTCAGACACTGTGGGATCCATGTTGTTCAAAAGCATAGGTAATCTTAAGAGCACGTCGGTTAGATTGTTATACAGAAAATGGGGTAAGTGCAGATTGCTCATACATTCTGATTTTGCAAACCCATAATAAATGAAAGAGGGTATGTGATCGGGAAAGTGTCTCCACCCGACCCATATTGCATGGACATAGCCTCCTCTGTTTATCAATTTGTTGATATCTGCCATAGAGCAGCATAGAAGGCATTTAGATTGAATCTGCCAGTGTTAAAGCTCTTCTTAATTTAGGGTTGGTGATCCAATGTAAATAATTGGCCATGTGTCCTTGTTCAATTGGAATAAGCAGGGTCAGGGGGAACACGTTTTCCTCGCAGCTGTTATCATATCCCTCGGATACTCTTTTGTCTCTAATAGCTTAGTTTCAAGCAGCTATATGCTTCTTGATAGGGAAAGAGGGACTAATCTAACTCTAATGAAAAAGCCAAGAGTGTTGATTTTTTCCCTCAACCAGTTTCCAGCCACCTAGAATTCTGGTATAGTCGGAAAGCATGAGGTGTAGCAAACTGGAGTGATCCTGCAAATAGTGGATAAAGTGAAGCCAGTATCTGGATACAGTTCTCAGCCAGGCCATCGTGGCATATGGCGATATTTGCCCGAAAAGTTCCCTAAACATAGGGGCTTCTGCATATGAAGCACACCTGGTAAAGCCCATAATTTTATGGAAGAAACGGACTGGCCAGGTTTTATATTTTTATTTATAGTCCGATCCAAATTGGTGCTCCATAGAGGAGCTTCGAGAGTCTGCATTTAGCATTGAACACCTTCAATGCGGATGGTATATACTGGTGGCCCACAGTGAAAAAGAAACGCTTGGAAATTGCTAGGGCACTGTTGTTGTTAGCTGCAGCGCAGTGCTAATTTCCCATGTACTCGCCCAATTAAGGTTGCTGGTAAGAGTTATGCCCAAATATTTGAACTGGCTTGACTTTGTCTTCTATGGGTCTGCTATTGATGGTCCATGTATGACTCAGGGTCTTCTAGCCAAGACCATTATTTTGGTTTTTTTTCATATAAGTTAATTACTAGTTCGCTCTCTTACAATAATTCACTAGCACAGCAATTTAAGAGACGAAAGGGAGACCAACTTTAGTGTGGGAAAGAAGAACGGTGTCAGTCAGCATAAAGTAACGCTGGGCACGGGTTTACGCTTTAGTTTGGGAACATGCTCCATTGGCCTTCTGGAGGGTTGGCACCTAGATCACTCAAGGGAATATATTGAACAAAGTGTGGGGCCAATGTACAGCCTTCTATGACCCCTCTGGTTGTGATGATATTTTCTGTGAGCTGTCCTTTGTTGAGGCTCTTATTCTTGCAGCTAGTGCAAGTGTATAGCTGTTTTATAAGAAACAGTAGTCTGGGGTCGATGTGTAACGCCATCAATTTTCTCCACAGTAGGGCTCTAGATATGGAGTCAAATGCCCCTTTAAATCCAGGGAAGCTGCCAAAAGTTTGACGGGTTATTAATGAATTATACTTTGTTAGCTAAGTGTGCTAAAACCGTTACATGATCCAGTGTTGATTTATTTTTAGTGAATCTACTCTTGCTCTGGTCCTATTACTTCTGCTTCTCGCTTGACCCAATCTCTTCCACTCTCCTAAGGAGTAGTTTTGCATAGTAGTTTGCCAATTACAGATAATAGGCTTTGGCATGCAGGGATCGATAGTTTGAAGGATTAGTAATATCACCCTTTTTTTAGATTGGGACAACTATAGACTCCAGTCTTATCTTTGGGATGCCTCCCGTGTTATTTACATGGGTATATAAGGAAGCCAGAGTTGTAGCCCACCACCTCAAGTGGTGAGGATTTAAGCATTTCTGGCATTATTGTATCAGGACCTGGGGCCTTTACCGCTTTCACAAAACCACTGATTAGTTTACTCCACTTCTTGAGGGTTAACCTCAGGCCAATCTGGTAGCTCCTCTGGTATTAAAGTGGAATCAGGGTATTCAGTTAGGCTAGCATTGAACAGATTAGAAAAAAATAACTGAACCATCGGGTCTAGTGAAATATGGGGCAAAACTGGATACTTCTGCAAGTTTGGGCCTCTTCTATTTAATGATCCGCCAGAATTAAGCTTAATGTTATTTTGTTAAAGTGGCTTGATATAGTTAAGTTCCCACCTTGCTGTTCTGAATTCGGGATTTTTTCTGCTTCCATTGTACCCATAATTTGAAGTAATCCTTTTTCAGTTGGGTTATATTGTTGAGTAGCTTTTCCTCACCTGTGCCATGGGCGTAACTTCTATATAATGATCGATATTAAGTTGTTAAGTTCAATACCAGCAGCTTATCAAACCATTCTCTATGACCGCTTATAGCCTTAGGGATTTGGTCGGTAGGAGACAGCTCTGAAGTTCCCCTGCTAAATTTGGGGTAAAACTAGTTGTTCAAAGTGATGTATTCCAACGCCCTGGTGTGTCAGCCTGTAATATATTCCCCTTTTAATTTATTAAAATGTAGAAGAGCTAAGTAGTGTTTCTGTAGCAGCTGCCACCTGGGGTGACCATGTTATTTTCTGATGCCTAAAGTTGGTGGGGTCCACTGAGTATTAGCTCTTCCTTACCTCAGATGAAAAAGGTTACATTGAGTGGAAGATGATCACTTTAAAGCAATAAGTCCCCAATGCTAAAAGATGCGTGACACCAACTGGTGTAGATAGGGGGATATTAAGATGTAATCAATCACGCCTTAGCACCGTTTAGCGAAGCTTACCAAGGTAAAGCAATCTGCATTCCTATAGCACAGGGGTCGGGAACCTTTTCCCCTCAAAGAGCCATTTGGCTCATCCTCCCCCCGCCCTCCCGCCCACTTCCTTGCTCGCCACCGGCGAAGTTCGCTCAAGCCTCGGCCTGCCTGCAGGTGGCGATGGCTTTTGGTCCGATTCCTGGCCGTCACTGGCGACTGGCGAGGCTACCGCCTCGCCTGCCTCTGTGGTGCAGGGCGGCTAAGAGGGTATCCTGAGGTTCGATTCCTGGCCAGTCACTGAGCGAGGCTGCTTCCGCCCTGCTCTTGCAGGGCGGGCGGTTATGGTCCCGCGGCGCTCGGCCTGGTCAGTCCTGGCTAGAGGAAGCCCACCCTGCTCCTTGCAGGGCGGCATTAAGAGGGTCCTCCGATACTCGATTCGGCCGGTCACTGGCGAAAGTGAAGCCGCCTGCCCTGCTCCTTGCATGGGCGTATTAAGAGGGTCCTCAGCGGCGTCATGCCTGATTCGGCCGGTCACCGAAGCTTAACAGGTTTACCGCTCTGCAGGGCAGGGCTTAAGAGGGTCCCGCTGCTCGCCTTCATGGAGCCGCAGAACAGCGGGCGAAGACGCAGATGCGCTTGCTATGAAGCCGCGGGTTCCGACCACCCCGCTATAGCACTTGAGGTCAGCTAACTGATAATTTGTTAAATTTGATGGCAAATTTGATTAACTGGATTCCTGCCGTGATTCACGAGAGAGTCCCTTTTGAGGAGCTTAAGAGCTTGGGGGTTAGAAGAAGCTGCACAAGATCATCCTCCTGATTCAATGGGCCAAAGTGGTGGTGAAAGATCTGCACTCCACTTCATGGCGCTAAAATCTCCCACCAGGATCACCTCCGTAGATGGTTGTTTATTTTCTAAATTTTCTACAAAATGATGATATCCTACTCCTACGTGCTGGATTAAGGAGTCTCGCGGTCAATCCAGTTAAGGTATAAACAAGTTCCACTATAATCAGAAAGTGTAGAGCTTCCCTACCAAAACAGCCTGGTGCAAGAGGGGGACATTGGCGAGTCAAGAGGAGTTGCTTTGATGTTGTTGGCTACAAATAGTGAAAGTCCCTCCAGAATCAACGGTAATTTCAAACTTAGATACTCTTTGTAGCAGGAAGAGAGTATTGTTGGTAGCCATTTACTTCTACAAGGCAAGCTCTTGAATCTGGACCAACGTTTCTTTGTAAGGCTATAAACGTAATTCTTTTGTAGATAGGTGAGGGAAATCACGGTTATCGTGATTTTGATCCATCCTGGCTATATTCCACGCAGATGAGGGAACCATCACACTGATTCTCTCTGGACTTGGATTTGAGATACCCCCCATGCTGTGTTGGTCCCAGGATTGGCTAAGAGATTTTGATAAGGGTTGGCGCTACTCGAGATTGGTCTATGGTTGTAATTGTCGGGTCATCTTGGACCATTACATCCATTACTCTTGTAGCCCCTAATCGGGCCTGCGTATGGCGGCTGCATGTGTATCTGAAGTCGTGGAAGAATAGTCAATTATAATCTCTTTGGAGGGGCTTGACTGAGTTGTATTATCCAAGAAGCTCTTAAATGCATGTATTTCAATCGGTACTTGAATGGAAGTCCCAGATGATCTGTTATTATCTATAACCTGATCCGCCTTCTGAGACGTAGAGTAACCCCTCCTTTTGATGTGAGGGATGCTTGATGTTTGGGTGGGCTTCTGCTGATTGAAGTGGGGTCATCCCTCAGCTCTTTTCTAGTTCCTCGGAACCAAGATTTTGGAGTTTTTTAGGAGAGTATCTTTATCCAGTACACATTTGTGGGATCTGAGGTCTACCACCTCCCAATGTAAGGGGGAGGTTTGCTGATGACATACATTCTCAAGTGCTAGAGAGGTAGCCTACTCGGATAGGTGTTGGAGTAAGATCAGCATTTGTTGGGAAACAGTATGTTTCATCGCGGAGCTGCTGTGGGTGGCTCTTTGATTTCACAGGCTCTGGCATTGTAATAGGGTGGTCTGTGTTCTGGTGAGGTGCAGCCTCAAGGCCTTTGTAGTAGGGCTGGTTGAATAAGGGCTGCCTTTAGCCTTCGACTGGCAGGTGGATGCTCTTAACTCCATGGCCTCCCTTCCGGGCTTAGTTGTTCAATAATATTCCTCCATTCATCTGTCAAACTCTCAATTGTTGGGACCAGTAGAGGCCGCGTTAGTAGGCATTGCAGAAAACTCTGTCAGTACAGGCTAAGTAGAGGCTCTCACCTTCCTGGTACTTTCTTTTGTCGTGGTTGATTGACTCATAAGCTTATTCTACTGTGTAATTCTTGAAGACCCTCCCTGGAAGCCATCGCGTTTGTAACTTCTGGCAAGATATTCTCTCTTCCTGGAGCAAGAGTGCAGGGACAAGCTGAGGAGTCAAAAATTTAAAATCATTCTATGGAACCGACCTTGATAGGGCAGGCGTTCAAAGGAGTTTAACTGAAGTAGGTGATCCTTCTATCCTACCACGTTGGCACTTCCCAGCCATATTTTACTTTAGTTCCTTGTTCTGTCTCTATGTGTAGGCCCCTTGGTGTAATTCAGCTTGCCATTACCACTATCCACACTGAATCAACTGGAGGTTCCTCATCTGCCTCCTCTTTAACACTTCTAATTGTCTCTTACACCATGTCTGTCCCCATCAGAGGAAATCTTTGTCCTCTGGAGGAAAATTGTTTAGATATCGGTGCTGCTGAAATGTGTTATTACTGATTCTTCCGGTGAAACATGCAACTCTGGCCAAGTGGAACAGTCTTCTTAAATACAAGCAGAGATACTGAAGTCCAGGATGATTGTGCTGAATTGATAATCATTGCAGCGGGTGGGACTTGATGGCCCTTGTGCAGGCTGACCAGACATCCCGCTTTTGGCGGGACAGTTCCGCCTTCAAACAATTCTTGTCTCCGCCGCCTCCGCTGGTCATTTTAACAATTATTGTCCTAATTTGGGAGGCTGGCCGCGACTGCCTCTCTCTGGGGCTAAGGCAAGCATGGGCAGCCTCCCGCCAAGACGCTGCCGTAGGAATGATCGGCCTTCGGGCAAGCCCCAGAAGGTAGTGCGCTCTTTTGTGTACCATGGCACATGCCTGCAGCTGCCTACCCCCGGGTCTCCTGTTCACAAGCAGGTGACCATCTCGGTCACCTTACCCCTTTGTGAGTCCTCATCCAACCTCTTATGATTCATTGGGGAAGTGATGTTCAGTAAAGCATTTGATGATAACTTACTTAGTAAAGATACTACTGTAGTAGCTCAATAGTTTAATTGTTTCCATATTTGACCCTTTTGTACCAAGCCACCACCTCTTGTGTTGAATTACCCCATAATCATAAGTGAGTTAGAAGTGAAGAAAATATCTGAATACTCAAATTAGAGTGAATATTTGGGGCAGGAGAGCAAAGAATACAATCCCACACAGAACACAGGTCTTCTGTGGAAACTAATTGCTAGAATATGGAATTCCACCAGTGTATCACCAGCTCACATTTTTTAACCATCCCAGTGAATCCAGTTCCTTGCTGATATATTTCATACACACCATGTTTGCCAGCAGCACTATGTCCTTTGGCTATTTGCTGCCTGAGGCAATGCACAAGCTCCATTTAGCAATAGAAGAAGCCAGGTCACATTGCTAATGACCTTTGAGAGCTTCTGCTCAGTCATGAATCATAGCAGCCATTAGATGCATGGCCTGAGGAAAATGTCCATCTCAGCAATGGAAGGCCCACAGTGTATTTACCTTGACCTTTCTTCTCATTTGATGATGAGATGGGTTCAGACCATGAACTCAAGGAATAAACGATTGGGCCAAATGTAGTGAGCATTGTTACGGAGTGATCTTACAGGGAAAGGGCTCTTATACACTCCAGTGATTTTTCTAATTAAGACCATAAATTGCCACAAGAGATACTGGGAGGACTGCCATGGATGGACATTACTTATCTCAGTCTCAAATTTCTACCTGCAGTATATCTCCCCTGTGAAGGGCTGGAGGAGAAGATGTAGGAGGATAAAGATTTCACCGCTCTGTAGCATGCAAACTCCTTACGTAGGCTTTGCTGGTAGACCTTTTATGCATGGATGTAGATTCCTATACACCACCTTACATGTCGCAGGCTAAAACACTGATGCAGTTATTTGAAAACTAAGTTCATAAGAGCATCCTACCTACCACAAATTGTGAGATTCACAGTGCAGCCCTAAGTACACTCACTCCCTTTTCTTTTTTCTTTTTTAAAATATTTTTATTGGAGATTTAAAAGGAGTGTTATACAGAGTTCTAGCAAACAACATAGAATGCCATGTACACAATAACATTTCGCTAAGTATTGGTCCAAGGTCTTAAGGCTCTTGTTGTTTGGGGAAAAGGAAGTTAAGGAAGGGGGAGAAAGGATAAGAGTGAGAGGAATTTACATAAAAAATCATAAATACTGATCCTCACAAAAGCCTAAAATAAAGAAAAAAAGAGATAGGGAAGATTAGGATGGAACAAGGCGTGAAAGGCTAGAAAAGAGAGTTTAATACAAATTAATATTAGTAACTAAAATCCCAAGATACTCAATTAAAAAGTTAAGCCAAGCTTTTAACACTCACAAAAATTAGCTCATATATGGATAAAAAACATTCTAACTCATTATTATGCTGGAACTGTGGAAAAGCCAGGGTACATAACTTTCATATGTGGTGGTCATGCCCCAAACTTAAAAAATATTGGAAAAAATTCACAAGATTTCACTAAGTGATTCTTGGGACATAAATTCCAGATGCTCCCAGAAAACTATTATCTCTTTGGGAATATTTCTAGGGACAATATAGCTCCAAATCCCAATATTAATTCCTATTTTTTTAATTCTTTCCATGGCTGCCAAGGACTACATGAAAGCTTATGCCAAAGTGGAAAAACCACCAAAAGCCCCTAAGATGCAAAGCGACTGGTTTGGACACTGTACTAGAATTCAAGAAAAATAATGGACGATGATTATCTTCCATCCTAAAAGGAATAATCCAGGAAAAATATGACTCGACATGGAAAACCTCTCTGACTCAATACTTGTCAAAGAGAAGATATAAAACAATTATTTTTTATTCTTTTGTTAATAATCAGAAATACACTGTCGTCTCTTGTTTTACGATGCTAATAGCATAATATAGTCTACAGGTGTTGGATTATACAAGATATGGACCATTAGACACTATTTCTGTAGGAACTTCTTTATAAGCTATTTAAATTGTAATTAGAAAGAACCATATATGTTAAACGGTTGTCAACCTAAGTTCTGCAGCAACCCTTATGCAAACTTACTGGGTATTACACCAAATATCATCCTGATTTAAAAGGTGACACAATAGAGCACGGACGGCCAAGTCCATAGACCTTAATATGAAAATGGTGAACACAAGAAAAAAATGTAAATCTCGCGAAAGACCAGGAAGCCAAGCTGGAATTAATTATCTGGTTAAAACGCAACGCGTGAATTTTATGTTTCTAACACTCACTCCCTTTTCAATCCATTGACGTCAATGGTCTTTTTCGCTGTCAAGTCACATCTGACTTACGGAGACCCTTGGTGGGTTTTTCAAGGCAAGAGATGTTCAGAGGTGGTTTGCCATTGCCTGCCTTCTTGAAGATCTCCCATCCAAATACTTTCCAGGGTCAACCTTGCTTAGCGTCTGAGATCTGATGAGATCAGAGGCTAGCCTGGGCCATCCAGGTCAGGGCTCAATGGTCTTATACGGGTGTAAATCTGTTTAGGATTGCACTGTAGGCAGCAGTCCTAAATCCACTTATTCAAGAGTAAGGAGTTTAAGTCACAAGGGCTAATGAACATGCACGAGGTTAGCCTAAATAGCCCCTAAATCAGCATCATTGATTCAAATAAAAAGGTCTTAAGCGCATGTTGAAATCAAGTGGATAAAATGTCTAATTCTATCTGGATGTTTGTTCCAAAATGTTGCACTAATCAAGCTGGCCAGTGTTAGGTAGGATGGATCTGTACACCAATAACCTGAATGCATTGTGAGGAAACAGTAGGTTGTAGAATGACTAAGGGATGCTTCTATCGTTTTCAGTGTACATTGTTTATGTTAGTGTTCTTTCCTTTTGCACCAGACTGGTTTGAAATCAATGGTTCTGGATCCTTCTCTTTCTTTCTTTCTTTCTTTCTTTCTTTCTTTCTTTCTTTCTTTCTTTCTTTCTTTCTTTCTTTCTTTCTTTCTTTCTTTCTTTCTTTCTTTCTTTCTTTCTCTCTCTCTTTCTTTTTTTCTTTCTTTCAATTTTACAACAGTGTTTACCATCTTTTTTAAAAAGCTCATTCCCTTTGCTATGCAAAGTTCAGATTCAAAGGCATGCAAACCATTTGCATATCCAAATGAGCCAGGAGTCTGGGTGGAGGTGGGGATGGATTATTGATTGGACTGCAAAAAACTCTACCTGGATTTTCTTTTGTATTTCCTCTTGCAGTATCAGTGAGTCAGTCCTGGCCAAGTCAGACCGCAAGGGCAGGGTGACTCATTATCTCTGGCAGGGAGATACTCCTTGTACTGCAAGAAGATATGCTGCCACAGGAGGTGGTGATGGCCACTAACTTGGACAGCTTTAAAAGGGGCTTGGGCAGATTTATGGAGAAGTCGATCTATGGCTACCAATCTTGATCCTCCTTGATCTGAGATTGTTACCGCCAGGAAAATAGGAAAAATATTTTCCTGAGCCCATCGCTGAACTACACTGGCTAAGGATCAGAGCAAAGAGACCAGTGTTGTCCAGAAGCCTCCATAAGACCTGGAAAGGACGGGTCACGGGTATATGTGATTGTGCCAATGTTTTACATGGTTTCCTTCTTGCTTTTATCCCTTTAAGATTTAATGTAAGCCCCCTCAGTGTTGGATCTATTATTTGCCCAATGTCTAGGCTTATACTTTGGCTAGATTCTCAAGTTGATTTAAGGTTTATTACTGTTAATTGAGGATACTCTTGCTTGTGTGTGTGTGTGTGCGTGTGCGTGTGTGTGTGTGTGCGTGCTTGTACTGTATTGGAAGTTCTTTAAGATTGCCTCTAATGTTTAAGTTTAGATATATTATTTTAGATATCTGTGTGCTCCCTCTGTCTCCCCTTGTGTGGTGTGTTGACTTTGCAGACGGAAGTCTTCAATTGTCTCCACTTAGTCAGGATATCCAAATTCGGGTTCCTTCTCAAACAGTAAGTAGGATTCCTAACTATGCCCAAATCCTGGCTAAGAAGCCAGATCCTAAAAAAGAGACAAACCTTAGCTAGAGGAGGCACCCTATTTTGGATGTTATAATTAGGGTTGCCAGCCTCCAGATGGTGGCTGGAGAGCCCCAGGGACTTCAGCAGATCTTCAGGCAACAGAGAGTAGTTCACCTAGAGAAAATGGCTTCTTTGGTGGGTGAACTCTGTCACATTTTACCCTACTGAGGTCCTTACTTTCTCCAACCGCTGCTTTCCCCAGGCTCCACTCCACACATCTCCAGGTATGCTCCAACCCCTAGCTGGCCACTGTAGTCATAATGTTATTGATCGCTTGTTTGTAGGTCACATTTTCTACTGCAAACACCCATTCTCCTCATCATTCTCCCTGCCTGTCTTTCAAAGGCCCCTTCCTCAAAGTGATCTTGTATTTAGACCAAATCCTCACTCGACTATGAAACAACACGGCTGATCTTGGGCCAGCAGCTGCCTCTCAGCTTTAGCCTACGGAACTGAATTATCGTGAGGCTAAAGGGGAGAAAGCAAATCCTGTGAACCCGGGGCTAGAACGGGACCCTGTGATCTGCACCACACCACAGACTCTTCCTATTCTGCTTCAGTGCCTCAGAGTGGAATATAAATGTTGTGAATAATAATGAATAACACCCCCCCCCCCCCCAAAAAAAAAGTGCCGGTGAAATATTTGTAAAATAAATGTAAAGCCATTCTGTGTAGCCACATCCTCTGAAATCTCTGTCTGTAGTTCCTCAGGAAATTAAATTTACCCTAATCCACTAAAGGAAGCACTAGATATCACTTAATCTGCATTTCCTTCTCCCCTGCCCCAGTCTTGTGATATCTCAGGGTTCAGGCCTCCTCCTCCTCCTTCTCTCCTCCTCCTCCTTTCTGGGTGAGGGGACTGATAAGAGGGAAACATGAAGAAGAAAGGACAGAGCAAAAGTGACAGGCAGAGACCACTTAAATGGAGATTAACAAAAATAACAGACAAACATGAACATCTGCTTCTACCATTATCCCATTATGTGGATAATTACAACATTGGCTTTCACCACAGGGAAAACAATGCAAGGTAGTACTTTTTCCTCTAATGTTTGCTAAACAAAGACATGGGGTTTTAAGCACTTCTGCCCACCCTTTATGCAGTGTTTCAAATCCAAATCCAAATTCTCTGCCTGCGCTGATAATATCTTTTGTGATAACCAATTACACATGCCAGACTGGCCCACAGTGTTACATGTCTAAGCAAATCTCTTTTTTCCCCCAGTTCTTGTGAATAGGCTCTTCCCATTCTGCTCCGATGCCTGGAATTAGATGGGTGTATAAACTTATTAAATACATCAACAACAAAAGTCTGAATGGAGCAATCAGCCAGACGGACTCTCCAGAGAATCACAGTTGAAAATGGAGACAGGAACAGACAGTCATGAAACACACAGCCAGATGTTACATCCTCATTCACCAATGACGATAAAGTTTGAAGGCGTGGTTAGGTTTTTTAATCGTATTCTTCATTTTATTTGATTCTTTATTTTCATTAGAGGAGTTTAAAACAAGGAGGCATCCACTTTCAAAATCTTTGAGATAGTAGTACAGATTTAGGTTAGATCCGACAGTGACCTTGTATTATAACTGCTATAATGCTGGCTGTTTTCTGATTCACAACAAATCCTGTGAACACGGGGCTGGAACAGGACTCTGTGATTTGCACCACAGCATAAATTGGCTGTGCATGTGATGGAAATTGGCTGTGCATGTGATGGAAATCACTACAGAGTGTATTTATGCCTTTTGAATAAATGAAATGTGTGAACCATCTCCCCATAAATGCATTCTGTAGTGATTTCTGTCACATGGAAATTGCAGTATGTGATCGCACCAGTTGAAAGCTGATGCACAGCCAACCTATGCTGTGCTCAGCAGAGGAAGAAAACAGCCAGTTTGCATCTGTGAATGAGATTCTCCAGTATGTGCAAGAAATATGCATTGTCCAGCTGGACGCTATTGCTCCAGTCCATGGAACTTCAACAGCTCTGCAAGCCATAATGAAACAGAAGTACAGTGTCAGACAAGACTTCCTTCTCATAAATCACGTTAGGTGGAAGGAAGAGGAAGGCAACACATGGACCAAATCCTGCTGGCCCTTATCTTCTCTTATCGGACACGTGATTGACAGTGTCCGAAAGCTGGCCATTGTTTCCACTTCCTGCAATGACTAATGTCATCATAAACACTTTACAGAGACAGGAATTATTCCAGCTGCATTTAGGAGGCAACCCTCAGACCTTCCTGGCTGGAACTTCTTTTATGTAACACCTACAAGGCTCTATAATATTAAATAAATTGAGCTATTTTAATAATACTACTACTAATAAATTCAGACACACAATCACAGCCCTACTGGTGTAAACCATGATGGTCCAATGCAACTTCTAAGTTATGCAATCTCATTGATAAAACTGTCAGGATATGTTTATGTGGTTGGTATGCTGGTAAGTGGGTAGTTAGGGCTCTATAATTCAATAGTACAATTCTACATAATTCAGTATGCAGTGAGAAAGGTCAACAAGAGGGCCACGTAGCTGTCTGAAAATCTTCCATGAGTTGGCTGGAATTACAGAAACTGCCCTTAGGCTTCAGTTAAGTAATGAGCCTGGTGTTAGCACATTCATACAAACTGGTCAAGCAGAAGGCATAATAATGTCAGACTACCTTGTGGCAGGAGCTGCGTGGCGTAGTGGTTAAGTGCTTGCACTGCCACTCACAATCACCGGGAGTTCCAGGAGTTCTGGCCCCTGTGGGTCAGATATCCTGGCAGCTGGCTCATGGTCAACTCAGCCAGCCAGCCATTCTTGGTCGGTAAATGAGTATCTAGCTCAAAGCTAGGGGGTAAAGAATAGCTGGGGAAAGCAATGGCAAACTACCCCGCAAAAGAGGCATGCCTATAAAATCACTGCTCGCAGTGGTACCCCAGGGTCGGACACAACTGAAGGGAAAACTTTACTTTTACTTTACCTTGTGGCAGGAGCCAATACGTGGAATATTTTCAAGTGATGATCATGTGGTAAATATTTTTCTGTTTTCTCTGTGAACAGGCCAGAAGAGGGATTTTTTCCCCTCCTTGTTAATTTACTAACTAAACAATGTGTATTTGATAAGAAGCAGAGACTTGGGAAAGATTTTGGCAGTGCTGAACCTTATGACCTTAACATTGCTGAACTTCAGTTAGTCTCCCTCCTGATAATCTACTGTGTACTGTTCAGGCCGTGCATCCACACAACAATGGTTCTTTTTATTTTAAACCACCAACCCATGAATAGATTCTCAACAGCCTGCCAGGCAAACAAGGGGATTCAACAACTCTTCGGTATGCGTAGAGAGAGGAAGGACAAGACAAATTTAATAAGCCCTTGGGGATATTTTGCATTTTTCAAATACAGAATCACAAGATAGAGAGCTAGATAAAGGAACCATCATTCATCAGTAGAAGTTGAATAGTTCATATCAGTGTTGTCTCAAGTGACGGCTCCACTTTGACAAGCAGGCTTTGGCAGGCTTTTGTGATGCCCCAGATATGGAATGTGATCCTATTACTGAAGTATTTCCTACTATATGATCCTATTCTACTAACATAAAAAAACAAACCATGCGTAAACTTTTGAAAAATCATGAATAAAAATGGGTTGTTTGCTAGATCTCTGTGCATACACGTGCTTTTATAGTCATGTAAAGTTATTCCCCAGGTGAGATATGAGAGATCCACACAAAATATAGGTACTGGGGTTGGTGGGATTGTACTTCCTAGACACTTTCTTGTACCTCCTCTCTCCTAGGATCACCAAATCTGTCTTGGGAAATTCCTGGAATTTGGGGGGAGATTTGTGGGGAGATTTGAGAAGGAAGTGCAGCAGAAACGTGTTGCCACAGAGCAGTATACAAAACAGTTGTATTTTCATCACCGGCTAACTGCCTCATCCAATGTGTGCAGGTGGGAAAGGCTTCCTGGAATTACAACTCATCTCCAACCTATAGAGATCAATTGCCACAGGGAAAGTGTCAGCTTTGGAGGCTGGACTCTATGGTATTATACTTTTGTGATGTTCCTCCCCACCCTTCCCAGATTCCATTTCCAAATCTCCAGGAATTTTCCAACCCAGAGAATGGTAACCCTACAGGCCTGACCTCCAAAGTCCAGAACACCCTCTGTGGAAACATTGGTCCATTCAGACAAAACCAAGAGATGCAGCCATCAAGCAGCCTTTACAGAAGCCCAGATTCCAAAACACTGAGGGAAAAAAACCAAATTGGCTTCAGCATAAACCAAACTTTTCCTGCTGTGGCTCACAGCACATGATGAACATGTTATTTCTCTCCTGCTAGAGGACAAGGAAGGAAACTGTCAACAAAGAACAGGCAGACTCTGAGCAGATCCATACCCATGTTATAAATAAAACACCATTTATATGCAAATAGATTTCCCAGGGATATGAGTCTGCATTTTTAGGAACAACAGGGAATTACATAACATTCACCTGGGAGAGTTATTGGAAATTATTACATCTGATTTGCGAGATGTATCTTTTTGCTGTCCTTTTCTGAGCCTTTAATAGAGGCTTAGTGGGAGACTTTGAGATGGCTTCCGTAGATGTAATTCTTTTACACTCCAGTGTTATAGGACTGAGACTCAGATTCCCATCAGCCCCTGCCAATTGGCCATGCTGGCAGGGGCTGATGGGAATTGTAGTCCATAACATCTGGAGTGCCAAAGGTTCGCCACCACTGATTTACCTCTCATGCCATGAAAGAGAAGAGAGCCAGCATGGTACTGGATCTGGGAAACCCTGGTTGAAATCCCCACTCTGCCAGGAAAACTTGCTGGGTGACTTTGGGCGAGTCAACTCAGCCTTGAGTTGGCAAGTTTTTGGATGGGACACCTCCAAGAAATACCAGAGTCATGATGCAGAGGCAGGCAATGGCAAACCACCTCTGAATGTTTCTTGCCTTGAAAATGCTGTGGGGTTGCCGTAAGCCGGCTGTGACTTGCTGGGGGGAAAATGCCATGAAAAACTTCACCTGTTGATTTCCATCCCTTAAGCTTCTGTTAAAGGGCGGGACATTTTTTTTTCTGAAGGCCTCTTGGTAACCTCAAGTGAGAGTATTCTACATTTCTCATCAGCCCTGCATTTCATGAGCAGCTGGAAGCAGAAAACTGCTTTATTACAGGTGTTCAGTACTGTCTTGCACCAGCTCACATTTACCCTAGATTGGAGAGAAGGGGGTTTAAATTTCTATTTAGGATATATCTTATTGGGCAAGCCACTATTTTTGGTCTAGCATACTACATAGGATTAACAAATTCCTCTGTGTTCTACAGAGTTAGAACAGAAATTTTTGAATTGCTAAACCAAATAACCTGGAAACTGCAGCAGTGCAATCCTTTCCCACTAGTTAGTTTGTGTAAATAGGAAAGACATTTGAACATGAATGTAACCCTTCATAACTAATGGCCTGTGTGCAGATCTAAGAGTCAAAGGAACAGTTCCATAGAAATCCAGCACACTTTGGAATGTGTGGTTAAGGGGAATCCTCTTTAACTAGCAAATGGAGCATGGGGCAAGACAAGCACAGATGCAAAATAAAATTGAAAATGTTTTTAATATGCACACATTTCTCACCCTTTATGCACTTTGCATAAGGACAGACACATTTTTCACCGAGTGTTTGGTTAACCATCTGCTTGAGTGATAGAATGCTAAGGGCAGTTTGAAATAAGACTGAGAAATCTGTTTCCCGTCCAGACACTCTCCCCATCTATCACTTAGACAAGACTTTAATTTGCAGCACAGATGTGCTAACATTCTCATCCAGACAATAAAGTAGCAAGGAACTAAGGATCTCTGCCAGCCCAAAGGGATGCTTGGAAGCTACACACGGTGTCTGAAACTGACTGCAGAATTTATAGGCTAATCATTGCATTTTAACCTATTACCTTATTGAATTGTACTAAATTTGCTTATTATCGTTTGGCTTTGTATTGTAGGTTATAACAGAACTTTCAGCTTACAGAACGAAAGTACAGATGTTACAAAATAAAAGGGCTCATCTGAATATTTTCATGTTTGTGCACTTTCAGAATAACACACCAGAGTCAAATAACCTCAAAAACTGGGGGAGGGGGGGGGGGGATGAAAAACAAAAATGATCCTGAAAAAAATTAACAAAAAGGAAAGAATTAGAATTACAGCAAATTACAAAGTAAAATACCTAGGAATTATAATTTTAAAAAGAAATAGCACACTCTTTTAAAATAATTTTGAGAAAATGTGGAAAGGAATCGGACAAGATATGGAAAAGTGGCAAAAACTTGCAATTTCTCTGATGGGTAGAATTGCAATAATAAAAATGAACATCTTGCCTAAAATATTATTTTTGTTTTAAAATATTCCCATAATTCTTAGAGGTGAAATTCTCTCATCTATCTAACTGTTCAATATACAGGAGATCACCTCTACCATCAAGCCCAAGGTGAAGAGTTTTCTAAAGCAGGGGAGTACCGCCCACTGGGACATATGGGGTCAAATGTCCCCCGGCTGTGGCCATTTCGTCATGTGGGGGGCAGAAAATTGCCCCCACACCTCTCCTCCCCGGTCCATATGAGCCCTTCGGGGATAGGGCAGTATTTTAAATCTAATAATAAAATAAAATAAATAAAATACACTGACTTCAAGATCTGGTGCAAAAAAAGTTGTTTGGTCATGGTGGGGGAGAGTGGCTGCGCCTACTGGGGGGGGGGGCAGAACACTCAGATTTTGCACTGGGCTACATTTTCCCTAGATACGCCTCTGTTCTAAGGTCTTGTGTCTTGCTTTCATGTGCTCCAAAGCAAAGGGCTCCCAGTTACTTCCTCCTCTGTTGTCTCCTCTGCCCCCTTCTCACTGGATGTACTCTTGAGACAACCTGTCCTTTTCCTCCTCTCTTTCCCATCGCTGAGCTGCTTCTTTAATTGCGATGCTGGGGATAAAACACCTGATCCATAACCAAGCATGGAACTTTCACCTCATTTAGGTGCTTCTAAAAGGCCATTCCCCTAAGAAAGTGCAGGAGATCAGTTTTCTGCCTGGGATGTAACAAATCGAAATACCATTTGCTTCCAGTGTTCCCAGGTTGAATTTTTTTGGACGTCTAGAACGGTTGCTTCTCCATATCAAAGTGGCTTATGTTAAGCTGAACATTATACCTACACCACTTGCTAGCTGGGCTCTTATGAATCCAGCTGGGTGTCTGCAAAGGACTCAATATTTTCCAGCCTTGGTCTTGAGCTTTTTAGCAGTAACATCTCAGAAAATTTCTCATAAGCCTCTCTGGAATGATGTGTTCGTTCCCTCTTTTTAATATACTCTCCAGCTGTACTCAAAAGCAATCAAAGGTTATTTCTTCCTCTTTGCTTATTGAGGAAGGTAGAAGGTTTCTCTTCGCTGGGGAGTTCCACCTAGGGCTGTGGTGGCGAACCTTTGGCACTCCAGATGTTATGGACTACAATTCCCAATTGGCCATGCTGGCAGGGGCTGATGGGAATTGTAGTCCATAACATCTGGAGTGCCAAAGGTTCACCACCACTGACCTAGGATATCCCAACAACAGAGTAACAGTTAATGGATCCCCACGTCTGGAGATCCTTCTGTGCATGGTTAACCTGTCCTTACAGCTCCGCTCTGCGGTCTTCCTTCCTCAGTCCCCAGCAAACTGGGGGTCCCCGTTGCCCACCCACCCCCAGGTGGGGATGACAGCTAGGGCAGTTTCCATGAAGGCAGCTATCACATACAACTGCCTGATACTGAATTTGATACATCCTGATACATCCAGGTCAGAATCGCCTCCTCAGACTGGCAGCTGCTCTCCAGGGCCTCAGACTGAGGTCTTTCACATCACCTTCCACTTGATTCTTTTTAGATGCCAGGGATCGAACCCAGGACCTTGTGCATACCAAGCAGATTCTCTACCAGAAGCCATCTCCTACCACTGTGCACAAGCAGTTCTCAACCTTTTTAAATCTTACATCCCACCTATGATTACATCAAAGAACCAGGAGATGGCACATCCCACTTTCAGACAGACATGGGGAGTGAGGGAGAGCAAATGAAAACCTTGCATGTCCCACCTAGACCCCGTCTGCATCCTACCAATGGTATGCATATCACTGGTTGAGAACCACTGCTGAACAACCCCCCCTCCCCCCAGCACCAACTTTGTCATTTGGCTAAAATACCCAAGGGAGTCCTTTTTATTTGAGAGTTTTTTTTAAAAAAATATTCCAAAGGATCAAATATTGGAAAGAAGGTTTGTTTGGGCATTTGGAAGGGGGTGACACTCTGAAAGTTCCAAGTTCAGCCCTACCCAAAATAGTTGGTTAAAGATACTGTTAGGAATTGCAAGTGTCTGTCACAATCCTGACAAGAAGGGGTTAACCGTGTGCATGTTAATTAGCTAGTGAGGTCAGTGTCTTGCGACCAGTTCATTGATTAGGCCATTGGGTAGTTAATCCGACATCACCTATGTGAGACAGAGCATGTGGGTCAGAGTTTATAAAAGTTAGCTATGTTCTTTGTCTCGAGGCACACGAGGTTTTTTTTGTACCTGTAACATGGGCCCTTTCCCCACTTACCCTTGTCGGAGGGTTGCTGCGGGCAATTCACAGCGCACGCAATTCCTGGCTGCTAATTCTCGCTCGGCTTCCCCATCTAAAGGCATCGTACGCATTTGAAAAAGGCACCAGGAACTGGCGACGCTGAGGGGGGGCACGAGAGGCAGCGTCGGGGCCACTGCGTTCTCACTGCCCCTGAAGTGGGGAGTACAGCTGGACCCTGTGCTACTTTAGGAGAGTAGCGCGGGGCTTAAGGTAAGTGGGGAAAGGGCCATGGATTCACCTTAAGAGGTAAATGCCTAGGCCACATGTGGGCTCACATATGCCTAAGATCTGTAAACTCAGTTTGTACTAGAATAGTAAGGATTTATTGTTTTATGTTCCATGTATACCATTTAGTAAGTAAAGTTTTTCTTCTTTTTATACAATCACAGCAACAGTCTCTTGGTCTCTTATTTACTCTGCTTATCATTCAAACAGGGAAGCGATTCCCCCAACAGAATCTCGGAGGACAAAATTGGGAAGATCTTCCTGAGAATGAGAAAAGCGGCTGCCAGTCAGCGTCAGGAGCACTGGGCCTGACATGGGATAAGGTTGCTTCATAAACTGCAGACGATAAGTGTTGCTCAAGAAACCAAAAGTAAACAAATGAATAAATAATCCAGAGAAGTAGCCATGCTAATATATTACAGGAATGGAAGACACGAAAGATACCTATGGCATCATAAACGCAAGGAGGTTTATTTGAACACAAACGTTTGTGGGCTAGAATCCACTTCCTTGGACAGTTATAAGAATTCCAAGCTCAGATGGCCAGGACCTACACCCATCAGCCTCTGTCAGCATGGCCAATTGGCCATGCTGGTAGGGGCTGATGGGAATTGTAGTTCCTGAACATCTGGAGAGCCGCAGGTTCCCTACCCCTGGTCAAGTGTATCCTCTGTTGGGTAGATACAAATACAGAGAGGGAAAAAAGTAAACAGTGGATGTGTGGGGTGGTAGTGGTGTTCAAGATTTTATCTTTTACAGCTGTATCCTTCCAGACATGGGGGTCTGGAAGGTTTGCCATCTAGGCACCAATCAGACCCCAACGCTCTTAGGGGCAGCAAAGTTAATAGATCATGCATAATTAACACTGTTTATGAATTTTCTTCTCTGTGTGCGTGTATGCTTCATGCCTCTGGAGAAGTGTAAACCGGTTCACGAAAACGTATGCTAGAGTATATTTCTTAGGGTACCACTAGACTTCTTTCTGCTGTCAAGCAAGGATCGGAGGATGTCCTGAGGAACTCAAGAAACACATCTGCGAAGCTGACTTCTATACATATTGTCAAACCTGAAAAAAAAAGAGCTGAAGTTGAAAAAAGCCAAAACCAAAAAAGTGATGGGGGGGGGAGGCGTTTTCCCCAGGGAATCTCCTTATATTCATGCTGAGCAAATAAATTAGTGGTTTTGTGTCTGATAAAGTAAATACTTCGGAGAACACTGCTGATCTTAGCAAAATCATCTGGATGACTTTGTAATCCAATACAGATGTGACAGTGTGCAAGAGGAACCCCAGCCTTTCCTGAGACACCCCCGGTATTCTCATGACAATGATTAGTCCCAGTATTGTTGTTGGCCTGGACCAGACAGCAGCCGGCCCAGCTCAGCTTCAGACTGGGGGGGAAAAAAGAGTCCCATTTCATTAAAAGGAGATTTATGGGTGTTATAGGGTTCCATTACAGCACTTGCATTTATGAGATGAGCGTTGCACAGTCCTGAGTCTTGTGCTTTTGACATTGTAGAACAAACAGCAGGGCAGAGGATGAAGAGAACAAGGAGGAGCTGTGTTATAGATTCTTGGGGTGCAACTATATGCAATTTTGAGCTGAAACACCCAATCGGCATTATCAATCCACCGCTGGACTGTACCATTTCATGCCACAGCTACTAGATGGAATTTTAGACAGCTTTCTGTTTTAAAAAAAACCTAATCATTGCCTGCATGCAGAACATTAGCACATCAGAGGCACAACATTAGCACATCAGAGGCACAACATTGCTTGCATGCACAACATTAGCACATCATTAGCACAACATTAACGCATTAGCACATTTTTGCTAGCTTTGTCTTTGGCCTTTGGCAAGACTCCCTGGAAGTCCCTCTACAGTGACTGGTCTTGGGGGTGGGGGTGAGGGAGTGGCTACTGGGTTTAATTTTATGATGCTTTTATTACCATGTTGTTGTTGTTGTTGTTTGATAGGGGAACTCCAGAATGCAAACATAGGCACAAAATAAGAACGCTGCTTTGTCAAGAGCAAGTAGTAGAAAACAAGGACATCCTTGGTACATAGGTGTGGCGTCCCCTCCCTCACCCAGGCCCTTTGGGCGGTGTATCCTTCCCTCCTCTCTAACCTGGGGGTTGGTCTCCCCAGTCGATGACTTTCCCAATTGGCCCAAGGGCCAAGAAATCATCACACCCACAAAGCACTGGGTGTATGGGGCAGCCTTTGCCCACGCCACCCTCCTCCTAGTAGGTCTCCTTGCCTCCCTTCCCCTGTCTGACTTGAGAGTTTACACCCCCCCCCTCTCTCTCTCCCTTGTTGCTTCACAGGGAGAGGAGTTTCCAGGGCCTTGTCTCTCCCCTGTGGCCTCACAGGGAGAGGTGTTTACAGGTTGCGTGAAAGACTCCCACCCTGTTACTGCAGAGGGTGAGGACCAGCTTGAACCGGGGTCTAGGTTCTCAAAGGGGATCTGGGCTTCAGGGTCCTCTTCCCTCCTTTCCACTTCTCACCATTGAGCTGTCCCTTTCCCTTGTCTCTTCACACCACCACCCACATTCCCTGCTGCTGCAGCAGCTCCAGACTCGCCCTTTCCCACTTCCTTATATACCTTCTGCCCTCTCATTCCTCTCCCTCGTCCCAGCTGTTTCTCCAGCCCATCTTCTCCAGCCGCCTCAGCAGTGGGCTTGCTGGGCCTAAGCCTCCTCTCTTCCCTGCCTTCCCTTTTGAACAAGGCCTCTGAGGCCTCTAAGGCCTTCACCCTCCCTGCAAGAGGCTCCTCTGCCGCCTTCCTATATCCCGCAGTGTCAGCTGGTGCGGGACTCCGTGGGGTAAGTCCAGGTGCTGCAGCTGAACCTGGACAATAGGGTTAGCTGGAACACAAGAAACAAGAACACAAGAAACAGGGCTATCAAAGGATGGAAAGAGGAAATAGGAGGATTTTACATTTCCTCCTACCCACCCAGCCATACTAGCTCTGAATGATAGAATATGCTCCTGCCAGAGCTGCCATGGATAAAGCTTTCTGTTCCTCAAGATCTCTTGAATACAGTCAATAAACAAATCACAAGGAATGAAAATGCATTTTGAGCATGGATAAAAGTGGCCAATAGTGCAGCCCTAAGCCGACTTTCATCCTCCTAAGTTCACTGAAGGCTGTGGGCTGTGAAAGGTATCACTCTGTTTAGGGTGGCACTGCAAATGCCATTTAGTTTTCCAAGAAGAGATGATGTAATGCTGAATTCACGTGTACACAAAGCAGTGGTGCTAGTCTAATCTGACATTCTAATACAAATAGCATATCAAAGACTGGTCAGGTGCACGTGGTAACAAATAGCATATCAAAAGAAAGAAAGAAAGAAAGAAAGAAAGAAAGAAAGAAAGAAAGAAAGAAAGAAAGAAAGAAAGAAAGAAAGAAAGAAAGAAAGAAAGAAAGAAAGAAAGAAATCATAACTAAGCTAGTATGCTCAAGCTATCTCTAGCTCACAGGTATCAAACTCGTGGCCCTCCAGATGTTATGGACTACAGTTCCCATCATCCCCTGCCAGCATGATGCTGGCAGGGGGTATGGGAACTGTAGTCCATAACATCTGGAGGGCCGCGAGTTAAGTCATTGAATTAGTGGTATCTTTAATGAACCCATCTTGGAGAAGGAAACAAAGAAGCTTTGTTGGTCTGCAGGTAGAGGAATTTATCAACTTTATTAGATTCTATGGAAATAAATGAAAAGTATCATGTAATGAAGTCTGGGAAAAATATGTTTTGATCCTATTCATTGTGCATATTACCAACCCTCCTTGAAACTGGTGCGTCTGTACCACAAAACCAGAACAAGGACAAGCTAAAGGATTAGCAATGAAAAATATTCAAGAGGCTTTTCTAGGTGATGGCATTATACTTTGAGCAGCCAGTAGGTGGTGGTATTGGAAAACCTATACTTTACCTGAATGATTTTTGACATTGAACAGGTAAAGAATAGTCCTTGTGAGGGGGTGGGGACTAGAAATTGCATTCAGGTCTCCAGTTTCTATTGGCCACAAACTGACTGTAGAGAGCCACAATGGAATGCTAGGCTAGAAAGATCTGGGTTTGAATTCTTTACCTAGGTAAATATTGATATCACAAGTAACTTTTGATAGTCTCGCCTTCCTACGACTCTCTTTTGAGTAATGTTTAGCATAACCACGGGCACCTGACCAGTCTTAATAAACTGCATCTGAAATCCTTCTCCAGTGTCCCTCAGAGGGGTGACAATCAGAGAGGCTCTTTCCAATGCCCATTGAAAGGGCAGCTGAGGAGTGTCTAAATTTTTTTCATTTTGGCATCTTTTTTCTATTTTTTATTCTCCAAAATGTTCAGGCTGAATGGATCTTCTGCTGTCTTATTGGATTTTAATCTGATTTTTAATTTAACAATTCTTCTCTTTTGCTGTTTTAATTTCTTATTTTGCCGTTGTTTCTGCTTGTCTGGAAGTAGGAAAGTGGCTCCTGAATTCTGACAAACAGCTTGGTAATGTCACAGCACACCTTGTGTTAGCCTTAAACTCTGCCAAAAAGAGAAGACCCATTTTTCTTGCATCGTTTCTATTCTCAAGTCAGGAAACTCTCGGGATGCCTCTGCTTGGACTACCTCATGGAGATATTGTGGCTGTTATGACAGTTGGAATATGGCTTTATCCCATCCTTCCTCCAAGGAACATAAGAACATAAGAAAGAGCCAGCTGGATCAGACCAGAGTCCATCTAGTCCAGCACTCTGCTACTCGCAGTGGCCCACCAGGTGCCTTTGGGAGCTCACATGCAGGAGGTGAAAACAATGGCCTTCTGTGGCTGCTGCTCCTGAGCACCTGGTCTGTTAAGGCATTTGCAACCTCAGATCATGGAGGATCAAGATTGGTAGCCAGAGATCGACTTCTCCTCCATAAATCTATCCAAGCCCCTTTTAAAGCTATCCAGGTTGGCGGCCATCACCACCTCCTGTGGCATCATATTCCAAACACCAATCACACGTTGCGTGAATAAGTGTTTCCTTTTATTAGTCCTTATTCTTCCCCCCTGCATTTTCAATGTAGGAACTCCAGGTGGCTACATTGTTATCCCCACCTTCATTTCATCCCCACAATTATAACCCTGTGAAGTAGGCTAGGATGAAAATGAATGATTGGTGAAGATTGGTCAGCAACCTTCATGTGGGGATTTGAACCTGTCTGGCACTTTAACTGCTGCACCACATTGGCTGTGTGTGTCCTCTGCTTTTAATTTTCTGTCCTCTTAAGAAGGAAAGATCCTGAGTGTGAAGGAAGGCTTTACACATTGTTGAATGGCAAAGCTACCATGTTGTTCTCAAAATGCTCAGGCGAGGAACAAACAGATGAGGATTTATTGCCAGTGAAACTTTTCTGTTGACCCATGAATTTGCAATTTAAAGGGTATTAGAGCTAAGGGTTCTTGTTGCTTCCTTCTAATCTACATCTAGGTTTTAGGAACCCTGCTGTGAGTAAACAACTTGATCTTATCTGTGCCATTACTAGTCCCTGAATGATAAAGTTACACTATTTATGTTCTCCTTAATCTTAGTTTAGGGAAAGTTTACACAAATATGACTTCCTGACATGTTTCAAAGGGAGAGAGAAATACTGGAATGAGCAAATAATCCAAAAGCATATTATCTGGGTGGGGAGTACCACTCCTTACAGAGGTATTTGAAATCTGGAGACAGAGTATGATCTACTATTTCATGTTTGCATGGGAGATGCAAAAAGTGTGTTTGTGTATATTTTATCTGAACAGCATTTTGTGGCTTTCCCAGAGTACAGGAAATACTTGCTTCCTTGTTACAGTAGTGCGATTGTTACAGAACCCAAACAGATCAACCTTCATTCCTAAGCAAACCCACAGAGTCCAATAAGATTTCTTTTTTCCCCGTTGAATGTTTGTCAGATTGCCACCTTAGTTATCACAGTTATTCCGAGTTAACCAATCTAACCCAACTGGCAGAGAGTCTCCGTAACACCAAGAGCAGAGCAGGTTGTTCAAATGAATCAGGAAGACCCTGGCAGAGAAGCTGGCTTGGCTTCTTCCAGAAGCAGGTCTCTGGGACCTTTCCTAGCAAAAGGGCAAATCTACCACTGCAGGAGGAAGTGACGTTTGTTCTACTCCTTTGAGTCGAAAGCTGAGGAAATGCACTCCTGTGGGACATGCACAACCTCCAAGGAATTATATCTCTCTAATCAGGGATGCCAGCCTCCAGGTGGGCCATGGGGATTGCCTGGAACTGCAGCTCATCTCCAGACTACAGAGATCAGTGCCCCTGGAGAAAATGGATGCTTTGGAGGATAGACTTTATGGTATTGTATCAGGCTGAAGTCCCTGTCTTCTAAGGTTGTGGCACCTGAAGAGCTTGTGGCACCTGAAGATCTCCCAAAATTACAATCTCCAGTCCACCAAGATCAGCTCCCATGGGGCCCCTCCGCACTGTAGGATTCGACCTTAGTTTGACATTGGTCCGACCCGGGTACTCCGCACAGCCTTAGCATTGGACTCGTGTCTGACTCGACTCACCCCCCTCTCACCGTTAAATTTTTGAGCTCGACTGGGAGGTAGAACTTCCTGGCGAATTTGGGTTGCACTCAAGCCGAAGCCGGCAGAGTGCGGAATCTCCCAATCACAGTACAGTATTTTCGGCAATGCGCAGAATGGGAGACTCGTGGCGGCAGCGAGAAGCGCGCCTTTAAAAAAAATCCTCCTACGTAGCTCCTACGTCAATGAACAAAAAAAAGGGATGCGCACTCACGTTTCCCGCCATAGAATGGCAGCCAATTGGGAATGAGGAGCGGAAGATGCAAGGAGGTAATCCCGCCCTCTGAACTCGGCTCTGAAGACACGAGTCAGCTGCTGTGTGGAGAAACAGAGGAGTCGAGCTCAGGTAACGATTTCCGCGGACTCGAGTCAAACCTGAGTCGCCTTGTGTGTGTGGAGAGGGCCTTGGAGTGGAGAGTGAGCTCTATGGCATTATACCCTGCTGAGGCCCCTTTCCTCCCTACATCCTGCCCTCCCAAGCTCTAGCTCCCACAAACTCCAGGTATTTCCAGCCCAGACCTAGCAACTCTTCTGTGCTTCCCAGGTTCCACCACCAAATCTCCAGGAATTTCCCCACCCGCATCTAGCTCCCCAACCCCCAAGGAGGGACTTGGCGTTGGCAAGCATTTCTAGAATGGGTTGCCAGCTCCAGGTTGGGAAATTCTTGGAGATTTTTGGGGTGGGGCATGGGGATGGGAGGGACTTCAGCAGGTTATGCAGTCCACCGTCTTAACCAAGCAGTTTCTCCAAGGGAAGAGATCTTTGTCACTAGTTCCAGATTCATTTCACATTGTTACTGTCTTTCACTCTCCCCCCATTTCCTCACAACTGTCACAACCAGCTTAGTCCTGGTTTTTCACCACTTTTTCTCTGCAGGTTTCAGAAAGAGTGGGTAGAAAGCTTGAGGGGGAAAGGACAACAAAGCCTTGCTAATGAAGCTGCGTGGAAATGGGGTGTGTGTGTGTGTGGGGGGGTGGAACAAAGGGAAATGAAACTGGAATAAAAACACTTGGGTCAGGCATCACTAGTTCAGCCACCCTAAAGCCATTGTTGGATGGAATAGACCTGGTTCAAATGCCAAGTTCTTAAAACTTATTGAGAAAGACACCCTTTTTTCCCTGCATGATATGTGGCTAGATGGTCAACTTATGATCAGCCTAAATCCTGTAAATGGCTTCAGTTGAGACCTTGCACTGTGCCCTCAGTTTTGCCAGCTGTTTTGTGACAACCTTTCTTGAGACAACCTTTGCACTTCTTTTTATTATTTCACAGTATGAAGCCAATCAGTCAGTCATGCCAGGTGAGCTAAAACAACAGGCATACTCTCAGGCTGCCAATGTCCAGGTGGTGACTGGAAATCTCCTGCTACTATAACTGATCTCCAGGTGACAGAGATCCATTCCAATGGAGAAAATGGCTGCATTGGAGGGTGGACTCTGGGGTATTATATCCCACTGCACTCCCTCCCCTCCTCAAACCACACCATCTTCCGGCTCCAACACTAAAATCTCCAGATATTTGCCAGTTCACAGCTGGTAACTCTTGCCTTCTGTGTTTCACAGAGGCCTGTCTTCTCAAGATCTTCAGGCACGAGAGGTACAGAAAATCAAACAGAAAATCTTATAAATAGATCTTTTCCTTGCAATTGTATTTCTCTTGTGACTTAAAAGAATAATTTCAGCACAGTTTCAAAGAGTAATTTTGCTAAAGTGAGTGGGCTTCAGTCTGGTGCAGGGGGACACAGGAATGAGTCTGGAGATGATGACACATGAAGAAACCCCGGATGGGTTGCCATGGAGAGATGTTGCTTCTGCTTCTTGGTTGACATGCATTCCACCTCTTCCACGGTCTTCAACTATGTAAGCAAAGGAAGCAGAGGCATAGCTCCAAGGGGACAGGGGGTGCGCGATGCACCGGGCGTGTGCCCCTATGAGGGTGTGGCGAGGGCCTTCCGGGGGGCGTTTTGGGGTCAGGGCAGGGGGGTTCTGGGGCAGGACAGGGACGGAGGACACACTGGTCACTGGGCACTTTCCCCCCTTGCTATGCCTCTGAGAGGAAGCATCACTTTTCTTGCCTTTTCCAACATACTTGCCAGTGGTTTGGCCAGTTTCTTTATTTGATTAACTGATTCCTTCCTATCTTCTTTCTCTCTGTCATCATTTGCACAGGCTACACCGTAACCCTCTTGGGACAGGCTTATGCTGCCCAGCAAATAAATAAAAGGACGAGAAAAAATATTGCCCAGCTTTTTAAAGGTAGCCCGCCTCTATGACTATATTGACACTGCAGAGAGAACAAAGGAAGATACTAGTTCTGTGATGTTATCCAAATGTTATTGTGGTTGCTTAGCCTCAACTTTCTTTCTTTTTAACCCTCAAAATCCTCTCCTGAGCCGTCCGTCTTGAGTCAAGATCCCCAGCAATGATTTAGTTTTGGCAGCAGAAACAGGTCACAAACATACAAACTCTCTCCCTGGAAAAGAACACCTGCTTTACTTATCCATAGGCACATGGACTGTCAGGCACTGTCTGTCTGGCAGCTCCATTTGTTCATCTTCCCTCAGTTCAGCCATGGCTCCTAGGATGTATCTGGTTATTCTCACCAACAGGCTCCGGCAAGAAAACTGTATTTTTCTGCCGTCTAGAATAGAAAGTTCCTCGTTTATTTCATAAGCGCTATGTTATTGTGGTTTCCTTGGCTGGAGGATTTCATTTTTATTTCTAATCTCTGCCATGTGTCGGTCAATAAGAATGCGGAGTTTGCCTAATCTCTCCTCCCACCCCCTCCTCCATCACCCCCAACACATGCATGCAATTCTCCAGCCCATGTTGCAAGCACATTGTTCTGAGTGGGTGGGAGGCCGCTTTGCAGAACCACTAGACTTTTCCAGCAAACTGAACAGGAAAGATCAGAGTATGCAGCATTTGCTCCATTCCCCCGCAGAGAGATTTAGCAGATAATTGCAAACACAAAAGCAATTAGCAGTAAAACTGTCTCTGGTTTACCTCAATAGCTCCAGAAGTTTAGCCAATATCTGCAGACAGACTGGGTGTGAATTGCCAATTATCTCTCTGAATAACATGTGATCCGTGCTGCTTGCTCATGAATCAGAAAATTCTCCAAGCCCCTTAAAGCACCACAGGGTGAAAGCTTGACAAGTCTGTAAAACACACCATTTCTCTCCTTTCTCTTAAGGTTGGACACTTTAGGATAGCCTATAAAGAAGTTACATAGGAACAGGGGATACTTAATTTTGGCTGTAAAAACTAATGATAACTCAGCATTTTGTGTTATTGTCAATATGGGCACTAGAACGCAGGGCAGCATTTCCTTCTGTCTTCATTCAGAAGTCTGAGAGTCATATTTTAAAAAACTTTTTACTCTTGAGATATTTAAACTGCGCACCCTGCAGGCCGAAAACTGAAAAAACACAAACAAACATGGGAGCCCCCCCCCCCCCCCCCAGCAAAACTCAGATTTTGCACCAGGCTCCATTTCCCCTAGCTACACCTCTGCAAAAACAAAATAGGATGTACATCACCCACTCCCTTTTCAGCTATTTATTCAGCTGTTTATGCGCCATTTTTTTTCCAATGGGCACCCCAAGCAGCTTACAATACTGTTCTTCTTTCCTCCATGTTATCCTAGAGAATGACTGCCCCAACATCATTCAATGTGTTTCTAAGGCATAGTGAGAGTTCGAACTTGGGTCTCCCAGATCCTAGTCTGACACCATTACCTCAGGCTGACTTCTAAATCTCACCGAATGAGTGAGCTGTGACAGCACATTGGCTCAATCTGTCGCTGGTCTCAGGCCAAAACAATCAAGGCCCCAATGGCCTGCTGAGGTAATGCAAAGTCAGTTCTAGGGGGAAGGGGGTGGTTAATTCATTCCCCGCACGATGCATTCATTCCTGCTCCAAACTGCTTCCCTAAGCAGCTTCCTCGTGCCCTTCCCTTGTAGGGTTTTAAATGAGGAACAGACCCACAAACACACTGAAAACCCGACGGGTCAAAAAGCTGCTGGAGAAGAATCAGTTGCTGCAAGAATTCTGACAGGAAAAGGGTTACACCCTTTGCCTCATAAGAACATAAGAACATAAGAACTGGCCTGCTGGATCAGACCAGAGTCCATCTAGTCCAGGACTCTGCTACTCGCAGTGGCCCACCAGGTGCCTTTGGGAGCTCACATGCAGGATGTGAAAGCAATGGCCTTCTGCGGCTGTTGCTCCCGAGCACCTGGTCTGTTAAGGCATTTGCAATCTGAGATCAAGGCAGATCAAGACTGGTAGCCATATATCGACTTCTCCTCCATAAATCTGTCCAAGCCCTTTTTAAAGCTATCCAGGTTAGTGGCCATCACCACCTCCTGTGGCAGCATATTCCAAACACCAATCACACGTTGCGTGAAGAAGTGTTTCCTTTTATTAGTCCTAATTCTTCCCCTCAGTTGCTTTTCTTCCCTGCTTCTTCCCCCCCCCCCCCTTCAAGTGGTTCCCACTCACATAAGCAGCTGTCGAAGCTAATGCTATCTGCACATAATGTATCACTTGGGTTTCCTCAGTTAAGTTTTAGTGGTTAAATTATATTCACTTTTCTAACAAATTATAAATTTAGAATATTTTATTAGTTTCCTTGGACGGCCCTTTATTTTATCATTCTGGAATTTGTATTGTTTCATTCTGTGTTTTATTAGTGGTCTATGACTAAATCAATCTATCTAACCTGGGTCTCTATCATCTCCTCAGTGGCAAGATCGAACCCCTTCCCTACCCCAAAGACAGCAGCCCTGAGAACCGTGGCCACCACAGAACACGCTGAGGTAATCCCCAAATCTTTTTGACTTTAATCGGTTTAATTATCTTAGACCTTTTGTGCCAATGCCCTGCTTGTGTTTCCTCTTCATATTCAGTCAACCGGCTCATTAAGACCAGCAGCGTAGCTCAACCATCTTGGCATGTTCTCTTTTGTGGAGGTATGTTAAACCGTCACAAGATCCGTAACCTTCTTCACAGTAGCCTCTTTCCTTGCCAGCAGAGGTGCCTGACAAGACTTTTAAAACCTGTCAGGTTTTTAAAGCCTTGCTGTGCACTTCTGGTGTTTCTTTTTGAAAGTTACATGGATTTCTTTCTCAAAAAATATGAGTGAGCTTGGAGGACTGTGGGATTGTGTTCATTCTCTGGGCTGAGTATTTTCAGGAGCAGCAGTGGCATAGGAGGTTAAGAGCTCGTGTATCTAATCTGGAGGAACCGGGTTTGATTCCCCGCTCTGCCGCCTGAGCTGTGGAGGCTTATCTGGGGAATTCAGATTAGCCTGTGCACTCCCACACATGCCAGCTGGGTGACCTTGGGCTAGTCACAGCTTCTTGCAGCTCTCTCAGCCCCACCCACCTCACAGGGTGTTTGTTGTGAGGGGGGAAGGGCAAGGAGATTGTAAGCCCCTTTGAGTCTCCTGCAGGAGAGAAAGGGGGGATATAAATCCAAACTCCTCCTCCTCCTCTTCTTCTTCTTCCTCTTCCTCTTCTTCATTTCAGCAGGTGGATCTCTCAATTGGGTGCATGTGTGTTTGGTACCATGTATAAGCCATGATTGGCGTCACTGCTGCTTACGATTTTATTCCAGCATCGTATTTCATTTTGGTTTGGAAGCTGCTTTATATAAAGTGAGCTGAGAGGGAAAATATTTTTAAAGCAAAAAAGTGGCAAACCAGCCAAGCACCCACAGCCTTTTTCTATGGGGTGCAAATCCAAGCAAGGACACAGGGGACTTTTCCCCGATGAGATATATGGCTGGGTTGGATGTCTCAGGAAGCATTTTTCCCTGCTTCTTCATAGTGTCATGTTGCAAGCCTTTAACCTCTTCAGTATTCCCTGGATTTTCTCTCATCTGTCCCAAATCTGCTTTGCTGAAAAAGTTTTGACAAAAAGGTTTCAGCAAACCCTCGATGGCAGCCAGGGAAAGTTTGGATAGGCCCACGCATGGTAGCCCATGTGTGCCCCACCTCTGCCACTTGGCCCAATGAGGCTTCTTCCACTGGAAGCTCCTCCTGGAAAGCCAGCCCCATGGCTCCTGCTTTGGCTCTTGGTTGCAGAGCCACCATCAAGCCCAGAAGGTGTGCCCCTACTGACTAAGTGGACCGTGAGGAAAAAGTTGGCACTGCTGCCCCTCAAGGACATGCCCCTGGTGAATAGCTGGGCCACAGAGATATGTTCTCATCCCTGCCAAGTATTTGGATGGGAGACCTCCAAGTAATACCGGGGTGTGATGAGATGATGATGTTATCCATTCAGTCGTTCTTGACCCTTGGCAACCCGATATGCAAGCTCTTTCCACATTTTTCAATTAAGTACTGCTTCCTTCAGCTGGTTGATGTCCATGCCTGTATCAGCTTTTATGGTATCTAGCCATCATATTCTTTGGCGTCCAGGTCTTCTCCTGCCACTGACTGATAAGGAGATTGGCAATGGCAAACCACCTCTGAAAATCTCTTACCTTGAAAACTCCACTAGAGGTCGCTAAAAGTCAGCTGTGAATTGTCAGCAACGAGAGAGAGACAGAGAGAGAGAGAGACAGAGAGAGAGACAGAGAGAGAGACACACACACACACACACAGAGATGTAATTGGCATTCCTGCGTCTCCTGGCTGAGCCCCTAGTAACTCGCTGAGCTGCAGAAAGATGCAGTTTTTGCACCAGAATGCTGGATTGCCACGCAGTCAATGCATGGTAGATGTCAGAGAGATGGAGCAGCAGCTGCTCGGGCAGGTAGGAATATTCTGCTCAATCCCAGACACCAACTATGATACTGAAGTTTTGATAAACCAAATGAGAGTGACAGACACCACCTTCCAACTACAGAAGAAAGGAAATCCACACATTCCAATAAAGCAAGCCATACAGCTTTATTTTAACGTATAACAAACTTTAAATATTTTTTAAAAAGATTCTACGTAATAGAATCGTGTGTTACAGATAAGCAGTTATGGCTGCCAAAAGCACATTAGGTGGATAGTTTAATATTTGGCCAAATTGTAGGACCACTGCAACATTAAGATAAAGGAACATGAAATGCTTAATCGATAACATGGCTTTAGAGAACAGAACCAACGTATAAAAAGGCCAATATAAACAAACACAAATAGATGTTCAGATGGGTGTTAGCAAACAAATCATAAAAGCATAGATAACAAATGATCTATATAAATAAGTGTGGAGCAGGCTAAAATGGTTTTAATCCTAAAAGAATGTACACGGTTTTCTATACACATGAAATATTTTGAACATTTTTTTAAGGTGACAATATGGCTTTTTCTCTTTACGGTTGTAGGAGTGGATCAGACACGGAATCCTGGTTTTAAAACAAATCATTATATAAAAGCCAACAGAGAAACAGCCCAATCTATAAGCTACTGAGTCAAGAAAGCTGCTCATAAGATTTGGCTTAATGGTCCCGGCATGGACATGACCGCTTCTGCTGCAGGAAAGACCTTGAGACCAAAGACCTGTAGAGCTCTCAGATCCTGCACAGCACCAAAATGCCAGCCAAAAGCTATTAAGCCAGAGGGCAGGGGCACGTGCTCTTAGGTGCTGCGAGTACCAAGAAAAACAGGTGTGAAGTTGCACTTCTTAAAGCTAGTAGCAAATGATGGAGCAGTCATCCTGAGATCTGGTCTCTTGAAAAGTTTGCCCTGCTACAAGTCATGACTTTGCACCCTGCAGACAAAAACCATTCCAGGGTCTATGGGTACAACCTGTCACTCACATTGACTCTTTTTTTTTGTGGTAATTCTAGTCTAGAATGTTCTGGCTGGAAGACCAACTCAGATCATTTTCAGCTGTGTTCCTACCTGAAAAGCAGCAATCCAACCAAGGAAACAAACATCTGCGTAAATACACAGGTATTTTTAGAGCGAGATTTATATGTATACACACGTGTAAGCACACACGCATACTTCTTTTTATACAACAACAGAAAGTGGCAGTGGTAAATAGGAGGATAACGTAAAAAGAGCACACAGATGAGCAAGTGAATCCTTCTTGAACCCTTCTGCTTCTCCGAAAGCCACAACTGCTTAAAAATAGACAGGGAACATCTTTCGGCTTGGTCAATGGTTAGCAATTGCTTACACAGTAGAAAAATAGATTCCCATCGTACAAAAAAAGAAAGAGAGATTTGTTTTGTTCTGCTACGTTAAATGCACAATTTGGTCACCGAAGGAATGTTTGGCTATGAAATGAAAACATGGGCCGAGGGAACAGGACTGACATATTACTGAGTGCAAACGGAGAGCCAGGATGGCATCGTGATTGTTTCGAAGCTGCAAGTTCATAGCAGCGGCGGGCTCAGCGTTCATTAGTATAACGGCCTGGCCTTTTCCTGCTGGAGCTTTTTAGCTTTTATGCACTTTGCAAATGGCAAGCGAGAAACTCAAATCGTAGGCCCTTTTTTTTCCAGTCGAGTTTCCAATCAGTCGTCTTACCCACTGGCTTGTGTTCACTTGAGCTGAAAGAGCAGCAGCCCTCGAATGCTGCTGATGCCCGGCGTTAAAAAAAAAAAGCGCTCAGAGTTCAGAGGTTCAGCTAAGAAAATTCACATTCTTTCAAAAATCATTTTGCTAATCTCCTGTGTTTATACTTCACACAGAGAAATAAGCCAGGCTCCCTACCCCTCATTCCCCATCCTGGCTGAACACTGTTAAAATGACCAATTCATGCCAAGTGGAGGCATTAAGTCTTAATACTTATAAAAGAAAAGACAGATGGTTCTGAAGTTAGTGGATTTCCCCCCCTTCTCTTCTGGGCGAGCTCCATAAAGCAGTGGG
Source organism: Sphaerodactylus townsendi (assembly GCF_021028975.2). Classification (NCBI taxonomy): domain Eukaryota; kingdom Metazoa; phylum Chordata; class Lepidosauria; order Squamata; family Sphaerodactylidae; genus Sphaerodactylus; species Sphaerodactylus townsendi. Next base: position 59,676,442 of record NC_059435.1, on the reverse strand, counting down.
AATAAGAAGCACTTATTTCTCCTCTGGCAGAAGACAGGCCCTGTCAGTACGCTCAAGGACATTCAAGCTGAAAGCAACTCCCAGGTGATGGAAACCAGCAAAATGGTCCGTGGAGGGCGGACATCTCTTGTGCCTCTCTTTCATGTCACACCCTTTCCACTCTGGTGGGATCATATGCACCTGCAAAACAAGAAAGGCAGCCATTTGCATTAACAACTAGAATTTATATTCCTGTCTCCTTGCTTGACAGTAATTGATGAATCTGCCTGTTTAAGGGCCTAACTCAGTGATATTCACTCAGTGGCTCAGAAGTCTCATATGGCTCTCTAGCGGCTCTTTTGAGCACCGTTCGCAAATGAAGAAGAAGAGTTGGATTTATGTCCCCCCTTTCTCTCCTGTAAGGAGACTCAAAGGGGCTTACAAGCTCCTTTCCCTTCCTCCCTCACAACCAACACCCTCTGAGGTAGGTGGAGCTGAGAGAGCTCAGAAGAACTGTGACTAGCCCAAGGTCACCCAGCTGGCGTGTGTGGGAGTGTACAGGCCAATCTGAATTCCCCAGATAAGCCTCCACAGCTCAAGTGGCAGAGCGAGGAATCGAGTGCACCTGCTCTTAACCACTACACCATGCTGGCTCTCAATTTGGTGGCGGGGCTTGGTAGGTGGTTGCCACCTTGAAACATTTGCTGTTTCGTTGGACTGGAGAGCGGGCAGGCTGCAAGTCTCCCTGAGATACAGTCCTCATGCCAGGAATGGAAGTATTGACCTACTTATTTAGAATATTTCTCTGCCACCTCTTCAGCCACAGCCGAAGAAACTATGCATGCCTGTTAATGTGTGGAAAACACCTTGGCGATCTTTTCTTTCCCTTTTCTACTCACTACAAAGTTATTCTGATGTCAGATCCAACCAATGTGTAGGAACAGAGAAGACATTCTGCCCCACCCCCATGTTATATTAACAGCAGAAAAGTCACGTGAGCACTTGTATACTGATTGGTGTGTGTGTGTGTGGGTGGGTGTGTGGGTGTGTGTGTATGATCCAGCCATCATGGAACCCTGTCCCTGAAAAGGAATGCTCTTTGTCATATCCGCAGCAAGAGAAAATCAGCAGCAAGAGAAAATCCGCAGGATTTATCCGCAGTAAGAGAAACACTAGACCAGGGGTAGGGAACCTGTGGCTCTCCAGATGTTCAGGAACTACAATTCCCATCAGCCTCTGTCAGCATGGCCAATTGGCCATGCTGGTAGGGGCTGATGGGAATTGTAGTTCCTGAACATCTGGAGAGCCGCAGGTTCCCTACCCCTGCACTAGACCTAAAAACCAGGAATATTTGAGATAACTATGTTAACCGTTCATGCGGTCAGGTTACCATAGGATAGGTGCCCCTCTCTACAGCGCCTTCCGCACATGCAGAATAATGCACTTTCAAACTGCTTTCAATGCTCTTTGAAGCTGTGCGGAATAGCAAAATCCACTTGCAAACAGTTGTGAAAGTGGTTTGAAAACGCATTATTCTGCGTGTGCGGAAGGGGCCTACGTTTCATTCTGCCTTATTGCTGGAGCAAGGTTGGCCTGAAAGCAGAAAAGCCAGGGAAAAAGAGCACCGGGGTGGTGTGTGTATGTGTGTCACAGATGCACCAAGATTCTGTGGGGAGCAGGGAAAAAAACTCCTGCTTTGCAATAGCACCCAAGCTGTGTCAAACAATCTTGGGTAGAAATGGGAAGATTCTTGTTCTACTGAGAGAGCAGGATGCAATACAGTTAATGGGTAAATGGGGATGTTCCTAATTACATTTCCTTTTGGAAGACTTGGCAAAACAGAATTTGACCTGAAATTAAGAAGGGATCTCTCTTTATGGATCAGAAAGATGGGAGGTTTTCATTTTAGAACACGAGTTGGACTCCGTTGTTCACTCATATGAAGCCACAAACACTCTCTGATTATAGTGCACAGAATTTCTTTCACAATGCAGAAAGGGATGTGTGCACGTGTCCATACCACTGACCCATTAAACCTCCTGTATCCCATTTTTAAGGGATGTGCATGTTGGCACTCTCCACCTGTACGATTACATGTTGGTATCTAAGCAGCAAGCTCAATATTTAAGAAGAAGCCTTTCTATTTCAGTTGAAAATCTGTTCTGGTTAAGGGGGTCAAAGCCAGGTAAGTCTGTATTAAGCTGTCCTACTTGGACCCAGCAGGCATGCAATGCAGGCCAATGTACCAGGAGTCCCAATTTCATCTACAGATACTTCAGGGATATTTGCTTGAGTCCATTCATCCTCCTATCCGCATGCGTCACAAAATCTGTCTACCTCAGAAGACAATAGCCAACTACAGGTTTTTTCCCTAGATCAAAAATCTACACAAAATTTTAAAAGTTCCAAGAGATTATGCTCAACTCTAGCAGGTGAAGACCATCTTTCTATTGACAAGGTCCCTTTTGGTCATTTTTGACACAGTGAAACCTGATTTGCCCACTGGAGAAAAACCATGACCACCAGGCTGCTGTTAACTTCCACGTTTTGCATCTGTCTGCTGATAAGGATGGCTCCGAGGATCTGGCAACTTCTTAAGACCGCAGGCTATGTAAACAAGCACAGTCTCCAGAACATGGCTCTTCTCTAAGACCAACTCTCTCATTTTACAATTATAGGCCTTTCTTATAGCTACCTTAAAAGTTACTTTGCAAATGACAACTCTCTTTGAAGCATGGGCACCACTGAAACCAGGCGGCAGCGGAATGGGTGTGGCATAATCCCCAACCCAGTATTTCAGACGTGATTTTTGAGTGAGCTGCTGCTGTGTAATTGCCTATTCTCAAGGCACAAAAAAGTAATTACAGTAAATACTTTTTTAGAAAATACAGTTTTGTACCAGGACTGGAAACCTTGCTCTGAAATCTTCCTTCCTTTCTGCCACTCAAATCCCTCACCACTGTTCAACTCCAAAATTGCAATTCTTTAAAGTACAGGATTAGAACTAAAGAGATCCCATTGTCTAACGCAGGGGTAGGGAACCTGCGGCTCGAGAGCCTCATGCGGCTCTTCTGCCCTTGCACTGCGGCTCCATGAGCCGAGCCGCCAGATTCATCCTTGCCTGCCCTGCAGGCAGCAGGGCGGGCGCACCAACTGCCCGTGGCCGGCTCGGCAGTGCCGCGGGCTTCCCCTCTCGCCCACCCCATTCGAGAAGGGCAGCGTTTTCCCAGCGGCTGGCAAGGCCAAGCCGTTGGCCCCATCCTTGCCCGCCCTGCAGGCAGCAGGGCGGATGCTTCTCAGAATGAGTGGAGTAAAAGGTAAAAAACTGCAATATATACAGTGTTATCTTTATTTTAAATGTCAAAAATTATTTGCGGCTCCAAGTGTTTTCTTTTCCCGTGGAAAACGAGTCCAAACGGCTCTTTGAGTGTTAAAGGTTCCCTACCCCTGGTCTAACGGATTGGCTCCTCCGAGCGCCATACAGATTTGCTCACAGAACTGCTGTTGTGAACTTTGTGGTCGAAGGTCTGAGATGACTCAGGGCAAAATTTCACAGGACACTGGTACTCCAGATGTGTGCTCTGGCCCTGAAAAGCAACTACATGGCTAGATCAGAGCCACAGCATGGGAGGGGGGGTAGACTCTCCCCACACTGATTTGTTTCCCCAATTGTGGAAACTGTTTTACTTTATGCAGAGAAGCAGCCAGATGGAGAGCCGCATTTTCAATTAAGGTAGATCTGAAAAGAGAAAGGCTTAATATCCTCACCAACACCAGACCCAAACCAATTCACCCCACTCCAATAGCTGCTTTTTTGGGGTGGGAGGGGGCAAACTACATATCTGGATTTCACTGAACTCCAAGGTCACATGCTGAATAGCCATTGCATTTATTGGTTCAGCTCTATGAGTAGCCACCAGTTTCATTCTGAAAGGGACAGAGAATCAGAAAAGGGACAGAGATGGTTCCAATAGGGATTTAGCCACCCACCCCCCACCCAGAAACTAGCAATGTGAGGGGGGTTGTACCTTCTACAGTTTTTATACAAAACACTGCCAACTGTATTTATATTTCCAGGCTATGTAAATGAGAGGTATTTGCATGCATGCATGTGTGTGTGTGTGTTTGCAGTCATGTTGACATGAAAGTCCATTATAATTCAATGCACCAGATTTTACTGAGGTAAAACTTCCAGCCACGAAATACTCCTTTTTTTTGCTTGCAACTGAATAGCAGCTGCAGGGTACCCAAGAGGGGCTGTGAGGGGCTTTCCTTCAAAGGACCCTCCAGAGGAAGCAGATACTCATCTCCCATCAAAGAACTTGCCATAAACCCCCCTGGGGAAGTTCAGATCTTACCTAAACAAAACAGATCTCTTCCCGTTTTCCTGTCACTTATGTTGTCAGAGAGTCCATTTTCAGCCAGTGAGATTATGCGCTTGGAAACAGAACTTCCGTGCGACATCTTGCGGGCCAGTTCGTTACTACCGGAGGAGGTGCCGCCTCCTCTTTCTTCCGCCCTCTTTGCCTGTTTGTCTTCATCTCCCTCTTCCACAGAATCAGCATTCTTGATGCTCAGGCGCCTCATGCGAGAAACGGAGTCAACCTCTTTCATCCTCACCAAGCGATCCATGGCGGCTCGGTTGGGCGGAGAAGCAAGTTTACCTTGCAGAGTCTCAATCACCTTTGAGGTGTTTCTGGCTCTTTTTTCCATTCCTGACAGGACCAAATTCCTTTCGGAAAATGAAAGAACGGTTGACTCAGGAAGGGGAGTTTGGTCTTCTCCTTGACTATCGAGACTTTTGTGAGGGTCACAATGACGCTTATCTAACACAACTTCTTCATCAGATCCCTGGTCTTCAAAAGACTCTGACAGGACTTTCCTGTCTCCAACAAAAAGGGAGCTTTCCATCCAGCCACACTTCCTCCTTCCCTCATAAGAAGTGGCTTCTTTGCGGCCAAGTGCCCTCTCTGCTGGCAACTCAAAGCTTTGAGGAACGTTATCAGAGTTAAAAGGCTCTTCTGGAAGAGCACTACTATTGGGCACAAGTGACTCCACAGGCACCTCTATCCCCAAAATCCTGACGGCTCTTTCCTGAAGTGACTCATTTGAGGGAATCTCTGTGACTTCAGGCATCCCAGAATCAAGTTCCACAGTGCCCAGCGCACAGCCACTCTCAAGGCCTACAGATCTCAAATCTGGCTCAGACAGACCATGATTCCTGTTTGTTAGAGACAAGCGTACTCCAGACCCTCTTTCTAAAGCTAGGTTATTCCAGGGCACCGTATTATTCTTAATCCTATCAAACTGAACCACATCATTTCTGTGGGTTTTAACTTGAGCTGTTTCCCTGGAGTTGATCCCACTGAATGGATTGTCATGATTCTCATCAGCGTAGCTATCCAACAGAACTTTTTTAACTGGGCAGGAACTAATCGCTGCTTTTATTATCCTTTCCCCGGTTTCCTGTTTTCTTTGTTCTGCAATAACATACCCATCTCCTGGCCTAGCTGATTCACCAGCCTCTTCTGCCTGCAAACAATGCTGTGATCTGTCATGAAAATGAAGGTCGCTACCTATCCCCCTGGTGCCCGGCCTTTCAGATTGACTCAAATGCTCAGCTTTGCTTTTCTCTCTGGCCTGCTGAAATACGGGAGCAACTAGCGTGTCTGTCTCAGACTGCCTAGTGGGTTTGCAGTCCTGGCTCATTCCCTCCATTCTGCAAGTCCCACCCTCTCGACTCCCCTCCTTCTCCTTGCCTTTCTTCGGCTTCTCCTCATTCTCCAACCCATCTTCGCTACTTTCTTCCTGCTCCTGGAGCTCCTTATTGAAACTTTCTAATTCACTTATCACATCCCAAGGGCGTCGGCCAACAGGCTTCAGAAGGAACTGCCCAAACAGCTCCTTGCTCCTGGCTTCCTCCCTGAGAACAGAACTGGTTTCTCTTTCCTGCCTCGGAGGACTCGATGTGCAAAGCGGATCCTTCTGGTATGCCTTTGGGGCAGCTACCGCAGTCCTAGAACACACCCTACTGCTCGAGGTGTCAAGGTACCCTTCACTTTTCACCCTGTATGCATCCTGCCAACATCTTCTGTCATCAGCAGGTAACACAGTCAATGTTACTGGTTCTGTGGTGGACATTGCATTCCTTAACCACTGAGTAGGTGGCCCCTTAGTTAATCCGATGGGCTCTGAGCCACGGGAAAGCTGCAAGAGTTTTGGTTCTTCTGTGAAACTGGTCTGCGTTTCCTGGTCTTTATACTGGTCACCTGGCCACGAGCCAGAGTAGTGAAGTTCTTTGTGCTTCGCAGACTGCAAAAGCCTGAAGTCGTTTGTTTGTTTGAACTCTGGTCTCCACAACTCTTGTTTTTGTACCTCGTTCTTATTGGTCATGTTTCCTGTCAGGGCTTGGAGCTCCAAGTCTGTGGAAGAGGTACTTAGAAGACTTTGTTCCTGCAGAACCCCGCTGTTATCAAACCCATTCTTCTCAACAGCGCCCTGTGTTAAGTTGTTGTTCCTATCAGTCTCTGGCAGGTTGAGTTCTGATTTAACTGGGACGGAGACCAAGCAAAATATAGTCTCGTTCATTTTTTTCTTTGAACTCCTCTTGCTGTGGACCTCCGTTCCAGGTTCAAACGTTTTCACTTTAGTAACAGTCTCACAGGGCAGTTCCGCACGGGGGCTTTGTGCGAGCAGCCCGCTTTTGGAATATTTGTGACTTGTGTCATTACCTGCGTCATAACAGTCCCTTTGGATGGGTAAGGCACAATTGTCCTGGTTTGCGTTCGAGTCTGCTAGCCATCTGCTACTGTTTACAGAGTCGCCAGAGACCTGGTGGAGTCTCACAGCAGCACTATCAAGTGAACCTGACGTATCCAAAAAGGCACTGTCGTACTCAAGTTCCAGAGCACTCTCTTGGAAGGCACGGGGACTTAACCTGTTGGCATCTCCAGTCGCTTTGCCCTCCTGGAGAATATCTGAGTGTGCTATTTTAATATGCTTTATTCGAGGGTCATCAAATGGAATGTACTGGACAGAGGACAAGTAGCTCTCCACATGCTTACGATGCCTTTTCTCCTCATGAGGAACCTGCTCGTTTTTATAGTGTTGCTCTCTGCTCCCAAAATTACTTACAGAGGGCTGATACCCTAGGATGGCTCTTTCCATTGGATTCTGCAAACCGTTATTAAAGCACACATTGTACTCAGGCACTTCGCTGGGCAAATTTTGATCCGTACTTTGCTGAGCTGGAGATTTGTAACATGGAGGCGGGATGTACACAGGCGGCTCCAGGCTGGAATCTTGAGGGTAGCTCTCCTGACTGTGCTCATTACCCTTAGTCAAATAAGAGGTGGCTTCCTCTTTCTGTTGGCCATCCTGAAGTGAGTTCATGGCCAACATCCCCCTGGTTTGCCGATGAAGTTCGTACGAAGGAGGTTTAAGGGGTCGGCCGTACTTTGGTTTGGGCAAAGGAAGACAACGAGTTGCCGGCTCAGAGTGTTTGGAGATTTCCTGGGCCAGTCCAGTTTGGGGACAAGATATTGTTTTCAATCCACTCAGTGAGAGATTATTCACCAAGGAGGGCATTTCAACACACCTCAGGCTCTCTGGTGAAAGAACTCTCGGCAAAGATTGAGATTTCCCTTTAGAATGGGAAGCAACAGTGGCTTCTCCACCGTGCCTGACTGAGTATGGATCTTGAAGCATGTCTCCGTCAGACATGAGCCTCCCTAACTTGGTTGGTAAGTTCCAGCCTTCTGTTCTTAAACTATTCCATCTGTAGTCACCTGGCTGTTTCCAGCTCTCCTGCAAGCCAATTCCCCTCGTCTTCTCTGTACCTCCTCCTACCTCCCATTGGCCATCTTTGTCATGCCCATATAAGGCACGGGGTGCAGCTATTCCTTTCATCTCAGAGTCTCCTCTGTCAGTATAGCCAAACAATGCACTAAAATCTTGGCCCCTTCTTCTCCAGTAGGCCAGGTCTTTATCTGTCTTTGGGTGCGAAGAAGAAACTAGCTCAGGCTGGTCATAAAACCTACAAACAGAAAGAAAGAAAGAAAGATATCACTGAATAGGCTCTTACAAACATGTGTGTTTTCTTTCCACACTAAGGATTCAGGAGAAGTTATTCATATGGACTTCCCATGAGGAGCCATGCCAGCAGCTCTGGCTATAGCTGTACTTAATTAACAATATAGTTACTTTATTTAATGCAATGCATATGTGTTAGAAATGTTTTGTAGAGGAGGCATATGAACAGAGCATCATTAACGGCACTCAGGGGATTCCACAGGTATGCAGAAAAATAATTAACCAGAGAGAAAAATCAAAACAACCTGCGGAGAACTGAGAATGGTCCAGGGAACATTGAGGGCAACTGAGAGTCAGATAAAGGGGGCGGTGACAGGGAGAAGAAGGAAAAATGCCTGCTCAAGCCACAGAGAATTATAGAAGGGGAAAAATCAGTTGTGTTTATTTTTCCCTAGTTTATTTCTCTGACATCACCTGGAAGGCCTAGACCAGGGGTGTGTAACCTGCGGCTCTCCAGATGTTCATGAACTACAATTCCCATCAGCCCCTGCCAGAATGGCCAATTGGCCATGATGACAGGGGCTGATGGGAATTGTAGTTCATGAACATCTGGAGAGCCACAGGTTGCAGACTCCTGGCCTAGACCAAGCTGATCTCACCAGATTTTGCAATCTAAGTCAGGTTGATCTGGGATAGAAGGCTACGAAAGGATTCCAGGATTGCTACACAGAGACAGGCAATAGCAAACCACCTCTATTTGACATTCAACTTTGCTAAGGTTGCAACAAGTTTCTATTTTTCTATTTCTATTTATTATCTGTCCTATACCACAGTCGCTGGGCAGATTACAAGAACACACGCAACCTTAAAATCATGACAGTAAAAACGCAATAAAACTCCGTTCTAAAAACATAATAAAACTCAATTTTTTTAAAAAAACAAAAAATCCCATTCTAAAACCCCCATTCTAAAAACACAATAAAACCTACTCTAAAAATCCCCACACAATCTAAAATCTCCCATGTCTACCCCACCCACTCACAAAAAGAGGGGTGTACGGACATCCTGGAGGGCCCTCCCAGAAGGGGTTGGGTTCAGCCAAACTTCTGGGTGGAGGATGGTCTTCTCTAGGCACCAAAAGAAGAAGGCCCTCTGGTGTGCCCCCTGCCGCCTTGCCTCTGACAAGGCCAAGACAGCCAGGCGGGCCTCCCATTCTGATCTCAGCAGGAATATATGGGCAGATGCAGTCTCTCAGGTACCCAGGATGGAAGCCATATAGGGCTTTGTAGATTAACACCAGCACTTTGAATTGAGCCCAACAGACATTGGAAGTTAGTGCAGACTCCTCAGACCAGGGCTGATGTGATCCTGATGCAAAGCGCCGGTCAGCAGATGAGATGCAGTATTCTGCACTAGCTCAAGCTTCCGAGCGGTACTCAAAGGAAGCCCCACACACAGCACATTACAATAATCCAATCTGGCAGTTACCAGAGCATGGAGAACTGTGGCCAAGTCACCCCAGTCCAAGAAAAAGAGGAGCTGGTGCACAAGCCAGCCATGTTGATGGGCCCTCCTGGTCATCACTGCCACATGGGTTTGCAGACAGCACCCCAACCAGGAAGACCCCAAGATTCCACACCTGTTTTTTCTGGGGTAGAATCAGTGCCAGGTGTCCTTCGATTCCCGGGACTCGGGAGCTTGGCACACAGAGCACCTCTGCCTTATTGGAATTCAATATAATTTATTGACCCTTATACAATTCATGACAACCACCAGGCAGCAATCCAGCACTCGGGCAGCTTCACCTGATGTAGATGGAACCAAGAGAAACAGTTGGGTGTCATCCACATACTGGTGACACCCCATGCCGTATCCTCTGATGACCTCCCCCAGCAGCTTCATATAGATGTTGAGTAACATAGGAGACAAGACCAAGTCCTGAGGAACCAAGTTCTGAGTTAGCTGCAACATGATGGCTGCAACTCAGTGGCACTTTACATACACATTGTGTTGGTCCCAGACAGATAATCACAGACTGATTATTTTAAAACAGCGGGGAAATTGATTAAGAGGCGCTTTCTAGCATTTCCAGCTGTATTTTGATTCAGGCAATATACAAAGATGGGCTTTAGAAAAGGACCGAAGGACAGCATATCGTTTGTGAAGACTGATGTCAGAATACAGTCATACATAAAACAAAGGATGGTGGAAAGCTAAACGTGTCTGAATATAAAACAGAGAAAAAAACCTGAGACACTTACCTTCCTTCTGAAGCATGAATTTTGGCCAGACTCCGGAAGTCCTTCTGGTAACTGGGGCCAGATTGCTGCCCTTTGCTGATATAACTACTTTCATTGTCATTCAGGTAGCTTTTTGTGGCCGCTTTCTTTGCACAAGCATAGGATCCAGAGTTGGTTGGAAATCCATTCAGTGTTCCATGAGCTGACCTCCTCTCCACAACTTCATGTTGATACCCATCACATCGGTCCTCATACAAACTAGAAGGAGTTTTAGACAATTTGTATCCATGAGAAATCAGGAGGTCCTCAACACTGAACATGTTGCAGGGGCTTCATTAACTCCTCTGACCCCAGAAGTTCTCCTGAGCTGGGGCCATCACTGAAAGAAGAAGTAAAAGGGCTTTGTAAGTGAGGAAAAACTAATTTCTTCACCTCATAACTGTATGTGGAGATTTCAGAGAATCATAGTAGATCTTGCATTACTTATAGTGCAGTAATTTTATTTAGCTGTGTATACCCTACTTTTCTCCCTAATGAAGATCCAAAGTATTTATAAGATCATTTTCCCTTCCTCCATTTTATCCTCACAACCACCACCCTGTAAGTTAGACCAAGAAAATGACTGGGAGGGATCCATGATCAGAGCTTTCCACAATTTGTTGTGTACTTTGTAGTAATCACGTGCAATCAGGATTTTCTACAATCGATCACCTCCCACTTCACCTCCTGAAGCTGCTTCATGAGGTAAAGAGATTGTCAATGATCAAAATGAGATTATACTATTATCCCTCATGAAGTTAACAACAACTGGAAAAGGAAGAAGGGAGAGAGTTATAGTACGATCCTATGCAGAGTTACGTCGATCTCAGCTCAACAAAATCAGTGGGCTTGAAGAAGAAGAAGAAGAAGAAGAAGAAGAAGAAGAAGAAGAGGAGGAGGAGGAGGAGGAGGAGGAGGAGGAGGAGGAGGAGGAGTTTGGATTTATATCCCCCCTTTCTCTCCTGCAGGAGACTCAAAGGGGCTTACAATCTCTTTGCCCTTTCCCCCTCACAACAAACACCCTGTGAGGTGGGTGGGGCTGAGAGAGCTCTGAGAAGCTGTGACTAGCCCAAGGTCACCCAGCTGGCGTGTGTGGAAGTGTACAGGCTAATCTGAATTCCCCAGATAAGCCTCCACAGCTCAGGTGGCAGAGCTGGGACTCAAACCCGGTTCCTCCAGATTAGATACATGAGCTCTTAACCTCCTACGCCACTGCTGCATAGGATTGTACTGTAGAACCAGCAGAGGAGGGGAGGATTTTGTTTAAAAAACACACACACACACACACACTTCCCGGAGACTTTTTCTGTAAACAAAAAACCACTCTGAAGTTTTTAAAAAGTCAAAAGCATAGCATCCTGATCGTAGATTTCTCGCATCACACTTAGACATTAACACACTCAGTTGGCACCCCAATGTCAATGAGCTCCACCTACTGAATCTGTCAGAACTCCATCCCACTCCTCAAAATTACACAAGCCCTATCAAGTTATTACTTTTTTGACCCCGCCATCACACGTACGGGAATATTATGACAGATGTGATGCTCTCAATAGCCATTTTGTCTTAACAGGGCAATGCATGTGTTTCCCAATTTCAGTACACACAACTTGAACGTCCAGTTTGTTGCAGGCATGCATTCACTTGTACTGAAGCGTGAAAACAGATGCTTTGCCCTATGCCTATAAAACAATGACCACGCACATTGGGAAGATTGTGTACAACTCTCCCATGCTATGTGAGATCGGAGCAACGAAAATGTGATGTCTGAAAAGGACTCAAAAGACACACTGGCAAGGCAACTCTCTTCCCAACTTCTTGTGTGTAACTAAAGGCAGTAAACATCTCAGTCATATCTTATGATGTGATTTACTAGATTGGGAAAAGCTTCCCTCTCCCATCTGGCCAAAACAATCCCCAAGAGAGTGGTTCCCAACTTTTTTTTCACTTGCGTACCCCTTGGCAACCCATTTCCCTAAAACCCATATTAGCAAACCCATTATGTATTTTTTGCGTACCTCCACACACTCTGGCATGTATCCCCAGGGGTACACATACTCTACATTGGGAGCCATTGCCCTGAGACAGAGTAAGCTATACTTAATCTCCACAAGTATAGAACTATACCATTGTGAACTGCCAGATACCTAGTGCAACCCTTAGGGTTTGGCTCTCTATCAGTATTTAGGGGGGAGGTATTTTGTCCCTGAGAGGGAGCCATAGGAGGGTGCTAAAGAAGAAGATAAGCTCTGTGGAAAAAGAGGGTTCTGAGGGAGAAAGAGGGAGTTCTAAGGGGAAAGGGAAGTCACTTGGGTCTTGGGGCAGATAACAGAAATGCCGGAGAAGGCGCCCTGAGAGAGCTGCAGCGTTCAGGGATCTGAAGCAGCACTCGCACCCAGAGCCAGCTAAGCTGCAGCAACAAAAATGAGAGTATAAGGCCTCAGAGAGGGAATAGAAGACTCCCTTCATGGGTTCACACTTTAAGTTGTGTTGCCTAAGCGTGGTATAGTGGTTAAGAGCAGGTGCACTCTAATCTAGAGAACGGGTTTGATTCCCCACTCTGCTGCTTGAGCTGTGGAGGCTTATCTGGTGGGCTAGATTAGCTTGTGCACTCCAACACATGCCAGCTGGGTGACCTTGGGCTAGTCACAGTTCTTCAGAGCTCTCGCAGATTCACCTACTTCTCAAAGTGTTTGATGTGAGGGAGGAAGGGAGATTGTAAGCCCCTTTGAGTCTCTACAGGAGAGAAAGGGGGTATAAATCCAACTCTTCTTCTTCTTCTTCTTACGTTTGAGTTTAACATATGTGTGTTCTGATTTGATTCTTCACCTGTATTTTATTTTTTACTCGAGAATGGTTATAGGTAATTAGAGAGTCTGGATGTTATTTGTGAAATTATTTTTTTTCATTTTGCCTTCTGCCCATTCCTCTCCCTCCCCCCACCCCCCATTTAGAAGCAGAGGGCAGTGTGTAGGGAGCATCCCTAGTTTGTTTTTTGCCACATACCTCCCCACTAACAAATCCAGGTTCTATAATTTCTTCCCTCAGGTGGGTTGGTGAAATAAACAGAAGTTGCATTAACAAAAGACAGGAATCGCTTTCATGAAAGGAAGCAGTATGGGAAGTGCATCATTTGAGACCATTTTCAAACAGAAGGGGAGGTTGGCTTCAGCCACCATCATTTATATTCCATTCTCAATTTTTTTTTTTAGCAGAAACACCTGGGATTGTGTGAGGAGCACGTAAGCACAGAACATGGAGCAGCTGGTTGCTAGAACAATTCACCCTTTTCAAGGAAGATCTACTATGACTATTGTAAACAACAGCATGGCATTTGACAGGTCACAGATGCAAGGAAGAAATGCATTTTTGATAGTTATACGTAGACTAATGATCAAGGCGGTGCATGAGCAACATCCGTTTTCCTGCCATTAGCTCACTGTTTTCAGAGCATCAATAGAATATCAGAATAGTACAATAGTACAACAATCTTGTAAATATGAAGCTTCACTAAAGGTATGGTTTGTGAGAAACACACTAACTGGAGTCAGCTGAAATCTCTATGAGAGAGGGAAAGACAGCACACAGAAGTTTAACTGTTAACCAGATTCATGCCCATCATGAATACAAAATTGTGACATCTGAAAATATGCTTGGTTCCAAATAGGCAACATGAATATAAACCCTGAAGTACATCAACAGTCATTAGCATTACTATAACAACATATGGGATGGAATATGAATGCATAATAATGTTAATAGCAGCATTCATTTCTGCTATTTACCACAAGGAGACACTGGGAACTCTACTTTAGAATAGAAACCAAGAATTCTCTGTGAAATCCATATCCTGCTCAGAGAACTATAAGTGTCTTGAAGAAGGGGGAGAATGACAGTTAAAACATGGCAGTTAAATCTGTTTATTTAAAGTACTAACAAGTAGGATATGCTGCCACAAAATTTCATAAAAGAATAACCACAGGGGATATGCCTCTCCCTGTTCCTATTCTCAGCAGAAATGACAAAGCATAGGATTACACCAGACAATCAATGGGGTTTATTTGGTTTTTTTAAAACCAACATACATCTATTTCCACAAGATACAACATACATTAATAGAGTCAAAACCTAGTTTCAGCCCTTTGAAATCAAGATAATCCTATTACGTGAAAGGAAGATGAGTTTTTCCCTTACATGAGCTGTAAAAAAGAAAGGACAGTCTTAAATTTGTATATGAATTAGTTATGAACAGTAATTTAAGACAAACAGCTTACATTCAACCCTTTGCTTTTGAGTAAATATGGGCATCTATACCAGTTACATTTGACCTTGGTATAAGCAGAGTGGGATCTTTATTTATTTATTTATTTATTATTGCATTTATAAACCGTCCCATTCCCTAAGGGCTCTGGGCGGTGAACAACAAATATTACAAAACAATATAACAATAACAATAAAATTAAAATAATTGACATCATTAAAATATATAAAATTACAGCGTTCTTCATGCACACATGCAAGGCAATGTTAAAAGCAGAGAATGCATACAGGTAGCAACCTCAGTAGAAGTGACATATGACCCTCTCCCTAAAACACACACAGTTATCTTTCACAAAAACTGCCACTCTTGCTGGTCTACAGGCTGCAAAGGACAGAGGGATAAACTAACCATCAATTTTAGTACAATGCATATCTTCTGAACATTAGAGGCCAAGATGAGCCTTTTCAAACTGCGGACCTGGCTTTTATACATTAGAACCATCTTAGCTCAGTTATTTTTATCAAAAGAAATTGCATCCGATGAAGAATTAGGCCCAAAGAGCAGATAGCAAATGCATTAAGAACTGAAAATGAGGAAGTGACAAGCATACCAACTTCTTATTTTTCAAGTCTAATTTCTACAGTCATTTGGGAAGACTTCAACAAAATGATCGATCTCTTGACAACTGGATCCCCTGACCAGAATTTTGTCCTGAACAGGGCCAGTTGTGTCTTTTCTGATCACGAAGTTGCTATATAAGCAATGTGAAAATGAGACCAATAATATTAGCTGTCTCAATTATGGTGTAAATGAAATTACATTGGCCTGTATCAAGTGATGGAAGGACTATCTGTCACATACTGAATTGCCTGCTTATGGGCAATTTTGGTCAGTTGATATTTCTAAAATTAGTGGAAGATGCTAGCTCAACAGCTTAGGGGGTCAGGGAGGGGCGATGGCTGTGCTCGAGGACCAGGAAACATTACGGAAATCTGCAATGTGGAAACCCTGTTGCCACTGGGCTGAATTGGCAGCCTCGCTGGCAACAGAAAGATGACACAAACTTGTTCCTTTGTGTGAGCCATCAAAGTACATTGGTAAATTAACAGGTATCAGATAGATGCTGGAAACAAGCCAGTCAGAAAGGAGGGCTGGGGGAAGGGAAGATCCCACCCATCAGTATATTTTGCTGAAAGATCACTGGATCTTGTGCACCCCTTTCCACAGTTTATGACTTTACTTTCAAGTAATTAAGGCACTCCGTTAAAAGTGAACGCCATCCAAGAAGCAAAGGGCTTACAGTCAGCCACGTCTGCCTTTCAAAATACTCTTCCCACCAGAAATTGAATATGCAGACCTCCTAACTCAACGCAGCAGTAAAAATCCTGGAAGCCAACATGCTTTCCCGGAGCTCCTTTGTTTTGCTTGCCAATGACATCACAGATGTCAGATAGATTTCGCTTCCTCAGGATGCTTGTTATCTCCCCAGAGTTTCCGACTTGTCAAAATTTAGCCAGACTAGCGCTGTGGATCAGTGGAAACACGAGCCAGACCCTCTTGGGCTCTCTCCAAGCACCGTCAGACGTGCTTACATTAGAAGACTTGCTCGCATGGCTTTGTCAAAAAATGGGAGAGAGGAAACAATGAGATCACCTTCTTCTTACTGATCTTTCTTCCTTCACCACACCATAATAACACGCATAAATAGGCACATTCAGCAGAGTCCATGTTTTTTATGCAGATGGTCTCAGACTAAGTCCGTGGTCACCTCTAGTGAAAGCATCAAGCATGTGGAAAGATCCTTCTGCATTTGAGATCCCACAGAAGACTATGATGTACTTGAATCAATCCTCTGACTTAGTGGAAGACAGCATCATCTGAAGAAGAAGAGTTGGTTTTTATACCTTGCTTTGCTCTGCTTCTAAGGAGTCTCAAAGCAGCTTACAACTGTCTTCTCTTCCCCTCCCTACAACGTACACCTTGAGAGGTGGGTGGGGCTGAGAGAGTTCTGTGGGAACTGTGACTAGCCAAGGTCACCAGCAGGATTCATATGGAGAAGTGGAGAATTGAACCTGGTTCTCCAGATTAGAGTCCACTGCTCATGGGGAAGACCAGGGAATAAAACCCTGTTCTTCAGATTAGAGTCTGCCACTCTTAGGTGCCCCACCACGCTGGTTCTTCTGCACCATAATATGACATTTTTAAGAGGAGGTGTTCTGGACTGAAGGAATGCATAGTTTGCACCCAGCTTCACCAGGCCGAATGCCAAGAAGAGTGCAGTCAGGCATGATACTGAAGGTAAATCTATTAGAGCAGCACTCAACTTATAAATTTCTGGCAACTGCTCACTTCTCGACTAGCATGACATAGTGGTTAAGAGCAGGTCGATTCTAATCTGGAGAACCGGGTTTGATCCTTCACTCCTCCACCTGAGTGGTAGAGGTTTACCTGATGAACCAGATGGCTTTCTGCACTCCTACATTTCAGCTGAGTGACCTTGGGTTAGTCACAGTTCTTCAGAACTCTCTCAGCCTCACCCACCTCACAAGGTGTCTGTTGTGGGGGGAGGAAAGGAGTTTGTGAGCCACCTTGGGTCTCCTTACAGGAGAGAGTGGTGGGGTATAAATCCAAACTCTTCTTCTATGTGAGCAAAAAATGAGATGCCTGGAGAAGAACATCCAACAAAATGCTCACTGTCCTCAACTGCAAAATTTCTTTGCTGCATCATTCATCCCAACACACTGTATTCTTTAAAACTGCTTCCCCATGACCCAGTTTTCTGACATGCCAGTCTATTCCATGGAGGATACTGTGTGCATATGGAGTGGACGTGGCTCATCACATATGACAACCCAAGCATCTGTTCTTCCACAAGCACCACAGGAACCATCACAACGTTCATCAGAATCAGAAGAGATAATCAGATTGATCCCTGGTGCTCGTTCTCCCATCCCTGTATCAAATGATCCATTCTGCAACAGTGTTATTCCTGAGGATCATCCTAAGGAAACTAAAGCGGATGATGAACAAACAGAAAAAGGGCAGGGAAAAAAAACAGAAAAAGCGCAACAGCTTTTAAAAAAACAGGGTGTGGTTTTTCCTGCTCCAACCTAGTATGTAAAGTGAAATCAAACATGTATACAAGTGATGTGTTCAACTCCACTTGGCAGAAGAAGTGGGGGAAAACTCTGTGGGAAGGTGAGGAAACAATGCATCTACTGATACCTGTACCAATGTAAACTTGTACCATTTAGTACAGGAGTCAGCAACCCTTACCACCCAAAGAGCCATTTGGACCCGTTTTCCACGGCCCCAAAGATCTACCGAGCCGGAGAGGTGGCTCCACACAGTGCCGCCTCTAGTTTGGCCCCTCCACTCACCTTTCCTAGAGGGACACGCCCATCCTACTCTCCAACCTCCAGGCCATGCGGAGCCGCAGTATAAGGCTGAAAGACCCGCATGCAGCTCCGGAGCCGTGGGTTGCAGACCCCTGATTTAGTAAAACTGTCTATAGCAAAAGAGTAAGTTACTCTTATGGACTTCACATGTTGGCCTGCAGTAGAATAATTAGACTTGAGTCCTTAGAGACATCGAGAATTTCACAGGATAAACTTTTGAGAGTCAAAGCTGCTATCGTCAGACACGGTAGAGTAGAAATAGAGATTTGGGTCCTTTCATCCTAGTCAGAAGGTGGGAGGAATGTTGCAAAGAATGCTTGTAAAGGATGCAAAGGTACAATGAATATTGTTATCAGTTTGATTAGAGCACAGGAGAAATGCTTTGGGGCAGAAAATTAGCACCTGTAATGATATAAAAATCCTGTATTTCATTCAGCCTGGGGAAGGAGTCAATTGTTCTGAACTTGTGCATTATCTCCAGTTTAGCAAACTGCTTTGTAATTTCCTTTTGAAATTTGTTTGAGCACTGCTCTTAGGTCTTAGTGATACTTTAGAAAAGGACTGGCGGCTGCAACAGCCACAGGGCAAAAGCTTAATGCTTTGTATCAACCATCTTGCGACTCGGGGAAACAAAATAAACCCAATTCCTTTACTGACAGTTATTTCCAACTTTCTTCTGCTTCCATGAAACTCAACAAAAATAAACAGTATGTTCCATGGAAATCTTTCAACCACACCCTCATCAGACAGGCCCAGATCAGAACTTTAAAAATGCTACTTGTGTGCTTTTCCAGATTGCAGAACCAACTTCTCTCTGATGCAGAATTAAACACAAAGCCTATCTTTGGGAATCAAAGTAGGATCCCTCCTCATGGGAAGGTGTTCAGTCCAAATTGCTACTTCATGTCCTACATTTCTTCTTTCCATCCCAGCTGAAGGCAAGCAACATGAGATTTCTTTCCAACTCTTTGAAGTGAAAGAACAGAACATTAATTTATAATGCACGGCCCACGAACCTTCCGCATTGATATGCCCCTGGAGCTGCATAAATAACTGGGAACATAATGAAAACAATGTAACTTCTATCCGCAAGCGCCACCTTCTCATTTTTCACACAACAAAAATATTATTGGAAGGACAGGGGAAGAAGAAGAAGAAGATGTGGGATTTTTTTTTAAAAAAATAAGTCAACTGTAGCCAATACCATTTAACAAAAAACAAAAAAATCCCACCCTGGAATGAAAGTTTTTGACCCACCCCCCCAGCCCCACTCCATTAACAGTAAAAGGATAGCCTGTGGTTTGAGAGCTCTGAATCAAGCATTATATGAACACCCACAACCAGGACTCACTACATTGGCATCAATGTGAGATGAAACTCCTAGTAGACGGAGGGTGATGAATCCCATACACCCAACGAAGAAAGCCCTAGGGGAGACCCATTATTTGCAGTGCCATCTTACACTAGCCACAGTTATTCCAGCATGAGTTTCAGGAGTCAGACTTTACTTTGTACCACTCCTATCACTAGTGCTTTGATTATGTGTTCCTGCATTGCAGGGGGTTGGACTTGATGGTCCTTGGGGTCTCTTCCAACTCTATGGATCTACGATACTTCTTCAAGCGCAAAATCCAGGGGGCAAAAGAAAGCTGTGCTCGCATTGTTGGAATCCACCTCTGCTAAGAATCGTTAGATGCCAGACACAGATGCAGGCGAAACGTCAGGAGAGAATGCTGCTAGAACACGGCCATACAGCCCGGAAACCACACAGCACCCAAAAGAAGAAGAGTTTGGATTTCTATCCCCCCATCCCTCCTGTAAGGAGACTCAAAGGGGCTTACAATCTACTTTTCCTTCCCCCCCCCAACAACCACCCTGTGAGGTAGGTGGGGCTGAGAGAGTTCAGAAGAACTGTGACTAGCCCAAGGTCACCCAGCTGGCATGTGTTGGAGCGCACAAGCCAATCTAGTTCACCAGATAAGCCTCCACAGCTCAAGTGGCAGAGTGGGGAATCAAACCTGGTTCTCCAGGTTAGAGTGCACCTGCTCTTAACCACTGCGCCACATTGGTTGGTTTTGCAAGGATTCCAGGGTGTTTCAAAGTCGTGAGCACTGGCTCAGGTTGAGTCATTCAGCAGCCTTTGAACGACAGCTCCCAAATGGACTACCCGCTCCATAACCCTCCAAAATAGAGCCGCTTTGAATTCCCATCTGCTTCCCCTGCCTAGCTGAGTCACCTTCTCTGCTGTTCAATTCAACCCATTAGCTCATCTCCTTTTTTTGCAGAAAGGCTGTGGCTAGCTCCCATCCCACTCACTTTCTCTCCACACCCTCAGCACTCCCTGCTAACACTTTTCTTCTTATTCATCCCCCACCCCACAAACCCAACTTGGCATCCTTGTCCAAGCCCTTGCTCATCTCCCTCCACCCCAGCAGCCCAACATCCTGCAAAAACATCTGGAAAGGGCTTTCAAAGCACGGTCTGGGCATTTGTTTTTCATTTAAAGATCCCATGAAAAAAAAGAGAGAGAAAAAATGTCAGGAGAAAAAACTTAACCATTTCTAACCTCTGCCCACTTGGAAAATGAAGCCTTCAGCTTCACCATCCATTTCAGTGGGGTTTTCAAACACTCCTGCAGCTGGCAGAGGTGACAGTGCCTGGCATTCCCATTGGGAGAACAGTCCAAGTTGGTTCCTGCAGAGGAGGAGGAGAAGGAGGAAGGACACTGGCATTCCACACTGAAGATGCCACGGGCTCCTCCAGTGCTTGGCAGGGGCACCGCACCTTCCCTCCACGAACAACCTCCCATTCACAGCTTCTGATTACTACCGTGTTTCCCCGAAAATAAGACAGTGTCTTATATTAATTTTTGCTCCCAAAGATGCGCTATGTCTTATTTCCAGGGGATGTCTTATTTTTCCGCTCCACAGCTGCATGCTCTGGCGTTCTGGTCGACGGGCATGCTTCCAAACAAAAACTTTGCTACGTCTTACTTTTGGGGGATGCCTTATATTTCTCACTTCAGCAAAACCTCTACTACGTCTTATTTTCTGGGGATGTCTTATATTCAGGGAAACAGGGTATCGCTGACTGCAGTGTAAACATATGACTCAGCATACCCACATTGTTTTTGCCACTGCTGAGTGATAACAACTCCTGTAGGGTTTTCCAGGCAAGAGATGTTCAGAGATGACCTGGCCTTGCCTGGCTCTGCATCACGACCCAGGTCTTCCTTGGAGGTCTCCCATTCAAATACTTGCCAGGATCGAGGCTGAGAATACGTGACGGGATCAAGGTCACTCAGCAAGCTTCCACGGCACTACAACCCACCAAACCAATCATACCAGGCTTTAAGGCGTTGTGGGTTTTCTGGGTTGTGTGGCCATGTTGCCGCAGCATTTTCTCCTGACGTTTCGCCTGCATCTGTGACTGGTATCTTCAGATGCGGGCAAAACGTCAGGAGAAAATGCTACTGGAACCCGGCCATACAGCCTGCAAACCACACAGCACCCCAGTGATTCCAGCCGTGAAAGCTTTCGACAATATGTACCAGGCGTTCGTACTGCCAAGAAAGTGCCTTCGGGAAGCTTCTGTATGGCAAAATAACAACAAGGAAAACAATACAAGAAGATCTGATCGAAACAAAATCACTCAGGGGGGCTTCCTCCACATACCCCACAAAGCTTCATTTTTTTCCAGGTATTTCTAATTTCATTTTCTTTGCATGATGACTAAATGAAAGCTGCAGGTGCCTTCAAATGGGGCGGGGGGGGGGGGTTCCTTCAGTGACTACTACAGAAGTTCTGCTTCTTGCTGGCTTCCTGGAGCAGCAGTCTCTATTTCCATGGGCCGAAAGGAAGTGAGGCAAGGCTATTTTCATTGCAGGAAGTCACCCTGGCTACATCAGGAGCTGGTTCAAAGAAAATGTGTTGCCAGCATGTGCTTAAACACTGACAGTGTGAACGTACAGCCTTTAAAGGAAATTGAGGGAAATGGGGGAAACTAGTGAATGGGGTCTTCTTGCCAAGCAAGCTTTTAAGATGCTACAGAAAGTCAGAGGAAGGACTTGTGAGGTGTCTCCTTTCCACATTCCTAAAAGGACCTGTGCCCTGACCTGGATGGCCCAGGCTAGCCCGATGTCCTTAGATCTCAGCAGCAAGCCAATCAGCCAGTTAGTAACTGGATGGGAGACCACCAAAGAATTCAAGCATTACTATGCAAAGGAAGGCAAGGGCAAACTATAGGTCTCTTCCTTTAAAAACCCTCTGGGTTTGCCATAAGTTGGTGTGACTTGATGGCATTTTACACACACAAGAGGACCTGCACCGATAACACTACAGACAGTACAAGACTTATAATGAATAGAGTTCAATGGAATTTACTGCCTAGTAAGCACGCTTGAGGGCTGCAGTCTCAGAGGCAGAACTTGCTGCCAACCACCAACTCTAGGAAGATATATTGACCCTGTTCCTCCCATACTAAACATGCTTGCTGAAGCAACGTTCTCGACTGCTCCAGTCACTGCTGGGTTGGCTGTCCGTACTCAGCACTGGCTCTTGCGCTGCTTCAATTATTTGCCCTAGGATTTTCTCATCTACGTAGAAATGTCCAGTTGCAGTTGATTGCTATAGCACAACAAAAGCACAATAGGCAAGGTAGTGGAGGTGCAGTCATTTCTAAAGTACAACAGTGCCCATTAACACTAGTGGAACTTGCAAATTCTTCTAAGCCTTTGAGAACTAATGGAAATACCTAGATTGCATTTCTCCCCCAACAAGCACTTGAAAAGTTCACTCCTGTTTTTTGCAAGCTGCAAACAAGAATACTGGCACTTTACTCATAAAGTACAAGAATTTAATAAAGGATCCATCATGAAGTACTCACTTCTTTGAGACGAGAAGTAACACGAGTTACAAAGCCTAGATTCTCTGATCAAAAGGAACGTACACATTAGCATTCTACTAACCACAGCAGGATTGATCCGCCATTCAGGCTGGGATTTAAGTGGATGTTTGGAGGAGAAGAGACCTAAACAAATACTTTCCGGATGTCTTTCAAAGGCATTAGATGGCTGGGATGTAGACAGAGCTGAAACAGATTACCAACTGGGTGAAGAAGCAGAGATCATATACACTTGTGGGAGGATATTCTGAGCACATCCTTCACACAAATAAATATTTTGCTTTCTTTCAAAAGCCTCTGGGCTGATTCACACAACCTTTAGAGGGGGTCAGGGAGGGAAGGATTGTTTTGATTTGGATTGGTGTAATACAACCACCGACAGAATTTGCTTTGCCGTCAAATCAACAGGACAGACTCAGAGACCGTGAACAGAAAAGTTACCAGGTTTCAAGACCTGTTTGTGTGCCTGGCTGCGGCGCCTTTCAAAGTGATTCGATCCAACCATCCAGAAGTGAACCAACCCCCAAATAAGTTCTCCAAAGTGTCAGGCCACTTCCTCCTCATCCATTCACTTTAAATACTGTTTTCCATCAGACTAGATCAGTCTTTCCCTCTACAGTGAATTCCATGTTTCTTCCCTGTTCCAACCTAAAATTAGGTATATGCAAGGAATGTGCATGAAGAATTGGGAATGTCCCCCTGATCCAAATCTCTGCCTCAGTGGTGGGATCCAAAAATTTTAGTAACAGGTTCCCATGGTGGTGGGATTTAAACTGTGGTATAGCGCCAATGGGGCTGGGCGTGGCACAACGGGGGCATGGCGGGGCATTCCGGGGGCAGGGCATTCCTGGGCGGGACTGTGGCAAGGATGCAGCCGCTGCGCCGGTCCTTGAGTGGGAAACGAATGCACGCAGGCGCAGGCTGCCACGCACGCCGGTGCACCTCCTGCTAGACTGCTTCAAGTTCTGCGCGCTACTGCTGAGAGGAGGGGCGTAACGAAGGCAAAAATCACGTGGCAAAATCACCAATTAGTAACCCCCTCTTGGCACACACAAATAATTAGTAACCTACTCTCGGGAGCCTGTGAGAACCTGCTGGATCCCACCTCTGCTCTGCCTTCAGGGTACTTAAGATACTATGGGCTTAAGCAACCCAATTTCCCTGCTCAACATATTTTAAATCACACCTTGATTGTCCCAAGACAACCTACTATGCAGAAAAATATCAACTTAGCCAGGATGACCAGATCTGTGAGCATCTGGCCAATGTTGTGTAGTGGTTAGTGCTGAGAGACCCTGGTTCAAATCCCTGCTTGTCATGAACCATACTAAGTAACCTTTGGAAAGTCATTCTTTTTAGACCAAGTTTTTTAGACTAAGTTGTGGTGAGGATGAAACAGAGGAAGGGAGAATCATGAATGGAAGGGAAGATGACCGGGATAAAAACTAACTAACTAAATTAAAATAATGGCAGGCTTCTCTACTTATCTTCCTCGAACACAAGCCCTGGCTTGCAATAACCAACAGAGAGCAGAGCTGACCATATCCCACCTCTCCTTGATTGGGGCCAAGGGAGGTCACAAATTCTGTAAAGGGGTTAGGCCAAACACTAGAGGACACCACACAGCTGCATGAACCAGGCTAGTCTGATCTTGAAAGCTAAGTAGGGTCAGCCCTGGTTAGTAACTGCATGGGAGACAACCAAGGAATACTAGACTTGCTGGAATACCAGAGGAAGGCTATGTCTTTCCTTGAAAACTCCATAAGGGGTCGCCTTAGGCAGCTGTGACTTGAGGGCATTTTACAAACATACACACAGCTGCAAGATGATCACCAAGATGAATTGCTTGACATGTCAATGGCGTATTCTGATATTGGTCATTGCTTTGGTGGTTGTTTTCATTGTTTTCATTTCATTTATTAATTTTATATACCACCCTCCCCCTGAGGGCTCAGGGTGGTTTACAACAAGGTTAAAACATTAAAACATAATTTAACTATTAATTACATAAAAATAGAACCCATTTAAAAATGTGGATGGCGCCTGGCTACCCCCCTAACCCCCCCCCCTTGTGCCCACGGGAGGCCAGATGACATGGTAGATGTATTTTTAACCAGGCTGGCCAAACGCCTGGTGGAACAGGTCCATCTTGCAGGCCCTGCGGAAACTCTGTAAGTCCCGCAGGGCCCTGATCTCCCTAGGGAGCCTGTTCCACCAGGTAGGGGCCAGGGCTGAAAAGGCCCTGCCCCTCGTCGAGGCTAGCCTGATAATTTTTGGGCCAGGGATCACGAGTAGGTCCTCCTCCAAGGAGCGGAGGGGCCTACTGGGGCAATATGGGGAGAGGCGGTCCCTCAGGTATGCAGGTCCGAGACCGCAAACGGCTTTGAAGGTCAAAACCAACACTTTAAACATAATCCAGAACTCAATCGGCAGCCAGTGCAGATGGTATAGGATTGGTGTAATTCGATTGCTTTTTAAACCTTTTGAACCACCTCTAGCAAGCCTCTGCAGAGGGGTTGTGAGTGTTTTCTAAATGCTAATAACCGTACAGAGCTCCCAAAGAACCTGTGAGGGAAAGCCTAAAGAAAGTTCATGCAGGGCAATACCAAACTGAAGCTGGAGAAGTCAGACAGGGCCAAAAAGGAAGCACCTAGAGGTAGTTGGGAGAGGAACAGAAGCCAGACCTATCAACCACAATTGGTGAAAAGAAGAGGGAAAGAAGAGGAGACACAACTTGGATGGGACAGATCGAACCTGGGAGGGTCATCAATTCTGGTCTAAATTCACTTCTACACCATTAGTGGATCTCTTTCAAAGTAGTAACTGTATTTCAGAGACTTGATATTATTGTATTTGGGACCCCCTGTGTGTGTATTATTCATTGTTTTATTGTTGTTGTTATTTATGATATGTATGCTTTTGTTGTTGATTAAGAGTTGCGGTTCTGTTATATAAATGTTTTAATTATTTTAATTAAAAATAGAGTTTTAAAGTTCGCCCTAGAGCCAGACAGGTTCTTTTCCCTTCTGTCAACGAGATACAGCAAGACAAGCCCAGAAATAATCCGATTCCTCAGACTTGCAGAATGATAAACTCCAGCTACTTAAAATATTTTTCACTAAGCAAAGAGACGCAAGATAGAGGATCTTAAAGATATGATCCAGTTAAGGCAACACGCCCACTTGTGTTGAAGTTACATAAAGAGAGACTGGGAAGGTAAAACCCAGGTTTCACAACTATGAAATGAGGATGACACTGATCCCTCTGATGTTATAAATATGTTGCCGTTGTCATAGGATTTTCTGAAGAACCATATTTGCACTTAAACACTCCTTATGCTGAGCTCCTAGAACAGTGATGGTGAACCTTTTTGAGACTGAGTGCCCAAATTGCAACCCCAAACCCACTTATTTATCGCAAAGTGCCAATGTGGCAATTTAACCTGAATAACCCCCTCAAGCAGGGGCCAGCCTGGTGTAGACTCCAGCAAGTCCCACATGCGCCGCTCTGCGCCTCTCTGCCATCTCTGCCCGCCCCCCTCCCAGGCAGCAGCCACCTGGAGCACAGGCACCAGGCCTGCCAGCCGAGTCCTCCATGCTCACTGAGGTGCACGCACATCAAGTCCAGCAGCCCAGGGCAGCCTAGATGTTTGTGTGTGGG
This sequence comes from Sphaerodactylus townsendi, assembly GCF_021028975.2. NCBI lineage: Eukaryota > Metazoa > Chordata > Lepidosauria > Squamata > Sphaerodactylidae > Sphaerodactylus > Sphaerodactylus townsendi. The sequence goes on along the minus strand of NC_059435.1, from coordinate 59,649,932 downwards.
GGGGGGCAATTTCCCCCCCACATGACGAACTCTGTGCACGCATGCCCACAGAGAGGGCTCTGAGTGCCACCTCTGGCAACCGTGACATAGGTTTGCCACCACTGTCCTAGAAAAACAGCCATGGATGTGATATTGCTGGAAAATCTGGGAATCTCCTTGCCTGAATATTGCAAAGATTTCTGGTTACAATACAGAGCATTTTGGCAAGGTCTGTGTACATTTTGTCCCTGGTGGATCACCATCAGTGAGCCGTCAAGCATCAGGAACATCCTACCAAAGCAATATTACTGGGATTGAGAAAGCTTAAGTGTCACTCCAGCAGGCTCAGTCATTAAGAGTAGAATTGCATGGTGCAGACTAAGAGCAAGCACTCTAATCTGGAGAACCAGGTTTGATTCCCTGCTCCTCTACTTGAGTGGCAGAGTCTTAACTGATGAACCAGATTAGTTTCCCCACTCCTGTATCCCAGCTGGGTGACCTTGGGCTACTCACAGTTAATTCAGAACTCTCTCTCGTCTACCTCACAAGGTGAAAGGAAGAGAAAAGGAGTTTGTATGAGTCTCCTTAAAGGTTGAGAAAGGGGGTGATAAATCCAAACTCCTCTTGCATCTGCCTAGCTGTGAAGAGAAGGTTCAAGAATTACTCTACTGTTCTTATTAATTTCAAGTCTATACATCCCCAACTCTTCCTCTCCCATCCTCAATATTTTGGTCATACTAAATTGTGACAGAAGGATGGAAAATAGGCAACCTAAAATTAGGCATTTGCAAGGAATGGAGGAGGCACATGAACAATTGGGAATATCCTCCTGATCCAGATCTCTGCCTCTAGGACAACATAGACTTTCAGGGGCTTAATCAAGCCAATTTCTCTTCCCCCACTCCTTTTAACCAGTACTCAACTGGTCCAGTCAATGTCTATTGGGCAGGTGAAACAAAAGGTGGGGTGTTGTGTGGTTTCTGGGCTGTATGGCCATATTCTAGTTCTAGTAGTATTTTCTCCTGACGTTTCACCTGCATCTGTGGCTGGCATCTTCAGAGGATCAAAAAAGAAACAAAAGGTCTTTGTGAAATAAGCAAGATAATTTTCCCCCTGCAGGATCACCTACTTTATCTGTAGGCGGATATTATCCCTCCCTCACCACAATCTTAGTGGCATTGATGAACTCTGGTGCTAGGTGAGAAGGCTTCCTGTTCATCTCAGCCTTGACCCTTGGGAGTATAGTTCTGTACTACAACAGGCCTGACTGCAGGAGACCAATCATCTCCAGCTAGTGGGTCATGTCTTGTGCCTTGTTTATTTACATCATCTATAGTCTGCCTTTCTCACTTGGACTCAAGGCAGACACAGAGCGAATCAATACAATTGACAGGATGGGGTATTCAATATACAATCCAGAACCAGTCAGAAATCTAAAAACAGCATTGAAGCAAAGCCTAATGCTTAGCATGACACATTAGATGATGGAAAAATTACATAAGAGGATCCTAGTTTCTGTGAGCTAAACCCAGTAGAATAGATCACAGTCCTTGATAACTTTTCTAAGTAACTTTGTGAAGGATGAGGACAGTGCAACTCTATTGACTGCATGGAAAAGCTCTCTTGAATAATTCAGTGTTGTGGTCCCCTGTCTCCCTCGTCAATTTATTTGCGGAGAGAAAATAAGGTGAGTCTTGGCCATTGCAACAATGTGTGACGTAACTTCTGGAGCAAAAGAGGGAAGAGATGCCATCTTACTGGGGGGCAATGCTCTAGGATTCACCCCAAAATTCTGAGTGTCACCCCAATGTGATATTGTCACATCTAGAAAACATATCACACATTGGTGCAGTATCAACTACATTTTTTCCCAATTTTCTCAGGCAGGTGCCAGCTATACAAGACAGGGGAATGTTTACCTGTTCCTTTGGTACCAACTTCTTAGTTTTTTCCTCCTGCCACGCAACTTATTAGGTGTTCAAGTAGGCCAACTTGTCCTCTCCATTTTCCTTCCCTCTTTACTGAGGCTAAAGGTTCCCCTCAATATTCTTCAGTTCATGGAATCAATACTCACTAGGCCATTGATGGGCAGGATCTTTTTTTTAAAAAAAAAACAATGACAAAATAATGTTTCCCCACATTCCTGAGGAGTGTGCCAAGCATCCTGAAACCCCAAACACATCAGTGGATGACCCCATTTTGCTGCCGTGCTGATCGGCATTTGGCTTTTAATTTCACTGTTAGAGGAAATAATGACATCCCAGAGTTCATTTTAGATCACAAGCAGCAGAAAAGAGGATTCTGAAGTTGTATTATTAACAGGGATTCCACAGAGGATGTACTGAAAGGTACTGAACAAACCAGTTGTAACGCGGGGATTCAGCTTAAACATTTCCCAAAATGGATGAATTATTGCAGTACACAGCTATGTGCTAAATGCATGACCGATCTCTGAGCATCACAGGTGCCAATTAGTGTTCTCAGATAAAGCGGAGCTCATATCATCCCCTGCCAGCATGATGCTGGCAGGGGATGATGGGAACTGTAGTCCATAACATCTGGAGGGCTGCGAGTTTGACACCTGTGCCCTACATATTCCTTAAGATTAAACACCAGCAGGGCATATATGTGAACTGAGGCTTGGCAGTAAAGGTGCTCTATATATTTTCTCCCACAGTTTCTTCCAGCTATTTAAGAGACAGGTACGGTATTGCAACCAAACATGTATCTAAGGCATGGCACGTATGGCATGTGCCCTGAGGGCCACTAGAAGAGGGCCACCATCCCTACCTGTCTGCCCACCTATCGCAGTCTCCCCATCCAAGTGCCTCACCTTATTCCACCTGCCATCTGGACCCTTGGCACCACTCAGCCACTGGCGATGCCATGCCTGCCCCATGCTGAGCCAAGCTTTGGGACTAGGCTCCTGCTGCCCTGAGCCAGCAACAAGGTATATGACCCGCCAGCAGGAGGACATGGCCACAGTGTTAGTGCTTGCCATAGGTGCAAATTAAAGTCCCTCACACACACAGCAGAGGGAGACACTGGAGCCCACTCCACATGGGCCAATACACATCGGTTTAGGAAAGGTTGTAAAACCATTTTAAAAGAATTTTGCACAGATCCTTCCCTTAAATTGAGTTTGCCCCATGTTATTTTCCCCAAACCAGGTTTTTTGAGAATCGCGCTATTTGCGAGTATTTTCAAAAATCCCGAGCTGCAGCTGCTTGCGAGAGAACAGCTGGGCAGGAGGCGCTTTATTTGCCTCCGTTTTCCTTTTAAAAATGTTGCGGCTCACATCTGCATAGCCACAAAGGTACAGATGGTCGTAATGTGAGACATCGGCATAGCTGTGAGGGATAATTTGTGCATGCGTAGCTAAGCATCGGTGGGAAGTTTAAAAAAAAAGACACGTTTCTGTGTGAAGGCGCGACAGCAACCCGCATTGTTTCCGTGGGTTCCAATCGCAGCCTTCACAGATGCACGTGAACGTGAAAACAGGAAAACAAGTTACTTCATCCCACCTGCAACCTGCTATACATTTGCTGCATAGAAGGAACCTGAGAGACACAAACCAAGCACTGAAGCAGTCACATCAATCAAAATTAGGCTTGGCGATTTGGCATGGCTGAATCACCAAAAAAGTCGAATTGGCCCATTTTCGGCTTGCATTCAGGCCAAATTCAAACTGACCAAATGCAAGCCGACCTGAAATACATATCTGGTCAGTTCGGTCCGGAATCACAATTCGGGCATTCAAATGGATTTTGGGATGTTTAAAGGGAGCCCCAAGGGGGTGGATTTAAAGAGAGCCTCTGGCCTCCCTTAAAAACAACAATGTGGAAAGTGTTGCCTTTTGGGGTGGATGGGGCCAGGATTTAAAGCGGTTTCTGCTTGAAACGGGGGGCGCGGCAGCAAAGAGTATTTCACCCTTGCGAAGCCTTTCCGTGCCACCGGGAAGCCCCTTTGGGAGCAGAGGGCAGGGGTAGCTGTGGCGCTGCAGCCGACTGGCTACCTGAAGTCTTTGATGAGACTGTAAGACACCCAAAAAGATTTGGGAAGTGTAGGACTGGATAAGTTAGCACAGTTAGGCAAAGAAAATAAAAACATAACTACTTCACATTGCACCATTTCCTCCACACATGAACACACACCGAGACACAATCTCAAAGTTAATTTAGGGTGGCCTGCAGCCAAAGCTTTTAATACGGTAAACTTGGGCAGCATTTCGCAACGAGCAGATCAGTCTCCTGGGAATTTCAGAATCACATCCCACTAAAGATAAACACACTCTGGGCAAAATGACGTTTGCATTTGTTCAGGGGGCTGCTTGGGCAGCGCCCCCCTCCCCATTATTTGTCCAGTGATCCTGCCTTAATTGTTTTGTAGATATTATTTGCCTTCCATTCCCACATGAAACAAAAGTGTCCTAAAGCTTATTTCCCCTGGTGTTCTTTTTTTAGGTCATTTTAGACTTTGTGTCCACCATATATCTTCAGAACAATATGCCACTGCAATCTGTCAAAAATAAATCTCTAAATCACTTTTTTTAGTCCCACTAGTTCAACTGGAGAGCTTATTCCAAAGTAAGTTCTGAGAATGGCAGGCCTAGTTGCTGCTAAATACTTTTTTCTATGCTTAATCTTCCTGGAATTCTGTTTGGACTCCTCCTCCCAAGACATGGTCAGCCACAGGATGCCACAAGATCTAAAGGCAAATTTATAACGATACACATTTCTATCCTAAAAAAGAGTTTCTTCTAATCTAAACTCATTCATTTAAATGGGCTTAGAATGGAGTAATCCTCTGCAAAGGACTGATCTGTTAGCATCATCAATCCTACAAATCTACCTTTCAGAAGTAAGTCCCCCCATTTGGTTCAGTAGGGTTACTGCCAGGAAAAAATGTTTATAGGGCTGCACCCCATATAGCTGCATTTTAGTTTTGTGTAAATGGGGGTGACTCCTACAGTGTGGGTGTAGTAAGCTAAGAGCAGGTAGATTCTAATCTGCAGAAATCGGCCTGATCTCCCTCATTCCTCCAATCTCGAGTGGCTGAGGTTTACTCTGGTAAACCAGATGTCTTTCCCACACTCCTACTTTCCTGCTTGGTGACTCCTAGCTAGTCACAGCTCTGTGGAACCACAGCCCCACCTACCTCACAAGGTGTCTGTTGTGGGAAAGGAAAGGAAGGGAAAGGGAGCTTGTTGTGAGAAAGGGAGGGAAAGGAGCTTGTAAGCCATTTTGAGTCTTCTTAAAGGAGAGAAAGGTGGGATATAAATCCAAACTCTTCTTCTTCTACATGTATCTTGCCTATGGCCTATGATGGACTAGAACAACAGTGTTGGTTCATCACTACTTGGGTTCTGTACTGCTTTTATGGCTTCTTTGGGGTAGCTGGGATGCCATGTCCTGTGGGCTTAGAGTCTGCCAGTAGTACCTTTTATCTCGAGTAGAAAGTTTGGTGAAAGTACAATGAATTTAGGACCTGCAACATACAGGGGCACTGAAGTTTTGAAAAATAGCTGGTAAGCTCGTGATAGAAGATATTTTGCTAGCCTTTAAGGTGCCATTGGACTTTTCCTTTATTCCTCAAGACAATTGGAAGAAAGTCTTTTGAAGTGAGATTCCTGAAGACCTCCTTGTAGTCCTCTCCCTATTGCAAAATGCCAACAGAAAAAAACAAGCATGTGGCATTTTATGGCTGACACTGATTACATCTTAGGAGAAATGCCTGGAGAGTTCCAGGATTCACCAGAGACCTCAACAACCTTTTAAATCAGAGGACTGACGGCATTTTCTAGTCCATGATGAACAATAAATGCCCTAAGAATGCAACAGTAGCTAAATCCAGGAGACTTTCCATGCCCATAACAGTGCCATTCCAAGCAATTACACCCTTCCAAAGTCACTGAAGTCAGTGTGCTTAAAAGGATAACTCTGCTTAGGATGACACCGTCACACACTAAGGTCCTAAGACCAACAGCCTTTGCAAACACCAGCAGCTTCACAAACCTGAAGGTGCTTTGAAAGCACATGAAACCAACCTAAAACTGCACGGAAAGGAAGCAGTAAGACCTCAGAGCACTACGATTAGTAAAAATATTATTGGTGGCAGCGCAGAAAGCAGAACTTATATATAAGTGCTTTTCGTTACATATGGCCATATTCTAGTTCTAGTAGTATTTTCTCCTGACGTTTCACCTGCATCTGTGGCTGGCATCTTCAGAGGATCAAAAAAGAAACAAAAGGTCTTTGTGAAATAAGCAAGATAATTTTCCCCCTGCAGGATCACCTACTTTATCTGTAGGCGGATATTATCCCTCCCTCACCACAATCTTAGTGGCATTGATGAACTCTGGTGCTAGGTGAGAAGGCTTCCTGTTCATCTCAGCCTTGACCCTTGGGAGTATAGTTCTGTACTACAACAGGCCTGACTGCAGGAGACCAATCATCTCCAGCTAGTGGGTCATGTCTTGTGCCTTGTTTATTTACATCATCTATAGTCTGCCTTTCTCACTTGGACTCAAGGCAGACACAGAGCGAATCAATACAATTGACAGGATGGGGTATTCAATATACAATCCAGAACCAGTCAGAAATCTAAAAACAGCATTGAAGCAAAGCCTAATGCTTAGCATGACACATTAGATGATGGAAAAATTACATAAGAGGATCCTAGTTTCTGTGAGCTAAACCCAGTAGAATAGATCACAGTCCTTGATAACTTTTCTAAGTAACTTTGTGAAGGATGAGGACAGTGCAACTCTATTGACTGCATGGAAAAGCTCTCTTGAATAATTCAGTGTTGTGGTCCCCTGTTCCCCCCTGTCAATTTACGCGCTGGTGGAGAAAATAAGGTGAGTCTTGGCCATTGCAACAATGTGTGACGTAACTTCTGGAGCAAAAGAGGGAAGAGATGCCATCTTACTGGGGGGCAATGCTCTAGGATTCACCCCAAAATTCTGAGTGTCACCCCAATGTGATATTGTCACATCTAGAAAACATATCACACATTGGTGCAGTATCAATCACATTTTCTCGCCCCCCAATTTTCCCCGGCAGGTGCCAGCTATACAAGACAGGGGAATGTTTACCTGTTCCTTTTGGTACCAACTTTAGTTTTTCCTCCCAAGATAATGCAACTTATTAGGTGTTCAAGTAGGCCAACTTGTCCTCTTCTCCATTTTCCTTCCCTCTCTTTAACTGAGGCTAGTTCCCCTCAATATTCTTCAGTTCATGGAATCAATACTCACTAGGCCATTGATGGGCAGGATCTTTTTTTAAAAAAAAAAACAATGACAAAATAATGTTTCCCCACATTCCTGAGGAGTGTGCCAAGCATCCTGAAACCCCAAACACATCAGTGGATGACCCCATTTTGCTGCCGTGCTGATCGGCATTTGGCTTTTAATTTCACTGTTAGAGGAAATAATGACATCCCAGAGTTCATTTTAGATCACAAGCAGCAGAAAAGAGGATTCTGAAGTTGTATTATTAACAGGGATTCCACAGAGGATGTACTGAAAGGTACTGAACAAACCAGTTGTAACGTGACTCAGCTAAACATTCTCCAAAATGGATGAATTATTGCAGTACAGCTATGTGCGAAATGCATGACCGGATCCCCTACATCACAGGTGCCAAACTTGCGGCCCTCCAGATGTTATGGACTACAGTTCCCATCATCCCCTGCCAGCATGATGCTGGCAGGGGATGATGGGAACTGTAGTCCATAACATCTGGAGGGCTGCGAGTTTGACACCTGTGCCCTACATATTCCTTAAGATTAAACACCAGCAGGGCATATATGTGAACTGAGGCTTGGCAGTAAAGGTGCTCTATATATTTTCTCCCACAGTTTCTTCCAGCTATTTAAGAGACAGGTACGGTATTGCAACCAAACATGTATCTAAGGCATGGCACGTATGGCATGTGCCCTGAGGGCCACTAGAAGAGGGCCACCATCCCTACCTGTCTGCCCACCTATCGCAGTCTCCCCATCCAAGTGCCTCACCTTATTCCACCTGCCATCTGGACCCTTGGCACCACTCAGCCACTGGCGATGCCATGCCTGCCCCATGCTGAGCCAAGCTTTGGGACTAGGCTCCTGCTGCCCTGAGCCAGCAACAAGGTATATGACCCGCCAGCAGGAGGACATGGCCACAGTGTTAGTGCTTGCCATAGGTGCAAATTAAAGTCCCTCACACACAGCAGAGGGAGACACTGGAGCCCACTCCACATGGGCCAATACACACGGGTTTAGAAAGGTTAAAAAAACCATTTTGGGAAAGAATTTTGCACAGATCCTTCCCTTAAATTGAGTTTGCCCCATGTTATTTTCCCCAAACCAGGTTTTTTGAGAATCGCGCTATTTGCGAGTATTTTCAAAAATCCCGAGCTGCAGCTGCTTGCGAGAGAACAGCTGGGCAGGAGGCGCTTTATTTGCCTCCGTTTTCCTTTTAAAAATGTTGCGGCTCACATCTGCATAGCCACAAAGGTACAGATGGTCGTATTGTGAGACATCAGCATAGCTGTGGGGGTTCATTTGTGCATGCCTGCGTAGCTAAGCATCGGTGGGAAGTTTAAAAAAAAAGACACGTTTCTGTGTGAAGGCGCGACAGCAACCCGCATTGTTTCCGTGGGTTCCAATCGCAGCCTTCACAGATGCACGTGAACGTGAAAACAGGAAAACAAGTTACTTCATCCCACCTGCAACCTGCTATACATTTGCTGCATAGAAGGAACCTGAGAGACACAAACCAAGCACTGAAGCAGTCACATCAATCAAAATTAGGCTTGGCGATTCGGCATGGCTGAATCACCAAAAAAGTCGAATTGGCCCATTTTCGGCTTGCATTCAGGCCAAATTCAAACTGACCAAATGCAAGCCGAATCCAAATACATTCGAATGCCCGAATCCGAATCACAATTCGGGCATTCAAATGGATTTTGGGATGTTTAAAGGGAGCCCCAAGGGGGTGGATTTAAAGAGAGTCTCTGGCCTCCCTTTAAACAATGTGGAAAGTGTTGCCCTTTTGGGGTGGATGGGGGCGCAGGATTTAAAGGGAGCCTTGCTTAAACGGGGGGGGGGGGGCAGCAAAGAGTATTTCACCCTTGCGAAGCCTTTCCGTGCCACCGGGAAGCCCCTTTGGGAGCAGAGGGCAGGGGTAGCTGTGGCGCTGCAGCCGACTGGCTACCTGAAGTCTTTGATGAGACTGTAAGACACCCAAAAAGATTTGGGAAGTGTAGGACTGGATAAGTTAGCACAGTTAGGCAAAGAAAATAAAAACATAACTACTTCACATTGCACCATTTCCTCCACACATGAACACACACCGAGACACAATCTCAAAGTTAATTTAGGGTGGCCTGCAGCCAAAGCTTTTAATACGGTAAACTTGGGCAGCATTTCGCAACGAGCAGATCAGTCTCCTGGGAATTTCAGAATCACATCCCACTAAAGATAAACACACTCTGGGCAAAATGACGTTTGCATTTGTTCAGGGGGCTGCTTGGGCAGCGCCCCCCTCCCCATTATTTGTCCAGTGATCCTGCCTTAATTGTTTTGTAGATATTATTTGCCTTCCATTCCCACAGAACAAAAGGTCCTGTGTTTATTTCCCCTGGGTGTTCTTTAGGTCACGAGATTCGAGTCCAATTATATATCTTCAGAACAATATGCCACTGTAATCTGTCAAAATAAATCCCCAAATCACTTTAGTCCCACTAGTTCAACTGAGCTATTCCAAAGTAAGTTCTTATAGAATGGCAGCCTAAAGGCTACAAATACTTTTTCTGCGAATCTTCCTGGAATTCTGTTTGGACTCCTCCCTCCCGCATTATGGTCAGCGACAGGATGCCACAAGACGAAAAAAGGCAAATTTATACGATACACATTTCTATCCTAAAAAGAGTTTCTCTAATCTAAACTCATTCATTTAAATGGGCTTAGAATGGAGTACCTCTGCAAAGGACTGATCTGTTGGGCATCAATCCTAAGCAAATCTACTCAGAAGTAAGTCCCATTTTATTCAGTAGGGGTTACTGCCAGGAAAATGTTTATAGGGCTGCACCCCATATAGCTGCATTTAGTTTTGTAAATGGGGTGACTCCTACAGTGTGGTGTAGTGGTTAAGAGCAGGTAGATTCTAATCTGCAGAACCGGGTTTGATTCCCCATTCCTCCAATTGAGTGGCGGAGGTTTACCTGGTAAACCAGATGTCTTTCCACACTCCTACTTTCCTGCTGGGTGACCTTGGGCTAGTCACAGTTCTGTGGAACTCTCTCAGCCCCACCTACCTCACAAGGTGTCTGTTGTGGGAAAGGAAAGGAAGGGAAAGGGAGCTTGTTGTGAGAAAGGGAGGGAAAGGAGCTTGTAAGCCATTTTGAGTCTTCTTAAAGGAGAGAAAGGTGGGATATAAATCCAAACTCTTCTTCTTCTACATGTATCTTGCCTATGGCCTATGATGGACTAGAACAACAGTGTTGGTTCATCACTACTTGGGTTCTGTACTGCTTTTATGGCTTCTTTGGGGTAGCTGGGATGCCATGTCCTGTGGGCTTTCTAGGTCTGCCAGTAGTACCTTTTATCTCGAGTAGAAAGTTTGGTGAAAGTACAATGAATTTAGGACCTGCAACATACAGGGGCACTGAAGTTTTGAAAAATAGCTGGTAAGCTCGTGATAGAAGATATTTTGCTAGCCTTTAAGGTGCCATTGGACTTTTCCTTTATTCCTCAAGACAATTGGAAGAAAGTCTTTTGAAGTGAGATTCCTGAAGACTCCCAGTTCCCTCTCCCTATTATAAAATGCCAACACCAGAAAACAAGCATGTGGCATTTTATGGCTGACACTGATTACATCTTAGGAGAAATGCCTGGAGAGTTCCAGGATTCACCAGAGACCTCAACAACCTTTTAAATCAGAGGACTGACGGCATTTTCTAGTCCATGATGAACAATAAATGCCCTAAGAATGCAACAGTAGCTAAATCCAGGAGACTTTCCATGCCCATAACAGTGCCATTCCAAGCAATTACACCCTTCCAAAGTCACTGAAGTCAGTGTGCTTAAAAGGATAACTCTGCTTAGGATGACACCGTCACACACTAAGGTCCTAAGACCAACAGCCTTTGCAAACACCAGCAGCTTCACAAACCTGAAGGTGCTTTGAAAGCACATGAAACCAACCTAAAACTGCACGGAAAGGAAGCAGTAAGACCTCAGAGCACTACGATTAGTTCAAGACAATAACAAGGAAATCAGTGCAAGGTAGAAAGGGACTGCAGAGAACTGATAACAGCATATTTCAGAAGTTTATGTAATTAGGAAGATCTAATTTTTTCTTCACTGTGAAAAGAACAGTGTGTGTTTGTGTGTGTGCGTGTGCGTGTGTAATGAAGTCATAGCTGACTTCTGAAGAACCCACAATGTTTTCGAGGCAAGAGATGTTCAGAGGTTGTTTGCCATTGGTTGCCCCTGTGAGGGCTGAGAGAGTTCTGAGAGAGCTGTGACTGTCCCAAGGACACCCTGTAGGCCTCATGAGGAGCAGTGGAGAATCAAACCCTGTTCTCTAGCTTATCGTCTGGCTGGTTCTCTGTATATGACACAATAAAGATGTGTCAGTCTTCTCCAAGAGATAAAACAGACTCATTAAACTTCTTGAAGATTCTTAATGCGTGGAATCCAACTGGGGCCTACTAAAACCACTGTCAAGATATCTGGCTGAATGTTCTGTCTCATATATAAGCTGCTGCAGCTGCTGATTTGGATATTTACCATCAAGCTGAACAATAAATAAAGAAATGTGCTTATGTGCTAACATTATCACAGAGCCCTGTGGAAGTCTGGGATGACTTACTGTTTCTCTGGTGTGTGGGTGGGGGGAGTTGTGTCAGTGTTCAAACTATACTGGAAACCTTGCACGTACGTACACATGCACAAAGTACACACAAACTACTCAGATGCTCATTAATACAGAAGAACATCATATGCGCAGAGAAACATTTCAAAGCAGAGTCTTTCCAACTCTGGCTCAAGTCAGCTGATGTTGTTTTAGGACTTTATGTACATCTCTAATCATTCAGTCATAAGGATTCAGCAACAGTTTTTACTCCTGGGTGACAGCAAGAAAAAATCAGAGTGAAAGCACAGTTGCTTCTCCTGGGGACCCAAGTACATTCTTCCAGTTACATCTGATGTCAGCAAAGGCCTGTTTGGTTCTCCCTCACACCCAGCCATCCCCAATTCCCAGGTCCTAACCTAGCATCCTGCAGACATTAGGAGGAATGTATAGGAGACCATCAGTGGCCCACCCATAGCCTCTTTCCTCAGCTCCATACTGCAGGCAGGACAACAAGAGTGGGAGAAGGGAGGGACCAGTGAAGCAACAGGGAAGAAGTATGAAAGGACCACCCTCCCTGTCTATCAAGATGATGAAGGGATGGCTCAAGGCTAACAGCCAATGTGGTGCTGCGGTTAGACTGTGATTAGAGAGACCCAGGTTCAAAATCCTACATGGCCACTGATGTTTGTTAGATGACCTCAGGCAAGACATTCTATCTCTCAGGAAAAAACGGAGGCGAGGAAAATGCTCTTGTAAGCCACTTTGGATTCTCCCTATGGAGTGAGGGTTTTGGATTTATATCCCACCTTTCTCTCTTGTAAGGAGACTCAAGGTGGCCTACAAGCTCCTTTCCCTTCCTCTCCCCACAACAATCACCTTGTGAGGCAGGTGGGGCTGAGAGAGTTCTAAAGACCTGTGACTAGCCCAAGGTCACCTAGCAGGTATGTAGGAGTGCGGAAATACATCTGTTTCACCAGATAAGCCTCTGCTATTCCGGTGGAGGAGTGGGGAATCAAACCTGGTTCTCCAGAGTAGAATCCACCTGCTCTTAACCACAATACCACGCTGGGAGGAAAAAGTGGTAGAAATGAAGCAGGGCGTTGTCTTCCCAGAAATGTTTTCAAGGCTGCCTGCTGCCAGGGCTCCAAGAAACACGGGAACAATTTGTCTTTTTCCTGAGTACCCCCTCCCTAGTTACTTAGTAAGGGATGGCATTCTCCAAAACATTCAAAAGAGCTGCTGTCCCTTTAGGGTAAGCGGGCACTTTTATAGCCAACAATGTCCAAGGCTTCGTCGTACTCCAAGCTTTGCTAACATGAATAATGACTGAGTATCCATTTTCTAGAAATACGGTGGCAATCTTAAAGACATCACTGAAAAACTTGGACAAATTTGCATGTTTACGGGGATGTATGTCCTAATAGGTTCAAAAACAACTATTTCCAAGTAAGTGTGAATGAGCCCCTGTGGATGTTCTGCGGCTTGACTCGTGGCGACCCCATAAACCAGACATCCTATCCTTAATCGCCTTGCTCAGGTTTTGTAAACTGAGGCCATTTACGCACAGGGCTTCTCCACGCAGCAAGCCTATCTTTTTGTTGGGGCAGATTTTCAATTACGTAACGTATTCGCTACACTATCTGGGTGTGATTTTCACTTGCACAATGGCCCCAAAGCCGCTGTGCTTTGATGGGCGAAAGCACGGGTTTTCCCGATTCGGGCAAACCAGGATGTTTCCCTCCAATTTGACGGGAAATCTGAACCTGCACAGGTGTGCCATGCCTGCCTCAGGTTCGTTTGACTCCTCCCTCCCCACTTTCCCCCTCTTTCTCTCCACCAAGAAAGGAGGGGCCATTACTCACTCTTCTTGCGCGCATGTGCTGGCAACCAATGCGAGAGCGTCGTTTCAGAGCCGCGCAGATGCGATTGTTCAACTGCATGCAAATTTGAAAAACAGTAAAACAAAACGCCTCCATGATCAACGTCATGGGGACTAGGCGGATACCTGGTCCATCAGAACCAGAATCCCCTCCAGAGAGTAATTGCTGCCCCACAGCAAATGATGGGGAAAAGTGGAGGGAAAAGCAAGGAAAGAGGAGTCGGTAACTGATCTCCTCACACCCTGAGGGGCAAAAGCTTCAGAATGAAATACTACAAAGCCTGAGGGTAGTGCCTTTTTTTACACATAGAGCCAATCCAACCTCAACATTGGGCCTTCCTCTTTTCCTGCTGCCTTCACCTCTTCCTCACATTATTGTCTCTTCCACTGACTCTTGTCTTCTCATAATGTGAATTAAGTACCCAAAAGGTCCAGAATAGCCCAGGGCTAAATACACAGCTAAATAAATAAATAGCCAAATAAATAAGTAGCTAAATAAACAGCTGCTGTACAGCAAAAACACTGATGCATTTATTATGAATTAAAGTCATCACCTCATAGTAGATGGCCCATGAGAGCCTGCCTTATGGGCATAAAATCACCATGACATCACGTCATTACATGACCCAAGCAGAACAGCCTCAGTTCATCTCTAGCCTATAGGTATTTTTTTTTATAAAGGATGCCAATGAATTTCATCCCAAACCCAAAAGAAGGAAATGCAAAAGCTTTCTCCTAAAGGTCTCTTTCTAGCATGGCAGTCTGTCACTTTGTAGGCATCGTTACCCACGCGGGGCATACTCCCCTTGAAGGCTGGCTATTAACCCCTTATACATTGGTCCCTTCCACACATACAGAATAATGCACTTCCAATCCATTTCCACAATTGTTTGCAAGTGGATTTTGCTGTTCCGCACAGTGAAATCCAGCTGCAACATGCATTGAAAGTGGATTGAAAGTGCATTATTCAGCATTTGCAGAAGAGGCCCTAAGTGCCCATGAAAAATTCGCATGATCACCAGCCGCGCATTTCCCATTAGGTTGCCAGAACTTGCAGAAAGGACATTACAGTACTGGCTGCTTCTCCCGTTTCCCAAGCTCAGGAAGGAAGGGGATCTAGCAAACCTTGCATCGTTTTCCCATCCCTTCCACGGACTCGCAGCTCTCGTTGCCTCTCCGAGGGAAAAAAGGCAAAAGGGGGACCTCTAGAAATCCAAGGGCCCCGCGCTGCCTCACAGTCACGCCCTTCCTTTGAACAGGGGCGGTTCGTGCTCGACGGGAAGGCACTCTCTGCACATGCTCTGGGGCGCGGTACCCCTGACTACTTTGGAGCGTGCCGACAACAAAGTTCCCAAACAGATCACATCTACCCCGATGGACTTCCTTCTCACACTCTCCCCATCAAGGAAAGAATGAAAACCCAAACCCTGTGCGTAAAATGCCAGCCTGCGGAGCGGGCGGGCACCGACGAAGTGCAAAAGCAAACCAAATCGGGAGTGGTGGGGAGGAAGGAAAAGGAGCCGACGCACACACAGAAAGACACACACACACACACACACACCAGCCTCGCCCCATTGCCAAACAAGCAGGAATCCCCTCCACTGCACGTGCGGCAGGATCCTCACTTCGCCAAGAGCCAGGGCGAAAAAACCATCCCCACCCCCCCCCAAACGCCCCGATCTGGGGACAGCAGAAAGTTTTTCCGAGCAGAAACCTGAACCATCGGCGGCTGCGTGCCTTTGCAAGGAAAACCGAGCCTTCCTCGCCTCCCCGCCCCGATCTAGAGCAGTACCAGTTCCGCGGTGGGCTGGGTGGCTCCCGTCCCATGGCTGGCTCCGCTTCCTCCGCTTGGGCGCCCGGCGAGAAGTAAACTATGCGGAGCATGCCTGGTGGAAACGCGCCCTCGCCCCCCGCCCCGTCCTTTCCGGCGCTGCAAGGGCTTGCAACGAGCTGGGAAGCGCCTCTGCCTGCAACTTTCCAAAGGCTTCCCCCTCCGCCTCCCCCTGGAACACCGCCCTGGGTGTCCCCCCCGTTTGAACAACCAACCTCTGCCGTGAAGACAACCTGCCCGGCGACACGGTTGTATAATCCTGCCGGTGTGTTCCTGCTCTGTTGCCACCCCCGAGATCACTTTTGCTGAAGGGAGTCTTTGGGTAAAAACTTCTTGATCGTCGGGCGGCGACGCGGAGCCGAAGGATGGTTTGCAGAGGCGACCTCTTTTTGCGCGTTGGGGAGGGAAAAGAGCACGGCTCGCTCGAGGCCATCGGCTCAGCTTTGCGGGGGCGGGGGGTGGAACTTTGCCTGGTTTACTTTTGTGTCTTTGCCAACTCTGTTGTGTCTAGACAACAATCCTGCGAGGTAGGCCAGATACCGAGAGCCCCCAAGGTCACCCACAGCAAAACGGATCCCAGATCCTAGTACGCCAACCACCCACACCGGGTCTCAAACAAGGAAGACTCTGCATTCATTGCAGTGCCCTGTCTTCAGGCTTCTTTTCAACAGGGATAAAGTTTCCCGGGGCTTTTCGGGAAAGGGGGGACTTGAAGGATGCAAGAGGAGAAGGCAGAATGGCCCACACTGTTGACAGAGGCAGTTTCAGGGGTTTGGGGCAGGCTGGGAGAACAGGGGGGACCTTTGGATGGCTAAATGCAGCGGAGCTGAAGCGGAAAGGATTGCAAGCAGGGATCGCTGGGGATCGATTTGATTTTGAGGCCGCCCTTCCCCAATGGGCTCCTATGATAAAACAGCATTAAAACAATAATATAACATAATCTCCGGCACTGCATAATCTCCAACCACCAAGGAAACCCAAGGTTGCTATGCAGAGGCAGGCAAAGACAGATCACCATCTCTGAACATGTCCTGTCTTGAAAACCCTAAAGGGTTATCACAAGTCAGCTGCCACTTGGTGGCACTTTCCTACACCACCACGTTCACTGGGGGGGGAGGGGGGAGGGCAGCAAATGGTACAGCTTGATCTCATCAGATCCTGTTAGCTAAGCAGGGTTGGTACTTGGGTGGGAGGCCACCAAGGAGGATTCTGCAGAAAAAGCCAATTGGCAAGCCACCTCTGCTTCTCCCTTGCCTGGAAAGCCCCTTGCTAAGAACGGTCGCCATCAGTCGGCTGCGACTTGCCAGCCCTTTATCCTCACATGATCCAAGGGAGTGTGTTCCCTCCTCTGCCACGCATTGGCAGGGGCGCCCTCCTGGCAGGCGTGGAGAACCCCTGGTCTCTTATCATGGCACTGATGACTCAACGCCTCAGCCCCGACTGACGCATCAAAGAGAACGGAGGAGTATCAAGAGTCAGTATTAATTGAGATATTCCACAGTGACAGCTTGCAAAATGTGCATCTCTGTACCAAGATATCAGAACTCTTGGGAAAACTATTCTAGAATATATCCTGTTCTCCTTTCATACCCACTGAAAGTTATATAATTATACACTATTGTGTTCTGCATTGATGCCTATTATAGAGCTTTCCGTTCCTCCCTTATTTGGCTGGACCTTAAAAAAAAACCCTGGTACGGAATCAAGCAATTTGGCTGGAGGACGTACTGAAACTTTGAAGTGACAGTTTTTGGTCACAAATGTATAAATCGGTTCGTGGAATCTGTTGCTCCACACACACCATGGCTAAGATTTCAGTGAGATCATAAACCTGCCCTGGGGATACGGTTGCCAACTCTGGGTTGAGAAATCCCGGGAGTTTTGGGAATAGAACCTAGGGAGCGACCTCTGAAGTATAATGCTGCAGAGACCACCCACAAAGCAGCTATTTTCTCCAGAGGAACCGATCTCCGTAGTGGCAATTCCAGGAGATTTCCAGGCCGCACCTGCAGGTTGGCAACACTAACTGAAGATCTACCATCTCAGTCTGCAAGGAAAGGGGCTCCCCTGACTCAACGATCCTTGGCTGATTCCGTATGGGCCAAAAACAGCAGTGTGAAAACGGTGTGAAAATGGTGTAAAAGGGATTAAAATGTTGTAAAAGGTACTGTCGAAGGCTTTCACGGCCAGAATCTCTGGGGTGCTGTGTGGTTTCCGGGCTGTATGGCCGTGTTCTAGATTCTCTGAAGATGCCAGCCACAGATGCAGGCGAAACGTCAGGAGAGAATGCTGCTAGAACACGGCCATACAGCCCAGAAACCACACAGCACCCCTGTTGTAAAAGGGTTTATACCGTTTTCACACCGCTGTTTTTGGCCCATGTGGAATCAGCCCTTGATTCAAAAGATATGTTCCACACAGGAAACAAAATGATAGGGGAAAGATTCCAGCTGAACCTTCCTCTGGCAATGTTTGTTCAGTACATTCTAAATGAATGCACACATCTATGGAACCTCCTGTTACAAGATGAAGTTGTTTTGGTGTAGGAAAACAGCAGGGGAGGAGGCAAAGGGCCTTCATCTTGCATCACGGTCCCAATCCACATCCAGACCCTGCAGTTCTTTAAAAAATTACATTCCCTGCAGCCGCTGTGTGAGTTCAGGGCAAGCAGATTTCCTGGACCAAAGTCCTTTTAAAATGGAATGTCAAGTTTGACTCTGAAGTACGCATAGAAGGGAAATCTTCACTCTGGGAGCTCTGTGGTCGACACGCAGGCATCTGTGGTGGCAATGAAAGCAGTGCAGGAAATCTCTCCATATAGGTGCGACCTTTGTTGAAAAAGTGGGGGGAGGGAGGAGTATCGGACCCTCCCTAACATACACAGGCATCAGGAATAAGAGGAAATGGGACCAAAGGGTCCCTAATATTGAGTCAGCCACAAGCACCACGAGAAGCAGGTGGGGCATACTGCCCAGGGGGACAGATAGGTCAAATGACCCCAGGCTGTGGCCATTTAGTCACATGGGGGCGGAAAATCGCCCCCACACACCTCTTCTGTCCCCCAGGTCCACACACTGACTTCAAGACCTGTTGCAAAAAAAAGTTGTTTGGTTATGGTGGGGGAGGGATGCTGCCCATGCGAGGGGGGGGTACAATTAGATTTTGCACCAGGCTACATTTTCCCTAGATACACTTCTGGAAGCAGGTAAAGGGAGAGGGATTAGAGACATGGGGAGAACAGAACCAGGAGAGTGGGAAATGGAGCCCGCACGTACGTCCCCGTAGGTCCCCACTTATCAAGATTTCCAGGCCATTGCATGTTGTATCGGCCTCAATGCATCTTGTATCTTCAGAAACAGCAAATCTCTGAGTACCAGATGGTTCTCAACCTTCCTAATGCCGCGACCCTTTAATACAGTTCCTCATGTTGTGGTGACCCCCAACCCTAACGTTTATCCATTTTACAGATGGAGAACACTGATTCAAAGAGTCTTAGGCGACCCCTGTGAAAGGGTCGTTCGACCCCCAAAGGGGTCCCGACCCGCAGGTTGATAACCACTGCCGTAGACAGACAGCAGGAAAGGGCTGTTGTCTTCAAGCTCTGACTATCAGCTGCCCAGAGGCATCAGGCTGGCCATGGTTAATATTTCGCTCCGTTCCCTAGCACTGCTATCTTCGTCTTCCCACATCCTTGGATTTCCTGGCCATGATGGAATCATTTCCTAGGAACGGCGTCTCCACCCTTCGACTCACATCTTGACTGGTGTTATCAGCGCAGAGCAAATTCTCTGCCTGAGGTTTATGGGTTTCCTGTCAGCCGAGGCACATTAACAGCCAGTACTTGAGTCAAAAAACCCTCAAAGAGTTGCTTCTTTGGCAAAAGATTTGAGTGCACTAAGTGGGGAAGACAGCCCTCCACACCAGAGCATCTCAACACAAGTGAACACCCCTGTGGTCTGGACAGCTTCAAGCCCTGATCTCTACCAAGAAGAACAGCTGGATGTTCCAAAATGGGCTGGAAGCAGCTGACTGGGGCATGCTTTGGAACACAGCAGCCCCCGTTCCTGAAAAAGTGACTCCGTCAAGCAACGGCTCATTCTGCACATGCAGAATAAGGCACTTTCAAACTGCTTTCAGTGCTCTTTGAAACTGTGCGGAATGGCAAAATCCACTTGCAAACAGTTGTGAAAGTGGTTTGAAAACGCATTATTTTGCGTGTGCGGAAGGGGCCAATGTTTCAGAAGGTAGCAGCGGGACATTTAGATTTGAGCACGGCTGTGTTTGACTGCTGGGTCTGAAGAAGAGACTCTCAACAGCTCATATCCTGAAACACTTGTTGGTCTCCAAGGTCCTACTGGTCCCAAGTCTGTCGAGAAATGACACCCGCCAGCCATCTGTCGCAACATCAAAGGAGTTTGCAAGCCTGGGCAGGAAGGGGACATGGGCAGTGGCTTGTCGGAACAACTACTTGCAAAATCCCTGGGAAGACACATCAGAGGTGGATTTCGCACAGCAAGTGTATAACGGGTTGCAGTCGTTATAGAGGAACCCGTTTTCCTTTTTGCCGTTCACGTGCATGCTGTGCAGGCAGCGATTGGAGCCCATGGAAACAATACGGGTTGCTTTCGCACCTTTGCACAAAGATGCTTCCCTTTTTTCTTATTTTCCTGCAGCACATGCATAGCTGCGCAGGCACACGGAAATGACCATCCACAGCCATGCTGATCATCCCACAATATGATTGGCTGCACCTGCGTAACTGCACAGGTACAACGTGCAAAAAAGAAAAAGAAAAAAGGACCTCCCTGCAACGACAGGGCAATAATGCACGTATCGCTGTGGCAGGTGGATTCTCCTTGACTGTGGATGGCGCAGCAGAAGGGAGGGAAATAAAGCGCCTGGCCATTCACGCTCCAACCCAGGATTTTGCAAAAGAATAGCTAGTTTAAGATTTCCCCAAATCCCAAGGTGAGGGAAAGAAGAAGAAAGAAGAAGAAGAGGAGGAGGAGGAGGAGGAGGAGGAGGCCATGCTGGCAGGGGCTGATGGGAATTGTAGTCCATGAACATCTGGAGTGCCACAGGTTGCAGACCCCTGGCCTAACCTGTTCAGTTATCCATTGTATCACATGCATACAAGACTGCAACTGTGTCATTTCCTTCTGACTTCAAGACATTTGGGAATTTATATCTGAAATGCAAAGCACCTACTATAGCACTATGTCAGCTGAGAACTAGAACAATCATACTCTTAGTTTTGCTGCTAATTAACGTTCTCGCACCTTGTTGCTCGAAATGACCTTCGGTATGAGTCGTCCATACTAGCTGGACAGGAGAGAAGGTCTCAACTATCTTTGGGAACCCACACAGCCGTTTTCACTTTGCACAGTTAATAAGTGTGTTAATTTTTCATTGAAAACTGTTTACAGTTTTCTCTGTTGCCCTCAAGGCCTGGTTTACATTTCAGAGCACATATTGAGACCGCCAAATACCTGAAGGTTACCATAACTAACTCGTCACATATGTAGATTAAATCCCCAGTGGTTTCCCCCTTCGCTCCTCATGGTGGATATTACAGCTTCAATACATTACATGCTCCACCGATACTGTTCAAAAACAAAATTTGTGTTCTCCCTTCCCAAGAAAAATGCCCCTATGAGTTGCCACCTGTTTAGGAAAACACGCGCCCCATTTTTGTGTTTGAAGCCGAGCAGCTCCAAATATTTCACTGAGGCAGTGTGCAGAGAAGGAACTGTGGCGCTCATTCTTTAGCACATTTTTGACCTGGTCATACAATGATTAAATTTCTTAACAGCTTTAACAGTTTCCTAATATTGTTTCACATGTGGAACATAACAGCTTGTGGATGTCTCTGGGTGGCAGGGAAACCAAGAAGGAATTCTTTTAAGAAGGTGTTCCATGATACGATACACATGCTTTATTCATTGCTCCTTTGCAAGGAGTACTTAGGTTATAATCCACGAGCCATTTGCTCCAGAATGTCCCATTGTGTCTGTTTAATAATTCTGAAAGGAAGACCTTTTTTAAAAAAAATGACTTTGCATGGCTTTGTTATTATTGTGAGCCACCTCAAGCAGGTCTCTGGAGAGGCAGCGTATAAATTTTCAAAATAAAACATAATAGGTTTTGCACTCAGCGCTCTCAAGCAGTTCTACAGCTTTACCAGTTGGGGCATGCACAAGGGGAAAGGGGTTAACCCACCTCCCTCCTTTTCACAATCTAAAATGGCTTCCGGAAGCAACTATTTGATCTATGGGGCAAACATACGGATATTCTGTATCTTCTTGCTTGTACATTTCTGCCAAATGTTGGTATACGTATTGAGAATCTGGGCTCCTCAGACTCTTTGGCCCCTTCCGCACACGCAAAATAATGCGTTTTCAAACCACTTTCACAACAGTTTGCAAGAGGATTTTGCCATTCCGCACAGCTTCAAAGAGCACTGAAAGCAGTTTGAAAGTGCATTATTCTGCATGTGCGGAATGAGCCTTAGATTCCAAACGGGTGGTTTAGTAGAGCGCACAAGGTTTTAGTGTGTGAAGCAGAGCCCCATCTCTGAACAAAATTACTCACAGCTTTTTTAATCTATTCAAACTAATATACTTAATTTATTGTATGAACTCCATTTCTAGATAGGATAGAATAAATATAGTATCCCAATCTAATTTAACTAATTAGAATGGAAGGAAATACAGGACTTGTGTCTTGCCCTCATGGTTGCAAGATGCAGAAGTCTGTGTGGAAGTGGAGGTGTGAGAAGAAAGAAGGAAGGGAGGGAGGACGGACGGACGGACGGACGGACGGACGGACGGAAGGACGGACGGACGGACGGACGGACGGACGGACGGACGGACGGACGGACGGACGGACAGAAGAAGGGGAGGGAGGAAGGAAGGAAGGACGGACGGACGGACGGACGGACGGACGGAAGAAAGGGAGGACGGACGGACGGACGGACGGACGGAAGGAAGGAAGGAAGGAAGGAAGGAAGGAAGGAAGGAAGGAAGGAAGGAAGGAAGGAAGGAAGGAAGGAAGGAAGGAAGGAAAGGAAAGGAAAGGAAAGGAAAGGAAAGGAAAGGAAGGAAGGAAGGGTTTATTTGAAAGTTGCTCTCCACACATCAAAGGGATAGTATCGGAGCAGCAGAGAAAGGATGCCCAGTGCCTTGACCCCTCTTGAGAGAACTGTGACTGGCCCAAGGTCACCCGGCAGGCTTCATGTGGAGGAGTGGGGAACTGAACCCATTTGTCCAGAATAGAGTCCGCCGATCTTAACCAGTATACCTCACTGGAGCACCAACGTTTGGAACACCAAACTCACAAGTTCCAGCCTCTTCCCTTGTTTGACTCTAACAGGATCAACTGGGAAGTTGCAGCTTTTTGCTAGGCAAACCACTTCCTTCAGCACCCTGCCTGCGGTATGCTGGGAATGACATAAATGATCCCTTATAAGGCAGGTACTGCCTTTAACACAATGTCTATTGTACTGCAAAGTGCCATATAAATTCTAAGTAGCATATAGTTTGCATGCACATAGTCCTGAGTTTAAGCTGTGGCATCTTCAGAAAGGACCTCAGGTAACAGGCATAGGAACAACTGTGGTAGAAACTCAAGAGAGCCTCAAGAGAGGTAGAAATTCAAGAGAGCCCCTACCAGAGGAGGAGGAGGAGGAGGAGGAAAAGGAGGAGGAGGAAAAGAAGGAGAAGGAGTAGTAGTAGTTTGGATTTATACCCCACCTTTCTCTCCTGTAAGAAGGCTTCCAAGCTCCTTTCCTTTCCTCTCCCCACAACAGACACCATGTAAGGTAGGTGGAGCTGAGAGAGTTCACTGTGACTAGCCCAAGGTCACCCAGCAGGAATGTAGGAGTGCAGGAACACATCTGGTTCACCAGATAAGCTTCTGTCACTCAGGTAGAGGAGTGGGGAATCAAACTTGGTTCTCCAGACTAGAATCCACCTCCTCTTAACCACTACACCACGCTGGCTCTCTTAGAAAGTGGTCTGACTCAGTATAATGTCATGTATGTTACCACCATGAAATAGCTTGGATGTCTGTAAAATGAGACATCCTTCTAAATAAGACTGTCTTCTAAATACATTATTAATTCTAGTTAATGTGCCCTTGGCTTATTTCCATATATCAGAAAGGGGGGGGGGAAGCTTGCCTCTAGAATTGCTGGTTATAAGAGAAGAAGCAGGTCTCCCTGCCTTCTCTGTTTTTGTCTGCTTGGAGGAGGTGTCTTTATTTCATTTAGTTGAATTTTTAATCCACAGACTCACTCAGACAGAGACATCCCTTGGTACAATCACCTGGCGTTTTGCTAGCTTGCATAAAAAGGCATCGTTTGAGATAACAGGGGTTTTTTTTGTTTTGCATTAGAACATATATGAAAAGGAAATGTCAACTTTCTCTTTAGTAATAAATTGTGTCCTCTGCTTGACTTCCCAGTGGAGATGTCAGACTCTGGCTATAGACGTGTCAAGCAGGTCTCTGGAGAGACAGCATAGATATTCTCTAAGCAAAATCACTTACTCTCCAGCAGGCAAGAACATAGGCAGAGCGTATCTCTGAACGAATGATTCACCACACCTCAGCGATAATCTGCTGAGAAGGAACTATCAAGACTTTGCTGATATCAACAAAGAATCACATAGGGCTTGTAGTCGAATCTAATGGTCGCGCATATAAGAACGACGAGACGGAGATAACATCTGGTGGAGATCAGCAGCTGGAGCCCGAGGTCCGTGTTCCTAGTAGTCTCCCGCTGGTTCCTGGCACTTTTATTGCTATTCTATCGGGCTGTGCAGTAGGAGGGAGGAACGGGAGTTCCGGAGAGCGGAGGCGGGAGGTCGAGATCATCATGTGATGCATGATCTCACCTGGCTACGGCGAGAGGAGCCGAAGCTGCCTGTTTCCAATCCTCACCTGGGGCAAGACTATTGTCCCTGCCCGTGACTGAGCCAGACAGTTCATGACCCGGCGACTATAGGGGATGAGGATAAAGCAAAGCAATTGTAAAGGTCTGTAGGTCCACATGCCTAACGCTCTACCACGTGCTGCTGAGTCAGCAGTGCATTACTACATCTTTTTTTACATTTTAGAAGGGGACCAAATGCTAAGGGTGATTTAAGCATTTGTCCTCCTCACCGCCTGGTCAAGCTGACCGAGCTGTTTAAAATAATAGAACTTGGCTATGGGTAAGGGAAATTGAGGGCTTCTTATCATCGCTACAGGCAATATGACACACACTGAACGTAAACAAGATCCATAACGAGGGCACACAATTAAACCAATGCAGAGCTGCACAATAGCACTCAACCATCCTTCCGCAGCCACAGTTCCAGAGGGCTGACCACCAATGGGCAAAACATCATATTTCAGATTAGATAACTTCTTTGGCAGCTCACGCATTTCATATGAATCAATTGGGAATTATCAGAAAGATTAAAACAACACATATTATGTACATTCTCACAACCTTGGTGATGTAATAGCAATAAGTAATCAATAGCGCACGATTGTTCAGGGTCGCTTGACGAAACTCCTGCTGCCTCGAGGCCAGAGCATCCAGAGCAATGGAGGTAGAGTTGATGACTTCGCGAGATGGGCACGGCCAGCCGCCAATAGTCTTGGTGTTACAGGAACAAGTCCGGGACTCCCACAAGGGAAGTTGCGAGGGAAACACACTCGCCTTTGGCTGGAGTTCCGCAAGGGTCGAGGGAAGGGCGAGCTGTGGCTATGCTTTGGGCTTCTGGGGTGAAGCCTGAGGCAGAACGATGTGAGGGCGTAGCAGAGAGTCTGCAGATACAGGAAATGCAGCAACAACAAATAAATATAACTTCTAGAATTAAGGTGCAATACCAGCAATAGTTGGTTCACAGTAAGCAATAAAACATGGCTAAACGATACATAGGCTGATGATGTAATGGAAGGAAGGCAACCCGTGGTTGCATAATTGTCCAATGCATGGCTCTTGTACTGTTTGACTACCGCTACAGAGCCATGGCGTAGAGTCCATGGATTTCTCAAGAGCGAGGGAGAGCTACTGATAGTCTTAGCATTGTAGGTTCAGTGGATTCTCACGAAAGCAAGGTTAGAGAGAAGGCTGTTCCAACAATATTCAAGCCGGCTGAGAACAATGGATATTCCAAGGGTTAATTTATCAGGAATGTCCCTACTGCAACTCCAAGCTTCCACCATGCCTGTTCTTCCCACCTGTCTCGGCTCCAGGGCTGCCGCCCTCCATGCAGCGGGGCCTGTGATCCTGTGGAAGAATGGTGTGCTGGCTCCAGGAGAGATCCCTCCCATCCTCGGCTCCAGGCTGGGGCACCGGCCCCTTCCCGACAGGGCGCTGGGTTGGGATCCCTCCAGGAGGCCCGCCTCCATTTCCTGGATGGGGCTGGCTCCGGCATGGCGAGCTGACTCCTGTATGGAAGAGAAAACGGGCAACGCTTTTCCCCCCAGGGGTTTGCCACTGGCTGGGTTAGTAGATGCACAATAGAGGACCTAAGTCCCGGAGGGGCTTAGCAATTTGGAATGATTGATAGAGAATGATACTTTGGATATGGTCTGGTTGGATGAGACCTTTGAAAGGCTTTCATTTGTTTTGGCCAAGCTTTCATAGGGCTTAGTTGGCCCATTCCGACAACGATCACTTGCAACATTCAAGGCGTTAAGAGATACAAGGCAGGGAATTGCCCGCTGGGTTTAGGAGAAGGGAGAGGTCATCCAGGTCGGATGTTTGTTTGTAAAACAATCCCAATCACCATCTAAGGTGTGGGTTTTTTGCAAAGCAACTTAAACAATTCACAATTATAGTCATATCGCATTGAGGCAGCATTTGGCAGGAAAGACGTAGAGAAGATGCAAAGAAAACAGTTCCTGGGGCTTGAGGTTTGATCACAGGATAAATTGAGAGGGGTTTGCAAACCCCTTATCAGATCCTAGATCTGAGGTAAAAAAGGCCAGCCCATTAGAAAGAGAGGGAGGGTGCAGAAAGGAAGGCAGTGGGGGGGGAAGGGTTTGGTCAGCTCTACCTTCCCAAGGGACTTCTGGTCGTTTGAGCTCGCTTCCCACCTTCACAGCCGGGAGGCTGTGTAAGATAGGTGTGGCTGAGAGACCCCTCTTGCACTGTGATCAGGCCAGGAGCCACAGCCCGTGCGGGAGCAATGTCGATTTCGCCACCAGTGCAGCCTGGCACGCAGAAGGAAAAGGTTCCTGGCGAAAGGTTTAAGAAGAGTTTTATGGGTTTAAACTAAGATGGAGTGGCTGCCTGAAGCAGAATCCCATCGGCCTCCTAGGGAGCATGCACGAAGGCGTTCCGTTTACAGGTTGATGCTGTAATGGGTGAAGCCTTTCAAGGCATTGGCACACATATAATCAAAAGGAGAGAGACTTTAATTGAAGCATAAGAGCAGCTTAGAGGTAATGGACAAATCCCTCTGATGAAGGGAAAATTTTAGGTCTCTTGAAAGGGGTAAGACATACAGAGCATATATATAGGCATACAGAGCCAGATAAAGTAATGTGAGGAGGATTGCAACTCTGATTTGAGATCTTGCTCTGAGGTATTGACGCATTTGCTGCCACTGGGAGCTTTGATTAGGTCTGCACAGGGTTCAGAGGCTACAAGATCTGATTTGATCCCTTACAGCTGCTTGTAGTTCAGTGATTGTGGACTCTTGCAGAGATTTTGAAACGCGTGTCACTCTGTGGCACTGGCGGAGGCATGGTGACTTTGGAAATAGAAGGGGCTAGCAGAGCAGGAAGTATAGACGAGGGGAGCGCAGCAACGAGATTTAGATTAGCTAAACTAGATTAGACCTCAGTGAGAGCATAGAGGCAGGGCGGGTGTTCAGATGAACTCGGCAGTTTCTGGGCGGGATGTTTGTCCATACCTGGATGGGATGGCTCCTGGTGCATGGAGTCGATGACCCGGGATGATGAACAACCCCTGTCCAGCGGGCGGATGGGCGCATCTCAGCCTAATGGTCTCCGTGGGGATGGGATCACTATACTGAGCTGCTGTGCCAAGATCTCGGGGAGCCCGGGAAGGGTTTGAGGAAAGGGCCTTGGTTCCGGCTGGGAGATGTCCGGGAAGCGGGCCTTCCCAGCAGGCTTTGGGAGCACCCGTCTTAGACTCCCTGGGGAGTCTTCGCCCTCTGGGGAGACCCTCCTGCTCTCGGCTGCAGGTCTCACCGGGCAGTCTACAGTCCTTACGGAGGTGTCCTGGCTTGTTGCAATTCGAAACACTGCCTCGGGCCAGCCCCAGGCGGAGAGGGCTGCAGCTAGAAGGCTGGTTTGATGGGCTTAAAGATCCGGCGTCCTGGCAAGCTTTGAGCACAGTCGCCAGTTCAGGTTCCTACTCTGCCTGTGACTGCTGGCGGCACTAGCCGGAGAGTATGCTCTCTTTGGCAGGCGCTTTTAAGGAGTTCGCCCCTGGCCTCTCCTCGTTGTCAACCTGCCTTTGAGAGTTTCCTGGAGCCTGTTCACAAACTCGCATAGGGCTCCTTGGGGTTTTTTTGCCGATGGTGAGAAATCCTGGGTTGGCTGGCCGGGCATTGGGAACCTTTGATAAACGCCTTTGTAGTATGCACTCAGAGGCGCACCGAAGGTGGCCCCAGGCAGGACAATCTGACGTTGGGGTTGGTGAAGGCATCGGCCGCAAAGCTGCGCTGGCGTGGTGGCTACCGCCAGAGGTGGCTGCCCCCCCATGAAGCACTCCGCTGGCGGAACTCGCCTTCCCAGATCACAAATTGTGCAGGGCTCCAGGAGCATGCAAAGGTGGTCTTCCAGTCGTCCGGAACCATTAGGTGATTCTCGCGACAAGTTCTCCAGCATGCCTCTCACGAGGGGCTATGGTTCTACCGCCCCGCATCGCTTATGGAGCTCAGTGAGGATGTTATAGCTTAAGGGCGGTATCACAACCTCACAATAACAACGCCATCCCTCGGCATCTGTGAAATGGACGGGCACAATGCGAATATCGCATCGCCGTCCGTCAGGTTTCTTTCCTTTGCAGATCGCGTAATAATACGCCTAAGCAGAGTTTGAAACCCGCCATTACGTATTGGACGGAGGTGCGGTGGTTTCCGGAAATGAAGGCGGAGCAGTGGGGAGGGGCTGAGCCGCTGAGAATTTGAAACATGAGGAGCAAGGGCAAAGGAGGACAGGCGCCCGAATTTAGTGGATAGAGAAAATTCGGGTTGAAATTGAAGGTGAAAGATCGAAGGAGGGCGTCTACAGCAAGAGAGCCATGGCCCGCAGGCTGATGGCTACATAACATTGTCTCCACGCCATAGCAGTGACATCGCGCCGCTGAAATTCTGTGCTAAGAGTGCTCGGATGTTTTCCCAGTCCTTAAGATTCAATGTCCCTCTGGGTACCATGGACACTGAGCTTCAATCTTCCAACCAATTTTATGAGCTCCCTTCTTTTACGGGACTCCTGCCGTGATTTCGCTAACGCTTAGTTCGCCAACGTGCTTGTCATAGCCCTGCTTTTGTGAAGTCTCTATACTCACCGTGTTCCGGCCGACGCAGAGAGTGTCCTAGGACGCTGGTTCTTGGATGCGCTTCATCCAGGGGAGGGACAGGCGTATACCGAAACGGGGTGGTCCCTGGATGCTCATCCAGCGGACTGTATCGCCCTTTCCCAGCGACGGTGAGCAGGGTGGAGGTCGAGGATCTCCCGGTTTCGCACCAGCTTGTAGTCGCACTCCACGGGTCAGCGTGAAGAACGGTGACGAGACGCCGGAGATAACATCTGGTGGAGACGCAGCAGCGGAGCCCGAGGTCCGGTGGTTCTAGCGAAGCTCCCCGCTGCTGGTTCCTGGCACCTTTATTGTTATTCTATCACGGTAGGAGGGAGGAACGGGAGTTCCGAGAGCGGGAGGCGGAGGTCGGGAGATCATCATGCATGCATGATCTCACCTGGCTACGGGCGGAGAGGAGCTGCAAGCTGCCGAGCCTAATCCCTCACCTGGGGCAGACCATTGTCCCTGCGCCCGGTGACTGAGCCAGACAGTTCATGACCCGTGACTCATAGGGGGATGAGGAGTGGGGGTGCGGTGCGACCAGAAGGCCGTAGGTCCGTTGGCGTTCCAACGTTCTACCACGGTGCTGCTGAGTCAGCAGTGCATTACTACAGGACTGAATACTGCAAAGTGGATCCTTGGGATCTAGCCCCTATAGATCACAATGAAGAAAAAGAAGAGCTTGGGTTTATACTCCATTTTTCTTAACCATATGCAGTCTCAAAGCGGCTTACAAACTCCTTCCCTTCCTCTCCCCACAACCGAGGTTGGTGGGGCTGAGAGAGCTCGGAGAAAACTGTGACTACAGCCCAAGGTCACCAGGAGGCATTATTGGTGGGGGTGGGGAAACAAACCTGGTTCAGTAGATTAGAGTACACCGCTCATGTGGAGGAGAGGGGAATCCAACCTGCTCTTAACCATTATACCACTACACCACACGGCTCTGAATCCGGGGCAACCAGATTAGTTATCTGAATTGACCTATGGTTAATGCTAAATATTTAACTACTAAGATAAATGCACTGACCAACCTCTGTTTCCCTTTTAAAAGCAGGTGACGTCAACAATAGGTCAGTAGCAGCCAAACAGAATTCATTGGCAGTCCCCCGACATCCCTAAATCTGCCGTTTATTGAAGTATCATATACATATGTTTAGGAATATTTTTGGAATTAAATATTTGAACTTTATAACATTATTTTCAGCTAAGGAAGTGGAGAATTTACTGCAAAGGATCCAAAATCATACTTTCAAACAAGTCAACAATTGCTAACTCACACACACACACAAATCCCAGCCTGCCCATTCACTATACATCTTTTAGTAATTTCTGGCTTGAAACATGGTGGTGGAAAGTGCCGTCAAGGGGGAGCTGACTTATGGTGGCCCCACAGAATTTTCGAGGCAAAAGGTTGTCTCCAATGGCTTGCCTCTGAGTAGCAACCCTGGACTTCCTTGATGGTCTCCCATCCAAGTACTAACCAGGGTCAACTCTGCTTAGCTTCTGAGATCTGAGGAGCTCAGTCTAGCCTGGGGAGACTAAAACATAGAAGAAGAACAAGAAGAAGAGTTTGGGTTTATACCCCACCTTTCTCTCCTGTAAGGAGACTCAAGGAGGCTTAAAAGCTCCTTTCCCTTTCTCTCCCCACAACAGACACCTTGTGAGGTAGGTGGGGCTGAGAGAGTTCCAAAGAACTGTGACTAGCCCAAGGTCACCTGTCAGGAATGTAGGAGTGCGGAAACACATCTGGTTCACCAGATAAGCCTCTGGCACTCAGGTGGAGGGAGTGGGGAATCAAACTTGGTTCTCCAGGTTAGAATCCACTACACCACGCTGGGTCTCATAGGAAAGTCTACTTAAAAAAATATTTCATTGCTTGTTTACCTGGCTGGCAAAGACACTTGTTGTCCACAGGTGATCAGGGAGGAGGTTATTTATTGTACCTAAATCTATCTCTGTCCGTGCACATGTGCATGCGCACACACACATTCAAATCATGTGCAGTGAATACAAGGGAGGGAGAAACAGGTCTACAGTGGCCAGCTCCGCTCCTTCCTTGTATGTGTTCAGGCATGCATGAAATCCATTTCAATCCTTTATACATGTAAATACAATCCTTTTCACATTCAATCCTTTATATGCCTTATCAGGGAACGTGTCTTTTGTAGAGTTCCTGATCCTGTGGACAGAGCTTACACAGCTCTCATTAGCAAGACCCAAGAGACTCCCTTGTATTCTTGCTACATTGAGTGTGTGTTGGGGTGGGGACAGCGGGCAGGGACTGATTTCCCTTTATTTGAGTCTCATGCAGGAATGGATAGTTGAGAAATTCATGCAGGCAATTTCTTTGTCCCCGTGGCCATGCCTCTTTGCTGGAATTTGACTATCTGGTTGGGTGATCTGACAGAAGCCTTTCGAATGAGTTCATAGGCTGCTGTAGAAGTGGTGCCAGATTTCTCAGCCCATATGATAAAGCGTTTAGGGATCCATGAAACAGCAACTCTTGGACTTTTTCAGGGACTTGCCTTTGGTCAGACCCTGCCTGGAAAATATGTTTTAGTCATTAGCAGTGCAATCTTTAGCAGAGTTTCACCCTTCTAAGACAACTGAAATCGATGGGCTTTGGAGAGAGTGACTCTGTTTAGGATAGCACTGTAAATTTTCTAGATTGGGGAATCGTTCAGTGCCACTTCTTTAAATACACACTGGTTGAATCCCCACTTGAAATTTGCACGCAGATCCAAACCTGTTCGTTGTGAAACCGTGTCCTCTTCATTGGAGTTTCTCCCTCCCCACCGCAGCGAGCACACAGCAGACACACCCAGTTGCAGAACTCTTAGCAATCCCCACTACCAGGCGATCTCGCTTCGCTGGTCTCCTCTGATTGGCTGGCATGCCTTGATGGGACGGGACCTTTTCCCACTGCGGAAACGTACATTGTAGGGGCGTGATTAAAAAAACCAGCGTGTAAAAGTTTAACGTTTAACTGTTTAACTGTGCAAACAGTTAATCGTTACCTGTGTAAACCATTAAAGATTCAAAGTTACATGTTTGACTGTTTAACATTTGCATCCACTTCTGCTGGCCAATCGCAAAAGCGGAAACAAAACCAAGGAAAGGCTGCGCGCGCATCACAGCGCTGATTGGTTGCCCAAATTCTGTGTCACACTCCAGGGCGGGAAATGAGTCAGGGTTTCAACCCTCATCCCTCCCCTTGGATCAGCTCTGAACCGTGTTAATGGGGTCTATGCCACTTGCAACCAGGTCCTGCCAAAATGCGGATTAATAGGGAGAACGAGCGCCAGAAACAGAATCTGCCACGCAAGCAATGGGGAGGTCATCCCTCAAACCTGTTTAGTTTGTGTTCTGAAACCTGGCTAAGACGGTAGTGGGGATTCGACCACTAAAGTTTTAGAAAGGCCCTCCCAGTCCTTAGCACTGATTCACACATGAAGCTCTTTCGTTGGATCATCTATCTCTTGGAATAGACCAGACTGACTCTGAGAGACCATGGGCTGCCTCAGGAGACGGCAACTTCATATATTCCTGCCAGACCAAATCCATCTGGGGATCTTTTTTGCAGTACTTTCTAACAAATGGGTTTCCTAGGCCCCTTCCGCACATGCAGGATAATGCACTTTCAATCCAATTTTTACAATTGTTTGCAAATGGACTTTGCTGTTCCACACAGTAAAATCCAGCTACAAAATGCACTGAAATTGCTTTATTCTGCATGTGTGGAAGGGGCCCTACCTGCACAAATCATCCAATTAATGCATTTCTGAAACAACAGCAACATTTTCATTTTCAACATTTGATCTTCTGAAGATGCCAGCCACAGATGCAGGCGAAACGTCAGGAGACAATGATACTAGAACATGGCCATGCAGCCTGGAAACCACACAACACCCCAACGTTTTCATTATACATCTCTGTCTAAATATCTCTCTCCTCTCATGGCACAGTAGTTGAGGCTTGACGTGGGAACAAGGGGGGTAGGAAAAGAAATTGCCTTTCCTCGTGAATCATCATGTTCTGCTTCAGCAACTTCTATGCTAACTGACATAGAAATACATCCTATGTGCAAGTATCAGGGAAATGGAATAATCATCATCATAATAATGGAATAATAATAATAAGCATGACAGCAACAACTTCTGAAGACTTAATAGCCTTGCGCTCTTGTCTTTGTGTGATATGGTTTATTTCCTTCAACAAGCGGTAGGATTACAATCCCTCTTTCCAAGGGACCATCATTCCTTCTAAAATTACCAGGAGAAACACAGCCAGCTCGCATGCTTGGGGGGAGTGAATGTCCACATGAAAGAGGTCCAAGTAGCAATTTTCTTTGAGATCTAAGCACACAGATCTGGCATAGCTTGGAAGCAGGAAAACAAGTGTTGTTTTTTAAACAGAATATTTTTTTATGTCTGTGATAATTATAGCAGTGCTAGGCTATTATTTTTTCTTGAGTTCCAGTTTAGAACAGCCACAGATAAATAATACAAGACCTACATTCAACAAGGAGGGGCACCCTTACTGTCAGCTAGCAATGGCCTACTTTAGCTCATCTGCAGGGAGTTGGGGGAAGCCAGACTGTACCAGAACACCTCCATGGTTAAGAACACACTGCAGCAAGCCCACAAGCAGCAGTGCAGCTTGGTAAAAAACCAGCTCTGAGACGGAGGAAAAATGGTTATGCATTTTTATTTACTTTCATAGGGGAAGAAAGATGCCGACCCCTTTAAAAGCCCCACTGGAAATCTAGATTGATGATGGAGGGCTCTGGTATCATCATACATGAAGGATGGGAAAGAACAAATGGTTTAGTCACCTAATCTACCAGGGAGAATCAGACCAGATCTGACGTGGGCCAACTCAACATTATGTTGTTATTTTTTTAGTCTATCATTATGTTTTCTGGAGACTATCAACAGTGGCGTAGTGGTTAGGAACAGATGCACTCTAATCTGGAGAACCGAGTTTGATTCCCCGCTCTGCCACTTGAGCTGTGGAGGCATATCTGGGGAATTCAGTTTAGCCTGTGCACTCCCACACATGCCAGCTGGGTGACCTTGGGCTAGTCACAGTTCTTCGGAGCTCTCTCTGCCCCACCCACCTCACAGGGTGTTTGTTGTGAGAGGGGAAGGGCAAGGAGTTTGTAAGCCCCTTTGAGTCTCCTACATGAGAGAAAGGGGGAATATAAATCCAAACTCTTCTTCTTCTTCCTCAAATACTGGACACCTGCTAAGAACTAATTTCCAAGTGTTGCAGGGTCAGATTAGGACTACGGTACAGTAGGGAGTAGAGGCTTCAATGACCTGGACACATTTCAGGTTGGGAAAATGGCACAGGACAGGGTAGGCGGGGGAGAGGTTTACCTGACTCAACTTGTAAAAAAAATTGTTTAGTTTAGCTCCTAGATGCAGAAACCTAATTTACAGGAAAACAGGAGTTAAATGTACATTACTCTGATTTGTTTTTCTAGTTTGCACTTTTAGTTATCTTTTTTTCCTCCTTTCTAGGTAAACGTTCTCACATTAGCTCTTATCAGGTAATGCTAACTGAGAAATAACCGCTATCACACATTCTTGCTTAAGTGAAATGCAAAACATGTGTGACTTACATGATAATGTAATACAACTCTGCAGTTCACCTGTGTCATACATGTAACTAACTGAATGGCTTTCTAGTAAAAATTTATTCCATGAGCCATTTTTGCCATATTCAAGGCACACAGTTAGTGAAACCTATTTTCGATCTACACTGAAGAGGCAATTGTTGAAAAGTGTAACAGCTTTCCTTCAACCTTCTCTTAGATCTCTCTCAGCAGGACAAAATTACATATAATACCAATTTCCTGCAGAATCTCACAAATCATTCCCTACAGGGATTTCACCTTTCAGCAGTCTCTGGAACACAGTACATAATACATGATTGGAATGGTTCTAAGTCAAAGTTGTTAGGCAAGAGGTATTTGCTTCTGTTTCCTGAAGACTACCATGGAACCGGCTCAGCTTTTTAGTATAACGGCTTCATCAATCTATTAAACTTCCTGTGACCAAGATAAGGATTCCACTAGAATGTGATGCGTTATGAAAGTGCTGTATTGCCTGGCAGGTAGGAATTTGGACACAGAGTAGGCCTTGCTGCTTCTGATCGCTGGTTTGCAAATACAGGTACATTGTACATTGTTTTGGTTTCTCCTCTATTGATGACTTCCAGCTTGCAATGTGAAACATGTGGCATTTCAGGTGATTGATTAACTGCATTTACAGTCCTTCCTTTGTCCATCATAGAAACTCAAGGGGTTCCTGGGAAATCTCCTGGCCAGACATTGACTGCATTTAGATCCGTTTATCTTCCGCAAAGTTGATGTATCAGGTGCCTTCCAACCATCCTATAGTGGATGATACTATAGCAGTTGTCGAAGGCTTTCACGGCCAGAATCACTGGAGTGTTGTGGGGTTTCCAGGCTTTATGGCCGTGTTCCAGTAGCATTTTCTCCTGATGTTTCGCCTGCATCTGTGGCTGGCATCTTCGGAGGTTCCTCTGAAGATGTCAGCCATGGATGCAGGCAAAACATAAGGAGAAAATGCTACTGTAACACGGCCACACAGCCTGGAAACCCCACAACACTCCGCTATAGAAGTTCTCTCTGTGGTGTTTCACCTGGGACAGCCAGGAGGCGGGTCATCACTAGATACTGCAGTCATTAAATAATGAATATTAATGCATGAAATAATTCCAGGGCTTGTAATTACAGAACAAAAGAGTGATTGGACCGATGTCATAGATTGCTGTCAGATGTAAACATATTAATTGGGCACCATGCATGGCTGTCAGAGAGTTGAGTTGCCAGGGTACAACCCAGAGAATATTGTTTTACTGTTAGCCACTCAATGAGATTGGACTGCTGCCATACCTCCCACCCAGTCCTTCTGTGGTCCTTCTGCCTGCTCTCCTCCCCTGCCAATCCATATCATGACCTCCTTTTCTAGAACAGCTGAAGGAGAAGAAGATAGACAGAAGGACTAAGAAAACGACAGGAGGTGGGCCTTCCACTGCATTTCTAAAGGCAAAGGCAAAACCACATTCTCTGGGCTCCATCCCAGCAATCCTAATATTACGCATGGCCTTGAAACTGTGTGACAAGTTCCACTCTCCCACTTAAGAACAGTCATAAATTTGAGAAACGACAATATACTCTTTTGTCTGTCAAGTAAGTATCGATGGGAACTGCTTTAGTAGCTAATGGGTTTCCAAATACACCATTAGAATGGTTTGAAAAATTTCACTCAGCCCGTTTTTCCCTCTCCAAGTCCAGCTGTTTATTACCTCAGCTCAGGTGGACGTGACATTAGCAAGCCTTTTCAACTTGGTCCCACTACTGTCTTCCAGCCAAAAGGGTTCTTAGAACTTTCTTGTGTGGAACAGCATTTCCACATTGAAAAACACATAATCACCCTGAACTTAATCATGGAGGTCAATAAAGAAAGGCACTCAGGTATGCGCTGTTGGCAAGAGAAAAAGAAGGAGCAATTAAACTTCTCTTGAAATGGGATTGTGGCACAGAAAGGATGGAAACTCTGGAAGAATTTAAAAACCTCCTGGACCCTGAGAACTGCACTGTAGAAATGTTTAACCGTAATTCAGGAAACTGTACACATATTTTGATTCCAAGTACAAACTGTGTACAGTATCAGCAGAAGTGGCAAAATGCACTTTAAGAACCTTTTGGACACTAAGAACTGCTCTTTGGAAATGTTTACCCATAATTCAAGAAGCTGTGCACATATATTGGTACAAGAACAAAGTGTGTTCAGCGTCAGTAGGAGTGGCAAAATAGAATTTTTAAACAATTCAGACACAAAGAACAGTGGAGAAAGAATGCCCAGTGTTATGAGTAGCAGTGGCGTAGTGGTTAAGAGCAGGTGCATTCTAATCTGGAGGAACCGGGTTTGATTCCCAGCTCTGCCGCCTGAGCTGTGGAGGCTTATCTGGGGGATTCAGATTAGCCTGTGCACTCCAACGCACACCAACTGAGTGACCTTGGGCTAGTCACAGCTTCTCGGAGCTCTCTCAGCCCCACCTACCTCACAGGGTGTTTGTTGTGAGGGGGGAAGGGCAAGGAGATTGTAAGCCCCTTTGAGTCTCTTACAGGAGAGAAAGGGGGATATAAATCCAAACTCCTCCTCCTCCTCCTCCTCCTCCTCCTCCTCCTCCTCTTCTTCTTCTTCTTCTTCTTCTTCTTCTTCTTCTTCTTCTTCTTCTTCTTCTCCTTCTTCTTCTTCTTCTTCTTCTTCGACTCTCTAGTCCAGAGGTGTCTGATATTTGCTGTGCGGGAGGGGCCTCAGAGTCTTAGGCCGTTTCCCCACTTTTCCTTCTATCACCATCGCTGCGTGCTACTCACTGCGTGCAGCATTTCTGGTGTGCTTCCAGGCTTCCCCTCTGCGCGGGGTCATCAAAAGATGCCGTTCTGAAGAGCGCCAGGAATGACATACGCTGAGGGGGCGCGAGAGCAGCAGCGTCAGGGCAGCTGCATTGTCGCCGCCCTTGTAGTGGGGAGTCCCGCGGGACCCCGCGCTACTTGGCCAGAGAAGCGCACAGCAGAAGGTAAGTGGGGAAAGGCCCTTAGGTAGGGTTCTTTCACATCAACTGGAAATATTGGGGATTGAACATGGAACCTTCAGCATGCAAACTGAGCTGTAGTCCCTTCCTGACTTTCCCTGCGACACAGTTACAACCTTTGCTCGATACGGCCTTGTCAAGCAGATTGGCCAGGGAACAGCAAAACACACATCTGCATACTTTATGCACCTTTATACCTGTACTCCCATCTGCATTTGCCATGGAAACGTAAACAGACATTGAAAACTTGACATATTTCTCAAAGGGATTAGTTACGTAAGTGAAATGCCAGATGAGCGATCTCTATTTTTGTTTCTACCTGGAACGGGTGCCCACCAATCCCTCCCACAGCATGAGATGGGAGATAGCTGGACAGGTTGTTATTTATGTCAGTACAAACTGGTGGTACCAGTCATGCCTCTTCAGTAGGGAAGGAATATCTCATCCTCAGCCATTCTCCACCACCACCCCCCCCAGCATATATATGTGGTGAGATAATACACATCTGGCTCTGAGCAGCCAATGGAGCTCTGTAAATCTTTGTTATGCAGCTGGAGGCAGAGCAGCTATCTTTACTACTGTATAATCATATATAGTATTTTACAGCGAATTAATTTATGACTAGTTGCTCTTGATTTTTTTTAAAATAAAGCCTGGATTACATGTTCCCTTTCAGCAAAAATTATCCAGAACCATTCCAGTAGTTAAGCAAAACATGTAGCTCCTGAAACACCATTTCATAATTATATGTTTACAGTGAACACCTAAAACATTTTCAGCGTATCTCCAGTTTAAGTATCTTAAAGATATCAATCATGAATGTGGAGGGCAGGTTCAGCCATACAAACCCAAACAGGAAGCACTACTGCGAAGGTGAGTTTAATCTCCAAAGAGAACAAACAGTGCACCTGCAGGAGAATCCAAACAGGAAGCACTATTAATTAATTTAATCCTGGGGATTAAATTCACCTTCACAGTAGTGCTTCCTGTTAGAGTTGGAGTTCTGTGGTTGAAGTTTGTATGTTTACTTGTGGAGGGAAGGTGACATGATATAGTGGATCTTGCCAGATCTCGGAAGCTAAGCAGAATTGGTATTTGGATGGGAGAGGGTCAAGGCGGGCTTTGCAGAGGAAAGCAATGGCAAACCACTCCGGCTTCTCACTTGCCCCTTGCTAGGGTTGCCAGAAGTCAGTTGTGATTTGACGACATCTCGCAAATATAAGCTTGTCAGTGGGCCTGCAGACAACCGCAGTGGTTTGAGAGTATAGTTCAGTGATGGTGAACCCATGGCCCGTGGTGGGATCCAGAAATTTTAGTAACAGGTTCCCATGGTGGTGGAATTCAAACTGTGGCGTAGCGCCAATGGGGCTGGGTGGGGCATGATGGGGGCGTGGCCGGGGATTCCAGGGGCGGGGCATTCCTGGGCGGGGCTGTGGCAAGGACACAGCTGCTGCGCCAGTCCTTGGGCGGGAAACGAGTGCAAACAGGCGCAGGCTGCCACGCACGCCAGTGCACCTCCTGCTAGACTGCTTCAAGTTCTGCGCGCTACTGCTGAGAGGAGGGGCGTAACTAAGGCAAAAATCACGTGGCAAAATCACCAGTTAGTAACCCACTCTCGGCACACACAAATAATTAGTAACCTACTCTCGGGAACCTGTGAGAACCTGCTGGATCCCACCTCTGTCTGTGGCACTCCAGATGTTCATGGACTACAATTCCCCATCATCCCCTGCCAGCATGGTCAATTGGTCTCTGCTTGCATGCATCCATGATCCATCCCATACATAAATTGGCTTCATTGTATTTGGCCGAATTCTGCAGCACCAGCTCCTGTTATTCCTTTGAGGCAAGATACGATGCTCTCCCTGGGCCCTCCCTCCTGAGGACCCACAGTCTTTCTAATGTTTATTGTTTCCTTTTCCCAATGGCCTGACCCACCCTATTATCTAGAGAGATGAAGTGGCCAGCAGTAGCTGCCCCCTTCTTCTGGTTCCTCTCCGTGGGAAGGAAAAGCAGAGTAGATACTGCACGCCTAGGAGGGCTCTAGGGGCTGGCACTGCCCAGCGATGCCAACCCCTGATTCCAGTGCTGCAAGCATGCAAGCTTCAAATCTGTTTCAGGTATTCTGCCCCCACCCCCTTTTCATTCACAGGAATAGTGCGTGAGGAACATAACATGCGATCCCATTGCATATTGGAAAGCTGGCAGTGGGAGATGTTGCAACACCCAAATTAGTGATTAACTTGCTCCCATATGGCGCTGATCATACCAAGGGATATTCAGAGTAGAAACTGAGATCTTGATGTGACATGGGAATCAGCTGTACATTCAGTGTACCTTGGAATCTTTGGGTGGCATCCTCCCAGCTTTTCCACCCAGTTTCCTTCCTCACTGTAGTCCCCTTATGTGGCTGTTGTTCATGTGGGCATCACAGTTCCCAGCAGAACCTCCGTTACGTACCCAAAGACGCAATACGCAGTAGTCAGGTCCAGTTCCAAAGTCAGCACAGGAAGTTCACACTCACAGTTGTCAAATTCAGAGGGATGGTACAGCACACATGAATCTAATGTCTATTATTGTGTTCACACTGTCCATTTACCACTGGTGAACCACTTATTTGAATTACCTGGACACCCTACAAAACATCAAGTTGAGTTGGGCAAAGATACAGCACGCCTTCCGTGCTATGGCCCCTACAGTGCTATGTAGGGGCCTTTGGGGCCTTCCGTGCTATGGCCCCAAAGATACGGCATAGCCTTCCATGCTATGGCCCCTACAGTGAAGAATCCTCCAGCCAGCCAGATCTGCCAATCGTCCGGTGAATGCATTAATGGGAGCTGGGGTGCTATTATTTATTTATTTATTAATGAGAGTATCTTTAATGTATTGTGTTTTTCTAATTGTTGCACTAGATCATAGGTGTCAAACTCGTGGCCCTCCAGATGTTATGGACTATGTTATGGACTATGGATGCTGGCAGGGGATGATGGGAACTGTAGTCCATAACATCTGGAGGGCCGCGAGTTTGACACCTGTGCACTAGATTGCTTACATTTGTTTTTATTTTGCATAATCTGCTTTCAAAATATTTTATTTAAAAATGCCACTAATCAATCCATATTTATGCACACACACACACACAAAGAAACACTATACACACACACACATATACACACACACATACATATATGAAATACACACACACACGTACATACATACATATAAACGGAGGAAGAGCCTTGGTGGTCTTTCCCTGGTTTTCGCCCCCTCCTCTATTTCAAAACAAACATCAATGCAGTTAACTTTAGCTTTTCTAGCTGTAATACAATATCCTTCTAGCCAGGGAGGTGAACCTTGAACTTAAAAGAAACAAAATTAATAGTGGGAGATATTAAAGATTGCTCATAAAAGCAACACAGAAAGTCATACTGCAGATCAAAAAATGCCGGTGTCAGAAGCCACCCAAGGCTGAGGGGCTTTCCCTTTGCCAAAATCCCACAAGGCTGTCAAGCCCAGAGGATAATGGAGCTCACAGCTGGATTCCTTTGGCTTTCTGTGACCTGTGACTTTCTCCCCCCGCCCCCAGACAGGTGAACCCCGGCAGCTGGCAGACCTCAGATCCTGCTGGGCAGGGTAATCAACAAGCGCACGGATCTGCTGTCCAGGGTTCCTGGCTTCACGGCTTGGAAACGCATTTCTGACAAGCGAGGGTAGGGAAGGCAGCGGCTGCAACACTTCATATGAAAGGGATGGAACAGAACTCAATCATTGTGTGCAGCAAGACCGAAGATTGGATTCCAGGAAACATTCTGGATCGAGATGAAAGGCCGCGCTGTAATTGGGAGCAGTTTAAACGGGCTTTATTTTCTAATTCTATTTGGGCGAAGGTTACAGATCAGATGCAAATCTTACATACGATGAGTTCTTCTCCTGTGAGGTCCTTTTGCGCCTGCCTTTATTGATTTGTCTGATGTTTTTTACGGGTTCACGTGTTTTTACAAAAATAATGTTAATTAGTGTGAACTATCCATGAGCTATTTGGGGAGAGGAAGGATATAAATGAATGGATAAATATTTGTTTCGGTCTATCTGGAAGGGTTACAGAGAAAGCAATTCTGCATCAGAAGCTCGAATCCTTCCCGAGCCAATAGGGTCATCTGCTGTGCTCTTCACTATAGCACGTCTCAGATGGTGGAAATTAGCTCCAGTCACTCTCTAGGGCTGGAGGGCAGACTGGAGTTATTTGGGTCTCGGAAAGGTCAGCTCACCCCAGATTACTTAATGCCCAAGTTGATAAATGCAGGCAGGGACATGCTAATCCTGCGCTAACCACTTCTGGAGTTATAGATAAGAAGAATTCCTTGGCAGGAATGGAATTTCCAACAGACACGCAACTGGGAAATGGAAATTTAGCAGAGGTGGGAAGAGAAATTACACTGCTGTATACTAAAGCATGGGCCAGATTTAGCTATGTTAATTGCTCTATTGTGTGTGTCTTTTTACCAAACTGATCTCTTACGCTACCTCTCATATGCTTGAACCAACATATCCCACAGCCAAATATCACCTCTGATGATGATAAACCAGTTAGTCTTTAAGGAGTCATGAGACCCTGGCTTTTCTCCCTGCAACATATTTAAGGCCAAGTTCTTACACGTAGTAATCATGCCATGAATTTCTGAGAAGCGCACGGCACACTTGGTTTCAGGGCTCACAGATCTGATCATTTTCATCGACAGATATCTGAGTTCTCCTCTCCTTTTCTCTAAGGCAGATAGGTATGGAATGTGGGAGTGGCTTGAAGCCCATTATGTAAATGAGGTGTCTGGAAAGCAGCACACCTGTCAACAACGTGTGGGCAAATGACAGCTGGCTGTAGAATGATGGAACGACACTGCTGCGTAATAAGAAAGGATTGCTGAGTG
The DNA here is from genome assembly GCF_021028975.2 of Sphaerodactylus townsendi. NCBI lineage: Eukaryota > Metazoa > Chordata > Lepidosauria > Squamata > Sphaerodactylidae > Sphaerodactylus > Sphaerodactylus townsendi. The sequence continues at coordinate 59,607,293 of NC_059435.1, read as the reverse complement.
GACGTATCACCTTGCTTCATGCTTGGCTGGGTGTGCATTGCTATACTGATGAAAACGGCCCTGGCCACTCATGAGCCAGGAGAAATGTGCTTGCCCCATTCCCAGAAGAGGGACTAGTGACTACAAGCAACTGGGAGGGAAGGCAGCATGGTATAGCCCCATCTTGTCAGATTTCCAAAGATAAGCAGGATCAATTTCTGGAAGGTAGACCTCTGCAGAGGAAGGCAACGGTGAACTATCTCTGGCTTCTCGCTTGCCTTGAAAGCCCCTTGTTTGGGTTGCCATAAGTCAGCTGAGACCTGAGGGCAGTGGTGGGATCCAAAAATTTTAGTAACAGGTTCCCATGGTGGTGGGATTCAAACTGTGGCATAGCGCCAATGGGGCTGGGCGGGGCACGACAGGGGCATGGCTGGGCGTTCCGGGGACGGGGCATTCCTGGGCGGGGCTGTGGCAAGGACACAGCTGCTGCGCCGGTCCTTGGGCGGGAAACGAATGCACGCAGGCTGCCACGCACGCCAGTGCACTTCCTGCTAGACTGCTTCAAGTTCTGCACACTACTGCTGAGAGGAGGGGCGTAACTAAGGCAAGAATCACGTGGCAAAATCACCAATTAGTAACCCCCTCTCAGCACACACAAATAATTATTAACCTACTCTCGGGAACCTGCAAGAACCTGCTGGATCCCACCTCTGCCTGAGGGTGCTTAACACATGCACCACAGGGAATTTAACTCATGGGAACGTCCTCCCCCTCCCCCCCAGTAGTATTAATACCAACCTTTTGCAGATACCCATCTGAAAAAAAAAATCAATCAGTGCCTGTAAATATGGTCACCTTGCCTCATCCCAAATGAAAACGTGAGCACAGAAAGAAGATCGGCAGTACACAAGTCTACTGGAGGAATAAACACTTGTATGAACAAGGTGAGCTGTAGAAGTTCAGGTCTGGGGCTCCCAACATTTTTTACAATACACTTATCAAAATACCATTAAAGGTTTCAATTTCAACACACCGGTCAGACATGAATGGGACTGCAGCACAAGGCAGCGCTTAATTCTCCTCTGCTGTTTTTACCATCTAAAATAGCCTTGAGGAGCTGCTGTTTATCCTGTTGGGAAAACACACTGAACAGTGTACAGGTAGGGTTCCCCCCACAGTGGCTTCTCTGGGGCCATATTACTTTGGCGAAGGGGAGTAAGACACTTAAACTCTCCACTTCATTACATCCCTGACCTGAACCAGGTATCAGAGTATCTGACAAGTGATTTGAAAAACACTGGCGGATCTGAAGATAGCTCTTCCAGGGTGCCTTCGGTGAGACCTTGATGCTGTGTTTCTTTATGAGTTCAAATCTGGAAGTAATTCTTGTCTCTTCTCACAAAAATGAAAAAAAAATCTTATCAGCCCATGTTTTTGAAAGAGCTATTCACTGTTAAAAGCTTTGACTCTCAGAGACATTTATGGTGAATTTTAGTCTTTGGTGGCTGGTTGGGGAATGACTTGGCTTGGGGAATGACTTTGAGAAAGCCAACATGTTTTTTTTAAATCCAGAATCCCCCTTGTCAACCGTGGGTCACTTATGGATTTCTCAACTTCAAAATGTTTATTTACCAAACTACGGAAAGTTCTTTGGGCATGAGCTAGGCAGCTAACACAACAGCCGTTTGGTGGGCAGAGATTATCATGACTAATTCTTGTGCTCAGTGCGGAGGAGGAGGACGGCCATGCTGATCACAGCGCACATGCATGGAAAGTGATTGTTTTGTGACCCAGTTCGTGTTGTTCAGCACTCAGTATTCACCTGGTCTTTAAATTATTCTTGAATACTGTGGGAGAGTTTTCAGGGCATAATGAAATAGCGCAGTACAGAAAAACAGATCTTAAACCATTCTGTTCAATTCTGAGAGACTTTCTGAGCATGAAAGCTTTGTTGATTGTGCCCAGCAAAAGGAAGGAAGTCATCTGGAACCTCTGAGACTATCTGGTTGGTAGGCACACAGGTGTGTGTATGTGTGTATCATAATATAATATTTTAAAATCTAAACCAAAAAAGCTTAAAATGCTTATCGGCAGTTGTGGATAAAACTTTACCAATGTACCCAATGTAAAAGGTCCACCAAAAATGTAGTAAAAGCATTGGCTGATTAGAAATCTTGTCTCAATGCATTTCCTCCTTGTGGTACATTGAGAGACGAGATCCATCAGGGCAAAAAATCTTGGCCCAACGCGCTTCCTCTTTGTGCCTCGCTGAGAGAGGAGGCGTGTTGGGGCAAGATTTCTTGCCCCAATTCACTTCCTCCTGCCCTGCACGTGCTATTCACTTTCGGCAGGGAAAATGAGAGCATTTCTGGCGTGACTTTTCGCTCCAGAGCAGAGCGAGGGCAGGGAACACCCTCCAGTGAGTAATCAGCCATTCATTTGTGTCACCCTGCTATACTGTTACAAAGTCTAACTGCAGCCACACGGAATTTAGCAGCAATAGCAGCAGCCTGAGAGTTTTCATCACTTAAGAGCTTCTTATTCAGCTCAAAATCAGTTCGGCCTGGAAATTTATTGAACACTGGAGAGATCCGTTTACTATGCAGGTAATTCTAAATTGGGCTACATAGTAAGATGTGTTCCCATGTTTCTACTTGCCCCATACCACACAGACAGGAATAGGGATTTTTTTAATACCAACCCTCCAAAAGGGCTGATGGCAAAGTGGAGCATCTGACGAGTAGGCAGACAGGTAAGCAATCAGTCAGCTGACCAGGACAAAGGTCTTCCTTTGAGACAAGTTCCTCATGCTGACAGACTTGAGTAGAATGAGAATGTTTATAGTAAGCAATGAACTAGGACAGTGATGTAGCTATAGATTCTTAATGGGGTGGGTAAGGGGGCGTGGCCATACTCCCATCCATCCCTGTGGGTGTGGCCACACCTCCCCAAGCTCCGCCCCCTGCCTCAGTGCTCCAAGGCAGAGGATGGCAGTTTCCCCTGCCCCACCCACCCGCCTGCCCGATCAGCCTCCGCCCCCACCCCCTTCACCCTCTCCACCAGCTGGAAGCCCAGCCTGCAGCCAGCAGTCCCTTCTTCCCTCCCCTCCAGGCAGAAGAGACTGTGGTCCTCAGCCTCAGAGAGGTACTTTTATAAGCACTGAGGCCGGGGGCGGGGCTACGCCTTCCAAACCCCACCCCCTGTCTCAGTGCTTATAAAAGCAGTTCTCCGAGGCAAGGGATGGCAGTCTCTTCTCCCCGGAGGGGAGGGAAGAAGGGACTGCCGGCTGGGAGCCCTGTCGGTTGGGGTGGGAGCAGTTAGGGGAATGGGGGGGCGGAACATCGGACATGTAATGGGGGTTTGAACCCATGAACCCCCCCCCCCCTTACCTACGTCCTTGGCCTAGGATTGATTCTCTGGAATCACTTTTCCTAAAATCAGGAGGATTCCAGTCTGTGATGCTCATATCCCACTTCTAATGGCCTAACATTCTTTCCTTCAGCCAGCAGCTCTGGTAATCCAGTAGCAAGGCACCCCCCTCCCCCCACACAAACATTTGAACCATGTGGCACCTAACATTATTCTGCTCTTGAATACCTCCTGCACATGCCTTCATGTATTTACTGTCATCACCAATGGCTCCTTCTGCAGGTGTCCAGAGAAAAAGGCAGAATCACAACTGTACAAAGCCCGAAGGGTTTGACCCAGAACATCCCCTTGGCTAAGCCAGGTTCATCTGAAGTCGCAGGTCCGCCCATGGATGCTGCCATCAGAGAAGGGGGAAACTAAAATAATCAACACTGACAGAATTGCAAGATGCTCGGCTGAACATGAGCGACGGCTAGGCAGTGGCTACAAGCGTACCTGCGAGGTCAATGCGCTCGGCGAGTTGATGCAGATGAAGAGTTCTTTCTACACCAGAAATTAAATCGTGGGGGGAAATGTGTCTAACTGCCTAACTTGCAATTTCCCTTTTGTCAAAGTATTTAGATTGAAACTGATGGGTGTCCCAATGATTCCAGTTGGCTTCGATCTAACTGCCAGGTCCAATGTTAGTCTTCCCGCAATGGAGGAGAGCCTTTGGAAGTGAGGACAGGGTGATATAGTTTATTCTTTCATTCATGTTTTCCCTGCTCCTTTCTGTCAACACTGGCGCCCAAGGTGGCTTACCGCATTGCATACACAGTTTAAAACAAAACAGTTTTCAAAGGGTGAGCCCAAAAGGCTCTTTTTAATCTCCACAGTTCTGCTAGAAGGCTGGAGGGAGAGAGGATCTGTGCATGGCTGCCAGACTCTCGGAATGTGTGGATATAATGTCAGGAAAGGTCTGTAGACAGACCTAGAAATGGACAAATTCTCCTTCATTAACCTCTGGACATGTCTAAATGCTATTGGAGGCCTTTGCTATTATCTTCAAATGAGACAGAGGCAGAAAAAACTAAACTCATAGTCTTCAGTGAATTTACAAGTGTTAGTTAGTTAGATCCTCCCATGCTAAATAGCATATCAGACAACAAGGTCCGGTCTTGGGCGAGTGTTTGGAAGATATATAAGCGTGGGGAGCTGATTCCAGCAAGACACCCCAATCATATACTAAGCAGAGCAGAATAAAAGAGACAGATTCTCAGTTGGTTTTTAAATAAGTTTACTAACTATAAGGGAGGGTTACATGGAGACAAAATAAGAAACCCTTTCTTTCCTGTTACTTGTCAACATTACTATGTATTTGGTTACATTTTGCTAACTATGTGCTGTCCTATTGTCTCAGCACATGGCTCCATTTCTCTCACGTCTTCATCCACCTCAAGCGAAGAAACCAAGTTAACTATATAACTCCTTATATTCGTGCTCACTAATATGTAAGCAATGGCTATCTGACTGACCAATAGCTAATCAACAATAAACATAAACAGAGACTTCAGACTTCAGATCCATCTGAAGATGCCAGCCACAGATGCAGGCGAAACGTCAGGAGAGAATGCTGCTAGAACACGGCCATACAGCCCGGAAACCACACAGCACCCAAGAGACTTCAGCGACTTGTTTACATAAACACAGTTAACCCTTTGTATGACTGAGTTGTGACAGGCACTTGCAAAATCCTAACAACAAGCAAGAGGGTATGAAGTTCAGGTGCTGGAATAGCCTGGGATCCTTGTACAATGCAGAAGCAAAATGCAAGAGCTGGGGAATCTATCAGTGGCCATGAAAAATTAGAGAGGAATAGCTTTGTTCCCTAGGGTAGGATACTGCCATTCCCTTCCATCACTACAGGGATTTTAGCTCATTTCCAAATTCATTCCATTTTAACTCATGTGTCCCTCATCTGGCCCAAATCCAAAAGGCCCCACTGGATCTCTGATGACGACCACATTACCGAAGATCTGTTCCCTGGGTCAAAAAGAATGAGCGCATTTTCCTTAAACTGCTAATTAAGCTTGCAAGACACTGTGGAAACAAGGAGTTCTTGCAAACTAGAAAGCAAAATCGCATAAGCCCTTTGTTTTCTTCTATATATGTAATCCAAATCCATATTAAAAAGCCTAACATACTTCTCTGGCAGGTTCCCATAAATATTTTCCACAAAAGTTCATTTTTCCACATGAGCAAACTCTGAGTATGTGCGTGAGTGTGTGTGTGCAAAAAAAAAAAAAACACAATGCAAACAAACCTAATTCTTGATATGGAACTTAGAGAATTCTTGGCACTATTGTGTGGATTTGAAATGACATCAGTTTTACTGTCTATATTGAAACCTAACCACATTTCTTTGTTCTGAACACACTGGCTTGGGATTCCATCTTTTGTACAGCCTTTATTGTGGATAGGATGGGATTAAAAAGTGACCGTCTGTATTTGGAGTAACTCAGATTTCTACACCACAGACTCAGAGACTGCCCAAAGCACCATTTTCTCCTTCCAGGAGGGCCTGGGAGTATTGTGAGCTTGAAGAACATGTGAACCTTGGACAACTCAGAGATTACATCCAGTCTGGCCTCTTACATTCTTGCCAGTGACAGTTAAAGAGCCAGCTAAAGGCAGACGCAGACACTTTTCCACACACAAACTCACTGTGTGACTTTCTTACCAACTTTGGTTTGACTACCTCCGTTGACCTAGCCATTTTTATCCCATCTTAACTACTACTCCTGGCCCTATTTTATCTTCACAATTAGGGCTGCCAGCTCTGGGTTAGGAAATACCTGGAGATTTGGGGGCTGAAGTTTGAGGGGGGGGAGGTTTGGGGGGGGAGGGGAAGGACTTCAATGGGGCACATAGTCTGCCTTCCAAAGCAGCCGTTTTCTCCAGGTGAGCTGATCTCTGTCGCCTGGAAATCAGTTGTCATCCCAGGAGATCTCCAGGCATCACCTGAAGGTTGGCAGTTCTGCTCACAGAAGCCCTATGAAGTAGCTTAAGTTGAGAGGAAGTGACTGGCCCAAAATGAGTTTCAATGGAGAGTGGAGTTTGAACAAGCCCTATATAATACAGCAGACCAGTTTGCTCTGTGCAAGTGCCTTGTGGCTATGGATCGTTTGTCTCCCAGAGCTAGCAAGGCCTCATGGACAGAGTATCAGACTAGGATCTTGGGAAATTTGCTAGGTGGACCGGCTGCACCCTCTCATCATAACCTCACAGGGCTATTGTTGTGAGAAAACATGGAGGGGAGGACAACGAAGAAGAAGGGTCTGGATTTATATCCCCCCCTTTCTCTCCTGTAAGGAGACCCAAAGGGGCTTACAATCTCCTTTCCCTTCCCCCCTCCTCAACAAACATCCTGTGAGGTGGATGGGGCTGAGAGAGCTCCAAAGAACTGTGACTAGCCCAATGTCATCCATCTGGCATGTGTTGGAGTGCACAAGCTAATCTGGTTCACTAGCTATGCCTTCACAGTTCGAGTGGCAGAGCAGGGAATCAAACCCAGTTCTCCAGATTAGAGTGCATCTGCTCTTAACCACTACACCACGCTGGCTGCCGATGGGCAGTAGATTCAAGGCAGACAAAATGAAACACTTTTTCACACAGTGAGAGGTTAATATGTGGAATTGGTTGCCGGAGGATGAAGCGATGGTCACAAGCCTAGACAGCTTTAAAACGGGATTAGAGAGTCATGGAGGATAAGCCTCTCAGCGGCTACTAGCCCTGATGATTAAAGGGAACCTCCACATTCAGAAGCAATCAACCTTGGAATCCCAGCACCAGGAGGAAGGCCTGTGTCTCTATGCCCAGTTGTAGGACCTGCAGAGGAACTAGTTCGCCACTGTGTGAGACAGGATGCTGGGTTAGATGGACCACTGGTCTGATCCAGAAGGACTCTCCTTATGTTCTCAACACTCTATAATGCAATCCTAAGGAGAGTTACTCCAGTCTAAGCCCATTCATTTCTGTGGATTCATTTCCAAGAAGTGACTTGGAAAGCCGATCGGGGAGAAAAGCAAGATATAAACAAATAAGTGCATAAATGAATACACTTCAGTGCATACCAAGAGTTTCGGTATAAGGAATGTGTAAGGAATTCCATAGAAGCAGAAATAAAAGGCTTTTTGGGTGTAAAAGACCGTTTATTAAGACATCTTAGAAAGCTCACGTACACGCAGTGGCAGGAATGAGACCTCCCGCCAAAAACACAGGTTATAACTCACTGCATCCCATTCCCCCTCCCGGATTCCCATGGGAACGGAGGCCTCATCTCCCTCGGAGAGATAAGGTCTCCGTCGAAGAAGCTATTGCGTCGCCAGTGGAATGTAGTCAAGGTAGAGGCTGGCCCGCACATCAACACCTTTATTGAATCCTTTACACTCTGCCTCCCTTAAAGACTTCTCCAGAAAGGCCCGATGGAAAGCAGAAATTGAGACGTCAATATTTTCGGAGTAGACCATTTGATTATACCCAGAGGAATACCCCACCCAAGAGACCAAATATTGTAAGCGTTTGCGATTAAAGCGAGAGTCCAGGATGGCGTCAATCTCTGACCATCAATAATAGTCGGTGGGGGCCTCTCTGGCGGGTCGTGCCAGGCATCGGAAATGGGAGCCTCCTTGAGTAAACTGGAATGGAAGACAGGATGGATGTTACTAAGAGAATTAGGCAAGTCCAATCGGGCAGTGACATCATTAATTACTTTAGTAATCTGAAAAGGTCCCATGAATCTTTTGCCTAATTTTGAAAATTTATGCACGTCTCTGAGGTTTTTGGTAGACAAATACACCCAGGCGCCCACACGCAGAGGGAAATCCGGGCGGTGCTTATCCGCTTTGAAGTTTTTTGGGAGTCTTTAGCCTGTTGTAAGGCAGCCTGGACCATTTTCCACCCCTCGGCCAGAGAAGAAATCCATTGTTGAAACTCCGAGGATCCAATGCTTCCATGCAGGTAGTTGTGGCATGGAAGGAGCCTTGACGGGACACAATTTCAAAGATGCTTTTGTACTGCTATGAACCGCATTGTTATAGGCGTACTCTGCAAACGGAATCAGCTTCGCACCAATTGTCTTGGTGATAGTTGGTGTAACAACGCAAATACTGCTCTAGGGTTCTGTTCGTTTCTCTCCGACTCACCGTCACTTTGAACGGCGGCGACAGCGAGCCCCAACAACCCTAGAAAAGCTTTCCAGAACTTTGAAATGAATTGGGGGCCGCGGTCGGAGACCACCTTAACGGGGGCGGAGTGTAGACGGTAAACATGCTGAATGAACAGACGAGCTAACTTAGGAGCGGAGGGGATGGAAGCACAGGGAATAAAATGGGCTTGTTTAGAAAATAAGTCCACCACCACCCACAAGACCGCGTTGCCATGACTTTCTGGCAAATCTGTAATAAAATCCATGGAGATGACTTCCCAGAGGCGGGAGGCCACCGGAGAGAGGTTTCAACAGACCATGGGGTTTTCCCCGAACGCTCTTGGCTTCAGCACAAACAGAGCAACCTTTAATATACGTCTCAATGTCCTTGCGCGTAGCGCCGCCACCAGAACTGACGGGCGGGCCAAATGCAGAGTTTTTAGAAAGCCAAAATGTCCAGCCGAAGCAGGCGTCATGGCAGGCCTCGAGAACCTGCTTTCACGGAGGAGACATCGTACCAACAATCCCCGCCAAACGCCATTCTCCAAACGCTATAATTGGGAGTCACCTTCCTCCGTCGGAGGCTCGCGCGAGCCCTCGCCTCCCTCGAGTTCCCGTAGGAAAGGAGAGACCAGGCTGGGAATGGGCGGAGAAGGAGGAGCGGATGTCTGAGATCGGGTGACAGCCAGCCCTAATTGGGAAGGGGAGAGAACAGTGCGTGGAATGTCCCGTGAGGCAGCTCCACCCCTCCCGGGTGGCCTTTCCGGGGAAAAAGTGGACCGTGAAAGAGAAACGAGAAAAGAAATCGCCCAACGAAGTTGCTTCGCTGGACATCTTGGGGGGGTGGAGAGGGCGTAGTTCTTGTGATCTGACCAGAACTTGAACATGTCTGTTTAGCCCCTTCCAGCCAGTGGCGCCAAGTGGAACTGCTACTTTGATGGCCGCAGTCTCTTTATCCCCTACAGTCCAGTTGAGCTCAGCACCGGAGAATTTCTTGGATAAATAAGCACACGGAACCAGCCTACCATCTTTATTTTTCTGGGGCTGCCCCAAGCGCTTTGTCCGAGGCATCCACGTGAACCACAAATGGGAGATCCGGATCAGAGGTGCTTCAGGATAGGTTCGGCAGTAAAAGCAGATTTTAAAAGCTGAAAGGCTGTCTGACATTCTTTAGACCAGGAAAGGGGCCCCGGGTTTGGCAGTCAATCGATCTTTACCCTTAGTGCGAATAGAGGTCTGTGAGTGGGAGAGTCAGTTCAGTTGGGTGAATAAAGTCACGATAGAAAGTAGCAAAACCCAGAAAAGATTGGAGCTCCTTTCGGTTGGTAGGGGCAGGCCACTGGAGGACTGCATCAATCTTAGCAGGATCCATCTTGAGGCCCTCGGGCGAGATCCGGTAACCCAAATAGTCAATAGAGGTTTGGTGGAAACAGCATTTCAAAGTTTGGCAAAGAGGGAGTTGTTGAGCAAACGTTTCAATACTTCTCGAACCAACGCCATGTTCCTCCATGGTTTGCTAATAGATTAAAACGTCATCTAAATACACAACTACTCCCTTGTACAAAATAAATCATGGAGAACTTAGTTGATAAAGAGACCACTTGAAAGCTCCAGTGGCCCCACTTAACCCGAATGGCATTATTAAGTATTCAAACTGTCCAAACTTCGTGTTAAATGCAGTCAGGTGTTCATAGCCCCTCAGCAATTCTGACTCTATAGTAAGCTTCAAGTCCAACTTAGTGAAGATGCTAGTCCCTTGCCCAAATCGCGTCCTAGAAGGTCCTTTTGATTAACGACGAAAGGGTATTTATTGGACAGAGAGACTGCATTGAGTCCTCGGTAATCGGTGCAGAGCCGTAAAAAGAGCCATCTTTCTTTTACAAACAATACAGGAGCAGCGTGTGTGTGTGTTTGGTAGCCCGCCAGATGAACCCAGGTTCTTGTCTAAGAAGGCACGAAGTTCCTTCTCCCTCATTGGGACTCATGCGGTAGATTCTACCTTTGGACAGCTGCGCCTGGCTGTATTACGATTTTGCAGTCAATGTCTCTATGGGGTGGCAGCTGATCGCATTCTTGCTCCTGAAATACTCTGGCCAAATCTTGGTAAGCTGGTGGAATGTCGGTAGAATCGGAGAACAAGTTAGAGCGAGCATCGCTGATGAAGCCAGGGGGGTGTCCCAGGAGAAGCCGAACAATTCATGTGTTCACCGCAGGGGTCAGTGAATTCTAAAGATCCTTTCTTTCCAAATGAATTTTGGTTCATGCAACAACAACCATGGCAGAACTATGGAGTGTTTTGGCCACTGGCTGCCAGAATAAAACTAATTTTCTCCCAATGGTCGGCGCAGCGGAGGAGGACCTGCATTTTGAACTGGGCCAGTCCTTCGCTTCCCCCGAGAGGACTGCCGCCCATTTGGGTGAATGGGGACTTAGTCTAGACCCAGTTCCTCCGCCACCTGGGGCATTAATGCAATGGGAGCAGCCAGAATCTACAAGGGCTGAGGCTATAATAGTATGCTTAGCAGGTTGGCCAGAAACGCTTGGATTGTGATGAGGGCGCTGCCTTCACTCACCGCGTCTGTCGAACCCATGTCCATGGGGGGGGCTGAAGAAAGGCACCCACCTCTGGAATTCAGCCTTCAATAACTGCCTTGAACGCGCCTGTTGGGGGCGGCCCGGATGGTGGCTTGGCAGATGGGGTGCGCTGAAGCCGGAGCGGTTGGCTTCTGTTTTTCGGGCAGTTGGCTGCTAGATGACCTGGTCCTCCGCAGTAAAGACACAATCCCAGCCGGGCGACACGCCGAGGTGGTCTCGGTGAAGCGGGTTGGGCTTCATTGGTGGTCGCGAGTAGTGGTCGTAGTGGCGGGTTTCCCCGACGCCACTTGGGGATCCCAATTCGATCCAATCAGCAATAGTGGGATCCGAATTAAAAACACTGTTTCACGCAACTTGCCGTCGACAGCATCCGAGAAGTATTAAGCATTTCATGCGCTCAGGCCACTCAGGAGGAGTCGAGCGGCGCGCTGCACAATTCACGGGCAAATTCTGCAAACGAAGCCGGTTGCCTTGCTGGATAGATTTGATGGTGCGAGGATAGCTTCATTTTCAGCACCTCGGATCTTGGAAGCGAGCCCTTGAAGGCTTGGAGGAATGCGGGCACCGTCTTGAGTGTATCCTCATCTTGCAGGTTCAAAAGAGTCACAAACCAGTCGGCTGCTGCCCCATCCAGGACTGAGCCGATGTCCCGTATTTTTTCACGCTCAGACCGGTATAAATCGTCATAGTCCTGCATGTGGGCATCGAGGGGCAAGATGAAGTAGGGAAGGTTGGAAGCGGTCCCATCGAAACGGGCAGGTATTGGAGGGCTGGAATATCCCCTCTCCATGGCCAAGCCCGCAAGGGCGGTGGTTGCGCAGGGGCTGCCAGGTCGGTGGAGGTGGAGGTACCAACGCCGGTGCCGCTGGCGTTCTGGCGGAAGCCGGTCCTTGGAAGGTGGCAGGACCCAGCAGCGTCGCCCCTCTGGCGCCGGCTGTGCCAGTGACAGCGGAGACTCCAACTTGGGTTGTCCTGTTCTGCTGCTGCTTCAGTTCCCTCTCCAAGGCAGCCAGCTCTCTCTCCTTGCGAGTCAATGCATCCCGGTCTCTTTGCAGGTTTTCACGCTCTTGCTGCAGCTGTTCTCCTTCCTCTTCCCATAGCTGCCGCTCACGGCCCATGCTTCTGGGCATCTTCAAGTAGCCCACTTCTCATCCCCCCCAGCCTTTCGATGGGAGAGGAATAGATCCGAAGGCGAGTGCAGGCTCTTCCGACTCCTCTTCCTTCTGACCGCGAGGACGTCAAGCCCACCGTGGCTCCATCGACACTTCAGATCCAGCTGCTAATCCGGGATCTGGGGCCACGGATTCTTAGGGGCATCACCAAAGTACGCAGTCCAGGAATCGCTCAATGGACTCCTGCGCTGTCGCATGAAAGCGGTCAGACCCGCCTTCCTCCGCGACAGGCTGCACCCGAGGTTTGTAATCCACATGGAAACGGGCAGATATCCGATCCACAGGCTTCATCCATAGATAGCCTCCAAACGACTTCCATGTAAGTCCACATGACGCTTCGCCCCTCGCGTCGACGTGAGTACACTAGGGAAACAGTGCACAAGATCTTAAGAGGGACGGGATAGAGTGGTACCAGCGAGACCGCGGGTTTTGGGTAAAAGACCGCTTATTAAGACATCTTAGAAAGCTCACGTTTATAACGCAGTGGCAGGAATGAGACTCACCAAAAAACACCGACAGGTTATAACTACCGCATCCATTCCCCTCCCGATTCTCATGGAACGGGAGGCCTCATTCCCTCGGAGAGATAAGGTCTCCGTCGAAGAAGCTTTCGGCCTCGCCGCCTCCGCCTGTGGAATGTAGTCATATCGGGCGGCTGGTCTGCATACATCAACACCATTGAATCCTTTACAGAATGGTTACAGGGTGTTCAACCTAGCACACCTAGATGTCTCATGGGATTACATTCTCATCAGTCTTCCTGCCAGCATGGCCAATTGATGGGAATCATAGTCCATGAACATCTGGAAGGCTAGAGTTGGACGCCCATAGATTAAAGGATCACAAGGAGGAAAAGATGACCAGCACAGCAGGAGGCATCCATACACATCTTGAGGCCAAATGGAACATGTCTGTTTCCCTTTCACTCACCTGCACTTCCTCATTGGAACTCCGACAATGGTCATCGGCCCTCTGGGGCTGATAGCTCTACATATGTTATTCAGCTGGGTGAATGCTAAATTTTAGAAGGCTGGAGTGCTGCACCCAAAAGAAATCAACACTGCCAGACTCCACTGAAGTTCCTAAGCTGGCTTCTTTCAACAATGACCTGACAAACATTTTTCAAAGAGGAATGCTGCTAGCCCCAGTCCAGTGCTCCTGGGCTACAAACTAATGAAGCACAGAGTCTTGCTTGTCAAGGTGATGTTCTGGGCCCTATCCAAGGGGTGCCAGTACTTAGAGATGGGGGGGGGGGAAATGGCACCTGGAGAAAAACCTGCTATATTCCAGAGGCACTGGTTGGCCCCCCATCAGTTTTTCCGCCAGCATGCCCCACCAATTGGCCATGCTGGCAGGGGCTGATGGGAATTGTAGTCCATAACATCTGGAGTGCCAGCGTCACACCCTTCTTTTAAAATAATGGTGGCGCCCTGGAGAAGCTCATGTTATTGGAATCCAAATTTGTGAAGTTTAATTCAAAAAGAAAACTGAACCGGAAGTTAAGCGCTTCTCAATCTCGACAAACACCCCGCGCTGGCAGCAGGACTGCTCCTTCTAAAAGTCAGTACGGAGCCTCCGGGCCAGAGCAGGCCTGGGCGGGCGGGCCAAGCAAGGGCACTTGGTGGTGGAACAACCCGAGAAAAAAACCTGCTCCAGGCACCCCCATCTTCCCATGCCCCCCACCCCTCTGTGCCCCACTTACTTGGCTGAGCCACCACCAGGCGCCCCTTGGCCCCGCCCCGCCAGGCTGCTCTGGCGGAGGCTCCGCCGGCTGAAGGAGCAGTCTGGCGGGGTTGAGGGGAAGGGCGCTGCTGGCGCGACTCCTCCTGGCTGCTTTGGCTGGTGGAGGCCCGCTGGTTTGAAGCGGCGAGCTCAGCGGGGATGAGGGGAAGGGTGTGGCGGCGATTCTCCGTCCCCATGTGACCAGCTTGCATGCGCCTGGAGACATGTGACCCTACATGTCCTCATGAGCACTCCGCCTCTGCCGTTGTTCCTTGTGCAACGACGCTCCACACTGCGCAACCCCAACTGCAGACATCATCTTATCTAGCTTATACTGCAATTTTTTTTTCATGCACAGCTCAATAATGCATTTAGACGTGAGATTTCCCTGCCAAAGTGTTCCTTTCAGAAAGGCTACTTGGATTGCTGCAACAGCTGAATAAGATTTCACAACGAATGACACAGAAGAGCACTCTTGCGCTGAAGGCGGGAACTGCTGATAAAGCAAAGAACATGAGCCTTGATGGATCAATAAAAGAGCCCTCTGCTTTTTCCAGCTGCAGCCAGCCATGATCTCTCCAGGATATTTTTACTCTTCTCTTCCTCCAAGGAGCTCAGAGAAGTATGCCCAGGGCTGCCATCCTCATCCTCACAACAACCCTTCTTGGCAAACTGAGGACTTCAGCTTGGGTCTCATAGACCCCAGTCCAGCACACAAACTCAGTGTTTGGTAATGTATGGCCCCACCATGGTGCTCCCTGTCACTCATCTGCTTCGTGAGTCTTTGGGGTGAAATCTACGGGGCTTTGCATGGGGCAAGAAGAAACACGTAGTTTGGGGGCACTTTGTATCAATTGACTTAACAAGAAAAAGAGTTGATTTTTATACCCTCAAAACAGCAGCTTAGAAACTCCTTCCCTTCCTCTCCCCACAACAGGTATCTTGTGAGGTAGATGGGACTTACAGAGTTCTGAGAAAACTGTGACTAGCCCGAGGTCACCTAGTAGGCTTCATGTGCAGGAGAAAGGAAACAAATCTAGTTCACCAGATAGGAGTCTACCACTTATGTGGAAGAGTGGGGGAACCGGTTCCCAGATCAGAGTCTGCTTCTCTTAACTACTTCTGCTTCTCTTAACCAGGAGCAGCAGTGGTGTAGTGGCTAAGAGCAGTGGCTAAGAGCAGGTGCACTCTAATCTGGAGGAACCGGGTTTGATTCCCTGCTCTGCCGCTTGAGCTGTGGAGGTTTATCTGGGGAATTCAGATTAGCCTGTACACTCCCACACACGCCAGCTGGGTGACCTTGGGCTAGTCACAGTTCTTCGGAGCTCTCTCAGCCCCACCCACCTCACAGGGTGTTTGTTGTGAGGGGGGAAGGGCAAGGAGATTGTAAGCTCCTTTGAGTCTCCTGCAGGAGAGAAAGGGGGGATATAAATCCAAACTCTTCTTCTTCTTCTAAACCATTCTTTTTCTTCCTGGGGTCTTCTGGCTTACCTCTTCCCAGGTAAGAGCATCAGGGTCGTGCCTCCTTAGTTTGGTCATAGTCACAGGCTATGTTCTGTCTCTGGGCTTGGAAACCTGTGGCCCTGCTTGGAGTGACGTTCCCCTTTCTTTGAAAAGCAAGGAACCAATCTAGCTTCTGTTTGCCTCCTTGGTGAAAAAGTTGCAGAAAGAAAGAAAGAAAGAAAGAAAGAAAGAAAGAAAGAAAGAAAGAAAGAAAGAAAGAAAGAAAGAAAGAAAGAAAGAAAGAAAGAAAGAAAGAAAGAAAGAGAGAGAACCCCTTTGTCCCCTGAAAAGAACAAAATTGCCTCAATCACACAAAGACACTTGGCTTAGAGCCTCCCAACATTTGTGGAACCCACTGACATTTTGTGTTTGGCCCCAGAACCACGCAAGCAATTTTATGCTGGAGTGGCACCAACTAAATTTTATCAAAATTCCAAAAGAGCACATCTGCTCAGCAAAGTTGTGAGGGCAGAGGCGTAGGAAGGGGGGGAAAGCACCTGGTGCACCGGTCCCTGCTCCTCCCCCGTCCTGCCACACCCCCACAGGGGCTCATGCCTGGCCCCTTGGAGCTACGCCTCTGGTGGGGGGTGGGGGCCCCACTCTAACTACTGCACCACACTACTACAGCTTCCAAGGCATTCCAGCCCTTCCCCTTATGTTTGTTCTCAGCATCTGATGTATGGAAGTGCACTTCTCTGAAACTGAAGAGACCGCTTGGAAAGAAATGGTTTGAGATGCTTGCAAAATTCCCCAAGCGTGTGCAGGTTTTCAGTCACCATCTACGTCACAAGTACTATCTAATACAGACCTGGGCATTATACAGCCCGAGGGCCATATCCGGCCCACCGGATGACCCTGACTGGCCCCCCTTCCGTGCTGGGGAGCGAGGCGCCTTTGAAAGCCCCGCAGAAGCCGGTTGCCTTGGCTGCTGGCTTCTGCGGGGCTTTCAAAAGCGCCTCGCCCCCCTGCCTTTTGGCCTGGCCCTCCACAATATTTTCTGTTTCTTATGCGGCCCCATGGAAAAAATAATTGCCCACCCCTGATCTAATAGGACTTTGTGGCCTACTTTGGACCTAGGCTGTGGCTGAGGGCACCTGATAACAGGAATGTTTCTGAAACTGACCATGGCCAGGTCTGGATAATGTCTGGATGGGAGACATTTCAGCTCAAGTGGTATTATGGGGAAAAGGAAGAATATGAATGTAATAAAGGAACAAATATAGATGCAGCACCACATGGCAACAAATGAAATCCCACTAATCTGATGAAATATCTGATGAAAGAATTGTACTTCCTCCAGCACTCAATCATATGAGAATATGTCATATGCCTGCAACCAAAATGCTCGGTTGTGATGGGGGAAGTTTGGATCCTCTGCAATAAAGGAATAATAATCCCATATGGGCTGAAGCCAAAAACTTCTCAAAAGACTTCCAGAAGTGATCTGGATCAACCCACAATTCTACGTGACACAGAGTGGACCCCATTCTCTGGAGAATGTGCCACCCACATCCAAAATGTCAACAAAGCAATTCCCTTCTTGTATGTATATTTAAATTGTGGCCACCGGTTTGCACTAAGCGTCAGATTTTCTACTTGGGGTTCAAGATCTCCCTCTCATTATCTGCACAGCGGGGCGAGGGGCTAGGAGGACTTTCGTAGTGTTTGCCCAACTGAACACGATGTATAGAGTTCTTTTTCAATGGTCTCGCTTTGCGTGACACGGCTTTATTATTTGCATTTCAGCATAAAAGAGGTTTTCATTCAGAGCGATCCCTCACTGAGTCTTTGAAAGCAGCTTGGTGGACAGAGAGGTGCTTAATTATCGGCCAGGCTGCCTTCAAGGACTACGCTGGAACACAGGGCTGTCTTGTTACTATAACAGCATTAGGACTGACACTGTAAACAGAGCTTGTGTGATCCAGTCAGGCACAGCTTTCGCCTTTGGCACAGGGGTTGTACGAGATGGACAAACCCACAGAGTTGGTGCTTTTTCGTATTCAGCTGAGGAGAATCAAGCTGTGGAGGAGGATCAGACCGAGTTCCCCAAAACCAAATCGAGTCTGGCCACTGTTCTGAGTTTCTGTCCCAGCTTCCAAAATACATTGCCCTGTGCCATGTGATTTCCCGAGTGTTGTACGCTACCGTCGGTCCAAGACAGTGTAAGAGAATCGTGCCATCATTTCACTCAGGTTGTACGTCTAAAGATTGCCGTAAGGCTGGCTGAACAGTTATAAGCCCCAAAGCCTTTTTCACTCAATTGATATTAATAGCAACAGTTCTGCAGCCACCTTCTGTCTCTCGCTCACAGACACACACACATAAAGAGCCCAAGAAAAAGCATTACCTTGATCGCAAACAGCAGAGACTGTGCTTTCCTCTCGTGGATCGGCAGGAGGAGGATAAACAGCCACCTAGCAGACCGGTCCACCGGAGAGTTCTTTCAATCGCGCTTCAGCTAGTGGCTTTAAGTTTGTGCTCTGAATAGAGGCTGTGTTATTTTAACCGCAGGATTTCCAGTCATGGGGGAGGAGAGATGGATTAGGTACGTTTGCAATCTAATGCTTTGCATTCATCGCAGGAGAAGCCAACAGCTCCTCGTCTGATGGAAAGAAGGACTTGGGGTTGAGAGATACATTTCACGAGACACCCCCCCCCCCACCAATTATGCTTAAACTAACAGGCAATAGGATGGTGCAAAATTCCAAAGGAGTAAGATAACATGGGCTTGTGTTCTTTCCTAAATAAAAGGCATGTGTGGAATTTCATGCCAGAGATGGACACATGGGAGGCAGAGTAAAAACGTATTCTGTGGAAGAAGAAGAGGAGGAGGAGTTTGGATTTATACCCCACCTTTCTCTCCTGTAAAGAGACTCAAGTGGGCTTACAAGCTCCTTTCCTTTCCTCTCCCCACAACAGACACCTTGTGAGGTAGGCGGGGCTGAGAGAGTTCTGAAGAACGGTGACTGGCCCAAGGTCACCCAGCAGGAATGTAGGAGTGCGGAAACACATCTGGTTCACCAGATAAACCTCTGCCACTCAAGTGGAGGAGTGGGGAATCCAACCCGGTTCTCCAGATTAGAATCCACCTGCTCTTAACCACTACACCACACTGGCTGGAACCAGTCTCTGCAAGGAACCAATCTCTGCGAGGATACCAAAACATGTCTCACCAAGTAGCATTCACGGCACCTGCTAAAGAGGGCTCCAGTAGACTGATGGGCCCCACCAAGTGTGTCCTTCTGGGTCCCTGGTTCCATGCTGTTCTGAAATATGCCTTCCACTCAACGTTTTGGGAGAAATGTTCTGAAATATGCCTTCCATTCAACATTTTGGGAGATTGGCCCCAATAACTTTTAGAGAGCAGTCCAAAGCAGGTCTATTTGGAATTCTACTTAGATGTATTCAATGGACTTTGCTCTCCGGAAAGTGTTCTTAGGATCACATTGTCAGCACGGACAAAGCTCAATCATCTTTTTAGTGGCCCCTCAGGAAGAAAATCGCAATGAGAAAATGATACATTTTGCATGAATAACAAAACAGAGGATGGAGCTACCCTTTGTTGAGATGCGCTCCAGCTGCAGAAATAATTGGGCTGTCTTTGTGACCATTTGCCAACTCTGCTTTTAATGGTTAATTAAAAATAGGTGGCAAGATAGGCATGACTGTACAGTCATCAGCAGGATTGGCATACCTATTCAAACAACCCTAGAAGGGGCTTGAGATGCTAATGAATAAACAACATGTCCAAGAGATGCCCCCATACATCTTATATGCATTGCAGAAGATTCCGGAGTGCATGTCTCCCACTGGGAAATGTAGTCATGGAAGGTGGTGATACAGTGCTCAGAATTAGTGCCTTGAAGTCCTATTCATTTGTTCATTTGTCTCCATTTTAGTGGTACATCAACGGATTTACTGACATGTTTAATTTTTTCATACCTTGCCTTTCTTCCCAAAGAGGGAACCCAAAGAGGCTTATTTCATTCCCCTTTCTTCCATTTTCCTCCACATTTCAAAATACATCAGATTAAAATGTGGAAGCTCTAATGGATCAAGGAAGAATTCCCTAGAAAATTAAGGATTTTCTCCCCATCACAACATCCCAAAATCTATATAACAGGACATAGTAATTGTTCTGCCCCCCAAGTGAATCTATTTGAGGTGCTCTGTACTTGCCTGGGACAGAGTGGGGGAGACACAAGCCAGGTTCAACAGTTCTTACAATGGGTTTATTACCTGAGAGAAACAAGACCCTAACTCCTCCCTTGGGTCTATCTAATCAGAATACTTGCTTGTCTTGAGCAGGTTTGCAACTGTAGACTGTGTCTTCTCTTGGTTGCTTTCAAGAAAGTCCACTGTGTCTTGCTTCCTTTCAGTTCCTTCAGTCTTTGTCTAGATTTAATTACTGTTAAACTTAACTTGTGCTATAAGGACCACCATACAATAATATGGACGTCACGAATATTCCGATCTCCAACTACTCTTAGCACCTCACTCTGACTGACTGGCTAGAACTAAAACAGGGGATTGCTGGGTAAAAAAAGGAAACTGCCTATTGGGAAATGTCTTAAAGGGACAGGGGCTAACTAAAATACCCTCCCTTAGAAGACTTAACAAAGAACTAAAACCATGCTAACTATGGGGAAACCAAAGCTTAATGAGGAAATAACAAAAGCCTCTGTGGGGGCATGACAGTAATGGCCAGCTCACTAGAACATTCTGCTTATGTCACATTTGAAAAATTTGATGCATTGTGCAAAATCATAGATTGCAGTTGTGCGGGATGCTTCAGATTATCTGTTCACTGAATGCAAGGTTCTGGCAAAGTTAAAAGTAAAACAGAAAATACCAGGCCACTAGTCAGGGGCATGTTTGCCATACTGGGTCCAAAACACAAAGGAAAGACTCAAACAGTGTATCTTCCAGTGTATCTTCCAATCCATTCTTTGTTTATATCCCATTTTTTTCTCCCCAGTGGAGATCCAAGCAGCTTATCACATGATTCTCCGCTATTCTACTCTATCCTCGCAACAATAATCCTCTGAACCAGGTTTGGCTGAGGGGGTATGATAGGCACGAAGTCTCTCATCAAGTTCCATGGCAAAATGGGGGGCTCAAACCCAGTTCTCCTAGATCCGTGGTGGTGAACCTTTGGCACTTCAGATGTTATGGACTACAGTTCCCATCAGCCCCTCTGCCAGCAAGGCCAATTGGCTGATGGGAATTTTAGTCCATAACATCTGGAGTGCCAAAGGTTCACCACCACTGTCCTAGGTGTTGCACAGGTCACCAAGACAAAAGAAGGCAAAAAACAATTGATGTGAGAGTGTGGTGGGAAAGTGAAAATCTATTGACAGAATACTAAAAGGCCTTTACATGTTTCACCACAGCTTTGTCAGATCTGAAACATAATATAAACACAACATAAATACAATCGTATGAAAACAATCAAAATACTAGATATTAAAAACACATTTGAATAAATCAGAATGGAAGAGCATGAGTGAAAATATTACAAAAGTTGAAAAATCCCAAAGCGTATACTATTATATTACAGAAAACAGACCCTAGCAAAGAAGCATAGAACATATAAAATCATATGTCCCAAGCATAAAACAACACATGGACCAACAGGTTTGAAAAAAATATATGAAACAGAACTAACTTCTAAATCTGTTTACCTGCTGTGCTTTTTCCAGTTGCTGAACTCACAAAATAAGAAAAAGAAAGCTGAGGGCAGAAGGTCTCTTATCTGTGTTATCTGCAAGAGGTCCAAGTCCTTATCCTAGGACTTCCAGATCCAAGTTTTGATATTCTAGCCCAGGGGTCCCCAAAGTAGGGTACCTTGGCACCCACCAACACCTTTTTCTGGAGTCTGTCAAGTATTTTTAGAAAGTGAGTTGGGCCAGGTGGGGTTTTTTTTGCCCAGCAAGTCTTCTAATTGGCCACTGAAGATTTGATAGGCTGTGCAGATCTTTAAAAATGTTGTTTTCACAGCAGTGGCCGCCCCCACAAAACAAGGATCTTTCCTAAAAGACTGAAGGTGGCACCTCTTCCAGTGGACTTTTTGTGACTGCACCCATCACATATTGTGAGAATTCCAAAGGTGCCCGCAGGCTCAGAAAGGCTGGGCACCCTTGTTTTAGGCCAGCTCTCAAATGATGCCCCAGGATACGAGGCAGGTAAGCCAAGAATGGAACTCCAAACACTTCGTTATACACAGTTTTAGACGATAAACATAGAAGGAAGAAATTTGGGTAGATCAAACAGGTCAAGTTGGGTACTCCTAGAGAGCGAGCAGGGATGGAGAGTGTTAGATCCCTGAATCTTGTTTCAATAATTAGACTCTGGTATATTGCTTAGTAGCTTTTATTATGGATACACAGATTGGGTATACACGTTCAAAAGCCGTTTCAAAAGAACCTGGCTAATTGGCACCCATTTATCCCCAACAAATTCCCAGAGTAGAACTTTTTTCAGTTGTACACAGTACGAAGGTTGTTCTATCAAAAGCTGATAACTACAGAGAGCCACCTGGCTGCCAGCCCAGAGACTAGATAATGACAATTATTCTTTCCCTGGATGCTGGCATGGCACGGGAGGCCTAGTTGTCTAGAAGAAGCAAGAAAGCCATAAACTTACCGTGTTTCCTCGAAAATAAGACAGTGTCTTATATTAATTTCTGCTCCCAAAGATGCGCTATGTCTTATTTTCAGGGGATGTCTTATTTTTCCGCTCCACAGCTGCATGGTCTGGTTGACGGGCATGCTTCCAAACAAAAACTTTGCTATGTCTTACTTTCGGGGGATGCTTTATATTTAGCACTTCAGCAAAACCTCTACTATGTCTTATTTTCAGGGGATGTCTTATTTTCGGGGAAACAGGGTAGGTCTGTAGTAATGCACTGCTGACCCAGCAGCACCGTGGTAGAACGTTGGCACACCAGCGGACCTACGGCCTTCTGGTCGCACCGCACCCCCACTCCTCATCCCCCTATGAGTCACGGGTCATGAACTGTCTGGCTCAGTCACCGGGCGCAGGGACAATGGTCTTGCCCCCAGGTGAGGATTAGGCTCAGACGCTTACGCTCCTCTCCGCACGTAGCCAGGTGAGATCATGCATCACATGATGATCTCCCGACCTCCCGCTCTCCCGGAACTCCCTCCGTTCCTCCCCTCTACACCGGAGAATCACAATAAAAGGTGCCAGGAACCAGCACGGAGACTCGCTAGGAACATCGACCTCCGCTACCCCGCTGCTGGCGATCTCCACCAGATGTTATCTCCGCTCGCCTCGTTTTGCGCTTCGACCACATGGCTCGACTACAAGCTGGTGCCGTAAACCCGGAATCCTCAACCTCCACCCTGCTCACCGCCGCTTCGAAAGGGTCAGCGATACCGGTCCGCTGGATCGGCGATCCAGGGACCAGTATCGCCTTCGTCCTCTGGATCGGCGCATCCAGAGACACGCCTGCCCTAGGACATTTCTCTCATCCCATCGAACACCGGTGAGTATGGGGAGCTTGCAAAAGCAGGCTTATGACAAGCACGCTGACGAACTGAAAGCTGCGAAGCTGAAATGCAGGGTCCCCGTGAAAGAGAAGGGAGCGCGAAATTGGTTGAGGAGATTGAAGCTCACCGTCCATGGTACCCAGAGGGGGGACATTGAATCTTAAGGATCTGGAAAACATCGGCGCACTCTTCGCGACAGAGCCTCGCTACGATGTCACTGCTACTGGACGCGGGAGACAATGTTATGTCGCCATCAGCCTGCAGACCTATGGCTCCCTTTGCCGTGAGGGCCTCCTTTCGATCTTTCACCTTCAATTTCAACCCCGAATTTTCTATCCGCTTAAATTGGATTCTGTCCTCCTCTTCTGCCCCCCTTGCTCCTCCTCCGCCCATTTTCAATTTCTCCCGCTCCGGCTCAGCCTCCTTTGTTCGCTTCATTTTTCTCCGGTTTTCACCGCGATCCGCCAGCCATCGTAATGGCGCTGGTTTTCGAAACTCTAGCAGAACGTATTAGGCCACGATCTGCAAAGGTTCCTGACGGAAGACGAGCCGATATCCTCGCATTATGCCCCGCTCCACTTCACGGATACCGTAGGGAGGATGGCATAGTTCGCTGGTTGTCGAAAATGCCTTGAGCTATAATATCTCACTGAGCTCCGCGAGTTTGGCGCGGACGTAGGGAATCACTAGCCCCTACGCGGAGAGGCATGCTGGAGGCAATCGCGAGGGAATCACTTAATGGTTCCGACGACTGGAAAACCACCTTCCGCGATGCTCTTGAGCCCTGCACAATTTGTGATCTGGGAAAGCGAAGTTCCGCCAGCAGTGCTTCAACAGGGCAGCCACCCTGGCGGCGCCTCACACCGCCGGGCCAAGCAGCTTTACGGCTTCGACATGCCTTCACCAACCCCAATCCATCAGATTAGTCCTGCTTCCGAGGCCACTCTACGGTCGCTTCTGAGTGCCTTGCTACGCTTATCAAGGTTCCCAATGTCGCCAGCCAACCCAGAGTTTCTCCCACCATCCGCAAACCCCAAGAGCCCTATGCCGAAGTTTGTGAACAGGCTCCAGGAAGCTCAAAAGGCAGGTTGACAACCAGGGAGGCCCAGGGCGAACTCCTTGCTTCGCTAAAGAGAACGCCTCGGGTTGAGTGCCGCAGCAGCCGCCAGGCTTAGGTAGGAACCCTGAACGCCTACATGCTCAAAGCTTGCCAGGACATCGGGTCTTCGCCCATCAAGCCAGCCTTCTAGCTACAGCCCTCTCTCCGCCCTGAGACAATTCCCGAGACGAAGGTTTGAATTCGGCAACAAGCCAGGACACCTCCGTAGGGACTGTAGATCGTTCGGCGAAATTTACAGTCTGGAAGGAGGGGGGTCTCCCCAGAGGGCTTAAGACCCCAGGGAGGTCTAAGACCGGTGTCTCCCAAAGCCTGCTGGAAGGCCCGCAAGACTCGGCATCTTTCCAGCCCGAACCAAGGCCCGCATTCAAACCCTTCCCCAGAGCTCCCCACGATCTTCGCTCTCCAGCTCAGTATAGTGATCCCATCCCCACGGAGACCATTAGGCTGGTTCTTGCCCAAAAGCTTCTGCCGCTGAACAGGGATTGTTCATCATCCCAGGGGTCATCGACTCCACGCACTAGGAGCCATCCACATCCAGGTGTGGACAAACATCCCGCAGGAACTGCCAAGTTCATCCGATCATCCTGCCCCTATGCTTTCACCTCGAGTCTGATCTAAGTTCAGCTAATCTAAATCTCGCTGCTTGCCCCCTATGTCTATACTTCCTGCTCTGCTAGCCCCTTCTATTTCCAAAGTCACCATGCCTCCGCCAGTGCCACAGAGTGGCACGCATTTCAAAATCTCTGCAGAGTCCACAATCACTGAACTACAAGCAGCTGTAAGGATCAAATCAGATCTCAGAGTCTCCTCGGTGCCTGTGCAAAGCCCTAAGCTCAAAGCTCCCAGTGGCAGCAAAGTCGCCAGTACTTCAGGGAAAGCAGGATCACAGCCTGCAAGGACCGCAAGATCCAGAGAGCAAGACCTCAAATCAGAGATGCAATCCTCCCCTCATTACTATACTCTGTATGCCTATATATATGCTCTGTATGTCCTACCCCTTCAAGAGACCCCTAAAATTTTCCCTTCATCAGAGGGATTTGTCCATTGCTTCTAAGCTATGCTCTTATGCTTCAATTAAAAGTTTCTCCTTGACTATGTGGTGCCAATGCCTTGAAAGGCTTCACCCATTACAGCATCAACCCTAAACAGGACGCAGCTCGCATGCTCCCTAGGAGGCCGATGGGACCTGCTTCAGGCCGCCTTCCATCTTAGTTTAAACCCTCAAAACTCTTCAAACCTTTCCTTGAGAACCTTTTCCTTCGCCCATCTGGGCCTACACTGCCACATTGGCGCGGGCTAAGTTTACATATGAAGCCAAAATCATTTTTCATACCCCACATTTCCCTTCGCTGAGCTCTCCCCTGGCTAGTCACAGTGCCAAGGGGGGGTCTCTCAGCCATTACCTATCTTGGCTAACAGCCTCAGCTGTGAAGGTAGGAAGTTTAGCCCAACCGGCCAAAGTCCTCTTTACAGGAGGGAAGGTAGAGCTGACTTCCAAACCCTCCCCCCCTGCCCTCCTTTCTGCACACCCTCCCTCTTTCTAATGGGCTGACGACCCCACCTCTAGATCTAGGATCTGATAAAGCGGGTTTTTGCAAACCCTCTCAATTTGTTCCTGTGATCAAACCTCAAGCCCAGGAACTGTTTCTTTGCATCTTCTCTACATCTTTCCTGTATGGATGCTATAATACGATATGACTATAATTGTGACTTGTTTAAGTTGCTTTGCAAAACCCACACCCGACCTGGATGTGACCTCTCCCGTCTCCTAAGCCTTTGGGCAATTCTCTGCCTTGTGTACGCCTTGCGTGTTGCAAGTGATCGTTGTCGGAATGGGCCAACTGCACCTAAGGAAAGCTTGGCCAAAACAAACGAAAGAAAGGGGAGTAGTCCCCCCTATTGACCCAATCAAGGTCTCATCCAGCAGACCATGTCCAAAGTACTCTTCTCTATTCTCCATCAAAAAATTGCCCGCCCCCCCCACTCAGGGCTCGGGCTTTCCATTGTCATCTATAAGAACTAACTCAGCCAGCACGCGAAAACCCTGGGGAAAAGCGTGCCGCTTGTTTTTTTCTCTTCCATACAGGAGTCCAGCTCGCCATGCCAGGCCAGCCCTATCCCGGAGATGG
Source organism: Sphaerodactylus townsendi (assembly GCF_021028975.2). NCBI lineage: Eukaryota > Metazoa > Chordata > Lepidosauria > Squamata > Sphaerodactylidae > Sphaerodactylus > Sphaerodactylus townsendi. The sequence continues at coordinate 59,581,005 of NC_059435.1, read as the reverse complement.
AGCTGGGCCTCCTGGAGGATCCCGACCCAGCACGCCTGCTGTTGAGAGAGAGCCCGACCACCCCCCAGCCTGGGGCCAAGATGGGAGGGACCTCTGGAACCAGTACACCCATTCTTCCACGGAGATCGTGAATGGCTCAAAGGTTGACGCTGTGTGTCGCTGCTCCTCATCTACAGCCGCCATTCTCTCTCCCTCTCTGCCGCCCCCTGGCTGAAACTTGGAATTGCAGCCAGGAACATTCCTGATAGATTAACCCTTGGAACTCTCCTCGTTTTCAGCTTTGAATAATTGTTGGAACACGCCTTCTCTCACAACCTTGCTCGTGGAGAGTCACTGAACCTGCAATGCTAAAGACTATCAGTAGCTCTCCTACGCCTCTGAGAAACCCATGGACTCTAACGCCATCGCTCTGTAGCTTTGGTAGTCAAACAGCAAGAGCCATGCATTGGACAATTATGCAACCACGGGTTGCCTTCCTTCCTTACATCTAGCCTATGTACTGTTTAGCTATGTTTATTGTTTCCATTTACATGATGCCCTTTGGAGCCGACCTCCAAAGGAATTATTGAGTACTGTAACCCAGCTGATCATGGAAGTTATTGCATGCTTTAATTTTAGAAGTTATGTTATTTGTTGTTGTTGCATCTGTCTGCCGGAACTCTCTGCTGCCGCCTCACCATCGTTCTGCCTCAGGCTCCACCCCGGAAGCCCACGCCACGGCTCCCCTTTCCCTTCGCCCCTTTGCCGGGATGACGCCAGTGACTCTAGCCAAGGCGGAGTATGTTTTCCTCGCGACTTCCCTTGTGGGAGTCCCCAGACTTATTTCCTGTAGCACCAAGACCATCAGCCGTCCTGGCCTGTGCCCTTGCGAAGTCTATCAACTCCACCTCCACCGCTCTGGATGCCCTGGCCTCCGAGCAGCAGGAACTTCGTCAAGCGATTCTAGATAATCGTGCCGCTATTGACTACTTGCTATTACTGCATCACCAAGGTTGTGAAAATGTACATAATATGTGTTGTTTTAATCTCTCTGATAACTCCCAATTGATTCATATGAAAGTGCGTGAATTGCAAAAAGTTGTATCCAGCCTAAAGTCTGCTGGATTGACCAATTGGTGGTCAGCGCTCTTGAACTGGCTGCCGGGAGGATGGTTGAGTGCTATCATACAGCTCTGCAGTCGTTTGATTGTATGCCTCCATCGCCGGGTCCTGTTTCGTTCAATGTGTATCTAATATTGCCTGTAACCTGTGTAAGAAGCCCCTCGACTTTCCCCTGCCCTGCAACCAAGTTCTAATGTTGCACAAGCAGCTCGGTCAACTCGACCAAACAGCCGGAGGAGACAAGCCGCCCCCTAAATCGCCTTCCCTGCATTTCGCCTTCCTCTTAAAACGTAAAAAGGAGGAGATGTAGTAATGCACTGCTGACCCAGCAGCACCGTGGTGAAACGTTGGCACACCAGCGACCTAATGCCTTCTGGTCGAGACCGCACTTCACCTCATCCCCCTATGGGTCACGGGTCATGAAGTGTGGGGCTCAGTCACCGGGGGCAGGGACAAGGGTCTGGCCCGCAGGTGAGGATTATGCTCAGACGCTTTACGCCCTCTCCGCGACGTAGCCAGGTGAGATCATGCATCACATGATGATCTCCCGACCTCCCGGAACTCCCTCCGTTCCTCCCCTCTACACGCCCCCGATAGAATCACAATAAAAGGTGCCAGGAACCAGCACGCGGGAGATTCGCTAGGAACACGGACCTCCGCGCTCCCGCTGCTGGCGATCTCCACCAGATGTTATCTCCGCGTCTCGTCTCGTTCTTGCGCTGACCACGTGGGTCGACTACAAGGTCAAGACAGGATGCAGTGAATCCAATTCAAACAGCAATAGTGACATTATACTAAAGATATACAAAGGTGTGACCCTGACAGACAGCCAGGCAAACAGAGACCTAAACCGATGTGTATGCAGGCAAGCATGGACTTCTGACGAGAAGCCTTCCCTATATATAGACAGTGGGAGGCTATCTTTCTGTGTATCCATGGAGCCAATAACACCAAATCTGATCAACAAGAAAGTGTTGGAGTGAGCTCTAGAATAAAATGGATCCAGTAAAAGCCAGCTAAAAGACTAGAGCCCAGTGGCATTAGTCCCTTTAGTTGTGTGAACTGGCCCTTAAAAAGACAGATTTCCAGATGAAAATGTAGGCAGCATACAAGAAAAAGGAAGCAACTAACATGTCTGAACACAAGCATCTATGCTAGAAATAATTACAGGGACAATTAAAGGTGAAATAAGTGCCTTGTAAAACTGGTTTGGAACATTTGTGTTTAGATCCTAGGGTTATAATAATTTATACCTGGTGCCATTATATTTCATGCAGATATAGTTTCAGTCTTCTGTATATAACACCTCAGAGGCAATGGTTAGAAGCCACCACTAACAACCCTCTCTCTGTCTTTTTGAGATGAATGCCACTTTTTGAAAATAAAACATACCCCGGCCCTGAATTTGAGACAGAAGGAAAATTAAAATTGGAACAGAAGCCAAGAATCAACTTGAACCCATCCTTTGAAAGAAAACCACCGGGGCTTAACTTAGTTTAGAACAAACCCCAGACCTATAAATAACTGCCATATGAAAGCCAGTCAGCAAGAGGCATAATTTGTCCCACCCCTGAAGGACCGGGATCTCTTTAGTGAAAAGCAGGGCAACAGTCTACCATCATGGTACGAAGCAAAGGATCGCACATACTGCTGAAACCACAAGGGGGGATTTAGGGCAGCTGAGGAGATTGTAATTACCATTTCTGGAACTGGGCCAGCACGTCAAGGCTAATGACACGGCTGAGAAGAGCCAGTCTCGACTAACATAAGCCTACCTAGGTATGCTTGCTTGGGACTTTGAGCAGCTTACTCCAAATACGGTAAGGGCATAGACAGACTTAATGGCCATTGCAACCCTGTTCTAAATTTCAGCCTCTGGTGCCCTTTAGTGCCACCTAGTGGGCACAGGAATTGTTGAAGGATCACTCGCTGGGCCAAGTGGCACCTCCATTTTATGGAGTCTGATTCTGAATGGTGATTCAAAAGGAAGGGGTCTAAAGGGCGCCTGTACAAGGTAACAGGGATGCAACTGAGGAAGGGATTTCCCAAAAATGCGGACTATCACAAAATACATTCTGGATGGATGGATTGGAATTCTATGCTGCTACACATTGCTATATCATATTGCCTACACTCGCAACAATTCAGGAGACCTCTGCCTTGGTTGGCATGTGGCTACCATGAGATTCTCCCTTTTTTGCTTGGGATTCAAGAGTCTGCATTAACAGGTGGAATCCGGAATTGTAGCACTTCCACTTTAAGACCCTTATGCGTACAGTGACTGTGATAAAACATTATTTCTGGGACTTTGGTTCTTCCCGTTTAGATAATGGCTTTGGCCATAGGGGCAGGGCCAGGGGCTGGGGCTAATTGGTGGGGACAGGGATGAAGCATTAATGTTGGCCCCATAACCAGGTCATGGAGGAGAAAGAGTGCATATACTGTACTGCCCAGGCAAGAGCAATACTCCAGGAATGGGTGATGATGTCTCTTGCAGTTTTTACCAGAAGTGACACAGGCACACGGGCACAACTGTAGCATGGCAGGACTTGTCCCCAATTCCTCCTAGAGATTGCTGGCTGAGGTGTGGCCACCCTGGCTTTCAAGGTAATAATTAGCACTTTGAAATGGGTCTAGAAGCAAGTAGGTGATCAGAGCAATGTGGTCAGTCCCTTTAAGACAGGAAGAAATTGGCTTCACAGGTCTCTTCCACTTTCTGGCTTCACACCTCTCTTCCACTTTCTGTAGTTCCCTTGCATAGCAACAGAATGGTTGACACCCAGTATTTAGGATTTCTCAGCTTCAGATGTAAAAGTCACACCGCTGAGCCAGCAAGATTAATCAACAGAGCAGAACTGTGCAAATTAGAGCTGTCTAGCTCTCCATTTCTAAAAGATCACTGACACCTAAAATGTTAACAGGATTGGACTGTGTCAAATGACTCCTCTAGCGTTAGGAGCACTCATTGACTGAAGTGCAGAGCCCTTCAGGAGGAGCCTGATTTTCTCTTCAGCAGGGTCTGAAAATTACATGGTGGACATTAGCTTTTCTCTACCAAAAAATCCAAAATACAGAGAAATAAAAAAATGAATCTGCTCCCAGACATCATACTGCCTTCCTAAGGAGTAAAATGAACTGCATTTCCCGTGGATTTTTTTTAAAGCTGCCCTCACAGTCAGGAAAGGCCAGAAGGGGGAATCATGGGTTGTAGCCTCCAGGTGGGTCTGGAGATTTCGTGGAGTTACACCTGATACCTAGACAACAGAAATCAGTTCCTCTGGAAAACCCGGGCAGGTTTTTAGTGCAGGTTTTTAGTCACCATTTATGTCACTAGATTTTTGAATACTGAATGTAACCCAATACAATTATGCTGAGCAGATTTGACCTTCGAGCCTTTTGAGGAAGTGTTTTTCAAACACAAATACCCGCAGCTTGCTTCTTGGCACTGGCTTCTTATCCAGGCCGATCTGTGGGGAAGGTTGCTATGATAACTTGTGGGAGGAACAAGGCATGGGCTCACCATTTCTATTTCCGCAACAGTTCTCATCAGTTGCTGCCGTTCATGTTGGTTGCTGTGGCGGACAGATCTGGCACCAGGAATCTATTTGTTAACTTGTGTGTTGTTTTTAGATTTTGATTGACGCAGTGGTGGGATCCAAAAATTTTCGTAACAGGTTCCCATGGTGGTGGGATTCAAACAGTGGCGTAGCACCAATGGGGCTGGGCGGGGCGTGATGGGGGCGTGGCCGGGCATTCTGGGGCAGGGCATTCCTGGGTGGGGCTGTGGCAAGGACGCAGCCGCTGTGCCGGTCCTTGGGCGGGAAACGAATGCACGCAGGTGCAGGCTGCCACGCACGCCGGTGCACCTCCTGCTAGACTGCTTCAAGTTCTGCGCGCTACTGCTGAGAGGAGGGGCGTAACTAAGGCAAAAATCGCGTGGCAAAATCACCAATTAGTAACCCCCTCTCGGCACACACAAATAATTAGCAACCTGCTCTCGGGAACCTGTGAGAGCCTGCTGGATCCCACCTCTGGATTGACGGCCATATTGTTTTATGTATTTGCAGTCCATTGTGTTGTATGTGTGTGCTGCCTTGAAAGTTAGAGAAGGTAATCCGTACATACTGTGAATAAATTAATTAATTTGACTGGGCATGGGGCCAGATTGCCTGTTACATGCGAGATGTGTGTTTGATTTTAGAAGTGGGATGACGATGTCAAAAACCTGTCCTAACCAGCAAAGCTGAGGGACGGCGAGTGTCTACTGAATCGTTTCTATCCAGATCATATCCCCATCTTGACGTTTCCCAAGTCATTATGAAAATTATGCTTATAAATTGATGTTTCCCAAGTCATTATCAGCATGACTGAGGAAAGTGTGGGTCCTACATGACTGTTGACTTGACCGTAGAAGTCAGTGGTTCCCTGGCGTTCAGGCAACGGCGGGCTACGGAGATTGTGGGTCATGACCTACATCTCTGAACTTCTGTTGTGACATTGATGACAATAGTCTTTCTCATTATGAAGATCTCAGACTGACTCATTCAGTTTCTACGCCACACAGCAGCCATCCCTTTCTCTGTGATATAATCTAGCCTCCAGTATTTAACTAAGAAAAAAACAAAGCAGGAATGAACGCCATACAAAAAATATTCTGCCTTCTGTGCCAATCCAGATTTTCAGTGGTGTTTTGCTTAATTGAGAGCAGAGGGATCGGGTATGTATTTAGATAAGTACACACATATTTCTCCTTCCACAGGAAATAAAATATTTTATGTGAGACTTTTGGAGAAGAATTTCAGACTGATGTGTTACTTTTTCATGGATCTCTCAGAAATGGTGAGAGAAATCAGGAACTGAGGAAAACTGCCCTTTTCTGTGCAAAGCTGCTCAAAGTGGCTTTATCTAACATCACATTTTTGTGTGGGACTTTGTCTGCCATTTCAGATACTTCCCACATAAAAAAAGGAAGTGGCTGTATTTATTGCTTTCATTTCTACATATTGCTGAAAGAATTTATACTTTAAAACTTTTTAGGGATTTTGATTTCGGGAAGCACACATGTAGACTATCAGTTACAAATGAAAATTATATAAGGAAAAGCTGTTTTACTGGGCAGCAAAACTGGAAAGCCAGCTAACCACATACATGCTTTTAAAAAAAACCCATTTAACAAGGAGCAAATGAAAGTATTCACTGTACCAGACATTTTAAAAAAATCATACAGTAAATACAGTTCTAAAGGTTTAATCCTCATGTCTATTCCTGAGGGGGAAATGTCACTGTAAGGAAACTTTCTTTTAGAATTGCCAACTGAGCCCTTCGAGGATAGGGCGGTATATTAAATCTAATAAATGATGATGATGATGATGATGATGATGATGATGATGATGATGATGATGATGATGATGATGATGATGATGACTCTGAGTTGGAAAACTCCGGGAGATTTGAAGGTACAATCTGGGGAGGGATCTTAGCAGGGTTCAAGGCCCCAGAGTCTGCCCTCCCAAGCGGTCATTTTCCCCAAGGAAACTGAAGGTTGTAATCTGGAGCTCAGCTGATATTCTGGGAGATTTCTAAGCCCCACCTGAAGGTCAACCATCAAACAATGGGGTAGTTGCACCTAATGGTTAAACCAACGCCTCACTTCACCAAGTGCATAAAGGTGTAACAGCACCTGCAAATATTAATAAAGGTATAACAGCACTTGTAACTCCACCTGAGTGGCAGAGGCTTATCTGGTGAACCAAATGTGTTTCCGCACTCCTACATTCCTTCTGGGTGACCTTGGGCCAGTCACCGTTCTTTAGAACTCTCTCAGCCCCACCTACCTCTCAAGGTGTCTGTTGTGGGAAGAGGAAGGGAAAGGAGCTTGTAAGCTACCTTGAGTCTCCTTACAGGAGAGAAAGGTGGAGTATAAATCCAAACTCCTCCTCCTCCTCCTCCTCCTCCTCCTTCTTCTTCCTCCTCCTCCTCCTCCCCCTCCTCCCCTCCTCCTCCTCCTCCTTCTTCTTCTCCTTCTTCTTCTTCTTCTCCTTCTTCTTCTTCTTCTTCTTCTTCTTCTTCTTCTTCTTCTTCTTCTTCTTCTTCTTCTTCTTCTTCTTCTTCTTCTTCTCATACAATCTCCCCAGCAACTTTTTCTCTTTCTTTTTATGTCAAAGCTAGATGAACAATGTATTAATAATCCACAGTAGAATGCATTTTATCATGAGATTATCATTTATAGACTGTTTTTATCATGAGATTATCATTTATCGACTGTTTTTTGTCTTTAAGGATATGTCTAAAGTGGGTGCGTTTGTTCTATGGCTCAACTCATTACACGAGAACATTAAATATTCTGTACAGAGCAACAAGATACAACTCTCGTTTTTGGATCTCTTGGTTAATGTGAATAAACAAGGCAAATTGGGTGTCCGCTTGTATAACAAACACACTGATTGTAATGTCTATCTCCATTGGACCCGTATCATTTGAAATATAACATGCCATATGGGGTTTTCCGAAGAGCTAAATGTAATTCATCTAGGGATAGGGATTACAAGAAAGCAGCTCACAAGGTGAAGGTAAGACTTAACAGAGGGTATCCCTGGGCAGTTATCAAAAAAACTAGAATGACGGCAGAGCTGGTTGAGAGAATGCCTCTGTTAACACCTAAACTGAAACCTAATCCACAAAGGATCAGTGTATTCTTTGATTTCACTGAATTGAGCGATGGCATCAAGAAAACTATAAGTACTGGCCCATAATACAGGAATTGCCAGGATGTCAACTTCCTCCCCTTGAGGGTTTAAGGAAGACTTCCTCTTTGGGAAATGTATTGATTAGAGCTGATCAAAGGATTAAACAACAGACTAAACCAGTTATCATTAGTCATTATCGTTGTGGGGTTGGGGATGTGCTCAGTATGCAAAATAGTGTGGGAAAGCAAAGTTATTGAAATTAAGGAGAAGGGCTGGTTTTCTTAGGCTATTATCTAGAAAAATCGAAAGAGAAAAGGTTATTTGAGAGATTGTATGAGATTAAGATTTACAAGTGTTGTTATATCACTATGTTTTTGGGGACGGTGAAGCACAGGTTTGACCCACCTGAAAATCAGCAACCCTAGGAAAAATGTAATTTGAAAGAACCCCTTGGAGTACCATTTTGCATTATTATATCCTGAAAGAGACTTTTCTGGGATGTGTGAGTGGAGAACTTACATTCTTTGAGGAAGAACTGTTGCCTGTCTTCAGCCAAAAATTCTTTCTCTCCCAGTAGACCCTGCTCATTCCTCCTGTCTCTCAGAGTTGAGATAAGCAGTCTGGTGTTATCAGTCACATTTTATACATGGTCGTTCTGCCAGGAGCTCAGGATATCACGTATGGTTTCCTCTCTCCACCATTTGATCCCTCGTGATACCCTCGTGTGAGACAGTTTAAGCTGAGGACACTTAGTAGGGATGCCAACCTCCAGGTGGGACCTGGGGATCCCTGGAATGACAACTCCTCTCCCATGAATGCTTTGGGGGGTGGCCTCTATGCACACCACTGAGGTCCCTGTTTTCCCAGGCTCCACTTTCAAATCTCCAGGAGTTTCCCAGATGGATCTGGCAACCCTCCAACACTCACTGGTGGCCAGGGGAGACCTGGCAACTAAACTTGCCAACCTCCAGATGGTGCCTGGAGATGTGGGATTACACCTCATCTCCTGGCAACAGCAATCAGTGCCCCTGGAGAAAATGGCTGCTTTATGGCATGTAGGCATCTGATGTCCCTTCCCTCTCCAATCCCCACCCTTCTCAGGCTCCATCCCCAAAACCTTTCTCAACCCAGAGCTTGCTAACTTAGCTTCAGAAATGAGCAGGGTTCAACTCTGCTACTTAGTTAGCTTCAGAGTTGAGCAGGGTTCCCTCAGTTTTTCTCCAGTCTTTCTCCAATCTTCTTTATTATAAAGTTTAGGAAGGATTGCTGTAAAGCCTGTGGGGCTCCCATGTATGCGTGAAAATTTGGATTTACCTACTGATATAGTAGCCATTTCTCCAATGCTTCCACCTGGCACCAGAGCCTTTTTTATTTTTTAGAATATTAGCAAATGAATATTGTTATATTGATACGCTGCTATAATAAGATGTGTCACAGGTTCCCAGAATCCCCACTACTCTGAGCTCCTTTGAAGAAAGGGTGAGATAAAAATGTGTGACCAATTTACCTCACATTGTTGTGCTGGGACATTTGTTTCAAATACTGCTGTCACAGGGGAACTCCCTTTGCTAGGACTGTGGTATCTGTTCCAAATGATAGGCATTTTCCTATTCTGAAAGCACTACCTGTAAGGCTGAACACACTCAAACGAAGTCGACTTTGAAACAAGGGAACGAACTTTATTGAAACATCTCGCCCTAGATACAGGGTGCTGGAACTGAGGGTTCTTGCCCTCAGTTCCAGTATATATAGAGGGGTTGCGGAGGCTGTCCCCCCCAGTGGGAAACAGAAACTTATGTGAGGGGTGGGACCCTGACACCACCCAACAGCAAACATTACAGCTTTTAAACTGATCACTGTGGGAAAGCCGACAGGAGCTGAGGTGACTTCGGTTCGGAATACAGTATCTATGGGGATGCAGACAGAGAGGGAGGTTTTTCTAAAGCAACCACATACAAGCGAGGAACATAGCAATGTGCATGTGACAAGGGATAGTGTCTACAAAAGACTTGAGGGTAAAGCACATAAATCCCAGGTTAAGGACAGAGACAGGGTATACAGGTGTCTCTATGCTAATAGTAGAAGCATTCGACCTAAAATGGGGGAGCTAGAGTACAGAGTTTTGAAGGAGGACTTTGATATAGTGGGCATTATAGAGACATGGTAGAATGAGGAGAACCAGTGGGATGCTGTTATACCAGGCTACAGGCTCTATAGGAAGGATAGGACAGGGCGCATTGGGGGTGGAGTTGCCCTTTACATCAAAGAGAGCATAGTATCACATAAAATAGACAATGCAAGGGGAGCTGGTTCCCCTACAGAATCATTGTGGATATCAATACCAGGTGTGAAGGACAGTTTAATATTAGGAATATATTATCGTCCCCCTGACCAAAGTGCACAAGAGGATTCTGAGATGGAAAAAGAAATTAGAGAGGCCAACAAAAACAAAAATGTAGTGGTAATGGGTGATTTTAACTATCCCCATATAAACTGGAAAAATGCATGTTCAGGTCATAGTAAGGAGAGAGCATTCCTGGATATGCTAAATGACTGTGGCTTAGAGCAGATGGTTGTGGAACCAACCAGGGGAGGTGATCCTAGATCTAATTCTATGTGGGACCCAGGACCTGGTGCAGGAAGTCAGTGTTGTTGAGCCGATAGGGAACAGCGACCACAATGCTGTCAGATTCAGTATCTCAGCATGCGAACAAGTGGCAACTACTAATGTAGTTACATTCGCCTTCAGAAAGGGAAATTTCTCAAAGATGAGGGGGATAGTGCGCAGGAAGCTGAAAGGGAAAATCAAAAGAGTCAAAACTGTCCAAGGTGCTTGGAGGTTATTTAAAAACACAGTAATAAAAGCTCAGCTGGAATGTGTTCCACAGGTTAGAAAAGGCAGCACCCAGTCCAAAAGAAAGCCACCATGGTTAACAAGAGAGGATGAGGAAATTATCAGAAAAAAGAAAATGTCTTTTAGAAAATGGAAGTCCAGTTTGGCTGATGAAGAATATGAGAGGGAACACAAATGGTGGCAAAAGAGAAGCAAGTTAGCTGTAAGGGAGGCAAAAAAGGATTATGAGGAACGCATGGCTGCGAACATCAAGACCAGCAACAAACAGTTCTTCAAGTACATCAAAAGCAGGAAGCCAGCAAGGGAAGCGGTAGGCCCGTTAGATGACAAAGGAACAAAGGGTGTGCTAAAAGATGGCAGGGAGATTGCAGAGAAGCTGAATGAATTCTTTGCATCTGTCTTCACCCAAGAGGAGGTGAGGAACATTCCTGCACCTGAACCAAGCTTCTTAGGAGGCGAATCCGAGGAACTAGCGAGGATAGTGGTAGACAAGGAAGAAGTTCTGGCAGCCATTGATAAACTAAATGTTACCAAATCCCCTGGCAGCCATTGATAAACTAAATGTTACCAAATCCCCTGGCCCAGATTGCATTCACCCTAGAGTTCTTAAAGAGCTCAAGCATGAAATTGCTGATCTTCTCACTTTAATATGCAACTTATCCCTGAAATCAGGCTCCATCCCTGAAGACTGGAAGATGGCCAATGTCACACCAATCTTTAAGAAAGGATCTAGGGGGGACCCGGGAAATTACAGGCCAGTCAGTTTGACATCTGTTCCTGGTAAATTAGTAGAATCTATCATTAAAGATAAAATTATAAAACATGTAGAAAAGCAAGACCTGCTGAGAAAGAGTCAGCATGGCTTTTGCAGAGGCAAATCCTGTCTTACAAACTTACTAGAGTTCTTTGAGGGTGTAAACAGACATGTGGATAAGGGGAAACCAGTGGACATTGTCTACTTGGATTTCCAAAAGGCTTTTGACAAAGTTCCTCACCAGAGACTGTTGAGAAAACTCAGCAATCAAGGAATAAGAGGGGAAGTCCTCCTATGGATTAAAAACTGGTTGAGAAACAGGAAACAAAGAGTGGGTGTAAATGGGAAGTTCTCACAATGGAGAGATGTCGGGAGTGGTGTCCCCTAAGGATCCGTTTTGGGACCAGTGCTCTTTAACCTATTCATAAATGACCTGGAAGTAGGGGTGGGTAGCGTGGTGGCCAAGTTTGCAGATGATACCAAATTATGTAGGGTGGTGAGAACCACAAAGGATTGCGAAGAGCTCCAAGCGGACCTTGATAAATTAGGTGAGTGGGCCCAGAAATGGCAAATGCAGTTCAATGTAGCAAAATGTAAAGTGATGCACATAGGGGCAAAAAATCCAAACTTCACATACATGCTACAGGGGTCAGTGCTATCACTCACAGACCAGGAAAAGGATTTAGGCGTCTTAGTTGATAGTTCCATGGGAATGTCAACTCAATGCATGGCAGCTGTAAAAAAGGCAAACTCTATGCTGGGGATCATTAGAAAAGGAATTGATAATAAAACTGCAAAGATTGTCATGCCCTTATATAAAGCAGTGGTGCGACCGCACTTGGAGTACTGTGTCCAGTTCTGGTCACGATCTCAAAAAAAGGATATTGAGGAGATAGAAAAAGTGCAGAGAAGGGCAACAAGGATGATTGAGGGACTGGAGCACCTTCCCTATGAGGAGAGGCTGCATCGTTTGGGACTCTTTAGTTTGCAGTGGAGGCGGCTGAGGGGAGATATGATTGAAGTCTACAAAATTATGCATGGGGTAGAAAATGTTGACAGAGAGAAATTTTTCTCTCTTTCTCACAATACTAGAACCAGGGGGCATTCACTGAAAATGCTGGGGGGAAGAATTAGGACTAATAAAAGGAAACACTTCTTCACGCAACGTGTGATTGGTGTTTGGAATATGCTGCCACAGGAGGTGGTGATGGCCACTAACCTGGATAGCTTTAAAAGGGGCTTGGACAGATTTATGGAGGAGAAGTCGATTTATGGCTACCAATCTTGATCCTCCTTGATCTGAGATTGCAAATGCCTTAACAGTCCAGGTGCTCGGGAGCAATAGCCGCAGAAGGCCATTGCTTTCACATCCTGCATGTGAGCTCCCAAAGGCACCTGGTGGGCCACTGCGAGTAGCAGAGAGCTGGACTAGATGGACTTTGGTCTGATCCAGCTGGCTTGTTCTTATGTTCTTATGTTCTTATATTAAACTATCTATACATTTTTTTATTTTTTATTTATTATTGGATTGTTATTCTACCCTCCCCCGGAACAAATCATCATTCATGTGAACTTTTTCTTCACAATGTGATGTTGAAGTCCACCTCACCCAATCCTAAGGCTGAATATTTTTTAGAAACAGCATAAAGCCTTGTTTTACATATGGAGGGCAGGATTAAGCTTTTAATACAAATTCTGTTTCCAGTCTGATTTTTATCTACATAGTAGTTGTGTTGTTTTAAAACTGTAGCCTGCTCCAAGCCTTAGGGAAGGGGTGTATTGGAAATGGAACTACATAAATATATAAATTACCCTCTCTGCATTCTTAAAGAGGAATATTTATGGAACTCTCTGAACCATAACCTAATTCCACAAAATAGCAAAATGAAGGCATACTTTGCAAGTCATATTTTAGCTGTTCCAGAACCCATAAAATGTATTAATACAAATTAACTCACTTGAGTCAATGTCTTGATTCAGATGCAACAGAAAATCATACTTTAATCAAACTAACCATACTGGTTGTGGTGGGTTTTCCGGGCTGTGTGGGCATGGTCTGGTGGATCTTGTTCCAGCATTTTGCCTGCATCTGTGGCTGGCATCATCAGAGGGGTATCTATGAGGATTACCAACCTCAAGGTGGGGCCTGGAGTTGGCCTGAAATTACAACTGATTTCCAGACTGTAGGGATCAGTTCCCCTCGACGAAATGGCAGCTTCAGAAAGTGAATTACATGGATTCATATTTTTGATGAGCTCCCTTCCCAGCTTCCACCCAACCCAGGCACCATCACAAAGTCGGCAAGAATTTCCCAAACTAGAGTTGGCAACTCTGTCTTACTTCAAAGCACATCTATGACACAAAACCAGCCAGCGCAAACTTGTTTTTGCCATATTGGGTAGAAGTGTGTTCTGTTCTTTAGATGCTCAGTAAACAAAGGCCAACATAACTGCATTAAGTTGTCATTTTAAAATAAATACATATGTCTAATTAATAACAACAGCCAGAGTGATTAAATGCATTCACCGCTGCCCTCCATTGGCTAGAAGTCCTAAATGCCACACAAAGGTTATTGGCCACCATTAATGGCAGGCCTAATGGTAACATAAATTTGTAGGTTGTCCTCTATAGCTGGGCACCAACAGCTTTGTTATTCCCTTTCTGGAGAAAGCAGAATGAAGGGACTGTGTAGACAGAGATATAACAAATGAAAACAACATACAAACATTGTATATTGTATTGTAAGTAGCTTGGAGTTTTGCAAGGGAGAAAGGCAGCTAATAAATGTCTCAAACAAAGAAATATAATTTTTTTTAAAGTTGACCTTATGTTGTTGTGACAGGATTAAAGGGGAAGAGGATTAAAGAGGCCATTACTGTACATTCGGTCAGATTCAGGGATATGTGTTTGAAGCCAAAAGTTGAGACAGAGACAATAAATAAAGTTACAGCGGTGGGAATTAATTGGGGAGGTTCAGCGAGACAAAAACGAGCTTATTGATTGGTACAAGCAGGCTGCCTACTTCCTGCAACCGGCATGGCAGCTTCCGGGAAGTGGATGCAAGTTACATAATACTTCTGCGATTGAAACTCCAGACATGGAAAGTAGCCAAGTAAACAGCTGTGGGGTGAATATGCACCAAGAATATAGCTCTGTGGGTTATATAGCTCTTCTCCTCACACCATTTCCTCAAATGAAAATGACTTTTCCTACCTGTTTTCAACTCTAAAGGGGGTGGGGAGAGAGAATAATAATATTGGTACATATTTCCCCCCCCCCCCTTACATGGCTTAAAATCAGCCAGGAAAATAATACAGAAATATATATATAGTTAACCTAACCTTTCCCAGCATAACAGCTTTGATCATTCTATTCTCCGTTTTAAGGGCCAAATTCCAATCATGGAACTCCTTCACCGTCTGTCCCTAAATCACAGTTCAGTGAATATCAGTGGTAGCCAATAACATTTTTCAGAATTAGTTTCCCTACTTAAAATAGAAGGACAAATTAAAATGCTTTTTCCTAAGTAAATGATCAAATGCGTAAAAGCTAATGTAAAGGAGAGGGCTCCTTAAAGGATAAATCATGACGTGACTGGAATAAAGATCACAGAATCAAGAGCTTAACTCTAGGTTCCCCTTGCACGTGTAATTTACAATCTAGTGGGCAGTTACAAAAAATCTTTGTGAACTGTAGTTTGCCAAGGGTACTGAGAATAGTATTCTGGCAGGAAGTCCTAGTTTCCTACAGAGAACTTCCCAGCCTTTCCCATGGAGAGAGAACAGCTGTTTGCCAAGTTTAACTCAGTAGTGCTAGTATGTCAAATATGTTCCAAAAGGTTGTTCACTTTTAAGGTGTTCCAAACTCCTTACTTCTGCTGCAACAAATTAACACGGTGAGTGTGCTGGAATTTTTAGCTAAGCAAGTTATCGTTTATCCTGGAACTGCCATGTTGTTGCTTGGAAAATGTGGTTCAGTTGGCCACAGGCAGGGTTTGCAGTGTACGGTATTTGTGTGTGTGTATTAAGTGCCATCAAGTCCATATGAATTCTACAGAAAAAGAAGAAGAAGAAGAAGAAGAAGAAGAAGAAGAAGAAGAAGAAGAAGAAGAAGAAGAAGAAGAAGAAGAAGAAGAAGAAGAAGAAGAAGAAGAAGAAGAAGAAGAAGAAGAAGAAGAAGAAGAGTGGCTGCATTGTAAACCTCTCTAGGACACCCAGTTGGCCATGGTGGAGACAAGATACTTTGGACCACTGCTCTGGCCCAGCACGACAATGCTGACAGTTCTTATTTGCTTGGAATAGTGCCTAAAGATGCCAGCCTCCAGGTGGGACATGTAGGTCTTCTGGAATTTCAGCTCACCTCCAGACTTATAGAGATCAGTTCCTCTGGAGAAAAGTAATGCTTTGGAGATGAATTCTACGGCACTGTACCCCACTGTCCTCTGCAGGCCCTACCTCAAAATCTCCAGGTGTTTCCCAAACTGAAGCTGGCAAATCTACTTCACCAGTGGCCAGGGAGGACCTGGCAACCCTTGTTCAGCCCACTGCACAAATGAGACTGACTTCTTTAAAACCATCTCTCCCCAAGTTGGCTTACATGGTGGCCCACCCCCTCCATTATAAGCTGTTGCGTAGTTACAAAGTTGGAGACACCTGCAACATCTGGGTTAGTAATTAGACTTTTCTGAGGGCCTTTCGCAATGGCATGTAAAGGCCCAATGGCTTCAGGATGCTTTGGTGGACAAAGGGTGATCAGCAGATGGCGATTTCCCCAGCTGTGAGCGAGCAGAAGAGGAAGTGACTGGACGACTCAGGCAATAGCCGAACAATTGGTGGAACTCTCAAAAGGAAGTGACCAAAATAGTCATACAGGGCCTCGCTGGAGGCTAAATGAAGGGTAGAAAAAAGGCTTGGGGCCAAAGGGGATGGGAGAAGACAGAGAATGGACACAGGCTTGAGAATGACTTGCAGCAGTTTCCGGGTGAAATGTTTCTGATGTCCAACATCAGCAATGAGATCCTTTCAAAAAAAAAGCTGTAATATCTTCAGGTGTGTTCTCACAATTTTCAGGGTGGAAAATGTTGGGAATGCCACTGAGACAGCTCTGAAGGGAAAGCAGCAATAGAAGACAATTATCTGAGGGACACAGTAGCTGTGCAGGACAATTTTGGAACCCATACAGTCGCTAGGCCACATAACCAATTGTCTCAGATTTTGTTCTCACTAATTGTTTGGGAGTGTGTGGGGGAGAAAAAAACCATAGAATAATGCTCTCGAGCAAGGTGGGATTGCTGTCTTGGGGCCTAAGGTAGTGTATCTTATTGAGATGACTTATGTTGCTTCAGTTTCCCATTGATCACGCATTAGGTTTGTAAAAGTAGCCTCCTTCCTGATGGTATTGTTACTGCAAATCTCATGAGGTTAGCACAGGGGAGGGGATTAAACATGGATACCATTTTGAAGTAATGCAATTGCTTTGTAGGCGTGCAAGGACAGCAGAGGTAGAAGGGAAAACAGCTCTGATAAAGGGGGCCTCCCCCTCAACCCACCCGAAGGAGACAGGCAGGGAAGAAGAGATAGTCTACGTGCCCAATCACGAACCTGCCCACCAAAAGGAGGGAGGGAGAAGCAGTCTGCTTGCCCAGCTGGATCGGTGCTGCCTCCTCCATATCATGCAAGTCCTTACCCAGCGGACACTGTCTGCCGTCACCTCACTACAGAAGCCTCCTGCTAGTTGCTGCAGGTGCCACTACCGTAGCAGAAGAAAAAAAATCTCAAAGGCAACATCAGCTGCATCACAATTTCACTTCTGAGGTAAATCCAGAAGTGATGTAGGCAGTGGTGGGATTCAAATAATTAAGCAACTGGTTGTTTACAAGCACCATTTTAATAACCAGTTCTGTCGAAGTGGTGCGAACCTGCTGAAACCCACCACTGGATGTAGGGTAGCTCTAGGAATTGCTGGGAGCTCTATGGTAACACCATAGACTGTATGGTAAAATTCCTGGAACTACTTTACGTAATACCAGGTTTTTCCCAGGAGCAACAGAGTGAGCAACCAGTGTCATCCCCGTGTCCTCACTCACTAGTTACCATTGGTAGGCTGACAAAACCTACAGGCAACCTTTCACCAACTTACCAATGGTAACTAGTGAGTACTCATGCTTGTGAATTACAGCAAAATGGATCCTACTTCCAAGTATACCTGGTTGGTCTTCTTTTTGAGTCACTTGGGACAGTGCCAACTGGTATAAGGCTTCAGCATATAACTTGGAGCCAGAGACGTCGTCAAATGAGAACATATACATTTTATTGTACTGCCTTTTGCATTTGTTTGACAATATTTTAATAGGGTAGAGGTCATTCAAGACTGGCAGAAATTTCCATAAAAGGCCTTATTCAGGATCTATGAACAATATTTACACGAACCTTTGATTGAAGTTTAAATAGGAGAGAGAATGAAACAACTTCTAGCTCTCTTTCCACTCTGATGCACACGACTGGCATCACCCCACCACAATCAGAGTATCTTTTAAAAGGTGAAAACCCCCCCCTTTTGTGAACTAGACACTTTTTAGATTTAATTCAGAAGCTTGGTTTCTACATTCAATTAAGAAAGCAATCCATTTGCTAAGCACGATGTCTTTTATATCTTCTGCTTCAAAGAATCCCAATTATTTACACAAAGAATGCAAGCCCTCACTGAGTTTATCTTAACACATGTGCTGCAATAAACAGGGCTCCCAGCAAAAACAAAATCATAGCACTGCCTCTTCCTTTGTTTTACAGGAGATTCATAATATAGTCCATCCCTCCAGCTAGACTTTAAACATGTTCATTACCCTCTCTCTTTCTCTCTCTCTCTCTCTGCAAAGGTTTCCTCTATATAAAAAGCACACATATATGTTATTAGCTTTGATCTTCTCACAGGCAGGCAGCTCTTGAATTCGGTCCAGGCCTCTGTATAAGTTAAATGTTATCATATGCTACACAGTATTTCCTGTGAACTGTACAGAATGTGTATGTTGATTTGAACTACACCCCCCAAAAAATGTTGAGTCAGCCCTGACTTAACCATAGTCTGGTGTTTGGGAGCCCTCAGTAAGTTGTCACAGAGCAGGCCTCTCTAGGAATCCATGCAAATCAGAGTTTTCTACAATTGCAGAAAAGGGTGATGTCACACTGTTGCCAACAGCTGCTATGTAACTCTGGCTGATTCCGCATGGGCCAAAAACAGCAGTGTGAAAACGGTGTGAAAGGGTTTAAACCGTGTAAAAGGGTTTATACTGTTTTCACACCGTTGTCAACTATTTTTACATGGCTGCTTTCCATGCTATGGCTGTAATGACATGGGAGAGTTCTCATATATAACTGCATTTAAAAGGTCATGTGGGAAGAGGGGGATACCAGAGATAAGCGAACTGGCTGTCTAATTGCCAACAAAATATCTTATTTCTTTGTGGACTTCCAGGAATTTTATATTTCTTCTATTTACTTCATTTACACCCCTCTTTCCTGTTTAATGGGCACAACATTCTCCCCTTTTCCATTTTATCGTTACAATAATCCTGTAAGGTAGGTTAGAGTGTGTGACTGGCCTATGGTCACCCAGCAGAATAGGATCTGAACCCCGGTCTCTGAGCTCCTAGTCTGACAGTCTAATCTAATCACTACCCCATGCTGAAACCATTAAAACCCAAGGGATACACAAAGAACAGAATATCATCCCCCTGTTTTATTTCTTGGTCTTTCACTCTACTTGGTCTTTTCAAACCAGCTCAGAAAGTCAACAAGCAGAGGCTCATTCCGCACATGCAGAATAATGCACTTTCAAACTGCTTTCAATGCTCTTTGAAGCTGTGCGGAATGGCAAAACCCGCTTGCAAACAGTTGTGAAAGTGATTTGAAAACGCATTATTTTGCGTGTGCGGAAGGGGCCAGAGATATTTAGAGTTGCCAACTCTGGGTTGGGAAATTCCTAGACATTTGAAGGCAGAATTTGGGAAGGGGGTGGATCTGAGCTGTCCAAAGACAGTGAGATTTGGGAAGGGGACAGTGGGTGGGATTTGGGAGGAGAAGAGACGTCAGCTGTCCATAGACTCCATCTTCCAAAGCAGCCATTTTCTCCAGGAAAACTGATCGCTGCATTCTGGTGATCAGTCGTAATTTTGGGAGGCAGGCAACCCAAAGAGAGGTAGAAACAGAGGGAGACAGAAGAAATGATCTTCGTGACAGGTTCCTTCTCTTTATCTTCTTGAGTCAGCAAAAACTTCAAGAGAGCACCCAGAGAAGAATGTTCAAACTGCAGGGAGAGGGGATCTATTGGTCATAATGACTGCATATTTATATGGCCTTATATTTGCCTTTCAGTGCCAATGTTATGGCAGGACCCAAAGAAATTGTGACTTTCAAAAATGCACTAAAAAGCACCACTGAGCTCTGAGCTATCCCGGCAGACGAAGGGTACTATTGAGAGTTTCTTAAAAGAGGTGCTTGTCAGTAGAGAGAATTTCACAGTATGGGTGGGACAACCGATGAAAATATCTTGCTTTTAATAGATGCCAACATTGTATTAATAAAAGAGGGTGTCCAGAGCAAGGCCTTGTTGTCTGAACTTAAAAAACAGAGGCCCCTTCCGCACACGCAAAATAATGCATTTTCAAACCACTTTCACAACAGTTTGCAAGTGAATTTTGCCATTCCGCACAGCTTCAAAGAGCACTGAAAGCAGTTTGAAAGTGCATTATTCTGCATGTGCGGAATGAGCCTAAGGGAAGAGCGATGTGCTCCTCAATGCCACCCACCCGCCCGCCTATTCAATGTGGTGTAGTGGTTAAGAGCAGTGAACTCAAACCTTTTATGCAAAACTCTGCAATTGCACATGACAAAGAAAGGAATGGGAGAATGCACCTGCTTCAGTTCCTCATGACAAAAGGAAGACAGAAGTCAAAGCCTGGTTTTGGGGCAGATCAACTTATGCAACTTATACCACAGAAGGTAGTGAAGGAGATGCTAACCTTTGAACTATGCATTGTGTTTGGGGAACAGCTGGAGCACTGGTACAGACTGCTTCTTTTTGGAACAGCTTCATTTTTCTGCCATTTTTCTTGCAAAAAATAGTTTTTCCTTTGAAGGTTTCCTGGCAGTTGCTGCAGGTCACTTTTCCACACAGTAATTGTTTTCTAGCAGGGACTGTTTTGGCAAAATGCTGTCATCTCATTAAAAGATTGTGGGTTTTCAAAAAAGTTGATTAACTGTTCACCCCTGACCCGCCAAATTAGTTAATTACCTCCTGAAAAAATGAGGATTACTGTGGACTTGAATGTAGCTGATACGTTGAGTTAATGTAGCCTTTTCTCCTCTCTCTTTTTACCTGAATAATTAAAATAAATCAATGATTGAAAAAAATATTTTAATCACTTGACCCTATTTAGCACAAGACCATTGATCCAACAGGGTTGGTATCATGAGATATTTCTCATCCTTTTAGCTGGGGCTATTTATTTGCAGCATTTTCAACCCATCTATTCTCCAAAACGCTGCTTCCACATTGATATTGCATACCATCTTTGCATCCTCTTTAAGTAGCTATGCAATTATCAACCTCTCAGTGCCTGCTTTCCAAATTTCCCTCTGCTTTGCTCTGCTTTCCAAGTTTCCAACTGCTTTCCTAAATCTTCCTTGAAAGAACTGAGTCGAAGCATGCTTGGATGCCACCTGGATAGGAAGGTGTGCATTTCAAATGTCTCACACATTGGAGTCATTTTATTTCCATTGGTCTATCACAGCTGACACTTTTCATGTGATGCCAATGGAGGGCTTGTTGATGGTTATTGCTATTGCATTATAGTGCTAAACAATCTATTGCCCTGATCTACTAGTTCTTCTGAATTTCCAGCTTCCATTTCTTTTCAAAAAATGTAAGTCTCTATCCTTTTTCATCACAGAGATACAATGGGAAAGGTGCAGGCAATGTTTTTGTCTGGTTTGCCTTGAAATGAGTGGGGGTGGGGGGCAGTGCTGCTAGATGGCAGGAGCAAGGTAGGAATTCAGAATTCAACTCATCATGTGGATACGTGGATACTCTGACACAAATGAAGAACTGCAGCCAAAATGGGCCACAATGTTAAATTGGAAGTAATCAAACAAGACTTCAATATCTTGCTATGTAGCACCACCACCCCACCCCCATAGTTTTTATTTATCCTCTTCTCAGTTGCATATATATCAGGACTCAGGAAGGAAAGATAAGGGGCAAAGACTGACAAAAACAGTTTCAGTTTCAAAGAGAAACCACTTCTGGGGCACAAAAAAGCTTCCACTGAAACTGTAAAAAATCTGCTGAAAATCTGGTGCTGCCATGCCATAAGGACAGGATAGCAAATTCTTTTCACTTCTGTACGAAATCAGTAGGGAAGAACGAGTTTTCCCTATTCCCTCCGTTGTATGAAAAAAAAATTATCTGGCAACTAGCTAGAAGGAGGAGAATCCAGTTGTGCCAAACAGGAAAAAGTCTAGTTGGCAACTTGAGTGCTGGTTCTTGAGAAATTTTCGAATATTCAGTTTTAAAACACAAAAGAAGTGCTCGCTTTAGCTTCTTATCCATTCAAATAGGAACCCTTTATCTGTCTTTTCCCACCTCCGCCGAATTATGCTAGAAACATGTGGTAAGCAACATTAATTAGAAGAAAGAAAAGGCAGAAATCGGAGTTCAGATGATAAAGGGAGATTTAATATCTTCCGCAGAACAGGAAAAAAAAGATTACATTAGATCTACTTTTGCTAAATGCTGTGATTTGCATGGGAAAAAAAACACCAAAGGCAGGAACAGACTGTGGACAGCGATAGTGTTGTGTTGTCCTAAATAGAATTATGCCCAAGGCTGTGCATTCAGATAAAGCTGAACCAAAAATAAACCTGAAAAAAAGCCATTTTGGTTTTTTGGGTTTATTTTTAGCTGGGGAAAAAAGGTGGTAATTTAAGGAAGCTGAAAAGTGGATCCCGAAAAACGCTGAATTTTTCTCGCACTTTTGGGTTGCTTTGGCCTCGCCACCTGTAAAAAATGGGGGACCCTCTCCCCCTTCCTTCTCCCCCTTCCTTGCCAGCTGAACACTGCCTCCAAAGTCCACATGGGCTGGGAGGCAGCAGGCAGCAGGGAGCTGAACACTGAACTTCAGAAGCAGAGGAGGCACAGGGCTGCATTCTGGGCTCAGCTGAACTGGGCCCAGCATTCAGCTCTGAAGCTTGGAAATTTAGTGGGATCAGTTTTAAAAGACCATTTCAAAAAGCAGAAAAAGGTGGGGGTGGGAAAACCCATACCAATATGGGATTCGGCTTTCTTTGTTGCCTTTTCCGAAAATGTCCTGAGCCCGAAAAATACCGAACAAAATTGTGCACACTCCCAATTATACTCCTTCTAAGCCCACCACCTTCACGGGATTTAGAAGCAGAGGTGGGATGCAGCCTATTCGCACCTATTCGGTAGAACCGGTTATTAAAATTTTCTCAGTTCGGAGAACCGGTTGTTAATGATTAACTCCACTAGGGACAAGGGGGTAATCTCTGTCCCTGGGTACAACAAATCTCATCAAGTGGGGGATGCAAAATGCCCCCCCCCCAGCGAGGGAGAACTGCACCTGGGGCGCGCAGACCCTGAGCCCCTGCTGCAGCACCCAGCTCTGGAACACCCAGGCCACACCCCCACTGCGTCATGCCTCACCCAGCCTCATTGATCCCACCACCATCGGAACCTGTTGTTAAAATTTTTGAATCCCACCACTGTTTAGAAGGGTATAATATTGTTTATGACTTCAATGTAAGAATGCTGATTGATAAAAACAGCCTCTGCCAGCCTTTCTTGTTTGGAGTATTTTTGTCTTTTAACGTGTATTATGTCCAATGCAGTTCAAGTTAAATGTCAATAGCAGTTTTGAATGAAAAGGGACATCCCTCTAAAATACTACAGATATTAATTAGATTTTATGGGGGCTGGATGAGTGCCACAATGTAAACAAGCAACCACATCAGTTGTGAGTGTGGATCTCCCTTACTGAAAGAAGCAGCTATGTTTTCCTTTCTTTGTTCCTGCTACTTTCTTCCTCTGTTGTAACAGAGGTCTGCATTTTTTTATTTAAAAAATACAGTGGTTTACAGATTCAGATGAAATAAATTCGGGATGATATTCTAAAAGGGGAAAAAAGTATAAAAACGATGTAACCTGAAAACATTTTGTTCCAGTACATGAGAACCCATATTAAAAATTCTTTGTATTAGGAAGCTAGCTTGTCAGGGACAAACTTTCTACCGTAGCTTTCTCCCTTTCGTGCTAATTATTCACTGAGATTTCTACCCTGGAGAAGTAGAATTGCCAGGGAAATACCTGAAAATGTTAGGGATGGATCCAGTGGTGGGATCCAAAAATTTTAGTAACAGGTTCCCATGGTAGTGGGGTTCAAACTGTGGCATAGCGCCAATGGGGCTGGGCGGGGCACGATGGGGGCGTGGGCGGGCATTCCGGGGTAGGGGCATTCCTGGGCGGGGCTGTGGCAAGGACGCAGCCGCTGCACTGTTCCTTGGGTGGGAAACGAATGCACGCAGGCGCAGGCTGCCACGCGCGCCAGTGCACCTCCTGCTAGAATGCTTCAAGTTCTGCATGCTACTGCTGAGAGGAGGAGCATAACTAAGGCAAAAATCACGTGGCAAAATCACCAATTAGTAACCCCCTCTCAGCACACACAAATAATTAGTAACCTACTCTTGGGAACCTGTGAGAACCTGCTGGATCCCACCTCTGGATGGATCCTTAGGAGGGCAAGGTTTGTGGCAGGGAGGGACTTCAGTGTGGTATAATGCCATGAGCTAAGCTTCACCTTTCAAATACACCATTTTCTCCAGATGAATGTACCTCTGCTGCCTGGAGATCAGTTGTAATCTGAAGAGATCTCTAGCCATCACTGGCAGATTTGTAACTCTATGGAGAAGCATTTCACACAATTCTGTATTGCACTGGTATTCAGAATGTATACAGTACTAGGAGCACTATCCCATATAAATGTTTGAAACATTTCACTGTCAGATCCTAAGGTCAATCTGTAAACCATACAGGATAGCAATTAATTCCCACACCACTGGGATATGGAGATACCAAATGCAGGGCAACACACTTCCCAGACCTACCCCATCACCAGATGGAAGAGAACACTCTCCAGTGGCACTATCTGGTGTATAGAGACTCCTCTGTGTACATATTTATGCTCTGGCAAGAGGGAGGGCCAATTCATAGTTTGTCTAATCATTGAATAACAGGGAGGAAGTAATGGTTAATGTAACTTTTATGTTTAGCTGTTTATAAGATGCTACTGCTCCTTTAAGATTGAACCATGTTGGAAAAATGGAGATGGCAGTTAGATGGCAGTTAGTAATTTTCTCTAGTAAGTTTCTGTAGATTGTGTAGGTGTGTCTTCTTTCTTGTTGCCTGTCCTAGCATTTTATCCCTTGGACTTGGAAGGCATTTTTTCCATACCCAGGAAGTGAACCCTTGTCTGACAGAAGTCCTATACTGAGGTCAGTAATGTACAAATAACCAGGGTTTAGTACTGACCTTGTTCATTGAGTCCACCTATGAACTAAGATCATCCATTGTTTTGCATGCCTTTATTGAGGGATTTGAAGTTTATAATTTAAAAAAAAATCTGCAGTGGTTTGCAAATTGTGGAATCCCCACTCCAAGAAAGTTATGCCTTTACCCTCCATTCATGGCCTTCCATAAGTTACTCAGGACATTTTTGTTATTGAAGATGCTGCTGCTGCTGTTCTATTGGGCATTTAATGGTTTTTATCAATGGGCCTATTTGTTTTTAATCTGTTCTATTTTTGTTTGTGCTGTACCATTGGTTCTGCAGTAGCTATTGACTACAATTTTATCTTTGCTTTTGCAGTAGTTGCTGCTTTAGGAACTGTTTTTTTAAATTGATCTTTATTCATTTATCTCACACAAACAATACATTAAACATCAAAATCTACTGTACGTACCAAAAAATAAAAATAAAAACACAATTCACTTTTCCTCAATACTTTACATTAACTTTGTTATAAATCCTGTCTTTCCCATTAAAAGACTTCCCACTAAAACATTTATTCTATCTTTTTCAGTTCCCTTACGGTCTCGTGAAGAATTTTTACAGTCACTTAACTTCTTCCATTATATATTTCTCTTTAACACTACTTTATTATCATTCATGTGACGCAGTTACTAGGAACTGTTTATAAGCATTATTTTTAGCTGCTACTGCTTTACTATCCTGTTAATTCATTCTTTTTGTCCATTCAAACTTTAACTTATTTTCTCTAACCACTGCACGCTGCTTTGGGTGTAATTTAATAACAGAAAGGCAGGATGTAATTTTTTTTTAAAAAAAATGAAAGAACCCAGCTATTCTTCTTGAACTGAAGAAAACAACCCAGATATTGGCTCAGCCTTACAGGATGAACAATTTGCCCACACCTGGAACACTCGGAGTGGCAGGAATACTGGGATTTGTGCCCCCAATCACAACCAATATCATCAGCACCACTACAGCTGTCATAGCTTATCAGCATCTTTCCCAACCATGTGCCAGGAAGCACTTGTGCTTTTATTTTTTAATCTAGAGTCTTCTTTAATCCTTTGTGGTCACAGCGACAGGTCACCTCAGTCCCTCTCAGAAACAGAATTGGTGGCTGATGCCAACTTCTTCTCAGATTTTAGGCAAAAGGGAGGTGCAGGGAAGCAAGAATCCATCTTCCATCCACTCGCCGCCGCCCCGCCACTCAGAACTGCTTTGTCATCCTGTATTCTGACACACCAGGATGTGGCCTTCCTAATGTCTGGCTTTTCTTGCTTTTAACAGTGCTAAATTTTGCGGCTGTTCCATTTGTTTTCAGGGAAGAACACAAAGAAACAGGTCATGATTTCCGGCACTTTATCCCCGAGAGCGTTGTCGTTTTAGGGAAACATTGATTTGGGCCTCCTCCAGAAGGAGGAAACGTGTTTGCTAAAATAGCACCAGTGGCAACAACAACAAAAATCAATATTGGGCATATCTAATGTAAACCCCAGAGCAGCTAAGCAGGGTTGCCAACCTCCAAGTGGTAGCTGGAGATCTGATGACTTCCCTCTTTTGAAGGGGACCAGCATCTCTGTAATTTTGAACACTCTTCCACCAACCTTTAGGGCCCTGCAAGATCTTGGCCAGTTCCGTGGGGCTCTAAAGACTGGGCTGTTCCGCCGAGCATTTGGAGGAGAGTAACCGTTGATTGCCACCCATATTTTTCCATCATTGGACCACCCCCATGATACGGAGCTGAATTCGATTGTTTCTGACTTGGACGGGATTTTTATCGCCATCTGTAATCTTGTTCTGTTTTTATGTTCAATTATGGTTTTATGGTTGTTGTGATTTTAATGTTTGATTATTCTGTTCACCGCCCAGAGCCCTTCGGGGGTAGGTGGTACACTAACTTAAAAATAATAATAATAATAATAATTTTGTCCCTTTATCATATCTTTCCATCTCTCCTATTTTTCTCCCCAAAAGGGACCCTCAACAGTTTGCATCATTATTCCCATCTTCTCCATTTCATCATCATAACCACCACCGTGTCACATAGATTAGGCCAGTGATGGTGAACCTTTTTGAGACCGAGTGCCCAACTGCAACCCAAACCGCACTTATTTATCGCAAAGTGCCAACCCGGCAATTTAACCTGAATGCTGAGGTTTTAGTTTAGAAAAAACCAGTTGGCTCCCTCTTCCTCCGCCCCACCCGCTCGAGCAGGGGCCAGCCTGCTCTAGCCTCCAGCAAGTTCCATGCATACCTCTCTGTGCCTCTCTAGCATCTCTGCCTCCTCTGCGCCCCCCACCCCTCGGGCAGCAGCCACCCAGAGCACAGGAACCAGGTCCGCCAGCCAAGTCCTCCCTGCTCACCGTGATGCACACACATTGTGTTCAGTGGCCCAGGCCAGCCTAGATGCCTGTGTGTGGGGGTGATTTTCCACCCCCACATGACGAACTCTGTGTGCGCGTGCCCACAGAGAGGGATCCGAGTGCCACCTCTGGTTCGCCATCACTGGGTTAGGCTAAGAGAGAAGCTGGCTGATGGACACCCTGTGATCTTCTGAGGCAAAGTAGGGATTCAAACCTCCCTGCAAAAGTGGCAACAGGGCAGCGTTCCCCTCATTGTCCTCTCCCCAGTTGCCATAGTGGCCAGTAGCCTGGGGAGGGGTCCAAATTTTTTTGGGAAAACAGCAGCAATAGACATACCTGCAATGAGCATCCCAACATACTGTTATAATCACATGAAATGGCCAATACTGGTGACGCAGGGCAGGGAGGGTGGGGGAAGAATGGCTGCTGAAGAGACTGGGCCCAGGAAAATGGCACTCGGGGGGGGGGGGGGCGGGGAAAATCCAAAATTTTCTGTCCACACAACAGCCACTTTGGTTTGCTGCCATCCATCCCAAAATATCACAGGTTTGGGAAAGTGCACAGGAAAATCAAGGAAAACTCAGGAGGTGCCCAAAAGATGTGGAAAGGTGAGAGGAAAACACTTCTCAATAGCATCAAACCTAGGCCAAACAATGCATGGTTAAGTGATCCTAGACCCGTGGTGGCGAACCTTTGGCACTCCAGATGTTATGGACTACAATTCCCATCAGCCCTTGCCAGCATGGCTGATTGGCCATGCTGGCAGGGGCTGATGGGAATTGTAGTCCATAACATCTGGAGTGCCAAAGGTTCGCCACCACTGTCCTAGACTCTGGTGCTCTAACCACTAAATGGACTGCCTCCCAAATGTCCGCCCTTGGAACCTAGAACTGTTGGGCAACATGCCAATCATCTGAACAGGCAAATAAACACATGGGCTTATGAATGCTGAGGCACTGCACTGTATGCAGCAGTCCGCAGAACACCCTGCTGTTACTGGGGTATGTTTTTAATTAGCAAGAACATTTTGCAGGGCAGTTGCATTGTTCTACTGCATCTTCGTTGAAGGAACACACAGGCATCATCCTGGCTGCTAAAGCAGCAGAGGACAGACTGTGAAGTTAAGTCTTCAGAAAAATGAAATAATTGGGGGGGGGGGGGGAGGGGGGGCATCACCAAGGCAGAGATCCTTTTTCATCTGTGAAATGATGGAAAGTATGTTAATGGCAGCCCCCTCCCTGTCTTCCCTGCCTTCTACAACCTAATAACATGCAACCAAAGTTTGGTCTGTTTCCAGGAGGCATTACGCGTATTCAACAAACCTTCCTCTCTCTCAGCTGAAAAGTGATCTTTTCTATGTCAACGCTGCTTGCCCTGAGGTTTATTAACGGGCCTGCCTCCATTTTGCTGGGCTACCTCATTAAACAAGTGAGGGGGCTTTGATCTCCTCTCCTTTGTATTTCTGTTTCTCAGGTCGCAGATGTTGGCAACAGGGGAGCTCTGCAAAACGATGCAGATATCTGCTCTGTGTTTGCAACTATCAGTATTTTGGCAGTACTATGAAACATAAAGTTATTAAGGGGGCAGTTCTGAAATTGAAGGACAGCTCAAGAAACATCAGAACAATCCGAAATCGCCATACTACTATGCAGCTTTTAGAGAGAGTTTTACAGTTCTCGAAATTTTTCACATATGTGACTTCCATTATCCTTACAATCCTGCATAGCGTGGCTTGGCTAGTCTTTGTAGGCCTCCTGTTTATAATCTTCCCTGGGTCCTGTGTAGCCAAATGGATGCTGAGAATTCCCCCATTGGAGCTGTGTCGGGGGGAAGTCCCCATTCCAATTTGCAGAAATTGTAAAATGACATTACAGCTGATTTCTAGGTCACCGAGATCAATTCCCCTTGGAGGAAATGGCAGTTTTGGAAGGCGTGTGCTATGACATCACATCCTTGCCGAGCTCCTCCTACCCCAAACTTCATCCTCCCTGGGCACTGCTTCCAAATACCCAGGAATTTCTCAAACCAGAGATGGCAACTCTACCAAGAAAAGTGCATAATGACATGGAGTTTCAAATCCTCTGGGCTGGTTGGCTTCAAATTAGATGCTGCTCCATTTGTGCGGGTCTGCGGGAGGCTGTTTTGCCAGCCCTGCCTGTTTGGCCTTGGAGAGAAGTATACTTGCCAAGTGCAACCCAGGCTGCTCATAAACGTGTCCAAAAGGGTAAGGGCACAGAGAGGACAAACACAGCAGCGGCTGCACATAAATAAATAAAATCCAGGGCTGTTGTCTCCAGGGAGCTCTCCTTCCATTTTATGTTTCTGAACTTTCGGTTTTTCTTTTTCTTCTTTGTTTTGTTTGAATGCTGACCTTCAAGGGAAAATATTCCTTTCCAGAACGATTCTGCCATTTAAAAGGCTTGTGGCGGGTTTTGAGGTGGCTCAGCCGACTGTACGAACTGCTTTGCTGGATCAGACCAAAGCTGAGCCCAGCATTTGATCCCTAACTGGGGCAGCCAAGTATCTGCAAGCATTCTCCCACTGACCGTGTTGGTATCTGGTATTAAGAGGTACTCATCTGTGGCTGCTGAGCCTGGAACTGGACATCACAGCTGATGGCAATTGATGGATTTTTCTTCCATCTGTTTGTCTTAACCTTAAGAAGAAGAAGAAGAAGAAGAAGAAGAAGAAGAAGAAGAAGAAGAAGAAGAAGAAGAAGAAGAAGAAGAAGAAGAAGAAGAAGAAGAAGAAGAAGAAGAAGAAGAAGAAGAAGAAAAGGAGGAGGAGGAGTTTGGATTTATAACCCCCTTTCTCTCTTGTAGGAGACTCAAAGGGGCTTACAACCTCCTTTCCCTTCACACCACCACCCCACAACAAACCCCCTGTGAGGTAGGTGGGGCTGAGAGATCTCCAAAGAACTGTGACTAGCCCAAGGTCACAAACTAATCTGGTTCACCTCTACAGCTCAAGTGGCAGAGCAGGGAATCAAACCCGGTTCTCCAGATTAGAGTGCACCTGCTCTTAACCAGTATACCACTCTGGCTCTCATCTCAGCCATCTAAGCTGGTGTGCATCAAACACATCTTGTGCTGAATTCAGTAAGCATCCCTTCCTTTTATAAACTGTGAGTGTCTGCCTTGTACAATGCAAGACTCGAATGGAGCTGCTAAGATTTTGCCACTGTAGGTCTTACGGAATAAGGTGTTGTTACTCTTGACTTGGCCCTTCTGGCTGATGTAGCTTTCCTGAGAGACCGCACAGCTGTCAATTACACTATTTGAGCAAAGGCTTTCTTTTTTGCAGGGGTGCTGGTGGAGAAATCCTATACTGCCCATCCTATATCCTTAAGTGGAAATGGGATGTTACTAAAACTAGCAACAACCAGTAAAGCACTAAAGAGCAACAGTGCTCATTTGCACTTCAAAGAATCTGGAAGCCCCTTCACCCACAGTGCCCATCTGTAGGGTTCTGGCTGGAGATATTAGCACTTGGAGAAAATGGCTGTTTTGGAAGGTGGACTCTATGGCAACATATCCCACTGATGTCCCTCCCCTTCCCCAAACTTCACCCTTCCCAGGCTCTGCTCCCAAAATGGCCAGGTATTTCCCAATCCAGAGCTGGCAACCCTAACCCTCTGTACAATGGGAAAGACAGTGGTTGTGGTGAAAGTGAACCAAGCATTATGCACAATACAGATAAGTAGCACTAGGTACATTGTGAATACTATCTTTGCATTACTGCCACTGGGAGATTCACATAAGAAATAAATACTTGGGTGGTTCATTCACTGTCCTATGCAATCAACAGGGCTAAACTGGAGTGACGTTGCATAGGGTTTTTATTGGACAGACCTGATATTCTGCATTTGCAAAGGATTAACAGTAGTAATTATGAACTGAATGGGAGTGCCTTGATCTGTTCTACGTACTGTTATGCCCTGGTTTATTTTAATTTGCTTTCCCCGAAGGCAACCGATATATGGCGGGATCTACTGACCTTTTAACCATGTCTGATCACCAAGCAGAACTTTCAGGTCAAATCATCTCCTCGCTACTTTAAGGGAGTAAAGATCTGATTGTTCTATTGTTTTTAGGGTATATTTCTGTGCAAAATGCTTTATCATACTTATCTCAACCATCAACATAATTCTCATCGTCAATGATTGCTTTTTATTAGGTTAACGCATTTTAATTAGGCGGCTGCAGTTTTGATAGATTAATTAGTGCATGGTAATTTTTATTAGAATCGGTTCAAGGTAAGGGCAGGAGCAGCAGTGGCGTAGGAGGTTAAGAGCTCGTGTATCTAATCTGGAGGAACCGGGTTTGATTCCCAGC
Organism: Sphaerodactylus townsendi; assembly: GCF_021028975.2. Taxonomy (NCBI): domain Eukaryota; kingdom Metazoa; phylum Chordata; class Lepidosauria; order Squamata; family Sphaerodactylidae; genus Sphaerodactylus; species Sphaerodactylus townsendi. The sequence goes on along the minus strand of NC_059435.1, from coordinate 59,549,313 downwards.
TCTGCCGCCTGAGCTGTGGAGGCTTATCTGGGGAATTCAGATTAGCCTGTGCACTCCCACACCACACGCCAGCTGGGTGACCTTGGGCTAGTCACAGCTTCTCGGAGCTCTCTCAGCCCCACCTACCTCACAGGGTGTTTGTTGTGAGGGGGGAAGGGCAAGGAGATTGTAAGCCCCTTTGAGTCTCCTGTAGGAGAGAAAGGGGGGATATAAATCCAAACTCTTCTTCTTCTTCTTCTTCTTCTTCTTCTTCTTCTTCTTCTTCTTCTTCTTCTTCTTCTTCTTCTTCTTCTTCTTCTTCTTCTTCTTCTTCTTCTTCTTCTTCTTCATTTTTGAGGCTATTTTGGTCGTAGCATAAGTGGGAAAGAAAAAGAAAGCATTCAAAATGACTTCCCTGTTTAAAAATGCCTAATAGTTTTTGCTCATTAAATTGCAAGATGCCGTACATTTTCTGCATTGTCTCCAATTATTCTGTAAGACATGCTCTAAAATGTTATGTTAAAACCAGAATAAAGCAGGAGTCCAGTGGCATCTGAACAGCTTACACAATTTATTTCAGCATAAACGTTTATGAGTCAGAGCTCACTTCCTCAGATGTATGAAGAAAGATGTACTTCCACAGACATCCATCCATCAGACTGATTTATATACACAATAGAAAATGTGGGAGGATCTTCATTGGTCGCTCGAGGCTCCAAAGAATTGTTAGGCAAAATGTAAACCTGGTGCAGGATGAGAAGAGTTAAGCAGATATGCTGTACTGTGTTTCACATAAAGTAAATTGTATATTCTTCCATTACAGAACAAAGCATACTGGACCTTCTTTGCTGTAGAATGCTCTGCCTGGGTCTTCGTCCCTACTAAGCCCTGTTCCTGCCCCGCCCCCTGCTGCATCCATTTGAAAGCTTGGAAATAAAATAAATTTTGGCATAAATGTTCTTGTTTCAAAGCACCATGTTCAATAATACACAAAATAAAGGTTTTAACAAAGGCAGTGCGTAAAAATGAATGATAATTCTCATATTCGTTTGGGACTATATTCTAATGTGGAAGCATACAATTTTCTCAACCAGCGCTGTACCTCAGTTGACCGAATTAACATTTTTATGGGAAACTGAGTAAAGCAAGTTGCAAAGGTATAACTGAAGTAATTCTCAACTGCAAATGGTTTGCAGTTCAGTTTCACAATCCCCAGTCAGATTTTTTTCCTCAGGAGAATAATTTTTTTTTTTTTTTTAAAAACACCCTTCAATATCACATGTTGGTTTCAGCCTGAATTCCACACGAGGATACTTCTAGCTTTAGATTCTCTACCACACTCTTACATTTAACATGAAAGGGCATCAGTGGCCTTTAGAGGCATTCACAGATTAAAAGCATCACCTCAAATCCTGTTACAGGTATCTCTGAAACCCACTGCTCCTGAGAGAACATAATATTTTTTTTGAAAGTCCAAACTTACTTTTAAAGAAATCTCAAGTACTCTGTTGCCCTGCAGTGTAGCACGGGTGCCTTTGCCGAGGAATCTGAAATACAAAATCTAAAGATCCTCTATTACAAACGGCCCATATTAATAGAAAGAGAATTTGTGTGGTTTTTAACTTTTGGGGTTGAAAGAGACAAGCGGTAACTGAAATGGAAAAGAACTTTGCTTTCTAGGGTGTACATTATTTTGTTCTACTGCCTCCTCTGGTCAACCAGCTTTGCAGGTTTTTGAAATGATGCCCAGACTTGTAAAACCTGTTTAGTAGAGGTCAAAGTGGAATGCCTTCCACGCCCTCCACTTGTAATCATTCATCTTCCAAGCTACGTTTAAAAAAAACACCCAGCTCAGAAAGGTGCAATCTTTGGCCTCCCAAGACATAAACAATATGGGAATGTACTTAAAGGGATGTCTACTTCCATCAGTGGCGTAGCTGGGGAAAATGGAGTCCGGGGCAGTCTCCCAGTTTTCTGTCCCCCTCCCCGCCCCGTGACTTAAGAGGGGGCCGCCCAGGGTGGTTGTCCCTGGATGTCCCTGTTATAGCTATGCCTGCAACTTCCATACACATCTAGTTACACATTAAAATCTGATTCTGTGGCCCCTTCTGCACATGCAGAACAATGCACTTTCAATCCACGTTCACAATTGTTTGCAACTGGATTTTTCTATTCCGCACAGTAAAATCCAGCTGCAAAGTGCACTGAAAGTGGATTGAAAGTGCATTATTCTGCATGTGCGGAAGGGGCCTTCTTTGTAGGTTGCTTCTAGAAGTAGCCTTGGAAGGCACACAGGACAGAGCCTTAAGCTCCCCTGCCAAGGAAATTGGCCTTCCCTGATATTCTTTTCTTTGACATCCCCTTTAGGTAACTTTTGATTTATTTTGCTGCCTGCCCTGCTGCTTTTGGACTAACAGTTCTGCTTGTTATGCTTTTAAATATAAATCTTTATGCTATGCCCCCACAGAGGCTTTTGTTATTTCCCCATTAAGCTTTAGTTTCCCCATAGTTAGCATGGTTTTAGTTCTTTGTTAAGTCTTCTAAGAGAGGGTATTTTAGTTAGCCCCTGTCCCTTTAAGACATTTTCCAATAGGCAGTTTCCTTTCTTTACCCAGCAATCCCCTGTTTTAGTTCTAGCCGGTCAGTCAGAGTGAGGTGCTAAGGGTAGCTGGAGACCGGAATATCTGTGACATCCATATTATTATATGGTGGTCCATAGAGCACAAGTTAAGTTTAACAGCAGTTAGAACATGATAAAGACTGAAAGAACTGAAAGGAAGCAAGACACAGTGGTCTTTCTTGAAAGCAACTAAGAGAAGACACAGTCTACAGCTGCAAACCTGCTCAAGACAAGCAAGTACTCTGACTTAGTTAGACCCAAGGGAGGAGTTAGGGTCTTGTTTCTCTCAAGTAATAAACCCATTGTAAGAACTGTTGAACCTGGCTTGTGTCTCCCCCATTCTGTCCTAGCCAAGAGTACAGGGCACCTCAAACAGATTCACTTGGAGGGCAGAACAGTTTAGCTCATATGTAGAGCATAAGAATACAAGAGCAGTTGATGTGGATAAGGCCAAAGGTCCCTATAAATTCAGCATTCTGTTTCACACGGTGGCCGACCGGTTTCCCCAAAAAGGCTACGACGAGGGAGCTCAAATCAAAGCATCCCTTTTTCTGTTGCTTCCTAGCACTGGTGTTCAGAGGGTTTGGTTTGGCCATCATGACTGACAGCCTTCACCAACAGGCTTGTCCTTCCCATATTTGTCTACATTTGGCCGTCACCGCATTTTGCAGCAACAAATTCAAGCCAACCACTGTTACTTTGTCCTGTATATGACTTAGCACTGTCATAGATGGCTTTAAAGGGGGATTAGACAGATTCGTGGAGGATAGGTCTATCAGTGGCTACTAGACATGGTGACTGAAGGGAACTTTTCCATTCAGAGGCAGTAAACCTCTGAATCCCAGTGCCAGGAGGCAACGTCAGGGAAGGCCTTGACTTCTATGCCCTGTTCTTGGACCTCCAGAGGAAGTGATTGGCTGCTGTGTGAGCCAGGATATTACAGTGATGGCGAACCTTTTTGAGACCGAGTGCCCAAATTGCAACTCGAACCCCACTTATTCATCGCAAAGTGCCAACCTGGCAATTTAACCTGAATGTTGAGGTTTTAGTTTAGAAAAAAATGGTTGGCTCCCTCTTCCTCCACCTCACCTGCTCAAGCAGGGGCCAGCCTGCTCTAGCCTCCAGCAAGTCCTGCGGGAACCACTCTGTGACTCTCTAGCATCTTTGCCTCCTTCCCCCCCCCCTCGGGCAGTAGCCACCCGGAGCACAGGCACCAGGCCCGCCAGTTGAGTCCTCCTTGCTCACCGCGGTGCGCACACATCATGCTCAGTGGCCCAGGCCAGCCTAGATGTGTGTGGGGGTGATTTTCCGCCCCCCCCCATGACAAACCCTGTGTGCGTGTGCCCACAAAGAGGGCTCCGAGTTCCACCTCTGGCACCCATGCCATAGGTTCGCCATCACTGGGATATTAGATTGGATGGACCACTGGTCTGTTTTTATGTACTACTTGCCCATCAGTTTGAAGAGATCCAGTATTACGGGAGAGGAGGAAAAGGGGTCTCTTTATCAACTATCTCCACCCATGCATCATTTGAGAAACTTCTGATACACCCCCATCTAGTCCTTTTTCTAGACTAAAAAGCCCCATTGGAAAGAAGAAGGAGAAGAGTTTGGATTTATACCCCACCTTTCTCTCCTATAAGGAGACTCAAGGTGTCTTACAAGCTCCTTTCCCTTCCTCTCCCCACAACAGACACCTTGTGAGGTAGGTGGGGCTGAGAGAGTTTCGAAGGACTAGGACTAGCCCAAGATCACCCAGCAGGAATGTAGGAGTACAGAAACACATCTGGTTCACCAGATAAGCCTCAACCACTCAGGTGGAGGAGTGGGGAATCAAACCTGGTTTTCCAGATTAGAATTCAGATTGTAAAGATGCTCCAGCCCCTTTACCATTTTGGTTGTGTTCCTCTTCTTGGATTACTGTGGGTTTTTAGCTTTCTCGGTGCTCTTGGGGGCTTAAAAAACTGAAAGCCAGGGTGTGTATAGCTCAAACGAATAAAAATGGAAGAAAGTGGGCTGTAAGGAGGGATGCATAAATAAGTGGTCATGAGATAGTTTCATGGAATGCCCACATCCTGATGAGAGTGAGCCAAGAAAATCTTCTTTCAGCAGCTGCACTCAGAGACCCATCCCAGTATTCTTTGCAATGTCACAAAGGATTTTGGGACACAACTTCCGGATGGCATACTGCTTCCTAAGCGCAGGTACTGTAGGCTCAACTCAGATTTTTTAGTACAGGCATGAGAAAATATCATGAACCTGATTTTTTAGTACAGGCATGAGAAAATATCATGAACCTGATTTTTTAGTACAGGCATGAGAAAATATCTCCCCGTTCTGAAAAACAGGACGTTGGGCACATAATGAACAATTCTGTAATTGCTACTCTCCCCACACGGTGAAGCCCACATTCCTGCACCCTGCAATCAAAGCATGACTGTTTTCATGTTGAGGTAGATCAGCCATTGCCTCCCTGCTAAAACTGAGCAGAATCACTCAAGATAACAATATCAAGGCGACCAGTATGGTTAGTCAAAGGAGCCAGGTTGTTAGCTCTTCACAGACTCCTCAGATCCACATCCCAGGCAACATCTTTGACTAAAAGAAAACTGACGCAGAAACCCAACAGGTCCTCGGGCACGCTGCTTTTTTTCCCATACTGATACCAATCAAGAGGCTCCTTTGAGAAGCAGGTGAATTAAGATCTGCTTATTATGACTCCTTCATAGCTGCTCCTGAATTTTTCTTAAGGCACATTTTTGCAGCGCAACTGTGTCTCACAGGAAAGTTTCACTGCCAGTGAGCCAAGAAAAGCAAGCTTGTTATACAACAGCACATCCAATCACATGGGCTTATTTACGTCACACACACACCAAAGGAGGGTGGTGTTTTGATCAACACAGGAAAGCTGTAATTTTCCTGCCTCAAATCAAGGAGTTGAGATCATAATAGGGACGTGATAAGGAGTTGAAGGAGGCCTCCTTCCTTAGAGATGTCCTGGGATCGTATTTCCATATTCATAACTTGGCATCACCCAGTGAGTTGATTGGCAGTTGATTCCAGGTAGATGACGATGCTAATTCTGCATTTGAAAATGAATAATTAACTCACTGGATTCACTGACAGGATGTAGAGAATATTACTTATAAAAAAACGTTACTTATAAAACGTTACTTATTAAAAAAAAGCAAGGCTCAACTCACTTAGCCTGCTGTAACACAGCGGCTGTGGGGAACTGTTTTTTAAAGCACCACAGGGACCCAATTCAGCTTGGGAGTGAGGTATGTTCACCCTCCCCGGTACCATATTTGCCCAGGAGCAGCAGTGGCGTAGGAGGTTAAGAGCTTGTGTATCTAATCTGGAGGAACCGGGTTTGATTCCCCGCTCTGCCACCTGAGTTGTGGAGGCTTATCTGGGGAATTCAGATTAGCCTGTACACTCCCACACATGCCAGCTGGGTGACCTTGGGCTAGTCACAGTTCTTCGGAGCTCTCTCAGCCCCACCCACCTCACAGGGTGTTTGTTGTGAGGGGGGAGGGACAAGGAGATTGTAAGCCCTTTTGAGTCTCCTACCACAGAAGAGAAAGGGGATATAAATCCAAACTCCTCCTCCTCCTCCTCCTCCTCCTCCTCTTCTTCTTCTTCTTCTTCTTCTTCTTCTTCTTCTTCTTCTTCTTCTTCTTCTTCTTCTTCTTCTTCTTCTTTTTTATTGGACATGTACTACCCATACAGATTTAAAACGGGCTTTTTGACTCAGGAAAATGGTGCTGCGGGAAGGGAGACGTTCCTCCTCCATCTCATATCATGGCCTGTCACCAAATCAGACCCTTGCGGTGGTTTAAAAAGAGAGTCCCAATTCTTTAAAAAGAATAAAGTACAGTTTGGCCTTTAGGCAGTTTTGAAAGAAGACTGGATGTCTTTATAAAGAAAGGGTTGTGAGTGGAAAAGCTTCTTCTGGATCTACTTTTGATGCAAGGTCACTTTGAAATGTATTATTTATGTATTTACTTCATTTGTGCTGTGCTTCTCTGCCCAATAGGGAAGTAGCTTACACCATTCTCCTCTCCTCCATCGTTTCCTCTGTGAGACGGGTTAGGCTGAGAGAATCGGGCCGATCCAACAGTCTTAAAAAAGAGCCAGTATCACATAATCATCTGCTGTTATTATGACAAACGTGCCCTGCTTATGCTCAGTAGCTATTCCAGGAAAGTTATGTTTCAAAGGAATTATCAACAAACTCCTCGTCTGGATATCACTTATTTGAAGTGATACCCAGATGAGGAGATTGTTAATAATTCCTTTGAAACATAAATCACTTATTTGAAGTGTTTACTAAATGTACGTTTTCATTGCCTTCCTGGAACTATATAACGCAGGAGTACTATTAGGCACCTGGCAGGCTACAGGATGGGACTGGTGAACTATGGCTTAGTTGTGCAGGCCTGTCATTACGAAAGCTAACCATAACCACTTTATAAGCACAGCGAGGCCAACAATCACACACAAGTCTTCCAAAATAGTAGTTTGAACCTCACTTACTATAAAGTTACAAGGACCACCATGAAAGTTTAAAAGGTCTTTGAAGCCCGCTTAACTTCTGTTGCAAGTCTCTCTCTGTGTGTCTAGCAAGACTGCTGTGAAGATAAGATAGGATGATCCTATTGTGAGCTCCTCAGGAAAAGGATGGAATAGAAATGTGATAAAGGAACCAATTTGGCCCTATGAGATGTCAGAGCAGCACCTCTCTGATGCCTCAGATGTAGACTTATAAAATTATCAAGTGGAAAAGACTGCCCAGGTCAGTAGTTTCTTCCTCTTGCCTTCTCAGTGTACACATGGGAACCTTCTCACTGTACACAAATGGTCATTCACATTTACCTCACACTTTACAGCAATCCGCTTTCATTTCTTCATGGCTTGATGACGGTCTCTCACATTCATTCTTGGCCCTTTACTTCCAGGATAATTAGGCAGTTTCTGCCTCTTGTCTTCATGGTGGGTTGCAAAGTGAGCAAATCAGCCTGAGATGGGTGCTGGCAATGATGTTAATGTGAGGATCCCTGGAGTAGTGTCCATGGGAGCCACAGTGCCCATGAACGTCATCTTGCCTGTTGCCTGCAAATGTTTTTAGGAAGTGGGTAGGGCCAGGTGGGGCTATTGCCCAATGGATATCTGATTGGCTGTGCAGGTTATTTTTAAAAATACTACTTCGACAGCAACTGTGACCATAGCACAAAGATTTTCACAGTGCGACTGAAGGTAAGCTGCGGCAGCCATTTTGAGGTTGCACCCACTACACTGTGTCAGAATTCCAGTGAGGCCTACAGCGGGGCCCAAAAAGAAGAGTTTGCACTTATACGTTGCCTTTCTCTCCTGTAAGGAGACTCAAGGTGGCTTACAAGCTCCTTTCCCTTCCTCTGCCCAAAACAGACACCTTGTGAGGTAGGTGGGACTGAGAGAGTTCTGAGAGAACTGTGATTAGCCCAAGGTCACCCAGCAGGAATGTAGGAGTAAGGAAAGAAATCTGATTCACCAGATAAGAGTCCGCTGTCCTTGTGGAGGAGTGGGGAATCAACCCAGTTCTCTAGATTAGAGTCCACCTACTCTGAACCATTACAATATGTTGGCTAGGCACTGCTAGGAACTACTGATGGCTCCCTGAAGGATAGCAAAGCTTGCTTCAATCTTCTGGAACCTTTTTGCAAATAGAAGCATTTCTGCCCATGGAGTACAATCTTCTCACGTCCTTTCTTTCTGCTGCAGGGGATGATGGGAACTGTAGTCCATAACATCTGGAGGGCCGCGAGTTTGACACCTACGCTAGTGGAAGGCAAGAAAATTTCACTCCATAGGTGGAAATCCCTCTGTGTGTAGAAACGCTCCAGTGTATCCAAGCCAATGGTGCAGTTTGAGAGGGGAGAATGGAGAAGAAGAGAATGTATATCTGAGAGGTCTTCCCCCCCAGGTGAAAGACTGAAGGTTTCCAAAACAGTGTCAGTGCCCCTGCACACTAAGTTTTGGGATCATACCTCTCCTCCTCAGGCTAGAAAAGAGTTTAGGATAAGAAGACACATTCATACCTATATGGGACATGACTACTGCAAATACTACTGAATAGGGCTATCCCCTTCATTCTAACAAGCCACAGATGAACATTTTTGAAGGCTTTCAGAATCTGAAGTCTGAGCTGATCCTTAACCACAGAACTCCAGTTATCGCTTATGAGAAAAGCTACATCTTTTCTGTGGATTCACTATCTGAGCCAGCCTCCTCACTAAAGAAATCCCATAACAAGCCTCATATTTAAAAGGCAATAATCCTTAAAATCTCAAAGAAACCTACTGCCTCTAGCTACAGGTATATAAACTGGAATGAAAAACCTGTATACTGAAAACAGCTGGCACTGGTTAATATTTATGGACTTCTACTGTGATGACTGTAAAGCCGTGCAGGACATTCAGAGACAAGGGTGCCTTTGCATCAAGTCAGCTTCAGTCTATGTGATCTGAAGCATCTCTCTTACCAGTATTTGGAGCATAAAATCCTATCATTTCTGCTTAATTGCCATGTCCAAGTAACCCTGTGCAAGGAAAAGAGAACTCAAGCAATTCAAAATAAGGAGCAAGGTTTTTTTCTCCTGCCAAGTCAAAATGACAAGGCATATTAGATCCACATTAATGTGCCCATTCTTTGGCAAAGAGACATTAGGGAACCCTCGTCATGTATTCAGACTAACAAGAACAATAATATGATTGACAGCAAGACACCAAAAGAAGGGACAGGGATTGTGTTTACTCCCTGATCTTGCCATCCATCCAAACGTCTGCCACGGCACGGATGCTTGTCAACATGATTGGGAGGTTTTCCCAGATGCATCGAGGCAACTCCACATACAGTTTCATACACACGAGGTGCTTGAGGTAGATGTTCAATTGGATGCTTGAGTTGCTGTAGCAGAGATGTTCAAATGCTGGTTCAGCTTATGTCCTGTTCACCAGGTACAAACAGCCCATGCATCAACCCATTTGTGATTGCTGAGTAGGCTCCATCAGTTTTAACTTCCCAGCAGTACAGTTAGTGCCAATAACTTTTGCATATGTGAGTTGTCACATGGGCAGAGGCGTATCTAGAAAAAATGGAGCCTGGGTCAAAATCTGAGGGGGGGGGGCGGCTCCATTTCCCTTAGATATGGGGGTGGGAAAGAGACCGAGACGTCTGCCTATCAGAAGTGTCAGGTTGGCGACGGCACCCAGGTCTACCACCTGAAAGCCAGCAAGGCACCCTGGTCTACCACCCAAAAAGCCAGTGAGGTGCCCAGGTCTACTGCCCAAAAAGCCGATGAGGCTCCCAGGTCTACTGTCAGAAGCCAGCAACAGCGCCCAGGTCTACTGTGCAAAACCCGACGAGGTGCCCAGGTCTACCGACCCAAGCCGGCAATGGTGCCCAGGCACAGAGGGAATCTCTGGGTTCCGCCTCGCAGGAAAGGCTGGGCACAAGGACCCAGCACCCCCACACTTGATTAGTTGGCATGAGCCCGGGGACATGTGACATTCCATGTCCCCATGGGCAGTACACCCCTACACATGGCCTATTTAGTACACCATTGTTCCACTCAGTGGGCAATTCTTTATATAGCTAAATTAGATTCATATATAAATCAACTGTTTAAAAAAGTCAGTCATAATTCTCAAACCAGCTTGGTGTAGGGGTTGAGAATAGTGAACTCTAATCTGGAGAGCTGGATTTGTTTCCCCATTCCTACACATGTTTCCCCATTCCTACACATGAGAGTTCTCTCAGAACTCTCTCAGCCCCATCTATCTCACAAAGGCCAGTTGTGGGGAGCAGAAGGGAAGGAGTTTGTAAGCCACTTTGAGACTCATTTAAGGTAGAGAAAAGCAGGGTATAAAACCCAACTGTTCTGCAAAAAAGTTCTAACAAGCTAATAAGTCCTAAAAAGCCCTAAAAAGTTTGCCCAGACAGTCCTTAGCACTATTAATTCCGGCTAATGTTTTCACACAGGTGTGGCTTCAATAGGAAGTCCAGTCACTCCATCCCAAACCAACCGAACCCAGTGTTTGGCTCACCCCACAGTTGAATACAGAATGTTTGACTGTTGAATATTTCACTGCAGCAGATACGCTATCCCTAGCAATCACAATCCTGTTCCTCTCAACCTATACACAGCCTATGGATTTTATCTGGATTTTAGCATTTCAGTTGGGCTGTATCAATATGCCAAATGTCTGCCAGTGAACTTCATGATCCTACAAACATTTGAAGTCAGGTCTCCAGCATGCTACAGTAATTGTAGTAATTGACTTATGAGACCAACTCATTTCCCAGCCTGTAAAATAGCCTGTATTATTGGTTAGTGACAAGGACATCTACCATATCTCATTGTGTAAAAGCCCTGAATCATTGCAGTGTGCTCTTTCCGAAACACACGAAAGCAAAGTGTTACAGCCAACTGCTGGTTCCCCTGCTTCACCTCCTTGGAAAATATATACCACAATAAGACTGGCATCTCTTGCCTGTTTCAAGACCCTGTCAAGTTTTCAGTTCTTTTCTGGCTCTTGCCATGAGATTATGGGGTGGGCTGGAAGAAGGTGGTACTGTGAGAGTCCTTAGTTTGTTATGCTTGTGTAGTTTAGTTTTGAGGCACAAAGCAACGTTTCTCACCTCTCAAGGCAGCCAGCACCTGGGCCTGATCTCTGTTTTGGCCTTGGAGTCTTCGGCCAGCCTGAGCAAGTTTCTAGTGATTTCAACCCTCTGGGATGCTGAGGTGGGGGTGGGGGGCTGAAAGGGGTTGGAGAATATTAAGCAGAGATTGTGTAGTGGATCTCAGTTCCAACAAAACTTGCTTGTATCCTGTTCACATTGTTCCTGTCAGTAAACCGGTTTCTGAATGCAAGAGTCTGATTGTCATGGGGAGGCTGACAGATCTTCACAGCCTGTAAAGTTCCTAGCCCCCCAAAAAGCTTCAGTGATCTGAACCAAAGGTAGCAAGGTGAGTGACTGAAACACCCTGGAAGCTTGGGAGTTCTGCAAACCTCTTCCACTTCAGAATTCGTGATTGTGTAAGGAAGCTAGGTTGATCAGGGTCAAATATTCCATAAAAAAATACTTGATCAGGGTCAAACATTCCATTAAAAATACTTTTGTGTAAGTGGCAGTACAGCAACAGCAGAAGTATCCCTCAGGCACTTTTGTTTAAAGGAAGATGGCCTAGCTGCCCTACCTTCTCCTACTAGCCACGTACTATAAACTGCTGGCTTATCTCATTTGATTCTTTTTAAAAACCCCAGGAACTAGGGCACCATTTATGTTCCCAGTGCTACTATGTATTTGCCGTGGAGTAGAATTTTACACAGGTGTCAAACTTGCGGCCCTCCAGATGTTATGGACTACAGTTCCCATCATGCTGGCAAGGGATGATGGGAATTGTAGTCCATAACATCTGGAGGGCTGCGAGTTTGACACCTATGCTTCAAGCAATCCTGAGATTGAGATTGTAGCACTTGTGAAGAGAGGTGCTGTATCATGTATATAGGAACTACTCAATGCATTGCTGCTTATCAGTACATCTTCAGCAGACCTCTCTGTGCCATTCTCCCCTGAACTCCTCAGAGGAAACGGATGGCAGAAGCGGTTTTGGCACCAAACAAGGAGCACTTTGAAGCAAGCACACTTGCACAGATGCCTCTTTGCATTTCACACAGGTTAGCCAAAAAGCCAAGAGCTTTACCTTAACTGTACAAAAGACCCTACAGGAAAACTAGAAAGGATGCAGTACAGACTCTTGTTTAGAATCCGTTGGAGCGCAAAAGGTTCGCATCTCTCCGGCCTCTCCTTCTACTGCCATGACAACTGAGACATAAGAAAGGGAACCAAGATCAAAACAGACAGCTGCTTGTCTGCTAGGACAATTTGTTGTTTCAGAAGCCAGCGAGATCAGTTTTGTCTTGCTACTGCTAGGACTGCTAGCAAAAATAACACACTCGTAATTGGAAACGCTTGCCCTCGCTCACACTGAGCAGGATCCTATAAAGACCAATATAATATTAACTGAAGGCAGTTTGGAAGAAGACATTTTACAAATCCAGGGTGTCTGCACAGTAAATATTCAGAAGATGCATATGCAGTCCTCTGGAATGTGAAAATAAGTTTGTTCCATGAAAGGACCAACCAGATGCCCACATAGGGGAAAATGTATCCTATTTCAACAATATTCACCATTCCACCTTTGCCCACCCCACTAGTGCAAGGGGCAAATGGCAGAAAGGCAACTTACTTGAGTGGGCGCCTCATGCAGCACCCAACCCAGAAGCCACCGTCCTTCCCTACGCCCACCAGTGCAGAAAGCTGAACTGGCAAGGTTGGGGGCATTTCAGGGGATGGATGGATAGAAGAAAAAGAAGAAAAAGAAAGAATAAAAAGAAGAGTTTGGATTTATATCTCCCTTTTCTCTCCTGTAGGAGACTCAAGGGGGCTTACAATCTCCTTTCCCTTCCCCCCTCACAACAAACACCCTGTGACGTAGGTGGGGCTGAGAGAGCTCAGAAGAACTGTGACTAGCTCAGGGTCACCCAGCTGGCGTGTGTGGGAGTGCCCAGGCTAATCTGAATTCCCCAGATAAGCCTCCACAGCTCAAGCGGTAGAGCAGGGATTCAAACCCAGTTCCTCTAGATTAGAAGGCACCTGCTCTTAACCACTACGCCACTGCTGCTCTTCTGTCAGCCGACTTCTGTCATCTTCCACTTCCCACCCAGCCCCCACACATTGACAAAGCCGGCCTCAGAGATACGCCACGTTTTTCGTGACATATCTCTGTTATCTCCTATGGGGGATTTTGGCTTCAGGCTTCTCATGCTTCAGGGAAGCGCTTTTGACTGAGCAGGGTGGTGCTGGAATGACTCTGTCCTCACGTGCCCAATCTGGATTGGCTGATCGTTAACTAGACGGAAGTTACAACCGCAAACAATTTCGGTGTAGCCATTTCCGATGTAAAAAAACAAGACATTAAAAAAAACCCAATTCATAGAATTTTTTAAAAAAGAAAACGTCAACAAACAGTACACTATAAAATCTAAAATAAAGGATAACAAGATGAGCAAAAAAATATTTGCAGGTAGAAAATGTAACATAACCACTAATCTAAAATCCTGCCTCCCCACACAGTGATGATAAAACCACCAGCATGCGAAATGCTTTTACACAGTCTATGGTTAGTCTGTGAGAAGAACATAGAGAGCAATTCTGAACAGCCCCTCTAAAAATATTATAGGGATAGAAAAACATGCAGAACCCAGCAGCCAAAAAAGATTCTGGAGCTGGAGCACCTTCCCTATAAAGAAAAATTAAAGTCTGTCTGGCTTTTTCTTTGAGAAAATCACTGGGGGAGGGGGCAAATTAGAGGTTTCCTAATTTATTCAAGGTGTGGAGAAAGGAGAGAGAGAAATGACTATTTTCCTCATTCGTTACACAAGAACCTGGGGTTACCCAGTGAAAATTATCATACAGGATGAACAAAATACAAGCTCTTTTCCACAGAATGCATCACTCATTTATTTGTCAAAATGGCCCCAGGCTTAGATCTTTTATATCTGTCGGCCAAAATAAAACTTCCATATGTTCAGAGGTTGTATGTCGCAGAATACCTGCTGCTGCGAAGGGCAACAGCACTTCCTTCTTACCCTTCTGGTAGTAAGTCCAGGAGCACCTGGTTGGCCGCTGACGGAAAACAGGAGACTTGATGTGATGGATTTCCATCCAATCCAGAAGTAGAATAGATTGGGGGGAAGAGATTTGGCTATGCTGGGCCCCACCCAAATGCCTTCACAGAAGTGCACAAATACTTGGGAAACCAGCAAGATAACACCAATGCATTTTTAAAAATCCCAACCCACCTCCTAAGGTTTCAAACCAACACACATCGGTCTCTATTTTATCTATATAACGACCCTGTTAGGTAGGTTAGATTGAAGGTATGTGACTGGTCCTAGATCAGTTGATGGCTACAAATTGAGTCTCCCAGATCCTAATCTGACACTGAAAAATCAAAAGAGAAGCATGATCAGCTAGGTCTTTACCCCTTTAAAGATACTTTTTTTCTTGAAGGTACATACATTTCATTTTGAAACGATGAATTATAGCAATTGTTGCTTGCCCTGTTCCAGGACAGCAAAACAACATGCAACTACTGAGTTCTGAGCATTTTATTTTGTCTTCCACCACTGATGGGTTGGCAAAACAGTTACAAAAATGGATACAACCACTGTGATTAAAAGTGGTTTGCAGTGCAGCAGCAGATTGGTGTTTTCCATGGGAAGAGACTTCTCGAAGGTGTCCCCCGCACTTGCCTCTTTTAATATTCTCAAAGGCCTCTTCTCAGGCCCCTTGTTCTTTCCTTCATGACGAGGATATCCCAGAAAAAAAAAACCCTGGCTATTTACCACCCAAAAGGCCAGGTATAATGGTCAAATTTCATTTTGCCCTTCTTAATATGTTCACCTGTCCAAGCATGGAACACCTGAAGGCTGCAGTTTTCCATCATTTCATGCCCTGCAGAAGTGACAGTGAGGCATGTTTCGGCCATTTTATACCCCATTCAAGCGATGCTGAGGCCACCAAGCACTTTGGTGAATTCTGAGCATGTTGCAACCAGCTACCGGGCCCAAGTACAGAAGGTCTTTTTCCCATTGGTGGAGTTATTCGTCTTTAAGGAGTCCAGCAGGCCTTTGAGTCTGTCACTGGTGGTTCCCCTCTTCTTCTTTGTGCCCTTGCTAGCGCTGTTTGCCGTCAACTCTGGAAGAATGGCTGCCATTCCCCAAAGCTGGCCATTGCTGGAAGAAAGACCTTTGTCCTGCTGCAAAAGCCAGGCACTTTCTCTGGCCAAACTGATGAACCGTTCAAGTTGTGTCGCATTGACGTTCCTGCTGATGTTAAGGCTCGGCTCAAAGGGATTCTGTATATGAAGTGGAGATGATTCTGGCTTGTTTTGTTCTTTCCCCTATGGAATTCAAAGGAGAGAAAAAAATTAACATCACATGACACCATACAATGCCATGAGATTGGCACAAACAAGTGGAATGCAATCAAATCCAGAGTGAATATCCTCAAGGCCTTAGGAACAAAGCAGGATGCGGACCAGTGGGTTCAAGCAAGGGGCAATTGCAAAAAACTACCTTTTCAATAGAAATGTCCTCCCTTCTTTTGCAAACACTTGCTCTCTTCACAGAAGCGCTCAAGGATGAGTGAACAGGGATTCTGCCAATGTCTTCTTGAACTGGAATCCCTGATCCCCAGGCACTGCATCTCGTGCAATTCCAGAGGATCCTCCAGTCCTGAAGGACTGGAGCCATGGCCAACAGTTTGCAAGACTTGAGCAAGACTGTTAATGATAGGATGTTTTGGAGGGCATTGATTCATAGGGTTGCCATGAGTTGGAAGTGACTTGACACAACACACACAACCTACCAACAGGAGTGCTTTTTACAGTACGCAGCCAGGAATTATTAAAACTGTTGAGCTTATACAAATGGGACAAGCGTGCAGCATTCATTGTAGCCCCAACAGAATATATCAAAGCTGCACTGCTGCAGCTCTTCCTCCCTGCATGGTACAATCACACCAGATAATGCCAAAATAGCTTCCTGGCTCAAACAGGAGGGATTACAAATGCCCAGTGTGATGCGTCTTCAGCACTCAAGACATTTAACCACAGTTTGGAGAATGTAAATATTCCTCCTGCAGGAATGATTAATTATTGATTTGCATATTTAGCAAAGGCTCATGGGTATGCTGTTAAAGAAAATTAAATTCATTTTATTTTTATATCCTGCCCATCCCAAAAGGACTCAGGGCAGCAACAACATGTTAAGCCTACATTACAGTTAAAAATCATACTTTTAAAAATGCTCGCCATAACTTAAAAGACAGTCCAAAGGCAGGACCAAGCCTGCTAAAAGATGACCTTTTTTAATGCACAGAGCCAATGGGCCTGTGTGTAGCCTGGGCATCTGAGGCACTTGTGCCTGGTCTGGCAGGGGGTGTGGCCTTGTGGGAGTGTGGCCTTGTGGGGGCATGGCAGACAGGCCTGGGCACCATTTTGTCTTGGGCTCTGTTTCCCCTCCCTATGCAGCTGGGGTTCAAAAAATAAGACATCCCCTGAAAATAAACCCTAAAACATCTTTTGGAGCAAAAATTAATATAAGACCCTATCTCATTTTCAGGGAAACACAGTAAGAGTCAAATATATTTTACCTTGCGAATGTTTAACGAATATTTATTGAAAGCAAAATTCCCAAAGTATTCGAAGAAGTCACCCAGCAGCACATCTGAAAGATTAAAAAAAAAAGCCCCGTAACGTAAAGGAGGAAAAGGCCACATAATTCGCATGAGGCTGTTAAAAATGTTGACAACCAAACTTCTTACCCAAACTCTGTGTGTTTCCTGTGGGCTTGATTTTGTTCAAATTGCTAACAAAAGAGCAGTCGTGACCTTCAATTACATGCTTATCTTGCACATCTGAAACAAAAACAAACTGGCTGGAATTATCCCATCTGAGCTTAGCACAGTTAAACAAAGTGAAATTATGGGCATATTTTACTGGGCAAATGAGCCAGCAGACATTCGGGTGACCGATTATAAAGATAGCGACAGGTATTTTGGTATTAATAGAATTCAGACAACGGAGCTGCAGATAAGCGCCCAAAGGGGAAAGAGTTGCCCTCCCAGTTTCTAAATGCACACACGCCTTTTGCAATCTCTTTCAACACTGCCAAATACCGGCGCTGCGTTGAAATACTAATTAAGGGTAAGGAGTTTTTCAGTGTTTTGGTCAAACGGTAAAAATTGACCTTTGTGAAGTCCAGAATAACTCGCCCTTTCAATGGGAAGCAATTGTACCTTAAATGTGGAGGAGGATTTTACAGCCAGTGTATTGACAAGCAAGCGGCAGGCTTGTCCAAAAGCTTTGTTAGCGGGAAGAAATGGCGCAGCAATTGCATGCCCATTATTGACCCTGCAAGAGTAAATTATTCATTGTTCTTAGACTTTCCTTCCAATACAGGATGCTTGTAACACACCATCTAAGCCCAGTACAATTGTAATTCTATCAAATTGGACGATACGGAGCTCAAACCACTAGATTCTGTGCGACTCCAAGGGCTTTTAAAAATAAATTATGATCTGTTCACCTTTCGTGTTTCTAGTCCTCACATTAACAGGAATAAATTTCAAATTGTTGGCTAAGGTAAGCAACCCCCCCCCCAACAGCAAGCACAATAAATCCCAACAGCTGTTTTCAAGAATTGTCTCAGCACTCTCAAGTAGTTTGTCGACAAGCTAAAATATCCAGAGGCAGAAAGAGTACGGAGCCTTGTTAATCTCCATACTTCTAGGACTCGAGGCACTGTTTGAAGACCAAAAACAGACACAAAAGCCAAAAATCTCATTTAACAGGTGGCATCAGAGAAGGTCCAGCTGTTCTTCAGACAGTTATGCAAATCATATGCAAAACATGCCAACTTTGATGCTTAGCAATAATTAGCATTTGTATAGGAAATTTCAAGAGCTCGAAGAACTTTACCTGCTTTCTCGGTATTTATTACAGTAAGCTTGATGGCAGACCAACACTGCTACCCACATATTTCAGATAGTGACTGAGGACAAGAGAACAGAAACTTGCCTCGGGTCACCAGCGAGTACATGGCTCACATGAGCTTTGAGCAGGAAACTCCTTGTCTGAGTTGGGAACTTTCTCTTTTCATAACAACACCCCTGATGCTGGCATTCGTGCACCACTCTTGCACTTGAAACTATTCCAAAGGAGGATTTGGGGGGGGGGGGGGAACCTCAGCAAAGTTGCCCTAAAATTAAGATTTGGGTAGATTCCTACTTCACATTCTGTAATCTTGTACAGACCTCCACTCATTTCAAAGTATCAGATAATGCCATGTACGCAAAGGCGTAGCTCCAAGGGGACAGGGGGGTGCGCGATGCACCAGACGTGCATCCCTGTGGGGGTGTGGAGAGGGCGTTCCGGGGGTGGAGGACGCACTGGTGCACCGGGCACATTTCCCCCTTGTTATGCCACTGCATGTATGCATTTAACACATGCCACTGAATGAGAGTCTCATATTTTATGTTCCGGTACCTACAGCCAATAAAACAATGTTAAATGAAAACGAGCCCTTAAGAGTCCATGCACAGCCACTAGTCTATGTGTACAAAATCCATCTGCTGCTTACCAGATAGCTCTTTCAAATGATCCAAGGTTGGAACGATGGGGGGATTTTTCTTTTGCAGAAAAAACAGAACCATCATTGTTAGGGAGAAATTTGTAATCCATGAACCAGGAATGCTACTTGTGATTCCATGGGCCCGCGCCCAGCACCGTACACCGAGCACAAGAGCTCTTACACGGGGGTCAAGGCTGCCGTAGATATAAAGAAGTTCAGAGCTTCGCATGGCAATCCTGTTGGAACAGAGAGAGTCAAAATCAGGAAAGATCAGTGCTACTGAGACAGACTGAGAGGATAGTAATATTTGGCCTAAACATACTATCAGTTTTTCCTACAATATCTCAGGAATCAAAGTTAATGCCTGAAAACACCTTCTCTCCCGACAAGAGCCCATGGGCCAATTATGATCGGAATAACCAGCCATGTTAGTGGCTCCTTCACCACAACAGATGCAGTAGGGGTAAAAACCATCTCCACCTCACTGCAGAGGGGGGTGCCAAAGGACAAAGATGGCTTGAAATGTTTACCTGTGCAGGACAGAGCCAAAGGAATCCCAGGAAAAGAACAGGCTACAAAAGGCCTCGTCAGCTCTGACAGACAGGCACCCTCACCACACATGGCTTTTTTGGAAACCGCCTCACCAAGACGGTGTGATAAGCCAGGCTGCCCTCAGATTTTCAAAAAGGTTTTACAATATTTATTTTTCAGGTGGCATTTTGGTTGTGTATTTTTTTTGGCCTTTGCAGAGGCATATTTTTGAAACTCTCTCTGCTCATTAATCCAAAATCAATTACTGTTTCTACTGCGTTGCCATTTAATAAGGCTGATTATATTCATTTTAAAAGATTTAGTTTTGTGCAGGCTAGCCTGGAGGCTTTTGGCTGAGAGACCGGATAAAAACTCTTGAGAGAAATAAGTTTCCTGGCTTTGAACTGAGGAGGCAGCGATTACAGAAATGCTTTAAATGAAGATAGGCCGACCAGTTCCTCTGGGGCAGAAGGCCCTTGTTATAACAAGTGAGGGCGTTTGTGGACAGATTATTGCGCCCCGCTACCCACCTGTGAGAGCTTTCAATCTATCCCCGGAATTACTTTTGAGGACTCATCAGCTCACCAGGCTGCAGCCAGTGGACTACTGCTCTAGAAAAACTGTGAAACAGTTTGCAGAAGAGCGCCACAAAAAGCAACTGGGTAGGCCCATCCAGTCTTAACTGACTTCAGAGGGCTCTGCAACTGGAACCAACTTGACCTGTTTCCATATGGTGCTGGAAGCAGGAAGAGCCAGCTTTCATTGCACAGCCCTCCAAAGTGGGTAGAAGCACAGAAGAAGAAGAAGAAGAAGAGTTTGGATTTATATCCCGCCTTTCTCTCTTGTAGGAGACTCAAATGGGCTTACAATCTCCTTGCCCTTCCCCCCTCACAACAAACACCCTGTGGGGTGGGTGGGGCTGAGAGAGCTCCGAAAAGCTGTGACTAGCCCAAGGTCACCCAGCTGGCGTGTGTGGGAGTGCACAGGCTAATCTGAATTCCCCAGATAAGCCTCCACAGCTCACTATGAAACAGCGGATTTTTACGCCAGCAACTCTCTATGCCCCCGCCCTGCCTCACATAATCATAGAACCACCAGTTTTCTCATAGAGGAATTGCTATCACTGTGCATAGAATGGGCATTGAATGTAGAAACAGGGAAGAAGTGAAAGCACTCTCTTTGTTTTCTAGAAATATATGTACATACACAGGCAACGACTAGGGCAGGAGAGCATTTTAATCTGGTATACATCCCCTGGGAACTATTCACAATAAGCTTATATGAAAAGATTTAGGGGTCAGCAGCCGTTTGACAGAAACAAGTGGCCGCTTGTTGGGAGCCTTGCTAGAGGCCAAACCAAAGAGCCCCAGAAAGCCCGTTAGAACCACTCTCGCTCCCTCTGTTGACTTCTCCTCATGAGGAGGGGCAGGCCCCCGGCTGGCTGGCCAGGCTGGCGGAGTGAACAGAATCAAGAACTCACTTCCAGACAGTCAATTCAACAATGCTGCCCAAACACCTAAAGAACCTGTGATGATTGTACACAGATGCATAACAGGCTGCCTTTCAAGAGGCAGACGGATCTACAACTTAACCTGCATAAGCTTATGATCAAAGAACCAAGGCTTTGCAGTACAGCAGACAAGTCCACCGACAGCTGCTCCAAATTGCTTCCTGTAACAAAACAAAGTCTACAAAAATGGTTTCACCAGCAGTATTTTTCTAAGGCTTCCTGCCCATTCTGTGTACTTATATTAGGCAAAGTAAGAAAGGTAGGTTTCAACAGGAATGCCAAGGCAGGTACAATGCCTTCTGCCTACTGTCCCACACAGTGAGGGTTGGAAGGGATGTGATTTGACATACAGAAGTGTGATTCTCTTGCTTATGTGAAAATGCAATCAATGGAGGTCACCCAATACAGTAACATAGAACAGAATTCCCAACCCATGGATCAAAAAGACAGGCTAGACACGGCTGGTAATGGATGTGTTGCAGATGACCAAGCTGCAATTCTGTCCTGATGCAGATAATTCAGTGTGGCTAACATAACAGATATTAAACAAAAAATGAAGGCTCTCGATTTTTACAGTCCATTTAGCTCTTTAATTCATAACAGCATATACCCTTGGCATCTTCCCAGTATGGATAATGTGAAATTTTAAAAAATTGATAACTTATGTGAATAGAAGAGTCAAGAAATGTCATTTCTAAGAAGCCTGCGCCCCCTACTGGCCACATTAATAAAAAACAACTATCAAATGCTTTCCCTTTAATATTCAAGCCCTGTTGCTCGAGTGTAGTTGCTACTTGATCTGTACCGGATGACTGACAAATAGGTAAATCAAGCTTGGTTCAGAAATCAAAGCAAAAACCTTGGTGGCTTCCACACAGGGCAAATATAATGGGCGTGGGGTGCAATAAAAACCGTTGGGGGGGGGGGCAGGGAATTTCGCACGGGTCCCGTCCTCAAAACAAGTTTGCCCCGTTTTATTCCCATCGACCCAGGATTTTCGAAAATCACTAAAGGAGAAATCCTTTTGCAGGTTGGGGCTGCTCCTGCATGAATGGCCAGGCAGGAGACGCTTTATTTCCCTCTCTTCCACCTATTCAATGTAAGTTCCGTGCCGTCCACCATCAGGAAGAATCCACCTGCCAGCCGTTCTGTGCAGGTCACCCGGCAGGTTGTGGGCAGGTTCTCTGAGGGCCCCACAGGGTACAAAGTCCCCCAAGCACACTTTATCCCTGTGGCAGCGAGTATAACCGATCTACAGCAACATGTTCTTCCTTTCTTTCTTTTTTGGCGTGTTGCAGATGAACAGCTATGGAAGTGCAGCTGATCATATTGCGGGACAATTGGCATGACTGCAAGGGTTCATTTCTGTATGCCTGCGCAGCTACACATGTGTTGCAGGAAATAAAAAAGAGAAGCATCTCTGTGCAAAGGCGCGAAAGCAACCAAGATGTGTGACTTGACGAACAGAAGCAAATGCCTTTTGAAAAAGTTTACCTGTTATTAGCTGTCAGATCACACTGAAATCCTGAAGGTTGATGGGAAAATCTCACCAACGGACAGCGAGCATTAAGTATCTTTTGCACACCAACACACCCAGGGCCAAAGTTATCGATAAACTCCCCGATGACAGAGAGAATTCTCTGTGTTGCAATCCGTTCAGAAGGCACTCTCTTCATTTGATAATCCAGGTTAAAGGGACCTGTTTTCTAACACAGGACAAACAAAAGGTGAATCACAAGAATAAAATGTTAAGTCCCATAATATTTCAGGTTTCTATGATCACTGGTAATTTTTTTAAATAAAAATGACACAATCTAGAGATGCACACAGAACTGCCACAAGCACACTGAACCAAAAACCACAGAGATGACCTCCTAGATAGATATGTTTATGAGTTTCCCATTGTTGGGTATCATAGATAGGCCAGCACAAATACACGGGCTGTCTGACCACTCGTAGTGGATCCTGGAAGACTCTTGTTTTTGTTTGTATTTTGATTGGGGATGGGGAGTCTCTAATATTATGTCTTAAATCTTTGCACTCACACAAATTTACTTTTTGAAGTAAAAAAAAAAATGTGGTGGGTTTTCCGGGCTGTGTGGCCTTGATCTGGTACAGCCTGGAAAACCCACCAAAACCCACCACAACCCACCACAACCTGGAAAACCCACCACAACCAGTTGAATTCGGCCGTGAAAGCCTTCAACAATTAAACAAAGGACTTAGTTGTCTACATAGAGAATAGATTTCAGCCAGTGGCCACACTCCAAGACAGTGTACAGAAGCACAGCAGGCATGCAAATGTGGAAAGGGTTAACTAGAACATCAACAAAGGAATGATCATGTTATCTAGGCAGGCCCAAAGACAAGGCCATTTCCTCTATTACAATAACATTTCTTATCTCAAAAAAGCAGGGTATGCAATACATGGGTCACATTTACAATTTACCAGAAGCTACGCATCAGCATAAAGATGCCACAGATCTATCGTTTCCTCTCCAAATTCTTTTACCAGAGCACGTGTGCAAAAACTGCACCATTTAAATCATGTAAACAGAGGCTGTGTGCTCAGAACTGCTTCCTTTTCATGTGTGGAAACCTCCATACTTTCACCAGGTTGGTAATTTCTCGATTTCTTTGGATAATGGCAGCCTTCCAAACGAAGAGCGCAGCAAGTGTATGACTCTACAATATCAGAGCACTTCTCCAGCACACTCTGTCATATTCTCTCCCTGCTCCCTCCTCAAAAAGTCTTCTTTAGAACAGGAGATTATTCACATTGCCTGGGATTCAGCGGGAGCACGCTCTGGGACTTTTCAGCACCCCAAACTGCAAGTCTTAAGGACAGAAGAAACTTTTAAAGCCACATAGAAGCAGATTGAGGACCTGAACTAACATAGGATGGTCAGCAAAAGAAGAAGAAGAGTTGGATTTATATCCCCCCTGCAAGGAAACTCAAAGGATCTTACAAACTCCTTTCTCTTCCCCCCTCACAACAAACACCCTGTGAGGTAGGTGGGGCTGAGAGAGCTCCATAGAGTTGTGACTAGCCTAAGTCACCCAGCTGGCGTGTGTTGAAGTGTACAGGCTAATCTGAATTCCCCAGATAAACCTCCACAGCTCAGGCGGCAGAGCCGGGAATCAAACCCGGTTCCTCCAGATTAGAGTACACCTGCTCTTAACCACTATGCCACTGCTGCTCCTACTGGCTGGCTGCTCCTACTGGCTCCATAAAGCCTGGCTTTGTGAAAGAAGGGAGCACCAGAAACACCAGTGGCAGAGTTTAGGACTATTTTGCTGCTTCCTGAAAGTTTTGGTTTTAAAAACCAAATTACAATGTAACCTAATTTTGAAAAACCTTAAACATCAACAGGAGGAAGAGGAAGTCAACTGAGTGAGGGGAAATGGGAGGGAAGCAGTATAACCTTCAATCACCCTCGATCGCTAGTACTCGGCAGCCTCTAAGAAGTGCCTGCAATTCATTCCACAGCTTATGTTAGCTGGAGAAAGACCTTACCCTTCTGGTAGTGCTTTTTCCACCGTCATCAAGGTCCAAAAACATGTCTAAATCACAGCCCAATTTACCAAAAGTGTTCACAGATGAGCCAAAGGGTTTCACGGTGCATGCTGGAAAATAGGCACCAGCAATGTCTTGGATTAAAGAGCAAGTCAGAAACCGGAGTTTAGTGTTTTCCTCGGTCAGCTGATATTCCTCTGTGAGTATGTGCAACTGGTCACTCACCTGAATACAAGGGAAAAACCCACCACAATTACTTGTGCTTCAGACCAGAACCCTGGGAACTGAAATACTTTGATCTGCCTTATGAAACAAGAAGAAATTGCAGCAAAGAATGCACTGAGAATACACTGGACTGTTGTGGGGTTTCCGGGCTGCATGGCCATGTTCCAATAGCATTTTCTCAAGACGTTTATCCTGCATCTGTGGCTGGCAGCTTCAAAGGATCTGCCAGCCACAAATGCAGGCAAAACGTCAGGAGAAAACACTATTGGAACACGGCCATGCAACCCGGAAACCCCACAACACTCCAGTGATTCTGGCCATGAAAGCCTTCGATGATACATTGAGAATACATTTCTTAGAATCCTTAATTTCCAAATCCATTCTCCAAACATTATAGGGAAACCAGCTGAGAAATTTAGCTTAGAACAGCGGTACTCACTCGGCAGATCACAGCCACGTTTGCATCAACCAAAACAGCCACATGACTACTGCATGCCATGCGCACCACCCCAAGCAATAACATACACTATAATATAGCCCTTTCTAAGTTATCTCCCCACTACTGTTGTGTGTCTAGACCAGGGGTAGGAAACCTGTGGCTCTCCAGATGTTCAGGAACTACAATTCCCATCAGCCCCTGCCAGCATGGCCAATTGGCCATGCTGACAGGGGCTGATGGGAATTGTAGTTCCTGAACATCTGGAGAGCCGCAGGTTCCCTACCCCTGGTCTAGAATGAGGGGGAAGGGCTTTCAAGTCAGAGGTATGACACAAGACAGCCTGCAAGCTTTTGGGTTCTCCAGAACTCTGTTATGATGAATGTTAAACAATAAATATTTCTCAGTGTTAACAGTTCCAGTTATTGTAGTTCTGAAGAAGAAGGGTTGTTACACCCTTCCTCTGTACTAAGTTTTCGGCTTGCTTTATAGGCTTTGCTTTACGGGCTAGTTGCAATACTGGCAAGCACCATTACGCAACCTTATTCAGAAGCATATGTTGATCCAGGCTCCAATACAGAACCCCTAAATCTCTACAACTTTGAGTGATATGTTCATCATGAAGAGGGCAAGATGTGTTTTGCAAATAAAACTGGGGCCCAAATAAAACTATCCCAATTCCTTAAAAAAAACCCAGAACACACAGAGAATAAAAATGTAGGCATGTCAATTTTGACAGAAACTTCTGAAACATACCAGAAGTTCCTCAGTAATAAGATCCATAATGGAAAACGAGATTTCCTGACAGACAATTTGTTCCTCAATACCAATCTTTTCCTGTACAGTGCAGTCTTGGGGGAGGGGCAGTTAAGGTGTGAAGGGCATTAGTTAGGCCTAGCATGCCCCTCCCCTGCACACCATTTGAATTAACTGCATGCTCTGTCTATGAAATGCAGAAGTACTTCTTGACAGACTCAAAGGTGTGAAAATGGTTTTGCAAAGGAAATCGGTTTGAAAGCCACCATCAGATTTCTGAAAATGGTGTCATTCTTCCCTTGAAAAACCACTATGAAATTGTATTATGATTTCAAAACTTAAACAGCATAAAGCTAATCTGATTGCTGAAGTGTTACATCTGTGGATTTGGCTTTCTGAAAAATCTACATCCCTTTGTAACTACTACAATCTGTAAAAGTTAACTGAATATTTCATCAGCAGTGAAAGGGAACCTTCTTTGCTCTATTTAAGGGAAGGAGATTCCAAGAACAGTTATCAGTGAATTCCACTGTCCATGGATCTATTGTACTAGCAGGTGCTGCACAAGGTCACAATTGTTCTCTAAAGAATATGAAAAGAATGTAGTTATTTACTGCGTACGTTTAATGTTAAAAAATACATTTTGCCACTTTTAAAATTACAGATCAATTACATATCGGCCCCAAAATAAGGGTGCTTATTTCTTATATAAATATAAAACAAAATAGATCCATGAACTCACACTATCAGCATCACGCAATTTCTTGATCAGTCCTCCCAAAGGAACAGTGGTCAGCTTATGGCGGTGAACTGGTGTATGTTCAGAAGCTTGGCTTGCTGGATTTTTCAATGTTAAAGTAAAAATTCTTGATTTAAATGGAACAGGACATTCGTCCTTAAATTGTGGGGTACCAGTGACATCTTGCAGCGACGCTATGCTGTCTTTCTCAGAAAATTCTACCACAGCATATGTGCCCTGAAGCGATATGAAAAAAGAAACAGAAAAAAAAACGATGTACAATATATCCTTCAACATGCACATGAGCTGACCTCTCAACTATTTCATGTGACTGCAGCGTGCCAGAGATCCATAGAAGGCAAAGAAGTGACATTTCAATGAGACACAGGGTGTGTACAAGGATAATTTTCACATTGCCTGCCAGTGCCACATGTAAGACTGGTCTGAGATAATTGAGAATGAGGGATGATGACTGGTCTAGTAAATGCCATGGGTGGCTGGAGTTATGAATTAAAGTGTCCCGAGTATATTCACACTACAGTCAAGTGGCTGAAGGTTTTCAGGGGTTGGGTCAGACACAATCCCCTTTACAGAAAGTTTCTGATAGCTAGACATGCACTTGGTGAATTTGATCTCAAGCAGGAGAGTCTCAAAGTCACTCACGGCTGTCATATACGTCATTCCCATTGGTTACCCTCCCATGATTCAAAAAAAGCTTTAAAAAAGAAAGGCAGATATAGAAATCCTAATAATATTAACACTCTTTAGCTGGAATAGTTGGCTGTTAAACATCCATATCCTTTTGGACAGAAATTATCTGCCTAAAAAGAACCAGTTAAAATATGAACCAAATTAAAAATAATACAGAGGAAGGTAACATGCAATCGTAGCCTGTTACTGAAGTAGAAGCTCATACTCTCCAAATAGTCTTGTGTTTCATTTTGAAAATGTGGACTGTAGTGAAGAAAACAGGCATTAATTAAAGCAGAGTTAAGACTGCCCTGGAGTAACTGTTGATAAAGATAGCAATAATATGGCTTTACTGTTTAATAATTTGCTTATAGCAGCAATTCTTTTCAGGACAACAGTCTAACAGGTACACAGTGAAATTACACAGTGATACACAGAGGCAAGCAAATTGATAAATTATTTGTACTGATATCGTTTCCCTTTAGCAATTCAACATAAGAATTAGTCAAAGACTAACTTACTTTGGCACGCAAACCAAGTTCCACATACTCGTTCAGACTGAATCACACAAGCTATTGTCTAGGTTTCCATTGCTAATGCTTCAGGTACTTACGTAACTTTCATAAAAGAAGTGGTTCTTAATGTTTCCATGAGATGACAAGTATTTAAGAAATTTCTTCTCATTGATTTTGGATGGGCAGTTAATTAACACGGTGCGTTGAGCTTGTTCTAATCTTTCTGCCAGCACTTCACTGAATGTCTTCTTTCTGGTGCTAATCTCAGTAGCTAGATGTGGTGGAGGGAGGGAAAAGAGATCTTTTTTGAATGAAATGTACATTATAACAACAAAACAACAACAATAACAAAAGGATACAGGAAAAGAGATAAGTAAAAAAAAAGAAACTTGGAAATGAAACGAACAAAGTCACAAGCCCTCCCATCCCCATTGCCAATTTCCCTTCTAGTTCAGCCAGCTCTCCCCACTCCTGCCCCTCTTGCTCAGATCTCTGATTCACCCTCTGCCAACGTGGTCAACAATCTCCAGAGCTCCTCTGGTCACATCATGATATAACCATCCATGAAGTGTCCTTGTGCTGAGTCAAGACATTTGGTCTATCAGATCAGTACTGTCAACTCTGACTGGTTGCAGCTCCCCAGTATCTCAAAGGTCTTCCCCACTACCCACTACCTGAACCTCTTAACTGTCAGAGACTGAACATGGAACATTTTGTATGCAAATCTCTACCATTGAGGCAAGGCTCCATGTCCCTTTCTTATCGCCTTGGTACTCATTCCAAACATTTAGCTACAAAAACATAAACAGAAATATAGGCAAATCCCATCTGAAGTGCTTCAAACCCTCCATTGAGCTGCAAATGACATAGGACTTGCTCAATGTAAAAACTGGCAAGCTTGCTTGAGCCCCTCATTTAGACTGATGTGCATTCCTGCTCATGTTGTGGTGCATTGTGATCCTATTATAGAAATCAGCCTGTATAATTAATAGGCATCTCTACTTCCTGAGAAACAAAATGTGGCTACATGGCCCTACAAGCTATTGCAAAGATTGTGGTAATTCAGATTTGATAGTATAAGTATGGGGAGTGTAAAATATGTTGAATGTAGCACAGTAACCCCAACCATAATCTTTTTTTTCATTTAGCAATAAAGTTAATGACAACCACTACACCAGACATAAATGTATATGCATATCTAATTGAACTAAAGGTCGATGCCAGCCACTTGCACTGAGCCCGGAAGCAGTGTAGAGGGAACAAGATTGGAGTGATATGGTCCCTGTATCCCACTCCAGTCAACACTCTGGCCACAGCATTCTGTACCAACTGTACCTTCTAGTCTTCAAACCCACATAGTGTGCTTTGCCATAACCTAATCTATATGTTACCATGGCATGCACCACAGTGGCTAGATCTTTCCTGCCCAGGAAGGGCCTCAGCTAGCTTGTCAGCCAAAGCAGGTGAAAGACTCCCTGGCTGCCACCACTGCCATTCCTCCAACAGGAGGTCTGGGTCTAGATCAGTGGTGGCAAAACTATGGCACTCCAGATGTTCATGAACTACAATTCCCATCAGCCCCTGGCAGCATGGCCAATTGGCCTGTATGCTGACGGGGGGCCTGATAAATATAGTCCATGAGCTTATCCTAGGAAGTCTCCTCTAAATTCCTCCTACGAGGTCTAGGAGAACCCTCAAGTTATGAACTTTCTCCTTTAGGGGGAGCCCAACCCTATCCAGAACAGGAGTTAACCCATTTCCCAGGTCAGACTTTCTCACCACAAGCCTGGATTAAGTTCAATGAAACTTCCATGTTCAGAAGGCATACAATTCTGAGAGACGAGCAACACGCGAAGACCATTGCAATCATCTCTTGTCTATGAGTTTTCCCTGGTGTCTAGCTGAATGCTGCTGGAAACATAAAGTTGAGCTAGAGAGGGACTGTTGGTCTGATTCAACAGGGCAGTTCTTAACTTCATAAGTCTGTGTTGGTTAAACACACAGGAGGGACATATATTTGCAAATACCCAAGAAAAGATAAAACATTGAAAGATTTTCAGGCCTCGAAGATATAGTGCCCCTTATCATTTTACATATCCACCCTGTATTTATGATGCACTGTGCAAACTATGCTCTATCCATAGCTGATGAATGGTGATATTCCTGCAGTTGCATGATATAAGGTCTAGTCTACAGATACAACTAAGAAGGTGTACAATGAATTACATTATCTAAGGCTATTTGAAGGAAGAATTGCATTTTTCAAAACTTCCCTCTCCTCTATTAAAAGCTCTCCTTACAAGACATGCAAGAATGGACTATGCCCGTGGTGGCGAACCTTTGGCACTCCAGATGTTATGGACTACAACTCCCATCAGCCCCTGCCAGCATGACCAATTGGCTATGCTGGCAGGGGTCTGAATAATGTATGATCCATAACGATCCTGGAGAATATAAGAACTCCGCCTCCTATGCCAAAGATTCCCAAACTACAGACCACAAACCCACAGGCTCATTAAATACTGACAATTGGATCTTTTGACATTATGGACTTTCTCAGTCAGTGGATACTAACAGTACTGCTACTACTGTGTGGAAAGTCCACAAAATGTTTGGATGTTAAAAAGAGATGCTTATACTCAAAAAGATTGGGAACTACTGACTGCATTTTTAAGACTTCATGTGCCAAATTATGTCCCTTTCTGCATTCTTCTCCCTCAGCAAATAGAAAACGAGCAAATCAGGCAAGCTCTTTCTTTGCTTGCTATGTTGGCTTTCTACCTGCAGAGGTTTTAAGAATGCTCCAAAACGTGAGCGGGCGTTGCCAGTCTGAAGTGCTACCACCTCAAGTTTCTGCCATCTTGTTCTTTAGCACGTGCGAACCAAGGCTTAAGCAGACCATTTGGGACGGATCAGCAAGAAAGAATCCAGAACATGTTGCAACTGGCGGCTGAACATGGCACAAGCAGCAAAAAAAATGGGATGATAAATACAGTTTCCGTTCTGTGTGTGTGCGTGCGTGTGCATAAGCCGAAAAGAAATAAGATGCTAAAAACAATTTCTGTGTGTGTGCGAACGGTAACCTAGAAAAGATGAGAGGCGACGACACCACCTGCCCAATGTGTTCAAGTACAGGATGCTTTGCCGGCAGGGAGTCCTCGGGGCTCCCCTCCCCTCCCCCGGACTTCTAGGCTGCAGAGCCCCAGAGGGAATGCAGAGTTTGCAGCCGGCAATGCAAAACCGAAAGGACGAAAGGTTGGAGCCGGAGCGATCCCTCTCTCACCTGCCGCCTCCTCGGTGCCCGGGACTTGCTGCTCCCTCAGTGCAGCCACAGCGGCTTCCGTGGAACTGAGGCGGGCCTCCCTTATTCGCAGCTTCGCCTCCACGCGGCGGGACAGGAGCAACCACCGGCACTGGAGCAGCAGAGGCATCGGCCTCATGGGGGCTGCCATTACCGGAACGAGAAAAGGGACCTCCCCGCGCATGCGCCACGTGACTCAGCCTCTACAGTACGTCCTGTCGTAAGGGACAATCTTCCTGAATGCGTCGCCAACGCGTAGTGTTACCGAAAGACGAAGTTGTGTTTCCTGGTTCGCACCAAAGAGCGGATGGAGATTGAAATTGCCTTGCTGAACCAGAGCGCTCGTTAATTTTTTTCCCCCTGTTGCACCTGATGCAGCCTATAAACTCAGAAGCACATGCCTTCAATAACCTCTATAGTTTATGTAGATTTATAGAGAGCTTTAACTGTGCAAAGCGCGTCACATACACAGCCTTCTTGTAATCTTAAAAACAACCACCTTGTAAGGTAGGCCATCGTTTGTCAAACAGAGGTATACTGCTTCTGTTCCTAGCCATAGAGACTAACAGCAGTGAATTTATTGTAGCTCTTTTTCAGCACCGCCATCAATCAATAAATACATCTTTCTAAATGCTCAGAATACATATGTTAAGTCATTCTGACAACTGTAAGTGATGCTAGATCTGTTTAGTCCCATTTGAAAACATCTGTGGCATGGCTTCTGGTAAATTCATAAACCACTTTCACCTCGTAGCCTATGTTCTTAAGCATTCACCTATCACTGGGGTTTCTTAAAACAGCACTGAATCTGCTCGTACCTGGGGAAATTAGTTGTGTAAGTTAGTTAACACATCATGTTTAAGAATAGCACTCTATATGTCTGGTGCTGTCAATGTGGTTGATCAGTGTGACTGAATCCTACTGAAGAGCAATCAATCCTCCTTTGCTGTCATGAAAACACTCTAGACTCGCCAACATCCTGAGTGCAGAAACAAGTGTGCGGTGGAACAACAAACCTTGCTAACTATAAATGTACAGACTTTCTAAAGAAGCAATGTCACATCACAGAAACTAATAAAATCTTTATTGGCATACCATATAAAAGGAATATATAAATAGAATTAATAAACAACAGATATTTAAAACAATGAAATCTCAAAGGTTAAATAAGGTAGGTTGATGGAGTCTTATCAGTGTCATATTAGTGAAAATAATTCACAGTTGTGGTTGCATTTATTGCATTACAGAACTGCAGCATCCTGCCATATGTAGTTATTTACACAAAACACAGTTTTGTGGCATTCAACTTAGAAGTAACCAGGGTGACCACGTGCAGGATAAGGGATCATTGTGCACCTTAATGCACAAGGGGGTCTGTTTGCCATATCACTGCAGCACTGAGGCCATTATGTGCTGTACCTGTTTCCATTTCCCTTTTTCAGCCAGGGTCAGCCTTATCTTTTTTGCAGAAAAAAGAAATTAATTGGCCAAGCCATTCTGTCCTAAAGTACCAAACCAGCTTAGCTTCCAAGATCTAACAAGATTGGGCTATACTGTCCCATCCCATGTCCCCCAATTCACATTTTAAGGTTATAAGTGTTTTTAAAGACTTGCTGTGATCATAAACCTACATGTGTGTTGCATCCATCTCTGAGTCTTGATTTGCATGGACCTCAGTCAGAAGGCTGGAGAAAATATATATAAATCCTGCCTCACCGCTCTCCTAGATGGCTTATGATGTCTTGGGATGCTCATGGTAGGCCTGATTCACACAACCAATTGCAAATGACAGGCTGCCTCTTCCCCCGCCCCCTGTCCCTCCAGCTTGGCTTCAAGTTCACTCACCCTTTATGAACACTCTGTCCACACCTTAAACCTCCAAAACCATAGGAGGGACAGTGCCTCAGTGCAACTGCACAAGAGTGTGCTGTGGCCAACAAGTTTTGTAAGTTACTTCTCTGCTGATGCTCTGGAGAGACTCCACCAGTCAGAGTCATTAGTATTGAGCTAAATGAGCCAATGGTTTGACTGTCAGGGCAGCTCCTCATGAAACCACACATGCCAGATTTCTGAACACTGAATCTCATCATGAAGTAATATTAAAGATATTATGGCATGGTGGGAAAAACTACACCATTGATTGAAATCTCACTTCTTAGGTGGCCACAATCATAGCCTTGCAGAGTTCTGGCTTTCTTCTAGTCATCCCCACCCCCCTCCGCAAACGCACACACTGAAGTGTTGAACTAGCAATTTTTTAAACAATTGAGAGTTTGCTAACTCAAATTCCTAGTCTGCACACAGAATGCTGGGCTGTTCCAGACATGCATACGCCCACTCACTATCATGGGTTGAATTACTGGTCATGCAGTTTCTCAAGAGAACTGTGAACCACATTCATCTGAGATTACAGCCTCAGTCTCTCACTTCGTGGCTGAAAAGGTGTCAAGAACCCGTGATCATGCTGGGGGCTATATTGACTGCCCACTTCAACATTTGAATCACCCCTAGAGTTCCAGAATTGCTGTTCTAGGATAGAATGTTGTGCAAACTGTGGTTGAACAGGTATAATTAGTCCTACATACTATGCTATGAAATTCACACTAAGCTATCAGACATAGGCACAATTTCTTCAGATCCACTTATCAGTTTTGCCCAGCTACCACAGAGGTTTTCACTTACCGGTACCTTATAATTCATCTTTATGGAATCTGATTCAACCCCACCCACTACTTTAAAGGCTTCAGAGTCAAGCCGCTGGTATTTAGGAAAGCAGTCAAGTGATATATGTGTCACCAAACTGTTGCATTTGCAATTGAACAAATGTCTTCCCCAAGTTAACTGTGTGAGCTTTAATGGGTTTTTAAAGCCCCTCTCTGGCTCTTTAGAGAGGCCTTCTCATTCATAATAAATAATCTCACATCAGACTGTGCTGCCACAATAGAAGCTCAAGATAATCTTTGATTCAGTCCTTGGACAACAGATCAGAGGTTCAGTCCTTGAACAACAGATCAGAGCTTTCTCAGAATAACAGAAGATGTTAAAGAGATTTTAAGGATGGAATTTTTAGCCATTTGATACTTCATGCATATGCAATAAGCAATGAGAAGCTCTTACAGGATACAATAGTGGATCACCACTGATTACATATAGCCATTTAAAAAATACTTGCTCAAAAATTGAAAATGGTACTGTGTACACTGTCAACCTTCTTGACTCCAATCCATCCAGAAGTTCTCCTGTGAGAGCTGCATGGAAACAAAAGGAGCTGTGCAAAAATTGTTACATGCCTACTTTTTGCAGCTCTCGTTCATTTTGATACAGCCTGTGCAGGAGAGCGTCTGGGATTGCAGCTCCTACTGGGCAAAGTTAATCAATGAATTATGTTATTTATAGTTTGCCAGTCTCACTTGGACTCAAGGCAGATTAGATACATAAAAAGATTTTGTGAAATCACAATTCGTAAGTATTCTTAAATGAGACGATGTCTAGATCCCTTTCTATACCCCCATGTCTAGATTTCTCTGGCTCTAGAGCTGGCTGTGTGGCATGAAATTACCCTGGTGGTCTTACATGATGATCTGGAAAAGGACATGGATGGAAAGAGTGCATCCTTGTCATATCTCATAGGCTGTTCAGCAGCTTTCAGTATCACTGCCCATGGCATCATCTGGCTAAAATGGGTTAGGGGACTAACATATTGTTCTAATCCCTCTTGGAGGATAGGTCCCAAAAGATAGAGCTGAGAGATTTTTGCTCTTCTGTTTTGGTCTGTGAGGTTCCATACAAGTTACCATGTTATCTCATATGAAATCATTGAAAAAGATTGTCAGGAAGTTTGGGACACGGTGCAAGGATGACACCCAACTCCACTTCTCTTTTTCTTCTTATCTTAAAGAGGCAACAAATCTGCTTAGTCAGTCTCTTGAATTACTGATGAGAGGGAACAAGCTAAGGTTTAATCTTGGCCAGGCAAAGGTGGCATTAGTTGGGGTTCTGATGATTTGGGAAACTGAACACAGCCTGTTCTTCAGGTTTATAGTTTTTTATATAGTTGTGGTTTAACATTGCTTGTAGAGTTCTTGTAGTGGCTGTGGTCAGAACCATATATGACCAGAAGAAGTGTGGTCATTTAGCCATAGTTATACATGTTCTGATGAGTTGCACACTGGACAATGGTAACATGTTCTATGGGGAGTCTTTGAAGAGGTCTTGGAAACTTGACTCAGAATGTGGTCACCCATCTTTTGATTGGAATGACCCACTTTGAGAATATTATGATGACCTTAATCCAACTACAATGGCTTCCAATTTAAAGTGCCGTTTTTGCCATTTGAATTTTGGAGGCCAGACACATATGATAGGGTCATTTCAGTGGTAGTGCCAAGATTATGAAATTCCCTTCTCAAGGGTGATTATTTGGCTACATACCTTTTACTTTTGGGGAACTGCATTAAAATCATTATTTTAAAATGACATATATAGCTGATAATGGTTTTATTTATATAGAAAATGTATAAGCAGCCTCTCCTCAAAACCTGCTTGAGGTGGTTGATCTATCAACCCATAATGACACTACCACAAAATTATAAAAAGTAGTAAATGATTAAAAACTCAGTCACTAAAACCTCATCTCATATTTTGAATGTCTGCAAGTTTTATTTCCTGTTTTATGTATCATGAAGACTTTACAGTACAATGTTAAGCAGAGGTTACATCCAAGTCAATTGAAATGAATGGGTTTAGGAGAGTGTTACTCTGCATAAGATTGTTCTGTTAGTGATTTTAAATTGCTGTGTATTGATTTTTTTAAATTGCAAACCATCCTGGGGGATATTTGATGTGACATGCAAGATATATATATTCATTCTTTGTGGAGTGTAAAGCAAAACTTGTTATTTTTTTTCTGTCTCAAGGAGTTCCAGTGTCTGTGACACTCCTTTGACAAATATATTTTTCTGCAGGATGGTTATAGAAGAGCAGCAGTGGCGTTAAGAGCAGGAGCACTCTAATCTGGAGGAACTAGGTTTGATTCCCTGCTCTGCCACTTGAGCTGTGGAGACTTATCTGGGGAATTCAGATCAGCTTGTGCACTCCAACACATGCCAGCTGGATGACCTTGGGCTAGTCACAGTTCTTCTGAGCTTTCTCAGCCCCACCTACCCCACAGGGTGTTTGTTGTGAGGGGGGAAGGGAAAGAAGATTGGCAGCCCCTTTGAGTCTCCTTACAAGAGATAAAGGGGGGATATAAATCCAACTCTTCTTCTTCTATAATCATACATGTTCCCATTTAATACTTCAAAATGTATGTGTGGCAATTGGTGCCAGATGGCAGTTACTGCTGTTTTACCATCCTGGTACAGTTGAGCCAAGAAGCAAATGGCCGGGTGAAATGCCTTCACAGATTCCTTCTAACACGTGCCACATGCCAAACTTTTCCTTGACCCCTCCTTTTCTGAAGTAATTGCATGGCATCTTGCGGCACACCCTCCTAAATCCACCAGAGTAACTTGAGAAAGAGACGCCTCTTCTTCCTGTGGGGCTGGTCTGTAAGAAAAATGGTGTCATTATAAGTAATTGTGAGCCTAAGAGCATTATTAAGTTGGACAGGTTTTGAAAATAATGACACCTAAAGGGCTAGCTGTCCGCAAGCTGTTGGTGTCCGGGCTAATCCTTTGACTTTGCTCCACCTGAACTATCATTCCTTTATATTCTTCCCTTGGTATCCCTCCCAAATGTTCTTGCTCCACACCTGACAAACTTTCTTTTCTATTTCAGTGGTTTCAATTTTTAATATACTTTTCTTTCATATGGAAACCATAAAGGAACTAACAGACTAAGAGAAGGACTTTTGAATGATGAACTTTGTTGACATCATCGACAAGAAGGTGAGTTTTGAAGCTAAATGGAAGGAGTAGCTGAGGTAAATAAAGGTGTGTGTGTGTGTGACCAATTCTACAAATGTCCAGGGGGTACTCAAGGATAGCCCATGGACAGAAATTCATCTTCCAGTGAAAGTTTCTTACTACTGTAGGTCTTCTTTATTTGAAGAGACTATTTAGTTGAGCTGTTACTTATCCTTCTTTCTCCTCAGTTTTGAAAAGTGATCTTATAAGCGTCAAGTCAGGATGAAACCAGCAATGAAACCCTGTGCAGTTTTTTTTAACCCTTCTAAATCCATGGGTTTAGATGGAGAATGTACTAAAACTATGGAAACCTGGGTTCAAATTCCCACTCAGCCATGATTCACTCTTTCTCTCTCAGCCTTGCATATTTCACTGGGTTGTGGTGAGGGGGAATCTTGATGCATTGGTCTAAGCTCCTTGGAGAATGGACTGGATAGGCAATTAATTAATTTTAATATTGTGCATTTAATTCAAGTTGCATGTTATAATGTAAGTATGCCAGCATATGATGTTACATGCCAGTTTCCAGTTACCCATGATTCCCTTCTCTCAAAAGCTTGCCTACCTATATGAACTAGCCCATGTGAAGGTACTCTCCAAGTAGTGAGAAATTTCAGGGGCTGTTGCATATTTGGGTTGGTTCCCGTTGAAAGAAATGACATTTCTGGCATTTTTAAAGTATGTGGTTTACTTAACAAATATACAGATAGAAGACGTATGGAGGTACGGGCAACAGATCCACAACTCCATGTTTGTGTGTGAAAGAACCTGTACAACAGGTAGCAATCCAACAGGAATGGAGATAATAGTGACAGGGAAAAGGTGCCCTTTGAATGCCTGCTGTCGTGTTAAAAGGCACAGAGGTTCTGTTCGAAACAAAGGTAACGATTCTGCACAATAAGTGCAGAATGTACAGGGCTGTGCCTATGATTTGCATGTTTTCTAGGACAGTAGTATAGAGTGGCTTGAGAGACAGACCTGTGGCTGTTTGCCTGTGTCCCTTTGTCTATTTCATCACCTGTGGTTCCCTTCCCTGCTGGGGCTTTCCTGGTGTCCATCACTGTATTTTCTAGATTCACGTGAAGAACATGATTTAAAAAAACAGAAAATGCAACCAATGCTTCAGGTGCACAACAGCCATTACAGGTCCCCTTAGCTAAAAACTTTATCCCTCCCTAGCCAAAGCTCTGGGATGTGGAATGGTATGGTACAGCCCGTTCTTGTCAGCATTCAGAAGCTAGGCAGGGTCTTGGATGGGGGAAACACTCAGGCCCCTTCCGCACATGCAGAATAATGCACTTTCAATCCACTTTGTTGCTGGATTTTACTGTGCAGACTAGCAAAATCCACTGGCAAACAATTGTGAAAGTGGATTGAAAGTGCATTATTTTGCATGTGCGGAAGGGGCCTTGGGAAGACTCTGCAGAGGAAGGCAACGGCAAACCACCCCTGCTTCTCACTTGCCTTGTAAGGCCCTTATTGGGGTTGCCATAAGTCAGCTGAGACTTGGTGGCACTTACAGTATGTAGCCAGAGCCCTACAGGGAGGTGTCAGGCCTGAAGTTTCTCCATTTGAAGTGGAAGTCCTTCGCTGTCTGGTTTGGATTCGTGTCCGGTGTAATGGCTGGTAAGGACACTCCGCATATGCCTAACCTTTTGTTCTGTTACATGACTTGTCAAGGTTATGGAAAGCCCAAAAACTCTATATAGATTTAGTAAATACATAAGGCATTTAAACTACATCAGCTGCCTACTGAACCTTTCACGGAATTTTATACTCTTGATCATTGGTTGCCAATCTCCAGCCACAGCCTGGAGATTTCCCAGAATTACAGTCGTTAGTTGACATAGACCAATTCCCCGGGGGGGGGGGGGGGTTATATATTTGGAGTCCTTCTCCTCTTCAAACCTCACCCTCCTAGGCTCTACCTCCAAATCTCCAAGAGTTTCCCAAGCTGGACTTGGAAGCTCTATGAGGGAGAATTTTTTTCCACCCTCTTAATACAGATTTATGTAATAGGGTGGGGGCTGGGGGAGGATGGCTTAAAGTAAACCAAGACTGAGCCTCACACTTTGTTTTGAATGCCTTTGGAAAATAGGTGGCTAATAGCCACGTGCAGAATATTTTTCCTTTACCCAGGGGTAACGACAACCAGCCCCGCCCCTTCTCCTTTTTAGAAGTTAACACAATAGCATTGAAGGCTTTCGTAGCTGCAATTAACTGCCTGATGCGGATTTTCCAGGCTGTGATCTGGTAGTTTTAGCCATGGAGAGACACAGATCTCACTATGACATGACTCTGAAGATGCCATTCAAACAAGCAGGCAAAACGTTGGGAGCTAAAACTACCAGACCACGGCCACACAGCCTGGAGAGCCCACAACCGCCAGTTAAAACAGTCCCCAGCCAGCTGGTAGCCATCATTCCTGGTTTGTTGATTTGAAACAAGAGTCCCTTCCGCACACGCAAAATAATGTTTTCAAACCACTTTCACAACTGTTTGCAAGTGGATTTTGCTATTCCGCACAGCTTCAAAAAGCACAGAAAGCAGTTTGAAAGTGCATTATTCTGCATGTGCGGAATGAGCTCAGGTGTCATTCCATTCCTGTTACAAAACCAGAGGTCTAAAGTAGAATGGAATTCCCCACTTCGGAATGCAGGGAAAAGATGACTTTTTTCAAAGTTTCCATCTTAACAGCCCTCTGCAAGTGGAAAACAACATGCAAAGGGCAAATATGGAACTTTCCCCTTTAACATGCTAACTTTTTAATGGTGAGATTTTTTTTCATGTGAGGAAACATGTAAAATGTGGCTCCACTGGTTGCAGGCTGACGTGGTTCAGTCCATCCCAGACTCTGGGAAACTCCCCTTGGTTTTTTCCTCCAAAATGATAATAAACCCCTTGGTTTTTTCCTCCAAAAATGATAATTTTCCTCCAAAATAATAAACTACTTTGGATTTGAGTTCTGACACCCCACCCCCACCCCCGCTCAGCAGCAGCCCTCCTTTCTATGAGGTAGCCCTGCATAAGTGCCATCCTCCACAGGCCTGCTCAATCCAACTCAATTCCGCTTTGGCTTACTCCCTGGATACTATTCTGAGGATCGTATTTGGCGCCTGCCGCACATGCAGAACAATGCATTTTCAATACACTTTGCAGCTGGATTTTACCGTGCGGAATAGCAAAATCCACTTGCAAACAATTGTGAAAGTGGATTGAAAGTGCATTATTCTGCATGTGCAGGAGGGGCCCTAGACCCATGGCACCTTAAAACACCACGATTTTCTTCCACCATAAACCTCCGTGATTTGAAGGCTGCTTTTCCAGATGCTGCCTCTGGTCCGCGTGAGTGGAATAAAATCGTGGAAATCTTCCCAGTGGCAGCAGGCTCATGCTTGCTGGCACTCAAAAGGACGAAGCGAAAATGGTTCTAGCTGCGGGCCATCTCGCTCAGTCAGGCCCCTTCTGCATATGCAGAATAATGCACTTTCAATACCCTTTTTCAATGCACTTTGCAGCTGGATTTCACTTTGCGGCATAACAAACTCTACTTGCAAACAATTGTGAAAGAGCATTATTCGACATGTGCGGAAGGGGCCTCCTCAGTTTTGTCCCAGCGCCCGGGGACTTCCTCCAGCCTCTTAGTCTTTCAGCTTTGCCCAGGGAAGGGAAACCGAAATCCGGGGCAGGCGAGCCCTGAGTCACCGGAGGGCCGCCCCCCGCCCGCCGGGACTCCTCCCCTGGCCGGCCCTTTCGGGTTCCCAGCGGGGCTGGTAAAGCGCAACCTGCGCAACGGCGGCTTATGGTGACCGTCCGAGAGCGCGTCCGCCCGGCTGCTGCGTCTCCCGGCGCCCTTTCCCTTTCTGCGCGCCAAGGCAGGTGACCTCGACGGCTGAGCAGGGGGAAAAGGGCTGGCCCCGATCCCGGAGGGCCCGAGAGCGGCTCAGACTGAGAGTAAGTACTTCTCCCGTCGCCCGGGACCCGTTGGAAAGCGCAGCTGCTTTGCGCGGGTCGGGGAAGGTCGTGCCTCTTTTCTCCCCACTCGCCTTCTACTTGAAACCCACCTTTAGTCTCCTTACAGGAGAGAAAGGTGGGGTATTAATCCAAACTCTTCTTCGCTTCTTCTTCTTCTGCTAAGTTAAAAAATATTATTCTTTTGAGACGTTGCTGCCCGCCTCGTGCCTCCGGGAAATGGCGGGATAGTAAATTGCTGTCTAGACGCATCCTGGCTGTAGCAGTTTTGGTCTGGAATGACGTTTTCTCGTTCCTGTTCTCAGAGCGGCGCTTTTTTTTTGTTCCCATTTTACAGCTGGGGAAATTGAGGCTGAGGATGATTTGGCTCAAGTGCTTGGTGGGTGGGGGGGTGGTGACCCAGTGGTAGAGAAACGGCTTGGCAGGCATGCAGAAGAACGCAGGGTCTGATCTTGCCATCTGCAGGGAAAAGGCAGCCGGGGATGAGAAAGATCCTGCATTCAAGAGCCAGGAGAGCTCTCGACACTCAAGAGCCAGTCAGAGCTGACCAGGCTGACCTGAACAGGTCTGACTCAGTAGGAGGTGGTTTCTTGTGTTCATAGTAGGAAGTAGTATTTCATAGATGTAGGTGAGAATGTCACGTTTTTTCCTGCTTTGGTGCTTCTGAAATATGATCCACTGACCTGGGATCCCAAGACTTTATGGAAGATGGGTCCAGGTTTCTGAGATCCAAATCCAACCGTTTGTTTATCCTATTGGAGTAAACCTTACACCAGGGAATCGGCATCTACATTCCTTTCCTAGCTCTTGGCAGCAAGATCATAAAATATACAAACATCAGAAGAACTCTGCTGGACTAGACCAAAGGTCCATCCAGCCCAACATTCTGGCTCCAGCAAGTCTCCAAGCAGCTCTGCCCCCCAACCCTGCCCCCATAAGCAAGACTGATGGCAAAATCCCCCCTTCACCCATTGAAGGCAAATACCGTTTCCCTGTTTAGAAAATTGGATAACAGTATGCTAAATAAATTTGACAGTGATTCTTCATAAGAATCTGTTGGGGAGGAGTCTCAAATGCATTATATGAGTCTCTTTTTATATAGCAAATGTTTGCCATTCTCCAGCCTTGCACAGAGAAGCACATGTGGCCGTGAGCTGGGAAATTCCCATGAATTCAGTCATCCAGCGAGTTAGGCAACGTGTGTCTTAGAACCAGTGGTCTGATTCTGCTAGGTGCTGTACTTGGAAATGCCTGCTCATGACTGTGGAGCTCTAGTTTTCATTCAGGCATTCAAAACAACCTGTTGTGGAAGCAGAGCGCATTACTACCTGTTGTCAACACTGTTGTTTTTCTAAATGATGACTTGACACCATTTGCTAAGGAGGACATTCTAAGCATATCTGTTGTGCTGCCCTCGGGGTTCGTGGCATTTTATAAAGTAACATGGAGAAGAAAAAATAGTAGATCAGCCTTTGGGAATTTTTGTCAGATGGAAAGCAACCGAGGAAGGAGAGCAAAGAGAGGAGTGGCAAGAGAGGAAATGTACTTACACTTAAATTTTGCTTCTAGGGAAAGGGTTAAGCCTAAGGCATGGAAAAGGTGATTTGGGAAGAGGTATTTGAGAGAACAACCTTAAGGAGTTCTGTTTGATGTAGTGTTTACTCCCAAGCAGGTGTGGGATTGCGCAAGGAGTTGAGAGGAAGATTTTGGCTAGATTTGGATGTTCTGTGAGAATGGAGAAAGAAATCAGCATTTAAGCTTTAACGTTGTTTGCATGCTAGAATTATAGGCTCATTCCGCACATGCAGAATAATGCACTTTCAAACTGCTTTCAGTGCTCTTTAAAGCTGTGCGGAATAGCAAAATCCACTTGCAAACAGTTGTGAAAGTGGTTTGAAAACGCATAATTTTGCGTGTGCGGAAGGGGCCATGGATACATGTATATAATCCAAACTGCCAGAGTGCGTAGGGGACAGATGGGCAATGCTGAATCCATAACTGAAGATAGAGAGATTTGTTTTTTCTTAAATTTAATATCTGTATTGATTGATGTGATGCACATTTCAAAAGATGGTTTCTAACTATTGCAAAATGCAGTAAGACCCTGAGAGATAAGAAGAGTGTGGGTTTTTTCCCCCGGCACTGAAAAATTATTCGGTTTAGTGCCTGGTGGAGTGTTTGGTGGAGAATGCTTCAGAGACCTGGAGCTACATCAGTTGAGGCCCCATCATTTGTAGCCATCCACTAAACTGTAGAGAGCAAAGACACTAGAAGCAGAACTTCCAAAAAGGATCTTAGAACTCGGGCAAGCTCATACAGACTAGAGATCCTTAAGTGACCTTTAGATATTTCAAGCTAAGAATTAGTCCTTTGAATTGTATCCGGAAATGGACAGGCAGGCAGCAATGTCTTAGAAGCTCCAAAAAGAAGCTCCTTTTTAGGTGGGCGGCTGTTTTAATATAAGAAGCATCACATCAGCAGTGGTGAAGGGGGAGAGCAGCTGATGTCTGAGTAAATAATAAAGGACCACCATCTCCATTCAGGGGCAGATCTGCCAGGGGGACATGTGGGGTCTCATGTCCCTGGGCGGCACCCATTTGATCACTTGGGAGGTGCAAAATTGCACCCCCACATGATCAAGTTTCTGGGGGACCCCCACCTCTGTTGGAGGCCATGCCTGCTTCACTTGAGCAGGTGCGGCCCCCAATGGAGGTGGGAGGGCCCAGCTCCGCAGCAACTGGCAGCAGGCCTGCTGGGCGCCCCCCAACTTGAGGGGTGCCCAGCAGGCCCACAGTAGGCTGCTGCCAGCCTCCCCCTATTGGAGGCTACACCTGCTCAAGCGAAACAGGCGCAACCTCCAATAGAGGTGGGAGGCAGCTGCTGGAAGGCTATAAACAGGGCTGGCTGGGCCGGGGGAGCACAAAATAATGTCTTGTCCCGGGCGCCATTTTCAGGCGGTACGCCTCTGTCTTCATTTCATTAGGTCAGCCTGAGATAGGGAGAAAAATCCCAGGGAATCCTCAGATATTTGAAATAGTGCTCAGATTAGCCCCACAATTCTTTGTATATTTATCTGTGGATTCTGGGCTGCTGGGTTTGTTAGTAGTCATAAGAAATACAAGTGAATTGCAGTTCATCTTGTGTAGGGGTGGGGTGGGGATAGTGAGCTGCAGACAACTTGCAGACGGAGCAGTGTGACGATATTAGGCTAGACAGACCGATGGGTCTCAGTTAAAAACAAAACCCCAAACACTTCCCATTTTATATTAGTTCCTGTGTCCAAGGATGATGCACACAACGGTGTCCTCTGAAAACCTCTGCCTTGCAGTTTGAGGTAGAAGGAAGGGTGGGGGGGAGGTTGTCGAAAAACGGTGCCACTCACTTTTGTCTCCAGTGTCACGACTGTCTGAGTGCCCTAGTCTTGACTCACTTGTGGTGTTTACCTGATTGGGGTGTGTTGCATGACTGACGTTAATGGAGAAATGTGGTAGAAAAATGCTCGCCTCAAAATTAGGTC
Organism: Sphaerodactylus townsendi; assembly: GCF_021028975.2. Taxonomy (NCBI): domain Eukaryota; kingdom Metazoa; phylum Chordata; class Lepidosauria; order Squamata; family Sphaerodactylidae; genus Sphaerodactylus; species Sphaerodactylus townsendi. The sequence goes on along the minus strand of NC_059435.1, from coordinate 59,504,855 downwards.
ACGTTTCTGCTCGATCTGGAACTCACATGGGAAACGCAGGGAAAGGAATGCTGGCTTAGCTGCTTTTAATGGCTTGGCTGGTCAGCCACTTGAAGCTGGACTTCAATTGAATGCTGCCTTAATGGACCCTGTGACCTCTCCACCCCATTCTGCATTAGCTAATCTTTGTAGGGAGCTTCCCAATAGTCAATGGCCTCTCAGCCATTCTTGCAAGGGACAACATACTTCATACTTGATTGTGCAAGTGGGCATGAGGGTCAGAACTGCCTGGAATTTCCTGGAATTTCCTCCCTGATATCTTCTCTTTTTCCCGGGCAGAGCTCCTTTCCTGGAAAATTAATCACAGCATCTGTATTCTGTGAGTGAGAGAAAGGTACTAGGCAGGGCTGAGTTTCTTTTCTGTCTCTTCCAGTGCATAACTCTTTGGAGAGTGCAAAACAATAGCCAGGTGAAAGATGGGGAAGAGCAGTAAATACAGTTGCGATCCAGGTTTAAAGAAGATATGTAGAATGGGAGACTCAGTCCAATTTTTCCCACAGGGAACGCTGGGAGCTGCAGTTTGGGAGTGGGTGGGTTAGGCATCTTTTGCAAAGAAATCTGGACAATCTTACCAAACTGCAGTTTCCAGGGGTCTATGAAGGGGGTCAGGTGGTTTAAGTTTTGGACTTAGATGCAGATTCTGAAAAAATAGCACAGCCATTTCCAGAATGACTGGTGCTTACCCTTTGCACAGAAATCCTGTAACGTCACTTAAAAGTCTGTTAGTTCATGATCTTCTGAAGTGGATTCTCCAAACATTTATGCAGGAATCGTAGTTTTCTGTAAACTGCAAACCTCTCCTCTCAAGAGCTCATTGGCATTATAGTATTCATTATCTTGAGAAGATACATTTTTTATTTTATGATCAACAGGAGCTTGAAAGCAGTTTCAAGGAAGATAGACTTTGAGATGTCTGGGGATTCATGGGCACTTTCGCACATGCAGAATAATGAACCTTCAATCCACTTTCAACGCACTTTGCAGCTGGATGTTACTGTGCGAAATAGCAAAATTGTGCAAACAATTGTGAAAGTGGATTGAAAGTGCATTATCCTGCATGTGCAAAAGTGCCCCATGACTTGCCACTACATGGTCTTGGAAGATGTGGTTGTATGCATAGTGGCAAAGCTCGTACCTCTGCTCAAGTATACCAAAGCAGATTGGGTGGAGCTCAGAATTCTTTGGATGAGTGACCTGACCCATCAGTTAAAGGGATGTGGATCAACACCGTGGGATTCCCTAACAGCAGAACGAAAGGTTTTAGTTGAGATAATTGTGAATGTCAACAGTTGATGAGACAAGCCCTAAATTGTCAACAGAAACAAGGGCAGCCTTGTGCAGCAGCCTTACCAAGTGTGAGGTGATTCTTTGTATTGTCCTTTTATGCATTTCATAAATAATAATAATATACTGAATCCAGAAGTCAACATAAATAAAGTGAGCCTCAAAACTCAAGTTTCCGAGACTTGTGATGGTTACAGTTCTTGATACATCCTAAGAACTATTCCACATGAAACCCCTCTTTGAGCCAACTCTACGAGGCCACCTGATTGTAGGGGAAATGGTTCTGGTGGGTTTTCCGGGCTGGGTGGCCGTGGTCTGGTGGATCTTGATCTTGATCCACCAGACCATGGCCACACAGCCCGGAAAACCCACCAGAACCAGTTGAATCCAGCCGTGAAAGTCTTCGACAGTAGGGGAAATGGTTGGGTGAATCTGTCTTCAACTCTGCTTATGGAATTCTGAATAGGAGCTGCTATATGGATTACTAATATATGGTGGTGGTGGAATATGCCGTCAAGTCACAGCTGACTTAGGGTGACCCTGTAGGGTTTTCAAGGCAAGAGATGGAGGCAGTTTGCCATTGGCTGCCTTCACATGGGCTGAGAGAGTTCTGAGAGAACTGTGATTGATCCAAAGTCATCCAGGAGCAGGGAATTGTGGAGGTGTGGGGAATTCAACCCGGTTCTCCAGATTAGAGTCCATTGCTCTTAATGATTACAACACACTGACCCACAGGTATATGTGCATATAAGTCCATTTTTAAAAAGTGAATTCTAACACAGCGATTCCTAAACATTGTACTGTTCTGAATCCATTGATTTCAATGGGCTTAGAAGGGGATAATTCTGCTTAAGACTGTAGTCTTACAGAGTTAACCTGTGCCAGGAGAGTATGCATAGCTAAGTTCTAAAGTCTCTTGACTTGGCTGTTGTGGGGCATTGGAGACAGTTTGGTAAGAGAATCAGAACAGAGTGTGCCAGATAGCACGCAATCTTTTTAACTCCCTACAAGGGAAAGTGTCCATTAGAGAATGAACATGCGTTCTAAACACATCAGAGATTTATCAGGTTCTGCAGCAACTCTAAAGCTTTTTGAGTTGAAGGAAGCCATGAGGTAAAACGTGGAAGGATATCCTTTGGAGCCATTTAATTTAGGAGGGGTTTTTTTGCTCATCAAAAAAGGACGTTTTTCATTCTGAGGTACAAATGTTTTTGTTTTAAAATATTGAGTGACTTCCTTTAGCCTACATTAATGATTTCCCATTCACAGTTGGAACATGATATTATTCGGGCTTGCAATCAGTCGCTATCCTTAAATAAAGACAGTCTGTATTTTCAGCTGCAGCGTGCCAGTGGTCCCGATTCGATGCATTTTTGTGCACCCATTGAAAATGATGTGCTCAAATCCACAGGTTTGGGGACTGTAAATGGCAGAGGTGCCTCTTCTGCTACTAGCTCATGCAAGGGAGGGGAGGGAGGGGGTCCAGCATCTGGACATGACCCACCCACCCTAGCGGAGGGAGGGAGGGGGAGGCAGGGAGGGGAGGGGAGTGAGTGAGGGGTGGCATGCAAGGGAGGGGAAGGGGAGGGGCCCAGCCTCTGGACATGGCCCACCCACCCTAGCGGAGGGAGGGGGAGGGAGGGGAGGGGAATGAGTGAGGGGTGGCTTGCAAGGAAGGGGAGGGGGAGGGCCCCAGCCTCTGGACATGGCCCACCCACCCTAGTGGAGGAAGGGGGAGGGGAGTGAGTGAGTGAGTGAGTGAGTGAGGGGTGGCATGCAAGGAAGGGGTGGGGGAGGGGCCCAGCCTCTGGACATGGCCCACCCACCCTAGTGGAGGGAGGGGGAGGGGAGTGAGTGAGTGAGGGGTGGCATGCAAGGAAGGGGGAGGGGCCCAGCCCCTGGACATGGCCCACCCACCCTAGCGGATGGAGGGGTAGGGGAGGGAGGAAGGGAGGGGAGTGAGTGAGTGAGTGGTGGCATGCAAGGGATGGGAAGGAGTGAGGGGTGGCATGCGAAGGAGGGGAGGTAAGGGGCCGGCCAGTGCGAAATTCTGTTTGTGGGACTAATAGTATGAGTAAGAAAAGAGGGGGAAAGTGACTGTACCAAACCCACCAAAACGTAGCCTACAGGGAAGTAAAGGCTGGAAAACTCAGTGCTTTCCACCTTGGATTGGAAATGGGAAACTACAACAGAAACTTTTCTGTTTACTGATAGGACATAACTGAATGCATAAACCTAGCTAAGGCAGTCTGGAACTAAGAGATGTGGATCCTGGAAATCCAAAAGGTCAGAGGTAGGAGTCTCATAAACAAGATGACAATCTCAAACTGTTTGCTTCACTCCATAATGACGTAGTAAGGTTGAAATTACCCAGTTGGTGAGTGAGTGTTTCTCTTCCCCAGTTCTGACGACAAGCTCTGTCAGACCTGTCGTTTCTTTCTTAAAAGGACGGTGGTTTCAGAGGTACACTGCCTGCCGCTTGCGAGGGGCACATGATCCTGAGTTGTGGTTAAGGTGGTTAGGTGCGGCACACCTCTTGGTCAGGAAACAGTTTCCACGGATGCCGTGTGAAGGCTGTTCCTCAAAGGATTCTACAGTGTAAGAATTTTGGCCAAAAACTACAGCTAGGCAAGCTGTGCTACTTGAAAGCTTTGGCAGGTCAGCGGGAGAGGAGTTTGCTGGCGTCCCCGCTCTGTGTCCAGGTTTTCTTTTCTGTTTTTTTTCCCTTTTTGCCCTATGTGGTACTAAGCAATTGGGAGTGCGGGTGAGGGGGGCTGAGACACACTATTCTTCATCCAGAAGAAAAGTAGGCACACCTTTGCCTTGCATTTTGAAAACCACTGGTGAAAAGGAACGAAGTGCAGGAATTGTCTTAAAAGAGGGTCTATATTCAACCGGCACGAGAAAATCTGGACAGGCAGATAAAGGTTTTAATTTGTGCCAATTGTTGTCGGCGATCCCCGTGTTTTTCTCTGAGCTGTTTCTGGTTTTTCAGGTTCATAGCTCTGTGTTTTTTTGTGAGAACCGCAGAGCACTCCAGAGAGCTCCGGCTATTTCTTAACAGCTTTTCCTGTTGCTTTATATAAAGTGGAAACTCGCTGAACTGCCTGTGTGCTGGTACTGAGAGGTCGCCAGAACTGACTGGTTGTTTCATATGATCTCGGAAAACATAATTGGCCTTTCTGCAGCCACTGTCGGCTTAAGACCAATTTCCCCTTTTTAAAATTAAGCATTGTCTATGAGGATAGGTATGCTGGGGGATTTCCAATAGCCTGTTCATCTAAAATAATACTTTTTTTCTCCAGGTTTTTTAAGGAGTGTGTTGTGAATAGGAAGGTTCCTTCTGATTGTGGTCTGGGAGGTGCTTTCAGTTGGCATGTCAGGCTTGGATTCCTGTAAGTCCATCCCCCCCACCCTCCTTAACCCACTTATTGAACCTATGTTGAGAATCTAGATAGAAAAAGAATGCAAGTATACACTGGAAGAAAAGCAGCAGAGTTCATCCTGTGATAGAATCGCTATTGAACAGTGGAATGTTCTTGAGAGACTCCTATGGCAGGTTTGCCATTTTTTAAAAAAGCTGGTACTTATTGTGGATTCCCGCTGTCGTAGCACTGTGTTTGAGTCACTGCAGCAGGCTCCCCGTCTGATGGAACGGCAGTGGTGCCATTTGGTAATTAAGGGCACAGTCCAGAGTGAGAGTAGTTCCTTGGTGCGTTGTGTTTGAGTAGGGCTTGGGTGATGGCTCCCTGGATCCAGATTCCTTCTTCTAAGACACACTTCTGTTTCTGCAATATTCCATTTTCTCAGCATGCAAAGTACTGTATCTAGATGGGGAAATGGTGGCTGTCCCACCAGTAGTGTGCTAATAATATGGCTGCATTTGGAATGTCATAGGCACTGATTGGCTAGTGCCTGTAATGTAACCTACGGTCAGAGACATATCTGGCTGTGCTAATATAAAAGCTTTCATTTGCTTTATTCCCCCTTTCCCCCATTTCTTTCTTTGCTAGATGAGTATCCCTGTGCCAGACTGTTCAAGCTGTGGGGGTTTCCAGCTCTGGGTTTGGAAATTCCGGGAGATTTGTGGGCGGAGCCTAGGAAAGTGGGGTTTAAAGAGGGGAGGGTCCTTGCCATACTGTCCATCTTTAAAAGCAGTCGTTTTCTCCAGCAGAAGTGGTATAAATCTTTGAAATAAATTAATATGTGATTTATGTAGTGTGAAGATCAGTTGGAATTCCCGGAGATTTCCATCCCTCCTTTTGGAGGCTGGCAAACTATCAAGCAGTGACTCTTTTTCAAAAGATTGTTGCTGTGGGGGCTGTGAGGCAGGTCTCAACCAGGCTAAAGAAGAAGCCCCCCCACCCAAAAAAATTACCCTGACCTTTTTACTGCTAGGAATGAGTGTCACCATTATCACAGCAATCTCTCTCTCTTCTTCAGTGCCTGGATGAGGTCACTATTTTTCAAATTTTGCTGGAAGATGGGGGGGGGGACATGAAAAGGTAGCTGCTGTTGTGCCCCTGACTGAGTAGCTGCAAGAGACTGTTGCTTCTCCTGCAGAAGAAACAGGATGTCTTAAGGACAAAGCCCCCCAAACTCCAGCAGCTTTCAGCGAGGCCTCTTAACTGTCAGCCTCCTGCCCTGAAGGGCTTCCTCTTTCTCCTCTGCTCTCTTCCCCACCCACTGCTGTTGTCAGCCTGATCAGTAAGGTTGCCAGCCTCCAGGCGGGACCTGGAGATCTCCTGGAATGAGAGTGCATCTCCATACAACAGAGATCAGTTCCCGTGGAGAAAATGGATGCCTTGGAAGGGGGACTCAATGGCATTGAACCCCACTGTGTCCATCCCCAAATATTCTGGAGTTTCCCAACCTGAATCTGGTAACCCTCCTCCCCATCCCCATCCAGTAAGTGGGGGGGGGGGGGAACCTAGCAACCTCCTATCAGCCCAGCTTTTATCTCTGCCAACAACCTGGAGGGGAAATGCCCTGTCTCTTTAACAGAGGCTTAATGTGTGTAAATGGGTGTGTCATGGCATGGAAGTAAGTAGTATCACCTGGCCAATAACCTCCAAGCAAGTCACTGTTAAAGGGACAGGGTGTTGTCAGCTCTGCTGCTCCAGTGGCCAGTGTGTTTTGGTAGCTGCTGCAGGCTCCAATTGTTTCTCTTCTGGCACTGTTGTGCCAGAGGGTCCTTCACTCCCACCGCAAGAGGCAAGTATTACCCCACCTTAAACTACAGATACCTTACCCTAGTCCATACGGCTAAAGGTTAAACCTGTCTTGAACTGTTCTCTGGAAAAGGCCTTTGCAAGCCTTTCTGAAATCATTGGTGAAGTACAAAGTGAATGTGCAAGTGAATTAAATGAGATTTCAGCATTCATAATTCTGGATCGTCACAGGGCCAGGTTCGACGACTTCATGTATGTTTGAGTCTCATTGCTCTAGTCTGTAGGGCTGTAATGCCATCTTGAGAAATCCCTTAGAGATTTGGTGTTAGTGCCTGGGGTAGATGGAATTTGGTGAAGGGTGGGAGCCCTGCAGGGATGTCACTCTAGAGTTTGTTTCTTCTAGATTCTGTGGTATATTGTAGAGTTTCTACTCTCTCTCTCTCTCTCTCTCTCTCACACACACACACACACACACACACACACACACACACACACACACACACACACACACACACACACACACACACACACACACACACACACACACACACACACACACACACACACACACACACACACACACACACCCCACCAGCTGCCATTTCCTCCAAGGGAACTGATCTTTGTAGCCTGGAAATTCCAGGAGAACAGCAGATCCCATCTTGAAGTTGGTGACCCTCTTGCTTTACTTTATAGCTTGATCCTGTGCATGCATTTGGAAGTTAGTCTTACCAAATTTGGTAGCTTGGTTCCCTAGGATTTATGCATAGGATTACAGCAGAAGCGTATGTAACTTGATGAATGGTCACAGCACGTTGTGCGTGTTTTATCTTCATTCCGCAAAAATGCTTCATTCATGCAAAAATGCTTCCTGTTTTGAAATCTCTTTAGTTTGGCTCTTTGACTGTGAAAACTGATTATTTGGCTTTTTCTTTCTTCCCATTTGTAGGTAAAGTTAGGGGAAGAGGACAGCCAGTAATGGAGTATATGAGCACTGACAGCGACAATAAAGAGGAGATTGACTTATTGCTAAGAGATTTAAATATGTCTGAAGTCATTGACATCATGGAGAACCTTTACCCAAACGGAGGCCTAGCAGGTTATGAAGACAGCCTCATCTCTCTGTGTCCGGAGAATAATAAAAATGAGGACCGCACAGATTCCCTGCTGTTCACCGGAAGAGAGGTTTCCCTGTTGTCATCTGTCAAATATGGGACCGTGGACGATTTGCTTGCCTTTGCAAATCAGGTATCCAATGCCACAAAGCAGTTTGGTCGGCTCCGAAGACAAGAATCCGGGATCATATTAAACATGGTACGTTATTTTCTGGAGATTCGGGCTGCTGTTCTGCACGTATTCCTTTGAGATTGCCACCAGAGGCTACTGAAATAGCTCATAAACAATAGTCCCTCTATCCGCAGTAGCGAACTGGGTAGAAGGTCCCTACCTCTGAGCGGAACTGAGCAGCCTGTGGAATCTTCCCTTGCTGGCAGCAACCCGAATTGCGTGGTACCAGTACAGTGTCTGCGCGACTACTTGGCTTGCAAGGAACGTTGCTCATAAATATGTAAAATTATAGTTTATTTATTAAATTTGCCATCCTGCCCTTTTACAGCCTGAGGCTAGGTTCAGGGCGGTTTACACACATAGTTAAACACTTAACGATCGATATCAGATTCATTACAACCAACAATCAAAAGAATTATAAAATCACAATCGTAGTGGTGGTTACTACCAGAAGGTTACTACCAGAAGAGCGAAGTGCCCTCTGGAGGTGATGTGGGGGTGTTGATCAAGATCCAAGTCCAGTTGTGCTCACATTAGTTAAAGTTCACAATACTCCAGGATGGACATCCAAATCGCGATCTCTTGAGTAAAACCTATAAACATACTGTAAAGGAATACAGTTTGTGCCAAAGGATGTGAATATTTATTGTACGTCCAGGTAGTGGTGATGATCTGTATAATTTCTATAATGTTTCAGTTATGGAAGGCAGAGCTGCGTACATAGCTTTGTTCTTGTTGAAAGGGCCATAGCTCAGTGATAAAATGCAAGCTTTTGACAGCTCCAAATTCAATCTCTGGCACTTCCTGGTTTGGGGAGGCACCACTCAGAGTAGATAATACTGAGCTGGATGGACTGGCAAGACGGCTTCAGATGTTCTCCAGATCTTGTAGGTCAAGTATTCAGACTGGATTCTGCACAAAGGCAACATGCTCTGGTCGGATAGCACCTTGGGTTTGGAAGCCTGCGTGGCAGAGGAGGTGGGAAAAGGAAATGCTGATATTATTGTTGAGGAATCTGAGCTAGCATGCTCGGATTCCAGCACAGGATCTTCCAAGTTGATGCACAGTTGCTGGGAAAGCCTTGAAGAATGTAACGAGATTAAGGTTTTGCAAATTTGTGAGATTAGCGGGAAGTACTGAAGCAAACTGTCCCCTAAGTAAAGTGTTGAACTCTGAACGCTACTCCCATTTTTGTTTTTGCTTCTGGAGAAAAAGAGAACAGCTGAGCTCTTTGTTGATTTGTTTTCCAGATGTAAGCCCAAAGCTTTCTCTGGAATTTTTTTTATCTGGCAACATTTTATTTTACTCTGTGAGATAGTGAGAAATATCTTCAAGATGCAGCTCTCAGGCCAAACAGATCTACAGAAAAGTTAGCTGCACTGAAAGTTTTTTTAAGCTACATGGCAACCCCTCTGGCCTTGAAAACAAAATGGAAAACATTTGTGTATTTATTACTACCTCTGCAAGCAAGAGGGTCTAAAAACTTGGTTTTTTTTCCAAAATGAAAACTAAACTGCCATCATTCTGGCAAGAAACCACAGGGTAAAAATAAAGATCTGGGTTTGCAGAGAGGGCGGAGTACCAAGTCTTTGTGTTGCAAGATGAGTAATATTTCTTTGTTTCATAAAGTTAAGGTTTTATATATTAAAAACTGCAGATTTAATAAATTGACCTAACATTTCATCTGAACCTAACAGTGGGGAGATCAGAACTTCAGTTGGAAAAGCTTTTGATGCAGGATCTTAGCTCGTCAAATTGGCTTTGCTAGCAAGTTCCTTGGAACTATTCAGACCTGTGTATTGTCTAAGGCTTTCACAGACAGATTCAACTGGTTCTGGTAGGTTTTACAGGCTGTGTGGCCGTGGTCTGGTGGATCTTGTTCCTAACGTTTCACCTGCATCTGTGACTGGCATCTTCGGAGGTATATCACAGAGAGAAGTCTATTACACAGTGTCCAGTGAGAAGGGAATGCTTTAATGGGGTAAAGAGTGTAACAGACTTCCCTCTGTGATACGCCTCTGAAGATGCCAGCCACAGATACAGGCGAAACATTAGGAACAAGATCCACCAGACCACAGCCACACAGCCCAGAAAACCTACCAGAACCAGTATTCAGACCTGTCTTGGGATTTGCGACATGGCCTCTCTGTCTCTGTTCTCCAGTGTGGCTCTGTTCTCATTGAGACAGTCCTTTTCCTTATCTTTTGGAGAAACTCTTTCCTGTGCCCCGCACAGCCTATGATGGCAGGAAAAGTCAAAACAGTTTGCTTGCTTTCTAATCCACAGCTTTGTGGGGGAACAGGTGAACTGAGATCGAGCAAACAATCCTCCAGGTAGATTAATTACGCAACCTTTCCTTATTAGTCTGTCATTCGTGCTGTTGTTGCCAGACAATTAATTGCAACTTAGACTTTATGGGGAGGCTGATCGCTGGCTGGAATTGTAAATATTTCCAGGGTGAATTGAATGCCTCACATGCTGTTCCCATTTGATCTGTCTAAATTAAGACAGCCACTTATGCCAGGAGGCCTTCAGTTCACTGAGAAGAAGAAATCCAACAAAAGTTAAGTCGTGTTTTGAAAACCTCAGTAATAGAGCGTCAGCTTTGCACGTGAAAAGTCCTGGATTTAATGCCAGGCACCTGCAGTTAAAGCTATAACCTAGGTTCTCCAAGGTCTAACATAAAGATGTATTTCCTAGTCCGTGGTGGCGAAACTTTGGCACTCCAGATGTTATGGACTACAATTCCCATCAGCCCCTGCCAGCATGGCCAATTGACCATGCTGGCAGGGCTGATGGGAATTGTAGTCCATAACATCTGGAGTGCCAAAGGTTCGCCACCATGGACCTAGGAAATACATCTTTATGTTAGACCTTGGAGAACTGCTGCGAGCAGAATAGACAGCACTGGAAGGGAGATCAATAATCTGACTCAGGATAAAGATGCTTCCCATGTGCCATATGTCTGTTTTGATCAATAAGTCTGTCTCTATAGAAGTATGTATTCAAATGGAAACCTGTTCTAATTCCCCTGTCTTTTAAAACATTATTTTATAGATCAGTCCTAAAAACGGACGCTATCAAATTGACTCGGACGTCCTCCTTTTCCCATGGAAGCTGACCTACAGGAATATTGGTTCTGACTTCATCCCACGAGGAGCTTTTGGGAAAGTGTACTTGGCTCAAGATACAGAAACCAAAAAGCGAATGGCTTGCAAACTGGTATGATTCTAAGGCTGACCTTTCCGAACCTCCGCTGTACTTTCTCAGGGTTATCCAATGACCTCTGCTTCTCGTTTGATTGTAATTCTTTGGGGCTGTGATATTTTGCTCTTTCTTCCATTATGAGGAAAAAAACCCTAAATGGAAGCACTCCAGCATGGTGATGGGGGAGGGGCCTGGAGCCTCAGCTGAGCAGAGTCAGCCCTGTTCTTCTCTGGGATCTGAGGAGTGCAGTCAGGTTGTTCCCCAGGATCAAAGACAATAGAGCAGCTTTGCTTACACATCACTTGTGACTCTTTCATGGGTTTTTGCTTGGTGGGCTGTATCACTTGTACTACGCATTTTTTGAGGGGGTGGGGGCTAGCATTTGTCTAGCATAAAACACATTTCAACCTAGTGAAAAAGTTCAGGCTGGAGTTAAGGACGCACGTATGCATACGAAATGAGAAGTAAATGCAGCAGTTAACTTAATGCAGCAGGGAAGTTATTAAATTGTGCAATATTAAGCTATGGTTCTGATTCATACGTTGCTATGCTTCTCTGTTTTGTACACAAGCAACTACTTCACTTAAGTAAAGATATCTTAAGCAAACCGTGGTTTGCGCTATGCGTAGTCCAAACCTTTAGGCAAACTGCAATGGAATGCTTCTTTCTACAACAGTTTAGCATTTTTGTGTCAATGGAGTAGTGGCCCATCAGCAGGGGCTGATGGGATTTGTAGTCCATGAACATCTGGAGAGCTGCAGGTTGCAGACCCCTGTTCTAGTAGCATTTTCTCCTAACAGAGGATCCTCTGAAGATTCCATCCGCATATGCAGGGGAAACGTCAGGAGAAAATGATACTAGTACACAACCATACAGCCCGGAAACCACAGAACACCCCGTAGGGTTTGAGTCTTAGCTTAAAAAGACTTTTCAATTAGGGTTGTATGTATTTTTCAGAAGGGTTAACCCTGTATCTGGAGAATATATTTCTTCATAATAAGTGTGGTAATATTTTTGTGCTTTACAGTAGAATTTTTATTTTTCCGTCAGTGGTTCATTGGTTTGCCCATTTGCAATCACAAAACCATTGCCTGCGCAGTAATGCTCTCATGTATATACATGAAAATTCTTTTTTACGCTCCAAACTGAGCTCTAATCCAGTTTGTAAGCAGTTGTAGAATTACTTGTTTGGCTGCTCTACTATGCCACATTAACTTCATGTTCCACATTTTTCAAAAGTAAGGTTTATGATTACCAGGACCACCATGCAGTGCCGGTGTGCCTATTGGCAGGATGGCACAACCTCCGGATAGGGAATTCTCTGCTTCTGTAGTTTTCCATGTTTGTATGAATAGTAAAGTTTGGATTTATAGCGCACTTTTTTCAACCATAACTAATCTCAAAGTGGCTTAAAAACTCCTTCCCTTCCTCTTCCCACAACAGACACCTTGTGAGGTAGGTGGGTTTGAGAGAGTTCTGAGAGAACTGTGACTAACCCAAGGTCACCCAGCAGGCTTCATGTGAAGGAGAGGGGAAACAAACACGTGGAGAGTGGGGAATCAAACCTGGTTCTGCAGATTAGAGTTCACTGCTCTTAACCACGTTGGCTGGCTGTTTTGACAACTGACCCTGGGTTGGGGTAGAGGGTTCTAGAAGCACATCTTCCTGCACCACACTGGCATTAATTTCAGTGGACTTAGAAGGGAGTGACTCTTCTTGGGATGGCACTGTTGATCTTGTTTGGCTGGCTGTAGTGGTTGTATTCGCCTCCACTGACTAAAAGTTATTTGTCCAGCCAGGAAATGATGTGGAAAGCTCCGGAGAATGGCTTAGGATCTCTCCTGTTCCTTCTGTAGGACAGAACTACAGAGTGTGTTCAGGGCCATAGCTTGAATACACAAAGGCCGACCCTGACCTTATTCCCAAAATTTCCTATCAAAATATTATTGGATGGTTTTTGAAAGCAAAACAAAAATGCTTCCTAAGGCTTCTACACACTAACTTCAAAGGGCCAGTCAGTCACAGTTCATTACATGTGCAGGTGTAAGAACAACTCATTTTCTATGAGTATTATGTTCAGGAAGCAAATATTTGGTATCTAATTAAGGGCAGGTTGGAGTGCTCTGTGCATCTCCGGCTATGTGCACACCCTGTGCTTCCTCTGGGGTATGTGCTAGTTATGAGGTCCTCCTTGTTTGTGAGTCGGAGAGCAGTAATGATGCAAATCCCTCTAAATACTTGTTTATAGTTATTTGGAGTGCAGTTTGCAAGCACTTCTTGTGAAGGATGGGGAATATCCCCAAGTAGCAGAGTTGCACAACACACTGGAACACAGTAGGGACTCAGATACACACAGCAACTCAGCTTCACAGAAGCAGTCCTACTTTTATTGTTCACAATGTTGTTCTCACAGACAAAGTGCTCTGCCAGGCAGTGTGGAGACCAAAGTCACATAGAGGCAAATACAGTTCAGACCTATATACGTTTCTCTTTCCAATCATATTGCAGCTTCAATTAAGCCCAGAATGAGGCAGAGTCATCTGACAACTGTCAACTAGATTTTGCTGATCAGACACCAGTTCAACAGTGCTCTGACACTTCTTGACTAGTGCCTGTGCCATCTTTAGTGAAGAGCTGCCTCACTCTGGCTACGTTATCAATATTTGCTTTATGGTTTTATTTCAATTCTTTCCGAGCCCTCTACATACATATTCACAGGATTGTTATGCAGGATTATGGAAGCAGGAGGCACAATTTATTAACAAAATAAATCTGGTTGCTTTACTTAGCCTACATACGTCTTGGCATCCTAGGTACCAGTGGAGCAGTTCAAGCCCTCAGACGTGGAGATCCAGGCCTGCTTCCGCCACGAGAACATTGCAGAGCTTTATGGAGCCATCTTGTGGGATGAGACGATCCATCTTTTCATGGAGGCAGGAGAAGGAGGCTCCGTCCTGGAGAAGGTGGAAAGCTGTGGACCGATGAGAGAGTTCGAGATCATTTGGGTGACGAAACACATCCTCAAAGGACTCGAGTTCCTTCACTCAAAGGGAGTCATACATCAAGATATAAAACGTAGGTTTTACATTCACTTAAAAATAGCTATTTCTTTGTATACCTCACTAGAACTGCCTAATGTTGAAAACTTCAGGTTTAAAGGTTATCCTTTGGTCTCCACCCGAAAGACCCTTTGAGGTCCCTTCCGCACGTGCAGAATAATGCACTTTCAGTCCACTGTCAATGCACTTTAAAGCTGGATTTTACTGTGCGGAATAGCAAAATCCACTTGCAAACAAGTGGGGTGTTGTGTGGTTTCCGGGCTGCAAGGCTGTGTTCTAGTGGCATCCTAATATTTCGCCTGCACCTGTGGCTGGCACTAGTTAAAAAACAGGCTCCACCCTGGACATTCCACAGGTGTATATACTCCACTTGCTTTACTACCATAAGATCCTCTGAAGATGCCAGCCACGGATGCAGGCAAAACATCAGGAGAAAATGCTACTAGAACACGGCCATACAACCTGGAAACCCCACAACACCCTAGTGGCTCCGGCCATGAAAGCCTTCGACAATAAATTGTGAAAGTGGATTGAAAGTCCATTATTCTGCATGTGCAGAAGGGGCCTCAGATTCCTCCACAGTGTAATCCATTACAATGCAATTATATCCTTGTCAGGCAGTTGACTTCAGTGGACATAGAATGGTATAATTTTGCTTTGTATTGCAGTTTAAGCCGTCACCCCACCTGAATCTGGGTTTCAGTACTGACTGGGGACTTGACAGTATGGACCAGCCCTAATCATATAGCTTTTTTGGAAAGGGGCTGTGAATCAGTGATGGAGCGTGTGGTTTGCATACCAACCTGTTGGGTTTGGTACCTTGCAACTGCAGGTTGCAGGGTTTGAGGAACTTTTCTCTGCATGGGACCCATGAGAGCCACTGCGAATCAGACCCGACAATACTGGGCTAGATGGCCCAATGGTCAGAGTTGGTGTGAGGAAGTTTCGATCCATTACTGGTGGTCACTTGCAAATTGCTGTGTTTAGTGTGTTTTAATGGCACGTTTGCTCAGCATAAACAGTGTGTGTGACTCAGAAAATGGCCCCATCTGATGCTAGGGATTCTCAGAAAACCAACTAGGTAGGGAATTGGATGACCATTTTGCTGCATGATCACTTTCCAAGCTGCTTCTGCCAGCAGGAAATGCCAGGCGGGGAGCGCAGCGCCTCCTTTGCAAAATAAACATTTCTCTCCATTGTGTAAGGATTGCATGCAGTTTTGGGCTTCATTACTCATACATTTTTCACGTCTTTAGACAGATAAGATGAGCAGCAAAGCCTCTCTGCTTGTAATTGGCACATTCCTCCAAAGGCAAAGATGCAAAAAGCCCTTTCTGGGCACATGAGGCTTTCCACATCTATAACTTGAGGCTGGGACTTGCAAAAGGGCTCTAATTGGGAAAGGCGTGTCTCAGTGAGACTCACATGGATCTTTGTTTTTGATTTTGTAAAGTTGATTTGTCTGCAATTGATTCCATCTCTGGTCTTTACCCAGTGCCAGCCATAAATTCATCTTCTATGGAAACGATAATTTTTCAGGCTTGATTTAAGAAAAAAACCCCACCTTGTTTAACTAGGATATTGGTGGTTTAGGAGCCATATGCATTTTTAAATAGTGCATATTTACTCAAAAGTAAGTCTCACTGTGTTAAATGGGTCTCACTGGCATGTGAACGTGTTGCTAAACTTTCATATATAAGGTATATGTCCTAGGAGCATCTGAAACCCATCAGGATTCAGGGAAGATACTTCTAGTCTCAGTAAGCTCGTAAACAGGCTTCTGGTTTTTGCTTTGGTGAGGTTTCCTCCCTGCAAGGTTTCTGGGAACAAAATCAGCCACGGGTGATGCTTACCAAGAAAGAAATATTAGCAAGGTTAGCTATAAAATATATTCTTGTTAGGGCATACTATTTATTAGGGCAATGTTTCAACATTTCAGGGTGTTCAAAGTTCTTCTCATACATTACCTCACTAACTCCTAGCACAACCTTTTAAGGAAGGTCAGTTTTCATATTCCCATATTGCAGATGAGAGATTGAGACAACCAGGAAGGCCACGAGAGGGGAGAACTAGAGGGCCAGAAGCCCTGGGGCCCATGGAGCTTTGTAAATCATGTGCTTAGCTTTCATTTGATGTTTAGGATAAGTCTTGGAGCTGTGAGGAAGCACAGTGAGCAGGAGAGAAACTCTCACCATTCTAAATTGCTGGCCTCATTAGAGGTGTGCTCTTCTAATTCCGTTGTCTGGAGGTCTGGTTTGCTTAAGGCCATCTGGAGACTTCAGTTAAACAAGATTTGAACCAAGGGCAGCGATAATATACATGAAGCACTTTGGAGATGGAAAGTGTTCCATTTTTTAAGCTTCAGTCAAGATAACATTATCCCATCAGAACTGATTCAGAACTTCTCAAATAAAGAGACGGCATTGGAAAAATAAATATGCAGCATTTCTCCCTAATTTAATTTAAAACATTGTAATTGGTCACGCTCCAACTCATAGCTGTTACTGAAAAGAGAGGCAGACACTTTTTGGAAAAAGTATCCCATGAGGTTCAATGATAGCAATATGGGTCCCCTTAATTTGGTACTGTTCTTTTTGTCATTGTGACTTTTTCTTTGTAGGCCGAATGAGAACTGTCTGCTTTTCTCGCCCACTCCGGGATGATCTCTGTGATTGCCACGAACCCTGAAATGTTTCCCCAAGAGCCTAAACCCTCCTTTATTTCTTTGTTTCTAGCAAGCAACATTGTTTTCATGTCAACCAAAGCAGTTCTGGTGGATTTTGGACTCAGCGTTCAAATGACAGAAGACATTTACTATCCCAAAGACCTGCGAGGAACAGAGGTAACGATCCAGGGCTCAGAAGGAAACCAAGCTGGTCTTCTCTTGTGCCACTTGCAATGAAAGATGAATGGGAAAGAGCGGAGTTGGGGGCATAATTCATTGGGAAGTCGTAATGTGAGCTTGCGTTCATTTTGCTGGAGGTTAAACTGGGAGATTTTCAAGCTGATTGCGCCCTAAGAATTGAACCTGGTGTGAAGTTAGAGTTAAAAGTAATTGCCAGAAATTTATATCTGGTGGCTTTTGCTTCAGATTCGTCTGGGTTAAAGAAAGCCAAAGATGGAGCAGCTTTCCTAGGAGGAAAGGCTGGAGAGTGGGACTTTTCAGCCTGGAGAAAAGACAGCTATGGGGAGAAATTACAGAAGTTTATGAAGTTTTGCACGAGTGGAGAAAGTGGATAATATGAGCTTTTTCTCCATCTGCCAAACTTCTAGAACTCGGGGAAAACCAATGAAATTGGTTCAGAACCAACAGAAGGAAATACTTCTTTATTCAATGAATAACTAATTTGGAATTCACTGCCAGGGGAGGTCGTGATGGCCACAACATAGAAGGCTTTGAGAGGGGATTGGACAGATTCATGCAGTCCATTAATGGATGTTCACCATGCTCTCTATATCCAAAGGCAGCAAACCAGTGCTGGGAGGTAGCAGCAGCAGCTGGGTAGAACCTTGACCTCTATGCGGGGCAACTGCTTCATCTCTGAGTGAAACAGGATGCTGGACTAGATGGACCACTGGTCTGATCCAGCAGGGCTCTTCTGATATTTTTTTCTGTTTAAGCCTGAAACAGGAGCTGATTTTTACCTTGAATTCCCTTTGCAGATTTACATGAGCCCAGAAGTGATTCTCTGCCGGGGCCACACTGCCAAAGCTGACATCTACAGCCTGGGAGCAACCATTATTCACATGCAGACTGGCAGCCCACCATGGGTGAATCGATATCCTCGCGCTGCGTACCCATCCTACCTTTATATAGTAAGCAACAACTAAGGGTGGCCGTCTGAGCAACCAGTTT
This sequence comes from Sphaerodactylus townsendi, assembly GCF_021028975.2. NCBI lineage: Eukaryota > Metazoa > Chordata > Lepidosauria > Squamata > Sphaerodactylidae > Sphaerodactylus > Sphaerodactylus townsendi. The sequence continues at coordinate 59,486,952 of NC_059435.1, read as the reverse complement.
TTGTTTATTGGAACAGATGGGGGTGTAAAGTTCTTAAATGACAACTCCTTCCTCTCTTCCTCTTTTTGACATCAGTTGCATGTGACAATATTTGACCGTTTTAGGGGCAACCTTACAGATTGGGTCTAGCAGCGAGATAGCACGGGTCCAATATCCCCGTTTCAATTTTGGTTTCTCCCTTATCAGAAATGTACCAGCGAGTTCTTACGCTCATGCTACCTTCTGTTTCAGTTTTTGAAACAAGTTTTTCCAACATTACTTATTTTTGCACGAGTGGGACATGCATGGCTTAAAAGAAACAAAGGAAACATCCGTGACAGCCACACAGATGAGGCAGACCAACTATGATGCTGGCGATAGCAGCATGGAGAATGAAAAAGCAGTTAAGGCAGCCTTGTCCACTCCATCCTTAACTGGGCCTCTGCACCCAGAGAGGAAAAGTTGTTGGGTGTTTTCTGACTTCCAAAAGATTAAATGGTGATAACATGTGGCTAAAACAGTAACAAGACAGTCCATGTATCTCTGTAAAAGGTAAATTGCATGTGCATGTTGCGCATTATTTATTTATTTTTATTTATTTATCATCAAATTTATATACCGCCCTTGCCCCGAAGGGCTCTGGGCGGTGCACAATGTAACACACACAAAAAACCGATGGAGTATCAAACTAATACAGATCATAAAACAATGTAAACTCCAAAAACATAAGTGCTAAAAACCCCATTAAAAGCAGCGTTCAGTGCAATACAATGAACAGTATAAAAACAGCGTCCTGCAAATAACCCATTTTTAAAACCCTCCTCAACAAAAAGAAAAAAAGGGAGGAGTAAGGCGATGGGGTCCCAGTGGTGGTAAAGGGACCCTAGATATAAACACAGTTGGGAAGGAAAGGGAAGGAGGGGATGCAGAGTGCATGGTGGCCAAGCACAGCAGAGCTTCCCCAGACATGTGTGTGTGCGCTGGCACAAAGGAACTCAGAGTCATTGTCATTGTTTCTAACTAATAAGGGGAGTCTTTATTAGTGAACTCCCTTCTGGATAGCAAAGTGAAGAGACAGGTTCTCTGTTCTAATCTGTCTGGGTAGATGGTGGCGGATGCAGTCTGCATCTCTCTGCACACACGGGGCACGATGGAAGGTGCATGAGAAGAATGGTGAGAGGAGGAGAAGCAGGAAGGAAGGAAGTTCCCTAAGAGCCGCAATCTACACATCAAAGGGACAGTGTCAGTGTGATAGAGAAAAGGTGTCAGGCTTGACCCTCTCTAGCTGACTGACTTGCTGATAAGTTCTCCTCTGTTACTGAGGCAGGAAACAGTGTACAGTCCTTCACTTTCAACACATGTGTCTTGGATTGGGGCTGCCTGGAGGAGAGAATGTGGTTTTAGCCCAACAAACTTAGTTGGCTTCACTAATACAAACTGGGCTCCCCACAGTCTTGGCAGTTTTAAAGGGGAAAATGCCCTATTAAAACCTTTGCCTCCCCCTTGTTGAATAAAAATGCAGGAAGCCCAGTGCTGAGTAGCAAAACCTAGCAGGAATTAAAAGGCTAAAAACCCTCTTCCCTTCCAAACTGTAGCTGCACATGCAGTTTACTTTTTTATAGATTGACAGGTTTGTGGTCTGCAACACACTCACTTTAACACAATTGACAAACCTTCATGTGGGCTGTACCTGTTCAGATTATAGGAGGGAGTTGGCGTTATAGCACATGTTAAAGCAGATGTCAAGGCAATGGAGACACATTCTAGGCTAGCCTTCCCTCCGGACATCTAGTTATGCATGGTAGGATTTATTTCTTAATTGACAGATCATTGAGACATCTGAATTCATACCTACCATCTGATGTGGTGCAGTCCATACGCAGTTTGACCCTCGTAGGGCGAATCCCCACTAATAAATTAAAGGCGGATACATCCAAGTTTAAAAAGAAACAGTACCTTTTTCATCACGCATTCTCCCTCCCGACTCCACTGAAGACCTTGATGTCTATCAAGGATTCAAGCAATGTAACACTCCCCACAAACACACGATCTGCTTGGTGGGCGTGTTCTTCGTCCTGATTGGCTGTTGTGTGGGGGCAGGACCTTTTTTGGTTTTTTCGCTCGCAACTACGTAGCTGTGTTGGTGGAATTTGATTGGCTATTGGGTCGGAGCGGGAACATTACTCCGCCCTTGATTGAAAATTCATATTCTTATTTTCATTTTTACGTTGCTATGTAGGCACATATGAACAATTTTTAAAAATCGTTGTCTCGTAACAATGTTATTTCGTTGCTACGTAGCCACGGCCAGCACCCAGCAAAAAAAGAAAAAAAGGCTGCGCGCGCTCGCCGTGCAGCCCACTGCGCTATGATTGGCTGGAAGGCTCCAGGGACAGGAACAATAAGACGTGTCTGTCCCCTGTTTCTTTCCACCAAATCGACTTTGGTGCTTGATTGGCTAAAAGGTGCACTTCAATGTAAGTTCTGAAAAAACGTGTGATAAGGGGGGGGGAATGTGCGCCAGAACCTTGATGAAACCATGTTTGGCCCTTGAGCGGTGGGGAGTTCTGATTAAAAGCGTGATTTATCACATGAGTATCACGCAATTAATTGCCCGTGGGGAATCACCCTTAGTGTGAACTTGACTTCACATGTGCACGTCTGCAGAGAAACCAGAAATGTTGCCTACATTCCATCTAAGACCTTTTTGCATTCCTGTTGATTAAACTTGGAAAACTTCCCACAGAATTATGGAAATATGAACAATATGAAGAAATGAACAGATTTGTTTATCTCTGGGAGTTGGAAGAGGCAAAGGGGAAACCACAAGTTGCCAAGTTAATAGACAGATTGTGAACTGTTAAATAATGGACTTACATAAATGAGCAAAAAATGTCGTAAATGAGGGGCTTCCAGCCTATCGCTGTTCATGGACTGCAATTCCCATCAGCTCTGCCAGTTGGCCATGCCAGCAGGGGCTGATGGGAATCAGTCCGTGAACATTTGGAGGACCAAAGGGTGGAGACCTCTGTCTTAAGCCATCTCAAGAACTTTCAATTTTGCCTTTTTCAAGTTGGTGCTGGAAGAGATCTACACCACTCCAGTTTTAATGTTCTGTTTTTCTCAGGGACCAGAAATAGAGCATCTTCTGTTTAAAACAGTGGTTCTCAACCTGTGGGTCACGACCTCTTTGGGGGTCAAACGACCCTTTCACAGGGGTCGCCTAAGACCATTGGAAAACACATATTTCCAATGGTCTTAGGAACTGAGATACAAATAATTTTATGGTTGGGGTCACCACTACATGAGGAACTGTATTAAAGGGTTGTGGCATAAGGAAGATTGAGAACCACTGGTTTTAAAAGTTGTGCAGTTTTTTGTTTTGATTTAATTGGCTATGGTGGCAGGGGCTGATGGGATTTGTAGTCCATGAACATCTGGAGAGCCACAGGTTGCAGACCCTTGCTCTAACTCAAAGGTGTCCAATTCTGGCCTTCCAAATGTTCACAGTATTATAGTCTATAAACATCTGGAGGGCCAGAGTTGGACACCCCTGCTCTAACTAGATTGTCGGTGTGACATACTTCAACTCGAGCATGCTGGGGATCTGTGCTTGTTGAGGCTCTGTCATGGGCCCGGTGCTCAAAAACATTTGCCCAAATTTTATGAAATCTGCTCTGTCACGAACTCCTTGGCTTACGAAGTGGGTCTCACTCTCTTGGTTGCTACCAAAAGACATGCATTTGGCTTGGGTTTAGATTGCAGACATGTGCATGAACTTGGTGCAGGTTTTCAGTTTGACATTAAAATGTGAAACTGGATGAGCTTCCAGTTTTACCATCGCAGCAGCAGAGTGGCCATTTGCCAAACCATGAGTCATCAGGGTGAGGAAATTCCTAGGGCGGTAGCTGTATAGTAGAAAATGCCCTCTTAAAACTCTGCTTTCTCTTCCCTCCTGTCTCATAATAGCCTGTTAAAACTACTTTTATTTTTTCTTTCTAGATACATAAGCAAGCACCACCACTAGAAGATATTGCAGAAGACTGCAGCGCGAGCCTAAGGAGGTTACTTGAGGCCACTCTGGAAAGGAACCCGAACCAAAGGCCTTCCGCCAAGGAGCTACTGAAGCACGAGGCTTTGAATCCTCCAAGAGAGGAGCAGCCTCGGTGCCAGAGTCTGGATTCGGCCTTGTTTGAAAGGAAAAGACTGCTGACCAGGAAGGACCTGGAATTGCCGGAGAACATTGCTGGTAATAAAACAAAAAAGTCCTTCTACCTGGAAGCCCTCTATGGCCATTTATTAGTTGAAGCTTTAGAGCCCGAGGGCCTTCTGTTGAAATATATTGCTCAAAGTCTTGACAAGATGAGGTCAAACAAAGATCACCTTCGAGTACGTGGCAGAAATTTCACCAGTTGCTCAACAGGCTTAAGGCCTAGCTCATTCATGCAGGAGAATGGGATGGTAGAGCCCTGAGGGGATAGAAGAGTCTGTACCACATCAAACTAGGGAGTGCATCCTTGCATTCCTTTGCATAAAGTCTTCAAGCAAATAGAAAATGAGGCAGGGGAGTTCCACCAGATTTTCTTTTCTTGCTTTCTGTATGCAAGGCGTTCTTAACAGAGCGGAATGTTTTAAAGTGTAGACAGCTGCAGTCTTCTGCCGTTTGAAGTGGCATGGTCCATTCTACCACCTCATTCCTCTTCACATTTGAACAGCGTTCTGCCATTCCTTTAGGATCTATTTAATAGCAAAAGTTAGTAGTTCTTCAGGAAGCTGTCAAAACGCACATGTGCACACACACAAAATGTAGGGACTTCCCAGAGTTGAGAAATAGTTGTCTCCAGAATTTTGAGTGTTGAGTTGTTCTGTTAATGCTTTGAGGGGGGAAACAACAGGAATTTGAAGCAGAATTAAATTAAAGCTGCATTATCAGTAAAATGGTATTTTGGAGACCTCTGGTATTCTGTTTCTTTCCCTCCCTCCCCCTTTTTAAGTTTAAATACAAGCGTGATTATCGAGAACCTCTGACCATGAAATAGTTGGAGGCTGGATCCAGCTAACCTTTTTGTTCACTCTTCACTGTTCCCATTATGTATGATTTTTGTCCTTGAAAGTCCTATGAAACCCAGCATAGATTCTTTGGTTGTCAAAAAGGGACTCCCTTGTCTTTTTTTCCTGATGAAAAGGGTGGTTGGATACAACTCTAATCCTTAACTGGGAAGTACACCTGCTTTGTAAGACTCTTGAAGGATCAGATCAAGGCCCACTTTACCGATTCTTTCTGTGAATTCCAGAAACTAGGAAGCATTAAGTGGTTCACCAGAAATTAGCCAATAGTCTGTCATTTATTGACCTTTTGTTTAGGGCCCAGGTAGCCATCCTGCAGCTATGGAATAGTAACCCCTCCCCTGGGTCCTGACTCTTCTATATTGTGCTGCTACTGGGTCCTTAATGCAGCAGGACCATAGGCAAAATCATACCAAGACATAGAGCACATATATTGATGGTAATCTACTCAAACTGTACAATCTCAGCACTTTGGAGGTGGCTATTTGAAAGGCTGGGTATCACTGACTTCTTTACAAAACCAAAGCATCACATTTTCTTACTGTCATTTTTACTAATGTAGATCTGTAGCTAAGTATTACCATTCATCCTTCTATTTTTGGAAGTTTGATAAGTTATTTTTCTCAAAAAGTTTTATGACCGTTTAGTTGGAAGCGTATAGTATCCCACCAAAGAATCCAATGGTGACATTCTGCTTTTAATCTTTTTTGTCAGACTCTTCATCTCTTGGGATTTCTGAGGAATCAGAACTGCTGAAGAGACAACGATCACTGTACATAGACTTTGGGGCACTAGCCGGCTACTTCAACATTGTCCAGGGATCGACAACACTGGATTATGAATAGATTTGGAGATCTCTTATATTGGACTGAATTCCTCCCATGGACAGAAGATGGTGGTTATTTTTAATCACTTGAAGGATTTTATAAAACTAGATGAAGATAACAGCACTAACTTTTGACCCGAGTAGCCAACAAAAACAACAGAAGGTTACTCTTTGGAGTAAAATACTGTTCTTTAGTGATTTGGCATAGAGACATCATGGGAATAATGTTTAGTGTGCGAATGTGTAAAAATGCAATCATGCACTTTTTCTAACAAAGTGGAAGACTTGAACGGACGTCCAAATAGCCTAAGTTATATCTTTCTGTCCTTCTACTGGATGTTGCCTTAGGCTTTACTGAAAACCTCTAATAATTATTGATGTATATGTGGGATTGGTTCAAGAGTTGGTGCTAAGCAGCATCTGCTTCTGTAGCTAGATGGCTTTTGGTGAAACAGGGCAAGACTATGATTCCTGTATGTTGCAAGCTCTAAAATTACAGCATTGGACTGATTTCCTGTAGAGGTCCTGGAGCAGTGTTGGTTGTTGGGATATAGATGCTTCCATGCTCCTTCTCAGCTAGCCAGTTTTTGAATGTGTCTCACTTGGGCCCCAAAGTAGCTCAGTGACCCACAAAACAGCATCACCTGAGCGTCTCCATTCTCCACCCAACCACCCACTTGTTTTGTGGCTTGTTTTGGATACCAAGGAAGGCACCTCCCTGCCTCTTTTGAGAACCTTGAGTTGGGAGGTTCCAAGCCAAAAGAACAGCTGTTTCTGAATGGGTGCTCCCATGGTGATGAGGCCTAATCGTGTCTCCTGATGCAGATTCTGCTCCAGTGTTGGCTCTTTGTTTTGGAAAGAACCAGGTGAGCATCAGGAAACAAATCAGTAGGCATCAGGTTGAGCATTGCTGTTCTGGCAAATCCTGTGCAGCCTTTGTGCCACATTAAGGTTCTTCTGCTGACTGGGTGAGTCTGCTGACTTTAAGCAGATTCTTAGGATGGGAAATGAGCACAAAAAGTTAATTGTAACCGGAGCTATTATCCTTAAAGCGTGTACACTTTACGCTGCTGCCCAAAACCACTTGAATTGGCATGTGTGTACTTTGACTGGGCCGGCCGGCCTTGGATGCAATCTCGAAGAACGTTTGCTTATACAAGCCTCACCAAAACAAATGGGAGCTGCACGAGAGCATAAAATAAGTGCGAGTTTTCTAATTGAAGTGGTTGAAATATCACCAAAAAATGGTAACTCTGTCAGTATGAGCCATTTGAAGTAAAATGTTTGTATTAAAATACTGTGCAATGTTTGGGAATTTATGCCAGTTCTGATGGTGGGTTAAGCTTATAACTGTGGGACCACAGGTTTAAGATAAACATGTATTAGAATGTCATGAATGATACATTATTTTATGTTCCTATGGAAACAGATTTCCTTTTCTCTTGAAGATGTTGTATACATTTGAAACATGATGTTTTGGATGGCAGTAAAACTGTTTCAAGAACATAGTGTTGTACATCCCATGGGATGAATATATAAACTTTTATATAACTTTTCAGTACTAAGGATTAACGTCTCTTTAAGCATTTTCTTTTTTAAGGTGGCATACTGTGTATGTTGTAAATAGAACTCTTCATAAAACTGCATCCCTCATTAAAACTGTAAATGTAAGAATGTTTGTATACATGATATGAGCTTTGTATTTAATATATTCTCTGTTGGCACATAGCAATGAATTAACTATTTGAAGGAATAAATCCGTGTGCTCCTTGTCATTTCTGTGGGTGTACATACAAACAGTTGGATTACTGACATGTGACATTTTGAAATTCTTTCCAAGAATTCTAGAAACCAGGAAGCATTTAATAATCTCCTGTGTCCTAACTTGGGCCACCTTATATAGCCGTAGCGGCGAACCTTTGGCACTCCAGATTGTATGGACTACAATTCCCATCAGCCTGATGGGAATTGTAGTCCACAGCATCTGGAGTGCCAAAGGTTCTCCACCACTGTTATATAGGAAGTTAAGTTTTTAATGCAATCCTCTGACACACCCTTCCTCCTTCCCCCTGGGTCCATCCACTGACTTCAAGGCCTGGTGCAAAAACACATTGCTTGGTCGTGATGGGGGAGGGCAGCCACTCTCAGGGGGGAGGGGATGCAGGAAACTCAGATTTTGCACTGGGACACATTTTCCCTAGATATGCCTCTGTCCGCAGGCTCAACCTTTCCCCAGTCACGGCTTCTGAAAAAGACACGTCTGATTTTGTGCAGGTGCTCTGCAGAACACATGCAGGTGGGCAAAAGGGAATCTATGACAGGCATTTTTTTCCTACTGAAGGGATGCACACAGTCTCCTGAGATTCTTGGGATCCCGGCTCCTTTTGAACTATAAACATTCCCCTCAATTTTCACGTGTTCTACAAGTAGTGAGTGCCTAGGCTTTGGGTTTGTTGCTTTGAAGTAAGTTTTGTGGTGCACAAGGAGATTACTGAGATCACTGAATATATAAACAGCTAAGATTTATTTATTTACAAGTTGGTTTTAAAGGAACAAACCAGTAGCACAAGACTCCAAGTAGACCTGGCTGAGGCACAAACATTTAAATTGGCTATGACTTCAGAGAGTAGTTAGACTTGTCTACCAATGCTTCCAGGCACAAACAGACTTACTGATTTGTACTAGGCTGGATCCTCTCTCACACACAGGACACTACCCACACCAGCCTGCCCTTTTCCCAGAGCCAGAATAAATAGTACAAGGTCTGCTCATCACCAGAAACAGGCCTAGCAATCCAGCACTCTCTTCTCTCCCACAGATAAACCACTCTGCACATTGCCAGGCCAAGCCATCCTTCACTCTGCTCTTTTTCCTGAGCCAGACCTGAGCTGTCCCTCCTCTCTCCCTGGGGCAGGACTCAACTCCCCCTTTTTTCTTCCCTCCAAAACCTGCTTCCCCTTGTTTAAGGTGATTGGGTGCTGCAACAGAATTCCTATGGGCTCATGTGAGGGACTGATTTTCCCTTCAGGGGAAAACCCCAGAAATACTGTTCCCAAGATCACGGGAACCAGATGGAGTAATAGCCATGTGGGTTGGTGGACAGCAATTAGGAGAATGAAGGAGACAAAATTGTTTCATTACATTAACAAGATGAAGAAAGGAATGGTTCCACTTCTTCCCCTTCCCCATCATCTCAGGCTGTTCTTCAAATGGGTTCCAAATCCCCAAGATTAAACTTTCCCAGGAATGGGTTCTGGGAGCAGGGAAAATTAATAATCCTTGGATCCAACCCATGAATTTATTCCTGAGAGAACAAGAAAGGCCTTTGTCTCCTGGGCCAGAATCCACTGGTCACATAAAGCCATTTTGTGCTCAGTCAGACCATTGATTGGTCTAGTCCAGAACTCTCTCCATGACTGACTGTTTGTGGTCTTTCCTGGTCTTGTCTCATGAGACTATCTGAAGGAGCTAAAGGATAAAACAGAGGTGGGATCCAGCAGAATCTCACAGGTTCCCGAGGGTAGGTTACTAATTATTTGTGTGTGCCGAGAGGGGGTTACTAATTGGTGATTTTGCCATATGATTTTTGCCATAGCTACACCCCTCCTCTCCACAGTAGCGCGCAGAACTTGAAGCAGTCTAGCAGGAGGTGCACAGGTGTGAATGGCAGCCTGTGCCTGCGTGCATTCGTTTCCCGCCCAAGGACCAGCGCAGCGGCTGGGTCCTTGCCACAGCCCTGCCCAGGAATGCCCTGCCCCCAGAATGCCCGGCCATGCCCCCATCATGCCCCACCCAGCCCCATTGGCACTAGGCCACAGTTTGAATCCCGCCACCATGGGAACCTGTTACTAAAATTTTTGGATCCCACCACTGGAAAAAACTAACAGCTCAGTCCAAAGGGGGAAGGGGTAGAGCAGTGGCCAGGGACAGCCCTGTGGTGCTACCTCCAAAGAGGCGATTGGTGACTCAGACACTGAGAGAAAATCATGTTCTTTTGAAGGGTAGCCCATCAGCTGGAATGATTTATGCCACACTTTTTGGTGGTGTAAGTCTGCACCACAAAAAAGGGGCATTCTTGGACTGAAACGTCATTGGGAGCCAACTAAAGCAGATGCTTCCCTGGAAATACCCCCTCACATGCCAACGCAGGCCCCAATGGTGCAGAAGCAATGGTGTAGGGGCAAACATCCGGATTCAGGCTCATGAAGCTGCTCCTCATCCGACCACCAGGGTAAGTGCTTCTGTGCCAGTGTCTAGGCCCCTTTGTGTGCAATGGTACCAGCTAAGGGGTCAAACCACATACAAATCGGGTTCAACCCCCCTCCCCCAGGACTGCACAGTTCAAATGTATGATGCTGAGCACATGCCCAATTTCTGGGAAGCTGTGGCCCCATCCAAGTTCCGCTTGAGGAAAAAAATTCTGCAAGACCTTCACTTTCCCCCCCCTTTGTTTGCTGCAGTTTGTTCTTGAAGACTTTCCCCCCCCCCCCCCCCCGTTTGCTCCATTTTCTTAAATGAAAATCCAGTGCCATGTGTGGGGTGATTAACAAATGAGAAAAAAACCTTGAGAGGTGTGGACTTCCTTCTACTACATACTTTCTTTGATTAAGTGGGAGATTCTGTTGCAGCAGTATACGAATGATACCTTCCCCAATGAACACCTGTGGGCAGAACACAGCTGCACAAATTTGACCAGCTTTCAGTGATAAGGCAAGCGTGTGCCAAAATACTAGGGGTGGGACTCTGTCTGACCTGACCACATCCTCTGAGGCAGCAGAGAATGAACAGAAGCGTAGACAGAGATCCACAGCAGAACATCATAAAACAAACAACTCTCAAATAGATAACAGTGATCTGCTTGGAAGATAACCTTGTGTGGTAGCCAGCCAAGTAACATTTTTAAAAGCTTCAGAAAAAAAAAAGATCTGATTGTGGTAACTGATTTTCAGGCTGGGATTCACATGTATATGCACCCCTTGCAGGGCCATCCTAAAGGTTATACCTTTCTAAGCCTTTCTGGAAATTATTTTTACCTTTCTTTTCATACTTCAGTCTTCCCTTGGAAAAGAGGGAACAATTGTATCACTGATGCAGAATTATTCAGTTAAGAATCCTGAAAAAACTTACTCCACTGTTAGAAGAAGGAGAAGGAGAAGGAGAAGGAGGAGGAGGAGGAGGAGGAGGAGGAGGAGGAGGAGGAGAAGAAGAAGAAGAAGAAGAAGAAGAGGAGGAGGAGGAGTTTGGATTCATATTCCCCCCTTTCTCTCCTGCAGGAGACTCAAAGGGGCTTACAATCTCCTTGCCCTTCCCCCACTCACAACAAACCCCCTGTGAGGTAGGTGGGGCTGAGAGAGCTCCGAGAAGCTGTGACTAGCCCAAGGTCACCCAGCTGGCATGTGTGGGAGTGTACAGGCTAATCTGAATTCCCCAGATAAGCCTCCACAGCTCAGGCGGCAGAGCTGGGAATCAAACCTGGTTCCTCCAGATTAGATACACGAGCTCTTAACCTCCTACGCCACTGCTGCTCCTGTTACCAGAGCTAGGTTGTCAAACAGACAGATGGAGGAGCTTGGTTTAATATGCTTTACTGATGCCTTTGATAACTATCCCCTTGTTGCTTGAGGAAGGCCTTACAAAGGAAAGACCTGACAGAAAATCTCATGGTTCTCCCATTCTTTTATGGGGGAAATCAGAGGTCAACTAAATATAGAGATGAAATCATCTGTCTCATTCAGGGCTCACTCAGAGGTGATGTCAGTCCTGGGAAGAAGTCTTGGTAGCTTAAATCATCAGGTTCATCCAGGTTCTGTTGGGAAGTAGCGGTAGGGGCTGAAATTCAGAAAGAAGAAGAGAATGCAGGGGTTTCTTTGCAAAGTCTCTCCATATCACTTTGCTGTAAGATAAAGAAAAACATCTACAAAGTTTGCTTCTGAGATCTGAACCAGTTTTTAAGAGGAGTCATGATTTCAAGTGAGGCAAGGAAGGGTCAGGAATGCTGCCTTTGTCCGCCGACATACTGGAGACAGGCAAAAAGCACTTTCTCTCCGCTGAGTGCCCGTGTCCTCATATTTTGGCTTATACACTGGAAATGAGCAGCTGAAGAACAGGGCAGATATCTCTTGCCTTTTCATGTTGCAGAAGAGTGGAGCTTAAAAGCCCAATGGCTTAGCAGGATGCTACTGAGTGAAAAACTGCAGGTCTATGACTGGATCTCCAGATGGCTTTAATTTTCAGAAAAGCCATTTTGTAGGGAATGGACATTTGGTCCAGGGCCGTGGTGCAGGGGCTGGAGGGGTCAACTTGCTATGCTGCTTCCTAGATAGAATCCCCCCACCCACCCCATCTTCTGTTAAGACCTGTAAGAAACCTCAGCTTGAGTGAAATTGTGTTTATGTGAACACATGAAACTGCCTTATTGACTTGGTCCATCAAAGTCAATATTGTCTGTTCAGACTGGCAGCAATTCTCTAGGGTCTCAAGCGGAGAAAGGTCTTTGACATCACCTCCCACTTGGTCCTTTTAACTGGAGACTGAACACAGGGCCCTCTTCATGCCAATCAGCTGCTCTCCCACTGAGCCATAGTCCTTCCGCGAGGAGTCCTTGCAATAAAATTGCTCCCTGGCCTGTTTTCCACTGGCCTGACAGAATTTTCCTCCTTTTGGCTGTCACTGAGTGATGGTTTTTCTCTTATAACAGAGGAAATAAGAGACAGGGCGGTTTACTTGTTTATTGTTTCCTTCATGATTGGAATGACTAGTCAAATGTCTTCGAGAGATATCAGAAACTCCCTTCCAATGTCACCTGCAGTCATCCACTGTAATCATGAGGAAGATGAGTGGAAAGAGGGGGCAGAACTTTTGCTGCTTCTGACTAGCTTCTGCTTCCTTCCCTTTCTCCCTCAGTGATAACTCGAGCTGAGTGGGAAAGGGAAGCGAACAAGCAAGAGCAGTCGAAGAGGCTTCGTAAATCCCTCCAACCATCCCTGCTTGTTTCCTTCATGACTGGAACAATTTGGATCCCTTCGGCTGAGATGGGACAATCCCCCTGATCCCCCCCAAAGTGACTGGGTAAAGGCCTTGGCCTCTATGACCTGTTACTGAGCCACCATAGTAATTGGTTGGCTGCCATCTTGGGCAGGATGCTGGACTAGATAACCACTGGTCCAATGCAGCAGAGCTCTTCTTAAGTTCCTGGTTATGGCCGTTTCCCCACTTTTAAAAATGACGTCGGTTTCATCCGGCATGGACCTTTTCAGCGCGGGGATTGTGTTCCCCGGCTTCCCCACTGCCCCGTGCAGAGAGCGCGGGGTCATCAAAAGGCGCCGTTTTCAGCAGCGCCAGAAATGACGCGCGCTGAGGGGGCGTGAGAGCGGCAGAGTCGGGGCAGCTGTGTTGTCTGGCCATCCCCTAGCAGTTAGGTGGAGTGCAGCTGGACCCAGCTACTTGACAAAGAGTAGCCCAGCAGCCTTAAGCGGTGTGAAGTGGGGAAAGGCCCTATGAAGGAAATAAGCAGATGATTGACTCTTCTTCCTTCAACCTGGCCTTCCCTTCAACTTGGCTCCCTCCCAGTTTGAAATGGCACTGATGGGCCTCACTCCTAAGTGGACTCCTCCCTTGCAAGATTTGTACCTTCCAAGAACTGGCAATCCTACCTTGGTATCAGGGGCTGTACTAGTTGTCAGATAGAAAGTGTTTAGAGTTGGGTTCAGGAAGGTCATCCATGCAAACATGATCCTTACACATGTGCACTTAATGTAATTTTCTTTGCTCTTTGGGGTCTGGGTTCAAGATACGCAGCATCCTTGCAAGTAGGAATTTGGCAGGAGCTGAGCCAGAATGCCATCATAGAAACCACTACAGAGATGTAAAGACTGCCAAGGATCAGGGGAAAAGAGAAGAGTGTCAAATTTGTGAAGTGTTGAGTATTGGGGAGAATGGGGCAAATTGTGACCCGTATAAGATTGACCCAGGTAGAATGCAACCTTGATGTTTCCTGCAGTCTTTGCAGGGGCCTACTGCCACATCTTACTCAGTGGCCATAATTTTATGGTCTTGGGAGATTCATGACCTTCCCCCTTGATTTATCCCATGGGCTGTGGAACTTGCGGGGAGCTCATCTGACCAAATCTTGACTGGTAGACTGGTTTCATGAACTGTCACACTTGAATTAATGCTACGGTCTTCAGTGTGTAACCTATCTGCCAATGAAAGGTGACATTGCCAACTAGTACCTAACAACTTTATCCAGGGCATTTCTCCCTTGAGGGGCATGAAATAATACAGAGGAAGCACCACTTTGGCTACTTGCCTGCCAGTCCTCCTTACTGGCCTGTTACTGGCTTTGTTTCAAACTTTCAACCTTAGTATCACCCTTGACGGTATAAATAGTTTGAAGAATGGGATGGGTTACTTTTGCATTGTACAATAGTCCTACAAGTCCTTAAGAATCATTTGTTAAAGAGAATTGTGATTCGAAGTGTACGGCTTTCACAAGGAAGACCATTTTACTAGGGAACTTTCTGCCCATCAGATAAAGACAAAAAGAGTGTTTAGCAATATGGTTGTTGGTTTTTGCTCTGGATTTGAAAGCGGAAGGAATCTTCGTATACTCTGAGCTGAGTTGGGCCCTCTGCAAACTGAAGGCCCTTGTGCCAGCCATTAAGGGCAGAGGTGGGATTCAGGGGGTTCCGAAGATTCTGTAGAACCTGTTGTTAAAATTTAAAATTTCGCTTTTTTAATACTTAAAATATTTTTATTAAGTATTAATATTTTTAATACTTAAAATAAAAAAGTGATATTAAAAATATTTTTAAATACTTTTAAACAGTCATTATTTGAATCCCGCCACCATCGGAACCTGTTGTCGAAATGTTTGAATCCCACCACTGATTAAGGGTAATCCAGGCTGATTTTCTTCCCCCTTTCTAGAAACATGCTACTTTCCATCACCCAAGGGTGGTAGAGTCAACGCTGAACTTTATGACCTGTTGTTCAGTATTCCCAGCCAGTACTTGGCACAAGATTTTTTTTAATGGAAAAACTTGTACTTTACTAAGAGATATGTATTTTTCCAATGATAGTTCATATGGTGTATGTGCTGAAGAGGGTGAATCGCATCAGCGCACTCAGTGCACCCATTCTGCTAGATACTTTGGTCGTTTTAGTCTGCTTATTTCTGTTTATGCCGTGACCTGGATGGCTCAGGCTGGCTTGATATT
This sequence comes from Sphaerodactylus townsendi, assembly GCF_021028975.2. Classification (NCBI taxonomy): domain Eukaryota; kingdom Metazoa; phylum Chordata; class Lepidosauria; order Squamata; family Sphaerodactylidae; genus Sphaerodactylus; species Sphaerodactylus townsendi. The sequence continues at coordinate 59,471,862 of NC_059435.1, read as the reverse complement.
TTCAGATCTCTGAAGCAAAGCAGGGTCAGTCCTGGTTAGTATTTGGGTGGGAGACAACCAAGGAAGTCTAGCGTTGCACTTCAGAGACAGGCGATGGCAAACCCTCGTTGTTCTTCTCTTGCCTTGAAAACCCTCCAGGGTCACCTAAGTTGGCTGTGATAGTCCCTATCTGTGGCAGCCTCTCCCAGGGAAATGTTAGGCCAGGTTACAAAATTTGTGTGGAGGCTGCACTGGGCCCAGATGAGTTGTGCGGAATCACATTGTCCGCAGTGGTGGGATTCAAATAATTTAACAACTGGTTGTATAAAAGCACCATTTCAACAACTGGTCCTGTTGAAGTGGTGCAAACCTGCTGAATCCCACCACTGATTGTCCAGTAGCCACCACTGTGGATGAGTCATACAAATGGCATAGTTGCAAGTTGCCCAGTGGCTGCTGCTGGCCCTGGCCTCGATGATGAGTCCTCTGCACAGTACAGGAGTGAGGTGAGCAGGGCTAGACTGGGAGGCAAAATAGCCCTGGGAGGGGCCATCCCCCTTGCCTTTTACTTTCAGAAACTAAAGTCTGAAGGCTATTGACATTGTTGCAGTTGCCTTGAAACCTATACAATGGCCTCTGAGATCTCAGAGGGTATTAATTTCTTAAAAGTACAGTCTCTGCTTCCATTATTTGGGGGGATTTTAACTCCTAAATGTATTTCTTTTTAGATTTTAGAGGATTTATCTCTCTCAATCAGAGGCGGAGTGTGGGGGAACTGTGCCCGGGGCATGCACGTGCCCTGCGCCCCTGCTGTGGTGCCATCCACCCCGCCCCGGAACACTCCGCCCCGGAATGCCCCACCCCACCTCCTCTGCGGCCCAGCCCCACCCCCTCCGCTGCTCTGCCCGGGGTGTTATGTCCCACCTGGACTCATTGATGCTACGCCACAGCTCTCAATCCCTCTCTGGGACCCATGCACTTGGGATTTAGCTTTTAAAGATGCTGGGAAGGGTGGCGGGATTATGAATTTCCAAGCATTTCTGCTTTTTGGAGCTGTGGTCTGAAGTCTGCCTGATGATCTTGATACTCAGAATTGAAGATGCATGGGAAAGAAGACATATCTTCTCGTGCAGAAAGAAAAGAAAGAAAGAGTCAGTCACATCATGAGGTAACAAAAATTTAACTCTTCCCATCCTCTTTCATGCTTATTTATAGTAAGCAACTCAAAATCAGTTCACTGAACAAGCTAGTGAAGTGATCTTCGAGTTGAGAGATCTTCAAGTCCAAACTGCTCCTCCCACACGGAGTGTTTTGTAAAAGGCCCTGCTTCCCCAAATTCTCTATCCCCACCCTCTGTTTTCCTACAGAGTATACTGAAGTGTGGGAGCTTGCATTGCCAAAGGCATGTTAAAGGAAGAAGTGACTGCACTGACTCCTTTTGTTCACCTTGTTCAGACTGTTTAAGAGGGTTACAGCACATACTGGATAGCCGTCATTATGCATAAGTGCTCCCATGGAGCAACTAGTGGCCCCCTGGTGTTATTTCAGATCAGGTAAATGATGTACATGCCACATGTGCCATGGTCCAAATTGAGCTCCTCAGTGCCATGAAAACACAAAACTCCCCATGCACACATGGTCCAAAGTTCTCATGATGGCTATGAGGTCTCTGTGCATGTGAATTGGTCCTCAGTTTCCATTCTGCAAAGAAAGGCTCCTTCCTCAAGGGAGTATTGAAAGTATGATGGAGTATAGAAAGACTGGCTAGCCTAGAACCAGCCACCTCTCTCATAACTCTCATTATCAGTTATGAATAATAACTGGTAACTTGACTTTTGATACCAGGTGTCTCTTTGTTCGACCCCTCCCTCTTTCCCCTTCTACTTCTGCAACTATCTTAAAATGAAGCATGTGGTTTTCTTTCTTTCCATTGTATCTGACTCAAGAAAGTTCATTCTAGAATAAACATTGTTAGTCTTTGAAGTGCCTCTGTACATCTGTTTTGTTTTGCCACAATAGACAAGGCAGCTTTTAGTTCTTTGACCATTCCTTTCAATGGCATGGCATCTCTTCTGCCTTACAGAGGAGGCAGAAAAAGCATAGGTCCCAGGGTTGGGGGAGTTAATTGGACAAGATTATGGAATTTCTGCTCTTCCTCTGCCTGGCCTGCATGCAAGCAAAGCATCAGCCTGCTGCTACGGGCAGGAGTGCCAAAGAGAAAACCTCTTTGCATGGTTAACATATGGAAGAAGAACTAGGAAATTGATCCTCAGAATAATTAGGGCACTGATGACTGCACTTAGGACCACACTCTCTATGTGTATCAAATGCTTATTAAAGTGATCTGGCATGAGACAAAAGATGGTTGGTCATTTATCTCCATTAACATTTGATTGATGTACAGTTTAACTGATCGATTTATTATGCTTTAATCCCATCCTTTCTTCTAGAGGTTTATCTCCTTCATTAGAAAGTCAGTGTCTTGTAGTGGTTGGAGCGCCTGTCTAGGATCTGGCTTCAAATCCCCACTCTGCCATGGAAGTTCACTGGGTGACCTTGGACTAGTTGCTCTTTCTCAGTCTAACATACTTCAGAGGGCTGTTGTTTTGAGGACAAGACGGAGGATGGGAGAACAAACTGTCTTGAGCTCCCATTGCAGAGAAAAGCATGGCATAAATATGCAAATAAGTTTCACTGCCTTAGTAATCTTTTCAAGTGAGAGTGACTGACTAAAAGTCACCCAGTGATCTTTATAGTTTGGTCTATAGCAAGGGTGTCCAACTCTGGCACCCCAGATGTTCACGAACTACGATTCCCATCAGCCCCTGCCAGCATGACCAATTGGTGGCAGGGGGCTGATGGGAATCGTAATCCATGAACATCTGGGGCACCAGAGTTGGACACCCCTGGTCTATAGGGTACCTGGATCACCCACTGTCTCTGATGGCCTTCCTATCCACTCACTCCTACCTGTTGCTCAAATGGCTACACTAGCATATTTCCAGGGAATGGTCCCCTCCCCCAACATCCATCCTTCAGGTATACTTAATGGGATGGAATTAGTTAGATCATACTTGTAGAACAATAAATGATAGCCTTTAAGCCCACATCAAGAAAAGATTTCAAAGAAACAGCTCCTGAGAAACATCTCGGGAAGGGGAAAGCTAAGTTTTTCCTAACCAGATAGCCTGCTAGTAATATCTCGTTACCATTTCAGACATGGGCAGAGTAGAATGCAAATGTAAATATTTATTATCCTCATGTTGGAAAAGTACCTGAATTTGCAACCTCTCTTTGCCTGACTCACAGAGCATTTGCTATTTGTATATAAGGTGATGATAACTGTATTAACACATTTCCATTGGGCAAAAAGGGCAAAGCACGTGCTAGAGAGCAGCTGGTTTTGTCATAGTAGTCATATTGATCATTACACCATTCCAGAGGGCTTGGCCCTGATCTTGCAAGCATCTGAGTGAGTCAGCGTTCACATGGTTAGTCACACAGGTTTCAGTTGCAATATCCATAATGTTTATTGACATGCTTATTTAAATTACGGGGAATGATAAAAAGAAACAAGGAGTTGAATGGACAGAGATAATAGAAATGGTATGCGTGTTCCCCCAACATATTACTGACTGGAATCTCCCATTGTCCCCTGTGTCTTAATTTCCCAGGGGAATCTGGGTCAAGACATAATGGCAAAGCTTGGTTTGCTGCTATGTTGATGCTTCATGCCACAGTTTCTCTTTCCCTCATTTTCTTTTTAAAAAGTATAAGTGCATTTGTGCAGGATACAGGCGGAAAAATATTTGTTAAAGGAAAACCCAAATTATGGCTCTGTCTTCATGCCTTATGTTAAGAACATAAGAATATTAGAAAGAGCCTGCTGGATCAGACCAGAGTCCATCTAGTCTAGCACTCTGCTACTCGCAGTGGCCCACCAGATGCCTTTGGGAGCTCACATACAGGATGTGAAAGCAATGGCCTTCTGCTGCTGCTGCTCCCGAGTGCCTGGTCTGCTAAGGCATTTGCAACCTCAGATCAAGGGATCAAGATTGGTAGCCATAGATCGACTTCTCCTCCATAAATCTGTCCAAGCCCCTTTTAAGGCTATCCAGATCAGCGGCCACCACCACCTCCTTTGGCAACATATTCCAAACACCAATCATGCATTGCATGAAGAAATGTTTCCTTTTATTAGTCCTAATTCTTCCCCCCAGCATTTTTAATGTATGCCCCCTGGTTTTAGTATTGTGAGGGAGAGAAATTTCTCTCTGTCAACATTTTCTACCCCATGCATAATTTTATAGACTTCAATCATATCCCCCCTCAGATGTCTCCTCTCCAAACTGAAGAGTCCCAAATGCTGCAGCCTCTCCTCATACGGAAGGTGCTCCAATCCCTCCATCATCCTCGTTGCCCTTCTCTGCTTGTTGTTTCCATGGGCAATCAGGGAGCAAACCCCAATGAGCGCAATTCCTGGCATCTCCAGATTTTAAAAAAGGTCAGCTAGCGTATGATGTGGAAGACCTCTGTCTGAGACCCAGTTCAGATTAGACCGTGCTGGTCTTGATAGACCAACAATCCAATGCAATGCAAGTCATCTGCTGCACATGTTCATGGTAGAATGGGACTTGTGTAGGCAAAGAGCCATCAAATTGCAGCCACCTCGTGGCAACCCAGTAAGGTTTTTAAGGCAAGAGACAAACAGAGGTGGCTTTGCCATTGCCTTCCTCTGCATAGCAATCCTGGCATTCCTTGGTGGTCTCCCATTCAAGTATTTAACCGTGCTTAGCTTCTGAGATCTGATGAGATCAGGCTAGCCTGTGCCACTCAGGTCTAGGAGAATGGGACTCACTTCTGTGTGAACGTGTTTAGGATTGCACCACAAGGAAAGGGTGAGTGTTTCTCTGGGTGGCTTCTATGTAAAAAGAAAAACCCTCTCCAAGTTTCTCTCTCCCTGTTTGAAGCGCCCTCACAATTCAAAAATATCTTTCCTGAGGTGTGAAACTGACTAGACTGGAAACTGTTTGCCATGTAGTCTAATCAGTTTATTGTATTGGAAATCACTAAGGTTGTCGTTTTATTTTTACAGCCCTTCCTTCTGTGTACTTTGACAGCCGCCTGAAGAAATCAGGCTGGTAATTCCCAGCGCACACCCGCCCCCGCACTCTATGTTTAGAAAAATCTCAGCTGTTTCATTTCTGTATCTCAGACTATCCCCAGAAGTGCAGAAGCAGGGATGGAAAAAAGGTGGCAAAGCGAACAGGCTTTCCCCTCTTATCTCTTTTCCCCCCTCCTCCATTATATTTGAACATTTATTAAGAAGTTCCACAGCATGTCTAATTCCACAGTTATTGTGCTGGGTAATTGCTTCGTCAAAATATGTTTAGGCTTACTGAAATAAAGGATGTCTTAGAGGTATTCTAGCATTTTGCACACTGCAGATCTTGTATAGACAGGGAAAAAAATCTACCGGTAAGCTGCCGTTATAGTTTACACATAAGGAAGTTAACCTTTTGAGCATTCACAACTTGAAAGGAATGGCAGTCCTGTCCTGTTTTGATTTTTCTTTTCTGCTCCTGGTCTTGTGTACAACACAAATCTGCCATTTAGAAAACAAACAGTTAAGAGCTCTTTGCACCTTTTGTACAGATGCCTGCAAAATCCTCACCTGTTTAATGTGTGTAGACCGGGCTACACAGGAGCAGAGCTAGCCCTCCCTCCCCAAATGGGCCACAGTAACTAGGTTAAACCAAAAACAAATTATATTCACAGGGATTATGGATTGCATTCTGTCTGCAAGAGAATTTCAGCTTGGACTGGGCTCAGTTTTCAGAGTGAGAGAGGAATCTGATTTACAAAACCTGTTCTACATTGAAAGCACCCGATTGTTCCACATGAAGTTTCTGTTGCAAAAGTCTGTACATGAAAAGTCACGGGGCTTGCAGTGACTCGTTGAGGATGGGTCTGTTCAAAAGATCTGTGTGGGCAACAGTGGCTGGGGCAAAATGAAAAGCCCCGTGAAATATTTGACTTGCAAGGTCGGCTTCGATGACTCATTGACTCCCTGCTTGCAAAGCGATGCAATTGACATCAACAAGACGTATGTCCGCAATATACGTTTAAGTGCTAGTAGACACACTAGCAGATTTCTATGTTATGACCAGTCAAGGAGCATTCAGCTTCACATTAACAAAATTGACAACTCCCAAAAGGCAAATGCTGTGCTTTGAAAGCACTCTAAAGCATAGGTGTCAAACTCGCAGCCCTCCAGATGTTATGGACTACAGTTCCCATCATGCTGGCAGGGGATGATGGGAACTGTAGTCCATACCATCGGGAGGGCCGCGAGTTTGACACCTATGCTCTAAAGTAAGATTGCTGTAAATCTGGATTAAGGAAACTGTACCAACTCCCATCAGCTCTCTTTCCAATGGTTTGCCATAACTTGCTTTTGCATCACGCGCCCCTGGTACTTCTCGGAGGTCTCCCATCCAAATACTTGCCAGGGTCAGGGCTGAAAGTGAGTAACTGGGCCAAGGTCACCCAGGAGAAGAGTTTTTATAACCTGCTTTCCTCTACCTTTTAAGGAGCCCCAAAGCGGTTTACAATCACCTTTCCTTCCCCTCCCCAGAACAGACTCCTTGTGAAGTAGGTGGGCCTGAAGGAGTTCTGAGAAAACTGCGACTAGCCTGAGGTCACCCAGCATGTGTCTTGTGGAGAAGTGGGAAAACAAACCCAGTTTACCAGATGAGAGTCCACCACTCATGTACAGGAGTGGGGAATCAAACCTGTTTCTCCAGATTAGAGTTCACCACTTTCAACCACTACACCACACTGGTTCACTCACGCTGGCTCATGCTGGCAACTTTCCATGGCAGAATGGGGATTTGAACATGGCTTTCACAGATTGTAGCCTAAAACTTTAACCACTAGACTCTTTATGATTTTATTTAGTACATTTTAATTCTGTCCTTAAGCAATACACCTCTTCCATGTTATTTTCATAAAAGCCCTATGAGGCAAGTTAAGCTGAGAAAGAGTGACAGGCCCAGTGAACTTCCACATTAGAGTGGAGATCTGGACCTGATTCACCTGGATTCCATTCTGACAGAAGCCTTCACCATGAAGACTATATAGGTGACATGTTTGTGTATATATATTATACATAAGGATCAGCAGTGGCACAGTGGTTAAGAGCAGGTGTACTCTAATCTGGTGGAACCAGGTTTGATTCCCTGCTCTGCCGCCTGAGCTGTGGAGGCTTATCTGGAAAATTCAGATTAGCCTGTGCACTCCCACAAACACCAGCTGGGTGACCTTGTCACAGTTCTTCTGAGCACTCTCAGCCCCACCTACCTCACAGGGTATTTGTTGTGGGGGGGGGGGGAAGGGCAAGGAGATTGTAAGCCCCTTTGAGTCTCCTATAGGAAAGAAAGGAGGGATATAAATCCAACTCTTCTTCTTCTTCTTCTTCTTCTTCTTCTTCTTCTTCTTCTTCTTCTTCTTCTTCTTCTTCTTCTTCTTCTTCTTCTTCTTCTTCTTCTTCTTCTTCTTCTTCTTCTTCTTCTTCTTCTTCTTCTATGGTTCCAACAGTGAAATCCTAGGCAGAGTTAGATTGTGCTAAGTCAATCCAGCTCATGCTTCTTGTGGAAAGGGGGCTACTGGATCAGGTCCAAAGCCCAACTATCTCATGAGGCCTACAAGAAAGCTTCTGTTTCCAGAAACGTCTATTTGCTGCGAACTGATAGAAGAGTGAACTTTACCATTCACAGGATCCTGTAATTTTCCTTTGATATGGGTGGTGAAGCATCAAGCAACACTTGCTCGAGGCATTAATGCAGTAAACTCAGAGACATTATGAAATTCACCTTGGGTCACCCAAGAAATTTGTCACAACCCATAGTGTGGGCAATAGTTGGGACTGCCCTACCCCAAGCAGTCAGGTGACTAACCCAAAATGAGTCATCCCCTGGGCAGCAGCTAAGAAAATTCAAGCCCAGTAGCTTCTACCAGGGAAGTCGGGAAGGGTAACTAGGAAGTAGAAGCAGCTGCAAGCAGTGTTTTATCAGTGATGTGCCGTGGCTGACTCAGAGGTGCCAGAGCAGCTCCTGGGACTTGCAGGTAGCTCCTTCCCAGGGAGTGGCAAGGTTGCCAACGGGCCAGGAAAAAGTAACCTGTTTCTAATAGAGGTTTGAGGTACCTGAAGCCTGTCATGGAATGGAGAGAAATATCAACATGTGATAATTTATCTGATGACAGCCACTGTGTTGTAGTGGTTAGAGTGTCAGACTAGGAGCTCAGAGACCTGGTAGAACATAGCTCTAGTCGTATATAGAGTTTTGGAAGATTTAAATGAATCGGCCTTGACATAACTCACAACTTTTCCTCCCCATTCCCTTGCAACGGAAAGATGATAACCCAGTTCAGTGGAATGGCTGTGGTTTTATCTGAGGCTGTGGGTTTTTTCCACCAGCCCTAGAATGTGTGGGAAGACTTGGGAGTGGTTTGCCTTTTTCCCCAAACAGGTGACCCAGGTATGTGTGCCACCCAATTCTTTCCCACGCATTTGGGATGACATGACAGCAGTGGTTGTGGGTTGAGGCTACTGGTAGGAATGCTACCAAATTTCACGGTGAAAATTCCATATCATTGGTTTTCCCATGTGAAAATCAAACCTGTTGACTAGTTCATGCTACAGCTGTCGCATTATATGTATGCAACTTAAAACGTTATTCTTGTGCTTGGTTGCATATAAATGGCTTGTAAATGAGTTTTTAAAAAACCCAAATCAATTGGTAACACAAGCAATAATAAAGGCGGAAATGAAATGCTCAGTGAGAACAACCCAGAAAAATGAAAAAAAAAGTGTGTTTGTACATTTCTGAGATGTGAAATCTAAACTGGCTTCAAAAATATACTAACCAATTAGGAACCCCACTCTAAGTGCTAAATACTGATCAGTTGATACACACACACACATCCCCACCCCATGCCATCTTTCAACCATCTGCTGGAATGCGGTTGATATTTAAGTACAGGAAATATGTGCGATTCTAATAGCTGTTGCTCCTTTCCACTTGTGTCGACCGTGGAAGTGATGTGATGTGTTCTGAATAGATAAGCTGTGACTTGGGGGAAACTACATTCTGCAGTCCTTTCCTTTTGGCAAGTTCTCCCGTCTGTTGAAAAGTGGAGAGGTTAATCTATGGCTACTATCTTCCTTGACTGTTGCTTGAAACCACCAACTTTGTGTTTGCTTGGGGAGGGGCAGGGCAGGGAGAACCAGATGAGAGAGACATAGAAGGAATGGCTGGAGGGGACTAGGAGCATTTGGGGGGAAAGGGCAGATCGTGTCTCTCTCCCCTCCAGCACTGAATTACTCCAGACAATTGGAGTTGTTGCCCTTCTCTCTTCCCTCCTCCCGGTGAGCCTCTCCTCAAGCAGGAAAAACAGACTTCCCAGAGGCAGAAAGGGGCCTCTGTTGTCAGCTCTTCTACTCCTGGGGGTGGGGGTCCCAGGAAGCCTGGTGAATCTGCCCCAGGAATCAGGTGGGCTGGACCATGCTGGGGGAGAGGCTTGTTGGGGGGAGGCAGGCAGGCAAGGCATCATTTCCCGAGCCGTAGGTAATGCACGGCTATGATGGGGGCATCTCCCCCTTCCCCAAAGCTGGTGAGCCTCCCTCCCTCTTGCCCCCCTTCTTTTCATCTTTTAAATCAGGGGGTGGGGTGGTGCATTAGCCTACCCTTGAACTGTTTTAGCACTTACATGAGGTTTATCACATAAACTGTATTTTATCTATGTTGTTAGTTAGCCACTCTGAGCCAGCTCTGGTGGAAACAGCAGGATATTAACAGCAGGATATAACAACAACAATAATAACTAGCAGCCATTTTCAGAAAAGGGATTATGGGCTGTCACCAATCCAAAGTGGCTTGTTGGAAAATCCAGTGTCTCGGATACCCCCTTTCCTCTCCATTGCTCAAATGCTGCCTCAGATAACTCAGGAGGGAAGAAGGAAGAGACAAAAAAATACAATTTTGATTAAAGGGGCAAACAGTGAAGGATTAACTCCCATATCATCTAAGACAAAAGTGTGGTAGAACTTTGCATGATGAAAAGTTACAAAAACTGGGAGCCCATGAGAAGACTGAATTTAGCCAGCTGTGGGCCCCTTAGCCTATGTCTTTGAGTAGAATTTCACTTGGGAGATAAAGGGGGTTTAGCATTTATTGTTTACTCAGACAGAAATTCCTTTTTTTAAAAAAACAAAAGTCCAGTGGAATCTTAAAGGCTAATGATGTTTATTTCAATATGAAATTGAAACACTTTATCATATAACAGCAACAATCTAGCTGTGTGGATGCCCTTCCTTGCCAGGACAATCCACATAACCAGTCTGACCTGTGGCAACTGTTGGGAGTGCTGGAGAATGCTTGGACAATGAGTCTGAAATGACTTTCAACACATGCCAATGCAGTTATGTCACTGCTTCAGCGCACAGCTAGCTTGCTGATCTTCTTGTATCTTTTACATCACCATTCAAAGCCTTCTTTATAACTTTCAGGTAGAAATTTGACACAGGATTGAAAATGTTGCTTTCAGCAAAAAGTTGAATAGATCCATAGTACCCCAATCTCTTAGTCATGGGTAGAGTTGAAAAATTTCCAGAAATTTTGAAGTCATGCTTTGTTAGCACATGCACCTTGGATTTTTTGCTAAGTTCTCAATGAGACTTTCAGTTTTCCTTTGAGGCTTTGGAGCAGTTTCTGCTCCATCTCCTTCTTATCTTTTTTCTCACTCTTGCAAAGTATGGCAATAAGCTACTTTCTATCAAATCTGTGTGTAAACATGTCACAGTGATTTGAGGTAGGGATTAAAAGGTCAACCACATCAGGTCAAAAGGACAACAGAAGCAGTGAAAGTTCTGCATGTTCCCCTCATGAAGATTAAGTATCCTTCTAGGTGCGGAAATCTATCTTGGATTTAATAGCTATATAAGTCCACAGCATGCCCGCCTTGTCTTTAAGGGAATTGCACTTATTAAAAAAGAAAGGTTTCATAGGTGTTCCCCAAAATTTTCCCCAAATGTCTAGCTTTTCTGTCTAGCAAAAGAAAATTGCAAAAGAAGGGAGAGGGGAACAGAAAAAAGCCCCACAAGTTCCCCATTGCAAACCGCCCCCAGGTCTTCACATCTCTAGTCATAGGAACTGGTCTTCGGACTGTTCCCTTGATGAAGAGAACTTGCAGGTTTCTTCAGGATGGTGGGAGAAGCTCTTCAAGTGAAAGGGATCTATGGACGGTCAAGGATAACCTCTATCTGACTAGAGTCTGATTGGCAGGAGTTCAGCAAGGTACCAAGCAGTCATAGGAATTGGTCTATGAATCTAGATTAGAATCTGTAGAATAAGAATAATTAGAATTAGAATGATCTGAGCTGAGCTTATTCACTAATATGGGTCACAAAAATGAAATTCTTATGACTGGTTTAGTAATTTAGTAATTAATTACATGTAATAGTAGACAGGTGAACCATTTAGAGCAGGGATTTCCAATGGGGTGTTCGTGGGTGCCTCGGTGCCCACTAGGGTTGGAGATTTGGACGGTCCGAATCTGAATTTGGTCCGAATCTGAAATGATTTGGACGGATTCGGACGAGTTGGGTCTGAATCCGAGCTGTCCGAATCACATCTGATCTGAATCCATGGGATTTGGATCAGCAGCCGAATCGCGTTTTTATTTTTTGTGTTTTTTCATGTTTTGGCCTGCAGGGGTGCATTTTTAGACATATCAGCACCTGAATTTCAGGGTATCATCAGGAGACTGTCCTGATGATACTCCCAAAGTTTGGTGTAGTTTGGTTCATGGGGGCCAAAGTTATGGACCCCCAAAAGGGGTGCCCCTATTCCCCATTCTTTCCAATGGGAGCTAAGGAGATGGGGGCTACCCTTTTGAGGCCCTCTGAACTTTGGCCCCTCTGAACCAAACTGCACCAAACTTGGGAGGTATCATCAGGACAGTCTCCTGATGATACCATGAAAGATTGGTGCTGATACATCTAAAAAAGCACCCCTGCAAGCACCCCCAGAAATTTGCCCAAGAGTTTTTGTTCTGCTGTGACTTAGCTGCATTGCTGTCAATGGGGAAATTCTGGTGGAGGGCTGTGGGGTACACATTTCTGAAGGTACAGTCACAAAACTTTCAGGGTATCTTCAGGAGAGTCCCTGGATGACACCATCCAGGTTTGGGGAACTTTGCTTCAGGGGGCAGTGGGAGATGGGCCCTACCCTTTTTGGGTCCCATATAATTGAACCCCCTGAAGCAAAGTCCCCCAAACCTGGATGGTGTCAGTCTCCGGATGATACCCTGAAAGTATGGTGCCACTAGCTTTAAAATTGCACCCCTAAAGGCCAAAACATGTAAAAACACCAAAAAAATTTTAAAAAATTAAAAAGGACCTGAATTTTTTGGATTTACTTGAATTTTTGGGCATATCCAAATTGGCTATGATTTGGATTCGGGCATGCAAATCATTTTGTGCCCGAAAACATCTGAAACTGAATTTTACCGAATTTTTTGAGTATTGACCAACTGTAGTGGCCACTAACACCTTTCCTGCTGACCTCCCAGTATTTTTTAGAAAATGGGTATGGCTGTTAGCCATTGGAGATTTTATTAGCTGTGCAGATTCTTAAAAACTCTGCCTTGGCAGCAGCTGTCACCACAATAAAAAGATTTTCAGTGTGACTAAAGGTAAATTGCAACTTAAAAACTAAGAAAGAAGGGACACCAAATGGGTCCAGGCGTGTAGTGCCAAGGGGATGAGGGGGTGCGCGCCCCTGCGGAGGCATTCTGGGGTGAGATGGGGTGGGGTATTCTGGGGCGGGGCGGGGCATTCTGGAGGTTTGGAGGGGTGCACCAGGCGCACTTCCCCCTTGCTCCGTCCCTGAATGGGTCTGTTGTTCAAAGGTATCCAACTTGGAAATTCAGTGTCCAGTGAATACTGAGTATCCCAGAGACTTCCTTGATTCCCACTAACTGATGTATACCTTCCCTGTATATTCAGGATATTTGGTACCAAAGTCTGCTGCTTAATGAAGTTGTGTGCCCACCTTTATCATCTTGCGGGAGGGACTATAGAGCAGAAGCAGAGAATGTGTTTTGCCTGAAGATCGTCACACCTTCGGTCCTTTGCAGCTCTAGTTATAAGGATCTCAGGAAACAAGCTGAGAAAATCCCTCTGTGGACTGAGACCTCAAACAGGATCTGCTGCTTGCAGTTAGCGACAGTGAGATAAGAAGACCAATATTTTGGCTTAGCTTCATATATTCCACTCTGGGTTCTACACTGCGGAGAAATGGCATCAAAAGAGCTATTCCTGAAAATAACTTCCATTGTCATTCCTGTTTGGGCAGATTTCAGTGAATGAAAATGAAAACATTACTCAAATGTTTTAAAACCATAGTCAGCACTCTCTTCCTCCCAAGTTTGGTTTCAAGCAAGGGGTGGGAGGATCATCCAGCGATTTTCAGCCAAACTGGATTGCCTGTCTCTGATACCCAGCAGGTGCCTGAAATGTGGTTCTAAAAACAACCTACATCTCCATTAGTGGGAGTTGGATAAAAACAAAAACACAAGAAGAGTGGGCAGATGATGGGAACTTTGCTTGAATATATGTCAGAGTTGAGGATGGTGTCTCAGCAAACCTTTGGGTGGGAGTTTGGATCATACTTAAACTCAAGAAAGTTAATATGACTAACTGGTCTAATAGCTTCTCTATGAAACACAGGCTCATGTGTAGGACTGCAGGAATTTCTACATTCCAAGTAGAGATATTTTCTGGGAATGGTTTGTAACAGTAGCTTACCTTAAAGATCTACAGTGAGATTCATCCACTTGGTTAGTTACTTTTATTACTTGGTTGTATCTAGATTAAATTTTCAGCACAAAGCTCTTTGTATCTCTTCTCCCATCTCCAAACTCTAATTCCTGTTTGCTAAACAGAGGTGAAATGAGTTGAAATCTTGCCCAAGGCCATCCTATAGTAGATCAAGTAGGGTGCTTGGTATGCGAACCTGGATTTGAGTTCTGCTGCCTTTGTGGGAGCATCCTTAGGCGGTTGTGGTAGCACTGTGGGACTTTTCATGAGTAGCTCAGCAGAATCAGTCAGATCTTTGCTACTACAGAAAGTTGATCAAATGTAGTTCATAGAAATACCTGCTAGAACGGAAGCAAAGATGTGGGGACTGAGGGTCATGTGGGAACATGGTCTGGGTCACTGTCTCCAGGGGTTGGGAGAGGCTGAGACTCAGAAGTAGAGAATCTGCTTAACATGCCGAAAGTTCCTGGTTCAATCCCTGGCATCTCCACTTAATAGGGTCAGGCAACAGGAAATGTGAAGGACCTTGACCTAAAGCCCTGGAGACCAGCTGCCAGTCTGAGTAGGCAGTACAGTCTTTGATAGACTAATTATATGATTCAGTACACAGCAGCTTTGTGTTTTCAGTCTCAGTCTTGTTAACCGGCGTGTCCTGTGAAATTAAAATGGCTCTGGAACAAAACCAGTTGCAGGGCAGGGCAGTTGGAGATCTACCTTAGGGACCATCTCTCCTATCACTTAGATCTGGAAACAACAATCCCTGGTCCCAGAGATGTCTGGTGGCCTCGACGAGGGCCAGGCTTTTTTGGCCCAGCCCCAGCCTGGTGGAACGCTCTGCCTAATGAGATCAGGGCCCTGTGGGATCTTGTGCAATTCCACAAGGCCTTTAAGGCAGAGTTGTTTCACCAGGCATATGGTTGAGGCAACTGTAATACCATCTGGCCTCCCCCCTCCCCTCCCCTCCCTTCCCCTCCCCTCCCCTCCCCTCTCCTCCCCTCCCCTCCTACCTTCCATCCCCCTTCCCTTTCTTCCCTTTCTCTTCCCTTGGCCAATTACGCACAGTAAGGCTCCCACAACTTTAAAGACAATTGGCCGGGGAGTCTTTGTTTCAGGACATGTTCGGCATTATTACCCATTGTCCTGTTTGCAGCGGGGTAGGCATAACCATCTGCTGGCTTTTTGCCTATATCTGAAGTGGGGATGTTTTGGGGATTCTCTATTGTGCATGCATGCTTTAATTTTTTAATATAATCTTTGATTTTTATCTTTAATCTTATAAATAGATATATCGATTTATCAATCTTCCGATAGATCGATAGATAAAAAAGCTGAACTATTAAAGAAAAGACTTGAATATGGCATCTGTACACTTTGTCTTTTATGGTGGGAAGTGAGGGGGGAGTAATGGCAGTGTGCAAACTGCAAAACCACACACAAAAAAACCCCAACGTGAACTGCCATTTGCTCAGCTCTCCAGGTTCATGACTGTCTGTCTTCTGATGCGTGGAGAGTGAGATTTAGTACATATGGAGATGAAGCAATTCCTATCCATGATTTCAAAGCTCTAAATGGATTTGGAAGTTGGACCATATTATTTTGCAGTTGATCGTCAAGAAGACGATGACACCCCACCACTTTTGTCTTTTTAAGTCCAAGCTCCGCTAAGTATACAGGATCTAGTCTAATCATAGGTAATTTGGGGGTAACTCTCGAGTTCCAAGCAGTCTGGGGGGGTATCTGCAATACATTTTGGTATTAGGCCTCTTGGTTGCAGATGGATTTTCAGCCAGTAATAAATTATATCCCTCCAAACTCTGGTCTCCACCTTCTCGAGCCTGGCCTCTGCTTGAAGCACCACATTCGCTGTACATCTAGGAGCATCAGGGGCGTAATGAGGCAAACTGTAGCCCTGGGCAAAACCTGAGTTGGATGCCCCCCCATGGGCTGCCACTCCACCACGACCAAAGATTTCTGGGATGTTCCTGCAGGGGGCGCATTTTTGGATGTATCGGCACCACAATTTCAGGGTATCATCTGGAAACTGTCCTGCTGGGACCCCCCAAGTTTGGTGCAGTTTGGTTCAGGGGGGTCCAAAGTTATGGACCCTCAAAGGGGGTGCCCCATCCCCCATTCTTTGCTAAGGGGATGGGGGCTACCCTTTTGAGGTGCCCACCTTGCCCAATGGGATTTACGCCCCTGAGGAGCATTAAGTAGTGGTCTCAGGAAGCTTGATTGCACTCGCTCCTGTATGGCAATGTTGTTGTAAGGGCCCAGTTGGGCATCCTAGGTCAGCTGTGTTAAACACTTAGCAATGAACAATCTAATATTAAAATAAAAATGTATGGAACTACATCTGTAACCTTTAGACCCAAGTCTGGCCATAGTCAATGAGTAGGTGAGGTTGTGAAGCTAGATGCGCAGCAAATCTGAAAAAAAGACACACATACCCCACCCAGGTCCATATTTAGTTCAATCTGCAAAAAATTGCCAGCAGTTTTTTATCACCTGTTTTCTCTACATTTAAAACCAGAGAAGGCAGACCCTTTTCACCTGTGGTTTCTCTCTGACACAACTCTTTTATAAGGAACATGAATTTATCAAGTTTTTCATGCAACAGTAACTTCTGCGCAGGGCAACTGAAACCCATTCTCTACCTTTTTTCCGTACACGTTGTTTACAATATATCTCGTTGCCAAACGATATGGGTTTTTTTCCTTTTAATTCCATTTTTTTTCTTCCATTTGGCTCTGGAGACTTTTAAAAAAATTTTCCTCCATTGTTTGCCTGAGCACATTTACTGTAATTTTTTTTCAATCGGTTTCTGAGCCAGCTTCCCTTGAATGTGGAATGATGATGAAATTATCTTTATTTCTCTGCCCCACCAAACATCTGGCTCTTATCCATGTCCCCATGTAGTCACTCAACCTTCCCTTCAGCCATTTTAAAATCTCCTATCCTTTCTCCTCCATTTTTGAAAGGAATTTTTAATTTTTTTCTCTTGGTCATAGCAAACTTGTACTGTAACATTAGGACACAGAAACAAACCAGGTCAACAGTATCAGCTTTGTCAATTTCATCTTGAATTAGCAGTGAAACATTAAACCTTTTAAAAAGTTTTGAGGCAGGAAATAAAACATTTCCTCCATGGAGTTCCACACTGTTTTTACCCCCAGATATTTTACTTGCAGCCTCAACCTGTTTTAAATGAATTCTCCAGCTGAAAACATCTTCATTTGCTATCTATTGACTACATTCCCACACTTCTTTGCTTCCCTGAACTTTTTCTTTGGCGCCATTTTCTGAGCTCACTCCATTCCCCCTCACCTGTTTATCTGCAGCATCTTTGTTGTTGTTGTTTTTCATTTTTTAGGGTCCAGGCATCGAGTATACGAGGACTGCAGAATGAAGCACTGAAGCATCAATTCAATACAGAACTTTTTAAAAAGGGGGAAATCATGTAATGGTGCCCATGAATCATTTTGAGGGGGTGAGTGGAGATATACCTCACTGTAAAGTCGGAGGAGGTTGAAAATGTTTTAGAAATGTTTTAGGTGATTTGTGTGGAAAGGGCCAAAAATATACTGTATCCACAGTGAGGAGTGAGTGAAATTGACAAGGGAATTTGCTTTTGCAGGAGGAAACTGACAAGGAACTGCTGCAGTAAAGATCATGTGTTACTTCAACTCAAATTTGGCTGAAAAACGTGGTTCTTTTTGTGTGGGGGCGGGTTACGTGTTTCTGTTCCTTCAGATAATAGCACCTGCTGTAGCGGGGGGGGCGGGGGGGGAGGGTGTTTGCTTTCATTTTGTGCAAACATCCATACTCTACGTTGTTGTCCAACCACCCCTTCAGCCATTTCTCCACCCCTTTCCCCTCATTTTTCCAAAGAATTTTAAAAAGGTTTTCTTTTTGTAATATCAATGTAATGTTGGGGAAGAGGTACAAAGTAGTATTGCTGATTGGATCAGCTTTGTCAATTTCACATTAAACTACTGATGTAGATTAGGGCAGAGAGTAATTTTGAAGCTGGGGATCATTGAAAAGAGTATTGGGAGTAATCACTGTGTGTAATTGGGGGCTGCTGCAGTAATGATCATGCATTACCACAGCTCAAATTTGGTCTAAATTTGGTCTAAAATGGTTCTTTGCAGGGGTGGGGTGGACTATATGCTTTGGTTCCTTCAGGCAATGGCGCCTTCTCCAGGAGTTGTTCTGGCTTCTATTTTAGGTTGGTAGTTCTGAATAGTAGAAATAGAGGCTGAGACATTTTTGAACTGCTGCTTCAAAATGTAACTGTGCAGTAATGCTAGAGGTCCTGTACAAAAGCAGGTGGGGGAAAGGGGGTGGATTGTTCTTTTGCATCACAAATGAAATCCCATCACTATCAGGAATAATATGTTTTCAGCAGCAGTATGTGGAATAAGAGATAAGAAGGAGAACACTAAAACAACAGGGGGAAAGGAGATGTGTGTAATGATTTCATAGAAAACATTTCCAAGTCACAAGATTTGACCACTAGGAAAATCTGTGATACACTGTACATGCAGACAAGGCCTTTGTGTTGTTGTCAATCTTTTCTGCACGAGTTGACCAGCAGCAATGAGTCAGAATGGAGAGGGCTGGCTATGTAGAAAAACAAGTTTCATTGTGTTTATGGCATGTGTCAAAAATATTTGCCTGCCTTGAGAACCAACTAACACCCTGAAAGACAAGAAATGACTTCCTCTGTGATGAATTTAAGTAAAGGTAAGGATAGTCCCCTGCGCAAGCATCAGGTCATTATTGACCCAAGGGGTGATGTCACATCACGACGTTTATTAGGCAGACTATTTATACAGGGTGGTTTGCCATTGACTTCTCATGTCGTCTGTATTCTACTCCCAGCAAGCTGGACACACATCTTATCAACCACGGAAGAATGAAAGGCTGAGCAGAGGCGATGATACAAGGGGGACCAGTGGGTGCGCGTTGCACTGGGAGCACACCTGGGGGCGCAAAAATTCAGGTTTGTGTTTTTTGTATTTTTTTAGTGTTTTTTAAGTTTTTGGCCTGCAGTTTTTAGGCTAGCAGCACCAGGGTATCTTTAGGAGACTCTCCTGATGATACCACCCAGGTTTGGTGAGGTTTGGTTCAGGGGGTCCAAAATTATGGACTCCCTAAGGGGGTGCCCCCATCCCTTATTGTTTCCAATGGGAGCTAATAGGAGATGGGGGCTACACTTTTGAGGGTCCATATCTTTGGACCCCCTGAACCAGACTTTACCAAACCTGGGTGGTATCAACAGGAGAGTCTCCTAAAGGTACCCTGAAATGTTGGTGCTGCTAGCCTAAAACTGCACCCCTGCAGGCCAAAAACTGGGAAAACACTAAAAATACAAAAAACACAAACAAACATGGGGGTGTGCGAGGGGCCCCTCAGATTTTGCACCGGGTTCTATTTTCCCTAGCTATGCCTCTGAGGCTGAATCAACCTTGAGCCGGCTACCTGAAACTGACTTCCATCAGAATGGAACTCATATTTCTCTGGTTGCTGAACTTGTCTATCCAATGTTTGCCAAGCAGTGAAAACTCCCCATTAGAGGCAGGTGTAAAAAGGGGTCTAAGTAAACAAACACAAGTAAACAAACAAAGACAAACATTAGAAGAAACTGGATTAATCACAGTGCACACCAGCTTTATACTGTAGGGCTCCAGTTTAAATACGGATCTCTGCTGTCTTTGAATTGTCTGTAGCTTCCTAATAGGGAAAACTGTAATCAAGTCCAATGCGCCATCTATTGGTAGGTTATTAACTTTTACTCACTAGTTTCAAGTCTCAAAGAGGTCAGTGGTATGTGGGAAATGGTGTTTGGAGCCAGGGCTGAATTCCCACTGAAAATTTAATCTAAATACAACCAAGTTTCAAAAGAATTGGCACCTTTTCATCCAGGTTCCAACATCCTCACTGCAGCATGTTTCTAGTGAAGACATCTAGGCCTGCCCCTTGGGGGGGGGGGGGTGCCTGCTGTCAAGGGTGCAATTGTTAAGCTAGCAGCATCAAAATTTCAGAGTATCTTTAGGTAACCTTCATGATGATACCACCCAGGTTCGGTGAAGTTTGGTTCATGGGGGCCAAAGTTATGGACCCTCAAATGTGCAGCCCCCATCTATTAGCTCCCATTGGAGTGTTTTTCCCCCCAAAAAAGGTGCATATACTAGCAGGTCCAGGAAAATCCCATGATCCGGGGGTGGGGGGGAGCACCAGAAACGGGACTGATCTGTGCTCTGCGGTTCAGCTGTGAGGAGATCTCAAGGGAACCTGGATATTTCGGGTGACTATCCCAGGATTAATCGCCAGTGAGAATATTACCCAGGTTGCCTTGAAAGCAAAGGAAAAGAAAGCAGAGGTGTCACAGTCTTTTGGGAAGGCTGTCTCTGCAGAATGGTGTGGTCTTCATCACCAAACTGAATGCTAGGGCAATTCTCTGGCATTGCCATTTGCAATCTCAAGCAAGCCCAGCATCAGAAGATTGGGCTATTAGACCCTACTATGCAATTAGCGGGATAGCAAGGGGCTCTTGTAGCTTAAGGAATGGTAGAAGAGGGAACTGTGGCTTCCATCTGTTGCTTCCCTGTATATGTTTGCTGATGTGCTTACATAACTATTTTCCTTGGTTCTCCTGTGTGAAACAGCCACACCACACTCTCTCTCTCTCTCTCTCTCTCTCTCTCTCTCTCTCTCTCTCTCTCTCTCAAGAACTATCCCAAATAACAGTTTTCATAGTCTAGCTAGGTTTCAGTCAGTTTTATGTTGTTGAAATCCCCTCAGCCGTGACTCTGTGGTTTAGCTGCTTCTGCTTTTCACTTCAGCCCCCTGAAACGTCAATGTACCAACAGAGATGTCTAAGTGGTTTCATAATTACTTTTCTCACACTCGCTTGAATTTTTCTGACTGGGGAAAGTCTTTTTCCAGAAAAAAATACATTAATTCTATATAGGGATAATTACACCTTGGACTAAATAAATGCTATAGGAATGTAGAAAAAGAAGCATGTATGTACATTAGTGTCAGTTGAATACTCTTAAGGCCCTAGTAGGCAGCTATGTTTTGTCAAAGGCCAAATTTTGAGCTGAGCAATAGCTAGGGTTGCCAAGAGCCTGGAGAAAAAAATGTCCTGTTTCTTTAAGAAAATAAGATTTTATTTATCCAGTGATGGTACTTACCTTCATAAGAACATAAGAACATAAGAACTAGCCTGCTGGATCAGACCAGAGTCCATCTAGTCCAGCATTCTGCTACTCGCAGTGGCCCACCAGGTGCCTTTGGGAGCTCACATGCAGGATGTGAAAGCAATGGCCTGCAGCTGCTGCTGCTGCTCCTGAGCACCTGGTCTGCTAAGGCATTTGCAATCTGAGATCAAGGAGGATCAAGATTGGTAGCCATAGATTGACTTCTCCTCCATAAATCTGTCCAAGCCCCTTTTAAAGCTATCCAGGTTAGTGGCCATCACTCACCCTCCTGTGGCAGCATATTCCAAACACCAATCACATCGCTGCTATGGAAGAAGTGTTTCCTTTTATTAGTCCCAATTCTTTCCCCCCCAGCATTTTCAATGAATGCCCCTGGTTCTAGTATTGTAGAGAAAGAGAGAGAAATGTACCTCTCTGTCAACATTTTCTACCCCATGTATAATTTTATAGGACTTCTGTGGAATCATAGTCTCCCCTCAGACGTCTCCTCTCCAAACTAAAGAGTCCCAAACGCTTGCAGCCTCTCCTCAAGCAAGGAAGGTGCTCCAATCCTTCAATCTCATCCTCATTGCCCCTTCTCTGCACTTTTTCTATCTCTTCGAGCAGCATCCTTTTTGAGATGTGGTGACCAGGAACTGGACACAGTGTAATTCTTGGCAAGTGTCGTCAGCATCTACTGCTTTTATATAAGGGGCAAGACAATCCTTGCAGTTTTATTATCAACTCCTTTCCCTAATGATCCCCAGCATAGAGTTTTGCCTTTTCACAGCTGCCATGCAGCATTGAGTTGACATTCCCATGGAACTATCAACCAAGACGCCCAAATCCCTTTCTTCTGGTCTGTGACTGATAAAGTGCACTGATCCCCTCTGTAGCATGTATGTGAAGTTTGGATTTTTGCCCCTATGTGCATTGTACTTTACATTTTGCTACATTGAACTGCATTTGCCATTTCTGAGCCCACACTCACCTAATTAGACATCAAGGTCCGCTTTGGAGCTCTTTCAGAATCCTTTTGTGGTTCTTACCAATTCTAAGCATAATTTGGTATCATCTGCAAACTTGGCCATACCACACTACCCACCCTTAATACTTCCAGGTCATTTATGAATAAGTTAAAATAGCACTGGTCCCAAAACGGATCCTTGGGGGACACCCACTCCCCACATCTCTCCATTGTGAGAACTTCCCTCTATTTATACCCAATTCCTTTGTTTCCTGTTCCTCAACCAGTTTTTAATCCATAGGAGAACTTCTCCTCTTATTCCTTCATTGCATGAGTTTTCTCAACAGTCTCTGGTGAGGGAACTTTGGCTCAAAAAAAGCCTTTTGGAAATCCAGCAAGTAGACATTGTCCACTGGTTCCCTTATCCACATGTCTGTTTACACCTCAAAAGAACTCTCTAGTGTAAGTTTTCAGTAAGACAGGCACCTGTTCTCTACAAAAGCCATGCTGACTCTTCCTCAGCAGGTCTTGCTTTTCTACATGTTTACATTTCAATTTATATCTTTAATGATAGATTCTAACCACTTACCAGGAACAGATGTCAAACTGACTGGCCTTGTAATTTCCTGGTCTCCCCCCTAGACCCTTTCTTAAAGATTGGTGTGACATTGGCCATCTCTCCAGTCTCTCAGGGATGGATTTTTCCTGATTTCAGGGATAAGTTAAAGCATATTAATGTGAGAAACATCAGTAACTTCCCCATGCTTGAGCTCTTTAAGAACTCTTGGATGAATGCAATCTGGGGCCAGGGATTTGGTAGCATTTAGTTTATCAATGGCTGCCAGAACTTCTTCCCTTGTCTACCACTATCTTCGCTAGTTCCCTCTGGATTCCTCACCTCCTAAGAAGCTTGGTTCAGGTGCAGGGAATGTTCTCACTCTCCCTCTCTGGGTGAAGACAGATGCAAAGAATTCATTCAGCTCTCTCTCTGCAATCTCCCTGTCATCTTTTAGCACACCTTTTGTTCCTTCATCATCTACTCTGGGCCTACTGCTTCCCTAGCTGGCTTCCTCTGCTTTTGATGTACTTGAAGAACTGTTTGTTGCTAGGTCTTGATGTTCGCAGCCATGCCCTCATAATCCTTTTTTGCCTCCCTTTACAGCTCTGCTTCTTTGCCACCATTTGTGTTCTCTCTGGTATTCTTCATCAGTTAAGTTGGACTTCCATTTTCTAAAAGACATCTTTTTTTTTCCTGACAATTTCCTCAACCTCCCTTTGTTAACCATGGTGGCTTTTTTTTTTGGACTGTAAGCGCTTCGCCTTTCCTAACCTCCAGGAACACATTCCAGCTGAGCTTTTAAGACGGTGTTTTTAAATAACCTCCAAGCACCTTTGACATTTTTGACCTCTCTTGATTTTCCCTTTTCGGCTTCCCCAAGCAAGCACTATCCCTCTCATCTTTGAGAAATTTCCCTTTCTGGAAGGGCTTTTAATATAACTCACATTAGTAGTTGTCACTTTGTTCACATGCAGAGATACTGAATCTGACAGCATTGTGGTCGCTGTTCCCTATCGGCTCCCACTGGGACTCTCCCCAAGCACCAGGTCCTTGGGTCCCACATAGAATTAGATCTAGGATCACATCTCCCCTGGTTGGTTCTACAACCATCTGCTCTTTCCCAAGCCACAGTCATTTGTAGCATAATCCAGGAATGTTCTCTCTCCCTTTTACTATGACCTGAACATGCATTTTTCTTTTCCAGTTTATATGGGGATAGTTAAGCAAATCACCAATACTACCACGGCATATTTATTTTGCTTTTGTTGGCCTCTCTAATTTCTTTTTTCCATCCTCAGAATCCTCTTGTGCACTTCTCTTTGTGGTCAGGGGACTCGTATATTATATTCCTAATGTTAAACTATGCTTCACCCCTGGTATTGATATCCACAGTGCTTCTGTAGAGGAATCAGCTCCCCCTGCATTGTCTATTTTATGTGACACTCATGCTCTCTTTGGATGTAGAGGGCCACCCTGCACCCCCCACACGCCCTGTCCTATCCTTCCTTCCTGTAGAGGCCTGTAACCTGGGATAACAGCATCCCACTGGTTCCCCTCCTCCCTATTCCACCCCTGTCTCTGTGATGCCTCCACTATATCAATGTCCTCCTTCAAAAACTCTGTACTCCAGCTCCCCATTTTAGGGTCGTAATTCTTTTACTATTAGCATAGAGACACTTGTATACTCTGGTCTCTGTCCCTAACCTGGGATTTATGTGTTTTGCCCTCTAGCCTTTGTAGACACTATCACTTATCACATTGCTATGCTCCTTGCTTGTATGCGGGTTGATTTAGGAAAAAACCTCCCTCTCTGTCTGCATCCCCATGGACTCTTGTATTCGGAACCTAAGTCACCTCTAGTTCCTGTCGGCTTTCCCCCCAGGGATCAGTTTAAAAGCTGTTCTGCCACCTTTTTAATGCTGGAGCGCCAGCAGCCTGTTCCCTCTTTGGTTAAGATGAAGTCTCTCCGGCCCCTTTGTACAGGCCTGGGCCTTTATCCCAAAAGGTTCTCTAGTTCCTGACAAAGCTGAAACCCCTCTGCCTTTACACCACCACCTTCTCATCCACGCATTGAGACCCCTGTATCTCCACTTGCCTAGCTCTCTCGGCCTCCTTAAGTGCTTAAGGCTGTGGAACAGGTAGCATTTCGGAGAACGCCACCTTGGGGGTCCTGGATTTTAACCTTTTTCCTAGCAGCCTAAATTTAGCTTCCAGAACCTCCCTGCTACATTTCCCCAATGTCATTGGTACTCACAAATGTAATTCTCACAACTGCTGACTCCACCTCCAGCACTCAGTCTAACAGCCTATCTTAGATCGGAAGCTGACATCCCAAGTGAACCTTCGCACTGTGGCAGGCAAGTCACCATGGGGTCATCACGCCTTCCTCACAAACCCAACTCTCTATATTCCTAATGATCGAATCACCCACTAAGCAAGGGAGCTCCCCCCACCTCCCCGAGGGGTATCCTCAGTGTGAGAGGATATCTGACCACCAGCTAAGGGAAGGGGTCTCCATCTAAGGGAGCATCTTCCACCACCTCAGACTGGCACCCTCCGGCTACTCCAGACTCATTCTCCATGACATTCTGAAGAGATGTCACTTTGGGAGGCGGGGACCTGGCTGCTAGGTCCCTGAAAGCCTCTGCTTGTTGCCCCTCTCTACCTCCTCTCAGCTTCTCTGGCCAGGTCTGCCACCTTGGCTTCAAGAGAACGCAGACATCGTTCCTTGAGTGCCAGGGAGCTCATTGCAGCTAGGCACACCCATGACTTCTGCCCTAGTGGCAGATATGTCATACATGTGACACTCTAGTGTAGCAAAACACTGGAAAGCCCCTCATCCCCCCCAAGCTGGCATTTCCCTGCCCCTCTGCTCATATCTAATTTTGTTTAGATATTCACAAATACTGATTTTTAATTAGTGCCTCCCTGCTTTAAGGTTTCTGTACCTTCTACTATCCTTCCTTAAAATATGTTCTTATTTAGTAGAACACTCATGCACGCTGGCCATTAGGCATGCCAGCCACTGGTTCCAGAGACTAACTGAAAAGATTTCTAAAAAATGTGAGAAGCCCCACCCCTTCTTAGCACTAACTGAAAAGATTTACAAATGTGAGAAGCTCCCACCCCTTCAGCAGCCTGCCCCACCAATCAGCAGCCCTAGGACAAGGAGAGAAAAGAGAAACCCCCTGTTTAAAATACACTGTTTAAAAGATGTGGCTTTGAGAAAAGCCCTCTGTAAAGAAATAATCAGAGCTCCTCAGCCCTTTCTGGCCCACTGCTGTTTTTCAGTGCTCCTCTTCTCTGCTGGTTCCAAAGACTAACTGAAAAGATTTAAAAATGTGAGAAGCCCCACCCCTTCAGCACTAACTGAAAAGATTTACAAATGTGAGAAGCCACACCCCTTCAGCAGCCTCCACCAATCAGCAGCCCTAGGACAAGGAGAAAAAAAAGAGAAACCCCCTGTTTAAAATACACTGTTTAAAAGATGTGGCTTTGAGAAAAGTCCTCTGTAAAGAAATAATCAGAGCTCCTCAGCCCTTTCTGGCCCACTGCTGTTTTTCACTGCTCCTCTTCTCTCATGCTATGAAAAGCTTCATTGCCAATTACCATGCATTAAGTCTCTATTAAAGGGACAGGTCATTTTTTCCCCTTCAGGTTGTTAGTGACACTAGCAACACTGACTGTATTCTCTCACTCACCACACCAAAAGCAAAGGTTCATTTCTCACCTTCCACTGTGAACAGAAACTGATGCTTTGTTAGAGTTTGTTCCTCATGCATTACTATCTCTTATTCCTCAGCAAGGGTACATTACCTTTGGATCAGATTCTTGATTGTGCACTTTTTTTTTCATTTCCAAACTCTAAGTGTGACAGATGAGAGAATCCTCACTGTTTCCAAAAGTGGGGGAAGTTGCAATTTGCAATGAAAGCAAAGTAGATGGTGTATGTTATTCCTTCTTCACTTTTCCTTGCTCCTGCCCACCTTCCCTCAACCCTAGTTCTGCCATTTGAGATAGTTCAGAAGGGCTTCTTCTTCTTTTTAAAACGAGTCTAAAGGTCTATAGATACAGCAAAGGACTGCACCAGCAAAGCAGAAGTTATTTTTTTTAAAGCAAATAAAAGTCAGCAAACAAACACACAAACAAAAAAGAGGCAGGCAACAGAAACAAAGAAGTAGCTGGTGGGCAGTAGTTCCACCATTATATTAAGCACAATCGGAAGGGCATTTTTAAAGCACTAGCAGCGAAGATCTATCTTTAATCCAGCAAAATAATGCTGGACCAAAGATGGGAAACAAAAAAGGTACCCCATGGGGGTCGCACAGAAGCAAGCAAAACAACAGCAGGTGGGCAAAATGGCTAATCATCTCGTCTCATCTAGGGATGCTTCGCAGCAGGAGACTTCATTTTTGAATGGAAAGCTGCAGGGAAACCCCACTGTGAAGCACATAGCTGCACCACAAACAGTAAATGCACAAAAGGCCACATTCTCTTCAGTATTCCACCAACACCAACAGCTCTGGAGTTGGGTGATTCCTTTCTCAATTACCAGTAGTTACTGCTTCCCTCTACTCAGAGTCCCTCGCTCCCAATCCCAATACTGGTCTCTCTGAGAAATTATTCTTTCGAAAGAGGCTGTGTGGTGTCCAATTTTTCTTTATCAAATATCAACCGAACAGAAGAGAGTTTTCAGTAGTTTTATTTGCAAAGAAAGGGGAGTCGTCTCCACATGGGCAGACTCCGCCGAAACAGTATATCCACAGCATGTTTATTCCCTTCTCCCAAATTTGCCACACCCTCTCTGTTCCCCCATTGGTTAAGGATACTTAGAGTCACAACTTGCCGGTCCACCTATTTACATGCTCCTCCTTAATTTGTGGCCCCTCCCATATTCTTCCTGTATGTTCATTATAATAAGAACATAAGAACATAAGAACTAGCCTGCTGGATCAAATGAGACCATCTAGTCTATCGACATACTGCTGTAATGGGCCCACCAGGTGCCTTTGGGAGCTCACATGCAGGATGTGAAAGCAATGGCCTTCTGCTGCTGCTGCTCCTGAGCACCTGGTCTGCTAAGGCATTAGCAATCTGAGATCAAGGAGGACTGGGAGATTGCAGCCGCCATAGATTGATCCTCTCCTCCATAAATCTGTCTCAAGCCCTTTTTTAAAGCTTTTATCCATAAGCTAGTGAAAGCCATCACCACCTCCTGTGGCAGCATATTCCAAACACCAATCACACGCTAGCGTGGAAAGAAGTGTTTCCTTTTATTGAGTCCCAATTCTTCCCCCAGCATTTTCAAATGAATGCCCCTGGTTCTAGTATTGTGAGAAAGAGAGAAAAATTCTCTCTGTCAACATTTTTTTCTAAATTCCCCATGCATAATTTTATAGACTTAATCATATCCCCCCCTCAGATCGCTCTCTCCAAACTAAAGAGTCCCCAAACGGCTGCAGCCCCTCCTCATAAGGAAGGTGCTCCAATCCTTCAATCATCCTCAAGGTTGCTCTTCTAATTTTTTTCTATCTCTTCGATATCCTTTTTTTGATGATGTGGCTGACCAGAACTGAACACAGTAATTCAGAGCGGTCGCGCATCTCAATGCTTTATATATGGAGCATGACAATCTTTGCAGTTTTATTCTCAATTCCTTTTCCTAATTATCCCTGTAGCATAGAGTTTGCCTTTTTTCACTGCTACATGCATTGAGTTGACATTCCCATGAACTATCAACTAAGACGTTTGCCAAATCCCTTTCCTGGTTCAGACTGATAGCACTGGACCCTGTAGCGATGTATGTGGTTGAAGTTTGGATTTTGCCCCTACGTGCATCACTTTACATTTCGGGCTACATTGAACTGCATTTGCCATTTCTTAGCCCACTCACCTAATTTATCAAGGTCCTTGGAGCTCTTCTATGAATCCTTTGTAGTTCTTACCACCTACATAATTTGGTATCATCTGCAAACTTGGCCACCACACTACCCACCCCTACTTCCAGGTCTCATTTTATGAATAAGCAAAGAGCACTTCAGTCCCAAAGCGGATCCTTAGGGGACACTCACTCCCTACATCTCTCTCCATTGTGAGAACTTCCCATTTTATACCCACCCTTCTTTCCTCTTCCTCAACCAGCCTCTAATCCCTAGGAGGACTTCCCCTCTTCTGCCTTCATTGCTGAGTTTTTCTCAACAGTCTCTGATGAGGAACTTTGTCAAAAAGCCTTTTGAAATCCAAGTAGACAATGTCCACTGGTTCCCCCTTATCCACATGTCTGTTTTTTACACCCCTCAAAAGAACTCCTAGTAAGTTTGTAAGACAGGACTTGTCTCTTACAAAGCCACATGCTGACTCTTCCTCCAGCAGGTCTCTGTTTTTCTACATGTTTTAATAATTTTATCTTTAATGATAGATTCTACTTCAATTTACTACAGGAACAGATGTCAGGAAGCTGACTGCCTTGTAATTTCCGGGTCCCCTAGACCCTTTCTTAAAGATTGGTGTGACATTGGCCATCTTCCAGTCTTCAGGGATGGAGCCTGATTTCAGGGATAAGTTGCATATTAATGTGAGAACATCAGCAATTTCCTCTTACGCTTGGAGCCTCAAGAACTCTTTGGATGAATGCAATCTGGGCCAGGGAGTTTGGTAGCATTTAGTTTATCAATGGCTGCCAGAACTTCTTCCTTGTCTACCACACTAACTTCTCAAGGCTAGTTCCCTCGGATTCACCTCCTCCTAAGAAGCTTGGTTTCAGGTGCAGGAATTTTTTCCTCACCTCCTCTCTGGGTGAAGACAGATGCAAAAGAACTATTCGGCCCAGCTTCTCTGCACTCCCTGTCACCTTTTAGCACACCTTTTGTTCCTTTCCTTCATGCGCCTAACGGATCTACCGGGCTTCCCTAGCTGGCTTCCTGCTTTTGATGTACTTGAAGAACTGTTTGTTGCTAGTCTTGATGTTCAAGAGCCATGCCCTCATAAATCCTTTTTTGCCTCCCTACAGCTAACTTGCTTCTCTTTGCCACCATTTTGTGTTCTCTCTGGTATTCTTCATCAGTTAAAGTTGGACTTCCATTTTCTAAAAGACATCTTTTTTTTTTCCTAATAATTACCTCAACCCTCCCCTTTGTTAACCATGGTGGCTTTCTTTTGGACTGGGCTGCCTTTCCTAACTCCTAAGTGAACACATTCCAGCTGAGCTTTTAAGACTGTGTTTTTAAAATAACCTCCAAGCACCTTGGACATTTTTGACTCTCTTGATTTTCCCTTTCAGCTTCCTGCGCACTATCCCCCTCATCTTTGAGAAATTTCCCTTTCTGAAGGCAAATGTAACTACATTAGTAGTTGTCACTTGTTCGCATGCAGAGATACAATTTGTTGTCAGAGCAGGAGGAGAAGTTAATATGCATTAGCCTATTAAGCATGCACAATATGTACAATCTGATACAAGCCTTGCCCTTCAACCTAGTCATCCAGCGGTCTTATCTTGTCCTTATGACTCACCTCCTCATTCCTAGTAGAAAACACGTTTCTCATTTATCATAGCTGTACATGCACATAATAGATGTGACCCTTCTGAAGTGAAGCACTTCTAACTACTATCAATTTCACATTTTCCCCATTGAAATGAACATGTTCAAATCAGTTTTCCTTTGGTGCACTTGTGCACAGTACTTATTACTTCCACATGAAGGGTTGCAACTATCCTGAAGAAGAATGTCCTGTCCCTTTAACAGAAGTTTAATTAGGATGTTATTTACCAGCAGATGTTATTTACCTCCAGACCTTGCAACACTTCAGCTGTCCTGTGGCCCTATAGCATGCACATGCACATAATCAAACAGGTAGATTTTGTTTTATTTTTCTTGTCCTCAAATAGGAAAAATAAGGCCTTTTCAAGTCTCTGAGGAAGGGGAGGCAACTCTGTGCAGTTGTGACCTCTTGCTGGTGACGGAAATGCCTGTTTCCTTTTTCTTAAGCACCACAATGATACTCTCTGCCTTCTCCTCTATCAACTTCCGTAATCCTTTACTGCATCTCACTATACTTGTGACTTTTCAAATATTCAGCTAAAGGAACCAGTTTTTGTAGGGGGAATTATTTCACGTTCCTCATTGAATGCCCTCGAGCTCCCTTATAGATGCTAAAGAAATTCAGTCTTTTCCACTCACTGTTCAATGAAAATCATAAAAATCACAACAATGGTAAAAAAAAAAAACAATGGCAAAACCCCCTGAGAATAAAAACAGAAATGGTAATAAGGGAGCAGATTTTTAAAAGCATCAGAACAGCCACTTGTGGTTTACAACCACACAGTGAACTCAAAAAATTCAGCAGAGAGAATGCCTATGTGAATTCTATGTGAATGAGAGACTTGGAGAACCTTTGCAGTTCAAATACATCCTCAACATCCTGAGCAATTTGAATTTCGGTCTAGCCAGTAGATGGCAGTTTGGTACTGACTATTATAGTTCTTCTGTTCCCTCACACACACCCACACACCCCCAACAAGACAAGCTGATACTTGTACTGGATCAGCTCCCTTTGCTGATGCTGCCTCACAGTCCTGAACTGAAGGCTGAATGAGAATAGTTTGTGTCTAGTAGTACACAATAGGCATCCATAGCCCACATGAGGCGAAACACACACATGTTTTCTTTTTGCCTTTTTCCTAGAAATTCTTAGCAGGGGAAAAGGCTGGGGACGTCATGAAGATGCCAGCCAGAGATGCAGGCGAAACGTCAGGAGAAAATACTACTAGACTCACGGCCATGCAACCCGGAAGACCCACAACACCCTAACCGCCACTTCCTGGGCTAGACTTGGATCTGCTGGCCTGGGTCACCCATGGCCACCAGTGACAAACCTCAGGCTAAGAACCAGTGTTTGAAAGCTTCTTGCCCTTCAGCTAGCCTCTGGCTGCAATCTGGCTAAATACCTTCAACAAGAGAGAATAACAGCTCAGCCCACATCTCCTTCAGCTGACAAAATGATGTCCCCAACATTCTCCCCTGCTAAGAATTTCTAGTAAAAAAAGCAAAAACACATATATGTATTTCACCTCATGTGAGCTATGGTTCCCTTTGATTAATACAATTCTATTCGGCCATCATAGGAAGCTTTTTAAAAAGCCCTGCCAAACTGGATTAAAGTTTTATCCAGTCCAATGTATCATTTCAAACTACAGCCTTCTGAGAAGGGTACAATAGTTGTTCCCTACCATTTGCCTAGTATTCAAAGATATATTGCTCCAGAACATGGAGGTTCATCCAGCTATCATGCATAACAGCCACGGTTGGACAAGTCTTGCGCAGTTTCCACAGTTTCTCTTAGGCGGGTGAGAAAAGGGGAAACCCGGGTATTTGGCAGCCGACGGTCTCCACAGGCCACAATTTAGCACATAAACTCTGCCCGACTAACATTATTGCATCAGCATGGAATAGAAGCCTCCTCGGTTTGCGTTTCCCACATGTCAGCATGATACGGGCGGCAAAGACACCACAAGACCAGATGTAGTGCATTAAGAAAATAGAATGTTTGGCAGGATTATTAGTTGCCACTATGCATATTACAATGGCGCACAGTAATACTGCTTGCTTTTTCATGGGAAATATCTACAGCTGGGGCGAGTGTTAAAAATAGAGAAGACAATGAAATCCAAGTCATACTGTGAGATCTTTGTGATTCTCCAAGAGGCTGGCCGGTGCTCAGGAACAACGGTACAGCCAAGATAGTAAAAGGCAGCTCCTGACAGGAACTTGAAAGAGAGCAGCGAACAGAACTTGCGCCAATTTGTGCTGGAACCAGTGCAAAGCAGGTGTATAGAGTAGAGTGTAAGAAGAATATCTAACTCAGGAAATGAATACCATTATAAGTTTTGATCTTCTTGGCCGTTGAAACAAGCAGGAGTATTATTTAAATTGTATTTTACACTACTTAAGAAGGTTTTAAGTTGATTTATTTTTAACTGTATGTAAATGTTTTGGTCGAAGACCGTAAATAAATATTATATATATAGTAAGTCCCCATAGGCACTTTTTAGTAAGACTGCATAAGCATTTTATAAGTCTGGACATTTTAAATTTTTAATCCCTGTTACCAATCAGTGTATTTTATCTACTGTTTCGCTATTATGGTGGGATGGGATTTTAAGTACTAGTCATTGACTGCATACAAATAATAATTATAATATTCAGTTCACGTGAATACCCTCTTTATATATGCCACAGACTACATATGTCGACCTTTAATCTGTGTTTCTAATGTTCTTCTTCTTGTACAAATATAGTCTATGCCTGTGGTGGCGAACCTTTGGTACTCCAGATATTATGGACTACAATTCCCATCAGCCCCTGCCAGCATGGCCAATTGGTCTTGCTGGCAGGGGCTGATGGGAATTGTAGTCCGTAACATCTGGAGTGCCAAAGGTTTGCCACCACTGGTCTGTGCTAACGGTGTACTTTTATTTTGTTGTACTGGTCATTGACTGTAAATAAATGATTGATTAATTAATTAATTGGGAGGTTTGACTCAGGGTTCAGGAAATGGGAGGTTTGACTCAGGGTTCAAGAAATATGAAGGTTAGAAGAATAAGTTGTGACCTGGGAGGTGCCCGATTTAAATCTTGCCTCTGCTACAGACCTGCTAGGTGACTTCACGTCTCTCCCCACTTCAGCAATATGGCCCTGGCCTAAAACATCCCATCCCCCCCAAAAAACTTTTGTTTTGTTTTTAACATCCACTGTGAAAAAGAGTTCTAGAGAACGAAACAGCTTGTACATTGCCTTGTGTCATTTTGGCTGGTCCTCACATCAGACATTACGTGGCTTCTGATTTTTCGATTTTGCTACCTGTAGCCCTACATTCAATTATTTTCAGGGTGTACCCTCTTATGTGCTTGTTTGAGGCTTTGTGTGTGGTAGGGGCACCAGATATGTTTGCCAGTCTCCACTTAGGGTCTGGAGAGATCCTAAAATTAGATCTCCAGACGGCCGTTCCCCTGGGAAAAACGGCTGCTTGGGAGGGTGGACTCTATAGCACTAGATCATGCCCACCTAGGCTTCACCCCCAATCTCCAGGTATTTCCCAACCCGAGTTGGCAACAATAGAATACCTTCCCCATAGTCTATGGCCCAGAGACTTTAGCTTGTGCTGTGTCCCTACTTGCCCATAGGGCATAAAGCATGACCAAGATTGCCTCCTGGACAATGCAGACAGAGTTGTTTGGCACTGAGACACACTAGAAAACTTGGATTTATTATGATGTTGTTTTCAGCAGTCTGCTTGTTTCTCCTGTCTCCATCTTTCATCTTGCCTTTCTCTCCAAGGGTCCCTAAGAATTATATGAAATCTAGACCTGAAAACCAGACTAGTCAAACTCTAAAGATGTGAAACATAAATGGGGAATAAATAGAAACTCTGAGGGCTCTACAGCAGTGGCAGCTTTCTGCCCGTCGGTCTTTCTACCTGGTGTGCCATTTGGGGTGGGGGGGATTGGGGCATCTTGGGTTGGGCTCCAGGTCAGCAGTGGCTTTGTTTGGGAGTGGTTGGGTGGGGCACAGACCAATGGCCATGCAGGATGTACAGGGCTTGCCTGGGTATGTGTCCTGCGTGGCGATTGGCTTAGAGTTCATAGCCGGGTGTTCTAACCCTTAGCCAATTATAGGTTAAGATATATATGGAAATGTCAGATCTTCAGTCATGAAAGGGTTAAAGGTGCACTTTATTGGTAAAAAGATAGCTAGATAGCATATGGCCAGTAAAGCATCAAGTAACTAGTTACCTGCAGTAGTGAGGCGGTCTACTGACGGTCATTGGTTAGCCAATATATTGCCTTAGAAGGTGTGCTACAAGTCACATAGACAATCTAAGAGGAAGCTGAAAAACTAACTTCCCCTCTTTGTTCAGATCAGTCACATTTTTCACAATGGAGAAGCAACATGTAGATCAGTTTAAAGTTTTTGATCCAAGTACCTCCCCTATCTATTTTTCTTAGTAAATCACAGGCTGCAGCGTCTTTGATTATTTACTTTGCTAAACTATACATTTAACCTAACAATTATACCCCACTAGTGTCCCTCCCCAAACCTCACCTCTCCAGAGACCAACCCCTAAATGTCCAAGAATTTCCCAAGCTAGAATATGTAACACCTTAATAAACGTTTGTGAAGGCCATCAGATATTTCTGGTTTTTCTATTAAATCTGTCAGACTTCAAGATACCACAAGACTCATTTGCTTTAACAGACTGCAATCTTATGCATGGTTACTGCCTTGAAAACCCATTGCTTTAAGACTGGAATAACAGTGCATAGGTTTGTACAGCAACCTTGCTTCCCCTGTGGAATGTGCTTTGAAAAAGAAGCTAGCATCCCTAGACAAAGGATGTTCATGAGATTTAAAGGTGAGCAAACTGCACAATGATCAAATCTGGCTCAGAAAGCGTGGAGTTCTGGGTATCACAGATACATAACATGAATGTCCTGTTGCACATTCTTGGGGTGGAGTGGCAAAAACCACACTTTGCAGTCAGCCAAAGGATATGAGAGGAGACGTTTTCAAAACTATCAGTGTAAGGCTAAACAAATGCTGAACATTAATGGGAGTAATTTAAACATATTTCCTGCAATTTGTAATATTTATTTTGATATATGTTTCAAATGTTTATGTAATTTTTTTTTTTTGCTTGGTGCATGAGCTGACTCTTGGCAAAATAAAGAGATCTTCCCAGGCGTGCAAATGTGCTATTATGATTGGCTGAGCTTTAAGAAATGATCTGTAGTACTGAACACGAGCCATGTGTTTGGATCAGAGAGGTGCCAGGACCACATCGCCCAGGGTTCCAATGTGGAAATATTGACTCACTGGAAACAGGCTGACCCGGACTGACTTCCAAATGACCCCACAGTAATATTCAGTTATGGGAACTGCCATTTTGACCCACAGGGCACTCTGGCACCCAGAAGCCCTGTCTGCATTCAAGGGCGGCTGTGATTCAGCCTTCTATCTACTCCTGCCTTTACTGAACTCTCTCATGAGCCTTTCCTGTGTGGAAAAGAGACTCCAACACATGATATCATGGCTTGCAGGATTGGATCTGGGATGCCAGTAGCACTTCCCCAACCGCTCACCTATGCAATGGTACGCACAGGTATACAATAATCCATGGTGATGCACAGGTGTGGACTAACAGCTGCTGTGCTGAAAAAAGAACGCATGAGTGCCATCCTATGATCACCATGTGAATTCGCCATTAACTACCTTATGCAGGACAAGTTCTGTTCTCAATCTAGCCCACACAGCTGTTAAGCAGAGCAATTAAATCAACTGCTATGGGATGGTGGTAATAAATATGATATCTGTAACTAAAGATGGATCTAGGACCGTGGTGGCGAACCTATGGCACTTCAAATGTTCATGAACTACAATTCCCATCAGCCCCTGCCAGCATTGCCATGCTGGCAGGGGCTGATGGGAATTGTAGTCCATGAACATCTGAAGTGCCATAGGTTCGCCACCACTGATCTAGGATATGGCTCACACTTCTACCACATAATAGTGTGGTGTTATCCACTGCAAATGTTTAGGATAGCATTTAAGCTCTAATAGATTTTAAAAACTGCATAATTCAACATAGACTTTTTCTTGTGTTTGTGTGTTTTTTTTAAATGTCTGGGACGGACTTAGCAGTGCTAGTCCATTCAATGGTTACTGTACACAACTTTTTAACCTTGTTTTCTAGCACCATCTGGTGGCTCTATTGTACAGATGAAAGACCTTTCGCATTATAAAAAAGCGAACTTGAGCAGGGAGTACTGCCAACGCTTAGGACATTTGCTGTGATATAATTTAGTGTCTCTAACAAGAGCATAAACTCTTCTTTTGGGGTTGCAGGTACTAAGTTTAAAAACCCCCATAGTGTGTCTTGATTGCTGATACATGTGCATTCAATTTGACACTGTGGAGAGAAAAAGTTTCACCTTTATAGCTTCATTCTCCAAGCAATAGCTCATGTTATTTAGAGTTCTAGCATTTCTTGTCATGAAAATCCTACCTGTTTTGTGGCCCCATTTTTCTGCCACTCTGGTCTTTGAACACCAGTCGACACATCCTGCCAACTGAGAAAGATCTAACCTGCTTCGGTCTGAAGTTCTGATCACCAAAAGAATCAGGTGAGCCCCGTTTGGAGGTACTGTGTGCAAGAAAAAGGGGGCTGGATTGGAAGAACAGCAGGAGTGGACTGTGTTTTGTATATTCATCATGGGGAATGATGGCTGAAACAATCCCATTTCCCACTGACATTCAATGGATCAGTTGGAGAAAGTGGAGGTTGGGGGGGCAGTAACTAGAGGTGCTGTTGCCTCCTTTACTGGATGTTCAAATGTCTCCCTGAAACAATTATAGCTCACTCACACTCATTGTCTTCCAGTTTAGTTCTAACCATCCTTAAGTCAGACTGAAGACAGTGCAATTGAATTCTTATTGTCAGATAGATTTATCTGAGAAATAAGTCAGGTCAACTTTAGTTCACAGAAGCTACGCTCATTGTAGGGACCAAATTGGCAATATTCCCATTTAGAAACTTACCTGGGCAGTGATATGGATTCGCCCATGAGGAGAGTTTCCAAACCTCTAGGTCATAGGTGTCAAACTTGTGGCCCTCCAGATGTTATGGACTACAGTCCCCATCACATCCCATCATGCTGGCAGGGAATGATGGAAACTGTAGTCCATAACATCTGGAGGGCCGCGAGTTTGACACCTGTGCTCTAGGTGGAGCCTGAAGTTCTTCTGAAATTACAACTGATCTCCAGACTTCAGAGATCAACCACCCTGGAGAAAATGGCAGCTTCAAAAGATGTACTCTATGGAATCACATCTCTACTGAGATCCCTCCCCTCTTCAAATCTCCATGAATTTCCCACCTTGAAGTAACCGTGGCAAGAGTAGTTATATGCTCCTCCCCTCTGGCTCACCCCTAAAGCAAGCTCACGATTCAGTTTGTACAATCCTCATTCTTCTTTGATGATGGCTATGACCCTGCAGCTGGCAGCTGAATTGAGATGTCTCTCCTACCATACAGGCAAGTTAGTTATCGCTTTATTATCTGATGAACATTCACAGGATGTGTGGATGAAGTAAAGTAATCATCATGCGTGCACTTCTTTGGAAGTGCCATCGACTTCTGAGGGACTTTACTGCCATGTAAAAATGTTCAGCATTTTTACATGCCATGTAAAAATGTTAAACATCCTACAGGACATCCTTTTGGTGTAGTTCTTCTAAACGTGCATGTTTTGAGTTGACTGAGCAACCAGCATACAGAAAAGCAAAATAAGAGAAAAACATTCACTCACTGCATACAGAGTATGCCTGCCATCCCCAGAAAACCAGCCAGGACTCTAAAAAACAAATTTGCTTTCCTCTCCTGAATATATCAGAGAGTCAATAAGTCACGGTTACAAACGGCTGGAAAATGTAAACAGTGGCAGATGGCCACAAATGCAGCAGAAATTACAATCATGTAATCTTGCTGCCAATATAAATATTGCACAAGTCAACCTGATTATGTGGAATGAATGATAGTGTTTTTGAGAAGAGGGTAAAAAAAACGGAATGAATGGTAGTGGCTTCGAGAAAGGAATAAACAAATAGCAGCAGTCTATTAACTCCACGTCACAGGCAGTGACAACTTTATTTAGCAGATTAACTTTTGGGGCCATAATATCATGGGATATAATCCTGTACAAGCAGAAATGACCTACATAATTTCAGTACCTGTCAGCATCCCTAGTCCTGCATTATATCAATAAACTCAATCGCTGACCATTTTCTTCCCTTTGATGGTAACTCCAAATCTGCCACCTTACCTTATTTAACGGGAGAGCCAGTTTTCACTGCAAGCTGAACGAATGTTGTCTATGGGCATCGCAGAACTTTCTAATGCCGATCTTAAAGTCGGTCTTTTCCTACAGAAGTTCAAAAAGAGAAACCAGTAGTCATTATTTAAACACACAGACACAAAAGCTTTGGGTGGCACTTGTGGGAAAATGGAAATGGTGGTCATGGCTGCAGTAGAAGCCAATTGCACTATTTAGGAAGGAATATATTGAAGAACCCTGTTGAGCAGCCAAAAATGGGTTGACAAACAGTTAATCCAGTCATTGAAAACAGTTAATCCAATCACTGAAAATTTAACCCCCTATTTTCAACTAGCAAACAGGACATGGGGTGAATTGGTGGGTGTTCAAGCAGTCCTGCATGGGGCCATCTGCATCTTTCCCCGCTGAAGCGCAGCTACTTCTTCACTCTTCAGTTCTGGACTGTGGGAAAACAAAGATATCATCATATAAAAGGCCCTGCATCCTATATACATTTCATTATAGAGGAAATTTTTTAAAAGAAAAAAAGCAGTGTGTGGAGGGAGAAAAGCATTTGTAAGAATGCACCCTAGCCTGAGCTGTTTGGGTGTGATGTACAACCCAGTAGTTGCGGCAAACTATGTTTCCATGGCAATGCCTTGACAATCGGTGCATTGTGTTGCAAACAGCTGAAGCTGGTTTTGAAAGTATTATAGCAGGCCGTACCAAAGACCTTATCATCTCTGTATGCTGACAGAAAAGAAACAGACTGGTCAAAACGAAAGGCACAAGTATGCGCCTCAGTGAAGATAGTAGGGTCCAAACAAAGGAACCATTTTTCTGATATGTGACCCATGGCTAGAAGTGTTTCTGCTAAACTTCTCTGGCAAATTTTTGTTTCTTGGTTTCATTTTTATCCCATTTGCTTTGGCTTGGAGTAACTTCTCCACAGGCAGAGCTGTACTGGCGGCTCATGTGTCTCATAATTCCAGAACCTGCCAGAGCCACAAGATGAGGAAAAATGTCAGCTTCACAGCTGGGGAAGAAGCTTTGGTGACTCAGTCAGCATATTAAATTATTATGGTTATTACTTCTCCTGTGTTAAGTTAGGGTGTGGGAGTGTGGAGCCAAAGGGGTTCCTAGCCATGTTTAATTATTAATTCCCAGTGATGAGGGGCTTCATGAAAATTCTCGGGAAGAAGTGATTCAGCTTCCTAGGAAACCGAATAAAACTGTGGCTGCTAGGAGGAGGCTCTAAATAAACATGAAAGGCTGTGAGGTAAATGGAAGCATCCCTGCTGAGAGAGTGTGTTCATGGGGAGACTGTTGAAAATATACCTCAGTTTCGTCAAGTCTGCCGTGATGCTGTTTTGAGGACAGCCACTATATTAACTGTTCACGACAGAAAACCAGATTAACTTCACACTCTCTGTGCATCACATTGGTGCTGCAATTATCAGGGCTTGGCAGTGTGGTTCTGAGGAGATTTGGAATGACAACAGTGAAAGAACGGTTGCTATTTATTTTTTGGAGGAAAATGGTGGCTTACACACACTTAAGTGCAATTTAGAACTAATGGAAGGCATTGTACTTGGCCACCTGTTTTACCACATCTCACATTTTCTTTGTGCACCTCAAGGATGATGCTGTGGGTGGGTGGGAGTTGTCCCATTTTTCCCCACTAATTCTTTGAGGTAAGAAGGAGAAAACTAAGGAGACTGGCTCAAAATTACTCCAGGGAGCTTTATGACAGAGCGGTGATTTGAACCTGTGACTTTCCGGTCCGAGAGACCCATTTTATCCATCATATCACTGTACTCAAGAATAAACATTGTAAGAAACCTCTGTGCTTTATCTTGCCCAGTGAGCCATACTGTTATCAGTGGGCCTTTCCCCACTCACTTCCATCCCCCCTATGCCGTGCGCTGCTCTCAGCGTGTGGCATCCCAGGTGCGCTAACAGAGGAGGTCCCTAATGCACTTCGCCAGCTTCTGTCGCAGTGGTCGCAGTCAAAAGTAGCTTTATTCAGAAGAGCTGCCTTGGGATGCCAAGCAAGTGCTGAGGGGGCACGACAACACGGCAAGCTGCTGTCAGGCTGCTGCTGCGCCTGGTCAGGCCCCTGCCATGGGGAGGGAGGAGGAACCCCGCGCTACTCTCCTCAAGTAGCGCGGGGCTTACGGTAAGTGGGGAAAGGCCCAGTGATAAAGTCTTGAACACATCACAAACTGAATTCCATATATGCAGTAGAATAAGTGAATAGTGTAATGGGGTGGACTGTATCACTTCAGACAGTAGGAGAAGGATTATTTATTTTTCCCTCTTGCAGAACTGAAACTGGCTTAAAATATAATGATATTTTTTTAAAAAACCAATAAAAACAATAATATATTTTTAAAAGTTCCCCACTGTGAATAATTGCCTGTAAATGGAACATTAGCACAACATGTAAAAAGCTAGATGACCTTACTCAGGTATGCTGTTATTTTAATTTGTGAGAAGTTTTTATAGGGGAGGGGATTAAAAATGTGACTCTTTCACTGGCAATTTGAAATGGTATCGCTCATTTTGCCACCTCAGAATTCTGCAATCCAGTTCTGCTCATATGAACACATGAGTCTGCCCTATAATGAGTCAGACCACTGGTCTATCCAGATCAGTATTGTCTACTCTGACTTGCAGTGCCTGCCAGGATCTCTGGCTGAGGACTTTCACATCACCTACTACCTAATCCTTTTAAATGCAGATGCCAGGAACTGAACCTGGGATGTTCTGCATGCAAAGCCGATGCTCTACAACTTGCCCTGATCTACACACAGCAGAATGAGGTGGTCGTGAAATATCAGTAGGGTTGTCAGTTCTGGCTTTGGAAATTCCTAGAGATTTGGGGGAGGGCAGAGGTTGGGGAGGGAGTTAAGCTAAGAAGTGATGCCAAAGCTTCCATTTCCTCCAGGGAAACTGGTTTCCGCATCCTGGAAATCCCAAGAGAAATCTAGGAGAACTCAGGGTCACACCTGAAGCCTGATAACCATAAGTAGCAGAGCACTGAAACAGTAAAACGGACTGTGCTGCATCTGAGGGACTGTGCTGTACCCAGGGCCACCTAGAGGGGGTGATTGAAAGGAGAAAATTCCCAGGGCCCAATTCAGCTGGAGTGGGAGTTTTTGGTGGTGGTGGGGAGTTACTTCTAATGCAATTCTAGGAGCCCCGTGGCACAACGTGGTAAGCTGCAGTACTGCAGTCAAAAACTGCGCTCACAAACTGAGCTCTGTCTTGAAAGTCAGTTTCAGGTAGCTGGCTCAAGGTGGACTCAGTCTTCCATCTTTTCAAGGTTGGTAAAATGAGTACCCAGCTTGCTGGTGGTAAAGTGTAGCTGACTGGGGAAGGCAGTGGCTTAGTCTGCCTAGTAAACATCATGATCTGACATCACCCTGTCATTCATTCATTCATTCATTCATTCATTCATTCATTCATTCATTCATTCATTCGCCACCCTTCCCCTTATGGGCTCAGGCCAGCTTCCATAATATAAAACACAATAAATACAATTCATATAAAAAATTAAAAACTTTAAAACAATAAATGAAGCACTAAAACAGATGGTGATTTGAATCTCCATTTAGGTCCCTTCCGCACATGCACCATAAAAATCCACTTTCACTGCACTTTGTAGCTGGATTTTACTGTGAGAAATAGCAAGATCCACTTGCAAACAATTGTGAAAATGGATTGAAAGTGCATTATTCTGCATGTGCGGAAGAAGCCATGGTAGTGGTAATAGTGGCAGGGGCAGATGAGAGCGGGGGGGAGGTTGAAAGTTGATAGAGGTCATATCCATAATTCCCCATAATCTATAATCTAGCAAAGCAATAAAAAGGATGCTTCCCACCTCCTCCACCCTTTACATGCATGATAATAAAATGTTAATCTGCTTTCGTGGTAATAAATGAGGAAGAC
Organism: Sphaerodactylus townsendi; assembly: GCF_021028975.2. NCBI lineage: Eukaryota > Metazoa > Chordata > Lepidosauria > Squamata > Sphaerodactylidae > Sphaerodactylus > Sphaerodactylus townsendi. The sequence goes on along the minus strand of NC_059435.1, from coordinate 59,429,448 downwards.
AGGTTAGAATTTAGTTTAGCTTCCACTGCAGAGACTCGGGGCGTGTCTGGAGATAATTTGGGCCAGAATATACCAATTGCTTTCATTTTTGGCCCTCTAACTCCTGTGATTATCACTGAAGCTGGTGTCACAAGTTTTCATTTTCTTCCTGCCATGTCTATCAACCGTTCACTTCCTTACAAAGAAGCAGAGGGAGGGCGAGTCCTCATTTTGTGTCCGCGTGCGAAACGGCTTCAACAGTCAATTTTCAGCTGTGGTCAACAAAGTACATTATGTTTACTGAGGCAGTTTTTTCCATTATACACAGATTTCTTGATATAAATGGTTATGTCAAGAGCCCACAATGTCCCGCTTTTGCACAGGCCTAATAGGATTTCTGGAAATGTTTAATTTGCAGACGATGTCAAAATCTTCCTCAAACAGAATGTATATCATTACAATCTATTTATAAATCTTTGTGACTTCTGAACTTGAGTGATTTTAAACCTTAAGTTTTGTTTGACTTTGGGAAATTATACACAAGTTGAAAACAGAAAAGAAATATTTGTTTTTCTCTTAGTTTGAAGAGCTTTTGTGAAAAGAAAAATGATGTTTGAGAAGTAAAGACCACAGTTCAGCAGGCCACTTGAAGAAAACGGATGGCTTGGTTGTATTCATCAGGGTTTTCCATATCGCTTCCCCCTTGCTTCAGCAGTTTTCTTGAGGGTAGAAAAGCTTCAAATCAGAGGTGCCTAACCTTGTTGTGTCTGCGGACAAATGTAAAATGTTGAGACATGGTTTCCATGGGAGTAGGACTGCCAACCTCCAGGTATCACCTGGAGATCTCCTGGTATTACAACTCATCTCCAGGCTGCTGTTATCAGTTTCTCCTGGAGAAAATGGCTGCTTGGGAAAGCAGGCTCTATGGCAGTGACGGCGAACCTTTTTGAGACCGAGTGCCCAAATTACAACCCAAAACCCACTTATTTATCGCAAAGTGCCAACCCGGCAATTTAACCTGAATACTGAGGTTTTGGTTTATAAAAAATGGCTCTGAGGCATGTGTTATTCGGGAGTAAGCTTGGTGGTAGTCGGTGGCTTTGCTTTGAAGCAACTATGTAACTCTTCCAACCAGTGAATAATGACCCTAGGAGGGTTTACTCAGAAGCAAGCCCCATTGTAAGCAACCAAGCTTACTCCCAGGTAAAGGATCGTGCTTTAGTTCTTCACATGAAGATCAGTGGGGTTTAACAGCACTTAACAGGGTTACCTACACTGCTTCCCCAAAACTAGGTCTTAGGTTTAATGCTAATAATTGAGCCCAGAGGCCCAGGCCAGCCTAGATGTGTGTGGGGTTTGTGAGGACTCTGTTTACGCATGCCCACAGAGAGGGCTCTGAGTTCTGCCTCTGGCACCCGTGCCATAGGTTCGCCACCACTGCTCTATGGCATTGAACTGCACTGAGGAACAATGACAAGAGGGGAATTAGAATGACAGGAATTAGAGCACTCTGAACTAGGTTATCTTCACAATAGGCGCCAAGTATTAAGAGAGCTTTTAAACAACCTGTCATATGTCTCTAATCAGATCCCAAATCCGTCGTGAAAGGTTGCTGGGTAACACAGTTAGCTAGACCCACCTCACAGGAATGTTGTGAGGATAAAATGAAGGACAGGAGAACAATTCAACTTTGGAGAGAAAGACTGGGTATGACGTTTGTCATAAATCTATGTTTTAATGACATTTAAAAATGGTGTCGTTTGTCATTTAGCAAAGTGAAGCGATACTCAAAATCTCACAAAAAAGATTGTTGCCATATATGTAATGGGAAATGCCAGATGTTCAAGCTCAATTCGAAAAAGGAGGAGGCATGAGAGATCATATTGCAAATTTACGGTGATTAATGGAGCATACAAGAGAATTTCAGAAGAAAGTCAGCTTGTGTTTCATAGATTACACAAAGCTTTTAACTGTGTGGATCATATAGTTGATTTTAAAAGAAATGGGTGTGCCACAGTATCTGATTATTTTTATGGGCAAACCATACTGTGGACAAGAGGCTACTGTTAGAACAGAATATGGAGAATCTGAATGGTTTCCAGTTGGCAAAGATGTCAGACAAGGATGAATTTTATCTCCCTATCTGTTCAATCTGTATGCAGAACACTAGAAGGAAAGCTGGATTTAGATGAAGGAAGAATGAAAATTGGTGGAAGGAACATTAACAATTTGAGATATGCAAATGACACCACATTACTGTCAGAAAAGAGCAAAGACTTTAAATTACTGGTGAAGGTTATAACAGAAAGTGCCAAAGCAGGATTACAGCTTAATATCAAGAAGATTAAAGTAATGTTTACAGGGGAATTACCTGACTTTAAGGGTGGCAATGAACAAACTGAAATTTTTCAAGATTTCCTGTTCCTTGGTTCCATCATCAACCAAAAGGTAAACTGCAACCAAAGAATCAGAAGGAGATTGAGACTGGGAAGGGAAATGAGATTCCACCTACACATTAGGAAGAACTTTCTGACGCTAAGGGCTGTTCAATAGTGGAATATGCTGCCTCGAAGTGTGGTGGAGACTCCTTAATTTGAGGTTTTTAAACAGCAGCTGGATGGGCATCGAGAGAGTGTGCATTGATTGTGTATTCCTGTGTGGCAGGCAGGGCTGGAGCAAGGGGGAACTGCGCCCGGGGCATGCGTGCGCCCTGCACCCCCACCACGCCCCCACCACGCCCCTGCACCGGTGCACGCCCGGGGCAAGACTCCCCACCCCACCCCCTGGGTGCTACGTGTCTGCTGGCAGGAGTTAGACTTGATGGTCCTTGTGGTCTCTTCCAACTCTATGATTCTGTCAAACCAGGATCTGAAGCACTTGTTTTAATAACCTTCATGGTTGCCGAATATGAGTTGAGAAATTACTGGAGATTTTGGGATGGAGACTGGCAAGGGTGGGGTTTGCGAATGAGAGGGATCTCAATGGAGTAGAATGCCCCAGAGTCTACTCTCCGAAGCAACCATTTTCTCCAAGGTAACTGATCCTCTGCAGTGTGGACATCAGTTATAATTCCAGGAGCATTCAAGCCTGCACTTGGAGACTGGTATCCCCAATGTCACAGTTAACCTTAACTATGGTTTGGGGTGATGTTTGAATGTGGCATCTTGGCACTGCCCTGGTATATTCCCTAGTGACTGAGTTGTCTGGTCAGAGTAATGGCCAATGAAGTCAGGATTTGCTGAGGCAAATCAGATTGCCTGTGAGCTGAATCCTGGCTTCACAAATTAAGCATGGTTAAAATAAAGCATGGGTTAAAATAAAGCCAGAGAGCTTGTCTCAACCAAGCTCAGTGAGCAAGCTTGGTACATGCAGGGCTTTGGATCGGGATGGGCCTATTTACACCTATGAGTCCAGCCCCGTGGTGGCGAACCTTTGGCACTCCAGATGTTATGGACTACAATTCCCATCAGCCCCTGCCAGCATGGCCAATGAGGATGCAGGGGCTGATGGGAATTGTAGTCCATAACATCTGGAGTGCCAAAGGTTCGTCACCACTGGTCTAGCCACTAGGCCAGTTTGCCTTCTGAGAATGAGAAATGTTTCTTTACCCCATCACCTCAGAGCAGTTGGTAAAGACATTCAGTCCCCTAGCTGTAGCAGAATGAACCTTCTGTGGATGACTTGTCCGATGAAGAAATACTTGCTCAGGAAAGACAAAACTCAAAACGTTAAAAACTGGAAGCTTTTTCAGGCAACAGGACGGAAGCCAGCAGCTCCAAACCTTCTTGCTTTTATGTAGCATAATTGTGAGTAAAATGATCAGCAGTTCTTTGATGAAATTAAACGAAAGAAATCAGGAAAAAGAGTGTTTATGCATGTCCAACCAAGCCAAATAGAAAATGAATCTCATTTAAAAAATGTTTTCATAGGAAATGTAACCTCCGTTAACTTCTAACACAATTTTATTTTTGCAAAGCTCTTGCAATGAAGTGTTACTGTGATGCCAATTCTGTTCCCCTTGGGCTACGAGAAATGAAATGATGGATAGAAATAGAGCTGCATATGAACTAACGTAATTACAACTAGAAATAAGGGCAGTGGTGGGATTCAGCTGGTTTGCACCACTTCAACAGAACCAGTTGTTAAAATTGTGCTTGTATACAACCAATTGTTAAATTATTTGAATCCCACCTCCAGAACCGGTTGTTAAATCCTTTGAATCCCACCACTGAATAAGGGGTTTAGGGCCATAATGATCTGCATTTGGGATTCCATATTCCTGTAATCCACACATCATTTTCTATATACCTGTCATCTGCAGTTCTTCTTTTGCTCATGTTGAGTACCATATCAGCATTTCAACTATCTCCCACCACAAGTGGCATATGAGCTATATGCCACTGTAAGCTGCCCTGAGCCCTTTGGGGATAGGGTATAAATCAATAAATAAACAAACACATAGATAAACAAATAAACAAACTAGAGTTGCTTGGCCCCTACTGAAAAATCACCAGAAACCATGGAGATTAAGATGGTTCTTAGAAAGGGCCAACACTGCTTCCAGGTTTTCCCCATAAGTGATATCAATCCTTTCTAGAAATTGCTGAAAACCATAGGCCGTTTCCGCATGGCCTGTAAGCGCCCCCACGCCGGCAAGAATTCTGCCGGCGTGGGGGTGGAGGCCCGTTCACACGCAAGTGTGCGAGCGAGCCCAGCAGAGGCCCCCGCAGGAGAGGCGGCTCCGCACGGAGCCGTCTCTTCCCCCTTCCCTCTCCCACTTCCCTCGTCCCTGTCGTCGTCCTGCTGGCCTCTTAAGTTTCCGCTGACGCTGCCCTTCGACCTCCAGGGGCCTGAGGACAGCGAGGGAGGGACTCTAGGAGGCCAAAGGCATTACGACAGGGACGAGGGAAGTGGGAGGTGGAAGGGGAAATAGCAGTTCCTGGCGGTGTTGGGTTGCAACGCGCCGCATTGAAGACGCTGTTCCTCAAAAACAACCCTTTAAAGGGTTGTTTTTTAGGGTGGCCTGACGCCGCCCTGAGGGAGGGGAAGGGCAGCCAGGTCGGCGCTGCTGCGTTTCAGCAGCGCCGCCTGTGCGAACGGTGGCCTGGGGGCGGCGTTTTTACCGCCCCCAAGCCGCCGTTTTTGGCCCATGCGGAAACGGCCATAGAGATTCTTGTGATCCCTAGGGTGGTGTGATGTCACTTCTGAGTGAGTGTGCTGATGGTGACTCAAAAAAAAATAATTACCTGCTGGCTAGAGTTGCCAAAATCTAGGTGGGACATGGAGATTTCCTGGAATTTCACATGATTTCCAGACTACAAGGATGAGTTCCTTTGGAGCAAATGGCTTCTTTGCAGTGTGAACTATGTGGCATTCTACCTCGTTAAAGTCATTCCTCCAGTCTCTGCCCCCAAAATCTCCAGGTACTTCCCACCCAGAATTGGCAACCCTCCCAGGAACAGCTGAAGCACCAACTTAGTACTACTACATGACTAGTGGGCTGCCCAGTTCCATTCTTGAAGTTTGCAGATTGCCCATCCAGAACGAAAAAGAATTGGGCCTCATTTTTCTCTGCAGAGTGCGATGAGCACAGGGGAATTCCCCTGGAGGTAATAATGGCAGTGATTTTAATTAACGAACTTGTATCCCATCTTCACTGTGAGTTAGGCTACAAATGTGACATGAGCAATCAGTTTAAAAAATCCACTGTGATTCCAGCGCACATGTCAGATAACAATGCACATGCCACAAAGGAACCACATTGCCAAAGTATACCTGTAAGGACGTCCCTGTATCTGTGAACAAAGTGTGAAAAATATAAATTAAGTGCCGACAACCAATCTAGGAAGACAGAATGCATATTTGAATACAATTGCCAACATCTGGATGGTGGCTGGCTGGCTGGCTGGGATAACTACTGATCTTCAAGCAACAGAGATCAATTTGCTTAAAGAAGAAGGCCCCTTTGGAAGGACTCTACGGCACAGGTGTCAAACTCTTGGCCCCCCAGATCTTATGGACTACATCTCCCATCATCCCCTGCCAGCATCATGCTGGCAGGGGATGATGGGAACTGTAGTACATAACATCTGGAGGGCCCGGAGTTTGACACCTATGCTCTACGGCATCATACCCCACTGAAGACCCTCTTTTCCCCAACACCTCCTTCTTGGGCTCTACCCCATACAAATATGAATAATGATTTCCATTCCTATCTAAGAATTACGCACAGTTGAATTCAGTGCTGTCTGGCCTGCGGGTTTCTCTGGCCTGAGCATAAGCGAACAACATGCAGGATGGAGGGGAAAATATCTCACTGCTACTGTAGATTTTTTTGGCAGTGTAATTCATCTTTGTGATACTTCAGAGACCATGAGAATTTTGCCTTTTAATGTTTGAGCACAGTTAACTTTTTGACCTGTGTCAGCTGTCGGATTAGGATGAGTTTAGTCACATCAGCCTGAACAGGAATTAAAACCAAGCGCAGGGAGGTGAAAGGGCAGTGCCTTAAAGGGATCACCTTAATTGACTGGGCCTCTTAATCCTCCTGTTCTTGTACATTAGCCCGAATGCCTCCAAGTTCTTCTCTAACCTGTTTTCGGATAGTAGAAAGACTTACCCTTTTCACATAACAAAGCTCAGAAGTAGAAGGAACGTGACCTCACGTCTTCCTGAAAGGGGTCTTTAGGATCATGTTGAATGTTCAGCTTTATCCTTCTCCCTTCCCTGGTGGGTTTAAGAGAGGGAAATTATCAGACAGATCCTTCTAGGCTTAAAGTAAGCCAGTGATGTTCTGCAAGGCCAGACATTCCAGCTGCCATTTAAGTTGGTGTTGTTTGTGTCTCACTGACCTCACTGCTTGAAACAAGTATGACAGAACATGTTTTAGGGCATGCTGTAGTTATTATCTGATGAGCCTGTGGGGACTAAGGCCGTTTAAAAACCCCAAAAACCAAAGGTCCAATCTATTCAGAAATATTAGGAATGTGCAATGTTTTAAACTGGTTCCAAGGACAACAGGATTTAGACCAGTGGTTTTCAACCTTCCTAATGCTGCAACCCTTTAATACAGTTCCTCATGTTGTGGTGACCCCCAACCCTAACATTTATCCATTTTACAGATGGAGAACACTGATGCAGAGAGTCTTAGGCGACCCCTGTGAAATGGTCGTTCGACCCCCAAAGGGGTCACAAACCACGGGTTGAGAACCGCTGATTTAGATGACCACCCAGGGCTGATTCTTACAATATAAAGTCCTTGTGGTTGTCACAAAGATTTTGTATCACACATGTACCAGGAGAGTTATTTTCCTTGAGACACACGAGAACCATATTCTGATTGCTGCCATAGTGCTCATGGCTGGGGAGAAAAGCATATTGCCCTAATGGAACATCAGCTGTAGTGACATAGCCTATTGTGTAGTTGTAATTTTTTTAATGAATATCTCAAAACAATTCAACAATGAACAAGTTACACACATTACAAATGCAGACGGGTACATTTATCTATCATGTGGATCCTAATTTCATCTGCATCAAGTATTAGTTCCAAAAAATATACCTCTTGGTGCTCAACAACAAAATCAAAATTATATCCCTAGAAGCATTACCGGTAAATTGCTAAACATCACACATTTCGATTTAAAATACATTAAGTATCAAGACCACTAGTCATGTCCATTTTAAAAAATTATTTATTCTATCATTGGTTTCCAATTATTCCAACATTTCAGGAAGTCCCCTTCTTTAAGCAACGATCCTAGCACATGATTTAGGTCAGTTCATGCAAACTGTTGCCCTTCTCTCTCTCTCTTCTTCCGTTCCTTCGTTCTATCCCAGATAAAGGTCCATTATGCACGAAGCACTTTCTGATATAGATTTATAACATTAACATATAGATGACACATAACTCTCTCTCTCCTATTTGATTCCTATGGGAGAGTGGATCTTTTGCACCCTTATCTAGGTATGAAAATGAAGTACTGTATATACTGGCGTATAAGACTACTTTTGAACCCTGGGAAATCATCTGTAAAGTGTGGGGTGGTCTTATACGCCGGGTACTCTTATATGGCGAGTATATCCCAAACTCTATATTTTAACTGGAAAAGTGTGGGGGGGGGTCGTCTTATACGCCCAGTCGTCTTATACGCCGGTATATACGGTAGATGAATAAACCAACAAACTAAAGTGCAGTTTGGATAAATCAGAGGTAATGTTGGTTGATATTGGTACAGATTGTGGAACTGGAAGACATCTGCTCTGGAAGAGGTTGTAGTCTTCCTCAGAGAGCATGGCCATGGTTTGGGAGTACTGCTGGATCCAGATCTATAGTTGGACATTCAGTTTACATCTATTGTCTGTAATGGCTTTATCCATCTTCAGCTGACTGGCTAGCTTTAACCTTCAAACGCATAATCTGGCTGCAGTGATCTTGTCATCTCCTGGCTTGACTAGGGTAGTGTGATTTACACGGGGCTGCCTTTGTATTTATTTATGTATTTCATAAAGTATTTTAAAGTCATAATAGGTCCTTGATTTAGAAGTCCAGCATGCAGCTGCAAGATTGCTGGCTGGCGGGGACGACAGGCCATATATCATCCAATGTTGAAAGATCCTCACTGGCTGCTTATTCGCTTCCCGCTCCAATCAACTACTGCCAGTATTCCACACTCTTCTTCTGAGAGCCTCCTTTGTGTCCCTCATCACCTTCTGAGGAGAGGTGGGTGACCCCCAAGGGATCGGGTTGTTCAGAGGATCCCCCAGTTTTGATGTTACCTCTCCCTGAATTCAGTACCTTTGTTATCCATCTTTAGACGTGACTACGATATTTTTTAAATCTCAGCTTGCTTTTCATTAATTGATTTTTGCTTGGTTCTCTCCCTTTTGCTCTCTGCTGTTGCTTTTAATTTTGAACGGCTACTGCTCAGCTCTTCCCTCTTGGGTCTCCTTCTGAATTTGTTTGATTTCTTTCATCCTTTTCTTATTTCGTTACATTTTTTTTTTTTGCTTCTGGTTGGTCTCACATCCCCAGAGGTCTAGTGTTTCTCCTCCCTTGTGGAAAGGGAAATGTGCCTTATATTCTTCTGCAGAACATAATACATTTTAGGCGCCTTATAAATAACAAATGGAGCAGATAACAGAAAACAAACAACTTTAGGCATCAGGAAGACAGATACCAGGACAGAGCTGGTGTGACCTCAGCACATGGGTGCTGTGGGGCAGAACCTGGAATGAGTTTGCAACAACAATTTTTAAAAACAAAATGGTTTACTTTCTTAACATATAACATCAACATTTAACATCACATTTCAAGGTCCTGTTCAGGTTGCATTTTCAAGTCCTTATATTTACAGTCTACTGATAACTGCCAAGTCCAATTTTTCTTTGCAAGTGGGTTGGCTCCTGAAGACTCCAAGGGCTTGATGAACAGGATTCAACATGGTGAAGGTTTCCAGGAGAACTCTCACCCATTACAACCACAAAAAGAAACCTTGAAACAATAAACTCCAACATTTACAACGTAGCAAAAACAAACAACTACCTTCCCAGTAGTTCCCAATAATAGCAATTACCTTAACAAGGTGTTAAGGGCTTATAGAAATCAAGGTCCGAGTCTGGTAGCCTTGTCTCCTCCAACTACATGAGGTCTGCTGCCTCGTGCTGCTCTGAGTCTCCACCCCTTACTGGGTCAACCCATTCTGAGCATGGGGGTTACACTGGCAGAGTCTGAGGCCCTTGGTGCATTCACTATTTGCCACATGGCTCTCTGCTTCACAGCGAGGTCTCCATGCATATCCTCATTTTCATGCAAGGAGGTGTCCTGCTGCTTCTCCCCAGCCAAGTTGCCATTTTCCCAGACTCCTTGTTTCCAGGTCAGGAAGTTGTTCGCTGCCTCTTTTCTTTTTCTTTCTTTTTTCAATACACAGTTTCAATGATCTGTCACATGGGCAACGGATCTAAAGACTTATTTTTTTTAAAAAAAGAAAGTAGATCCCACCAATCCCGCACAAATGCTGGGGGAACTGTTCCTGCATAGGCAAGGGAAGGTGGGCAGAAGCAAAATAGTGGAGCAAAACACACATTGACATGCTCTGCTTTCCCTACTCAGGCAGAGAAAAAATCGCACTTTTGCTGCTCCTGGAAGCCACAGGGCTTTTCTGATCTGTGGCACAGTGAGATCTGAAGAAGGGGGAAACACACACACAATTGTGAATCTGGCCCAAGGAGACCAAATGTGCTCCAATGCCCTGATACTGGGAATTCCCAGGAAGGAAGGCAGCAGGGCAGAAGCTTATATTTGGCACTGCAAGAGGACAAGCAGCAGTACAACAGAGAAGGAAGTGGCACTTGGAAGCACCAGGAATACAGGCCAAAGGGTTAGCGCAAACAGTCTGAAATGAGAAACCTACCAGTTCTGTTCGCTTTAGTTTCAAGATTTGTTTAACTTTGATAATTGGAACACTTCCATGTCAATAGTGCCAGTTTCATATCTACTGATATCTCCTACCTCCCCTTCCCTCTTTTTCTCTTTTCTTGAACTCTCTAAAGGGGGTTGCCAGTCAACAGTGAATTTAACAAAAGGAACCATTCATTGGTATTACTGTTTATTTTTGTTACCCTAATGAATGGATGGATGAATGAATGGGCCTTTTATTAGATTTTTCTTTTAACTTTGAAACAAACTACCATCTCTAGTTGTGTGCATCAGCATTACTACCCCTGTATCAGCAAGAGCAGAATGAAACACTTTCAAACATGGATGGTAAATGAATTGCAACTAGCACAGCCGTTCTCTTTAAATGATGGTGGTGGTTACAGCAGCTGCAGAGATGTTGGGGGGTTGGGGATAGGGACCAGTTCTCTAGACCAGAGCCTGAAACGTTCTCTAACTTGGCTGGGAAGCAGCAGTTAGCAAAGTTCTCTTCTTTGGTGATGCTGGTACTTTTGCTTTAAAAAAATACATACTTGCCCTATAATATAGTACTGTGGTGGCGAACCTATGGCACTCCAGATGTTCATGGATTACAATTCCCATCAGCCCCTGCCAGCATGGCCAATTGGCCGTGCTAGCAGGGGGTGATGGGAATTGTAGTCCATGTACATCTGGAGTGCCACAGGTTCGCCACCACTGATATAGTAGCTACCTAGCTGCCTATGAACCAAGAAGGCAGTGAATTTCTCCTTGCCTTGGAATCCCTTTGCTGGGGTCGCCATACGTCAACCGAGACTTGACAGCCCTTCATGTGCAAGTGTGCACGCACACCCCTACCTGTGAACCAAACAAACCTTGCAGCATGTGATCTGGAGCTTTGAGTGTCCATCATACCTCTGAACATACATAGAGAGATTCAGAGGCATATCTAGGGAAAATGTCGCCCAGTGCAAAATCTCATTTTTCCGCACCCTCACCCCCACCCCGTATGGGCGGCTGCCCTCCCCCACTATGACCAAACAACTTTTTTTGCACCAGGTCATCTCTTCCGGGGGAAAGGAGGATGGGTGTGTGTGTGTGTGGGGGGGGGAGATTTTCTGCCCCCCGTGTAACTAAATGGCCACAGTCCCTGGAGAGATTTTACTTCTGGAGATCTGGAACTGGGGGGAAAAAATCTGAAGCACTGCAGCTCTAGCAGATTGCATATCTTAAATAGCATCCCCTGAATATATCCAAAAGGCAAAATAAATATTAGGAAAGGATATCGAGTGAATAGGAACTGGTACCATTTCCTTGGGACTGTTCCTGGCAAAAGGAGCATATGGTTAAGTGCAACCAATTTTTTTTAAAAAGACAGCTTAGAGGGCATTTACTGTTGTCATTAAAGGGTTCCCCCCCCCCTGTTTCTAGTGCTGTACATAAAATAGCACAAGTTTCCCCTTTCACTGGAAAAATGTTCTTATTAATAGAATGAATCACACTGGAAAAAAACTGTCATATCAACTTACGGGGAAAATAGGTTCATGAACTTGAACTACTTTTTATGAACCTGGCGGATGAAAATATAATGATTTGAGGGATTTGCAAAAACCACAAAATTCCACTCAGCCTGCCCATCTTGGAGTTTAGGACTGTCAAGCCATTAGGCCAAATTCCACAACAAGTAGAGTCCTGCACATACAGTTACAATAATAGTGTCTCCTTAACCCTGGTTAGAAATACAGCCTGCTACTCTTAAGAACTGGAATAGGAGGCATTTGGGCAGGGGAAATGGAGGAAGGGAGAGGCAATCCCTTTGAAGTCGCGAACAAGAGAAGGGCATTGGTAATCGGATGTTTAGGAGGACTGTCAAAGAAATCTCCCAACACTTGACTTGCCCTTGATGGTATCTTGCTGCAGATAAAACAGCAGTAAAAAAAAAAGCAAAATATAGCCCATTATCTCATCTACATCTGGAGCATACAGGGAGCAAAGAGGCAGAGAAAAAAAAGCCAACGATGTTCCCTCTTCCCCGCTACCCCCACCCCCATCCCCATATTGGCAATAAAGGAAAATTCTATTTCTTTCTGTGAAACAAAAGAATTAAAAATAATTAAATAGACTTGTGTTTGATTCTTCAGAAAAATGGTGCTTCTGATTGCAGGGCAAAGCAATTCTTGGCCTGTCTGCTTTAAAACAGCTATTTGCAGATGGGCTCATTTTTTCTCCTACTTGTTTAAATAGTTTCTGAAAGTTTCTTTTTTTTTAATTAAAAAGTGTCCTGGCATCATTCTGCCTGAACTCTGGTAGGTATAAAGAAGGACACCCCTGTTATTTAATGTTATCTTGATTCATTCCTGTCCACTGAAGTATTAGAACGTTCTACATTGCCTGTGGAAGTAGTCGGCAATGTATCGCAGGGTCATTTTGTTTTAAGGACGACTGCATTTTTGCAGCTCATGCCTTCTGATGAAACCTGTATCCAGTACCGGTCCAAAACAAGAATATCGTTTGTTTATTGATTTATTTGTATATTGTGGGGTCTCTTTTTCTGTTCCTTATAAACCACTTTGGGTTCATTGGGGGAGAAAAGAAGGATACAAATATTTAAATAAATGAATGAATGAATGAATGAATGAATGAATGAATGAATGAATGAATGAATGAATGAATAAATAAATAAATAAATAAATAGTATGCACCTTTGAACCTTTATTTGCCGGAGAGTAGAAATGAGCCACTCTGCTAGTGGTTGATGCTGATAAATACAGCCACATTTAAATTCTTCTGGATTTAAAAAAAAATGTGGGAAGCACCAAGTTAAATCTCCTATATAGACATGCTATGTCTGCCCAACACACACAATATAATTCAGGATAATTCTGCTAATAGGAGCTGTGGGGACTTCACTGGTTATCATCAGGAAAAGCAGAGCTGGGAACGCTGCCGTATTTCAGTTAGGAGGAAGACTGTCAGACAAGCTCGTACCATTCGATCCCTAATCATCCCAGGGTAATTTTGAAACCCAGGGCCCTGTCTGGCAAAGAGGTGCACTTTGTACATTGATTTCTGGGTACGAAATGCATTAATTTCAGTGCTGTCCCTGGATCATTTTTCTTCTTCTTTTCTCTCTTCATTGATAAACTAAGATATTCCCTCTCAGCTTAAAGTTGGCAGAAAACTCTTGTTTTATTGCTTGTATGGCATTTCTCAAAGACCTTCTTAAATTCCTGCCAGAGATAAAATACCAAAAGCATCAGTATGAGAGAGTTAATAGACAGTTTCACTGCACACCGCAGACCCCTCAAGGAGGTCAAGTTATCAACACACTGGGAAATGTAGGTTGTATTTTCTAGGGTAGGACTTCAACTTTCCATCCAATGTGCCTTCTTCTGACTGCAGTCTCCAGGAAGCCAAGTTTTGAGCATCATTTTACTATTATTATTTAATTTATAAACCGCTCTCACAGCTATTACTTGGATCTTAAGAATGGGTTGAACAAACATCGTTTAAAACACTTCCCATCAAATCCATAAATGGGTTTTTGCAGGCAAGGAATGCCTCCTGTGAAAAGGTCAATGGTCTCCACAAGGAGATACCTGTATGAAAAGTTTGTTGCATGCGATTAGTTAGTAGAGATAATCATTCACATCTGGCCACAGGAACAGGAAATTTTATGGCTGACTGCAGGGGGATCTGTTGATCTATTAATCTGCACTGATTTTCCTCCACTGGCCTCTTCCAAGCAACAGCATGTGCTGTGATTATTTTGCTGCACACTTTCAGGATAAAGTAGCTCAGGATTGGATTCCACTACTGTGGTGTTGACTGGAGCTGGTCCAGTTTCATTGGATCAATTTCAGTTTTTGAGGTCTGAGAATGTGGACAAGTTGCTTACAGGGATGCAACATACTACCCTGATTTTCTGGGCCCATATCAATATGGTTTCAAGCATGATTACTGCATGGAAATGGTCTTGGTCACCCTGATGGTTGACCTTTATCAGAAGGTGGACAAGGGGGATAACTACCCTGTTGATTCCTCTTGATCTCTCAGCAGCTTTTGATTCCATAGACCATGGTATTTTGCTGGACAGGCTCCGAGGAATGAGGCTGGGGAGCACTGTATTACAATGGTCCTCCTACCTGCAGGGTCAATTCCAGAAGGTAGCATTGGGGAACTCGTGATCATTGCCAAAGAAGGGCAATTATATGATGAAGAATATTCATCTGTCCTACACTATTCAACCGGCACATTAAGCAACTGTGTGAGATCATCAGGGGATATGGAGTCAAGTGTCATCAACATGCAGATGACACCCAACTCTATCTGTCCATTTCATCAGAGTCAGGAGAGGCACTCGGTGTGCTGGAGAACACGAAGTAACTAAATACAGGTAGGCTGATATGCTTGAAGTTAATTAACTGTTTTGAAAGTGAAAACATGTTTTCGGTTTGCCCCAGGTTGCAATGGATATGAAACTGCCGAAAAAGAAGACTCCAGTAAGGAGTCCCAAAGTGGCTTACAAACTCCTTCCCTTCCTGTCCTTACAACAGATGCTTTGTGAGGTTGGTGGGCCTGAGAGAGTTCAGAAGAACTGCAACTAGCCCAAGGTCACCCAGCAGGTTTCATGTGGAGGAGTGGGGAAACAAATCCAATTCACCAGATAAGAGTCTGCCACTCATGTGGAGGAGTGGGGAATCAAACCTGGTTCTCCAGATAGAGTCCACAGTTCATTACCACTACACCACGCTGGCTGACTGAACCTTGGGGGTGGGTATCCAGGATACATAGTGGGCCTTTCCCCACTTTCAGTTTGCTGCGCGCTACTCTCAGTGCGAGCGATTTCCGCTTTGGGGTCATGTTCCCCACTGCCCCGCACAGTCAGAAGGTGCCGTTTCTTCAGCGTCAGAAATGACGCGCGCTGAGGGGACGTGAGAGCGCAGAGTCGGGGTGGCTGCGTTGTCGCCGCCCGGACTCGTGGGGAGTGCCACTGGACCACACGCTATTTGGGGACAGTAGCGCGCAGCAAACGGTAAGTGGGGAAAGGGCCAGTGTCTCAACCATTACAGTCTCTCCCTTCAAAGGTACAGGTCCTGTAGCTCTGTGAGGTAACTAGGAATCTCTACCAGAAGTTTCAGCACCTTCCCCGAAATACAACTTCCAGGATTCTCTGAAAGAAGTAAGAAATAGATTAAATTACCCACAGCTGATATTCAGTTGGAGTCTAGATCTTTCTCTTGCACACAACTAAATCTTCCTGAATTTGAGTTCTGCAGCTATCTTCACCTCCTCTTTGTTTCCCTCAAAGTGTTCCCATTGTTTTCAATCCGATTGATTTCAAGTCCGCTGGCTGAAAATCCTCAGAAACCAGAAATCGCTAAAACAGACAAGATTCACAAATGTGAAAGGAAACATAAATCAATACCAGGAATTTGAATCTTGAATTCATACTGTGCTGTCGGTTGAAATTTATCTTGCCATTTTTAAACAAAAAACAAAACACACACACACACACACACACACACACACATATACAATAAAGGTCCTATCTTCAGGATTCTTAGCCCATTACAACAGCTGCGTCATTTTGAGGAGGGAGGTTCAATGTCGCTGTATTGTTTTCTCCACAACCCACCCCCAGAAGGCCTGTAACAAGAGCTGGATTCAAAGTGCCTCTTCAGGACTCTGTCACTATAGACCAACACTTTGTTCATCTCAGCGGTGGAGCCATTAGGCTTTCAAAAGTCCACATCAAAATCCTAATTCCTAAATGATTCTCATCTCATCAGCATTTTCCCTCCTATCCCCTCTCGCCTGGCGCATAATGTTTCTATTGTACGGGGATGTTGTTTTTCTGAGGAAGTCGCAGGGACTTAAATATCATAAAGGCGAGAGAGTCAAGCTTTGATATACTGTCAGCAAAAGCTGAATACTGTAATTTTCAACAATTTTCTAAAATCTCCTCCCTGCCTCTCTCCCCCCTTGATGATACTCTCCTTTTGGAGGATTCTTGCCTGCATGGCATAATTGACGTTCTGCTGGTGGTGGGTGATTGTGGATTACTGTGAGCCCAGACCTTCTGGGCTCGCTCTGCTATTACGCCCTTGGCAACTTCTAAGCCCTGGCCATCCTGTTTCCATCTTCCCTACGATCTGACTTAACAGTGCAGTTCAAAAGTGCAGACTTCTGAAACTGGTGACAGCCGTTCTGCTCCGCAGGCCTCTGTTGTGTTGGACTTCTAATTGTGTTAAAATGACTGGCTCTAATGGCCTAACACAATGCTGCAATACCCTTTAGTGATGATGTTACTTCTAGTCTGATTATGATAAGATGAAATTTAGACCCAGCAGTGTGACAAAAGTGGTACATGCAAGAACTTGTCTTCCTCTAAAAAATGGAGATGGGAAAACGAAATAGTTATGATAAGTAAGGATAGCAACCTCAAAGTGGGGCCTGAAGTTGTCCCATTATTATGACTGATAAGCTACATAAATAAATCACACCTACCTTGAAGGAAATGGCTCCTTTGGAGGATGGACTCTATGACATCACATCTCTCTGGCGCTTTCTCCCACTCCACCCTCCCAAATTTTCCTGGGTACCACCCACAAGTCTCCAGGAATTTGCTAAGACAGAATTGGAAACCCTAAGATGCTGCCTGGAAGTTACAGTGAGTAACTCTAGGAAGCACTGGAAACTCTATGCAGTGGACAACAGAGTAAGAAGAAGAGGAGGAGTTTGGATTTATACCCCACCTTTCTCTCCTATAAGGAGACTCAAGCTGGCTTACAAACCCCTTTCCCTTCCTCTCCCCGTAACAGACACCTTGTGAGGTAGGTGGGGCTGAGAGAGTTCTGAAGAATTGTGACCAGCCCAAGGTCATCCAGCAGGAATGCAGGTCTGGGGAAACACATCTGGTTCACCAGATAAAAGTCTGCCACTCGTGGAGGAGTAGGAAATCAAACGCAGTTCTCCAGATTAGAGTCCACCTGCTTTTAACCATGATATCATACTGGCTCTCCCAAATAAATCATTGGGAGACCTCCTGTCATAGAGGGAAGCCTGGCAGATAGGGTTGCCAGCCTAGAAGCTGTTGCTGTGTTTTCATGAGGTTCATTGTCAACTCTTAACATTAGAATGAATGGAAGGGTTAATGCAGCGGCATCCAACTCTGGCGCCCCAGATGTTCATGGACTACGATTTCCATCAGCCCCTGCCAGCATGGCCAAATGGGAATCGTAGTCCATAAACATCTGGGGCGCCAGAGTTGGACACCTTTGGGTTAATGCCTGATTTGAAGGGGGTGTGTGTGTGAATGTGAATGTGTGTGAATCTGAAAGCAGGGCTTTAGAGGGCAGAGCTGTGTGGTCTCCTGCTTCCTTGGCTCCCATGCCTCTGTTTATTCTTAAGAACCTTAAGGAACTATTTATGCACCCAGGCTGGGTCTTGTTTTTTGTTGTTGGAAAAAACCCTATATCAACATCGATCTCCTTCCCATTCCCCTCAGCCCTTCTGTCCGTTCCTGGGAGCACTGACCACCCTGTTTTAGCCTGTAACTGGAAACTATTTGGAACACGATACAGGGGAAAAAATCAGATCACTTTACGAATTTATGCTTTATTTTACATGCATGCTTTCAAGTTAGCTAGAGATTTTTTTTTCTTTCTCTCTTTCCCTTTCTGATTATGAGTTTTTTTGGCACTGTGAGAGCGTGGGTGATCAGAGCTGAATGTGCCTGGCTGTGGCTTTCTGGAAGTACGCTAGAAAATTTTCCTGGGAATGTTCGTAAGAGTTATCGCAGACTATCCACAAGAGCTAGCCATGAGGAGGCCATGTTTTTGTCCCAGTTATTCAGTACTGTTGGTCTGCTGAACTGAAATATATTCATTCTGAATACCTACATCCACACATATTTCAAATCCTAAGAACACATACATTTCTGAGAGTCTAGAGTTTAGCTACCCTGACCTGAATGGCCCAAGGTGGTCCCATCTTGTCAGATCTCAGAAGCTAAGCAGGGTCAACCCTGGTACATATTTGGATCATTGGATGGGAGAGTTCCAAGAAAGACCAGGCAGGCAATGGCAAACCACCTCTGAACGTATCTTGCCTTCAAAACCCAACAAGGATTTGCCATAAGTAAGATGTGACTTGACAGCAAAAACATGAGTTCTTTGCTGGGGACTCTGCCACTATCATTTCACAAAGGGAGGCATTTGATTGAAAACAGTCTTTCATGAAATGGAAAGAGCACGCTCTTTGTTGAAGGACTATAGGCCATTTCAGCAAGACAAGGAGGAAACAGCCCAGAAGCTGTTGCTGTGTTTCCATCGGGTTCATTGTCAGCCACCTGAAGCAGAGGCAGAATTGGGGAATAAATAGCTATGTTCAAGTCCAGTAGCAGCTTAGAGACCAACTATATTTTCAGGGTATCAGCTTTTAAGAATCAAAGTTTTTTTTCTGGGCCCATGTCAATATGGTTTCAAGCATGATTACTGCATGGAAATGGTCTTGGTCACCCTGATGGTTGACCTTTATCAGAAGGTAGACAAGGGGGATACTACCCTGTTGATTTCCCTTGAGCAGCAGTGGCATAGGAGGTTAAGTGCTCGTGTATCTAATCTGGAGGAACCGGGTTTGATTCCCAGCTCTGCCGCCTGAGCTGTGGAGGCTTATCTGGGGAATTCAGATTAGCCTGTACACTCCCAGACATGCCAGCTGGGTGACCTTGGGCTAGTCACAGCTTCTCGGAGCTCTCTCAGCCCCACCCACCTCACAGGGTGTTTGTTGTGAGGGGGGAATGGGAAAGGAGATTGTAAGCCCCTTTGAGTCTCCTACAGGAGAGAAAGGGGGGAAATAAATCCAAACCACTCCTCCTCCTCCTCCTCCTCCTCCTCCTCCTCTTCTTCTTCTTCTTCTTCTTCTTCTTCTTCTTCTTCTTCTTCTTCTATCTTCTTCTTCTTCAGCTTGATTTCTTCTTCAAATGACCCAGATAACGTTCTGAATGGCAAAATATAATGGGCTCAGGGGTGTAAAAACAGTGTTATGGGAGAGAAGTTTCTACAGAACCCACCCCCCAAATGCTTCTAATCTGCTTTTTTTTTGCTGAACCCAGGTTAAAGTCACTAAATTAATGACTTCTTTCCTTTAACTCGAGTTTCACATGCTTCCTGCTTGTCTGTGCAAACTATGGCAAGCAGGAAGTGTTCTGTTCCCCCCACTCCATTGTGTAGGCAGTCACCACTTTGTGCCAGTAAGTTTGTGGGGGGATTCTCAGGTGGGGAGATTCTCAGCAGGATTCTTGGTGCATTTCACAGGGAAACAAAGCATTTCCTGTGCAGAAAATCCCACATCCTGTCACCAGGCTATCAGCGATCTCGGCCTTTGCACCCGGCAAGACAGGCAACACAGGTTCATTTAACCCGATTGTGTTACCTGTGCAGAAGGGACCAGTGAGAGCTCAGAAGAGCACTGACCTCTGTCCTTTCTGTGAAATTATGTCCTCTGTTTCAGTGGTTAAGAACTGGGCAAAAGAAAAAGACGAAGTGCAACTACATTCGGTGTGGGGTCACACCTCTGCCCCATCTCTATTATGGCTAGAATTCCACTTTATAAATGATGGAGCTCTCTTTTGGTCAGGAATCGTGCACAAGGACAAGTGGATGCGGTAATCCTAAACGTGCAGCTACAGTGTTGTCACTGCCTGGACTAGCATCCCTGTAGTAACTGGCTGTTGTGGGTTTTCCAGGCTGTGTGGGGAAACCTACAATAGCCAGTTGATTCCAGCTGTGACAGTACATCCCTTGATTATTATTTTTTTGCTTGATTTTTCTAATGGGAAGAGGCTGATCACATCTAAGAGCCCTAGTTCCTTTGGCTGGTTCTTACTTCTGATCACCAGAGTGCACATGAAGCACAGTGACACGCATCTAAGCCCTAATAGAATTAGAATTATAACTCTGCTTAGGACTTCAATGCTAATCTTGGAAAATTTTCCATCTTCTGGATCATACACATCACAAATCTTTATGTCTGAGAGGAGTGGTATAAAATAAAAAAATATAACAAGGAAAGACTTAAATTAATTTTCCACATTAGATATGGTCCCTCCTCTGTTGAAATGGGTCCCAACTCAACAATCTACCATGAAAGAGAAGAGGGTTTCATTACCAGGTATGCATTCAAATACTGGCCTCTGAAAATGTGAAAGGCTAACTTCTGACTTAACCGGGACCACTTCATTTCTTAGATTGAGAGCCCAGGAAGGAGCATTAATTCTGTCGTAAATAAACAGAAAGTTGGTGCCGTTATAAGAACAAGACATTCATGGAGCACAGGCCCTGAAGCATAGCTGAGGCGTCACATTCAAAATATGCGCTGTCAGTCTTGAAGTCTCCAACAGTTTTTAACAAAGCTTTCCTATGTGTGAGGCTTTGGGCAAATGATGAATAAAACAGGTTGAACTGAAATGTTATGGGGTTGCCAGAAGCCAGATAAAATTGCTCCGGAGCTCAGAATGTTGCAGATATATTTGGGGGGCCCATTAGGTCTCTTTCCCGCCATTCATTTTCCCTTCCTCTTTTTTCTCTCCCCCCCCCCCACTTCGTGGCTCCATTCCTCTTCCCACCCACTGTCATGTATTCCACCCAAGTGAATGACGAGTGGCTGTTCTGGCATTCGTTTTAGCTCTACCCATGCTGGAGGTACAGAAAGGAGTACTCACAATGGCCGTCCTGTTTCCTCCAATGTCTCATCCATTAGGAAATGGAGAAGGCAGAGGTCTCCTGGGTGACCTTCCATCTCCTTTTAGAAATAATAATCAGGGAGTGGAGCACAACTCTTCTTGGGATTCTTTTGATTTCCATTGGTGCCAGCTGTTGGCAAAAAGAGGCAGGCTATACTCAGTGGTGGGATCCAAAAATTTTAGTAACAGATTCCCATGGTGGTGGGATTCAACTGTGGTGTAGCGCCAATGAGGCTGGGTGGGGCACGATGGGGGCATGGCCAAGCATTCCAGGGGCGGGGCATTCCTGGGCGGGGCTGCGGCAAGGACGCAGCCGCTGTGCCGGTCCTTGGGCGGGAAACAAATGCACGCAGGCGCAGGCTGCCACACACGCCGGTGCACCTCCTGCTAGACTACTTCAAGTTCTGCGCACTACTGCTGAGAGGAGGGGCGTAACTAAGGCAAAAATCATGTGGCAAAATCCCCAATTAGTAACCCCTTCTCGGCACACACAAATACTTAGTAACCTACTCTCAGGAACCTGTGAGAACCTGCTGGATCCCACCTCTGGCTATAGTGCTGCTCAGTATCCCTGTTTTCAGGAAATGGGACAGTGCCTAAAAGCCTCTGCAACACTGCAGAGATGACCTCCTTCTGTTTCCTGATGATTGGGTATCTGGGAGCAGTGGAGCAATAGTCTTTTGCTCTTCCTCTACCACGTCAGTACTGCCATTACTTAGAAGAGTATGAAAGAGTTGTATTCCATTGTTATCGACCAAGAACCTTCTCCCATTGGCAAGTCAGATGAGTATTGTCAATGAGCCCTTTTATAGGCCGTGGACATTTGCAGATACCTGAGCATGGCGACTCTTGATACCAGTCCTTCTTCACAGTCTGGCCATTCCTGTCTTAAGACCTTGAAGATATGGGTTGTGTATTTACTAATTTCCCTTGACATTTGTGCGTGGCTAAATTATAACTACCTGCCAAACTCTGTGTTGGATTCCAAAATGGTCTGACACTTCCAACCACACCAATTCCCATGAATTGACATTTTAATGACTTGAAAGAAAAAGTGTGGCCGAGAGAGAGGCTAAGGCCCTTTCCGCACAGCAAATGCACAGTGGGCTGCAGTCAGAAAAAAATAACCCACTTTCCTGTTTTCGCGTTCGCATTCATCCACGCAGGCAGCGATTGGAGCCCACAGAAACAATGCGGGTTGTTCTCGCACCTTCGCATGGAGGCACATCTATTTTTTTTATTTACCTCCCACCTATGCGTAGTTACACAGGCATGCACAAAGGAACCCCCACAGCTATGCTGACGTCTCATGATACCACAATACGACCATCTGCACCTGTGGAGCTACGCAGATTTAAGCCGTGAATTTTTTTAAAAGGAAAGCGCAGCCAAATAAAGCACCTCCTGCCTGGCCATTTGCTCACAAGCAGGTGCAACCTGGGATTTTTCAAAATACTCACAAATAGCACGATTAAAAAAATGGTTTAGAAGAAGAAGAAGAAGAAGAAGAGTTTGCATTTATATCTCCCCTTCCTCTCCTGAAGGAGACTCAAAGGGACTTACAATCTCCTTGCCCTTCCCTCCTCACAACAAACACCCTTTGAGGTAGATGGGGCTGAGAGAGCTCCGAGAAGCTGTGACTAGCCCAAGGTCACCCAGCTGGTGTGTGTGGGAGTGCCCAGGCTAATCTGAATCCCCCAGATAAGCCTCCACAGCTCAGGCGGTAGAGCTGGGAATCAAACCCGGTTCCTCCAGATTAGATACACAAGCTCTTAACCTCCTACGCCACTGCTGCTCCTGTTATTTTAGGAGAAATAACACAGGGCAGACTCACTTTAGGGGCAGGATCTGTGTGAAGGAACCCCCCACAATGGATTTTCCCCCCATTCTAAATCCGTGTTTGATGATCCGTGCGGAGTGGGCCTCGGTGTAGTTGGTGTGGTGCTTGGTCAGTCTTTCAGCTAATAAGGAAATGGAGTTCAGCCTCCGATCTTGGTGGATAACAATTTTGCCTCAGGCAGCACAGTTGTGTTCTTTTGACCCACATAACGGCATCATTGTGCGTAACAAAATGTTAGCAGCTTGTCCGGCCAGTATATGGCTGGCCTGGGTGGAGGAGATTGTGATCGCTAGATTTATATGGTGATTAGTTCAGATGGAGGTTTGTCATGGTGCATTTAAGAGAAGTCATAGAGCCGTGGTGGCGAACCTTTGGCACTCCAGATGTTATGGACTACAATTCCCATCAGCCCCTGCCAGCATGGGAATTGTAGTCCATAACATCTGGAGCTGATGGGAATTGTAGTCCATAACATCTGGAGTGCCAAAGGTTCACCACCACTGTGTAGAGTTATTGCTCACCATGGACATGATGGCAAAAAAAATGTGTTGACTCTTGAGTGTGCTTTATACAAACCCAGCAACTACCTTTGAAGAACATTGTAGCTGCATTCAATTGATGTCAGGTAAAGAGAATTTGCTCCCATCCTGTTGTGCCAAACTTTGGCAAGTGACCCTTGTATGTGGCCTAGGGTTGCCAACCCCGGGGGGTTGGCAAATTTGTGGAGATTTGGGGGTGAAACCCAGGGAGGGGCAGGGTTTGGGGAAGGACCTCAGTGGAATATAATGCCATAGATTTCACCTTCAAAGCTGCTGGTACACAGATTCCCTCCTCCTCCCCCCCCCTTTCCTTTTTGAAGCAGAGAAGCTTGCACTGTTTATCTTGTTGAAGGTTGACATATCCTCTAGTATAAATACCTAGGAAGTTATTGCAAGCTAGAGTCTGACCAGGTGAAAAGAAAGTGCAGGCTTAAAAAAGATTCTAAAGAAAGTGCATAGAACTCATGAAGTGTCTAGAGGTCACCAGCTGGTATTTATCATTACCAGCAGTGGCGTAGTTGCTAAGAGCAGGTGAACTCTGATCTGGAGGAACCGGGTTTGATTCCCAGCTCTGCTGCTTGAGTTGTGGAGGCTTATCTGGGGAATTCAGATTAGCCTGGGCACTCCCACACATGCCAGCTGGGTGACCTTGGGCTAATCACAGCTTTTCGGAGCTCTCTCAGCCCCACCTACCTCACAGGGTGTTTGTTGTGAGGGGGGGAAGGGCAAGGAGATTGTAAGCCCCTTTGAGTCTCCTACAGGAGAGAAAGGGGGGATATAAATCCAAACTCCTCCTCCTCCTCCTCCTCCTCCTCCTCTTCTTCTTCTTCTTCTTCTTCATATTATAAGCAAGAAACAAATGCAAAATAAAGAACCAGTAAAGATAAGCCTACATGAATTATCAGTGGAGAGGACAGAGGATCATTCACATAAAATGTCAAACTGCCAGCAGATGGCATTCACAAATGCAGAGTTACTGGTCTTACTCTCCATATAGACATATGGTCACTTCTTATGGGTTCTGGAACATGAAGATCTACTGTTAGAATGCAAACTGAATGGCTTTTGGTGAGTTCAGCAAATCATTTTTAAAAATCTGAAAGACTCTGGAGAAAAACCTAATTCAGCAGGAAAAGAAAATGCATACGATATACTAAGGTTTAGTTATATTCCTCAAATTGTAAAATTATAAATAAAGCTTTCTGCCTTCTCCCTATCATTCTCTAGAGTTCTATCTCTTGGCATGTAAATTCTCTCCATGCGTGATAAATTAATGACATTAAAATGTTTAAATTTTAAAGAAAGTTTATTTACTTCATTTATATTGATTCCTTTACAGCATTTTCTCCTTCCCCTTCCAGAATTGCTCTTATTGAAAAAATATTTTTTTCTCATGTTCAGCTGAAATCTCCTGGATCTAAACTGGTCATGGAGCAACAAAGAACAAACTTTTGCCAGTTCTGTATGATTGCCCATCAGGAACTTTAAAAGAGCTAACTTGTTCCCATCAATTTTTTTCCCCTTCATGGTAAATGTAACCAATCTATTCAAATTCTCTTCATAAGATTTTGACAACTTGGGACTAAATGGAACTTTTTATTCTGTGTGACTTGGATATGATGCTTTATTAATCAACTTAAAATAAATCACATTGGCCTTTTTTGCAAACAGATCATCCTGTTGATTCATGTTCAGCTTGGGGATCAACCAGTGGTGGGATCCAAAAATTTTAGTAACAGGTTCCCATGGTGGTGGGATTCAAACTGTGGCGTAGCGCCAATGGGGCTGGGCGGGGCACGATGGGGGCGTGGCTGGGCATTCTGCGGGTGGGGCATTCCTGGACAGGGCTGTGGCAAGGACGCAGCCACTGCGCCGGTCCTTGGACGGGAAACGAATGCACGCAGGCGCAGGCTGCCACGCATGCCGGCGCACCTCCTGCTAGACTGCTTCAAGTTCTGCGTGCTACTGCTGAGAGGAGGGGCGTAACTAAGGCAGAAATCACGTGGCAAAATCACCAATGAGTAACCCCCTCTCGGCACACACAAATAATTAGTAACCTACTCTCGGGAACCTGTGAGAATCTGCTGGATCCCACCTCTGGGATCAACTGTCATCCTATGGTCTTCTTCTCATAAGTTGCCATCAGAGATCCCCCATACCCATGTCTTTCGTTCTTTTTATCTTACTTAGTGTTCCCAGCTCTCCTGCTACGACAGGAGACCTCCTGCTGGCAACCCCTACTGTCACTCTGTCAGCCAGTGGGAGAAAAATAAATGTAAAAACCTCCATCAGTGCAACAGTGTTCCATCATTTCTGGGGAAAGCCCAGAAACAACATCATTCCTCTCTAGGAATCATGAGAAACTCTATGGTTTTACCACAGAGTTTCAAGCCGTTCTTAGAGCACAAATATGTTATTTCCAGACTTTCAAGCAAGCATACAGAACTTAGGTTCAGAAAAAGAACACCAGCTGTAAACAGATACAAAAAGTGAACCCAACAGGAAACACCCAACATGCAAAATTTAATGTAGACAACACTGTGCTATATGTAATACGGTTTACAAGGCTGTCTATTTGTGTGCGGCCCACAAGCATGTGAGGCTTGCTCTGGTCTTGCTGCTAGGTATGTGGAACAGAAAATAACAGGGTACACTTGTCCCGATTATCAATGCTGTCCTTGCTACATGTAGAGAATTTTTCAGCTGTTCAATGCATGTAAAAACTCAATCAGGCTAAGCTACACTTGGATGATTCTCTAGTGTAGATAATTGCAAAGAAAGCTGATGAAGGGGCTTAGACCAGAGGTGGGATCCAACCAGTTCTCACCACTTCTCTAGAAGTAGTTACTAATTTTTTCTGTGTACCAAGAAGGGGTTACTAAAGCAACCTCCCTGGCCAAGAGGGACTGGAGGTGCGTGTGTGCGGCGGCGCCACTGTTTGAATCCCACCACCATCGGAACCTATTATTAAAATTTTTGGATCCCACCACTGGCTTAGACCCCACAAAACAAGGAATTTTGGAAGACTGATTGGTGTTCTCATTCTATCTTCAGTCACTTCCAGAAGGCACACTTTCCCCTGGGAATGACAATGTAAATGATGAATGTACCTGGGTGATTATTGTCCGTTACCCCATTCTAGCAGTACACGTTCCTTGCATGCTTGTGGGCTGTACTTCCCTACTCCCCCCAGAAGTGATGCAACATTGTCATGCTAACGGTGCCCACCCCACCATGTCCCTGTCCCCAAGACTCTTGCTGGTTGCCAGTAGTCTTACTGCATCTTTCAGCAGTGTATTTATGGGCCCGGTTCTTCTTTTTTCCCTTTTACTTGATAACAGTAAAATCACCCCAACTGAAAGCGTTCTGTCTTTGGATTATTCTCAGTGCTGCAAAATAGTTGTAAAGTTGCTCAAAAACATACTGTTGGGGAGACTCAACTGTCAACACTTCCACAGAGCTTTCTGAGCAGGCCTCAAGCCTGTTAAATTCCACCCGCTCCGCAATCCTTGCTTGTTCTCTCAGCATCCATACATCTCCTGTATCCCACTGGGTAAGCTTAATAGTTTCCTGTCTGTTTGCCCTTTGCTTTCTTCTCCAGTTAGCTATAAATTCTGCCTTGCCTTGACAAGGTGTAATTTTACAGCACCAAAAATAATACTTTAAACAAAATTCCACAAAGCAACAGGGAAGAACCTGTTGCGAAGGAAAAGTTGAGCCAGTCTTCCTTCCACAGAAAGGTGAATGTCGAGACGCCCTGCTTATAACCAAGCCTGCAATCTTCACAAGGCAACCTTCCCTTTCCTCCACTCCCCGCATCCTGTGAACAAGCAACAATTTTCAGTGAGTAAAAACTGCCAATTTGGGGCAATTGACATCAGCAGCTTTTCAAGAGAGGAGTTTTCAGTCCTGTTCAGTACTCATTTTAGTACTTATCGTAGAAATTAGGATATTTGTACATTAATTCAAAAAGTGATGCCAATTTAAATCAAGGGTTTTTTTTTAATCCCAAGAAACTGGTAAACATTTATATTTAACAGCACTCTTAGAATAACCCCTTAAACACCTCCCCAGCTTTGTGTGTGCGTTTGCTCTGCATGTATGGAAAAGCGTCAAGAACGTGTCCCCTAACTTCGCTCACAGGCTGAGCGTTTTTGCCAAGGGTCTATTCATGTCCAAGTTATAAACCATGAAAGATGAGGCTGCATAATGGAAAAAAAATAGCGTGCCATGAAGTAGCAGGCTATAAAAACACCGACTTTGGCAAATCACTTACAA
Organism: Sphaerodactylus townsendi; assembly: GCF_021028975.2. Lineage (NCBI taxonomy): Eukaryota > Metazoa > Chordata > Lepidosauria > Squamata > Sphaerodactylidae > Sphaerodactylus > Sphaerodactylus townsendi. The sequence goes on along the minus strand of NC_059435.1, from coordinate 59,401,651 downwards.
GCTCCGTGTGATTTGCCAATGGGAACATGATGATGATGCCCTGCGTTTAACTGGTTCATATCTCAGCGGGAGGCTTTATGTGCCTCTGAAATAGAGGTAAAGATGATCTCATCATCGCTGCTGTCTATGTTTGCTGCCAGAATGTTTGAAGACTGAAATTAGCTACATTCAAACAAGTGCATTTGCCAAATTACCTGGAATACCTGAGTCACTGCACAATTTGCACATTCCGGAGGCCCTAGAAATCTGGTGGCACCACAAAAAAAATAGGAACCTTCCAACAGCTCACAAAAGATTCTAGGGCCCAAACAACACATTACAGTTTCAACATGTAGGGTTAAAGTTCTGAGTGATGGGCTATATGCACATGAGAACCCCAATTCAGGTCAGGGAAATGGCACAGAGAGGAAAGCCAAAGGTTAGAATGAGGCGAGAGACCTCTTGCTGGCAACCCGCTGTTCCACTGTTGCTCCTTTGGGCAGCATGGGGAGAAAATGCCAGTGTCATGCATGGCATGATGTCACCACTGGGGAAAATCCAACATTTAATCAGGCTACTCTAGGAATCATTTCCAGTGTTTCTCGGAGTGGTGTGATGTAACTTCCAGTTTTCCCCATAGGTGACATCATACCCCATGTCCCCACCCCTCTATCTCCCGCTGGTTGCCAGCCATTGGTTGGCATCCTATCAAAGTTCCTTCTCCAATGGCGGTCCCAATCCAAATTGGGCTCCAGTATGCTTGGGAAATTAGTTCCCCCTGCTCCTGATGTCTGACTGTTGGCATCAAAGTCAGGTTGGAGGAATCCCGAGTCTGTGAGCTTACATACTGCAAAAAATACTGTATGGTGTGATTTGGGTAGGGTTTCCATCCATCCTCAAGCAGATTTGGGGGTGCTTTGGGGGAAGGTGGAGTTTCAGGAAGGGAGGGAACTCTATAGGCCTGTGATATATCTGCCTTGCAAAACCGCATTTCTTTCTCCAGGGGAACTTGTCTGTGAATTTGAGGGTATGAATTCAGATTTGCCAGACAGAAGAAAGTGGCAATCTAGATGAAGCTAAAAGCTGGATTTTTATTTTATTTTTTTTGCTTTGTGGAGGGGACTTTTTTGACTTTCCCATGTAAGGGCACAGGTTTTTTTTAAAAAAAAATTAGGGCCATTCACAAAGCTGGAATGGGCATTAAAAAAACATTTAAACTTACCTTGGCTGGTGCTCTGCTGGGTTGCCGGTGGGGGGGGGGGGTCCTGCTAGGCTGGCAAAGGCTGGCAAAGGCAAAACCTTTGCTGGATTGCTCTGGAAGAAAAAAATCTGTTGCCTTTTCCCTGCCCTGTAACTGGTTTCCAGGAGGGAAGGGGAGAGGGATCTTAAAGGGACAACTAGGAGAACTTATGTCAGCTTTCCTATCTGGCCAATGGCCAATTTTTGCTAGGCTGCTGCAGTCCATATGGATTGCAGCAACCTATAAAGTGGGGAGAACGGAAGTGGGGACAGAAAGTTAGAGTGGCCTATAGGATTCCTGGTTAGGGGCCACATTTTCCAGTATGAGTATTCAACTTTTTTCTAGCTCTTTTGAAAATGTTCAGGTCTAATAAACCTGAATCCAAAAAATATCAGGGGGGAAATGGTGCAGCTGGAGATAAGATGTCATTCTGAGGGAATTCTAGGCTCCACCCAGAAGTTGGCAAGCCCTTGATCCTGTAGCAGAGGCTTGGTCTACAGCACTAGCAGATGAGAAAAAGCTCCCATTTCCATCCTGGGAAATACCTGTTTCTGCCAGACTTATTAAAGGAGCAGCAGTGGCGTAGGAGGTTAAGAGCTCGTGTATCTAATCTGGAGGAACCGGGTTTGATTCCCAGCTCTGCTGCCTGAGCTGTGGAGGCTTATCTGGGGAATTCAGATTAGCCTGTACACTCCCACACACATCAGTTAGGTGACCTTGGGCTAGTCACAGCTTCTCGGAGCTCTCTCAGTCCCACCTTCCTCACAGGGTGTTTGTTGTGAGGGGGGAAGGACAAGGAGATTGTAAGCCCCTTTGAGTCTCCTGCAGGAGAGAAAGGGGGGATATAAATCCAAACTCTTCTTCTTCTACTCTTCTTCTTAAAGGTGCCAGTGCGTCTTTCAGGTCAGTTGTAACCTCAGTCACACATTAAGTGAAGAAGGAACAAACTGAAGGAGTGAGCCACAGGCTAGCATGTGTCGCCAAATATTTTTAAAATCCAACACCAAACTACGCGTTTCTGTACAAAATCCCATTTATATGACCTCCCTCAGTAATTTCATTGTCACATGTCTCAGTCCCACACTATTGACTTTGGGCTAAATCCAAAATTCAGTCTAGCTTTGCATTTTCTACATTTTGCTGATTATTTTTCAGTGGAACTAAAAGTGCTTAAATGTTTTTGGATTGAGTCAGTGGTGGGATTCAAATAATTACAACTGGTTGTTTACAAGCACCATTTTACCAACCGGTTCTGCCAAAGTAGTGCGAACCTGCTGAATCCCACCGCTAGATTGAGTCCAGGAGAGCTAGCGTAGGAGTCAGAAACTGGCCCAAATTCACTGTCTTTAGTTTAGGAATAACCAAAATACCATCCCAACCTGTTTCTTGAGGATTCTTCGCATAACTAGCATTATATAGAACTGCCGGGAGTAAGGCATATAGCGCTGTGCTGATATTTCATTGAAACTACAGGAACAAGTTGCACATTTATGATAGGCTTCCTCAGGGGCATCATCAGTGGTGGGATCCAAAAATTTTAGTAACAGGTTCCCATGGTGGTGGGATTCAAACTGTGGCGTAGCGCCAATGGGGCTGGGCGTGGCCCGACAGGGGCGTGGCCCAGGCATTCCAGGGGCAGGGCATTCCTGGGCGGGGCTGTGGCAAGGATGCAGCCGCTGCCCCGGTCCTTGGGTGGGAAACGAATGCACGCAGGCACAGGCTGCCACGCACGCTGGTGCAACTCCTGCTAGACTGCTTCAAGTTCTGCGTGCTACTGCTGAGAGGAGGGGCGTAACTAAGGCAAAAATCACGTGGCAAAATCACCAATTAGTAACCCCCTCTCGGCACAAACAAATAATTAGTAACCTACTCTCGGGAACCTGTGAGAGCCTGCTGGATCCCACCTCTGGGCATCATTCTTCTAATTTGGTACCAAACATGATACTGATTTGGAAGACTGCAAGCACTCCTTCCTGAACCTCACTTTTGCCTTGGGACAATCAGCAGGTTGACAACTTTGACATTATTACAGGTTAAAGTAAAATTTGTGGGACTGCCTTGAATATCTTGGGCCCTTTCCACGCAAGTCTTTTAAAAACGTTTTGAGGCAGGAAATAAAACGTTTCATCCATGGAGTTCTGCATTGTTTTTGCCCCAAATGTTTTATTTCCAGCCTCAAAACATTTTAAATGAATCCCCCTTTTAAAACGATTCTCTAAATGAACATTTCGAAAACGTCTTCAGTTTCTGCGTGATCTGTTGATTAAGTTTCCCATGCTTCTCTGCTTCCCTGAAGCTCCTCCATGGCGCCATTTTCTGAGCTTACTCAGTTTCCCCTTGCCTGGTTATTAGGAGCATTTCTCTATTTCTCTTTTTATTTTTGAGGGGGCCAATCTTCAAAGCATCAAGTATACGAGAAGTCTAGAATTCAGCATGAGGCTATCAAGCACTGAAGCATCAATTCAACACAGAACTAAAAAATGGGAGGGACCACATAATGGCAACCAGGAATTGTTTTGAGGGACTTAGCGCGGACACACATCATTGTTAAAGGGGGAATTGAAATTTTTTTTATAAAAACATTTTAGGGGATTTATATGGAAAGAAGCACTGAATGTGCAGCTGCGCAGTAGCTCTCGTGGCGGAGCTTCATGTCCTTGCATTGGTAGCGTTTCATTTCTTTGCCTTAACGCAGATTTTGCCTCTACCTGGTAGGTGAGATTCATTTTATCCAGAGTCACGGATGGTTGGATCAGGTCATTAAATGATGTGAATGGGGAACTATGTCTTCCATACGGCTGTGTAAAAATATGCGTGCGTGAAATAACGTCAATAACACAGACCTATGCAAACACCAACAGACTTTTTTTGAAAAACAAACATGGAGTATTTATTTATAATTACTAGCAGACTGGTTGATTTGCTCACTGTTTATTTATGCCATTGGTTGCTAAGTAGAGTGCAGTGATGACAGATCTATAAGTGAGAAGGGAGGGAGAATGTGGGGCTGTCACTGGGCTTTTAAAAAATGTGCATGTGTGATATCCTGCTGTTTCCTCTATACTGCACTGAACTGAACCTTGCATTTTGAATAACCAAATAATCTGATATACAGACTTGAACTCATCAACAGATGAACAGAAATTCAGCTCCCTGGCCACAAGCAGTGTCCATGTTTGAGCATCCCTAATGTAAGGTGAACTCTGACCTGGATAGTCCAGACTAGCCTGATCTCATCAGATCTCAGAAACTAAGCAGGGTCGGCTGTGATTAGTACTTAGATGGGAGACCACTAAGAAAGATCAGGGTTGCTGCACAGAGGCACCTCTGAATTTCTCCTGCCTTGAAAAATCTATGAGGTCTCCATAAGCTGGCTGTGACTTGATGACACTTTCCCATACCAATGTAACATATGCCTATTGGCATCTATCATCATCGTTGTCATCGTCATCATCATTGTTACCATCATCACCATTATCAGAAGAGGTGGTCTTGTAAATACACTGGTCCCGGACTGTTAAGGGCTTTAAATGTTAGAACTAAACCTTAAAAACATAAGAGACGTTCTGGATCAGACAAATGGCCCATCTTCTCCAGCATTCCAATCGTGGTCAACAGAGGCGAAGCTCCAAGGCAAGCCGGGGCTGATGTGGCCTGGCACACGCTTTGCAGGCAGGCATGGCTAGGACGCTCCCGGGCTGCCTCAGCGCTCTGCATTTATGAGGGCATGGCAAGGGCAGAGGATGCACCAGTGCACCAGGCGCTTTCCCCCCTCGTTCCGTCCCTGGTGATCAACCAGATTTAACATTTATGCTAGGGCCTCCCTCTGCGATTGCCCCCCTTCCCCAGCACCTAGCATTCAAGAGGCATGTACAGACAGCCATCGGGGGACCTGTCCTCCTTGAACTTAATCCCTTTTAAAGCCACGTAAACTTGAAACTATCTCTACAGCCAGTGATTTCCACAATCATACACTATGTGAAACAGCTACCTCTCAGCTCTTCTGAAATGACTGCCTCTCAGCTGAGAATCATGGAGTTGGGAAGGTTCATACAAAACATCTAGCCCAACCCCCTGCTCAATGCAGGATCAGCATCCTGGACAAGTGTTCGTCCAGTGGCTGCTTGAAGGCTGCCAATGAGAGAGGGAGCTCACCACCTCCTTAGGCAGCCAGTGCTGAACTTCATTGGTTGCTTCCAGATTTTGATATTGTGAGACCAAGGGCAGTAAATGCTGTACACTCTCTCCACGTCATGTATTGTTTTATACATTTCTATCATGTTTCCATGCCTTTTTTAAATATATGTTTTTAAATATAGATATTTATATATTTTTTATTTATTTTACATATTTATATATATATTTTTATTTATTTTACATACATTTTTATATATATATATATGATCATGGACCATTTTATTTTATACATATATATAATAAAATGGTCCATGCTCATTAGATTTCATTCTGGCAAGTGCTTCTCCATCTCCATACAAGGAGAGACGCAAACTTCATCCCGTCATCTGCCCACAGCCATTGGCAGATCCAGTCTGGAGATCCAGACCTGAGGCGTTGTGCTCTTGGCAATCCTGTCTTGTGATCAGCTTGCTGGGCTTTACTACAGATCTACACAGACTTTGCAACACCGATAAGGTTTTCTTCTTAGAAATAATCAAGAAACAAAGCTGATCCAACCCTGTTATCAAAACTGGTGTTATCTAAGTGGGGGTCCCTCCTTGGCAAGGTTTGGCTTCAGCAGGGACAGTTGCTGCCAAAGATTTATAACTTAATTCCCTACTTGGAAACAAAGGAGCAAATAGCTGCATGTCATACATTGAGTTGAAACATAACAGATTATATAGTTTCTTCAGTTTCTGAAGGATTTCACAGAGGTGGGGGAGAAAATTCTATTAACTTTCTTTTTATGATTACCAGCAGGGTAATGTGGGGAGAATTATCTCTTCCATTAATAAGGTCCAGAGGCCCCCAAAGCCCAAATATCAGCTCTGGAGCTTTGTTCAGAGGACTAACTGTTTCCTTTCCCTCATAAAACGCCTATCTCCATTAATCTATGTTTATTTTCCTTCTGCTTTTTTAATTTGCTTAATGGACTTCAGCCGAAGTCCCTCCTAGCATGCAGAGGAAAGTAAACGCTGCTAAATCCCTTGAGATTTAATAGTCACAGTTAAGCACTTCTCTGGATTATTTTGTCTGACTTTCATCTTTGCTGCTTGTGAGAGGATGGTGGTGAAGTACTCCAGCCCTAACCCCATGACTTAAGAGCCTGGGAATGAAGTGCCTAGATTGGCTCAAGATTATTCCCCCGCTGTCTCCCTCCCACCATAAAAGCAAGCTAGACTATCGATACAGAAATTGGATTCATTTGTCCATCATCTCCCCCCACCTACCCAAGTTTGGGCCTAATTCACACAGCCAGGCAATGCTGAGGTGGTAGAATGACCTGCACAAGTATATTTTTATTTTATTTTTATTTTATTATACTTATAGGCCGCCTATCCCCGAAGGGCTCAAGGCGGCTTCCAACATGGCTGTTACATAGACAGCAATCAACAACATAAAATACTAAAATCACTAAAACCTAAGAACTAAGCAGCATAGACTGTATAGACTGTCGATACAAAATCGTGGAATGTTCTATATTTATTTAATTTGCAGAATTGATGCCTTGCTTTTCTGTTTTCATCACGATCACCAAGCCAACGAATAGATTTTAAAATATGCATAATAAAAGCAAAGCACATCTTGAAAAACATTACAGCCAAACAAAACCACAGCCATTTGTGCATGCACCATTTACCACATGGCTGTTTACTTCCCAGTAGGTTTTCCCCATGGTTTTTTTTTTGTTTACACATATTAGATTCTCCCCTCGTGAAGTGTCCCTAGCCAAGCCAGTCCGCCATTTTGACTGCCCACCACTTTCTTGTTCTTTCTGTGGAACCTCCATTTGGGAAGGTTGCTTGCCACCTTTTTGGTTTTTCGTTTTATTTTGCTGCCTTTGGTCTAGTGCAGGGGTGTCAAACTCACGGCCCTCCAGATGTTCATGAACTACAATTCCCATCAGTCCCTCCCATCATGAGCATTGGCTATACTGGCAAGGGCTGATGGGAATTGTAGTTCATGAACATCTGGAGGGCCATGAGTTTGACACCTGTGGTCTAGAGTTACTTTGCTAGATCATGTAAATTTCATGTACATTTCAAGAGTCTATTGCTCCAGCAATAGGCCTTCAGTGTAAAAATAATTTTAAATTAGTTTTTTTTAAGCCTTCTGATCATTTGGAAATGGTAGCCTTTGTTTGGAGCTCAACATACTGCAAAAAAAAAAAAAATCCAAAATCCAAACTGCACTACCATACAGACCATACACACATTTAAAGGGATGTTTTTGTTTGCACAGCTGGAAATCAAATGGCATAAATAGATCTGATTGCAAACAAACAATCATTTTACTGTTTACCTACAAAATAATGTTTCTCATTTTATTTCTTTTACATAAATACTCGTACATAAATACTTGTTGAAGTTTTGCCTCTGTAGAGAAGCAATAATAAGTCCTCTTGGTATCTGTTCGCTAGTTCCACTGGGATAGATGGCAACCTTTTTCTGGCTGTCATAACAAGGGGAGAGGAAAGGAGAGAGGATGCAAAGAAAAGTCCTGTTGATAACCATCTTTAGAGTTTCTGCTGCTCTGTTAGCTCAACTATTTGCGATCCAGGATCCTGCTGTGCCTCCCAGAAAATTCTACATCCCCCTCTAAGTCATTTCCTGGAAACTGCTGTGCGCTTCCTTCCTTCTACATCCTTCTCACATATTCCCAGATAAATGTCACCATTTGCATTTGGAAATTTTTAATCCAAAGATCAGCTTCCTGTTAGACTGTCATTTAATAGGTCAGGCACACATTAAGTCAGGCAGCCCATGTCAGTTGGGACATTGGGCTTCGTCGCTGTTGTAAAAAGTCTCAATCTCTGGGCCCAGCACAAGCGTGGAAATGCCCCCTGCCTTTCTGGGCCCATTCTAAACATAACTTCTTCTATGGCTTGATTTCTTTTTAGCAGAAGTACTTGCACACAATAGGGCAGTGTATGTGACATGTATTATGTGTGGTCCTTGGATGTGGGCATGCATTTGGGTCACAAAGCCATTTATCATCGTCAGCAGTATTGGGAGGGGCCGTGGCTCATTGGTAAAGCATTTGCTTGGCATGCTGAAAGTCTCAGGTTCAATGCCTGGCACCTGCAGTTAAAAAGACCAGATAGTAGGTGATGTGAAATGCCTCTGGCTGGAGTCCTGGACAGCCACTGCCAGTCTGTAAAGACAATAGTGACTTTGATGGGCCAATGGGCTGGTTTGGTATAAGGCAGCTTCACATGTGTGTATCCAGTAAAAGGTCCGATTACCTGCCTGCAACAGGGAGGGATGTCCTGTGAAAATTTGGGGGTGATCCGTCCAGCAGCTTCTGAGGGAGACCATCAGGGACAAACACACTGTTAGATTTTATATATATATAGATTAATACCCCCTTTTTTCTCCCCACAGGGATTCAAATCAGCTTACAGCACTGTTCTTTTTTCCTCCATGTTATCTTCACAACAGCCCTGGGAAGTAGATTAGATTGAGGGAGAGTGAGTGGTCCCAGATCACCCGTATGTCTCCATAGCAGAGACGGGATTTGAATCTGGGCTTCCCAAATCCTCGACTAACCTTCTAACCACAGCGCCACTCTGGCTATATGTTACTTTGTTGAAACCTGTATATAGTCCCTCCAGCGTTGCATGATAGACAGGCGGATAATTTCCCCAAGTATTATTTTTTAAATAAAGCATTTCTAAAGACTGTACGCCAAAGTCAGATATGCCTTTATCTGTTCATCTCTGGAACTGTGAGCCAGACTCACAATACATATAATCTTAAAAACAGATAGGGAATCTGTTTTGCATTCCAAAATGCTGACAATTTTCTTTTACATTAAATATATTTATATGGCCCCTTTATTCAATTGTATTTAAATTTATTTATTTAAAAGATTCCCATCTTGCCTTATGGTGTGTCTGATACAGGTGCCAAATTTTTACAACTATTTTATGGAAGGAGATGATCTTCCTGCAAGCTCTGTTTGTGTGTGTGTGTGTGTGTGTGTGTGTGTGTGAGAGAGAGAGAGAGAGAGAGAGAGAGAGAGAGAGAGAAGCGTGTGTGGCCAGAATATGAAGTAGAATTTTACGGTGTGAGCCGTGTGACTCAGTGTTGTTTTTGGATTTCAAAATATTTGGGGCTGGGCTTTGCAGCAGTGTTACATTCATGAGGCGTGCCGGGATGATCTTTGCCGGCGCGTAGCGAGGTGTCAGTGGTAATATAGTTTTCCAGCTCTGTCAATCAGCCGAATTTCAACTAGTATCTGGCAGCTACCAGATCTTCAGATAAAAGGAACACGTTTTTATTTGCAAAACAATAGAACAAACACCCATTAAGAATTGGGTAACTCAATCCAATAAATGATTTTATTCTGATTAAGGTTTTCCGGAGGCTGGTTGGAGCAAGAGAGCTGGGGGAAAAGAAGGTCACACTTCAGAATTTGTCATCCCAGTTTATATTTTAAGGTAGAATTTTCCAGTGTTTTGAAGCAAATGTCAGTTTATGGGCGGGTGAGGGCCAGGACACATGAAGCAGCCTTATAACGAGGCCCCTTCCGCACATGCAGAATCATGCACTTTCAATCCACTTTCAATCCACTTTGCAGCTGGAGTTTACTGTGTGGAACAGCAAAATTCACTTGCAAACAATTGTGAAAGTGGTTTGAAAGTACATGATTCTGCATGTGCGGAAGGGGCCTGAGTCAAGTCAGAGACTCATCAACGTTTGTTTTATCTACTCTGACTGGCAGAAGCTCTCCAAGGTCTCAGATGGAGGCCTTTCACATCTCCTACTACTTGATTCTTTTGCTAGGGCAGTGGTGGCAAACCTTTTCAAGACGGAGTGCCCAAATTGCAACCCAAAACCCACTTATTTATCGCAAAGTGCCAACACGGCAATTTAACCTGAATACTGAGGTTTTAGTTTAGAAAAAACGGTTGGCTCCAAGGCATGCATTACTTGGGGGGAAGCTTGGAGGTAGCTTTGCTTTGAAGCAAAGTTTGGTGGTAGCTTTGCTTTGAAGCAACCATGCAACTCTTCCAACTGGTGAATCATGACCCTAGGAGCATTTACTCAGAAGCAAGCCCCATTGCCAGCAACCGAGCTTACTCCCAGGTAAAGGATTATGCTTTAGTTTTTCGCATGAAAATCAGTGGGGTTTAACAGCGCTTAACAGGGTTACCTGCACTGCTTCCCCAAAACTAGGTTTTAAGTTTAATGCTAATAATCGAGCCCAGCTGCCCAGGCCAGCCTAGATGTGTGTGTGGGGAAGGGGAGGCGACTCTGTTTGTGCGTGCCCACAGAAAGGGCTTCGATTGCTGCCTCTGGCACCTGTGCCATAGGTTCACCACCACTGTGCTAGGGATTAAAACTGGGACCTTCTGCATGCCAAGAAGATTCACTACCATTGAGCCACTGCCATGGCCCTGCCCATGAGGCCTGGGGGAGCAATGTTGATAGTGATCAGGAGTTTAGCAAGAGCAGCAGTGGGGTAATGGTTAAGAGCAGGTGCACTCTAATCTGGAGAACTGGGTTTGACTCCCCGCTTTGCCACTTGAGCTGTGGAAGCTTATCTGGGGACCTAGATTAGTTTGTGCACTCCAACACATGCCAGCTGGGTGACCTTGGGCTAGTCACAGTTCTATGCAGCTCTCTCAGCCCTACCCACCTCACAGGGTGTTTGTTGTGGGTGCGGAAGAGGGAAAGGAGATTGTAAGCCCTTTGAGTCTCCTACAGAAGAGAAAGGGAGTTGTAAATCCAAACACCGCCGCCGCCACCGCCGCCTCCTCCTCCTCCTCCTCCTCTTCTTCTTCTTCTTCTTCTTCTTCTTCTTCTTCTTCTTCTTCTTCTTCTTCTTCTTCTTCTTCTTCTTCTTCTTCTTCTTCTTCTTCTTCTTCTTCTTCTTGTACCATTGCCACCACCACCATCAAGGTGCCCAGCTCTAGAAACAAGAAATTCTGGTGTGTGGCTGAAGTTCTAGTATGAGGATGGATTCCAGAGCTCCCAAGAGGTCCAAACGAAGGAACACCTTGCGCAAATGTAAGAAAATAGCATCTAATTTTAATGAGTTGCAGAGTGGCCAAACTGTAGTGGGAATTGCTCTGCTGAAGGTTCTACAGAGGTAACAAACATCACAGCAAGAGGAGAAGAAATATTTCGATTCACGCATGAAAAAGTCCTTGTGGCCACCACAAGGATCTTAGATCATGTATCTTAGATCATGGAGTTCTATGCACCAGGGTTTGGATTTGGATTTTTAGAGTGCTTGGAAAGGGAATCCACACCCCGCACTGCCATTTTCCTGAAATTGCCTGAGGAAGCTCTGGTTGCTCCATTTCCCAACAGACCAAATAGCATCTCCCCAGGGCTGTTTCAGATCAGAGACTTTCCAACAAATTATGACTTGGAGGGCAAGCGAGCATAATTTAAACTAAAGAGCAAATTACTTTGAAGTGATGCACTAGGGTTCAGTCCAGACTGCCCCTGCTTTTCACAAGTATTTTCAGAACTGTAAAAAAAAAAACCGCAAAAAACCCTCCCTTCCACAATGCAATCCTACACAGATTTAGGATTTAGAACAATATAACTCTGTTTGGGATTACACTGTGAAAGCGAGTAGTCTATCTTTTCCTTTCCTTTTTTGACAGTGCTAAGAATGATCGTGCAAAACGGAGGCAGTTTGGACTCAACCCTGGTTAAAATTAGTGTGATGTGAAACTACTTTATTTATTCTGTTGGCCACCAATGCAGACTTCAAGTCTGATTCTTGAGAACGGTGCCATATTGAACTCACATTGCTTTAAATTTCAAGGTTTTGGAGGTTTAACTGAACAGTCTAATGTTTGGACCTGGACCGATTCAGCTTTGAAGTCACTTTAATCTTTCTGCCGTCCTTGATTTAGAAGTAGTGGCGCTCTCCAAAAATTTATGACAACAGGGTATAATAATCTCCCATAAGGATTTATCCAGGAATTTCTAAGACCTCATTCGAGTGTTGTACATAAAGAAAGTGTGCTTCTGTTATAAAAGAGGAGTATGACCATTCTGTTGAGAAATGTGTTGGCCTGCAAGAGCAGCATGTTAAATCAAGAAGATTCTCGAAAGCTGTCAAGGAACCTTGGAGACGTTTATGATGTTTCTCTACTTCTACCCTTCAATGACCAGATTAACGAGTCCTGGGAAGATTTAAAATTCCCTTCCAATGTACAGGGCCAGAAGCTCTTTGACATGATCTTTTCATCTTCTGCCAACTCCATAAAGTCTATTCAAGATGGGGACTTTTCAACTGCATCGTCTGGTGTTTGGTGGGTGGCATCAGTTTAAATGAGGAACAGAACCAAGCTTTACATATTCCTATACCATTCTAAGGACCTTTGCTTCCCTCCTGTACAAGCAAGTTTGGGATTTTTGTACAAAAACCACCCTGTTATTGGGAAGTCCACATTTTCTTGTCTTTCTAATCACTGATGTTAAAAACTTTCCCAGTTTGGTGAAACCCTTTTGAAGAGTCTGGCATGTTCCAAAAGGTGGACAGGGTGTATGTGATGCAATTAAACATTCTCAAAATTCAGTGTTTTGGGGAGAGTGCTGGATTTCCCCCCCCCCCAATTTCTACCTGTAAGTTTAATTGCAAATGAGCAGAATTTCTTTTTATTATTATTAATTAACTTTATTATATCAATAATTAAAGCACAGTGTACAAAACAAACATCAAAGTAGAAGAAGAAGAAAAAAGAAAAACATTATACAGAAGTCCCCAAGGCTTATCTACCTTTGCACCTGGTTAGTTTAGGGCCAAACTTGATATGGTTTGGAAGAGCCATTCGTAACTTGGTGTAAGGTCATGTTTCTTTAAGGGCGGTTCCTACTAATTGCTCTTCACTTTTTTTGGCTGATGGTTCTTTCTCTGAGCCAAACCCCTGTCTCACTTTGGCTTCATAGCCAGCCATTCGCCTTGCAAGTGCGCTCTCTGAATTCACTGCATCATGCAGAGCATGATGGATCGCCCACAAGTCATGTCCTTGATGTCTTCAAAAATGTCACATTTTGTGACAATCAGTGCATAAACATGAAAATGCAGTTGTGATCGGAACACATTTTAATCATGTATTTGGCTGTTATTTAACTGCAGAGGTTACTGCAGATTAAACGATGACAGCTAGGCTAATAAAATTCTTTTTAAAACACATGTTGGCATGTTGTTAATTGATTTGGGGTTAAATTTCCTCAGTAGCTGCCAGCTGGGATCTGAGAAGGTTGGTATTATAGGGCCTTATGATAACCAATAAAATTTAACTAACTGTGCCACGGAGCGCAGACTCATGGAGTTTGAACATAGAAGTCCCAGCAAGCTTTTCAGGAACCAATCCCTACAGTCTAGAAATCAGTAATAATTCAGGAAGGTCACCAAGCCCTACCTAGAGGTTGGCAACCCTATCTTCAGCCCGTGGGGAGGGGACTCTGTGGTGGGTTGAAGAACTCTACCTGTTGGATCACAGAACCCCAGCATTTTTTTCCTGCATTTTGGAAGGACCTGCTGCCAATACAGATGCACAGAGCTCAAGAGCGCCATGCTCCCTGCTTTTCTTTGCATACATGCTGGGATGGACACCCAGGCAAAGTCATGAAAGAATGGTGAAGGGTTCTTTTTGGCTCAGGCGGATTCAGACTGTTTCTCACAAAAAAAGAGTCTTTTCTGCCTTCTCTATTTTGCCCCAACCTGGTCAGTTCCATGTTGGCCACCAATAGTTTACACAGGCTTGCTACACTGAGGCCCCTCCCGCACATGCAGAATAATGCACTTTCAATCGACTTTCAATGCACTTTGCACCTGGATTTTACTGTGCGGAACAGCAAAGCCCACTTGCAAACAATTGTGAAAGTGGATTGAAAGTGCATTATTTTGCATGTGCGGGAGGGGCCTGACTTTCCCCCCTCACTGGGGAGGTCATAACACTTTCCTATCAAGTGAATGATGTCATGTGACCCTGCTATGTTTAAGAGGGCTGTTGCTGCAGACTGGGTGTTAAAGATAAGTTACGGAAAAATTGAAAAGACACAGAACGTGACTGGCTCAGGGTTGCCTAGTGAATTTCCTGGCTGAACCTGGGTTTTCCTTAAATAATAGTTCTCAGAAAGGAACATTTTTCCATTGGTCGTTTAAGATGCATTCATGTGTTGCAGCAGGCTCCATCTTAAAAAGAGGCATTCTCTCATATCTCATAACTTTCAACAACCTTTATTGGCATAATAGTACAATTCTATCAACAGAGAATTTCAGTCTCCAAACAGGTAATGAAAATAAAATTATGAATAAATATCAGTACATAAATTGGTAGCTAAAACAAGGGGGACAGGGAGAGAAAGGAATTAGGCAAGTTAATCCTTGGATCTCTGGATTATATATAGGTCAAGAAATTTGGCTACTGGATCTGTTCCCTCGCTGCTGGTGTTATCTAATAAAAAGATGAACTTCTGCTAATCGGATGCGTGCTCTTTTTTTGCTAACAGCGGAGATAGCCATTTTGTTCTAAGTGCCGTGAGGAGGGGACAGTATAATAAAATATGTACTATAGAGTCTGGACAGTCCCCATTACATGCACAGAGCCCTTGCTGATAGGGGGTTTCGGCAAACCTCCCTGATAGCACAGCTGATGGGAGAGCATTATCGCTTATCGGCTTATCGGCTAAGATCAAGCGTAGTATCCATACCTCATAACAGAAGGAATGCTTCTTCTAGCATAGTCTGCCACCTGCAAGGATTCTAAGTTCTTTTACATAAAACGATTTCAAATGTTCCTCCCATTAGGAGGCCTTTTCAATTGAGCAAAATATTTTAATCAGTTTGTCTAAACGAACTTCCTAATGATAATTTATAATTTACTTGGTTTAAAGATTTGTAAGCTGCTTTTCAAACCATAAAGCTCACAAAGAGGTTTACACGGAATTTTCAAAGCAACAAAGAGGTT
Organism: Sphaerodactylus townsendi; assembly: GCF_021028975.2. Classification (NCBI taxonomy): domain Eukaryota; kingdom Metazoa; phylum Chordata; class Lepidosauria; order Squamata; family Sphaerodactylidae; genus Sphaerodactylus; species Sphaerodactylus townsendi. The sequence goes on along the minus strand of NC_059435.1, from coordinate 59,386,310 downwards.
TACACGGAATTATCCAAGCAATTAAGGAAACAACAAGCAGGAATTCATATACAAAGTTAAAATGGTTTCTATGCAGGAGAAAATTCTACACATTTCTTTCCAATAATCTGTATCAAAAGTCCTCTAAATGGCACTACTGTATTTTAACAAATGGCTAAAGAGGGAGTGAGAGAGATATCCTTAGGGATAGCATTCTACAACCATGGTACTGTCACTTAGAAGACCTTGTAATGAGTAACCCTAACCTAAAGCACATCTGGTGTTGGGGAATCAGAATTGCCAATAGGTCTGGAGAAAAAAAAGGGTCAGCCCTGCTTACAATTTGAATGGGCAAGAAGAAGAAGAAGAGAAGAGTTTGGATTTATATCCCCCTTTCTCTCCTGCAGGAGACTCAAAGGGGCTTACAATCTCCTTGCCCTTCCCCCCTCACAACAAACACCCTGTGAGGTGGGTGGGGCTGAGAGAGCTCGGAAAAGCTGTGACTAGCCCAAGGTCACCCAGCTGGCATGTGTGGGAGTGCACAGGCTAATCTGAATTCCCCAGATAAACCTCCACAGCTCAGGTGGCAGAGCTGGAAATCAAACCCGGTTCCTCCAGATTAGATACACGAGCTCTTAACCTCCTACGCCACTGCTACCTCCAAAGAATGCCAGAGTCGTGAGGCAGAGGCAGGCAATGGCAAATCACCTTCAAACCTCTCTTGCCTTGGAAACCCAATCGGGTTGCCATAAGTCAGCTGTGACTTGACACACAATAAAAACAGATTCACGAAATTCTCACACATATTTCCCCTGGTCCTGATGAATATCCCCACAACTGAGCCTCTAACTGGGTGCCATCCCATAGTGAGTTTTTCTTCAGATAGACGTCGGAGACCCAATGTGGTGATGCAGCTGGAGGATTAAACTAGGAACAGGGAGATCTGGGTTCAAATTGGCATTTAGTCATGAGTAGGATTGCCAAGAGGCCTGGAGGAAAAAAAAATCTGTCTCTTTAATAGAAGTTTAATGTGTGGAACCATGCAGAGAAATTTTTAAAAATCACCTGGTAAATAATATCCCATTAAGCCTCTCTTAAAGGGACAGGATGACTTTTTCTTAAGGCCTTTTGATAATCCCAGTCATAAAGCTGACAGGGTGCCTTTGGACCAGTCACTTCTCTCAGCCTCGCTTATCTCACAGAGTTGTTGTAAGAGATAAAACAAGGGAGGAGAGAAGAGCATTACATACTGCTCTGAGCTCCTTGGAGCAAGGGTGGGATAGAAATGTGACATTGTGTCAGGAGCTTTCAGACTGTAGATAAAATGGGCTGATTCATTCACACACACTGCTCTGTCTCTCATCAACAGGATTGCACAGTACTTGACGATTCTCCACTGAAAGTGTGAACATGCTCGGCAGAAAAGCAATGTTAAGATAATGTGAGCACACCTTTTTTTTGAGGTTGGCCCAGGACGGTTTGTGTGCAAGTTAGGCCTGCTCTCCTGCCTGAAATTTCTATTCTGAAGTTCAATAGTCTAGTCTAGAGGGAAAAAACACTTCACAGTATGGTGTGGGGATCTAGATGTGTTAGAGTCCACACTAGAGTAGCACTGTCACATGAACGTGGCTCAAAGACTGTCTATCTGGTGGCAATCCCTGTGGCCCATTACAAACCGATGTGTTCCCTGCTTCAAGCAGCCTTTTGCTTCAGATTAGATTTTTAATTATGCGACATCCTTGATATATGATTCGGGTTATTTTTTATTTTATTTTATTTATTTATTAATCTTATATACTGCCCAACCCCCGAAGTGCTCTGGGCGGTGAACAACAAAAAATTATAAGTAAGTACCCAATTATAATTACATAATAAATTTTAAATAAGTTGAATTAAAATGCAGCAAATAATAACAACAATGCCCGCAACAATTCCTATTAGACTCTCCCAGAAGGGGAGAAAAAGAGTGGGGCCCATAGATGGTAATGGCCCAAAATACAGGAGGATGAAAGGGGCACTCATATCAGCAGCTGGACACTCCAAAGGCCCGGCGGAACAACTCCGTCTTGCAAGCCCTGTGGAACCCACCAAGATCCCGCAGGGCCTGGACAGCTGGAGGAAGAGTGTTCCACCAGGCAGGGGCCAGGGCTGTAAAAGTCCTGGTCCGCGTGGAGGCCAGCCTCATCATTGAGGGGCCAGGGACTACCAGCAAATTGGCCTCCGCTGAACGCAGAGGCCTAGTAGGGATGTATGGGGTAATGCGGTCCCGAAGGTATGAGGGTCCCAGGCCACGTAAGGCCTTGAAGGTAAGTACCCATACCTTGAAGATGATCCGGAATTCAACCGGGAGCCAGTGCAGACGACGCAGTATTGGTTGAATATGGTCATGGAAGGCGCCCCCCGTGAGCAAACAGGCCGCCCCATTTTGGACCAGTTGTAACCTCCGGATCAACCGCAAGAGTAGGCTCGCGTAGAGCGAGTTACAATAGTCCAGCCTGGAGGTGACCGTTGCATGGTCTGTGTGGGAGAGGAAGGGAACCAGTTATATTTTCCCTTATGCAACTGCTCTAAAGTGACTATGATTTTTAAGGGGAAGCCCCGTGTTTTCCAGGTGCCAGGAAAACCTGACCTTTTTTTTCACTTCACAGGGGAGGTGAAGTGCAATAACTCCTTCGAGTTTTCCCCTCCTTCCTTCTTCTCTTTTCCCTCATCCGTAACAGTGTCCTCCCACACATGTATCATCCCACCCTCCTCCCACTTTTCCGGCTAGCCCTCTCCTCATCCCCTCTGATCTCCATTTTTGTTCTATTGTCTGATCAAGTGGCTTCTGGTGGTATTATTATTGTTGTTGTTGTTGTTATTTCTTTTATTACATACATCGATGTATTAATAATATGAAAAATGTGCCAAATATCTGTGAACTGCAGCCAAAAAAACCTCTGTCTTGGAATCTGGGATCCATGCAGGTTTCTCCCAGCCCTGGAGAGTTTGTTGCTCTCCATGCCTGCACCATCAGGGTGGGGGGACGGGGTCACCCCAGCAATCCCAACTTGCAACCCTTTGTCAACTAGCAATCATCGGTGGATCACTGCATAAATACTACATGTACACTTATTTTTTGAAATCGACTTTGATTGGGAGTTTTTGCAATTCGCAGCCGGTCTGCGGGGCACTGCCATTCCTTCTGGCAGAACGGCTCAAATCCATGCCAGGTTTTCCTTCGCTTGTTTGTGATCAATGCAGTTTCCCAGCAGAAAAAGGCCCATTATCATTGGCTGCCCGGGGGAAGAGTTTTTGCTGCCTCCTTTACTCATACCATAGAATCCTTCATTTCCCACAGGCTGTAATAACGTTGAATCAATATGTCAGTGTATCAATATGTTAATGTTATGTTCCTTTGAAGAATGTTTAATAAGTTTTGTGTTCTACCCCCCAAGCAGTCTCTAGGTTAAGAGTGTTAGAGGTCATATGTGGGGGAAAGAAGGGGGCGCATGTGCCGCAAGACACTGATTTACACAGATGCAATACAACTTCCCCATGCAAATGTTTTCGATGTGGAAACATCCACAGGCAACACGTCATGGTGACCTGGGGCAGGAGAACGCTATTTGCAAGGAAATGTGTTACTCCTGCACTGAGCCAGAAAAAAGTTGAAGAGGCCGGGACAAGATTGCGCAATGCATGCTACTTTCTCTGCATAAAAGGGAGACAACTTTACTGCTGACAAAGGGTGGAATAAGAATTGGGTGCCTAAGAGACTACTGGATGTTGCGATTTCCTTCTCCCCCACACCAGGAGGTGGCAATCCTGAGTGGGATTTTTCATTTTCCTGGGAAACCAACAGGTAGATTTGTCCTTTCCAGACCAGTTCCTGTTTTTCCTCTGCCCAACAAGTTTGCAGGAAATCAAAGCTATAGGGCGGAAGTATTCTCATTGTATTCAACAAAGACAATCTATTTGTTCTAGCAAAAGGCAGAGTTGCCACTCCATGATCTTGGTGTTTCCCTAATAAAGAAGACTTTCAAAATCCTAAATACAGGAAGATAATTTACTCCTCTCACGGGAAGCAGGAAACTTTGGACTTCAAAGCAGTTAAAATGTTGCTCAAGGCCCCTCTAATGTATTAGCTCTCTCGAAAATGTATATGCCAGTTGTTCAGAGGCCTGTTTAGTGGTTCACAAGGTAACCCAACACAATGAAACTATAACAGAAAGGCACAGGGCAGTTAATATCAGAAGCAGACTACAAAAATGACAAAACAAGATGAAATTCCTCAGTGAAAAGCCTGGGTGAAAAGATAAGTTTTGGCCCAAAGGATGGTGAGGTAGGTGCTTGGTGAATCTCCAGAGGAGGGGCAATCCAAAAGAGAGGTGCTACCAAAGGCATACGGCCTATAGAGACATGGGGTCACCCATGTCCTTGGGTGCACGCCTTTTGGTCCCGTGACCCACATGACCAAAAGGCATGGGCCCCAGCTGCGCACCACCAAGCTCTGCCCCTGCCAGCATGCAGGGAGGTGGAGGTGGGGCTTTGAGGTGGGTGGCTCCATCCCCGAGGCCCACCCCCAAGCATGGGGGGGTGCCTGGAGAAGGGGTTGTCTCTAGCACCATTTTCCCCCAATACACCTCTGGGTGCTACCACTGAAAAAGCCCTGTCTCTGGTTGCCATCCATCTCTCCTCTGCAAGCAGGAGCCCAGAGAGCAGGGCTCAGTGAAGAGGACCTGAACTGCTGGGCTAGACCAGTCATTGCCTCGTATTGCTCAGAAACAGCACCTCATGAAAAGGGGTGGTATTTTTTAACATTTCATTCCCAGAAATTAAAAGGGGCTCTGCTCATTTTCATTCATGCTGGTCTGTTCACATTGAATTTTTTTTATAAAAGTGTCATGACCAAGCTTGAAAACAATAAAAAAGCTGTTAATTGGAAATGACAGAGTAAACTGGAAAACTATTTCCAGAGTACAGAGATAAATTTCCCTGGAGGAACTGACTGCTTTGGAGGGTAGACTCTGTGGCTTTATACCCCCCTGAGATCCCTGCCCAAACCACAGCCTAAGTAGACTGAAATTCCAAATCTATGCCTGGGCTGGTCAAAGCCAGAGGAGTCCTGACATGTAAATCAGTCATCTGACCTGGGTATAGGAATGAAAGACTAATCGAACCATCTAGTAGCTGGTTCTCTCTGAAGTTTCCCTCAGGATAGTTGGCACTCAGGGACAGGCAGAAAACCAGCAAGAAATTTCCCTGTCTGTGGACTACATAAAGGCTTACAAGATACATATCTTCAGTGAAGACGCTGAAAGTGTATTTGCAATTTGGACTGTAATTATGTTTTATATCATTAGCTTTAAGGAATTTTGTGATTAAGCTTCACACTTCTGTTGGACTGGAAGTTTAAACATTGTGGGTTGTCCCTGGTATTAAACTGTGTACGTGCATTACATATATACAATTCTAGCAATCATTTTGTGTTACTGTAGCCTGGGTATAGCTATTTAGATTTTGTCCTTTCTTTTGGTTGAAACTAGGCTTGAAGATTCGGGTGCAACAAATACTGGATTTGGTCTGAATCTGGGCAAATTCAGGCATATTCATGCAAAAATCAGCCAAATGTGTCCTACCTGAATATGACTGAATCCGAATGCAAGGTATTCGGGCTTAAAAAATTTTTTTTGGTGTTTTTTCCTATTGTTTCCAATGGGAGCTAACAGGAGATGGGGCACCCACTTTGGGGGTCCATAACTTTGGGGCCCCTGAACCAAACTTCACCAAACTCAGGTGGTATCATCAGAACAGTCTTCGAATGATACCCTGAAATGTTGGTGCCGCTAGCTTTACCAATGCGCCCTCTGCAGGCCAAAATGCAAAAGAAAATACAAAAAATACAAAAAAATCAGACAGATCCGAATATTCGGGTATATCCAAATATGTTATTTGTCTTATTCGGGCACACAGATAATTTTATGCCTGAATAAACCCGAATCCAAATTTTACCGAATTTCTAGGGTATTGACCAAGCCTAGTTGAAACTCCAAATTGCCAGTAATTTCCCAACCTGGAGTTCTCTTGGAGCTCTAAAAGGCAGGCTTTGTGGTGTCACGTCCCTACTGAGCTCCTTCCCCCAAACTAAATGCTGCTTTCCCCAGAATCACCTTGAAATCTACAGGAATACCCCCAAGTTGCAACTAGCAATATCTGGCATTCTCCAACATAGAGAAAAAATGAGTCCGGTGACATCTCTAAGGCAAATAGTTTTATTCCTCTGTCAACTATCCCACTGGAATAGACCAAGCTATTTCCCAAACTCTGTTGCTGGAATAATAACTTTTTTTTCCTGTGGCCTTATTCTCCCTTGACACGTTCTTTTTAATAAGCGCTGACTCCTGTAAACAAAGGCTGTGACTCTGCCAAACCACAAAAGTCATCCTGGCTTCTATTTCGTGTTATTTATTTAATTCACTGTCTCCTGAACCCTTCTTCATGGAAATTTTGCTTTGGGAGCAGTGTCTCTGGCACTGGGAATCCAAACTGTAGGAGACAATGACAGAGCAGGAAATGATGTCAGTGGCAAACAGTTCTAATCGTGCCCATAAACCCCATACTACTGAGTGGGAAATCTTGGTTCCTCAAAGCCTCACCATCCTCTTCCTTTGGGAGTGGAGGAGGAGGGAGGGAGCAATTATAATGCTATCAAGAACAGCTCTCTCCCAAGGGAAAAGTTCTGGCTGGGGAGCTGTATTTATCTTATAAATGCTGCTTAATCGCTGGAAGATTCCTCCGCCGTCCCAGAACACTGTTTATCACATCACGCCACTGCTCAGTTTTTGGCTGTTTGATTCTTACAGTGGAATGTATGAAATAGTTTTTAATGACCAGTTTAATCCCTGCTTCCAAGAGAACACTGATAAAACCCTTTTCCACCAAGTTAATATTTACAGCTCTGTATTACGTTCCAGCCCTGTGAGGCTCTTTGCATACCTAAGCCCCAGTATTTAGCCACAGAAGGATCTCTTGGTATGAGATTTATCTATGAAAGGAACAGAGAAACGAAAAGTAAATCGGAGGTGTTAGAAGCATGAACCAATGCCACTCGTAGAAAAGCGAGATGGCGCATGGTAGGTTTTCTGCTAAGAGGATCATTGATAGGCTAGCCTGAGCTAGCTCTAAGTGCTTACATGTTAGAGCTGGGGAGAGGTCAAACTTTTTGCCCCTTAACTCTACAGGCCTCAAAGCCACCGCTCTCCTTCGCCAAACCTAGTCTGGAAGTCATGGAAACCGTCTTACCATAAGAGTTTTTAAGCATTGCTGCTTTGAGGAAGGGAGAACTTTTGTTATTGGTCCCATAAAGTTGTCAGCCACTGAGTCAGACCAACTGGTCTATCAACCAGTATTGTCAGTCCTGACTGGTAGCATCTCAGAGGTCTTTCACATCCTGCCTGATTCTTTCTCATTGGAGATGCCAGCAATTGAACATGGACACTTCTATGTGTAAAACAGATGCTTTGGCTTTGAGCCACAGCCCATATCAAAGGAGCATCATAGGGCCTGAAATAGCTATTCAGTTATTGTAGGTAGAACAGACACTGGATAAAATAAGAGATTAACTTAGTTTATTTTTAAAATTCCAGCTTTTAACCAGGATTAGCTTTTAAGACAAATCGTATACAACTATTAAACTATGTACGAAAGCCAATGTAAAACAATACAACCTTAAATCCAAAACGTGCAGTAGCAACATCAGTAAAAATGGCAAGCACATCCATTATCCAATCAAAGCTTAGGAGAACAGGACAGAATCAGTCTGAGACTGAAGACCACAAGGTTTGCACTAAGGAGACCGTTCCTCAAATGGCATGTCACCACAGAAAAAGCCCTGTCTTTGTCTTCTGAAGTATGGGGTACCTGGATGACCTCTGATTGTGATGTCACTGTATTGGGAGATCCAAATGGGAGAAGATGGTCCTGTAGGTTCTTCAGAGATTATGAAGTTAACTGTCTTCCCATTTCCTAAGAAACTAAGCTAGTATTATTTATCCTGCAGTCCTAAACAGAGTTATATCCTTCTAAACCTGTCAAAGTAAATGAGGTTAAAAGAATTGCATTGCTAAAATTACATCTACTATGTGTCAGAGCCAGTATACTACTACATGGATTTTGTGAGCATGTGACACTCAAGGCCTATAAAATAGCAATGTACCCCTTTCCCTCAATGACAATAAATAAAGAATAGATTGTGAGAAAGAATTGGTTCAAAGCATCTATGTGCACTTTGTGTGTAAAGATAAGGGTGTAATTTAGTATGATCTCATAGCCACAATTCATGTTTATCTTTTATTAATTTCCAGCATTGCCTCCCAGAGTAAGTTTCTAAGCATACCTTTCTTTTACCCTAGTAGTATGTGGTTACATAAAATGTCTTCAAACATTAATTTATCATGCACAACTGATAAGTATGTGTATAAAACAAAAGATGAATGAAGGCTATCAAACGATATTAGACTTTTTTAAAAAAGAAAAGCCATTTCCATTGTATAAAGTCAGTGGATGTTTTTCTACTAACTTCACTGGTCTTCATAACTAACCCTAAAAGTGGAACACTAAATGTGTTCAGTATCTCACACTGATCCCTGCTGGTGGACAGGAAGCTATCATATATCTACCTCAGCAGTGTCTTCTCAAGGAGTGGTTCTCAGGTCTTTTTAGCTACCTACCTGAACTCATATGTGTTTTCAAGAATCAAAGCTTCTGAAAGCTTTGAGTCTCCAATGCCCATACCCCAGAATTCTCTAAGGTGCTACTGGACTCTAATCTAGCTGTTCTACTGTAGATCAACACAGATACTGTCTGAATCTTGTCCAGATACAAGACCATTACCTATTTTGCCAGCATAGAAAGAAGCAAAGTTTGAAGACTTCTTTCATCCTAACCAACCTTCCTCTAACAGACTCCTTTCTGCCTGCTAGATATTAAATATCTAAGGAATTTTGGAGAGGACCCAAAAGAGTTTTGATAAGACCAGTAGTACAATCTTAGGCAGACTTCATTAGACTTAAATGGGTGTGTCTCTATTTGAGGATTACATTGTAAGACTGTTTGAGATGGGGAGGTCTGCCCATTTGTAGGAAGAAACAAGGGCTGCTCCTGCTTATTGCCCAAAGGACCACCCTAGATGGCGTCATAAAAGTTTAATGGGAAAGGAGCATCATCAAGCTTGCCACAACTGAATGGTGCATTAAATTATCTATATTCATTGCCCTGAGGCTGATGTCATAGAGAGATGTCCTCACTAGATCATCACAGCCTATGCATACAAAGTATGAACTATGCAGGGGTGGGCACCCTGTAAAAGATCCAGGGATTTCAAGAGTGGGAGGGAAATATTCTTGCTTTCAATAAACATTATGAAACGCATCCAAATACGAATTTTCTCCTGCCAAATAATTAAAGGCTTATGAGAACTTGTTGTTCAGTATGGAGCTCCCGTGATGCACATGTGAATTGCGTTGGGGGGAATGTTGATCTGGAGCGGTCCCGACACCAGCAGGACATTCTGCTTGCCTGTCCTTCCTTAACTGCACAGATAGAGAGAGAATTATCTGGGACAGCAAATTAAATCCCCAAAGAGAATTTGTGGAAGATGCTGACAATCCAGCCAGCCTGCTCCAGATAACTGAAACCCTTCAAGGAACACGATACAGCTGGAATTACTTCTCTCAATTATATTAATTGCCAAACGTATCTAGCGGTGGTCTGGATGAGGAGAAGGAAAAACAGGCTTGAGAGCCAAGATTGCTGCTTAGTTGTAAATTGAATCACTGGAATATAATTTTTAGCTGACCTCTGAAGGAGCAAAATTGTAAGCAAAGTAGGCATTTGTACATCAGTGGATTCTGTAGGCATCCATAGCTTGCCCCATAAGGAATTCAGAACCATAAGAAATGTTGGGTTCAATGCTACAAAAGGCACTGCTGAACTTTCTTCGGAAGGCTCTCCTTCATTTTATCCTTACCAAAGCTGACTGGCACAAGATCCCTCAGTGGATTTCCTGGCGAGCATTGCAAGGATCTGACCTGAGTTTCTCCAGTCCTGGTTTGATCCACTAGCTGATTTTCAGTTCTCTCTGCATTGTGGGTTTCATGTTTAAAGTGCTGCAATGTGCTTTAATGTGTTGAATAAGCAAAATGTGGTCAAATATAGCAACTTTTAATATCTTGCTCGAATATTCGAACCCCATAGCACAGACTAGTTCAATGTGTTATCAGTGACCTCACTCAATCCTGGATAATGATGCTTCTTCACACAGACTCTTGGTGGGAGGTCATTATAACCCCTAAACCAACTTTTCACCAACAATAATGGACCACCTAAGACACACACACATTCAGCGATCAGACCTTGCAAGAAACCTCAAGCAACAAGATCACAGGAACTAATAAGACCAGGTATAGCATCTTGGGTTCATTAACTTCCTCTTCTCTAGCTAGTACGTTGATGAGCACTGTGGACATCAGAGGACACCTTCGCCCCCACTCAAATGTGGGGATGTGTAAGAAATCACCTTCAAAACCTGACAGTGATAGTCAGTTTCAACCTGCTGGTTTGCCCTGGTTAAAGGGTAACAAAAGAAGACAGGCTGGATGATGTGCAATTAAAGAACTTAAGAGAGCAATTATGACATTATAAAGGGCCAGTGGGGAAAGTACTGCTTTTACTCAGGCACCCTTCCTCAGACACAACACTGAGTCACATTTTCAGGGAACCATTGAGGAATTATGCTTTAGAGCCCTTCCGGACACACGAGTCGACTCAGGTTTGACTCGTGTCGGCGGAGTCTTACCTTGACTCGAGTCCTCCCGTTCCTCCGCACAGCAGCCGACTCGTGTCTCCGGAGCCGAGCTCAGAGGGCGGGACCACCTCCCTGTGCTGCGTTCCGATTGGTTGCTGTGTCCCCCGTTCTGCGCATGCCCAAAGCTTTTCGCGCCGCCACGAGTCTCCCCTTCTGCGCATGGGCGAAATACTTAGTTGTGATTGGCTACATGGCAGAGTCGAGTGACGGAGATTCCGCACTCCGTCGGCTTCGGCTCGAGTGCAACCCGAGTCCGCCAGTCGACTCAACTCCCCAGTAGAGTCGAGAAATTCAATGGCGAGAGGGAGGTGAGTCGAGTCAGACACGAGTCCGACGCTACGTCTGTGCGGAGGACTCGGGTCGGACTCTAGTCGATCTCAGGTCGAGCACGACAATGCGGAAGCACCCTTAGTCTATTTTTGCAATCACTGCTTGAAAATCAGCAGGTCAGATTTTCCCAAGCCCTTCAGTGCTACCATGGATTTACTCACGAACAACAGCAAGATAACATTTATTAGGGTGGTTGAAATCACCCAGGTATTGTAAAATGAAGGTAGGCTAGCATGGGATGGCCATCAGTGGAATCCCAAAACTAATATTATCTCACTCAAAATTGCTGTTCTGCTTTTCACACATGCATAAGTACTTTTGACATTGTGTGGAGGTTCATAAATGCTTACCAACAGCAGGAAAAGGGCTGCAAAGCACTTTCCAGTAAGTGGCACTTGTAAATTTGGTCTTTAACAACAGAGCAAGCACGCTTCTGAGTTCCCCTGGAAGAATTCTTATTTAGCAGGGTGTTAAGAATAAAAACCAAAATAGGGAAAATATGTTTCTGGGCATGATAGAAAATCCTGTCTGCAATTTGTAAGATGCAGTGAAGAAGGTATTATAGTGCACTATGTTACCAATCAATCTTTATTATGGTCATAGGCCAGCATTCTTAATAAAGTTACTCCCCTTCACTTTTGTTTCCTGGAATTTTTTTCCCTATTGGATGGACAGAGCTATTTGTAATTATTACATATTATATATGTAGTGGAAGCAACATGGGAATCCAGCCCAGGGAATTTCATTTTCAACACAATTTGGTAGAGTTCAAAGAATGCATGGGGCAGGGACATAGGCCTCCTCTGCATGGGCCAATAAAGGTGTAGGATGGTTTAAAAAATCAGTTGGGGAGGAGACTTTGCACAGATCCCGCCCCTAAAATGAGTCTGCTCTGTGTTATTTCCCCCAAACCAGGTTTTTTGAGAATCATCCCATTTGCAAGTCTTTTAAACAAATCTGGGGTTGCAGCTGTGCACAAGCAAATGGCCAGGCAGGGGGCACTTTATTCACCTCCGTTTTCCTTTTTACAAGAATTTCACAGCCTACATCTGCATAGCCATGCAGGTGCAGATAGCTGTATCATGAGACATCAGCATGGCTTTCAGCTTCATGTGTGCATGCCTATGTAACTACGCATTGGTTGGAAGTGAATAAAAAGAGAGACACGTCACCATGCGAAGGCGTGACAGCAACCCAGAGTGTTTCCGTGGGCTCTAATCGCTGCCTGCACAGATGCATGCGAACATGGAAAGAGGAAAACGGGTTACTTTATCTCAACATCAACCCGTAATACATTTGCTGTGTGGAAAGGGCCATAGATAGAAAGAGACCATTTTCAAATCTTATCCATGCATATTGGGGACTTGTCAGCTGCTGACATTAGGAACATAGCACTCAATATGCACAGTCACCAAATTGTCAGGACAAGGGTGATGCATGTTGTTAGACGCATATAAAACTTTGGTATGCACAAACCAGAACCCTGGAAAATCCAGTGGTTGGCTCACTTGTTACAGCTGTACGTGCAAACAAAATGCATGCATAGTTCCTTTTCAGACTGCATGGCAACTATGCCTGTTTGAAGGATCTATGTGAAGGAGAGGTCATGATTAGAGAATGACCCCACATAGTTGGCAAATCTTGGTACTCCCTCTGTCCCTGTAAACAGCATCCTCTTGATGTTTCAGTCCTTGTATAAAGTTTGATAGAAAACAGGCCCCAAGAAAACATTACTTTTGACTCCCAAGGTTGGCAAGGATGATAGGAAAGTCACTGCAAAAAACTGATAGCGTTTCTGCTCTGTCAAAATACATCTCGTGAAGAGTGAGTAAGCAGATACATATGTGCATTAGATTAAGCCAGTAGTATATTTGATATTATTTGTATAAACCACATTTGCCTTTCTCTTTACAACAAAGATCCATATAATCATAGTATCACAGAGTTGGAAGAGACCACAAGGACCATCAAGTCCAACCCCCTGCCATGCAGGAACACACAATCAAAGCACTCCCAACATATGATCATCCAGCCTCTTTTTAAAAACCTCCAAAGAAGGAGACTTCACCATTCTCTGAGGCAGTGAATTCCACTGTCGAACAGCCCTGATGGTCAGGAAGTTCTTCCTAATGTATAGGGATAAAGAATCACAGCAAGAAGCTGTGAATCACTGGACTACCAATTCAAGAACTATCTCAAAAAAAGGGAGAAAAAAACACAATGGTGGCCATGAATCATTTCAAGGGGTTAAGTGCAGATAAACATCATGGTAAATGAGGTGCGGGGGGGATGAAAACATTTAAGAAATATTTCAGGTAATTTGTGCAGACAGGGACAATGTTCATCTTTTGTTGCAAATTCAGCTCAATATTACAAAAAAGGGTGAGTAGTCAGCGAATTAGACAGACAGTTGGGGTAGTTGCCAGTTTTCATGGTAGCCCTGAGTTCCCTGCCAGGTCTTGTTTACCTCAAAAAGTTTCTTCTGACACTTTCTCCCTCTCTCTGCTCCCTGCATTCACTTTGAGAAGAAGCCTGAGGGGCTTGGGGAGAGGAAAAGATCCACAGTCGGGTCAGCTTCTGTAAGGTCAGGGCACTTTCTCTCATTTGAAGAGCTATGAGTCAAGACGGCTTCATGACATATTTCCCCCTCTCTGCAATTCACCTAATCTTTCCATCTCCAGGACTGTTGTCATGAACTCCTGAACTACCCTTTCCCGTCTACTATCGTACCTCAGAGCACGTCCCCTGATATCTTAAGGCTAATGGAAGCACTGCGGATCAGAGCAAAGGATGGGGGGAAAGAGGTCCAGATTAAATACATAGCTAGTGGATTAACTTTAATGTAAGTGGTTTGAAAGAGGACTTGTCTTTGATTGTTATTAGGTTTGACTTGCCCAGTGGCAAGGGTTGACCTGGAAAGGTTGCCTTTGTGCTTCTTCCCTCCCCATTATTAAAGTCGCCAGGTCAGAGGCTAAAGTGAGGGTTGGATGTTGTGACATCAGACAAATCTAATTGTCTTTAGCTGAATTCTTACAGAAAACATAGATTAATTGTGGATGGAGCCGTGCTCCTGGGTCCCGTGGGCAAATTGTTTGTTGTTTTCATACACAGCAATCCTAAACAGGATTACTCAGAAGGGAGTCCCGAGTTATTCAATGGGGTTTACCTCCTAGAAAGGGCCCTGAGGGTTGGCAGAGCTGAGAGATACTGGCAGTGAGAAGAGTTAATGTGAATGAGAGTGCATGTTTTACAGGGATCAACTGCAACATTCATTCATTCATTCATTCATTCATTCATTCACTCATTCCATTTATACTCTGCCTTACACCGAAGTCCCAGGACGGCTTACATAATGGGGTTAAAAGCCCCGTTAAAACATGCAATCCTAAAAACATAAACATTAAAAACCACCATGAAAACATCCTTTAAAAATAGTAAATAAAAATCCTCTGAAGATGCCAGCCACAGATGCAGGCGAAACGTCAGGAGAAGATGAAACTGGAACATGGCCATACAGCCCGGAAACCCCACAACACCCCAGTCAATAAAAACATCATTAAAATCCCCACCCCACCCTCCCCCCACTCTTCAGCTGGCATTGATGCAGGAGACCTGGGTGGTCACACGTTGAAGGCCTGGGTAAAAAGGAAGGTTTAAACCAGGCGCCGAAATCCATAAAGTGTCAGCGCCTGGCGAATTTCTGCAGGGAGGCTGTTCCACAGCTTGGGGCCTACCACTGAAAAAGCTCTCCCGCGAGTCCCCTCCTGCCATGCCTCAGAAGCAGAAGGGATCACCAGGAGGGCTAATGCTGGAACACCTTGTATTTAGCTCAACAGTCCATTTTTATCCAGACTCAGTTCAAGGGGTTGTAGTTACTTTCATGGTATTGGGTCCATAAGTCCAAAGGATGTTGTTAGAAAGTGCCGTCAAGTCAGTTTATGGAACCCCACAGGGTTTTCAAAGCAAAAAGACAAAGAGACGTGGTTTGCCATTGCCTGCCTCTGAATAGCATCCCTGAACTTCCTTGGTTGTCTCCCATTTAAATACTGACCAGGGCCAACCCTGCTTAGCTTTCAAGATCTGAGGAGATCCGGCTAGCCTTGGCATCTGAAGGCGAGACATCCCCTATATAATTGCATATACGGTAATCATTTTTAACATCTAAGATTTTAGCAAGAAGCGTTTAGGTTTTATAGCTGTATTTTGGTAACTTTTCAAATGGTATGGTATGATTTTAGTGTATTATATTGCATTGGGTTTTATTGTTTTTTTTGTTATTGCATTATTGTTTTTACTGAATGTAAGCTGCCTTGAATATGGCTGTAGAAATTAGGGTATAAATACTTATAATAAATAAATAATAAATAAATGTACCAGCTCCAGTCAATTTAGCCAGTCCTTGCTTGCTCTCCCTAGGTGATGCTGAACCAGTCATGGTTGCTCACCCTAACCAGAGGTGGGATCCAGCAGGTTCTCACAGGTTCCCGAGAGTAGGCTACTAATTATTTGTGTGTGCTGAGAGGGGGTTACTAATTGGTGATTTTGCCACGTAATTTTTGCCTTAGTTACGCCCCTCCTCTCAGCAGTAGTGTGCAGAACTTGAAGCAGTCTAGCAGGAGGTGCACCGGCGTGCGTGGCAGCCTGCGCCTGCGTGCATTCGTTTCCCGCCTAAGGACCGGCGCAGTGGCTGCGTCCTTGCCACAGCCCCGCCCAGGAATGCCCCGCCCCTGGAATGCCCGGTCACGCCCCTGTTGTGCCCCGCCCAGCCCCATTGGCGCTACGCCACAGTTTGAATCCCACCACCATGGGAACCTGTTACTAAAATTTTTGGATCCCACCACTGACCCTAACCTACCTCAGAGGGTTGGTGAGAGGATAAAATAGAGGAGGGAATAAAATGGTGCACCACCCTGAGCTCTTTGGGGTGTGCATATATTGATATTTAAAACAGTACATAAGCACCTTCATAACATGCCCTTCTTCACAACATCTCTACTTATTTCCTAGTCAGTGTTTTACCTTTATGAAGTATTCTATAAACAGAAACATTTTTTTCTATGCTTGACAAGTTCCTTGATTGCCTCAGAATATACAATGTCTAACTTAACTATACTGTAATTTGCATTTTTCTTCTCTTTTTTTGCCAGATATGCAGTGGTGATCTCCCAATCTGTGATCTCGTTTTACACACACTGTGATAAAAAGGACATATTTCCATTTGCAGAGCTGTTATTTGATTTCTAAAACTCATGCTTGTTACCCTGCCTTTTTCACTTCTCCGTCAGAGCTGCCAGTATTTCACTGAAATATGATCTCTGTATTTAGATCCCCCCCCCCCTTTTGCGCTGCAGTAAGAGAGTGGGAGTAGTCGGGGTGGAGGAAGACAAAGCACCATTTAATCTACAGTATTTTTCTGTTTCTTCCTGTTTCTCATTGAGTGCCTGGAATGATAATCTCAGAGGGGAAAACCAGAAACCCAGCCAGTATATGCAGAGACACGCTGAATGTAAGTCTTTCAGTGTGAGAGTTCCTAATGAATTTAATGGTCCTGCTTCCAGGTCCCTTTAGGTCATAGCTTTAGGAGGAGTCTTGTTATTTTGCTAATGTTGCATGAAAGATGGCAAAGTTGGAACTTTTACAGGAGCACGTTCCAAGAAGTTGATGAGTTATCTTATGGTTTGTAACATATATTCATTCCGTGCAATTTTCCCTTTTCCACAAATGATGGGAGTGATACAGAAACTCCAAGTCTGTACATATACTAAACTTATTATCTTATTTTTTTTAATCTATCATTTTTATCCCATTCTTCTTTCCAGGAACTCAGGACAACATACCTGGCCTCCTTTGCTTAAGAGGTGGGGACAGGGGGCACACAGTGATGTGTGCTCCATGACTAGGCTGACCAACCGTCCCGCTTTTGGCAGGACAGTCCCGCCTTCGCACAATTTGTCCTGCGTCCCGCGGGTTCCTTCCATTGTCCCGATTTTTGGGAGGTTGCCGCACTGCCTTCTGGGGCGCAAGGCAGTGCGGCAGCCTCCCGCGTGCGCGGTCGCAGGAGAGCACTGCCTTCTGGGGCGCTGCCGTTTCCCGCCCTGTCACAGGGTGGAAAACGGCAGCGCCCCAGAAGGCAGCCTCTAGTCACAACATACGCTATCTGCTGTGACGCAGAACCTCGACCTTCTGGGGCGCTGCCGTTTCCCGCCCTGTGACAGGGTGGGAAACAGCAGCGCCCCAGAAGGCAGTGCGCTCTTGCAGCCGCGTGCGCACGTGGCCGCAGGAGCACTGCCTTCTGGGGTGCTGCCGTTTTGGCGGGAAACGGCAGCGCCCCAGAAGGCAGTGTGCTCGCAGTGTGTGCACAGCCGCCTACCCCCGTCCCGGGTTCACAAGGTGACCATCTGGTCACCTTATCCATGACATCACTTCTGGGGGGGAAACAGAAGTGATGTCATGTTGCTGCAGGATTCATCAGAAACTCTATGGTAAAACCCTGAAGTGATGCCACACTGCATGCCATCTTTAATCAATGTTTTCAGGAAGCCTGGCAACCTCCCCTCCCCCACAACTCCATTTTATCCTCACAGCAACTATCCAAGATACATTAGATTAAGGAACATCATTCCAACCTCATTTAGTCAGATTCGGGGCTGAGTGGAGCTCTGAACCCAGTCCTAGCCCAATACTTCTAATCTCTACATCAAATGCCTGTTTATATGCTATGTACACTCTTTTGCATAGTTTTCAACATTGTGATGTTCCACTGACTTACACACCCAGGTACTTCCTTACTACCTCAGACTATACGCACTTCAGTATACACCCAGAGCCAAACAGCTCCTGAGCACTGCAGAGGGGGAAGTTAAAGATTTCTGTTCCCTCCCATGCTGTTTTTGTCAGTGAAAATGGCTGCAGGTAGCCCCAGCTGGCCCTTTTCTGTGGCTACATTTGTCAAAACCAGAGAACATTTCTCTCCTCATTGCTGAAAAAGCAACGGGGCACTTCCAAGGTAATTTAAGTTACCTTGAAACTTAAGGTAATTCAAGTTCATACGTGTGATAGAGAGCCAGGCTAGGCACTGGAGTCTGGCTCATGTCACCCATAATGTCTAGTTTGGCTCTGAAAGACAAGGGCAGTGAAATCATGTCCAGTGTACCCACACCTCCTGCATGCATTTGGCATAATATTTGGCCAAGCCTATGCACACATACCTGCTCTGTACTGACAATCAGAACTCCTGACTTGTCAGACTTCCTGAGTGTGCCACCTGAACTTCCTGAGTGTGCCACCTAAACTTCCTGAGTGTGCCACCTGAACCAACACCTGAACCTGCTCTGTACTGACAATCAGAACTCCTGACTTGTCAGACTTCCTGAGTGTGCCACCTGAACTGTGCAGTACGTATGACATATGATTTTTTTAAACTATTGTGTTGAATGTATAGCGGGCGGGGAGTGGGTGCGATCAGGGGCCACAATCCTGTTCCCCACTGCATATGTGTTCACTGTAACACCAGTGGAATCCTATTGGCTTGCATTCATGGTAATCTCTACCGATGAAAGGGGTTCCCATCAGTGGGGTCTGCCTTTCTTGTGCCCCCCTCTGCCAGGAGCAGCAGGAGAAGAGAGTCAGAGGTCTGCAGCAGGAGAGGGGATTAGTGAAGTTGCCCCCTTCATTAGCGGAAATCTTCCAAAGGATTCCAGCCAGTCTTCAGCATCCTAAATGTTAAAAGGCAGGGCACAAAGCAGGAGTGCACTGAAATAACTAAGTTGCTATATCTCAAGGATAAGATCCTGCCTCTCCTGATGAATCCACGCACATTCCTGCAGTGGCACTCTCCCAACCTGTTCCATTATTTGTTTTGTTTTATTCCCATCATTTGCTGAGGCTCAGGGTGGATTATGGAGTTATGAAAGCCCACGCAATAAAGGCAGTATCCTGCACACCCATGAACAATGCAATAAGACTGCAACAACCTAACAAAAGAACAATGAAATGGAAGCAGTGTAATACACCACACGAACTGGATTTTACAAGCAGAGAACAAAGAGCCCATCAGCTGCATTTCACGACGAGAGGACACAGGACTACAGAACCCAAAGCAGTCTAAAGGTGGAGGAAAAGAGGGCAGCCCTACCAGGCAACTAAAATGAAAACCTTATTTTCTATGTAGAAACTGGCCTCCTGCAGGATTCTGTTTCACTCCATTCCCATTCCCACTATGAAAATGCCTTCCTGAACTATTTCACATGTTCTGTGAGATTACTGAAGAATGGGAGGTTGTTTGTCATTTGGAGATGGTTTCCCATTGGCTGGCTCCTCATCATGACCCTGGCATTTCTTGGAGGTCTCCCTCCAAATACTAGTCAAGCTCAAGGTTGAGAGTATGTGATTGGCACAAAATCACCCAGCAAGCTCCCATAACATCTCATAACAGGATTTGAACCTGGGTTTCCCAGATCCTAGTCTGAGACCTTAACCACTAGACATCCTGGCCTCCATTCAATTAACATTACTCTTTCATTAATAATTGAATAGCCATATTTGTATGCACAGGGCAAGGGAAGAAAGGACTGGACGACTCTCCCAATTAAAAAAAAAAGTTGAATGAAAAATAGTTTAAGGAGCCAATGTGGTATAATGGTTAAGAGCGGGTGCACTCTAATCTGGAGAACCGGGTTTGATCCCCTCCTCTGCCACTTGAGCTGTGGGGGCTTATCTGGGGAACTAGATTAGCTTGTGCACTCCAACACTTGCCAGCTGGGTGACCTTGAGCTAGTCACAGTTCGTTGGAGTTCTCTCAGCCCCATTCACCTCACAGGGTGTTTGTTGTGAGTGGGGGGCGGGGGAAGGGAAAGGAAATTGTAAGCCCCTTTGAATCTCCTTGCAGGAGAGAAAGGGGGAATATAAATCCAAACTCTTCTTCTTCTTCTAAAAGGAAAACTTTAACTTTTTAAAATCAATTGGATTTCTGAAATGTCATAAGATGTTACTCAGGCCCCTTCCGCACACGCAAAATAATGCGTTTTCAAATCACTTTCACAACTGTTTGCAAGTGGATTTTGCCAATCCGCACAGCTTCAAAGAGCACTGAAAGAAGTTTGAAAGTGCATTATTCTGCATGTGTGGAATGAGCCTCAGACTAGGATGCTGGAGTCAGATCTGGGAGACCCAGTTTCAATCTGCAACCTGCCATAAAGCATGTTGCATGACTGTGGGCCAGGCTCAGAGAGTCATCCTAAGAAGATTCTACACAGAATCCTCTCAAATATATTCCATTCCATCTTAGCACTGCCAATTTCAGTCTAACTTACCTCTCGGAATGGTTGTAAAAATAAAATGGAGCAGGTAGGAACTGTGATGTCTGTGGGCTGGGCAGAATAAACATGTCAATAGTGAAGACAACCTGATTTCTAGACAGAAACCCATTAAGAAGTAACTCTTCCAAGAAATGGCGATCACATGTCCAGGGTATGTTCTTTCAACCATTGCATACAAGGTGAACCAAAATACAGTGCTCTGTAAACTGAGATGAGAAACTTCTGAAATAAAGTTGCTACATTCTGAAGAGTTGTATGATTACATCACCCGGCAGATTTCAAGGATTTAAGGCGGATGTCAATCATAGGATTAACTGAACTTTGTGTGTCCTGTCTTGGTGGATTCACTTCTGTTTTGGTTTCCAACTAAATAGCTCCTTCCTAAGGTTAACTCAGCTATAAGTACACACCTGATCCATAAAGTAAGGGAATTCAGGATGGCGCTGGTTAAAACAGTCACATTGTGACAGGTAAAAATTAGCTTGCCTTATGAATTAGTGCAACAGGCTGGAAAAGCTCGTTGAGTAGGGTTTGTCTCCAGCGATGCAAAATACTCAAGCATCTGTTTGAGTCAATTCTGCATTCTTTCCAGATTTGTTTTGGGTTATCTGGGTCAAAGCATCTTCAGATTTACCATGGAGTCAGCGGGTCATATAAGAGGTGTAGCTGTCATGAATGAAGGCACTGAGCAGACCTCTCAAATTTAGGAACTAATAGTAACACTTTTCTAAATCCATTGGAGCCAGGTCTAGTTTGCGACAGTGGTGCCGGCTTGTCCAGAGTAAACGTGGAAATGATGTCATTGCGCCATGTGCGTGGATTGCTGCCCCCACCCCCATGAAACTCCCACTGGTGGCTAAAGGGCACCTGGAAACCCTAATCTGGTAATCCTCAGAGCTCCTGTTTTGGTTGCCCCACCCTCTGAAGCTGGAAAGGGCCTTTTCTGTTGTGGCACTAAAATTAAGGAACTACCTCCCAAGGGAGATTCATCTTTCTCCCTCTATTGGTGTCTTTCCCAGCAAGTGAAGTCTTTTTTGTTTTGTCTGGTATACCCCCATTAACAGTTCTCTCAGAACTCTCTCAGCTCCACCTACCTCACAAGGCATCTGTTGTGGGGAGAGGAAGGGAGAGAGTTTGTAAGCTGCCTTGACTCTCCTCATAGGAGAGCTATAAATCCAAACACCTTTTCTTCTTCAAACCCAACATTAAATTGGGAATTCGGGAATTTAATCCAAAATTAAATTGGGAATTCGGGAATTCACATTACTAGTTTCCTCCCTTTTTCCAAATAATAAAAGATTACGGAAAAAGAAAAGAAAGTTAACAGTAAAAAAACAAAAACAAAAAGACTAACAAGAAGATAAGGGGGAGGCTGTTTCCAAGAGCAAAGTGGTTCGCTCACTCTGCAGATTCTGGATTTTTTTTTCAGAACTAGTGGGTCTAAAATCCAGACCCTTCCAGTCCACCTGTCAAATTTAAAATCCCCAATAGTGGGGCGGGGGGGGGGGGGTTGAGAGCTAGGAAAAACTTGCTCTACAGATGGCAAAAATAGCCCTCATCAGCAACGTGTAGTCTGGGAGCACTTGGAGCTTCATTCCACAGTATGTCTACTAGTTTCCTCCTTCATCCACCTGATCCATCCCATTTGCTGCTGCTCCAGGTAAGAGGGAAATGCTAGTCCATGAAACAACATGATTTGTTCAGATGCAAGAATCTAAGAGCCCTGCTGGATCAGAGCAAGGAGGCATTTTTTGCTCTGCATAAAGAGATTTCTTTTCCTGAATTGCTGGAAACTTTTAGGCCAGGGGTAGGGAACCTTTAACACTCAAAGAGCCATTTGGACCTGTTTTCCACTTGGAGCCACAAATAATTTTTGACATTTAAAATAAAGATAACACTGTATATATAGGGTTTTTTTTTACCTTTACTCCGCTCATTCTGAGAAGCGCATGGATGCACCCGCCCTGCTGCCTGCAGGGCAGGCAAGGATGAAGCCGGCGGCTTGGCCTTGCCAGCCGCCGGGAAAGTGCCCACCCCGCTCCAATGGGGCTGGTGAGAGGGGAAGCCCACGACGTGGCCCAGCCGACTGTGGGCAGTTGGTGCGTCCACCCTGCTGCCTGCAGGGCGGGCAAGGATGGGGCCAGCGGCTCGGCTCGTGAAGCCACAGTGCAAGGGCAGAAGAGCCACATGCAGCTCTCGAGCTGCAGGTTCCCTACCCCTGTTTTAGGCAGAGCGGTATGATATTCAAAAAGGGGGGGGATATAAAGGGAACCACCCTCCTCCACTGTTGGGCTCCCAGAAACTGGTATGCTGCTTCTGAAATGGGAAGCTCCTTCTGTCCATCACAACTAATTGTGATTGATGAATATAACCACCCTCGATCTGTTTAACCTCAAATGCAACTCAGTAGGCATTACTACAGCTTGCAGCAGTGAATGCTAAAGGTTAATTACGGGTTATCCGAAGGAGTACTGTTGTCTATCCTGAATTCATTGTGCTTCACTTTTACTGGACAACCTCAAATTCCTATATAATGAGAAGGCAAAAAAGTTGTCTCCATTTACTTTTTCTCATACAGTTTGACAAAGAAGTACTGTTATTATTAGGTGTACTTACAGGGAAAATTTTGCCTGTGTAAGCATCACAGTGGACGTCTCTGGCCCCAAACACCCGAAAAGTTGGCCACACTATTAGCATCAGTACCTTAAAGCTGCTCCTAAAATAGTATTTCCAACCTGCAGAAAATAAGGCGTTTTCCAGATGGGCATAATATCCCGGGGGGGAAATTGGGATTATACATACCGGGATGTTTGTATCTCGGTTTCTTCCTCCACATGGCAGCCCGTCAGCGTGTTCAGGCTGGGAGGAAGAACTCCAGGTGATTATGCACGGCCCTGGTTTAGTTTCATTTTCCTCCCCAACATTGCTGTGCATGCGTGAAATCTTGCTGGGTGGACCCGAGTTAGACCTGGAAGCCATGCGGAAGTCATGCCCCAATCGGGATGTTTCACCTCGTTATGGTCTTTAAACTGGACATTCCTGGAACTACAGCTTCTCTCCAGATGACAGATATCCATTCTCCTAGAAAAGGTGACTGCAGTGGAGTAGCGCCAACGGGGCCAGGTGGGGCATGACGCCCCATACGGAGCAGCGGAGGGGGCATGGTGTTCTGGGGGCGTTCCAGGGCAGGGCAGGAGTGGACAGCGCCGCGGCAGAGGCACAGGGCATGTGCGCGCCCTGGGCGCAGTTCCCCCTTGCTCCACCTGTTTACTGCTTTGGAGGGTGAATTCTGTGGCATTATACCATGGAGGTTCATTCCCCCACCCAAATACTATCATCCCTGGTTTCATTCCCCAAATATCCAGAAATTTTTCAACCCAGAACTGGCAACCCTAACCTGGAACCTACACATTTCTGAAAAGTTAATGGATTGTTAGGAGAGGTGTTTTTTCCGAATCAAATTTAGAAAAGCAGAAACCATATTTATTGCTGTACCCTTCCTGCAATCTGTTCTGGCAGGGGGTGGGGGGGAGTTTAAATTGCTAGGTTAACTGTTCCTTTCTAAAAGAAATATGAATGGCTTCTCCTCTCTCCTGACACCAACATATTCATTGTGGCTGAAGCAAAAATTACTTACAGATTCCGCATTGTTTCCTCGCAAAGAAGTTTAAACCAACAGACTATTTTAAATTTGAAACTGTAATCTATACCCTCCCCCCCGAAAATCTTATTGACAAAAATCTGAATGAGGATTAATAAAACGCATATCTTTTTTCAAACGTTAGAAAACGTTGTGGTAAAACAAAACGGAGTGTACTTCTAAATTGCCTCAGTTATCTGCTGAAATTATCGTTTAATTGCTCTTAAGCACAATGTTTCAAGCATCCAATTTTGCATACACAACTTAAGATTGGATCTCAGCTTTGCCAAGATAATCATCATGAAAAACTTCATCTAAGAGATACTGGCCACGGTCCAGCCCAAGTGAAGTCCCGTTTTAATCAGGCATGCGTGAGCTTTTCTTGAGTTCGGCTCATGTCACGATCAGATGTCCTGATTGCCAGAACTGAATGTTCACAAGGCAGTTGTCATGAAAGTACACAGTTCCCTCTTGCCATCAGTTACCATGTCTGTGCATGTACAGAAAAGCACAAACTGTATTAAACCGCCTCACTCACACTGACTGCTGCACACCAGAAGTCACAGAGTTTGGTTTTATACCCTGCTTTTCTCAGCCATGAGGAGCTTCACAGTGGCTTACAAACACCTTCCCTTCCTCTCCCTACAACAAACACTGTGAGGTAGGCGAGGCTGAGAGAGTTCTGAATGAACGATGAGTAGCCCAAGGTCACCCAGCAGGCTTAATGTATAGGAGCGAGGAAACAAATCTAGTCCGCCAGATAAATGTCTGCTGCTTATGGGGAGGAGTGGGGAATTAAACTTGGTTCTCCAGATTAGAGTCCAGTGCTCTTAACTACTTTACCATGCTGGCTCTCAGTGTTTGCCACTGTATAGCCCCACCAATTGTTTTAAGAAAAAAATGGTAGCTTAGAAATAAACAAATTTGATGGGTGAGATGTTTTTCTTTTGATTGGTGTCCACCGAAGCCTTCCTGAGAATGTGAACTTTAATGGCTGACAAACTGCCCATTTCTGGAACAGTTTACCCGTGTGCATTCTTGCAGAGTTTCATGGGAGCTACAGTTTATTCTCCCTTGCACTACAGCAATAAATCACTTTAAACTTTTTGTAAACTACTTAAATGGTACAGGCAACAAACAGTGATCTGTGCACTTTAGTGTCCCAACTCAACCATGATTCTGGGTAGACAGCTATTTCACCTACTGTGCAAGGACAGAAGTGGATGCGAGGGGGAAAGACATAAAATTGATCTATTGCAGATGTTGCCCAGTTGCAAAGCTGCCTGGCTTGGGGCTCAAGTTGTGCGGTGGACTGTGAGAGTGAGATAAACCTGAGGCTCAGATTCCAGTCCAATAGCATCTTAGAGATCAACAAAAGTTTGGGGGCATGGGCTTTGGAGAGTTAAAGCTCCCTTTGACTCTCAAAAACTCATACTCAGAAAATCTTGTTACTACAGGGTTACTAAAGTAGGATCTCAGTTTATGATTAGCAATTGAACATGGTGGGTTTGTCTGGTGAGCATGTTCATCACAAAGATCTCAATGTGTTCAAGTTTACTTAAAAAGTTCAAAATTTGCTTCACTTTCTTCTGTTGAAATGAACAGCACAAAAACACACTTGATATGGGGTGCTTTGGGCTGCTTGTTAAAGTTTACTCCAGGTTGAGTGGATAATGGACAGACAGAATCCATCACACACTCATCCTGTGATGCCTAACTAAAATCAGCATCTGCCCCTCCAGATGTTCATGGATTACAATTCCCATCAGCCCCTGCCAGTTCATGAACATCTGGAGGAGCAGGGTTGGACACCCCTGAATTAGAAACAAAGTATATTCAAGTTAAAAATGATCCAACACAACTACAGGAAATGTTTCAGTTCCAGATGGGTAGCCGTTAGTCTTCAAAATAAAACAGGAGACTGGTGGCACCTTAAAGATGAACAGAATTTATTTCAGGAAAGCTTTGGTAAGTCAACGTTAACTTCATTAGATGCATAAAAGGACTGAATGAACCATCATTCAGATGGTTGTTTAGCAAAATCAAAAGGGATGTTGCTGAGAGAGATGGAAAAGACCCTCTGCATATTGCAGTGGTTGGACAGGAAACCCTATGCACAATCCTAAACTGATTTACACTTTCTAAGCCCACTGAAGTCAGTGGTCTAACTCTGTACTGTTGGTAGGTTGCAAAACTCATTCTTATTTTGGGCTATTAACTAATCTGAGAAAAATTGGCCTAGCATGCTTTTGAAGTTTAAACAGCCATCTGCAAGAATCAGCAGGGATGCTTTTTACAGCATCAAGAAAAGTGTTATCACTCTGAAGATGATCCTCTGAAGATGCCAGCCACAGATGCAGGTGAAACGTCAGGAGAAAATGCTACTAGAACACAGCAATACAGCCCAAAAAACACGTCTTCAATCCAGTTTGGAGGGGAGGATTGGGGGTCTAATCTTGGTTCAAATTTCCTGTTGTGGAGCATGACGCAAATGCTTTACAACCAATCAGTGAGTGCGGTGCTGTTCTCGCGAGAGCACAAGAGAATGATAACCAACCAGAAACTTGGACGGGGGAGATGTGATGACATGGTGATGTGCTGACGTCATAATGTGAGCACGTTTTGCAGGAGAAAAAAAGGTACCGCCCCAACACGGCATGACAGCCAATCAGGAGAGACCTGCGAAGCCGATTGCATGGTAGTGGGGATTGTTACATTTCTTGAATCCGAGATAGGCCTAGATGTCTTCACTGGAAACGTGCTGCGGTGGGGAGGTTGAAACCTCAATGAAAAGGTGCAGTTTATTTTCAAATTTGGTTTGATCTAGATTGGGGATTCGGCCAGTGTGTTATCACTTGCTAACATTTGCAGATCAAGCTGCCATTAAAAAAAAAAGCAACATGTGTTTATTGATCAAAAGATGGCAGCCCTCTTCCCTTCACACCTTGGGCCAGTCAGTTTTCTCAGACCTCTCTCAGATCGACCAACCTCACAAGGTGTCTGTTGTGGGGGAAAGAAGGGAATGTGATTGTAAGCTGCTTTGAGATGCCGTAAGGTAGAGAGTGTAAAAGAACAACTTCTCTTCTTCAGCACTCTCTAAGCCCACGTGGAGATAGCAATGGCAAACCATCTCTGAAAATCTCTTGCCTCAAAAACCCTACGATGTCACTATAAGTCTGGCATGACATGAGGGCACTTTCCACCATCAAGCACATTGGAAGGGTAGCTACCGTGTTTCCCCGAAAATAAGACAGTGCCTTATATTAATTTTTGCTCCCAAAGATGCGCTATGTCTTATTTTCAGGGAATGTCTTATTTTTCCGCTCCACAGCTGCATGCTCTGATGTTCTGTTCGACGGGCATGCTTCCAAACAAAAACTTGGCTACGTCTTACTTTCGGGGGATGCTTTATATTTAGCACTTCAGCAAAACCTCTACTACATCTTATTTTCAGAGAATGTCTTATTTGGGGGGAAACAGGGTAGTTACTTTGATCCCAAAGGCAGGGGCATAGCTGAGGGAAATGGCATCTGGGGCCCGCCCTGGGCACCATCTCCACTCAGCTGAGCCCCATCCCCCGACTATACCCCTTCACCGAACTCCTGAAGATCGAGGTAGGTATGCCATAAGTCAACTGTGACTTGATGGCACTTTCCACCATCATATTTTCCACTTCAAACACGACCTTTCTGTATGACCCCAAGTGTAGTGGCAAAAATGCAGAGTGTACTGTGCCTTTTCAACTGTGTTGCTTTTAATGCAACTTAACAAGCCATTGTTGATGAGTGGAAACAGGCAAGTAAGGAGGAGGCATGTGGTCTTTCTGCCCCACCAATGGATCCCCTTTGGCATTCAGCAACAGGCTGTTTCAAATAGACTTTGCTGAATCAGCTTGATTGGGGAAAACCCAAAAGCTCCATGCCAGAGCCTTACGGCAGCCTCTCCTTACCACTGTGGTTGTGAACAGATGTTATGATTGTCTATGGCAAGAGCCAAATATTCTTTGAGTCAGATCTGGGTCAGACACGAGGACTGCATCGTTCTCTTTCCCCTGACCAAATGAAACAGAGGAGCTGTGGATTCTTAAAGTGAAAGCTTAGAATCATAGAATCTTAGAGCTGGAAGAGACCCCAAGGGCCATCAAGTCCAACCCCCTGCAGTGCAGGAACACACAATCAAAGCACTCCTGACAGATGGCCATCCAGCCACTCTTTAAAAACCTCCAAAGAAGGAGACTCCACCACACTCTGAGATAGTGCATTCCACTGTCCAACAGCCCTTACTGTCAGGACGTTTTTCCTGATGTTTAGTTGGAATCTCTTTTCCTTCCCCTTGAACCCATTACTCCTGGTCCTAGTCTCTGGAGCAGAAGAAAACAAGCTTCCTCCCTCACCAACATGACATCCCTTCAAATATCTAAACATGGCTATCATGTCACCTCTTAACCTTCGCTTCTCCAGACTGAACATCCCAGCCCCCTAAGCCTCTCTTTGTAGGGCATGGATTCCAGACCATTTACCATTTTGGTTGCCCTCCTCTGGACCTGTTCCAGCTTGTCAATATCTTTCTTGAATTGTGGTGCCAAGAACTGTACGCTATATTCCAGGTGAGGTCTAACCAATGCAGAATAGAGCCACGATTGACATGCAGGAGATTTACAGAAGTCATCTAGACTGACAGCTCCTACCTAACAAGTAGCAACAGTGTTCCCCAAGCCAGGGCTTTCTATCTGTCTTTCACCTGGACCAAAGAATATGACCTGAACCTACTTGAATTAAATGTAAATTTTATCTTTGCACTGACCTCTTTGTAAGATTGTTTTCTTTGCCACATTCAACACAAACTGGGCTGATCCAAAATAACTCCAACACTTTCTTCCACGAAATGGGACAACTCGGATCCATTTCTTTCTCAATTTTTTCACTGAATTTCTCAGCAAACTGTTTTCCTCCCGACTTTTGGCATAAGCCCTACCAGTCATCACAATTCACCCTAGAAACATTTTCCAGCTGTTAGTGTCCATTGAAGAAACACTGATGTAAAAATATTTTATAGTAATTAACATCAGTAGAAAAAAAAACACTGATCTAGAAACATTCTCTAACCATTGATGTCCAATGAAGAAACAGTGATGTAGAAATATTTTATCGTCATTGTCAGTTGAAAAAACATTGATTTAGAATCATTTTCCAGCCATTAATGTTTACAGAAGAAACGCTGATCTAGTGTCACTGATCATTCGCAAGCCATCAAGTGTGCAAAGGATGCTCACTTAAGAAAAGTCACAATACAGTGAAAAGAAATCTATCAGAATAAAACACATAATAACTCAGATTATTAAAAGGGAGCCAGAGTGATGCCTTTCACTTCCCTAAAAACTGCCCATTGGAAAATCCATTGTTTTCTAGAAACGTGCAGTGAGTAACTTTGCTCCAAAGTGCACCATTTTTCCCTGGTATTTTTCAGATTCAATTTTAAAAGCCAAATTCCCCTATCAATGTTCCCCCCCCCTTTTCCAAATATTCCCAAATTTTTAGGTTTTCCTACCGGAAAATTTTCCATTTTTTCTATGGGAAGTCTTTGTGGGACTGTGGGGGGCAGTTGTACCCACCAAAGTTGTAACGTAGCTGCAGATGACTCTCTTTATACAATGCCCAAGTTCGGGGAAGATTGGTCAGAGGTTCCAATTTTATGAGCGCCCAAAGAAGATGCCTCCATCAGTCCTCCATTGGAAACAATAGAGGAAAATGTGGGGGTTCATAAAATTGGATTCCCTGATCCAAATGTAGCCAAACTTGGGGGCTCTCATAAGGAGTAGCTATGCAGCAAAGTCCCCGCAAAGTTTCCCATTAACTAACAGAGGAGTCATGTTACCCTATGGTGAACCTTTCTGGAACTTGGGGCAGGGGTTGTTCC
This sequence comes from Sphaerodactylus townsendi, assembly GCF_021028975.2. Lineage (NCBI taxonomy): Eukaryota > Metazoa > Chordata > Lepidosauria > Squamata > Sphaerodactylidae > Sphaerodactylus > Sphaerodactylus townsendi. The sequence continues at coordinate 59,356,282 of NC_059435.1, read as the reverse complement.
TCAAGGTAGAGGCATCAAATTTGCAGTAGAGCTGCAGGTACCTCTTTTTATAAAAACTCCCATATTTGGTACAGATTGGGTAATGTTCCAATTTTATGGACCCCTAAATGATTGACAGCTGGATGCCTATAAAATTGGGTCCCCTGACCCAAACTTAACCAAACTTCATTGATGGCCCCCAAATTATTCTCCAGTGGAGGATAGATGGAGTATCCTCTTTGAGGGCACATAAAATTGGACCCCCTGACTCAATCTTCACCAAACTTGGTAGCTCTACCTAAAAAAATGCTATCCTTCAAACCTAGCAAAAATTGTGGACCTGAACAATCCAGAAGAAAAATAATGGTGCCTCTTTTTTCAGCAGCAGCAGCAGCAGCAGCAGCAGCAGCAGCAGCAGCAGCCGCCGCCGCCGCCGCCGCCGCCGCCAAAACAGCTTTTGGGGCTTTCTTTTTTGGGGGTGGGGGGGTGGGGTTGGCTTATCCAAATGCAAATCCCTAGTTCCCCTTCTCTTTTTTTCCTACTTGCCAGCTGTTCTGCATGGAACTTCCCCAATATGCAACACTGTCTATTCGAGAAAATATAAACTTTGAGTTGGGGAATGGGCAGGTCAAATGATTGCTTTGATCAATAAATGTATTTCTCATTCTTTGTGCATTCCATGAATTATGTGCAACAATGGGGGGATGTGTTTTCTCAAACTTGACAAAATTGCTGTTTGACGTAAACCTGTAATTTAAAAATTATATATATTTGGAGTGCAAGTCAAAGCAGGAAATGCATTCCTTGAGTGGATAAAGAAATATTTCTGAAATAGCTGTCTACTGATAAAAAGCTAGGGTGGGTTGTGTTTTTTTTAAAAAAAGCATCTCATTTATTACCCTGACTTCAAAAAATCTAATGCCTTTCTTGCACTTTAGGATGACCATTCTGCTGTTTGGCATAATTTTGTCTGTCTCTGTATGCCTTCTAGAGACAAATGAACAATATTCCTAAATATAGTCCACTGCATCACACCAATTTCTTTGGGGGGAAAGAGAGTGCTTTCACCACTGAAAAAACCCTGCGGCTGATTTCCTCCCCTCTCTGCCTCACCTCTGCAGGTAAGGAGGTACAAAGAGCAAGACATCAGAAGAGGATCTTAACTGGTGCGATGGACAATACAGGAAGAGGTGGTCCTAAGATGGCCAATGGACCACAGGTCTGGTCTGATTTGAAATGAAACAATTGTATTTCCCTGTTTGGCCCTCTTTCAGTACTACAGGGGTATTTTGAATGGAGGTGAAGATGCTGAGGCGTGGGGAGGGACAGCAACATGGGGAACAGACTGCAGAGGGAATATGATACTACCAACCAGAAAACACTCGCTTGAGGCAGTGCATTGCCCTGGGGTTCCCATTTAACCTTGGGCTCAGAGTCATGTAATGTCCTGTATGGTGCAGAAGCCACTTCCGCGCAGCACTCCCTGCAAGTTCAGCCCAGTTCAGCACTCCCAGCAAGTTGTGTTGGCATGTTGCACTTTCCCTTAGTAACTTCAGAAAAGCTAGTAATTAAACCACCCTGCTGCAGGCTTTTGATCTAAATACAAATCAGTCATCCCACTTAAAATTGTTTGTGCTGATTATCATGATGTGTAGGGGGAAAAATAGTGAAATAAATAACTTGGGCCTGCACAAACAGAATGCAGGATGACTTGCTGTGTTGCTACTGCTTTGTTTCAAGGATGTGCATCAAAATCGACATCAGGCAGAGATTTTTGTTCAGCAGGCTACCGATTTAGCATTCTTAGATGGATGCTGATTGTGAAGAATTGTCCTCTAGTTGGCCAACGCTTCTAGCCTATTTCTCTATCAAACTTTGTGGAAAGCACAGGATGTCGGATACAAATTCCATGTACATACAGCTCAGACACATGGAGGCTCCCTTTTAGAAGCCGGTGTGATGTAATGTTTAGAGTGTCAGATTAGGATCTTGGAAAACCGGGTTCAAATCCCCACTCTGCCTTGGTACTGTAGTAGCCCCTTTCCTTCCATCATTAATGGGGGCATTCATTGAAAATGCTGGGGGGGGGGGGGAGAATTAGGACTAATAAAAGGAAACACTTCTTCACACAACGTGTGATTGGTGTTTGGAATATGCTGCCACAGGAGGTGGTGATGGCCACTAACCTGGATAGCTTTAAAAAGGGCTTGGACAGATTTATGGAGGAGAAGTCAATCTATGGCTACCGATCTTGATCCTCCTTGATCTCAGATTGCTAATGCCTTAGCAGACCAGGTGCTCAGGAGCAGCAGCAGCAGAAGGCCATTGCTTTCACATCCTGCAGGTGAGCTCCCAAAGGCACCTGGTGGGCCACTGCGAGTAGCAGAGTGCTGGACTAGATGGACTCTGGTCTGATCCAGCAGGCTAGTTCTTATGTTCTTATGTTCTTATTAGAGTCGGTTTTATTTGCAACATATGTTTCGGGATACACTGTACCTTCCTCTGCTACCTCCTTCTGTTTTCCCAGAGGCACTGCCCCTGAAAATGCATCTGTGGAATCTGGCACCAGCAAAGTCTTAAGGCTGAAGCATTCAGCAGTGATCTGTAGAGAATCTCAATATTTGTTGTTCTCATCATTCTGTTCAGGAAGAGCGAGTCTTTTCCTAAGGGAACACTGTAGCATAGGTGCCTCATGCACCAGGAAACCCCCTCCAAGAGTAGCTACCAGGTAAGAATAACAGCAAATCTCAATGTACATTTTACAAAATGTCTGCAGCATTTCATTTACTCGTGGCGCAGCCTACCCAAGTTAATGTGTTTTTGACCTCAGGCTCACAATTGAGCTGAATTGCACTGAGGACACACCCTTGTCTGATGGCTTTACAGTACATTACACAATACCCTGTTATTATAAGATTTTTTTTCTTTGTCTTTTATAGTATTATCCCAAGGCTATATGAGCTATTATAAGTGAAGTGAAATATTTTTCAGAAAAATTTATAGTAGCTCCCGTGCCATTATGTATGATACCAATCAGCAAATCTCTGCTTTTAGTCTAATTACTAATGAAGGGGGGAATGGGGGTTTCTAGCCACATTATTTTTGCAACTTTACTTAATAAACCAAAAAGTGCTGAGCCAAAGCTAAGTATGACTGTTTTAATTTATGGGGGGTGGCGGCATGCTGACTGGCACTGATTCATAAGGCCTACCTGAACGCACTGGTAAATTCAGGAAAGGTGGGCTGAGCGCAAACCTACATAGGAATCTTTCTTGCTCCCAAATTAGTACTACAACATTAATCGGGGTGGGGGGGAGGGAGAGAGGAAGGCTTTTGGAAGTGAAGACCTGGTCTGGCATGGGTGAATTGTCTTATGACAGGCTGCTAAAGTCACCTATAAAGCACCAATATCTCAAAACCCTTCACAGGTGTCAAACTCATGCCCCCCAGATGTTTATGAACTACAATTCCCATCAGCCCTTGCCAGTATAGCTAATGCTCATGTTGGGAGGGGCTGATGGGAATTGTAGTTCATGAACTTCTGGAGGGCTGCGAGTTTTCTCTGGGCCAGTATGGCAGCTTGCCAGAAGGGGGAGTTGTTGGCCTGCTTTGCCTTGGGTTTAGACTACACCACTGCTAGAGGTCAAGATGCAGAACTACATGAATGACCTCAATAAATGTCAGGTGATGTTGGGGTGAAGTGGCCATTCAAGGGAGTGTTTCCGGTGGTCTGCTGTCCTGACGAATTCCTGGTGGCCAAGAAAATGTACAGCCAAGCCTCATTAGATCTGGATGCACTACAGGGGTCACTTGGCTTGGACCATTCAGTGGCCTCACTGAGCAGTACCAGTTCATCAGTTGCTTCCTCCTGTACTGCCACCAGTTGATGGGGGCAAGTCATGGGAAAAGTCAACACAAGTCATTGATACCACTGGGCAGATTGGGACGAAGTAGCCCCTACAGTGCTGGCATGCAGTGCTGCAGGGTCTGTTCAACTTCTCTCCCAGCCCATCCCTGGGTGACACAATAGGCCAGACTCTCTCCCAGCTTTCATTGCTGAGATTTTCAGAGCAACTTACAAATGTTTGAACAACATTGTCTTAGAGCAGGGGGCTTCCATGAGTACATCTTCTATTTAGAGTCAGTAGATTTTTCTCACTTTATAATTGTGGTCCATGTAGGAGGGCATTTCCAAAAGCTATAACCCTTTGGGCCAAAAAACAAGACAAGACTTCCCTGAAAGCAATCAACCCAAAAGAACAGCTAGCACTGTCCAAGGAGAGCAAGTGTGGTGTAGTGGTTAAGGACAGGTGGACTCTAATCTGGAGAACAGATTTGATTCCCCATTTCTCCTCACGAGCACTGGACTCTTATCTGGTGAACTAGATTTATTTCCTCACTCTTCCACATTCCTGCTGGGTGATCTTGGGCCCGTCACAGTTCTCTCGGGATTCTCTCAGCCCCACCTACCTCACAAAGTTTCTGTAGTGGAGACAGGAAGGGAAAGGAATTTGTAAGCCCCTTTGAGTTTCCTTACAGGAGAGAAAGGTGGGGTATAAATCCAAACTCCTCCTCCTCCTCCTCCTTGTTGGATTTCTCTTGGCTATTTTCATTGCATGATTCTTCCCACAGACAATTCTATTCAGCCTCCAGCTTGGCCTTAGCTCTTCAATCTGAGCACATTGTTACCCAGCTACTTTCAAACTGAGATTACTCACCTGCTTATCAGGCTTTGCCTCCTGGTTGCTAGCAATGGCACCCACATTCTGTCAATCCAAGGTGAACTGGCACCATGTGATCCCAGAAGCACACCTCCTGAATCTCATGTCAACACCTACTGTAACCTGTCTTGGGTCTCCTGATGCCAGCAACGCTACCCCAAAGCTTGTACTTATAATGAAAAGAACTTTGCTTTCACATACTGTACAGTACTTGTACCAATGATAAGAGTATTTTACCCCTACCACAAATGGTGCTTGTAAACAACCAGTTTACAAGTCTAAAATGGTGCTTGTAAACAACCAGTTGCTACAGACTTCTTTGTGACTCACATACCAGGCTACTCTATTCAGAGGGCCTCACCTTTTGACCTCACAGTATATATACTCCACTTGCTTTCCATTCCTACTATCAGATCCTCTGAAGATGCCAGCCACAGATGCAGGCGAAACGTCAGGAGAGAATCCTGCTAGAACACGGCCATACAGCCCGGAAACCACACAGCACCCCAACCAGTTGTTAACTTATTTGAATCCCACCACTGCATGGATGCCTGCTTGGAAAGAGCATTCCATACAGTAGGGACCATCACTTGAAATCTCAAGATGGACCACCCCCCCCCCCCCCAAAAAAAAAGTTAGCATGCATGGGGTCCTGACTCAGATCAGGACAATGGTACAAGTTGAGGGAGGCTTTTAACACTCCCCCTCAACTGTTGTGATTTGACTTATTAGGATGAGTGCCTGTCAATTGAACTTTGAACAAAATGCTAGGAGCCCTGTTTGTGGAATATAATGTCCCTTACTTTTGAGTAAACCTGCTTACTATTGCTCCCAAAGTAAACTTGCTCTGGATAAACCGCTTGTGGTCTATATTTGTGTTCATTTTATGCAACAGACTCCTCTTCAGCTAGATTATGGGCAGGTTTTTAAAGGAGTGGATCGGACTCAAATTTTCCAATGTTATTTTGGCACTCCAAGTACCCTTCTGTATTTGTAAACATGCAGACAGCTGAAGGATTGTCTTCCTGTGCACCTCTCATGGGGAACTTAGGGGGCATCAGCTGAAAGCTACTTCTTTGCTCTACCTCCTTCTCTAACTCTCCTCCTAGTCTGGAGATCATATGGAAAATTATACAAGGATGGTCTGGAGAGCAACTTGGTGTAATGGGCCTTGCAAAGGAAAACAAGAGGGTTGCTTTGAAAATGAGCTAATACAGGCTTCTGAGAGAATTGCTCATGGGATTCCCAAGATATTGGCAGCCTTCATCTCAAGATCCAACAGGGAGAAACCTCTACAACAGAAACAGAGGGCACCTGCGGCCTGGGAGGCTGCTTCTAAGGCAAATCTTCAGTGAAAAGAAATAAGTGCTCAATAATAATTAAAAACTCAAACAGATAGCAGTGAAAATCATTAGAAAAATTAGCTGGTTAGTAAAACCAGACAGCATCAATGTGCCTACAGAAATGAATATAAAACCCACAACAATCCAACTATCACAACGATCCAAACTATCAAAACAATCAAAATGGTCACAACAATCAAAACACTGGGGAACCATGACCCACTAATAGTTTGTGTCATGCTCAGGCAGGTATTCTATCAGCTCTAACATAACTTGCTTCAACTGCTTTAAGTGGAGGAAAAAGGGGAGATAAGAGGAGAAAGGGAAGAAGCAGAGAGAGAGAGAGAGAGAGAGAGAGAGAGAGAGAGAGAGAGAGAGAGAGGCAATAAAAGCATTAAAACTCAAAGATTAAAAGCGAGTTGCAGGTTGCAGGATAGCGTTGTTGCACCTTGAAGTTCTTGAGGAAATATATCTTGATTGCCACCATATAGCATATGCCATCTTTCCTACAGCCCCAGGCTAACCTGGGATCTTCAGATCTCAGAAACTAAGCAGGGTCGCCCCTGGTTGGCATTTGTTTGGGCCGCCTCCGAGGAACGCCAGGGGCATTACACAGAGGCAGGAAGTCGCGAGCCACCTCCACATGTCCCTTGTCTTGAAGCCATTACAGGGTCGTCATAAGTCAGATATGACTTGACAGCACACATAAAACGCCTGCGAGAATGCGGGGAAGGGGCACTCACCAGGCAAGGCTCATGGTCAGAGTTATGAGGATGCTAAACTCGTCCCATGACCTTCTCTCTACAAACGCCTCCACAAGTCCAGCCTTGATGTTCAGCTTTGGCTTTGACTTCGGCCTGCATGAGGCAGAGGATATTCACTGTTCATGAGCATTCTGGGAAATAACCAGAAGGAAGAAGAATTCAGCATTAAACACCCCCCACTCACCTGTTCTGTTCCATACTCCCTTTACAATGTTTACTGGGAAAACAGGATTCCGCATGATCTGACTGGGCTTGGTAGCCAGCCAACATTCATGTGACCTTGCCTTGGTGGAAGTGATGTTGACTGACAGCCAGCATGATGTAGTGCAGGGGTAGGGAACCTGCGGCTCTCCAGATGTTCAGGAACTACAATTCCCATCAGCCTCTGTCAGCATGGCCAATTGGCCATGCTGGTAGGGGCTGATGGGAATTGTAGTTCCTGAACATCTGGAGAGCCGCAGGTTCCCTACCCCTGATGTAGTGGTTATGAGCAATGGACTCTAATTTGGAGAACTGGGTTTGATTCCCCACTCCTCCACATGAGTGACAGACTCTTATCTGGTGAACCAGGTTTGTTTCCACGCTCCTGCATTTGAAACCCGATGGGTGATCTTGGGCCAGTTATAGTCCTCTCAGAACTCTCTCAGTCCCACCAATGTCACCAGGTTTCTGTTTTGAGGAGATGAAGGGAAGCCATTTTGAGACTCCTTATGGTTGAGAAAAGCAAGGTATAAATCCAAACTCTATCTTCTGTCTTCTTGAACTTGGGAGGTGTTGAGAGCACCATTGAAATGTGTGAAATCCAGGATGATCTGTCCGCTCCTTCCCCACCTCCAGGCAAAGGAGGAGGACGGAAGATCATCTTGGCAGCCATGCTTTGCATCTGAAGGGCTTCGGAGCACTCCGAGGCATAGCACAACCACAGCGACAATCCCTTGCTACCCTGGCCAGGACCAAACTTGCTTGGAAAGGCAGAGGCTTGTTTGTTTCGCCAGAGTGAGTGTGTCAAATGGATTTTCAAACAGCCAGTTGGCCTCCCAAATGCGCCTAGAACAGAAGTGATAACGTAGAAGATGGGTTCTAATTTCAGGATGAAATTTAATGAAATAAATACCATCAGTAAGACACCATTGCAGATAAAAATTTCTTGGTCAGTTGCACAATAAGAGTGATGAACTCAACCTTTCAAGGCCTGCATGGGAGCAGCCTGTGGAGGTAAACGAAGGTTGCAGAGTTCTACCTCCCTTGAGGGTAATTTTGTTTTATGCAAGAGATAAGTGACAGGCCACACATATTCTATTCTTAAGTCTACCTTGAGAAAGCTGGGAGGAGGCGGTGGCTATGTGCTTTGTTTGGTTTGTGGTTGAGTTAGGAGTATGCATCCAAAACAAAGATAAATGATGTGTTGCAGGGAGAGTGAAATATTCTGGCACCACAGAAAGAAGAGCTAAATATAAGAGGAGGGAAATGTGAGTTTGGGGACTTCTGAAAACCAAGTACCAAGAAAGCAACCTCCAGCTTCAATTCAGCAGCCCAAGAGCTAGGGCTGAAAATGCCTGAGTGGGTTGGGAGCATTAAGACGTCTCAGACACGGTTGTGTTCCTGAGATTACACATAATTAGCTGTGTGGGAAGCCTTCCTTTCCGCAAGTCAACCCACACAGTTCCTTTGTGAAAAGGCTTTTCATTAACTGAACTGAAGATGTGCAGAGAAACACAAATCAACAAAAGCCCATAGCTCCATAATGTCACCTTTGGGAGCAGGAGTGCCTGAATCCACCAAAGCATTCCTAGTTTCTTTAGGGATTCTTCGCTGATAGGCCTCATTTGGTTTCTCCAAATGCTCTTTCGTGATGCTTTTCCAGCAGAAAGAATTCCCTCAGAGAGTTGTTTGCATAATAACTTTGATAGGCTGATTACATTATGGTAATTGTGAATTGATCTCTCTGTTACGGAGTTGCCGCCTTTGACTTCAGAAAATCCTAGAGATTTAGGGGTGCAATATGGGGAGGGCAGAGATTGGGAGGGGAGGGAATCCAGTGGGGATGTGCCAATTCTCCTGGACTTTATGATGTATCATAGGCCTTTTCTGCAAGCACAGCCATTCATCCTCTGTTTAAAAACCTCCAAAGAAGGAGACTCCACCACACTCCAAGGTTGTGCATTCCACTGTTGAACAGTCCTTACTGTCTGGAAGTTTTTCCTGATGTTTAGGTGGAATCTCTTTTCCTTCACCTTGAACTCATTACTCCTGGTCCAAGCTTGATAAGAAACAACGAATGCTTTGTGTTTCCTGTCAGCAGTATATAGACAGATATGAGGCCTATATCTATATATTTAAACATACACAAGTCTACAAATTTTCCTCCATTTGGGGCAAGAAATATTCTTCCAGTCAAGCAGATCTCTGAAGATCAGAAGACACACCCTCCCCTAACCCCCTTTCCTGCCTGCCAGGTGAAAGTTTCCCACAGGGAAATTAAATCAATCTTTGTCACATTAGTTTATTTTTTAAGCCACCTTTTTGCTTCCCCACCCCTCTTTCTTACACTCATCCTCTGAGAAAGGTATCAGACAGGAAGATATGGCATCCTTTGAACACAACTCTTCCATGCCCTATAGTGATTCTCAACATGATTCTCTGTCTTGGTTCTGTAAAAGCTAATCTTGAACTTCAAGGAATTTAAATGGAGTTTTAAAAAGCACGGAGAGATTATGGCTTCATTTAGTTGGAAATAAACTACACTGAACACAGTGTTTCTGAGTAAATATGTACAGAAGTAAGTCATTCAACAAAAGGCATCATGGCACAGAAAGGAGAGGTGGTTCCACTGGAAAACTATCTATCTATCTATCTATCTATCTATCTATCTATCTATCTATCTATCTATCTATCTATCTATCTATCTATCTATCTATCTATCTATCTATCTATCTATCTATCTATCTATCTATCTATCTATCTATCTATCTATCTATCTATCTATCTATCATCTATCTATCTATCTATCTATCTATCTATCTATCTATCTATCTATCTATCTATCTATCTATCTATCTATCTATCTATCTATCTATCTATCTATCTATCTATCCATCTATCCATCCATCCATCCATCTATCCATCTATCCATCTATCCATCTATCCATCTATCCATCCATCCATCCATCCATCCATCCATCCATCCATCCATCCATCCATCCATCCATCCATCCATCCATCCATCCATCCATCCATCCATCCATCCATCCATCCATCCATTCATTCATTCAATCCCAAAGGTCGGGGTAACAAAAACAATCTACCTCCAGAATAATGGAATGGAATAAAGTATGCGATAAGAATATTCAAGGACAAGGACTTTTTCCCATGCTTTCACAATATAATCAAGGGCAGTTCTTTATATTAGGGCTGCCAAGTCTCTGATTATAATGAGAGGTCTCCTCCTGGCAGCTCAGAGAAAACTTGATGTGTATGTGGTGTGGGGGGGGGGGGGCGCAATGTCTCCAGGAAAACCCAGAACTCAAGTAAGGCCCCTTCTGCACATGAAGAATGCACTTTCAATCCACTTTGGATTTTACTGTGCGGAATAGCAAAATCCACTTGCAAACCATCGTGAAAGTGGATTGAAAATGCATTATTCTGCATGTGCGGAAGGAGCTTAAGTTAGTTTTAGTCTGAGACTTTCTGTGCACTTACTTCTGCAGCACAGCTGGGTGCTTTGCTGTGGGGTTCCCCCCCCTTTTAAAAGGACCCTCCTGCTGTGAGGCTTCCTCCTCTCTGATCAGCATTTTGTCCACCCATCGCTTCCTGCTTGCCTCCTCTGGGAGGCAGCAAAACCTGGAAGAAAAGTTACGCTTTCTAATTTGCTGATTAACTTTGCAGGGAAAGGGAAGAATAAAGAAAGGTCACATTTTTCCATCATTTGAAAACCCTGCAGCTTCTCTAATCTGCGGCGCGGTGCGGCTTTGGGAGAGGCTAAGGAAAAATGTGTCAATGAAAGTCTACAGTGAAAGAAAGGTAAGCTTGCTGCAAGGCAGAATGCATGTGACTCATACAGCTGCCCTACATCCCTTCTGAGTTTTCCCCAGAAGTGACATAGCGATGTCACTAGCATTGGATACTTCTCCCAAGGTCCTCGGCCCCAGTCCTTCCACCAGTTGCCAACCTTAATGATTATTGTTCCAATAACTGAAAATTCCAAATCTCCAATTGGAAAATATGTGGGCACAGTGCCCTCTACACACCATTTCTCCATGTTTTGACCGAATGCACAGGAAGGACAGTGGGCATGAACATGCTGGTCACACACCCTACCTCCAGATGGCTGCCAAGACACGCCTATGATGTGATCATGTGGAATTAGTGCCCATGCATAAGCTCCTTCCCTGTGAGCAGGGATATTGCTTTCCAAATGTTATCAATCATGGCAAGGGAGCATGTGTGCAGACTCTTCTCACGTGTAGGTGCCATGCTCATGATCAGTGGGTCATGAGACAGAATGTTAACGTCCACTCTTCCTCTCTGCATGTTCAGTCATTGTGGGGAGGGGTTGTGGCTTGGGTCCTACCCACCTAAAGGAGCACCCACACCCATATGAATTGGTCCTTGCACTAAGGTCAAGCAGGGAGGCCTTCCTGGTGATCCCTTCTGCTGCCGAGGGGTATAAGTGGAACAAACAAACAAACAAACAAATAAAAGTATCCCCAGTGACAAAGATGGTGCCTCCATTTAGTATATGCATAGGATGCTATACTTGTGTACTGATGAATGTGCATGGGGACAAGACCAGCACTGTTGATTGTGAGTGGGGTGCACTCAATCATACTCTCTCTTTATATGCATTCATCCACACATGTGTGGTCCCATAGTCCCATAAGAGGTGATTTTGCACAGAATGACCCAAACCAGGGGCATACCCCCTATGGGGACATGGGTTACCCCATGTCCCTGGGCGCACATAGACCTGGGCGCGGCATCAGCTCCAGGTGGTAGATGTGGAAGCTGCCACCAGCTCCAAGCAGTAGACTTGGATGCCGCCAGCAGCTCCGAGTAGTAGACCTGGATGCTGGTGCAAGCTGGCTCTGGGTGGTAGACCTGGGTGCTGTGGGGGGGGGGGTGTGTGGAGGGAAATTCAGATTTTTTTCTCCAGGCTCCATTTTTCCTAGATACGCCTCTGACCCAAACCATGCAGCAGGCCCTGCTCATTAAACAGAAGACTGCAATTTTCATTTCATCTTTTCCAGAGTTTGCCAAAATCGGTTCAGTGAAATCCATCAAAAGATTATGTTTTGAGTCCTGTATCTTTTGGTGATAATAGCAATAAACTCAAGCTGTGAATAATTTCCATGCCTTCTTAAAAATGCAGAGGCAGGCAATGCTATTTCAGAAAGCTGAGTGTAGGTGAGAAAGAGATTTTAGTAAACAGGGATAAGAGACATCAAAGTCTGAAGGCTTGCTGTCAAAGCTACACTGCCCCCCATCAAAGCAATGTGCTTGAGGATCACTTGTGCTGCTCATTTCCTTTTATTTCTCAATAATCAAGCAATATGACGAGTACAGGCCAGATTTCTTCGTCTTTTTTCTCTTTTTTTCAGGGCAACAATTTGTGCCTTGGCACATTGGCACATTTAACAGTTTATAAGTAGGGCTGAGCCAAAATTATTCACTTCTTTTGTGAATGTTTTCAGAAGTGCCAAAACAGGCCTCACTTTTTCAATATATTTGACACTCTGTATAGATATCTTCATTCATTTGTTTCCACAGCTCTCCATCTCAGTTGCAGTTTCTTGCCTTTTGTGATGTCATCATACAGTAAAATCTGATTCATTACACAGCACTCTGATGTCATCTTATTCACTGTGTGATCCCGGATTGCCTGGAAAGAACGAAGCCAGGGGAAATGCTGGTGCCAAACACAGCTGGAAGAAACATGTATAATGGAAGTGTTTGTGACATATTTTCACTCAGCTAAAACTGTCACTGTTTCACACCACACACACAACCCCCTCCCCCCCCCCCCCCGCCCCACCCCGAGAACTGGAGATTATTCACTGTAGTTCTGTTTATAGTTATTCAGTGTAAAGTGCTAGTGAACTAGCAGCAATAATCAAATCATAAAGAGGGTGGGTGTTTTCTCCATAATGGCACCCATGTGAGGAAGTAGAGCTTTCTTTCCTTTTTTTTAATCATGTAGTGGACAATGAGCTAGTTACTGTGTTTGCACACAGGTTACTGTGTTTTCACACAGAAACACATGTACACACAAAATCATATAGAGTAGCTACACCCTAAGACAGAAACACGCTTCCTGTAGCAAATTTACCACATGTTCACCTAACTGAAGGCACACTGGAGAGGTCGCTAGTATCAAACAACGTTCTGACTGTTCTGTCCTGCCACATTACGTTGAAAAAAAACCCCGCACATTGATTTTAATGGAATTCCTCTCAAAGTACATGTACTTAGCTTGGTAGACCCATTATCATCTTTGTGTACTAGGTGGTTAATAATAAGCTGAGGAGAAAAGTAAGACAGCCGGATCCAGCTCCCATGTTCCCACAATATTTTACCTTCTGAGTTCACCTCTGTCAGCTTCAAGGCAAATTGACAAGTTCAAGCAGAGATCCTAATTCAAGCTCTGAATAAAACTTGTACATGACAAGCCTAATTACTGGGTGGATGAGCTACTTTTACATTATGTCGAGCGATACTTAAATTCAATTACAACCGTTCTGCAAGGCATTCATTCATTCGCTCACTCATACATTTCAGAGTTATTTCAGTGACTTAGCAGATGGGCCACCTTGTAATCAAAACTTGGAGCACGCTTGGAAAATGGGCTATGCCACATAAGAAGGGAGTTCCATTTTCAGCCCAGGTGAAACAAGGGTCAAGCACTTGCTGTACCGATCCAGTATGAGGACCAAACAAAGGAAAGTGGAATCTTGAGTTGTAATAGGCAGGGCTCACGCTTTGAATTTGATTCCAGAAGGATCCTGGTGCAATCTCTCTCTTTCTCTCTGAGACCCCAAAGAATTGCTACAAGTCAGAATAACCCATACTGACCTCCAAAGAAGGCAGCAGCACATGGTTGTGATCTTTATTTACTCATCTGTTTACTTCATTATTACCACACTTTTCTCCCCAATGGGGTCCCAAAATGGCTGACAACAGTCTCCCCTTCTCCTCTGTGTCCCAACAACAAATTTGTGAGGTAGGTCAGGATGGGAGAGAATGACTAGGCCACAGTCCCCCAGCAACCTTCTATAGCAGAGTGGAGTCTTGAACCTGGATGTCCCAAATCATAGTCCAGCCACTACACAATTGTGGCTGTCATTTATTTCTATTATGTGTGGATTATTTATTTATTATAGTCTGTATCCCTTCTTTCTTCCATCATGAGTCTCAGTTCAGGTTGCTTGGGGTTTTCAAGAGCTTTCCAATCCAAACATGAGCCATTAGAGACTGAGCAATTTCAGCAAAATAGGGTAAGAGGAGAGCATTAATGGTGGCAGTCTAGAAATTTCCACAATCTCTACACTATAGATTGTAGGGATTCCTATAGCATCTCCTGGAAGTTAAATCCTTCCAGGTGACACTCTAGGAATCCCTACAATCTCTAGGGACTTTACTGTAGAGAATGGGTAGATTCCTAGAGTACCACAATGGATGTGATGTCATATCCCCTCTGGCACATCCTCCTCAAGCACTGCCCCACAAAATCTCCCAGCATTTGCTGGTGCAGGGCTAATGACCATAGCTCAGGATGAGACTGTCTCAGTGGCTGCTTCTGTGATATGGAATTTGCTTCCTAAGAACACAGGAAAGGCTTTTCTTGATGCACATTTGATGACTTGTGAGTGGAGGTTCTGGTCTGCTTTTCTTTACTTGTATTTCTGTGAAATGAGATTTTACTATGTTTTCTTTAATATAAGCCATTTTGAATCCTGTTGTGTGTGGGAAAATAGGATGCAGATATTTAAAACAAATATGTAACCCCCTAAGCCCATGGTGGCGAACCTTTGGCACTCCAGATGTTATGGACTACAATTCCCATCAGCCCCTGCCAGCATGGCCAATTGGCCATGCTGGTAGGGGCTGATGGGAATTGTAGTCCATAACATCTGGAGTGCCAAAGGTTCACCACCACTGCCCTAAGCATAACTGATTCAAATATACAAAACTAAATAAAGATGTGTAAATGAAATCCTGAAAATAACGCAGCACAAACAAGCTCCTAAGGTTCTACAGCATTTTTTTGTCATTTGAAAAATCTCCATGTAGTATCCAATTAATGTTTTTCTACCAGTAGAATAGTTCTGTTGTAATAAGTTTGCTTCTGATTTTTTTTCCTAAAGACCACCTCATTAGCCTTTGCCCATCTGATCAGACTCTGACTTGTTAATCTTGGGTATTCCATAATAAGTTTCATGTTGGACCACTAAAGGGGCAGTTTCGTGAAGTGTGAAAGTCTGGTAAATGAGTTTTACTTTCCATATCAGAATGGAAAGCTAGGGCAGTACGCTGGTGGTGAATCAGTTCCTAATTGCGCGTTTCCTACTGTGAGACTATTAACACCACCGCTCTACAATGTGCACTGCCTGCTTGATCCTTTTTCAGCCCGGTTTATTGGGGCTGTTGTTGAATAATAGAGTCCCCAATAACTGGGATCACATGCCCAGTTTCTGGCTTATGTCAAGCTATACAGAACCATAAAACAACCCCCTGTTGATTCCTCAAAATATTTTACCATTCCCCTTTAAAGAAGGCAGTAGGCAAACCAGCTATTGACACCTTTAGGTCAACAGTTCCCAGTATGATGCTCATGGATGTCATGGGGGGGGGGGGGCACACTCACCTGGAAATGACATCACAGTTTCTGGCCCATCTCTCCCTCCCCATTTTTCTCCTGCTGCTCCACTGATTGGGCTTGGGGGATGGGAGTGTGGGGAAGGAGACTGCCCACAGGAAGCAGGGAACTGACCAGCCTTAGTGGCATTGCACCCACTGGCATATTTCCAGCACCCTTTGGGAATGTAATCCCAGGGGTCTTGAATGCAACAGAAAAAACAGGAAGTGATGGATCACTTCCTGTTAGCTGACTAACTACCTGGACAGACACAACATACTCTCCTGGACAGACACAACCTCCTGGACAGACACAATATAGTCAAGCGCTCTCAGTTTAGCTGTACACACTGACTTCCTTATATCTCTGGGCTTGGCATCTTCTCTGGATGGCTCAGCAGAGAAAAAACACTCCCTTTTCTCTGGAAAATGAAACCAAACCGTATCTCTTTCCTAAAACAAAGAACTGATCCATCCCATGGAAGACATGTGTGCTTGGCCCTGTCCTGCTCATGGTAGCCATTTTGTGGCTGATTGATGTCTCAACTTCCTGAAGGAAGTATTTGTTCAGTTTGTAGGTTCGGGGAGGTCCTTCTAGTACTTCACACTCAAGCCATTTGGGATGTCAGCATCAACACCAGCACTGCTCTTTCACAAATGTGTTGTTTCTGGATATCGCAATTAGAACAAAGAAGGAGGAGGAAGGAGGAGGAGGACTCTGCCATTGTTTTCCAGCATTGGGGAATGGGAAGAAAATGTGGTATGGGACATTTTGGAGCAAAGATATATCAATTGTGGAAAGAATTAAGCACTTCCTCTCTCACACTGCTTCTGTGTGCTAAATAACATTTTCCCAGAGTGTTTTTTTTCTCTTTAAAAAGGGGGTGGGTGGGTGGATAGATCCCAAACACACAGTAGCACTGAGTGTTAACTCAAGCATGGCATGACACATGTATATATAATCTATAGATACACTCCACCCAAAGTCTAGGCAAAGTCCTGTGTGCAACATCATCTGAGGGTTTTATCCTGGATGTCTGTGTGTGACCATCACCACAGCCTGCAAGAGACCAAACATCACTGCATAAAAAGCCCTGCTAGATCAGACCAAAGGGCCATCTAGTTCAGCATCCTGCTTCCCACAGTGGCCGGCCAGATGCCTCCAGGACGACCAAAAGCAGGGCAAGGGCCCAAACCACTGTTCATACCAGTGGATGCACATGGCTGACTTGTCTTTGCTTGAAGCATCTGGAAGCCAAGAGGCCTCCCCCCTTGTACCCGTACCCCAGTGTATGCAGGGGCTAATTCCAACAATGGAGCTTTTAATTCTGTACTTTCGTTTCAGCTACTTTTAACATGTTGCTCCTTTGTGCTCCACGCTGTTATCTTACTAGGGAATCTGACTGGCTGCACAATATAAATAACATCCCACATTTGGAACACATCCAGTGTGTTTGGCACAAGGCTTTGCTGGAGGCCTGCCACGGTTATCGCAGGCAGATCTTCTAGTGCAATGATGTCTCTGTCCCACTTGAGGGAGCATCGGTGTACAAGCCACTGGAGTGAAACATGCGAGTAATTCTTTCCAAATAAGTGGGAATCTTTATTGTGCTGTCGAGCGTGGCTCTAACTGGAGAGGAGAGAGATTCTGTCGAATAGCCCTCTGCAGTTGGGTTACAATGAACCAAAAGGGTGAACATGAGAGAAGACGGCATACTCAAGCAGCTGTGATTAATTAAAACTGATGCAAAACAGCCCCATATTACAATGCTAAATTTCTAGTAAATAGCCATTTTTCACAGGGAATGTTCCATGCTCAGCACAGAATATGACCCAATACTACCAAATTTCACAACAGCTCTTCTGTTCCGACTCAAAAATCCCTGTTTTATTTTGGCTTCTCGCTCGTGTGAACTGAATTTTTATGCTTTATTTCCTTGCATCCAGATTTTCCCTTTGAACGCCAATGTATTTAATCCATAACTTACAGGCTGCATTTCCCTGGGTAGGTCTAAGGTGGTTTACAAAACAGCACTCACAAGGTAAAAATAATAATAGCTATGAAACATTGAACCATAAAACTGTGGTTGACCACACCACCCATGAGAGAGCGACCCAGGTCCAAATCCCCTGCAAACAACAGTAAAAACAACAGAAAGCCCTCTGAAACATCAAATCACACCTGACTTATGGCAATCCCGTAGGGTAACACACAGCAAGCAAGAGACGTGGAAGGACAGCCTATGAGCCACAGAGGAAAGGAAACATTCAAGAGCAGGGGTCTTCAAACTATGGCCCTCCAGATGTTCATAGACTACAATTCCCATGAGCCCTACCACTTGGCCATGCTGGCAGGGGTTTATGGGAACTGTAGTCCATGAACATCTGGAGGGCCATAGTTTGAAGACCCCTGTTCAAGAGTATGAAGACAATCCAACTATAACGACTGATGGTAAAGGGTATCATAGTCAGTCAAGAAGCCTTATTCATCCAGCTGCCTTTCTTTGAATCAGACTTTTGGTCTGTTGACATAAGTATTGTCTACTCAGACTGGCAGAAGTCTTCCAGAGACTCAGGCAGAGGCCTGTCATATAATTCACCACCTGATCCTTTTACCTGGAGATGCCAGGAGATGAAACCTAGGATCTTCTGCGTGCTAAGCTGATGCTCTACCATGGAACCATGGTCCATCCCCAATTATTGCTGAGGAGCATAACATCAAGACCTGTCTTTTTGTTCTTTGGTCTTGTCATGTCTCCAGGGAAGGACGGGAGGTTGTAGCATCCTGACTGTTCCTGCTTGTAATTTGTGTTAAAGCTTTGCTATGTAGGAATGTGTGGACTTACTGAAAACCTTTTCCCAGGCCGGGTGCACCTGGACTGTTATCTTGGAGTGCGGCCTTGAGGAGAACACAAGCTTGTGAAAGAACAAGGGGGAGCCGAGAGGGAGCTGTTGCTTAGCAATGGGACAAAGGGAGGGGAGAAGCACTGCAAACTATTGGGAAGATTTGATGCAAAAACTTTAGTTTCAGCAAGGATTATTGAAGTGTACCCTGTTTGAACTCCACATGATAAATCAATTTTGATCCTATCTTAGGCTGACCAGACGTCCCACTTTTGGCAGGACAGTCCTGCCTTTAAACAATTTGGCGGGACGCGGGTTCTTCAAATTGTCCCGATTTTTGGGAGGCTGCTGCACTGCCTTCTGGGGCGCAAGGCAGTGCGGCAGCCTCCCGCCCACACAGCCGCAGGAGCACAGCCTTCTGGGGCTTGCCGTTTGCCGCCCTGTGACAGGGCGGGAAATGGCAAGCCCCAGAAAGCAGTGCGCTCCTGTGGCTGCGCGCGCAGCCGCCTACCCCCCCCCCCTGTCCCGGTTCACAAAGGTGACCATCTGGTCACCTTATCCTATCTGGGTCTGTTTATTGAAAGGTTCATGGAACATGACACATCTGAGGAATTAGCACAAGGCTGGGAAGACAGAAGATGAGGCACAGATTTGAAACCATAGGCCAGAGAAGCTGGTTGCTCAGACGGAGGATCTGTTTCTGACTAGTCAGCCTCTGAATCCCAGGGCCAGAAGGCAATATCAGGGGGAGGCCTTGGCCTCTATGCCCTGTTATTGGCCCTTCAGAGGAACTGGTTGGCCACTATGTGATGCTGGATCTAATCCAGCAGGACTCCTCTTGTGCTCTTCTATTCTTTAACACCTGCTGACTTGGCTCCTGTTCTGCTAACCAGTGACAGGAAGGAAGCTGATTTTTCACCAAGTTGCTCGAGCCTGTTTGGCAGGTTAATTTCTACATATTTAAACAGCCGAGTGATGTGCAGTCAGCTCCAGTTTACACATGTGCATTTTCATACAGCCCAGTGGAAGACTTTGATCTTCCCCATACCTGTCCTAGACGCATGTGCTTGACAGCCTGCCATTTAAATAAGGAGGAAACAAACCAGTCAATCAGCCACTGATTGTTAAAACTTACTACTTGGTTTAGTTTAAGCCCATGTTATTGTAGTTATTCCACACATGAGCACTTTCGCACAGCCTTATGGGAGCTGTAGTCCTCCCCCACACATCATTTTACTTCCTCGCCCAACCATCCATGACCCTGGGGGGAATGTCACCTACTGAGCACGTGCAAACACATCTACAAAGCTGAAGGAAATGAAATGTCACAACCATACCTACTGCACAGCTGCAAAACTGTACACACACATACTCAGTAAGGTCAACTGTGATTGGTTATTGATTACAGATAACCTATAATGGCATAAGTTAAAAAGGTTTAAAATCAATAGAAAAATTAAAAGATAAAATGCAAAACAAGATTACAATTGTTTGTTTATAACCATGCATAAAAACTTGGCTGTTTGCTCTAAAGCATCCCTGGATTCGTTGTTTAAAAGTTAAACAGTCTTCTGCTGGTCTGTCCAGCACTCTAAGCCCAACAATAAGGTTGGGAGGAACTTTGTTCTGGCCCTGTTATGAAGGGGGCAATAATACAGAACACGATGTACAGTTTGTGCAGTTTTCAACATGCAGATGCAAAAACGTTCACTATTGGGTGTTTTGGACCCTCTTCCATCCCCCAAAGTGGAAGGAAGCACATTGCATCTGGCCAAAGCGATGGCACGTTGGTGCTCTAGGTCTGTGATTGGTTAAAGAGGTGGGGACAATCAGTCTGAAAGGGAAAAACAAGAACTCTCCTGATGTGCTGAAATATCTGGGAATTCAACAGGATGAGCGATTGGGCCTAGACTCCTTTCGTTTTCCATCTTGAGTTTTCTGAAATTTTCAAATGCCTAGAAATGAATGACATTGATGCCATTAATCAGCTGAAACATGGTCCAATGTGGTGCCCTTTGGATTTTTTTTTTTTTGCAACAAGAGAGTGTACATGCTGACTGCCTTTTCTAACAGCCACAACTTACCACCTGTACTCAGTTTATCCTGCTTTCACTTTTTAATCCGTATTTCAAGCTGCAATACATGAGGAATAAGAGAATGTTCCTACAGATCATTCACTTAGAACTGCAGCACCATCTATTTGGCATAGCCCTAGGTGTAAGATGTTCAGGGGCAAGGTTGGCCTAAAGATTGAAGGCTTCTTGAAAATAAGGCAGTCAGGCGGGGGGACGGGGACTGCCACACGGTCTGGGAACGGCATCGCTGAGTTTGTGCTAAATGCCACCATCAGCGGAAAGGACAGGTGTAGCCTCTGGTGGTTCTACTTGGAGACATTTAAGCCTGAATAATCCGATGCCCGACTTAGAAGAGGAGCCTGGCAAGGGCATTTCCCATCCACGGTCAGTGGCTAGAGACAAACCTGTCGCTGCAATGTAGCTTATGAAGAAATAAGTCAGTGTGAGTCAGAGAAGACTGGGAAGCTTTCCAAGCACTGGAGGGAGAGGGAGGGAGGAAACCCAGGTTTGCTGTGACGGCTCCCAAGCTAATTCACCTCCTTGTCAAGGAGAAAGATAAAATTAATGAAACTGGGGAAAAAATGAAAAAGATCCTGCAAAGCGATTCCAGGCGGAATGAAAGCACCGAATGCTTTTTGGGCTTCAAAGGGCGGGCATCTGACTCTCTTCCTTCGAGGGAGTTAATAGAGCTCGTTTGTGAATGATGGTTACCAAGGTGTATAATCTGAACAACTTGCTCCTGGACAGAGAAAGGAGTGCGAGACAGGGGGTGATTAGGCTGCAGGGGAAACACCTTGGCTCCACTGGCGACCGTGGCGAGATTCCCACAGAGTTCAGCAGAGCCCAAGTTTCAGCCCTGCAGGTTTCCTGGCTACCAATTATTTAGCTCTTTTTTTTTTAAAAAAAGAAAAAGATAAAAGAATAGTAGACTGCACGGCTCTGCTGATGGCAAAGGAACAGGCCTCTCTACGTTACCCTGTGTCGTTATCAGCCTAACCCAGATTATTGAAGGGTCGCACCAGGCGAATGGCTGAAACCAACCAGAGCATTTTCAGCCTTAATAAGCCACATTTCAGGCAATGGCAAAAACAGGGCCAGTAAAGAATTAAGAATATTACTTATTTACTCCTGATCAGAGGGACTCAAAGTGGCTTACAACATTAAAAAACAGTTAAAATCTCACAAAAGCACAATTCAAATGACAAGGAAGAGAAAGAGTGGCTGATGCCAGGCCTCCTGTCAATCATCTCCACTGCCTGCCAGCACCTTCCCAGCCGTGGCCGTCCGGGCATCACGCCACAGTGCCCACCACCAGCCGCAGGATCCAGAAGGGGTGGCCGGACAGCAGCTGCCTCAGCTCTCAAGACTGCTGCTATGACAGACGGACCATGCTTCTTCACCCCCCTGGCCCCTCTTAGAAATGGTGCGGCAGGTTAGATCTGTAACACATTGAGTTTGAGAGCGGGGAAAAATGTTTGTAAAGGAAACACTACCCTGAAGGGAATGTATGTTCACTGCAGGGCAGGCCAAAAGTGCATAATAGGCCCTAGTCTTTGTTGTTGATCAAAGACAGCCCCTGCCACTCCCACGGGGCATACACCCACACTCTAGATCTGAATGAGTAGTTCTGTGTCACTTGGAAATGTATGCCCAAATGAGAGAGGCACAGGAACGCTCAAGGAAGGAGCCTGCTTTTTCCAGGACGTGCCCTGAGCTACTTTGTGGTGACGGTTCGGGAAAGTGCCATCAAGTCACAACTAACTTATGGAGACCCTGTAGGGTTTTCAAGGCCGGAGGCAATTAGAGGGAGTTTGCCAGGGATGGATGGATGGATGGATGGAGGGAGGGAGGGAGGGAGGGAGGGAGGGAGGGAGAAGTGCGCCTGGTGCACGCACGTGCCACACGCCCCTCCAAGCCCCAGGAACACCCTCTTCCATCTCATCCAGTCCCACCCCCGGAATGCCTTGTCCCGCCTCCACCATGCCCTCGGAACGCCTCCACAGGGGCACTCATCCTGTGCATCATGCACCCCTTGGTGCTACGCCTCTGGAGGTTGCCACTGCCTGCCTCCATATAGGCTGAGAGAGTTCTGGGAGAACTGCGACTGACCCGAGGTCACCCAGCAAGGCTTCATGTGAAGGAGCTATTTTACAGGTTCTTTCTGCATTAAATGAGTCCCATCAATTAAGCTCCCAAAAGCTCGTCGCAACACAAGCAGGAGTTTCTAAACATCAAAGTGCTAGTGGTTAATTAGGACAGCCGTCACAACCTATACCCTGGCAGTTTATGTTTAAAATTATAAATGCTTAGTTCCTCTGGCTGCTGAAGTTGGCATGCTGTCAGATTGCATGGGAACTGGAAATAATAAAACCAGGACCTTTTATTTAAAAAATTGCTGGAAAAGCTTTCCCTCAGACTTCATCTCTCCAGTTCCTTGAATTATGATCCATCCAGTCCTTTTTTTTTAGGAAGGCAAAATAATGGGGACAACTGTTTCCTTTTCAGGAACAGGCTGACAGTACTTGCTGCTGATTATATTCCGAGATCCGTTGATAGGTCTCGTGCGCAGACATAAACTATTTTATTAGCTCCAGCATCCACTGAATGAAGGCGTGATTCCACTGGTTAATCAATCTAACCAGCAAAAGGAGAGCCAGATTATAGATCTCTAGAGACCAGGGGGCAACAACCAATTCTATCTTCAGTACCTGCACAAGCATTAACTTCTTCCCTCCACATTTTAAGCCATATTCTCTAGCTAACTCCATGTTTTAGCTGCCCTCTTGGAACCCCTTAATGTGCATGATCAAAACCATAGGTCAGAGGTAGGCACAATGCGGCAAAAGACACAAGTAGATAATGAGAAGTTGCTGATAATGGGAGTTTGCCCTCAGTCAAAGGTTTAGGTCTAAATATGTTCAAATGGCCACATCCCACTCTCTGGTTAGAGCAGGGAGCTGATAACGTCATAACATCACATCATTTCATAACAACATATAACACAGGAGTCTGCAACCCGCAGCTCCAGAGAAGACAGGTGGCGGCGGCGGCTCCCACTTTACAATGGCAGGGACCAGTCCCCCTCGCCCGAACCGCAGCGGCGACGGCGACGGCGGCTGATCTGGTTAGAGAAGGGAGCTGATTGTTCAGCAAGCTGTTTGGATATATGTGAACGGATGCCACACCCAAGAACGCCCCTGCACTAGCACTCCCCCGGTGCATCACCCCCCATTTCCCACCCCCTTGGCGCTACTGTTCAAGGTTAATCAGTGAGCTTCAGGGGCAACTAGGGATCTGAACCCAGGTCTCTGCAATCTAGGATTGCAAAATTCCTGCAGGTTTGGGGATGGAGCCTAGAAAGGGTGGATTTTGGGAAGGGGCTTCAGCAGGGTATAATGCAGTGATGGCGAACCTATGGCACGGGTGCCAGAGGTGGCACTCAGAGCCCTCTCTGTGGGCACGCGCAAACAGAATTTGTCATGTGGGGGGGGGGAATCGCCCTCTCCCCACATCTAGGCTGGCCTGGGCCACTGGGCTCGATTATTAGCATTAAACCTAAGACCTAGTTTTGGGGAAGCAGTGTAGGTAACCCTGTTAAGCTCTGATTTTCATGCGAAGAACTAAAGTGTGATCCTTTACCTGGGAGTAAGCTCAGTTGCTGGCAATGGGGCTTGCTTTTGAGTAAACCCTCCTAGGGTCGTGATTCACCCATTGGAAGAGTTGCACGGTTGCTTCAAAGCAAAGCCATTGACTACCACCACGCTTACTCCTGAGTAACGCACACCTCGGAGCCAACCGTTTTTTCTAAATGAAAACCTCAGTATTCAGGTTAAATTACCATGTTGACACTTTGCGATAAATAAGTGGGTTTTGGGTTGCAATTTGGGCACTCGGTCTCGAAAAGGTTCGCCATTGCTGGTATAATGCAATAGAGTCCCCCTTCCAAAGCAGTCATTTTCTCCAGGATCTAATGTCTGTATTTTGGAGATCTGCACTAATTCCAGAAGATTTCCGGGCTCCACCAGGAATTTGGCAACCATAAACCCCCATTTTAGGACAACACACTAACCACTATTCCACCCTGCCTTTTAATTTCGGGAAGTGGCTTCTTGCCTGCTGTAGCTTTATGTGAAAGTCATCACCATGTGGTATCCGGATAGGATTTTATTTTTGTATTTGCAGAACACCTTATATTTGCTTCTGTGTTTTGTTCTGGATTCGTTAAACCTGGGCAGTTCTGACGACCAACACCACACTGCAGCTTGTAAATGCTTCCTGAAAAATGGGGGGGGGGGATTCACCCCTGCATCACACTTTCATGTCTCAAGTTGTGAGAACAAAATAATAAGCAGCTTTTCGTAGCTAGAGCACATTGACTGGAGGGAGAAAGTGAAAATAGGATATTGTGCGGCAGCAGAGAAGTACGCGTGGAGTCGATCACTTGGAATCCAGCTTCTGCTACCGTTTGGCTTCTGCTGTTTCTAATTTTTCCCCTCCCCCTCTCCCTCTCCCCCCCCCCTCCTCTGATGTAAGAATGGCTGCACCTCTTTCAGAGCCAGGCCTGATGCCTGCGAGGTACTGTCTTAGACTGGAAGGAAACAGAGATGTTTTTCTGTGTGCCAAATATCAAAGTTAAAAAGAGAGAGAAAACCTGAAACTGTATTTTCCTGCCTATGGCGGTCGGTAGGTGGTCCACGTTCAGGATGTAGAACTGTGCAGTCAGAGCTCAGGTACATATGCAGCAGCAGCAAAGGATACAAGCCTTTTTCAGATGTTATGTCCGAAAAGACCCAAACCCTAACAACTATGTATATTGGGAGCACATGCTACTCACAAAGAAGCCACCAAAGGAGCACCAGTGGTGTAGTGGTTAAGAGCAGGTGTACTCTAATCTGGAGGAACCGGGTTTGATTCCCCACTGTGCCGCTTGAGCTGTGGAGGCTTATCTGGGGAATTCAGATTAGCCTGTGCACTCCCACACACGCCAGCTGGGTGACCTTGGGCTAGTCACAGCTCTTCAGAGCTCTCTCAGCCCCACCCACCTCACAGGGTGTTTGTTGTGAGGGGGGAAGGGCAAGGAGATTGTCAGCCCCTTTGAGTCTCCTGCAGGAGAGAAAGGGGGGATATAAATCCAAACTCCTCCTCCTCCTCCTCCTCCTCCTCCTCTTCTTCTTCTTCTTCTTCTTCTCCTTCTTCTTCTTCAAATTGTCTGAACCGAGCCAACATGCATGTCCAACTTCAGGATACGGCAACCATAACCCTGAAAAATCTAGACAGCACATATTGAATCTGTCTATATATGCAAAATACATCTTTCAGACAACGTGGCAACCATAAGTATTGGGATGATGTATGTACAGTTTGGATGCTCCCGGCATATATACACATAACATTTCCTGTTCTCTTGGGATGTGATTGCATCTTGGCTCCCATACAGAAAAAATCCTTGCATGCAGAAAATGAGCATCTTGGGGTGGGTAAACTTGACTGGAATCCTTCTTCTAGAGTGGCTACCTTTCTTCTTTCATGGGAGTATTCAGGCATGAGATTCTTTCACCTGCAGTGGAAGTGCGCAGGAAAAACTTGCACTGTGTGAATCTGTTGTGAGTGTGTAGATCAACTCTGAATTCAAAGATCTAAGGACGTAGCCTATATACTAGTAGACGCTTCACGATATCTGCACACTGCTTTGGTTGCAACCTTTCAGTGTCATTTGCTTCCTTGACCACAAAGCAAGAAGGTTTCTTTTTTAAAAAAAAATCTACAAAGCGTTTTTACTGCTGGGAAAACTGACAATTACAAAGCCGAGGCTTCGAAGCAGCGTTTATGGCGCTGCTGTGGATGCTGCCCCCTTTCATCTTGTCGACTCCTGCCATAAAATCAACAAGTGTGGCTACTCCCCAAGTCCGTGTGGTGGGTCCCGGTGCCAAGGCGAGGCGTATGATTTGCTACCGTGGCGAGGGCTGCGGCTGGCTGTGGGGCAAACTCCCTGGCAAGCCTCTCTGTTGACTTCGCTGGCAACTCTTCAGAGGCTGCCTCGGGAGTTGTTTGGGATTCAGGCTGTTACTGGCTTGGCTTCCCTTCCTGGCCCGGCCTCCTTGGACACAGCTCGCCTTTGTCTTTGGCTCTGCGGCGCACAATTCCCCTGCTACACTCAGGACTCTTTCGGCTGCTTTGTTTCTATCTTTGGGCAGCTTAACACATGGGGTAGTTATGCTAATTGCATAGCTTCTTAAAGTGCCTGTCTCAGGCTTTTGGGGATTTGCCCTTTGGGGGAAGATGGGGGAAGCCTTTCCAATGAAATGAGACATTATCTGATGCTGGGCTGGGGATGTGAAAGTTTTCTGCCAGTTGGCAAGTTGGGGCTAAGGAAAGAGCCAGGAAGCCTCAAAACCTTCTCAGCATTGCTGGGGCTGACCAGATTCCCCACGGATCCACCAGGAGCTTGATCCCTTCAGTCCAGCTGCTGGAGATATTTTAATTGATTGTTCTAACCGGAAGCCATTACAATTTCATCCTGGGCAGCCTTATGCAAATTAATAACCATGCTGCATTGCACAAACTGGCACCAGAGGTCTGTCAAGGGACTGCTTTTCTTTTTAGTCTAACCTGCTTCCCAAGACCCAGGGTGGTCTACATAGTTCCCTCACCCACCCCTTCTACTCATGGGATGGTTAAAATAAAGCAGGGGAGAACTGGTTTAATGTAGCACCTAAGAGACTGAGTTATACACAAGGAAGTCCTGGGTTCAAGTCCTATCTGCCATAAACATATTAGATGGCCTGAGTGTTAGACACTCTGTCAATGCTATATCTTCAGTGCTGGAATAACACTGACAAACTTGATTAACTTATTCTGGTTTTTTAAAGATATTTTGTAGCCTGCTTTTCTCCTCAGGTTTACAACATTGGGCCTTTCCCCACTTACCGTTTGCGGCGCGCTACCCGCAGCGCAAGTCATTTCTGGCGGGGGTCATGTTCCCCACTGCCCCATGCTCTGCGCGGGGTCATGAAAGGTGCCATTTTATCAGTGCCAGAAATGACTCGCGCTGAGGGGGCGGGAGAGCGGCAGAGTCGGGGCGGCTGCGTTGTCGCCGCCCGGACTCGTGGGGAGTGCCGCTGGACCCCGCGCTATTTGGGCAGAGTAGCACGCAGCAAACTGTAACTGGGGAAAGTCCCATTGTTCTTTCCTTCTCCATCTTATTCTCACAACAGAAGAAGAGAAGAGATGGTTTTTATACCCTGCCTTTTCCTACCTTTCAGGAGTATCAAAGCGACTTACAATCATATTGCCTTCCCCTCCCCACAACAGACATACTGTCAGTGTGGCAGGGTTGAGAGAATTCTGAGAGAACTGAAACTGGTTCAAGGTCACCTAGCAAGCTTCATGTGTAGAAATGGGGAATCAAATTTGGTTCTCCAGATTAAGAGTCTACCATTCCAGACCACTATACCACATTTGCTGTTTGTTTTTTTTATTCCACACATCTTTTCCTCCATTTGGTTAAGGTAATGTTTTTCCTGATTTTTTCCTCCGTTGTTTTCCTGAGCACTTTAACTGTGGTGGGTTTTTTTTAATCCATTTCCAAGCCAGCTTCTCCAGAACGTGTTGAAACAGTCTTTCTTTCTCCATCCCATCACACCTGCACCTTATTCACGTCCAACCTCCCCTTCAGCCATTTTCTCTTCCAGCTCCTCTGTTTTCTAAAGGAATTTTATTTATTTTTTTCTCTTTGTCATATCTAACTAGCAATGTAGCATTGAGGCAGAGATACAAAGAAGCATGGTCGATTGGATTAGGTTTGTCAATTTCATATCAAACTACTGATGCAACGTTAGGACAGAGAGCAATTTTGAAGCTGGGGTGATTGCACCAGTGATAAAACCCTGAGACGCTGAGGCGACTCAGAAAACTAGAAGTAATTGCTGCATGTAATCAGGGACTGATGTACATACATGCATACATATAACCTTTATTAGGCATAAAAGTAAGAATAAATATAAAAGAAATGGATATTAAAACAAGATCAAGTTCTCTTCTGTTGTTCTTGAGTACAAATAGCAATCACTTGCAGAAGAAATTTTGCAGTCTTTTCCAATATCTCAGGGTTTTTTACTGTTTATGAGTAGGGCAATTCCTGAATTGGCTGAGCAAATTAGTTCTTTATTAAATGTAGCTTGTGGTAGCAAGTATCTGATGCTCTCATATTTAGGACAGAAGAAGATCATATGAGTAAGAGTCTCTACTTGATTTAGATAGTATGAGCAGAATCTTTCATTGAATGATATAGGAAGTTGTTCCTCCTCTACTGCTGACAGAAACACATTACACCTAACTCGAGTTAGATCCCATCTTTGCCTGACTGCTGAAGTAATGACCACGTGTTACTGCAGATCAAATTTGGCCAAAAATGGGGTTCTTTGTATGTGGGGCGTGAGCTACATAATGTCATCTGCTGCAGCTTCCATTTTGGGTCAGTAGTTCTCAGCAGTAGAAATGGAAGCTGGGATATTTTTGAATTGCCCTTTCAGAATGTAACTGCAATATCACTGGAGTGCCTGGACAAATGGGAAAAAAAGTGGAGGAAAGAATTGTTCTTCAGTATCATGGATGACATCCAACTACCATTAGGAATGACACATTTTCAACAGAAGTGTGTGGAGTAATTGCAGTTGAAGAGGCAAGGTGGGAAATACCTCAAAATGATGTGGGGGAAAGGAGGTGCGTGGAATGTTTCCAAGCCACAAAGTTTGACCACTGGGAAAATCTGTGATAAGTTGTGCATGCAGAAAAGACCAGTAATAAGATGCCCGCAGGCTGTACTTCAAAGTTGGAGGTAATGCAGATATTTTTGTGAAAGGTCCTCGGCGTTTCAAGGCTCTTCCTGTGTAGGAGGATTATAGAGGCAGAAGTCAGTGATGGAGAAGGTATTTAATGTATTGTCGAAGGCTTTCACGGCTGGAATCACTGGGGTGCTGTGTGGTTTCCGGGCTGTATGGCCGTGTTCTAGCAGCATTCTCTCCTGATGTTTCGCCTGCATCTGTGGCTGGCATCTTCAGAGGATCTGATGATCTGATGATCTGATGATTCAGATCCTCTGAAGATGCCAGCCACAGATGCAGGCGAAACGTCAGGAGAGAATGCTGCTAGAACACGGCCATACAGCCCGGAAACCACACAGCACCCCTGAGAAGGTATTGCTTCCTTGACAGTCAGCCCTTTGACATCTTCCTTCCACCCCACCCACCCCCCCTTTTAGTGCATAAAACAGTATACAACATAACTTATAATAATATAACAAATGATAAAACAAAACTTGATTACAAAATTTGGGAAACAGTACTACAGTATGTACCACAGCTAACAATAAAATTAAAGCTATCTAAATTATTACAGAAATTAATCATGACCTATTTCTATTATGTATATTATGCATAATTTTAATTATGTATAATTTTTGTGTATAATTTTTACCTAACTACATATCTTTTGCTTCTACCTCAATACTAAAAAGTACTATGGTAAATTATCATGCAATCTTAAGTTAACTTCTTTATCAAATATTGAACAACCAGAATTAAATAATAATCCGCTAAACTAAAAGAATATATTCTTGTATTCTTACTTATTTGATGATTTGCTAATATATTATTAACATAAACATAACATAACATAAACCACTTTGACATCTTTCTGATATGTTTCCTTTTTTCCTTTTAATTCAAAAGGGACTTCTGTTTCTCCTTCCCTGCAGTGCAGAAGGATTGGCCATGTCATGCTGTTGCTACTGGGCCTTAAGACGAAAGATGAATGGAGTATCTTTGAATCCACCTCTTTTTTCAGGACAACCAGCCTGTAACGGCTGCAAATCTGAAACATGAAAAATAGAGTGTAGCTTAACAACATCCAGCCTGCGCAGGGCGGGGTGGTGGGATGCCGCTCAACCGGCCTCCAAAACTGCCCACACAGGGAAAAGAAATTGTCCCAAGCTCTTCTGCAGAGACTAAGGAGTTTTTTTTCTTCTTCTTGAAAGCCATTGAGTGAAGAGGGGAGGAGAAAAGGCCACAGGCGACCAGGAACATGTTATAAAGCATAATGAACATTAGTTTCATGTACACAATTCTGCTTTGAGCTGAAAGCCTGTAATTTGCAAGGTGTGTCTCACCAGGAAAGAGAACTGGTGGGGTTTTCCTCAGAGGCTTCAGCCAGCTCCAGCAGAACAACAACAAGACTCATTTCTCAGTGCAGCTTCACACACTTCAGAAGGTACAGAGAAGCAACTGTTTGAAGCAAAGAGCTTGCACATCTTTGCTGCTTGTGCTTTCAGGCTAACATGACAAAAGGGAAATTAATGTACCTTCTCAGCAAGGCTCCAAAATGGAGATAGTCTGGGCACCTCCTGAAAGGGGCAGGGAATTCCCAGCGGGCCCATCACTCCCAGAAGTAGAGTTGTTGGGTCCAGGTTGGGAAACACCTGGAGCCTGTTTGGGGCGTGGACCCTGAGGAGGGTGGCGTTTGGAAAGGGGAGGATCTTCAGTGGGGTATAGTGCCACAGACAACCACCATATAAAGTGGCCAATTTTCTCCAGGTGAATGGACCTCTGAGAATGTTCACCTTTTAAAGAATTTTAATGCTCTGCATCTTGTCCGAAGAGTATTTTATGGGTATCATTTCAAGCTGCTTAGTGTTCGTTTTGTGCTCTATTTAGTTTGTGCGATTCTTTGAGCCAGTTTCCGGAGAGGTGTCACATAAAGTTTCTACAAACAAAATTAAATCCAGAAGTAGCGTTTCAATCTTCTACTTTGACGTCTGATATTTTACGAGATGCTGTCTACAGATTTCAAGCTTCTTTCCACACCCATCTGGCCTAAAAAACTGCCTTTTTAGTTTTAATTTTTTTAAAAAAAATCGGTAAAATTACCCAAAATTGCAACAAAAACCCAAAACCTAAAACTAAATTTAGCTGTATTCTCAAACTGCGCCCTGGAACTCAATGTAACACTAAGGCAAGCCAGAGCCCCTGCCCTTGCATTAACATTAACCTTAATTTATTATATTTATTTAATTTATTCCGTCATAAATGGTTCCCAAAATTGAAACAAAAACCCAATATCTAAAACTGACCATAGACGTATTCTCGGACTGCGCCCTAGCACTCAACAAAACATTGGATAAATTAAATTAAAATAATAAGTTAGGGTAACACTGTTACATTGAATTTTAGGGCGCAGTCCGAGAATAGGGCTATGGTCAATTTCAGGATTCCGGGTTTTGCCTTAACCCTTGCCTGAACCCTAATTCTAATTTTTTTTTATTTTAATTTCATTTATTCAGTCATAAATTGTTCCCAAAACTGTATCAAAAACCAGAAACCTAAAACTGACCATAGCCCTATTATCAGACTGCGCCCTAGAACTCAACGTAACACTAAGGGAAGCCTGAGCCCCTGCTCTTGCCTTAACCCTAATCCTATTTTATTTTATTTTATTGGGTATTTTTAGTTTTTTTACTTTGTCGGCCAGCAGGGTGCGTAGGTTTTTGGCTAGTGCAGGGGTAGGGAACCTGTGGCTCTCTAGATGTTCAGGAACTACAATTCCCATCAGCCTCTGTCAGCATGGCCAATTGGCCATGCTGGTAGGGGCTGATGGGAATTGTAGTTCCTGAACATCTGGAGAGCCGCAGGTTCCCTACCCCTGGTTAGTGGCACCAAAAATTCAGGCTATTGCCAGGTGACATTCCTGATGATACCAGCCACGTTTGATGAAGTTTGGTTCAGGGGGTCCAACGTTTCCAATGGGAGCTAATGGTAGATGGCAGAAGATATTAAACATGGTGAAGATATTACAGACCTTGATTTATACATGGCAGAAGTCTGATCCATATGCTGTAGTCCCAATTTTTAATGCTGTTGACCTGAAAGGGTTGAGATCATTTTGTTTTCAAATCCTCTGCATCATCTTTCTTTCTCTCCATTTCTCCATATTTTCTGTCAGGCCATCTATGGTGCAAATTCATATTTAAGGTGTTCGCACTTGGCTGACCCCCTCCAAACCCTGTCTCCAGGCAACGTGTGCCAAATATCTGTTTTACTTTCCTCTGCATGTGTGCTGCAGAAATCCATCAGGGCTGACTTCTATGTTTCAAAATGCAGAAGTGGCGCACACTTAATTTGCTAAGTGGGGTAGGGATATCCATATAGGGAATTCAACAGGTATGAAATGGCAACCAACCAGACAAGATGCATTTGGCATCTGTATGCGTGCGCTGAACAGTAAGCAAGCTCCATGCCTGCAGAGAACCAGGTAATTGTAACATTCTTGGACAATCCAGCTATGGCACACCTAATGGTTATGACTCGACAAGCCTGGATCTGTACTTAACAGGCGAAGGATTACAGTGAGCTGTTCACACTTTTGTGGGCAATGCAATGGGAGATCTGTACATCTAGTAATGAAAGCGAACATTTATTCCCACTGAAAACAGGAGCTTCATAACTCAGAAATAACTATGAGTGATGTTTAAAGGAGGAGTTGACCTATGAGTAAAGAAGGTGTAGGAGAACAAAGAACAACATTTTCCCATTTATGTGGCAATCATAATGCTGGCAACAATACGAATTTTTGCACCAGTCTCATTTAGCATCTTTTACAATACATATTAGATATTGATGTTGATTGATTTATTGGGACGTGCAACTCATTGCAAATTGCTGAAGTTCACTGAAGGATGTGTCATGAAAATCAGTAGGAATTTATTTTTAGGTTAAAGCCGATGGGTGTTTTGTGGCACTTGAAAGATTTATTGTACAATAAACACACTTCATGAGATGCATGAAGGTCATCTTCATTTGGCAGATATATAGATATACCTGGCCTGTAAAGATTCAGTTGCCGTAACCATTACCTGCCTAGAGAGGGTATAAAAGACCTGCTGCTTGGGACTGGAAAGGGAGAGATTGTTTACCACCTTGCCCTGCTAAGCACCAGCTGCCTGAACTAGTGTAGTTGCCCTACTTTGGTGTATATGTGGGGGGTATATTTTTCCAAAAGACTTGCTACCAGCCCTAGAGCTCTTTGTCTGCAGCAGCAGACACCACCATCAACCTGGAGGCGGCAGTCAGGACTACCTCCTTGGAGTATCATCTGCCTCCGTGCTGCTTTGTATTGTCCCTTGAAGTGTATTTGGCCCAAGAGCAGCTGCTGCCCACCTATCCCCTGGAGTTTGCTTTTTTTAATTGCTAAAGCAGTGGTGGTGAACCTATGGCACGCATGCCAGAGGTGGCACTCAGAGCCCTTTCTGTGGGCACACGCACACAGAGTTCGTCCGGGGGGGGGGGAGAAAATCGCCCCCCACACACACACACATCTAGGCTGGCCTGGGCCACTGGGAATGACATGCGTGCACCGTGGTGAACAGGTAGGACTCAGTTGGGAGGGCTGGTGCTTCCTTTACCTGAGAGTAAGCTTGGTTTCTGGCAATAGGGCTTGCTTCTGAGTTAACCCTGCTAGGGTCATGATTCACCCATTCAAAGCATTGCACGGTTGCTTCAAAGCAAAGCCACCCACTACCACCAAGCTTACTCCTGGGTAACACGCACCTCGGAGCCAACCATTTCTTCTAAACTAAAACCTCAGCATTCAGGTTAAATTGCCGTGTTGGCACTTTGCGATAAATAAATGGGTTTTGGGTTGCAGTTTGGGCACTCAGTCTCGAAAAGGTTCACCATCACTGCGCTAAGGTAAGCCTTTGGAATCTCTGATAACAAAAGTGGCTGGGTGCCTGCTGGGATTTATTTAATTATTGGTTATTGATATTTTGATGTATTCAGATTTTGAATTGTGATTTTCAAGATTTTGAAAGTCTCTCGGGGGCCACTGAAGCTTTGGAAATGGTATGCTTGTGCACCCATTCATATCTGAAAGCCAGTGTGGTGCAGTGGTTAAGAGTGACAGGCTCTAATCTGGAGAACTGGGTTCGATTCCCTCATGCCTCCACATGAAGCCTGCTGGGTGACTTTGGGCCAGTCAAGGTCCTCTCAGAACTCTCTCAGTCCATGTAGGGGCAGGCAGTGACAAACCACTTCTGACCATCTCTTGCCTCAAAAAACCCTACAGCAGTGGTGGCGAACCGTGATGGGAATTGTGATGGGCTGATGGGAATTGTAGTCCATAACATCTGGAGTGCCAAAGGTTCGCCACCACGGCCCTACAGGCTCACCACCAAAGTCTTGTAGCCACAATTAACTTCTGTTTTAAAGCAGAAGTAAGACCAAGAAAAACAGAAATATTAAAAGAAAATTTTACTTGTCATTCACCAGGTTAGGCACCAAGTAAACCAGTGTGAGGAAGGGATACCTTTCATGGCTGAGTCGCCACCACAGATAAAGCCCACCCTCTGGGATTCATCCATCTCATCTCCACAATAGTTGTGTGGACAAATGAGATCTGTGCATATAATGAATGCTCAAACACCCACTACAAATGGTTATGTATGTTCCAAAGAATCCAGCTCTTCCCAGCTTGTAAATTAGATCAAGTTATCGTTATCCTCAATTTTGTTTTAAAGGAGTTTCATGTATTTTCCCTTTGGCATGGAAAAGATGGGAAACAGTGCGCTGATGATCCAGTCTGACTTTCTGTGCTCAGTCCAAATTTAGCCGCAGCCTCGACTGCTTCAGTTTGGCCATGCTCAGCAAAGAGCATCAGATGACACCTGGTGCAAATCATGAAGCACGAAGGCTCGGGTATGGACCCTACTGCCCCCATACTGCCCCCTTCCCCCAAATTAAACACCATGGAATGCTTCAATATGTCATTAATAACAAGGGCTGAACTAAAAGAAGCTTCTGACAGCTGGTTGAAATCACAGCTGGGCTTGGACTCTGATGCATTTCCACTGGAAATTACTCCAGAACTGGAGCCTGCCCACTGAAACACCCAGACAGTTTTTTTCTCAGAAGAGCTGTGGTTGGAGAGGACACAGAAAGAGGAAAAGACATGCTTGGGTATTAATGGGACTCCTGCTGAGTCACACATACAGGCACTGAAGATGCATTTAGAGAGAGAGACACTGAATTAGTAAGCTTTATCAAGCTTAAAACCCTACGAGCCACATGAAAATGGGGCCAGATCCTTTCTAGCCCAA
Source organism: Sphaerodactylus townsendi (assembly GCF_021028975.2). Lineage (NCBI taxonomy): Eukaryota > Metazoa > Chordata > Lepidosauria > Squamata > Sphaerodactylidae > Sphaerodactylus > Sphaerodactylus townsendi. Next base: position 59,320,561 of record NC_059435.1, on the reverse strand, counting down.
CCCCTGCACATGCAAAACATTTTTGAGGTACCTTCCCCCTCACATTTCTTTCTTGATGCCTCTGATGGGAAAGTAGCTGTTTGAAAGGGCTCTCTAAGAACCATAGGAGGTGGTTCTCATTTTTTACTATAAATTGTCTTCTTTATAGCATGGTGTAGTGCCGTGGTGGCGAACCTTTGGCACTCCAGATGTTATGGACTACAATTCCCATCAGCCCCTGCCAGCATGGCCAATTGGCCATGCTGGCAGGGGCTGATGGGAATTGTAGTCCATAACATCTGGAGTGCCAAAGGTTCGCCACCACTGGCTAGTGGTTAAGAGTGGTGGACTCAAATCTGGAGAACAGGTTTGATTCCCCATTCCTGCACACGAGCAGTGGACTCTCATCTGGTGAACTGGATTTGTTTCCCTGAAGCCTTCTGGGTGACCTTGGGCTAGACACAGTTCTTTAGAACTCTCTTAAGCCCAGCTACCTCACAAGGTGTCTGTTGTGGAGAGAGGAAGGGGAGAAGTTTGTAAGTTGTTTTGAGATTCCTAACAAGAGAGAAAGAAAGGGTATAAATCCAAACTCTTCTTCTTCTTCTCTGGGATATGAACACTTACAACTGCCCAATGTAGAATCAGACCATTGTCTACTCTGACCACTTGTGGCTTTTCAGGATCTCAAGTCATGGGCTTTCACAGCACTTACAACCTGGCCCTTTTAATTGGAGATGTTCAGTGTTGAACCTGGAGCCTTCTTCATGCTTAGCAGATTCTCTACCACCAAAGCACAGACCCATTTTCCATGGTTTCCTTAACGTATGACCTCCCCCCAAATCCAACCAGGAGTCCCAATTTTTATTTGAAATCCTGCACAATTTTTTCAATAGCAAATTTTACCTCATGGTGATGTTGCCATACTGAAAACGAATGAAAAAACTGAATCTTCAAGAGGAAGGGGGACGAATCTAACTAGGTCAAGCATCGCATCTAAAAGATTCCTGCCAATTTCTCACAAGGGCTTCGTTGCCTTCGCATCTGTGCAGCAGCCATTATAGCTGATCATGCATCTTCCACCCCCTGAGCCTGTTTGTTTGAAACCACCCCGGGGCTCTCACAGTGGTATCTTTTCCCAATCCTGAACAAATGGGACTTTCTTACGTACAGCAGAACCCAGATATTATTTCCCTGATTATTATAATGACAAAGAAACAAATCCATCCAAGAGGACTTAAAAGGCCCATCATGATCTGTGATTAATTTACACTTACCTGTCATTAAATTGATGCTTCAGGCCAATTTTGCAAGCAAATGCCATTGAGGCTCTTTATTGTCTTGATTTATTAAAAACAGCGAGAGCTGCCAAGCATCAGTTTCCTACAACAGCACAGCCAGCCAAATGTCAAGCAGGCCTGATAGAAAGCCATGATAAGCCCACTCTATGAATACATTATTGAGTAATGTGTACCATTAGGAGGATTATTGCAAATTATTATTGACATTCTGTTTGTGTGTGCGATTTTTTTTTAAGAGGGCGGTTCAGGAAGGTTAATCGTTAAATTGTGAGAATGCTGAACTCACAGGAACTGGAAGTGGCTCAGGGATGAAGGAAGAACATCTTCTCGTCCAAGTTTCTGATGTTTAGAATTGTAAAATGGAAAATAACAGGGAAGAAGCCTGCTGGATGACCTTGGGCCAGTCACAGTTCTCTCAGAACTCTCTGCCCACACGGAGGCAGGCAATGGCAAATCACCTCTGAATGGCCCCTTCCGCACACACAAAATAATGCGTTTTCAAACCACTTTCACAACTGTTTGCAAGTGGATTTTGCTATTCTGCACAGCTTCAAAGAGCACTGAAAGCAGTTTGAAAGTGCATTATTCTGCATGTGCGGAATGAGCCAATGTCTCTGGTCTTGAAAACCCAGGGGTGAAGCTTACTAAAACAGCACTCAGAGCTCACCCTGGGCTCTGCATCTTCCCCCCCCCCCCAGCTGTGCTAGCCTGACTGGCCCTACCCCAAAACCCCATGTGGAGTTTGAGTGCAGAGCCAGCCACCCCACCCCAATCTCCACATGCAGTTCAAAGTGGCATGGCCCATTTGATGCTGGCCAGGTCCAGCTGGAAGCATGCAGTTTAAAGTTGGACCAGGGCAAACTGAGACCAGTAATGAATGACCTCACCCTTCCTAAACTCCATGTGGAGATCAGGGCGGGGTGACCTGACTGCTTTTGCACTCAAACTCCTCATGGAATTTGGGAGCAGGGCTAGTTCTGATAGCCAGTGTTCTCAGGGCCAGGGCGCAGTTGTGAGGGGGGACATGGCAATGCATCCCCCATGAAATGGTGCCTGGGGATGCAACGGAGGGGGATGTTGCTTCTTCCACTGAAATAATAGTGAAAAGCAATGTGGAAGAGAATTTTGGGTCAGTTTAATCCACGTCAACAAGTGGTCACAGTTACTGTGATAGTTGAATGCATTGACCCAAGTTTCCATATTTAAAGAAAAATTCTAAACCTAGGTCTTTTTAGAATTAGGTCCCACATTATTCATTGGGGCTTACTTCCTGGTAAGTCAGTCTCTTCCTTGACACAAGAATCCAAATCCATGCAGCAAGACTCAACCCCTGACTTTAGCCACCATTTTAAGTGAGATGTCACAAGCATAATAGTCACATGGGTCCCAAATCTCTGGAACCAAGCTGGCAGACATCTGGATCACTCTTGTCATATCCACCATCCATGACTGCATGAGAAGCATGAGATGCATGGTTTAGCTTCATACGCTGACTAGAAAGCCCAGAGAGGCCAGATGGGAGAAATCAAAATACCTTTCATTGGAATTGTTTTGAACACTTCACTGCCAAAACTGTATGTGATTGGAACAGTTTGGATATATTAACAATGAAAAAAAATGTTGTTTATGAAAACTGGAATTCTTCGCTGGAGTGACATAGATACCATGAATATTCTTCCTGCTCCTATGGGAAGCAATATAACAATGTTGATACGTAAATTATGCTTTGCTCCATCAGAAGTTCTTTGATAGTTGACCCCAATCATGCCCCGCGCCCAGTGGAACTGCAAAATATCATTGTGATGGGTTTTCACAAGTTGGAGCCAAGTTGAGCTCTCAGTTAAGAAACAGCTGCCATGTTTTTGGTCCACGAAGCGTAAATGTGATTGATTTTATTACAAGAAATAATCTGGATCTGTCACACAGATCAAAGCTGCTCATCCATTCTAATAGGCCTATGTCTAAACAAAGCCAGTTTGATACACATTTCTTGATTTGGGCAAATATAAGGCTATACACCTCTGCCGTTGGTTACAAACAGTTGATTGTTATTCTTGGAGTAAATCAACGGACAAATGTATAAGGGCTGTCTTTTGGATCACCTCTTGGAGAAATTCTGAAAATGAGTAATTCTGTTTATATGACTGCAGTCACATTTGCCAATAAATACCAAAGATGAGAATATACTTTTTGTGTATGTATTCATATATGTCAAAGCTGAATATATACGCTGCCTTCGGATGGCTGAGTCATGAAACAGGACTTCCAAGCATAACAAGTTTGCATGTTTTAGAAACATCTTGCCATTTGTAAAAATACGGATGACATATACTTGTCATATTTTGTTATATATATATATAAACCTTTAATGGCATAATTAAAACAGCAACAATATACCAGAAAAATGGCGACCTCAGTGTAATGATACAATCTCCAGTACAGTTATAACCGTTTGCTGATGACAGAGCACAAAAAGTTAGCCAGCGCTTCCAATACACTTGCAGAACCACAATCCAACATCGTTACCACAATTGATAGATTAATATTATCAATGGGGGGTTTTAACCACGGGTTTAGATATTTATTCCTGGCTAAACTGTGTAACGGGCAGTGTAATATCACGTGTTGGATTGATTCTTCGTAGAAAGCTATTGAACTGCAGGGACAAAATCTTTCATTAAAAGGCACTTTCTGTATTCTGCCCTGAGTGGTAGCTGAAGGGAGAATATTGCACCTGGCAACAGGAGTCAGGGCTACGTCGCAATTTGGGTCTTCTAAAGACCAAATGGAAATACTTGGCCATGGTATAGGGTTTTAATGGTATACCCAAGGTGCAAGTGGAGAGCAGCGTTTATTAGCCTGCTGCATCAGGTGACTATACTCGAGATCATACAATCTCTTTTTGATAGTCAGCTTTAGCTCATTGGCATTCATTAAAACCAATGCATCCAAGGATAGACCCATTTCATGGATTTTCGCCTCAACAAAGGACCACCACTCGGTTTTGGCTATGAAAGAAAGAGCCTGGTAAGTAAAGCTTTTGTGACAGTTGTTAAAGCACAATCGTATCCAGAATTGGAAGGTCATGCACCATGCTCAAATATGTCAAAGCTGAATATATACGCTGCCTTCGGATGGCTGAGTCATGAAACAGGACTTCCAAGCATAACAAGTTTGCATGTTTTAGAAACATCTTGCCATTTGTAAAAATACGGATGACATATACTTGTCTTCTTGTACCATATATCTATTTCTTCTTCTATTAACTGTGGTTCTTTCTAAACTGACTCCTAGTTGAAATAGTCTATATCCGTGGTGGCGAACCTTTGGCACTCCAGATGTTATGGACTACAATTCCCATCAAAATTGGCCATGCTGGAAGGGGCTGATGGGAATTGTAGTCCATAACATCTGGAGTGCCAAAGGTTTGCCACCACTGGTCTATATAGTCTACTTCCTTGACTAACTAACAGCAGAAAACAAAACTGTGAGCTATTTGACACCATTCAAAAGGAGATTCCCTTCTTAGAAGGCAGCACACAATACTGTACTTGCATGTGTAGTGATTAAGACTCAAGGCGGATTACACAGAGTGGGTCAATACAATCAATGGATGGAGTATTAACTAAACAATGCAATAGGATTAAGGTTGTAGAAACAGAACTGAAGCAAAGTGTAGCAGCACTGACATAATATGAAGGATACACCAGTCAGAACAGTAGGGGCCCTTGAGCATACATGAAGGCAGAAGAGGAAAACGAAGCTGCTATCTGTTTTTCCTTCACTATTGCTTCTGGGTTCAAGTCAAAACATCCCCAGCTGAAATCAAAAATAAAATAGCAAACCTCAAATCTCTTCCCTCTTAAAAGACGGGTGCCAGATTCCCTCAAAATCCATGGCAAACAGGCAGACCTAGTAATTCCTTCTGGAGATCTCCAAGGAGGAAGTGCCCCTCATTTTGTCAGGGAGCCCATTCCACAGAACCAGCACCCTGATGGGAAAGTCCTGGGATCTCTGGTCAATGCCAAACAAGCCACCCTACATGGTGGGATAGCCAACATATGCCCGCCTGGCAACTTTCACTGGCACACAAGGGCATACGGAAGGAGGTGGTCCTTAAAATATGTCAATCTTATATCATGAAGGGCTTTAAAGGTCCCTTCCTAAACAACCCACTCCTTGAATTTAACTCAGAAATACTGGTAACAATGGGCTATCTCAAAACAGGCAACATATGATTCCAGAGGTAACCCCTGACAACAGGTGGGCTGCTGCGTTCTGGACTGGCTGTAGGTTGTCTTTCTGGGTTGTCTTCAAGGGCAGTCCTTGAAGCACATTCCAGTAACCCAAGAAGATGGGTCAGTATGGCCAGATCAGCTGAAACGAAAGGTAATGAGAAAATCGGTGAATCAAATGCTGCTGATAGAGAAAGTTCTTGGCCACCATTCCAACCTGCTTTTCAAACAGCAAGGCACAGTTCATGAGCATTCTCAACCTTTTAACCTGCTCTGAAAAAGCCAACATTGCTCCATCCAGGACAAGTGGATTCAGTCCCTCTAGAATAGCCACCTTCCCAATCAGCGTTTCCTCTGTCTTGTCTGGATTTAGCTTCTGTAAACCAATAAACAAATTCAGATTTCAAAATCTGCAGAACTGTTACGGGATACTAAAGTCTGTATATTCCTTTGGTATCAGGGTCACATGCTACAGAGTTCTGGGTGATAACAGCACCCTCCAAAACATCCCGAACCTACCATTCAACACCCATTCCCTCAGTTACCATTTTTCCTACTAGGGGACATTTCATTAAATATAATTATTAATAATTTAAGAGTGGAGTCCTTGATAGTTACCATCTTCTGTATTGTATTTCCTGTATGCAATAGATAACAGTAGATTATTTTTATGTTTTGGATAACAGAATTGGTGTATTGAGTATATGCGTATATAACTGGTGCAAGGATACCCTGTAGCATGAGAGTAGATCCACATCAGACAGTCTGTCCAATGCATACTCTTCACTGAGTTTTTTGCACTCATGTAGGGAGAAGAAAAGGAGGACATGTGCATCGCTGTAAACAATATTCAGGATTTAATTTGTGTTTCCAAAATCATATATTTCAAATGGGATTTGTTTGGTGAAGATAATGAATGCACCCTGGTTGCCAAAGTCATTAGCTCACACTTCTGGAACTGCTGTTGGCCTATTTTCTGCAACAATTTGTCTTTCCAGTCTTCTTGACAGCTGGTGCCTATTTTGCCTGCTTGCTTTGCGTGTATGTTCACAAAAATGACCTAGGCAGGCTTCCATTGGGCATTTCATTGTTTCTTCACACACGACTTCTTAATAGATAATGCAGTTGGGAGAAAGTCTAGCTTCCAATTTTGTCCTCTTCTGCAGGAGCACTTTCGAGTAGGGTTGCCAGATCTCCTTGGCAACCAATGTGGGATGGTGGGATGGGGTTGCCACATCCAGTTTGGAATACTCCTGGAGATTCGGGTATGGAACCTGGGGAGGACAGGGTATCTGTGGGACTCTCCCTCCTGATATACCCCCCCCCCGGAGTTCTGGCTTCAATTAGTGACAACTTATTGCTGGTCCCTGGCCCCAAACCCTCCCTTCCCCAGACTCCTCCCCCCCCCAAAAAAAAATATCCAGGTACTTCCCAACCCCAGTTCACAGTCCTAGCTGTAACACTTCAGGATGCAGGTAGATGATATTTGCTAAACATTCCCCATGTTTGAAAAATCCCTGTAATGGACAGAAGGTCTAATCAAGGCTCTCAATTATACTCATTAGTTACTTGCATAGAGTTCCTTAACATAAGAGTATACAAAATGGTATCGCTCCTACATGCAGTCCATGCTAGCACCTCAGGAGCATACAATTTCACCTCTGCTGAAGGCTTCCGCTTTGAACACAGCCGGCAAGGGAGATGACTTGTTCTTTATTGAGGCATTTGTATTGAGGCTTGTTTTTCTGTGCCTCCCCCATCATTTCCCCCTCAGGAAATGGCTATTTTGCTTCTGCTCCATTCCATGGATTTTATGGCTACTGACTTTATCTTTGTGCTTTACATTGTTTTATTGACTTTTTTTTGGTTTTTATATCATTAAAGTTTATGCTGTTGTTTGTTGATAGCCAGGAACCTGATAGCTGAGGGAGGCAGCCTATCTGTGGCCATTGACACAGAAATGGTCTCCTTCGCATTGAGTGTACATTTCCTTCGGATCTGATCCTCTGTTACGCACATGTTTTCCCCTCTTTGGCAGTCAACCCACCTGCAGATTAAAGAATCTCCACAGTTTCTGAAAGCTCTGGAAGTGTGACTTTTCATCTCCCTTTGCAAGGAATGCAGAGGAGATCAGCATGTGTTTAGCTTTCTTTGGGCTATCTTGCTCCTCCCTGCCTAACCCTGTCCACAGCACAGCAGTTCCGTCCACTCTTCTGACACCTTTTCAGAAGGATCAGAAGGGCTTTCTTTTTTAAAAAATTCCTTTCTTTTCATTTTTGAAATTGATAGGAAATTGACATGGTCTAGCAAACTAGCGCTAGACCAGGGATAGGGAACCTTTAACACTCAAAGAGCCATTTGGACCCGTTTTCCACAGGAAAAGAAAACACTTGGAGCCGCAAATAATTTTTGACATTTAAAATAAAGATAACACAATACATAATGGGTTTTTTTCTACCTTTTACTCCGCTCATTCAGAGAAGCGTATGGATGAGTCCGCAAGGATGGGGCCAGCGGCTTGGCCTCGCCGGCTGCCGGGAAAGCACCCGCCCCGCTCGAATGGGGCAGGCAAGAGGGGAAGCCCGCGGTGCGGTCCAGCCAGCCGCGGGCCATTGGTGCACCCGCCCTGCTGCCTGCAGGGCAGGCAAGGATGAAGCCGGTGGCTCAGCCTCGCCGGCCGCCGGGAAAGCGCCCACCCCGTTCCAACGGGGCGGGCGAGAGGGGAAGCCCGCAGCGGCTCTGCTCATGGAGCCGCAGTACAAGGGCAGAAGAGCCACATGCGGCTCTCGAGCCGCAGGTTCCCTACCCCTGCGCTAGACCAAAGACTGCAACAATTACAACAAAAAAGGCAGGAGGCCACCTCCCCAATTAGAGATTGCAGGGAAACAATGAGGAAACAGCAGGTGAGCAAAATGGCAGACCATCTTGGCTAGGGACATTTCGCAGGAGAAGAGTCTCTGGCCCCTTCCACACATGCAGAATAATGCACTTTCAATCTACTTACAATGCATTTTGCAGCTGGATTTTACTCTGTAGAGTAGAGTAGACTTTATTTACAGTCAACGACCAAATATGTTACAAATCTCCAATTTAGTAAAAATTTCTACAACAAAACAAGAATGCAGATCTCTCTGCTGTATTCCAGCACTATCCATCTATACATTGTAAACATACCAAACAGCATAAAAATACTAGACAAAACAAAAGTATCTAAGGGGGATGCCATATTCAGATCATTTTTTCTTTTTCATAATGAATAGACAAAATTTTGCTACCCATTTAGTAATGTCCTCCTTATCTTGTAATAGTTTTTCACAACAAACTTTATCAAAACTATATGTCATCTTATGGGCCTTTCCCCACTTACCTTAAGCCCCGCGCTACTTGAGGAGAGTAGTGCGGGGTCCCCCAGCACTCCCCACATCAGGGGTGGTGACAGCACAGCCGCCCCGACACTGCCACTGTTGTGCCCCCTCAGTGCGCGGCATCCCAGGCGCTCTTCTTAATGGCACCTTTTGATGACCCCGCGCAGAGCGTGGGGTTGTGGGGACACCCGGACGAGCGCCTGGGATGCTGCGCGCTGAGAGCAGCGTGCGGCATAGGGGGGATCAAAGAGAGTGGGGAAAGGCCCTATGTAGCAGATGTGACAGGCATTTTTTCCTTGCCTCCTCATAAAGGGGACATTTTAATAACTTATGCTCTATAGTTTCTACAGAATTCAGAGAGCAAGAACATAACCTTGCAGCATAAGGTATCTTTTGATATTTCCCTTCTAAGACAGCAGAAGGTAAATGTGCACTTCTTGCAAGAGTAAAAGCTCTCCTTAGATCTTTGTTATCCAGATAAGTTAAATAAGGAGCAGGGGAAATGATATATTTCTGTGGATTTTACTGTGCAGAATAGCAAAATCTAGTTGCAAACAATTGTGAAAGTGGATTGAAAGGGCATTATTCTCCGTGTGCAGAAGGGGCCTCTGTGCAAACAAAAACACTACAAGATGATCCTGCTACCAAAAAGCCATGAGAAAAATAGTGCATGCCTAAATGGCCAATAACTTAATAACAAGAATTGTAATTACTATTTCCTACTTCACCCAGCTGCCTTTGAATTTTGTTCATCAGGCTTTAACCAGGGAAATGGGCTGGGTACAAACAACATGAGGTAGTTTTCACAACCCTCCAAACACAATTGGAGTCCTTAAAGAAAAGAAAGTCGAGGATGGTACAAGCAATTGTGACAGGTCAATAACAGAGTATATTAAATGTTATGTGCCATTTCCCTGTTAAGACTGTACATTATATCCCTTGAAATTATCAGTTGCGAGTTCAGGAGAAGGACACCCTACAAAAATACAGTTTGTGTTCAGATTTAGTAAGAGACAACATCTGACAGGCTGTAGGATTCAGCTCCATTTTATCTCACTGCCTAGTAGATATGATCTAATGCAAATAGTGTTTAGTTGGGGCCAAGATTATTACATTGCAAAAGATGATTTCCAAAAGCAAACTATTACCCTGTTCAAACAGCCCAGCATTAGATCTAAGAGGCTTCTAAGTGGGTTAAGGGGGCATTTTTAAATAGCACACATTGTTCAGCTATAGTTACCCAAATTCCAAGCTGACATTTACCACTTAAAGAGTTTAGACAATCCAGACTCTCTTATCAGCTTGCAGACAAGAGCACTAAATATCATGCAGGCTTCCTTTGGCTTGTAACCACAAAGTTTATGGACAATGTAATACAGTCTAAGACCGAGTGCTTAAGATATTAAGGAAGCAGAAAAACAAAGAGCACTCCATTAGCAACACAGGGGCTGGCTTTTGTCGTGGATTGGTGGGTGTCAAAATCTGCCTGACAAGAGGGAATGCCTGGCCTGACATTTCTCTTGGGGATGTGAAAGGGCCTAACCATCAGTCCTAACCAATTTTTAAATATAACTTGTTACTGCTAATGAGGTGGATCCTACCCCTTTCTCCTAACATTCCACAGCACAAAGTTTATTTATTTACTTATTTATGAACCTATTGCCCAGGGCCGATGCCTCCGCCCCCACATTTACCTCTGCAAGCCTCGATAAAGGCATGCTTCCCAGCAAGCCCCAAGGCTGGGAAGTTGGCTGTCAGGTCACAGAAGGGTGTATCCTTGATAGAGTCTGCTCAGGAGTCAGCCAGCTGGCTTTCTGCAGCATGTTCAGCAGCAGAAGCCAACCCACCTTGGCACTGAGACCGAGGGAGCTTTGACAAAGGGGCAGGGAAAACATGCAGCACTGACCTTCTTAGAAGAGACTGGGCAAGGAAGCCAGCACTTTGAGGAGTGGGATCACCAATCCAAGGCAAATATCAATTGGTCCAGGACCTGTCACTCCCAAGATTGGGTTGGGGAGGGAGGATTGGCTACCCCATGGTTGGCCCTCTCTTGCGGAAACATTCAAAGGGCATACCCAGGAGCAGCCAAGAAGGAACAGCCAGATCCATTCGAAGACAGACGAGAATAGGTAAATGGCAGAGAAAAGAAATTGGGTGAAGAGAACCCTCCTCCTCCTCTTGCTCTGGCCAGGACACTTGTCCAACTAAAAGCAACTCTGAAATTTGAGAGCGAGACAGCTCTGAATTCAGATTCAAACGCAGCGGGACGTGATTCCTGTTTATACCCCACCTTTCCTTCCGGCTCAAGTTTGAAGCCTTCCTCTAGTATAAGTACCCTGCCTCCAATGTAAGTGGTTTATACATCAGTACAGTGGTTTCCAATCTTTTTTCATTCACATACCCCTTGGCAATCCATTTCCCTAAAATTGTACCCCCATATTAGCAAACCCATTACATAATATTTTTGCACTTCCCCAATTCTCTGGCATGTACCCCAGGAGGTACATGTGCTCCAGGTTGGGAACCACTGCATTAGAGGAAGAGCTACTGAAGATAGAATAAGGCCAATTGGAGGATAGTTGAATCTGCCCCATTAGTGTGCACAATTTATACACAGTGTCCACATTCGGATACCCTCACCAAAAGAATATTTTCTCTGCCTGCATATGAAGGAGCCTATGCATTCAGTTTCTCCATACCATAGTTCTCTGGTTACATTTGAATCCAGGAATTGGGGTTGAGAAAGCCCCTAAAGCCTCCAAGTCAAAGATTCTTTTATTTTTTAAAAAATCAATCATCCAGGAAATGATGAAGAGAAATGAAAATCTAAGGATACTTCAGCAATCTTTTGTACAAACATCTCACCATGAACTGAATTGTGATCTTTCTGTAGAAGACTGAAAAAAATGGCAATTTCTAAACAATGTCTATTACTTCACTGAGGACTTAGAAAAAAATCTGTGGATTTCCTCATTTGCCCAATATCATTCTAACCAGTGAAATATTCTATACTCTCAGTTTTAAGGAGATTGATGGTACAAAAGGGATTATTGATTTAATCCTTTTCTCCCACCCTGATTCTCAAGAGCATAATTCGATTGCTGGCACTTGACTCAAGTGGACAGTTTCATCTTAAGATATCAATGCAAAGATTTCTATATGTCTCTTAGGACCCTTGGAAGAAGCAGCAGGAGTTATTTAGAAAGGCTCAAGCGTGAGTTTGCAGAAACTTACCATATATGAAAGTGATTTTCTTTACTCTATCCATATGGGTTTCTTTCTTTTTTTAAATAGTATTTTTGACATTGTGTACAAGAAAGGATTGTAATTCAATTGCTCCATCCAAAATTAGATTATTCTGACATTGTTTATTCCATTCCTCATCCTACCAATTTGAAGAGGGACTAAGTACTGTTCTTAATTCTGTTTGTCAGCTTTTGATTCATTGTTATTGCAATGTACATAATTGCTTTCTCTAAATTTATAGTTTTCTACTCTGGCGTTGAAAAGTTGGATTCTGTTGCTAGTATTCATCACACAAAATAAGCACATATTCTTATAACTGCTTGGTTTGCATTATTGCTTTTGCTTCTCTGGTCTTGGTAAGGTACTGGATGCCAAGTTCCTGCCCCCTGGAAATTCTGATTTTTCTTGCATCATAGATTTTACCAGATGGATTTCACCAGTCCACTTTTGCAAACATAAAACCCAGAAACCTGCTCTCTTTCTTTTTATAAAAGTGAAAAGTATGAAATTTTGCAGTATGCGTCACTCCGTGGCTGTTTCCACACAGCACAATTATACCAGGTTACAATCAGTATCTTAAAAATCCGGGTCTATTTTATCCCAGTTTCTCCCTTCGCATGGCTGCCCATTTCTGGAAGGAACTGAGTGAAGACAAGGAGGAAATACTCCAGTTTATTTTGCACGAGCCCAGGTCTTTTGTATTTTGTACTGCACACAAGGGTATCCGTGCATGTGCAAACATCTCTGGTGTCCCACATTCTAATTGGCTGTTGTTTTGGGGTGGTAGCTTTAATGAACATCTCCACTTTGCCTTTTGAATTGCTGGCACTGGCCTTTACATCTGCTTCACGCATCACATTTCCATTCACGTTCTCATATTTTTGTGGAAAACGAGAGTAAAAGGTGGAGTGAAAAGAGATACTTTAACCTGTGGTATCTATGATCCATATCCAGGATGACAATTATAGCCCACGTTGCTGGATAAAATATTGGAAGGGCGCAAACTGTGAACCCCTTTCTCTCACACATACGGGGAAGGGGAGGGAGAGAGAGAAAGAGGGGTATAGCACTGACCTGGGGCAATACAGGATTAATCACTGTGGCACAGTCAAATTAAGGCCAGGGTTCACATCCCTGTGTGTGTCTGTATTTTGCTGTCAAATCACAGCTGATTTATGGTGACACTACCATAAAACTCCTGGGTGATTATAGCTTAGTCTCCATCTTGGTTTTACATGTCATGTGACATCTTGGTTCATGTGATCAGATGAACACAGGCCACCCCATTAACCCTTAGAACAGAAGTACGGGCTGCTAAATCAGAAAACTGGTTCCTCTAGTCCAGCATGCTGTCTCACACAATGACCAACCTGTTGCCCACTCTGGACAGCCAAACAAGCAAACAATAGAGGTCAAGGCCTTCCCCTAATATTGCTTCCCAGCACCGGTATGCAGACAGTTGCTGCCTCTGTAGATGGCCATGACTAATAGCTATTGATAGACCTCTCTTCCATTAATCTGTCTAGTTCCCTTTTAAAGCTATCTAAGCTTGTGGCCATCACTCCACTTGCAGTAAATTCCACAGTATAATGACTCATCAAGTAAAGAAGTATTTCCTTTTGTTTGTCCTGAAACTGTTACCAACAACTTCTCTGAATGTATTGTTGAAGGCTTTCTCTGAATGCCCCCAGATTTCTAGGGAGGGAGAGAAAGCTTCCTCTAGCCACTTTCTGTACCCTGGGCACAACTTTATAAACTTCTATCACGCCTCCCCTTTGCCATCATTTTTCTAGACATTTTTCTAGATTTTTCAGAATCTCAAGTCTTACCTCAAAGGAAAGGTGCTCCAGAATCCCCATCAACTCGGTTATCCTTTTCAGTGCCTTCTCCAGCTCCATAATATCTTTTTTCAGAGATATGGTGACCAGAACTGCACAAATAGAGATGTTCAAACCCTGCTCTGGTTTGCTTACTGCTCACCAGTGGCAAGTAAGGAGTTGACCTCTCTGTTTAGACTCTGTGAGAGGATTGGACCTGTTTGTGGCAGTACTTCTCTCACACACAGAGATGGCTGTTTCTGCACAAGTCACCTAAAACGTTTTAGATACTTCCAGATAACATGATTTTTGTTCACACCCACCCTCTTAAAATGATTCCTGGCCGCCATTTTGCATTTTCCCTGTTTTTTTCCCATTGCATTAACAAATCAATGCTTCTATGCTTCACTGTTGTGATTACCAGAGTCTTCTGTAGTCAGTGGTGTGAAGACAAAACCTCCAAATCACAAAAACACTCTGAAATGCTCCAAAAACAGGGCATAGGCCAGTGATGCCTTTTAAAAAATATTTCAGCCAGAGAATCATTTTAAAAGGGGATTCATTTAAATTGTTTTGAGGCTGCAAATAAACCGTTTGGGGGGGGGACAATGCAGAACTTCTCAGAGGAAATGTTTTATTTCCTGCCTCAAAACAGAAAATAAAAAAGTGTCTGTGCAGAATTATTAGGCCCTTTTGCAGTGTCCCTGAAGCTCCACCCCAGAGAATGACCAATGTTAGACAGTTGCTAAAAGTGTGTGGGTCTGAGGTCCAGTTTACTACAACCTGCTTTCCTGCTGAACCTGTCTACCATGAAGTTCACAGAATCCCAAAGTGTGAAAACCATAAACATAAGAACATAAGAACTAGCCTGCTGGATCAGACCAGAGTCCATCTAGTCCAGCACTCTGCTACTCGCAGTGGCCCACCAGGTGCCTTTGGGAGCTCACGTGCAGGAGGTGAAAGCAATGGCCTTCTGCTGCTGCTGCTCCTAAGCACCTGGTCTGCTAAGGCATTTGCAATGTGAGATCAAGGAGGATCAAGATTGGTAGCCATAGATGGACTTCTCCTCCATAAATCTGTCCAAGCCCTTTTTAAAGCTATCCAGGCTAATGGCCATCACCACCTCCTGTGGCAGCATATTCCAAACACCAATCACCCGTTGCATGAAGAAGTGTTTCCTTTTATTAGTCCTAATTCTTCCTCCCAGCATTTTCGATGAATGCCCCCTGGTTCTAGTATTGTGAGAAAGAGAGAAAAAATTCTCTCTGTCAACATTTTCTATCCCATGCATAATTTTATAGACTTCAATCATATCCCCCCTCAGACGTCTCCTCTCCAAACTAAAGAGTCCCATATTAGAGAAGTCATTGGTGTGAGTTCAACCTTGTCTCTGCCCCTTTCTGCACGGGCCATTTAAGGAGCCCTGGGGACGGCAAAAACGCCGTCCCCGGGGAGCCGTTTGCACAGGCGGTGCTGCGAAAATGCAGCAGCGCCGACCTGGCTCCCCTCCCCCAGGGCGGCGTTAGGCCGCCTCCAAAAACCTCCCTCCTGGAGGGAGGTTTTGGGAAAACAGCGCATTCCCGGCGGCACGGTCGGAACGGCACCGCCGGGAATGTGCTGTTTTCCCCATCCCCCTCCCATTCACCTCGTCACCTTCGTCGCCCTGCTGGCTTCCTAAGACCCTCCCTCGCTGTCCTGGAGGTCGGAGGGCAGCGTGGGCTGGTCTTAGCAGGCCAGCAGGGCGACGAAGGCGACGAGGTGAGTGGGAGAGGAACGGGGGCCACTCGCACGCTCACAAACTCACTGCTTGCAAACTCACCAGGGGCCACTCGCACACTTCCGTGCGAACGACCCCCACCCCTCCACCGGCAGGATTCCTGCCAGTGCAGGGGCGCCCAAAGGCCCGTGCGGAAAGGGCCTCTGAGAAAAAAAAACCTCATGTGCTGGGATGCTACAGTGTTCACAATATTCAGGCAAGCTGAATGAACACATGGATTGTGGGTGTATATGAAGGGGTGTGGTTGACCATGGAATACACTGATCAACCCACTTATCACTTCACTATAACATGGACTGAATGTAAGATTCGGCAAGCACCAAAATAATGATATGACCATCTTTTTGCATGTGCCAGATGATAGCTACCACATGGTGAAGTATTTTTAATACATATAAGAATATCTTTAATCAAGAACACTTTAAAAAGGGATATATAGAGGGTTCTTTCATTAGTTACCGGTAATGTTTTCTTGTCCGATTTCCTTGTTTCAAACGTGTATTTCCTGCCCTGAGTCAAAGCCTTTGATGGCAAGGAAGGCTAAAAACAAAAAAAGAAAGAAAAATCCACATTAATGGAATAAAGAACTCGAACAATATTTCATTCAGTGCATGTTCCATGAATTATTCCCTTGTTTTGTTGCAATAATAAAAACTCCTGCATCTCTTTCTTCCCCATTATTATGCCAGCTTGCTGCAACTAACCAGATTTGTTTTCATCTTAAGAAAAATTCGAGCCAGTTCAGATCTAATGTAGGGCTGGAGGTTGGGAGCTGGACAGCACTTTATCCATCAAACCCGAGTTCAAAGTAAAACATGCTAATATAGAGTAGCTGTTTGGGGAAAAAAAGCTGAAATGACCCAAACTTCAAAAGGGACCAGCATCAAGCGATTGCATTGAAGTTCTCTTAATAAATAAACATTTAGACCTGAAAGGAACATTTTCACCTTTTTGGGCTGACAGCTAACCGTTGCAACCTCTTTAGTCAGAATTGTATGCAGTAATTACTTTCCTAAATGCAGAAAGGTTTTCTACCCCAATAAAATGAAACATAAACATGCTTTCTATATATATATGTATGAAAGTCAGGGGAGAGATCTCTGTCAAAGCTCCACTGTATGTTCAGATTCTCCGCAGTGATCCTCTGCTTACTTAACCCAGACAGCAATATTTTTCTTCTCTTAATTCTGTTCAGTGTATTGCTTTGATTTAAAAAATCCCAACATCGTAGCAGCTTGTAAAGATGTGAGTACAGTAGTTAGTGCAGCCTGCTTTGAATTAAAGAATGTCGGGGAACTTTGGCAAGTCCAGAACCACGAGAAGTCTGGGATCTTTTGATCTTGCAGCCGACATGGAGCAGAAGGAGTGCTTTGTAGAATGTGGCAGATGGACCAAGAAGCCAAAGCAATTGAACGATTCATGCCCTTACATGAACACTTGGATCCTGCTCTAGTACTGGCACAGGCCTTATGCTGCTTTCCCCTTCAGTTCACTAATTTGCAGGCAGAACTCCTTGTCACAATAAATACAAGAGTGCCACAAAATTAAGCGGCAGTCTTGTGTCATGTTTTCCCTTTCAATAGTACAATTTACTGAGCCTCTATCCTAACAATATCATCAGAATATATAAAGAGTTAATCGGGATTGGGCCTATAGTTCATCATCCTATTGCCCGAAGTGGCCAGTTAGATGCCCCCAGAACAGTGGTTCTCAACCTTCCCAATGCCGCAACCCTTTAATACAGTTCCTCATGTTGTGGTGACCCCCAACCCTAACATTTATCCATTTTACAGATGGAGAACACTGATGCAGAGAGCCTTAGGCGACCCCTGTGAAAGGGTCGTTCGACCCCCAAAAGGGTCCCGACCCACAGGTTGAGAACCACTGCCCCAGAAGGTTTACAAACAGGATGTAGAGGCCAAGGCCTCTTCTTTGAAAGCCACGAACACTCACCAGTATTACCACATCCTGCAGCAGTGAGTTTCACAAGTTAACCATGGACTGAGAAGTCATTTCTGCACATTTCCTTTTTCCCTTCTCCAAATCATCGATTGCTGCTGTCTGTAAAGAAATGCAGAACGTTATGATACCAGGACACAGGACAAGCCTTCTTACATAGTATGAAAAGGGAGAACTGGACACAGACTACCATTTTCAAGACAATCACACATGATTCCGTCAGCAGGTCTGTTTGGTTTGACACTGAACAACACAAATGCCTCCAGGACAGGCTGGTTTGTTGTTGTTTTTTCAAAACCACAAATGTGTGAAAACACTGTTGATCAAAATCAGTTGGTAGCCATTATTGTTACCAAGGACTAGTAAGACAAATAGCAAATAGTAGGGGAGGGGAGGTTTAAATGCACCCTTTATTTATGATTTATTTATATAATTTCTGATAGATTTAACTTGGCTGTTTAAATAATTGCCTATTGAGTTAAGAGAGAACGCACTTGCACAAACACACTCAAAAAGATTGGGCCATACTTCCCTGTTAGGAAGGAATACACACTGAACAGCAACCTGCTAAACAGCCATGAAAGAGTCAATGAACAAACAAACATTGGTTAAAAAAATCATCTTCCTGCTTGCAACTGGCAAATATGACAGGTTAATATGAAAGGGAGAGAAAATGGCTTGCCTTTGAATTGAAGCACAGCCAGTCAACTCTGGCCCCATGGCCTATACATCTATCTTATCAGTCACAACATCAGGAGATTCATAGCATTGGGCTGCTAAGGACAAGATGGTTTATTGTAGCTCCAGTAACCATAGGACCCATTGCACAAGAAGTCTTTCTACAATCACGTTTCCAGGGCTAGGTAAATGTTTTGGGTTTGCATGCCTTCCCAACCAGCTAGCAGAACAGTCTGAAGTGCTAGTGGTCAATTGGCCATGCTGGCAGGGGCTGATGGGAATTGTAGTTTATGCACATCTGGAGTGCCATAGGTTCGCCACCACAGCTAGGGCATATAGATGAAGAAAGGGAACGCACCTGGCTTGGAATCTCATTCCTCTTTTTCTTGTGTTTGGTAACTTGCAAGGATCTTGGCCAAAAGCAAGAAAGACTTTCTGTTTACCAGTTGGAGATATTTGACAAATGCTCTAGCTGGGTCCCTCCCCTTCATAGCCCTGAGAGGTTCCATGTCAAGAATGACCATCTGCTAAGGAGTTATGATAAATGTACCCATAATATTCATGCAAACATATTTGTGCATCTGGTGTACAAGTGAGAATTTGTCTGCCTGAAATTTAGAAGGAAGTTTCTCTTTGGTGTGGAGGACCAACCTTGAATATGATATCCCAAATTGGATAGAGCAGGAGGTCACTCTTGAAAAAGGCACTCCCCACTGAAAAAGGCACTCCTCACTGGCTTCCTAATACAACAAGCTTCATATTGGATAATAAAAGAATTCAGTTCAAGGTATTAAAATGACTTACCACCTGCTTTGCTGTTCAGGATTTTTGCTCATTGTTTCTTTACATCTTTTCATTTTTTTTGCACAGTCTGTACAAAATAGGACTCCTGTGGTGTACAGTGGTAAGCTGCAGTACCGCTGTCAAGCTCTGCTCACGACCTGAGTTCGATCCCAACGGAAGTCAGGTTCAGGTAGCTGGCTCAAGGTTGCCTGAGCCTTCCATCCTTCTGAGGTTGGTAAAATTAGCACCCAGTTTGCTGGGGACAAAATGCAGATCACTGGGGAAGGTGATGGCAAATCACCTGGTAAACATAGTAAGCGCAGTGATGTGATGTCACCCAATGGATCAGTAATGGTCTGTTGCTTGCACAAGTGATTACCTTTACCTGCTACTGTACAAAATGGATTCTGATTCCAAAGAGCTCCAAAACTGGGCAACAGAAGATGATAGGGAATAGTAAGTGAAGAGTGGAATGAACATGAGCCTATATAATATGTACTTAAACCTAGCTGCAGTTTAAAGTGAAAATTAAGAACATGACTGAAAGGCACAGCCAGAAGTAACTTTGCGGAAGCTAATTTGGTCTGAGTCCAGAGTCAGGATGGGAGACTCATGGGTTCCATGGTGGAAGAAAAGCAAAATATAAATAAGGGTTGTTAAGGGCCTTGAATGACAGAAGAATAGGAAGGAACAGACAGCAGTAAAACAATAGCCATATTTGGGAAGAGAATTCCATGCATTGAGCAAAGCAAACCTTCTCACCAATTGTCCCCTAGAAGCTAATTGAAAGACCACACCCTTACATAGCAAGTTCCATCCACACAGTTAATGATTGGTTCCCCACCCTGGGACATGGACAATATACCACACTAAACTTTCCCTTCTCACTTAGACACAGTGAGAAACAGACTTTTCTCTGTGATACACCTCTGAAGATGCCAGCCACAGATGCAGGCGAAACGTTAGGAACAAAATCCACCAGACCATGGCCACGCAGCCCAGAAAACCCTCCAGAACCAACTAACTGAAAGATGTCCGCGAACAAGATTCCCATCTGAGCCCTTTGATTTCAGTTGGACTCTTGAAAACTTCATATTTTTTTCTTGGCTTGTATCCTGCGTATCTTCCACAGTGCTGAAACCTGAATTGGAAATGGTGTCCTACAAATGAATGCAAGGATCTCAGGAATGAATATAAGCACCGAGGCTAGTTGCTGACCTAGTGTGAACTTTGAAAAGATATATTTTCTTAAGGAGTCAAATAAAAAGAAGGGTTATGAAAGAGCTACAAATGGAATGATTGTAAAAGAAGCCAACCACAGTCAAGAAGAAAGAGAAACACTGAGTCTCAACTCACACAAGTACTTTATTTGTTCACATGGCTGGCATGGGGAAGGAAGGACTGCTGCTCTCCCACAAATGAGGATATTGTCTTCAGATAATTGCTCACTTATCAGATAACTCCCTGAATTCCTCATTAAAGCCAGCCTAGTCTTCTTGGGGGACAGTGTGGAGCCGGGACAAATCC
The DNA here is from genome assembly GCF_021028975.2 of Sphaerodactylus townsendi. Classification (NCBI taxonomy): domain Eukaryota; kingdom Metazoa; phylum Chordata; class Lepidosauria; order Squamata; family Sphaerodactylidae; genus Sphaerodactylus; species Sphaerodactylus townsendi. The sequence goes on along the minus strand of NC_059435.1, from coordinate 59,299,897 downwards.
TGTGGGTGGCAGGAAGGAAGCCGTTAGCTATACCATAAATAGAGACTGAGGGGTTTGATTTGGATGCAGTGTGGAAGTTCTCATAACAGCTTCTTTTTGCTAGCAGTTCAAATGACTTTATACCGTGGGTGCACCAAAGAACCAGCCGCATCAGCACATTATGTTTAGATTGGGAGTGGGGAATATGGTTTTGATGGCACCATCTTAAATCTAGCTTTGTGTCAAATGTTCATCTCTTGCAGCTTTGGAGACAACAGTAGTTTTCTCAGGAAATGTTTAAGGAATGGAAGCCCTCACTTTTTCAGATCATTCTTTTTCAGACCCTACCTGCTGTGGCTTCAACATGTTTTTTTCCTAGTTAGAGGACATCTTTCTTCTCCATAGAGCTCAACAATGCATAATTTATGTGAAGAACACCGTAATGTCATAATACCATGTAGACCAGTGATGGCGAACCTTTTCAAGACCGAGTGCCCAAACTGCAACCCAAAAACCACTTATTTATCGCAAAGTTCCAACATGGCAATTTAACCTGAATGCTGAGGTTTTAGTATAGAAAAAAAGGTTGGCTCTGAGGCGCATGTCACTCGGGAGTAAGCTTGGTGGTAGTTGGTGGCTTTGCTTTGAAGCAACTGTGCAACACTTCAAATGGATGAAGCAAACCCCATTGCCAGCAAGCGATCTTACTCCCAGGTAAAGGATCACACTTTCGTTCTTCCCATGAAAATCAGTAGGGTTTAACAGTGTTACCTACACTGCTTCCCCAAAACTAGGTCTTAGGTTTAATGCTAATAATCTCCCTGATTACACTATTATCACATGATGAACTCTGTGCACGCGTGCCCACAGAGAGGGCTCTGAGTGCCACCTCTAGCACCTGTGCCATAGGTTCGCCACCACTGATGTAGACAATCACGTTTTGTTGAGTGATGAAGTCATGTGGGAGAAACAAAACTGCTTTAGAATGAGGACACATTTCCATTCATCCAAGTGATTCTAACCAATCATGATGACATCACGGCATGATGACATCACTGAAGACAAATTAAAGCCTATTCGGAGCAATGCTTCCTCATCAGGTAAATGCTGCATTTTTCAGCCCTACACGGCTGAATAGGTTTCTCTGTTTTAAAATAAACTATCAACATTTCCATTCTGTTGCATCAGGGATTTTGCTTTTGCACACTCTATATACATATGGCATGGTTTGGACCCATGATTCTATTCCCTATAAACTTAGAGAGACAGATTTCAGTCCATGTACTAACTCTGACAAATAAAATATTTATCGTTATCAGTAAGTTTTCTAGGTGACTTTAGCTTGGCGGGAGGAGGTCACATTTTCACTGGAAAACTTTAGTGGGAGATCGCTTTTGTTTGAAAGCAATGTGTTTGCTTTCATCGGCAAATACAGTAAATCCCTGCCTATCTACTGTATTTCCTCAGGGGACGACTTCCACTGAAATTGATTAAGTCCACATGTAGCCAAGGGGAGATATGTCCCCATTAATTAGACCAAGTTTAGGGACTGTTTAAAGCACAAGTTGGCCTCAAAATATTTTAAAGATTCCAGCTATTTCAAAGGCTCCGGTAAATTCTCTAGCAGCATAATTTATGCTGCTGACAGGAACTGCATATATAACATCAGGAAGTCTGGTTTTAATTCATGTAATATTCTTGGGGAGGTGGGTGGCTTAACTAATAAAGCTGATCTTTCACCTTTCGAATCTGAATGTGTTCCCATGTTGAAACACGCCTGCATTTAATTTGGATATTTCTGTTTATAATGGTTACCTCTGACCTACGAGAATCAACATTGTGTATTTAACACAGGTTGGCATGGCAAAAAAAAATGCGAGAGACTGAAGCATCTAAAGTGTTTGGGGTGTCTAATGGAAATAAAATAAATGATGCACATGGTAGGGGCCATGGTCACAGGAGGAAAGAAAACGACAAGGGGGCATTGCAAAAAGCTACACAAACTGGTTTCCTTTTTAGGAGTAACTCGCATCTGGGTTGAGGATTTGAGTTCAAAAGCTAACTCTTCATATCTTCAGTGAGGGGAGAATTAGGGTTTTCTGAAATGGTCAACTGGGATACTCTGTTTATTTCGTATTCACAGGACAACACAGAGGATATTATATGAGCTCTGATTCGTGGAGCCATTTACCTCTACAAACCTGATCCTATGTATGTATAGTTAAAAGTAACACTGCATAGCTTCATGGCAGACAGGAAGGGACTGGTGGAGAAAAGGGAAGCATGGCCAAGTAATGCACTTCTCAGGGCAACCATTCACTTGCGAGTGGCTGTAGCCTACATTACAACTAAAGAATCGCGAGTAGCGCAATCCTCAGATAACCTGTTTTGGAGGGGGAGACATGGGGCGCACTCATGTTAGGGGTGGGATTGGGAATCATGCAAAGTTCCCCCCCCAAAGGGGTTTTATCCCATTGTTACCCTGGATTTATTGGCCCATGCAGAAGGGGCCGTAATGTTAAACTGTGGGGACTTTCGCACATGCAGAATAATGCACTTTCAATCCACTTTCAATGCACTTTGCCACTGGATTTTACTGTATGAAATAGCAAAGTCCACTTGCAAACAGTTGTGAAAATGGATTGAAGGTGCATTATTCTACATGGGCAAAAGTGCCCTGTATCTGAAAAACTTTATTTGGGGAACCAGGTCAGTAACCAGTTTCAGAAGAGGCTAATGGTAGTGCTAAAGGGAACAAATGACATCTTTCATTGCATTATGTTGTCTTTATCAACGATCTCTCATGTGGAAGCGTCCTTAAACATAAATAGAATATAGCATTAAAGAGAACCTTGAGTGATTTAGCTGGTGGTTCCTTTGTTGGATGGGTCTCCAGCCTTGTATGCAGGAGAAGCCATATCTAAAACTACCACAGGCACAGCTCCTCAGCTGCCTTCATCCTAAGAGGCATGAGCGCAGCCCAGCCCAAGCAAAAGAGTAACAGAGAATTCTTTGATTTCCTGCAATTAAGGATCCCTTAGTGCCAAGCCCTAGTTTTTTAAAGGTCCCCATTGTATCTAATGTTTTGGGAAAGGATATTCTTCCCATTAGTATCATATGGGCTCAATTAAGTTGACTTACTTGGTTTGTAGGAAGTCAGTGCTGAAGTATTCAAGTAGTTAGCTACTTTGGGTTCTTGTTACTTGAGCTGTGAGCTGAAGGCTGGTTCAAGTGGAACCATTTGCAGTTCCCAATCATGAGAAAAGTTGTGCCACAACCACGATCCCCACGTGATCTTGGGTTCCTCATCTTTTACTAGCGTTGGAAGTATGAGGGACGTGTGATTTATGACACCCTTGATTGGAAATGGCTAAAATAGTTCCTTCCCGAGCAGTTTTGTACTCTGGAGATCCAAATGCGCTTTCCAATGATTAAGAAGAAATTTCGTTGGGGTGTACTGAGCATTCTTATTTGGAAATGAACTCAGTGGATTCAACGATAGACTTTTGTTTTTAGAGAGATTCCCTTATATTAATTTTTATGCTTTATTTATACCCCGCCTTTCTCCACACTGGGCAGCCAAAGCATCTTCCTTCATTCTCCTGACCTTTCATTTTTTCCTAAGAACAACATTGTGAGGTAGGTTGAGCTGAAAGTGTATAACTGCCACCCAGCAAGTTTCCTTAGCAAAATGGGCATTAGACCTTGGGTCTCCCATGCCCTTGTCTGACACTCTAACCACTATACCACACAGGCTCTATTTAAAGATACTGTGGTCTGTGGAGCTGCCCTAAGATCACATGACCTTAGTTTGTTCAAGAACAAGGCTTGAAGACTACTGTACAAGATGTTTTAGCTGCTGTTTATAATTAGAGTTGTGGCCCAGAAATATTACAATGGGAACTTCATGGGACTCGTTTCCAAAAACGTAGGCTTAGGATCAGTCTTAAAGTCTCTACTATGAGCTTTAAACAAACAAACAAGCTCCCTTGCGAAACTAGCAAATACTGCATTTCATAAAAATTAGGTACACACTTTTCCTTAAGGAGTCTTAAAGATGCTAATTTCACCCCAGAGAAACAGGGAGATTTCAGATTTTGGACTGTGGCCTTTGCCACAAATGCACTCTGGGTCTATCTGGAACAGATAGGGATTCTGTTTGGAACAGATAGGGTTTCTGCAAGAAATCTGCAGAACAGAGTAAAATTTTAACAATTTTATTAAGAAAATAAAAATAATAAACGTACAAGGACACAAATCAAAGCAGCAGAGAATTCACACAGTAATAGGATACCGACAGTGTTGAGGGTAAAGATTTGGAACATATAGGGATTTGGGGAATAGAAGCAATATTTACCATATCTAGAAGAGGATTGGTCCAATGAGCAGAGTTCAGCAACCTGCACTAAACTCTGGTGGAAGAATGGGGGGAAAGGCAACGTATTGGGAACAGTATTAACCAGACAGAAAGATGTCCATGGAAATACTGAACACCGTTTATTTATTTTATTTTATTTATATATCAAATTTATAAAACGCCCACCCCCAAAGGGCTCTGGGCGGTGTACACTGGGCCAAACATACAATGGCCAAAACAACATACACCAAAAAATCAGTTAAAACAAGTTAAAACAATATACAAAAATTCATAAAACTAGCAGCATCAATACAATATACATAACAGCAAGATTATACAAGTGTGTGTGGCGCCCGATCCCAAGGCGGGGCGGGGGTAGCAGTGTCAGTCAGATATTATATTAGACGTGCTGATGGTAAGATGGCACGTAGCATGGGGGCATCCTGGAGGGGGGGGTCTGCGGCCGGCCTCACCAAAAGCCCGGTGGAACAAAACCATTGTCTTCCTCTGCTTACCACTTCAGGTTTTGACAACTGGCATCTATCTCCTCCATTTGGCATTTACTCCAAATCGGCTTTCCTGTTTCCTGATTCTCCCTGGAGAATATTATTGCATCTTCTTATGTTAAACTAAGCAATCACCGTGGTTTCAGCAAAACTGTCAGGGTTCACAACCACAACAGTCTGGGATATAAAGGCATGCCAAATATGTCTCAGTAATGATGAAGCAAACACTGCTCTTTGAAAAATAAAATTGGATTTTTAAATTATGTTGGGGTGGTCAGTAGGATGCTAGAATAATCAGTGTGTCAAGGAGCGGCAAACAGACCTGAACCTAAGCAGGGTGAGCCCTGGTTAGTAATTGGATGGGAGACCTCCAAGGAATACCAGGGTCACTGTGCAGAGGAAGGCAATGACAAACCACCTCTGTTAGCCTCTTGCCTTGAAAACCCCATAAGTCAGCTGCAACTTGAAGGTACTTTACACACACTCAAGGTGCGGCAGGAAAAGATATTTAGAGGACTAGAAGGATTCCTAGAATTATTCTACACAATGCAAAATCATGGAAACGAACACTTACTGGTGCTTTACAACAATTACACACCATGCTCCTGTGTATATTTGTTACTTTTTGTGAGAACTTTTGTGTGTCACTTCCTAATGAAGGATTCCCATCAACCATTATTGGGGGTGCAGAAACTTTATGGGTTAGTAATCAACATGTCAGCCACTAATGTTAAGTTGTAATGCATTAATTATGCAAATAGACTTTCTTATACTGGATTTTTGTTGCTCTTTTCCTCTGAATTTTGATGTAGTTTTGCGAAGTGAAGGCACTATTAGTGTAGCAATTTAGACCTGGTAAAGATCTCTGCATAATGTAAAGCATACATATTTCCATACTATCTCATGTTTCTTGAATGAAAGGTATATAGCCAAATCTCTTCTGTTCTCCTGTGGCTGACAATCCACATGTACACCCATTCAAATTCAATTAGTTGGCTCTCCTCACATGTTTGAACTTCCTCCTACCTACATACCAGTCTGGTGTGGATAGCCCAGGTGACTAGGACTGGGATTCATGGACCTATGTTGAATGTTGTAAATGACAATACCAAACAGAGGGAAATGGTGTATCCATAGTTTCATCACAGGCTTGCTTTTGAATTGCTCTGCTCTCTCAGTTGGCTCTAAAGAACTTGCTTGCTTAATGATATGCAAGATTATTCTCTGGGGAGCCAGCCAACAGCAAAGAAATGCTGAGAAGCGGAGGCACCAAATACTTTGCCTTCACAGATTGATAGGACTTTGTATTGCACGTACAACGAGCTGTGCAGTTCAAATAACACAGAACTGCAGAAGTTCATCCCAGCTGATCATGAATATTTATGCATCAGTTTTCCATGTAAGCAGAAGTGAAATGCTGTGGATGCTTGGATACCTGGACACCATCACTTGAGCACTGCATTTTTGTTCACTTTGACCTGGATCACATCACCCGCACCCCTACCTCAAAAATCAGATTTTTAAAAAACAGTGACTTTTCGCACAGTGCAACTTTTGAAGGCCAATAACAAACTCCAAGTGTGAAACAAACCTGACAACTGTGAAACAAACAGAACAAAGAGAACTGACCTGTGTGTGAAATCTGACAAGGAAATGGTGATTTCCTACATATTACTTTGCTGTACTTTTCTGTACATGAAAGGAACCCATCTTCTCCCCAAACTAGCATTGCCCTAGGTTCTGGAATGAGTGATGCTGGAGTGGAGAGAAACCACAGTGTGAGTTACCAAGTGGTCCTCACAATCAGACTAATGAATAGCCACATTCACAGTTGGTCTCAGAGAGTGGCTGTGTTTGTCCGCAGCAGAACAGCTAGATTCAATCCAGTAGCACCTCAGACACCAAGAAGATCTGGGGGATATGAGCTTTCAAGAGTGAAAGTTTCCTTCATTAGGTACAAGTAGGAATGGAGATACTTATATCCCAGTCTGGCTCCAGAATCACTGAGTAAATCCTACTATTCCCAGGTTGTCCAAGCAATGTGGGGAAGATCCACAAAGCCTCACAATGAAGGTAGCGAATGAAGGGGAACTCAGGGTCACTCATTACATGCGGAGCCAGACAAGCTGGCCATGCAACTACCTGAGGCACCACAGTGAGGAGGATGGCCATACAACTCAGGAGCTCAGGTAGCTCTCAACTACCATTAGCGTGAGAGGTGACTCCTGTGTCTGTGGCACTGCTGGCTGGTTCAAGCCAACCCCTGTGGTATCACTTTCCACAGGTGTTTGTTTGGTCTCAGCTTATTGTGGTATGGATCCAGGAGATGGGGGGAGGTGGACCTTGTCTGGGGCAAGGGAATATCTTTATTATATCCCACCCTTCCTCTAAGGAGCTCAAGGTGGCCTACACAGACAAAACAGCCCCCACCCCACCCAATCACTCACAATTTTTGAGGTCAAACTGATTGTCCCAAAATTGCCCAGTGAAGTACATGATCCAGCAGGAATCTGAATCCAAGGGCCTTTCCCCATTCACCGTTTGCTGCGCACTACTCTTGCCAAATAGCGCGGGGTCCAGCAGCACTCCCCACTTCAGAGGCAGCGACAACGCAGCCGCCCCAACTCTGCCACTCTCGCGCCCCCTCAGTGCACGTCATTTCTGGCGCTGCTGAAAACAGCGCCTTTTGATGACCCCGCGCAGAGCGTGGGGCAGTGGGGAAGCCAGGGAACACAATCCCCATGCTGAAAAGGTCCATGCCGGATGAAAGCGACGTCATTTTTAAAAGTGGGGAAACGATCCAAGTCTCTCCCAGCTCAATATCCCATCGACTATTTCCAACTCAGCTCAGATACTGGAAATAAGTCAGAGATAAGGAAGTATGCAGATCATGCAAGGAAAAAAAAGGGCTCTGCTTGCTCCTCAAGTCAGTGAGAAGTCCTAAAGGGGTGAGGGAGCATCACCTGACTCCTGTGGCCTACAGTTGAGGCTCCTTTGGTGCTGTGGCCACTTACAGTCAGTTCTTCCTTTTGTTTGGCTGATAATGTTCAGGCTGAATCTCTGCTTCACATACTTCAGGTTGTTATCCAGCGGGTTTGTAAAAGAGAGTAATGAGGACAACGGTTGCTCCTAGTGCTGGGGAAACTGGGATGTGGAAAGAGAAAGGCCGTGAAAGCAGTTGAAAGATGGGCAGAAAAACTTGGGGTGTTCCGGGGAGTATATCAGGGCGGGAGCTGAACTTAGCAGGGAACGGAGCATGCAAGGAAACGTGGGCATGCTTCTTTCAGCAATTTTGCTGCCAACTTTGATCTGTAAAGTCACAAGCGTGACACATTAAAATGGAACTGAGTTCTCCCCCCACTCCCAGTCATTTCACTACTTGTGGAACCATCACATAAATCATGGATTCAAATATGTATTTCAGAAACAATGATGATAATGGAAAATGCCATCAAGTCACAGCTGACTTATGGCAACTCCGCAAGGTTTTCAAGGCAGGAGATATTTGGAGGTTGTTTGCCACTGCCTGCTTCCTTGTAGGCTGAGAGAGTTCTGAAAGAGCTGTGACTAGCCCAAGGTCACCAAGGTCACTTCACCAGATTAGAGTCTGCTGTGCTGCTCATACAGAAGGGTGGGGAATCAAACCCGGTTCTCCCGTTTAAAGCCTGCCACTCTTAACTGCTACACCACGTTGGCTCCCAGGAACAATGTATGACAGCAATGCAGCCAAACACATACAAAATGTCAGATCAAGTAGCAAAATACAGTAATGTATTTAAATATGTATTTTGGGGTGGGGGATTGGACATGCCATGGGAGGTTGCTGAATGACCTGGGTGGCGAGTCACACCAATTGCCTCATAGGTTTGTTGTGAGGATAAAATGGAAGAGGGGAGAATAAGAACGTTAAGCCGCTTTGAGTCCCCATTGGGTAAGGTGACCAGATGGTCACCTTTGTGAATCGGGACAGGGGGGTAGGCAGCCGCGCAGGAGCGCACTGCCTTCTGGGGCTTGCCATTTCCCGCCCTGGGCAAACCCCAGAAGGCTGTGCTCCTGCGGCCGTGCGCACGGGAGGCTGCCGCACTGCCTTGCGCCCCAGAAGGCAGTGCGGCAGCCTCCCAAAAATCGGGACAATTGAAATAACCCGCGGGACGCGGGACAAATTGTTTGAAGGCGGGACTGTCCCGCCAAAAGCGGGATGTCTGGTGAGCCTGCCATTGAGGTGAAAGGCAGCATATAAAATAAATAAGTATATAAATAAGATCTGAAAGAGCAGAGGCCAGAGAAACATAATGTCTAAGCGCAGGCAATCAAAGCGAAGCTGACAGCAGGGGGACAGGAATTCCCTCATCCATATTCAAAATCTGCAAAAGATTGAAGCAGTTGGATGAATACAGGGATGAAGATTGCATGCTACATTTAAAAAACAACTTGAAAGAAATTCTTTCACCTTCTGGTCATAACCATATCCTGAATCTCGAACTGGAATCGAATTTCATTCTTCATTTATGTCATATTTTATGAGTTAGCCCACACTATGTGGTCCGTGGTTCCATTTCAAAAACATGAATGTTTGTGATCTTTATCTCATTCTGTCACCGTTGCACTGGGAGCAAAAAAAACTAAAAAGGGTTTTTGTTTTGCGTAGGGCAGCACCTGGTATGGGTTAAGTCACAGAACATTAGCAATCTGAAAAAGAAAGTGATGGAGACTCAGAGAAGTTGGAGAGTCAGAATAAACGATGAGACAGTTTGTGTTCTGCTGCGTAATGACAATATGCCTTTGTAGTTCTACAGATAAGAAACACTCTGCTGAGCTAGGCCAGTGAGTATCTTGGAGGAAGCAATGTCTAGTGTACAAAATGAAAAGGCGAAGACCCTGCAGGGGGCAGCAAGCAGAAAAGCCAGTTAGATGGGGTACTGAGGCCACCACCTTCTTTCTAGACAAGCGTCGCTCCTTATCTGTCTCCCGATTGCTATGCTCAGGGCAATATCTTGTTTCTTGGAAGTTCTGCAACTCTCTTGGAAGTTCTGCAACTCTCAACAGTGGTGTAGAGCCAGCGTGGTGTATTGGTTAAGAGCAGGTGCATTCTAATCTGGAGGAACCGGGTTTGATTCCCTGCTCTGCTGCTTGAGCCATGGAGGCTTATCTGGGGAATTCAGAGTAGCCTGTGCACTCCAACACAAGCCAGCTGGGTGACTTTGGGCTGGTCACAATTCTTCAGAGCTCTCTCAGCCCCACCCACCTCACAAGGTGTTTGTTGTGAGGGGGGGGAAGGGAAAGGAGATTGTAAGCCCCTTTGAGTCTCCTTACAGGAGAGAAAGGAGGGATATAAATCGAACTCTTCTTCTTTTTCACACCGATTTTTGGGTAAACTGTCCTGTACATGTGTTTTATCTACTCAGCTTTGTTTTTGTTCTTGACATTAGTGACCCGTGTTACCTGCATTTGTTTTATTCAGTCTCCAGGTGGTGGCTGGAGATCTCCGGCTATTACAACTGATTTCCAGGCGATAGCGACCTGGAGAAAATGGCTGCTTTGAAGGGTAAACTGCATGGCATAGGACCCCACTGAAGTCCCTCCTCACAAACTCTCCACTCTTTAGGCTGCACCCCCAACATTTCCAGGTATTTCCCAACCCAGATCTGGCAACCCTGTCTATTTGGCCTATCATGTCAACCTCAGAAAACTCTGTGTACAATTTTTGCAATGAAGGGGTGTCAGAACATGTGTTTAGATGGACAAAATTTTTGGAAGGGGTGTCAGAACATGTGTTTAGATGGACAAAATCTAGATGACAGGTGGACCCTCCTTCCAGCAGGTGCCGTGTGCATAATTAGGGCTGTGTGCACAACTGTGTACCGTGTGCAAAGACAGATAAGACATGGGCACCTGATTGGCACCTCAATTGTATATAGAAAGCACAGACAACAGGGTGGTGTGTGCCTGGAAACACCTGTGGTCTGGCGGAGCACTTTGACAGTAGTTAGCAATAAACAGAACTGCACTGGTGACTGTGTGTCTTTCGGTTCTTGTTTGCGTTGCATCCTGCAAGGTGGTCTACTCACGAGTAAGCCGCTGCTTCAACAGCTGTGTCTAGAGAAATAACCAGAATTATGACTATTGTTTGGTGTTATTAAAATAACAGGTAACGTAATATGATGACTGATGGGCTAGAAGTTGTTGACTAATCTCTGACAGAAAGAATTCCCAGAGCTAGCCTTAAGTGGCAGGAGTTCCTTTCGTAGGTTATTCCAAGATGTCAGTAGTTCAAGTCACATGTCATTTAGAATCATTCAAAACAGGTAGCTTAAAGCGTATTATTCCTTCAATTTAGCTGAACCAGATAGTCTTTTAAAAGTCAACCAAATTTAATGGGGAGCATATTTTCCAGTGTATAGTATTGCCACAAAGAGGTGAACAGTGGAACACATATTTTTTGTTGAACCATTAAATATTCTCAAGGGAGGTATAATTTCAATCCAAAGTGAACTGCATTTCAGTTCATAGGACATTTTTATTATCCATTTTGAAATAAGTAATTGACTCTTTTGAAAGCGGCTACTTCATTGTCTCACCAACAGTTAGCACATGAAATATTGTTTGGCAACATGATCACCTAGTAAGTGACTAGTAAGTCCTCCATTAGAGTTGGCACTCATGTTTTTGTCCCAAGTGAAAGTCAAGGTTAATTCCGGGATTTTTATTCAGGCAGAACAAAATCGCCATAGTTGAGGGAAACCTACAGTTTCTATATGACTAATAGGGTTGTACAGAAGACACTTCAAACATCCTTGGGATGTTACTGGATTTTGTATAAAATGAAATATGCATGTAATTTTGAGATTCTTCCTCAGGCAAAATAGAATTTGGAGAAAACTGAATGAATTTTTGATAGACCAATGGACATTTACAAGGACGGAGAGGAGAGTTTTACACATTCTGTACATCGCCCAAATCAAAGATTCTGAACATCATCCAAATAATTTACTATGGCGGATTCCGCATGGGCCAAAAACAGCAGTGTGAAAACGGTGTAAAATGGTTTAAAACGGTGTAAAGGGGTTTACACCGCTTTCACACCGCTGTTTTTGGCCCATGCGGAATCTGCATTTAAGTGGGGGCCGTTTGGAGCAATGGCACAGCATTGTTCAACTATGCTGCTTATATTTTAATATGATATTCATCTGTTTTGTGATGCACTTTTTTTTAAAGGGACTTATGAAAAACTTTGGCCTGTGACTCTGGAGAGCCCCTGCCGGTCAGAGTAGATGATGCTGACCTTGATTAACCAATGGTCTGAATAAAAATCAGCTTTATGTGTTTGTGTATGTTGTGATGAGTATGCAGGCAGGCCTTTCTCAGCCTTGGGCCCTAGGCTCTGGAATGCCCTTCCTCAAGACACCTTTCCCATTCACGATGTTCTGGATATTTAGGACAGTCCATTTCTGGAGAGCTTTCAAGAAGAACTGAACCCCACATGGCTTTTGTTTTGTACTGTGTCCTTGGTTGCATTTTCTGGTGTTCGTGAAGATTTGGGGGTGCAGCCTGAAGAGGGTGGGGATGGAGAAATGAGGGACTTCGGCACAGTGAAGCGGTTAAGAGTGGTGGACTCTAATCTGGGGGACCAAATTTGATTTCCCACTCCTCCACCTGAAGGCTGCTGGGTGACCTTGGGCCAGTCACAGTTCTCTCACAACTCTCTCAGCCCCACCTACCTCACAAGTTATCTGTTGTGGAAAAGGAAAGGAGTTTGTAAAGCCACTTTGGCGTTTTCCCCACGGCCAATATATCCTGGGATAAGGAAGTGAACCATTCCGGTTCGGCCATGACTTCCGCATGACTTCCGGGTCTAATTCAGCCCTGACCCATGAGATTTCCTTCATCCCATGCCTTTCAAAAAATGATAAAATTGGTGGTTCTTTTTTTTAAAAAACCACACCACTCCCGCTCCCATGCAAACACCACAGGAGACGGGCCGGTTTATTTTTCCCGCCTCATCAGCTGCAGCCAATCAGAACACTGAAAAAATGGGAAAGTTCCCGCATGCGCGGCATCACCGGCGAGGAAAATGAAAGCAAACTGGGGGCCGTGCGTCATCACCTGGAGTTCTTCCTCCTGGCCTGAACACGCCGACGGGCTGCCGTGCAGAGGGAGGAACCGAGATGGAAACATCCCGTATGTATGATCCCAGTTTTTCCCCGTAATGTTTTGGCTGTGGGGAAAACGCCTTTGAGCCTCCTTAAGGTTGAGAAAAGTGAGGTATAAATACAAACTTGTCTTCTTCTAGATAGAAACTGATGTTCTTTTGGTGTCCTTGCAACTTGTGGTTACTTTGTTGCAGCTTTGAGTCTAAGGAGATAAGGACAGAAATCTTGCAAATAAAGAAGTAAGTATTGGGCTTGCTATTTACACACTTATAATGGGAGACCTCCAGATAACTGCCACCTTTGCCCACGGATGCTCATCTGATCAGTGGGTGGAAACTGGTGCCAAACAGGATGGGGATTCAATCATCTTGGGGAGAAAAAGAAAAAAAAGGAAAAAATGGTCTTGTCTCCTTACAGGAAGTTTTAACCATAGAATTCCTGGTGATTCCTAGAGCTATCCATAAATTGCAAGGGTAAGTCTAGGTATCACCGGGAACTCTAGAGTTGCCATTGGTTGGCATAGAGGAATGTTGGATAGTGAATTTTAAATTGTTATCAGGCTGATTTTATTGGTATTTATTGTCTTATGTGGATGTACACCGCCCTGAGCCCTCTGGGGGTAGCGCGGTCTAGAAATGGAAAGAAAGAAAGAAAGAAAGAAAGAAAGAAAGAAAGAAAGAAAGAAAGAAAGAAAGAAAGAAAGAAAGAAAGAATGAATGAATGAATGAAAAGAACTTCCTGTAAATTGATAAGGCCTTACTCTCCCCCCCTTAAAAAATTCTGTCAGGATGCTGCCCCCCCCCCATCACCACAACCCTCCCACTAGTTACTAGACTCTGTCTGAAAGCACTCGTAAGTATAAGCAACACCTGGTTCAAGTTAGGCATGCCTCTGCATCATAGTTAACATCCAGCCCTGGCTTTGTTTCATACTCCAAAACTCAAATATTCTTTCCGTATTTACTGAGCTAAAAAGGTGAAGGTGGGGGGGGGGGGGGTTGGCAAAGGCAGTCACTATCTGTTGACAGAATTTGGCTGAAAGATTAATAGCAATGCCTAAAAGTGAACCTAACCAGAGAAAAACAAGCTCAAATGACAACTTGATGTTGGGAAGCATCGATTGCTCTTCTTGTTCACTTCCCCACTGGATCCTACTTAGAGTTCATTTACTGGAGAAACAGATGGCTGGGGAGGAGACTCTGAGATCAGCTGGGCATGCTAACCATGCACTTGGCAATTAGAGAGTGTGGGACTTTTTTCTGCAGGAGTCAAGCTGGTTTGTGTATAAAGCACTCAAAGCTCCGTGAATATGCCAAACCGAGAGTGCATCACATGGCCAGATCTGGTCCTCCGACAAAACATTTAGGCTGTGTGATGACAAATGGGTTCATATTGTCAATAGAGCGTATTCACTCCTCTCAGCCTTGGCTAAGAGCAAAAGAGACCAACTGGTGCATTTAATTATATATCATATTGATTTTTAATTGGCACTTCAGGACGGTGTTTCGAGATCTGCAAGTTGGCATTGAGGCCTCCACCGTTCACCTTGAATTATCTTAGAACACAGAACAGCACATATACCTGGGAGTTGGGCTGCAGCAATGAAAGACACATGGGCTGTCCCAGCAAATGGATTCTGCTTCATGCTCTCAGATTGAACTGGGAACCTTCAACATGCATACCACTGAGCCAGAGCCCCATCTCTGCTGGTCCTTTCCCAGATGTTATGGAAGTGCCAGATTTTGCATTTTTTTCTTCGACTCTTGCCTCTGATCACTGTGACCCAACCTCTTGCCTCTGATCACTGTGACCCAACCCAAGTAATGTATACTGCTATATACAGTCTTTCTGTCTGCGTTTTGAATGTACTCTTGATTTGTACTTCATAAAAGTCTGGTCACGCTCTAGAGCCTATTTTAAATGCCTAATAAAGGTTGTTGTTGTTTGCTTACATTTTAACTGGAGAGATTATTGCAAATGTGATATAATTGTTCTGGACAGTGTAGCTGAATAGCCATGAGGTGCAAGAACTCTCTCCCTCTCTCTCTCTCTCTCTCTCTCTCTGGGATTCTGATATGGGATAGAGTCAACATAGTATAGTGGTTAAGATCAGTGGACTGTAATCTGGAGAACAAGGTTTGATTCCCCATTCCTCCACCTGATTCTTATCCAGTGAATGGGATTTGTTTCCTTGCTCCTACACATGAAGCCTGCTGGGTGACCTTAGGTTAGTCACCGTTCTCTCACAACTCTCTCAGTCCCACCTGTCTCACAAGGTGTCTGTTGTGGAGAGAGGAAGGGAACGGGTTTGCAAGCCCCTTTGAGACACCAGTTCTAGGTTGGGATTTAGTGGTGGAACTTGGAGACCGCAGAGTTTGAGGAAGGGAAGGATATCCCCTACCCCATCTGTCCCACCCAAAAATTACATGCACCATAGCAATACCTTATGACCCCCTCACTCATAAACCAAATAATTGTTTAAGAGAGCTAATTTTGATTTGGAAAAATGGCATGGCAAGAAGGGTTAGACTAGGCATACCAGTCTCCAGGTGAGACTGGGGGTTCCCTGGAATTACAACTCTTCTCCAGATTACAGAGATCAGTTGCCCTATGGGTAAAATGGCTGCTTTGGAGGGTGGAGTCTATGTCATTGTACCCCACTGATGTCCCTGTCCTCCCTAGGCCCCATCCCCAAATCTCTAGGAGTTTCCCAATTTGGATGTGGCAACGCCCACCCCCACCCCACCCCACCCCACTGGCCACAGGTACTTGGCAACCCTAAATTAGACGTTTCCCCAATGTTATGATCCTTATCAAACACTCCCCCACCCCCAGTTTGAGCTAAAAAGGGAAACAATGGAAAGACTCCTGTCAGAAGATCTCTAGCACTGGGTCTAATTTGGCCCTCACAGCCTTGGTCCAGCAAACTTTCTGCTTTAGCCAATACCTGATTGTGAGGGCTTTATCCTGACAGGAGATTTAATGGAGGACTGCCGTGTCTGTGCATTATGTGTTTGAGCCAGGGTTGAGCTGCTGCAGCTTTATTTGATGGTGCTCGATTTTATGATGATGATGCTTTAAAGATTACGAAATAAACTACATTGGGGTTTAAAGAAGGGGGAAAGATGAATATTTCGAAATAAAATAATGCCTGAGGCAAGGTTACTGCCATCTCTGAAAGGAAATCCACATCACTATGATCTCTAGTGATCTCACATTACTAAGTTCTCGTATCTGATAGGGTTGCTAACTAGGTAGGGAAATTCCTTGAGATTTGGAGGGTGAGCTTGGGAGAGGGGAAGACATCAGCAGGGTCTAAAGCAGTGGTTCTCAACCTGGGGGTCGGGATCCCTTTGGGGATCGAACGACCCTTTCACAGGTGTTGCCTAAGATGCTCTGCATCGGTGTTCTCCATCTGTAAAATGGATAAAACTCATTAGGGTTCAGGGGTCACCACAGCATGAAGAGGATATATTAAAGGGTCGCGGAATAAGTGGGAGGATTTGTGAACCACTTGTCTAAAGTGTGGAGATCACCCTTTCATGCACTTAATTTCTCCAGGTGTAGGCTGATCTGCCATTCTGGAGAACCAAACTATAATTCCAGGAGATCCTCCAAGGCCCATAAAGCGCTTAGAAGCAAAATCCTAAATCTACTGAGTTGTCAGTTCCGAATTTGGAAACACCTGGAGACTTTGGGGGCGAAGCCTGAGGAGGGGGGAAGTTGAGGAGGGAAGGGGACCTGAAGGGGTAGAAGGCACTTTTCAGTCCACATGGCTCCTTGCAGCCATTTTATCCAGAGTGAAATAGTCTCTATCACTCAGATATCAGTATGTAGCTACAAGAGCTCTCCAGCCATCTCCTTCCCCCATGGCTGCTACAAGGACATTTCATCAGACAGGATCTGGAAGTCCTGCAGTTACCAGAAATGGGGGAACTGGATCCAGATTACAACTATGAGGAGAGGGGACTTGCCATTTTACCTGACCCCAAACAACCCTGTGGAAACACTGTATGCCCTGTTGTGGAAAATTTCATGCCCTGATGGCCGCACATAGTTTTTTTCCAATAAGGCAAACAGCATGGGTCCTTTCAGATCAGAAAAATGGCATGGGTGGGGGCTGGGAATCAACCTCACTGTCCCTCTACACTCTAGTCCTGATCCAGATCAGTCCCAAAATTCACCTGGGAATTAAGTTTCCAGCATGGAAATCTCCAACTACATCTGATTCCCCTATGCAGGAAATAAAAGAACTCTGTAGCATGTGAATCAGCTTCTCTGATGTAGCTACCTAACTAATATAACTTCCTCAGTGGTTCTGGGACTACTGCACAAGTCTCAATGGATGTACCATCATGCCTCTTGGCCAGCAAATCCGGAGGCCCAAGGACGAATTTAGAGGCCCCTTCCGCACATGCAAAATAACACACTTTCAATCCACTTTCACAATTGTTTGCAAGTGGATTTTGCTATTCCGCACAGTAAAATCCAACTTCAAAGTGGATTGAAAGTGCATTATTCTGTATGTGTGGAAGGGGCCAGAGACTAACAGACATTATTGGCCGGCATGGCACATTTTTAATGGTCTTATCAATACGTGGAGCTACATGGACCAGGAAGGGAAGCATATCCTTGAGGCTAGCCACATGTCACATGAAACTGCCTTATACTGTGAATTGTTGGTCTATTGAGGTCAATCTTGTCTGCACTGGCCAGCAATGGCTCTCCTCCAAGGTCTTAGCAAAAGATCTTTCACATAATTTATTGCTTGATCCTTTAACTAGGAACGCCTAGCATTAAACCTTGGACTTTCTGCATGCAAAGTCACTGCGCCAGGAAGATGGTGGGATTTCACTGGTAGACTGCCAGTGTGCAAAAGAATAGGCGATGCATGAGTAGTCAGAACATAGTATTGTGACTGTTCTTACCACCCAAAACTCAATTCATCAATAAAGCCAATCTTGAGAGGACAAACATGTGGTTGCAATGGATACCCAACCTTTTATACTTCAGGTGAGAACAGGAAAGACTGAAATGAACTGCAGCAATGTAAGCTGTAACTGCCAGCCCAGAAGCAAGCGCTCTTATCTCTGCGTTTTGGGTTTCGACTTCTCCCTTCAATGCTCATTGTTTGGCTAGATCAGTAATGGAAATGTGCAGCCTAGTACATTGGGGGCGCTACGGTGGGCAGAGAGAAGCTGCCGGGATTCTTTCTGGACATCGGAGACCAAAAGACAGCATAAATGAATTAACTTTTACTATGAGTTTAAGAGCTTGGCACAATTACTCTTTCGTTCTTCCCCAGGGACTGGGTGCGTCCCTTCCAGTTTGCTGTTTCCAGACATTTAGCATGTTGCAGTGTGAGAAGTGAGACACATAATCAACACCAAACCGGGAAATCAAGAGAGGGCAGTCTCAGCACACTTCCCCAGGGAAGGCCACGTTGGGCATTAGCATAGTCATTAGAATACTTTCTCAGGTGATCCTAAACTAGCACTTTGGAGAGAGGGTGTGAAACAGACAAGAGCACTAAAACACAAAATGAGCAGTAAGGCCTTCTTTTGTAGTGCCTTCCAAAAACTAAGGGAGGAGGGGGTGCTAACATACACCTTCAAAGGTAGTCTGAATTTATAGCCTTTAATAGCTTTTTAAAAATCCCTGTTGGTTACCTAAGAACCAAAGAGCCCCGGGCCACTGGTTTGGGCTCAGGAGAATGGGTGTTACACAGACAAAACACCTAATACTACAAGTGAGGAGAGGTAAAATCTATTACACTGAGTTTGCACCCCTCCTGTTTACCTTTTGAACTTGGGCCTGAGGGACTCAGCTTCAGATCCCACCAAGATTAGTTTCACATAGGAATGCCAGCCTCCAGGTGGGACCAGAGGATCAGGCAGAAATTACAGCTCATCTCCAGACGACAGAGATTAATTCCCCCGGAGAAAATGGATGCTTTGGAAGACGGACATTATATGGCTTTTTACCCCACTGAGGTCCCTGTCTTCCTCAGACTCCCATCTCCAAATCTCCAGGAGCGTCCTAACCTGGATCTGGCTACCTTAGCACCACCACCGCTGTCCCCTGCCGGTGGCAACCCTACTTTCACAACCCGGAAGTGATGTCATTGAGTCAGGGTGAAACTCTAGCATCCGTCCCAAACTGCTATGCTAATCCAGCTAGTGTTCCAATGGCAGGTTCCAATCTGGGTACTGAAGAAATGGGAATTCTAATGGTTTTCCTCCACAACTTTCCACCAAGCGACTTGCACCATCCTCCTGCACTGATCATGCATGACTGAACAGGCCTCTGTCTTAGAGATGATGCCCTTTATAGCATGTGAACATTATAATTACAGACAAGCTATAAAGCTAGGACTACTCTATTTGCTGCAAGCACAATGTGATGCGTGGATTCCACCTCCTGTGTTGCTTGTTCAGGTCTGCCCTGTGCGCTGGGATAAAAAAGCTACAGCGTGCCTGTTTGGAGAGGCAGCCACTAAGATGCAGCAAAAGAATAAACAAATACATCCGTTGTGTTCTTGGAACACCACCTAAGACCTCTCTGTGCCTAAGAAAGATTTATTTGCAAAAATTGTCTGGAATATCCAGGGCAAAGCAGATAAATCAACAGCATAACACAAGGGTGTCCAACTCTGGCACTTCAGATGTTCATGGACTAAAATTCCATTGGCCATGCCAGCAGGGGCTGATGGGAATTGTAGTCCATGAACATCTGAAGCGCCAGAGTTGGACACCCCTGACATAACATTTCACTTATTCCTGGGCTTAGCATCTTCTGTGTCCTCTTGACAAAAACCATTCAACTGACCTGTATATCCCTGAATGCAAAGTTGAAAACTTTTTTCACTTGTAATGAATGGCATTTGCCTGCTCAGAAGGTCTGACTGCATGTGTTCTGAATCGCCTGAATACAGATTCCTCTCATTTGCTATTGTTGAAAATGGCCTGGCCCTTTGATCAGGACTTCACATTATTAAGGCTGCAATCCAAAAAAAAACACTTTCCTGGGAATAAACCCTATTGAAGAACATGGGACGTACTTCTGAGTAGACCTGCCAAAGACGGCTCTGTTTGGGGCTAGAATTTCTCAATAAACATGGGTCTTAAAGGCTAACCAAATTTCTGTCAGGGAATAAGCTTTCATGAGACACAGCTCACAGATAAAGGATGTAAGAGTTTAAAACAATACTGTGATTGATTATTATCTTGAAAATATGGACAGCTGAGCTGCTTAGCTTAGAAACAAAAATATTCCACTACTGCCTCCTGGGGTTGATTAATCTCATTTTTAAGAAGAGCTGCAACATTAAATTGATTAATAAATTAGATTAATTGGCTGAAAAGTCGTTTGAATGACTACAAAAGCAGTCTGATTTAATCTGGCAATTCCATTTTAAAACAAAACAGTCTTCCTTTTATCTCAAATACCTATAAGCCTGTAGCTGGCAGGCACTTTCTTAGCAGATATATAAGCATGCCCCCTTTTCTTCAAAGCAACTGTTTTCTTCTTGTGCAAGGCTGTGCAGACATTTCCATGTTAGTCTTATGCAAATATGACATAGCTCCGTGGTGGCGAACCTTTGGCACTCCAGATGTTATGAACTACAATTCCCATCAGCCCCTGCCAGCATGGCCAATTGGTCATGCTAGCAGGGGTGATAAAGTATCAGTCCACTAACTTATCTAGGAATTATAAAGGATTTCCTACTGACATAGCTGGTTCATAGGAACACTTTTAGAGATTTGCTTGACTGCTCAATCAACCACAATATATATAATTTACCAGTTTTCTTTCATTGGGGCCCCAAGTAAACAGTACTTTTTTTTAACATTGCAAGTTTCCTTGGGGAATGCTGGTGGGTGGGGGAGAGAGAGAGACCAACAGAATTTATTCCTGCATAAGTTTTTGTGGGATTTATGAATGCAATGCTTACTCCACAGCCATCAGCTTTGCAGTGGTTTTTCCTGCTTTTTTTGTTTAAACCAGATTCTCCTGCAAAGTAGTCCCACCTGAGCTGAGCCACCATTTCTCTCTCTATGTAACCTCCAGCAGCAACCTCCAGTGGGGGCTATTGTTATTTTGCTTGACCATGTAAATTTCATGTAGATTTCACAAGCCTGTTGCTCCAGTGATAGACTGGCTATGTTAAAACAACCCTTCCAATTGCTCTGAATGGCTGCCCTGAAGAGTAGGAGGAGCTGCTTGTTGGTTGGGTGAGGGAAGGTGTCAAGGAGCAAGAAAATCTCATGCAAGTCGAAAGCATGCTATCTACCTTCCCTTTCCCTGCGAAGCAAGTGGTGTGGTGAGTTCGGGATAGGAGAAAGCATGTGTGTTACAGTGAATCCAGAGGGAATGCACTCAACGTGAAGCAGACCACAAGTACATAAAGGACCTCAGAGTTTTGGGTTTTTTTTAGATAGTGGGTTTTTTAATTTGTACTTCAAAATCTTTGCAAAATCCAAAACACACACAAAGACAAAATCCACCAAATTATAAAGTACATCCTGTTTCTTCTGACCTCAAATATTAACCCTTAAAGCAGTTTTCCAGCACTTGGTCATTAAGCATTGAAATAAAATTAAATCTTTACGTGGTTACTGATAACAAGTCTTATTTTTTCTCTGCAGGTTGTTTAATGTTGAAAGATTTTGGAAAAACCATAAGACACAATCCTGTATCAGACTGATCCTGCCTAGACTATGGTCTCCATCTTGTTTCACAGTCGTCTGCTGAGGTAAATTCTGTAAATATAGTTTCCATGGCAGCCACAGTCCAAGAGCAGAACCAGGTCCCTTGGTGGTCAGTTACAACCTTCTTTGTCCTTTCCAGATCTCCTAACTGACTGACGGAGGGGAGGGGAAACAGGCGCCTTGGGACACATTGACCTAATGAGGGCCCACAGCTTTCAGCTAATGGAGGCCTAATGAACTGGAAAGGATTGTCGCTGAGCTGCATTTGGCCTTCGAAAGTCTTGGCTGCTTCCCGAGTATTTCATCAAACCTTTGTTTACATTTTTCATGCATGACACCTCCAGCCAAAATGTTATATTTTCTGCCTTTATAAAAGTCCTTGGGTCAGGTTCACAATTTTGGGGCTGTTTGTAATTTTGGATCCCCAGGATGTACAATGCATCTTTCAGGACTGCCAGTTCCAGGTCTGGAAATACTTGGAGATTTGAGGGTGGTGCCTGGGAGAATGGGTCTTGGGGAGGGTATAATGCTGTGCCGTCCTCCTTCCAAAGCCACCATTTTATCCAGGAGAAGTAGAAGAAATGTTTTTGAATGAGTGAACTAACAAAGAACTGAGCAAATCATGTCGTTTCGTTGTCATTCTGGGAGATCTCCAGCCCCTACCTGGATGTTGGCAACCCTGACCCTGTCATCTTCCCACAATATGTATAAAGTCTATAGGGGCCATTTTGTACCATCCTTAAACAGGCATTTTGTACCATCCTTAAACACTCTGCTTCAAACAGGCAAGCAGAGTGAATGTCAGACCAATGATCACCATGAACATCAAGTTCCGCCTCCCCCCACCCACCCACTGTTCCCTTGCCCATCTATTCTGTCTGGTGCCAGAATTTGTGCTGAGTTTATTTGGCTTTAAAGATGTGTAATAAAACCCTATCAAAACATAAATTTTAAAACACTGATGACAGAAATGGCGTGCCCATATTTTGGGTGAAAACAGAGTGGTGTAACTGAGCAAGCTTCAATCAGCCCTGCCTTTTCTGTTTCAATAATATGTAAGTAGGTGGTGGTGGGGAATACAACCTATCAATAATGGTGAGATCTGGAATTTAATTATGTTTTCTGTGTATGCAAAGCTTTATGTTATGACTGGGCTGATGGTCCATAAATCATAGACTGGAAATCCAGAAATAAACTCTTAAAAGAGAGTCAAAATTTCCAAAATTCTTTAAGGGGGTGTGTCAGCCACCAGAGTGGATTAAAAAGCTTGCTCAGACTGGGTAGTTACTAAAGGCAACAGTTTAGTTACTGGGAAGGAAGCGCCCCTGGAATTTGTGCATATGAATCAACTGCTCTCCCATTTAATATAAAATCATTCTGCTTGTGTAGTCTCAGCTAGCAAATGTTGGAAAATATGCAGAGACTAATGATAATTGCATCATTTCATGAGACTGTTAGGACTGCCAGAGGGATCAATGGGATAAAATACCACAGAGTCCGCAGTCCAAGGTGGCCATTTTCTCCAGATAAACTCATCTCTATCACTTGCAGGTCTGTTGTAGTCCCAGGGGATCTCCAGTCTGGAGGTTGGCAACTCTGAACCATTGTCTCCAACCAAATTGTAAATGAGAGAAAACGAAAATGCAGGATTTTTAACCCAATCCCTTGGGAGTGTCCATTAGGGAACTATTGAGCAAACTGACGTTAATTGGCTTCTCTGACTAGTGCCCCCCCCCCCCCATTTCAGTACTTCCTTGAAGAACATTCCCAAAGGACTGGGTTAAAAAATCCTGCATTGTCATTTTCTCTCATTAACCAATCAGCATTTGAACCCATTTCTCCAAAGGTCAAAGGCCACTGTCATTAGCTCATGGCACTTCCCAACCCGGCCTCCATCCGTTGTAGAATCTGCTAGCAAAATAATTTTGAGAAAATCGAACTGGAGAGGGAGAGCTGTTCCGCTAATTGTGTTTGTGTGTGTGTGCGCGCTGCGTGCGCGTGTGTAAACATAGGAAAGAAGCTTTGCATTTTATGATGAATGCTTTCTGTCAACTCAGTTCAATATGAAAAGGACTGCTTTATTTCCAGTTTGTTGCAGCCCTGCTAGGGCATGGTGACCGAACACTGCTAAAACGTTAACGGTTCCAAAGCTATCCTAGCAGAGGGAAAACAACACCATAAAGCAACTCCTTATTGCAAAGTATTTTCAAGAATTTATCAGGTTGACTTCCTGCAAAACTATAGGTAATATGCTCTTACTCCCTTATTACAGCACATCAAAGTTTATTTTCATGTTGTAAGGCTGGCGGGGGCTTTAAAGTCTTCCCTTTTTATTAACTCGATTTATTAGATAAGTCTAACATTCAGGAGAAACATGTGATGTGGTATTTTCTAAATGAAAACATGACCAGCTGCCCAGTCCTCAAAGCGTTCCGCTGGCACAAGCCCCATTCATAAATTCATGAATGAATTTTGTAGTAAAGAAGTCCCTCGAGATTTGCAACCAAGATCATTCGGTGCGCAGTACGAAGTAAGACAGATCAAACCGCCTAGTGTTTTTTTTTAAAGAAACTTGTCTCACCCTCTCCAGAGATCTGCAGAACAAAGTTATAACCAGATACTCGTTGAAACGCAAATGATGTTTGCATTCTCTTTCCATCACCAGTGCTGACAATGTTATGCAGGATGCTTTCTCCCCCCTCCCCCACAAAAAAGATTAAATCAGTATCTGTCTGTCTAGCACTCTCCATCAAATCCTGCCCTTCTACATCACTTGGGATGTTTTCATAATTTGAAAAAAAACCAGATCAAACGTGAAATATCAAACAAACAAAGAAATACATACAACACATAAAATATGGGGTACATGTGGCATGTTCCCCAAATGCCATAATTCTCGTTATATATAAACATTTGTTGCCATTATCTTTAAAAATATATATCTCAAAACACATTTAGCACTTCTGTTTATTTCTGTCTTTTATTACTTTTATCTTTCAAATGTACTTTTATATTATCGGGTTCAGCTGTGATCATACACTTATTACAGTAAACTAAATAAATGATTACGGGCATGATCTAATGATAAACACACGCCCTTTTTGGTGCCCAAATTGCGTGTATTTTTGTATGTGTGGATCGGGGGAGGGGTAAGCTTACCCCTTTTCCCTTCCAGAACATGCATTTCCCTGATCCCTTCCCATATGTTCAGAATTCCCATTTAGTCTCAATGAAGTAAGCAAATTATTCTGTTTCACAGCATTGAATTTATACGCTTGTTTATTTCATTTATATCTCACTTTTCTCATGGAGACTGAAGGTGGATACAGAAGACATTTCAGGCACATGGCATAAAGCCTACAATAGACAATGCAACTCGATTAAGATTACAGAATGAGAAAAAATGCAAATTAAAACTATCCAAAGCTTGACATGCCACAACAATGAAGAGAGTGGATTACGAAGAGAGAAGATAATGCAGTAAAAGCAAGAAAATACATGCAGTAATGGATGCAGTTGACAATACCATCCGTTTATAAAAGCACTGCAGCTGTTCCACCATAACACAAAACCTCCCCTCCGCTTTTTTGCTTGGTAGATTTAACAACTTGAAAATGAGCGAAAGGGTATGCTCTTGTGGTGAACAACAAATTGAAACATTGGCACATCAACTGCTTTGCTGCCCTAAATTTGCTAATATCAGATTAAAATATTCCAATATTCTTTCTAGGATACCTAGTGAAATGGGAGAATCAGGTAGACTCCCTTTCCTTCTGGACAGTTCTGACAATGAAACTTGTGAATTGGTAGCACGATTTTTACTGGAGGTGATGCACAATCAATAATTTATATTCTATCTTAAACCTTTGTATTTGTGTACCTTTTATCTCAGGGTTTTTTTATTGTGTTATGATTATTGTTATGCCAAATAAAGGCTTATTATTATTGTTATAACACAAAACCAATCCCTGTATAAAATGTTCCCTTAATCATTGCAAGGGGACCACGCACTGTGGCTGATGGACAAACCAATTGTGCGGCTGTTGAGCCTGGATGAAATCAGCAAACTTTCATAACGTCCCAAAATATAGAAAATGGCCTTTCACTCTGCTATCCAGAAATCTCCCCCTCTCTTGCAGAAAAAAAAGTGTAGATCTGGGAAGGCAGTGGCAAACCACCCTTTAAACAAAGTCTGCCTAGTAGGCATCTTGATGTGATGTCAGTCATGACCTGGTGCTTTCACAGGGAACTACCTTCGCCTTGCAAATCACATCACCTCGAATGCAAACCTCGTAGGACATTTCCATAGTGGTAATTCCCGTTCCAAACAGGAATATTAATGATGTTGTTTAAAGCTCCTCGGGCTCTGTAAGAAAAAGTGGAAGTGAATGAAGAGAAAGAAAGTCTACTGGTGTAAATAAGCAACTGAAAAGGTGATCAGGATGAGGCAAGCTTGGGTGTGTTTCTTCTGGAAGGGTCCCATCCATTTCAGGGTGGGGGGGAAGCCTCTCTGCTAGACGCATTGCTCCAGCTTTTGGCAAAGAGCAGCAGAAGGGGCTTGCGGAACAGGCAATGCAATGCAAATGCGGCGGCGCATGTTATGATTGCGAAGGAAAGGCAATTGGGTATTTTCGAAGAGCGGCAGCCTTCAAAGCAGGGAATGCCCCAAGGTGGTGGATCCTGTACATAAAGAGGATGCTGCACGAGAGTTTAGAAGAATCAAAGCAGATCGTCTTTTTGGCACCGGTTCAACAGATTCACCCGTCCTGACAAGCAGTAACGTTGCCTGAATATCAAACAGTACACACTTGGGGAAAGGATATGTGTGTGATTGACAGGGCTGTGTTCGTAAATGTTCCACTTGCCTTTTGTTCCTGTGAAAACATGTACGCCATGTACTTGTTAAAGATTAAGTTTCTCAGCTTTTGAAAACAATATCTCTTTTAACTGAAGTAAGGACTATTTTAGTCTTCCGTTTCAAGTTAGTTCCGATGAGATTGGGCTATGCCATACCACTTTCCCACCCACATATTCCTATATAATAATATTTTCTTTGAAGGGAAAGCATAATGTGTGAAGGAATGTGTAACTTAATGAAGGAAACGTTTCATTTCGTGCCTGGAAACATAAAGGCAAGAAATGAAACGTTTCCTTCATGGAGTTACACATTGTTTTCCCCCCTTTGGTTTCAGAAACGTTTTATTTCCAGGCTGAACACTTTTTTTTTTCTGAAACCCCTTTTATAGGTTCTAAAATGCTTAGGACATTCCTCGCCCATAATTCCCGTAGCATTGATATAAAACCTGGGGTGAAAGACATTTCACCACATGAGCCCAAGACACTTATTAAATCAATGCAAGGAATGAATTAAAAACCCAACAATTCCTAGCTCCAATCCGTCTGGAAGCAGCACAAGTCAGGTTGAAGACCCCAAACAATCTTCCCCCTTGCTACCAAGAGGCCGTCATCATAAGGACATGTAAAGTCCAGGAGGCCCTCATAAACAATTTCGATTTAACTTTACTGGAGAAGCTTTTTTTTTGGTCAACATTTGAGTGACATCCTGTCACTTGTAGAGTTGCCAATCCCCAGGTGGCACCTAGACATTTCCTACTACCGTGTTTCCCCGAAAATAAGACAGTGTCTTATATTAATTTTTGCTCCCAAAGATGCACTATGTCTTATTTTCAGGGGATGTCTTATTTTTCTGCTCCACAGCTGCATGCTCTGGTCGACGGGCATGCTTCCAAACAAAAACTTTGCTACGTCTTACTTTTGGGGGATGACTTATATTTAGCACTTCAGCAAAACCTCTACTATGTCTAATTTTCAGGGGATGTCTTATTTTCGGGGAAACAGGCAGAGGTGGGATCCAGTAGGTTCTCACCAGTTCCCGAGCGTGGGTTACTAATTATTTGTGTGTGCTGAGAGGGGGTTACTAATTGGGTTTGCTTTTCCGTTAGAAGTTCCATTAGGTCCAAAAATCATAAAGTCCTGTTGTTTCCTATGTGGCTGGTTAGCGAAGGTAGAAAACGGGATAATTCTCCCTGTTGGGCTGTTTTAAAAACATGTTTTAGAAATATGGTACAGTTCCTTGTTTAAGGAAAGTATCCTTCTTTTGATTTCTAGAAACAAAATTAAGCATTTGAAAGTGTTAAGTATTTGACAGGCAGTCAATTAGAGGAGAAGTAGTTGTTTCTGTTGGCACTAGACGATAGGACTTGCTATAATGAGTTTAAATTATGGACAGAAAGATACCAGCTGGAAATTAGGAACTTTTTGTTACAGTAAGAGTTTTTTACGGTAACAGAGAAATTATTAATGCCCCGCCCCCGGAATGCCCGGCCACACCCCGTCGTGCCCCGCCCAGCCCCATTGGCGCTACGCCACTGTTTGAATCCCACCACCATGGGAACCTGTTACTTAAATTTTTGGATCCCACCACTGGAAACAGGGTATTACAATTGATCCCCACATGACCAAAATCATTTCTCTGGAGAAAATGGCTGCTTTGGAGGCTGGATTCTATGACATTATATTCTGCAGAGGTCCCTCCCTTTTGCAAACCCCTCCTTTCCAAGAGTCCCTCCCCAAATCTCCAGGAATTTCCCAATCCAGAGCTGGCAACCCTAGTCACTTAAGGAGCTGGGCTCTGCCACCTGTAGCCCCAGACAGCTGGAACGTGATGAACTGCATTTTCTCTTTAAATTACAGGAACTGTGAAGTTAGTTAGCATATCCAAATATGTTCTTTTCTTTTGAGGACTGCTGTCTTCTGTCATCCATAGATGGCCACGCTGCCTATACATCCTTCACAGTAGAGGCCCCGCGTCAGACATCTACTGGCAGCATGAGTTGGCTTCTCTAGATCATGCAAATATTTTAGCTTTGCTCTCTTCAAAAGTGGGATAGAATTTTTGGGGGAAAGCAGCTGATGGTTTCAAGAGAGGGCCTTCCCCTGACCTCCCCATGACACCAGGCTTATGAATAACCAGGCCTGTTGCTGGCCCTTTTGCTTAATTTTCTCTGAGGAAATCTTCTGTTAAGGGGCAACAGTTTTCCATTTCAGTCTGCAGCACCAGCCAGCTGCTTGTTATTTCACTTGGCTGAGCCTGACAAGCTAATGGTATGTTTGATTTGTGCTACAAGTTCCTGCTCCTGCCACAGAAGTCAGATGTTTTACTACAGATGAAGCTCTCCTTGTTTGTTTGTTTGCTGGGATTTTTTTTTATCAAGGCACATGGCGGGTTTTGCCCTCAGACTCCCTGATTAAAAGACAACTTAGACAAGACATGTGAGGGAAAAGGGGATGGAGGGGAAAGGTAGATCGGGAGGGGAAAGAATTGGTTTGACGCCAGAACAAGGTGGCAGGTGTTTAACCTGTATTTATACGCAGTTGGAACTAAGGCTAGCGTTGCCAATCACTGCAGGGGATCTGGAGTGCTACCAGAATTACAAGTGATCTCCTATAGTCATCAGCTCCCACAGAGAAAATGGCCACTTCAGAGGATGGACCACGTGGCATTCATATTCCTGCAGAGCTCTTTCCAAAGCTCCACCCCCAAATCTTGGCAACCTACACTAGGCTGAACCTTCCCTCCACTGATACATGGAAAAAGCGGACTGTTACAGTGCCTTAGGCCCACTCCGCACAGGCCATAAAGACTGGTGTGCCGCTGCTAACAATGCCTTTGTGGGGGAGGAGTTCGCACCACTGCCACTGCTGGAGCACAGCTGCAGTGGCGTTCCCCCCCACAACAGCATTTTTTAGCGAGTCTTTTGAAAAACGGCGTCGTGCAGCCGGTGCCGAATGAACGGCACTGGATGTACATCGCCGCTTTTCAGCGTGCCGCTTTTGAAAAAAAACTTACCCCACTTTATTTTTATTTATTTATTTTTATTTATTTTTTCAATTTATATACCGTAGCTCTGTCGGGCTGAAGGGACATGCCTCCTGCCCCCCCTGTTTATGTCCTGTCAACATGATATTGTAGGAGTCCCATGTACGTGTAACTTCAGCTTCTGGATTCTGGGGCAGAACTTTGAATAAGTCTTGCAAACAATTTAAAACAAAAGTTCTTTTTACTTTTCACTTAACAAATCATGTATCAACATAGAGCTTAGTAACTCAACTAAAGCATGACCTTATTCAAGTTTAACAATTAACTTCTCCCTTTTTCACAGCTTGCCAACCCCAAGCCCATCTCTTTCCTCTTGTAGGCAGTCCAGGAAGTCTCCAGGTGAACTCTTTGGACACTGGCTTCCAAAGATAAAGGTCCCAAGAGAAAGGGAACTCCCACCAAATAAACACAGCCCTGAAACAGTAAATTCTAAAATTCACAATACAGAACAAAAGTCTCCCTCCCTTACTTGTTCCCATACAAATATCATAGTTACCTTAAACAAGGTGTTAAAAGCCTATAATCAGAGGCGTAGCCCCAGCGGGGCCGGGTGGGGCATGATGCTCCGGGCGTGCGGCGTGGCCAGGGCATGGCGTTCTAGGGCAGGGCGGGGGCAGATTCCCCCTTGCTCCGCCCCTGCCTATAATTAAACTTCAAGCTCCCAGTCAGGCAGCCTTGTGTCCCTCTTCTGCTTTCCATACATTCTGCACCCTCCTCCCTCAAAAAGCTCCACCCCTTCCTGGCTAGTTTCCTATAGAGCTCCTAGCATTTCTTTTTAGTTCATTTACTTAATGTAAGGTGGATCAAAATCACCACATGACATAACAGTAGGGGCTATTTAATCATTCCACACCTTATCACTTGTATGTTTGTTTGTTTGTTTGTTTGTTTGTTTGTTTGTTTGTTTGTTTGTTTGTTTGTTTGTTTGATTGATTGATTGATTGATTGATTGATTGATTGATTGATGTTTACCCTGCTCTGCCCCAACATAGCAAGTTCAGAGCAGCTTCCAACATATAATTAAATTAATAATTACAAATACAATAAAGATATGATATACAATATAAATGGCTTAGGGAGTATTATCTGTGCCCAGCACAAGCATGATGTATTGGAGTGGGAGTGGAAATGGGGGTGGGGTGGGGGGCTCTTCCCAGAGTAGACTGTTTGCAGTTGGAGGAGGCAGCACCCAGCCCAAGCACAATGTAGCAGCTTCGTGACAAGTTTGGTATTTTTTTTAAAAGCTATCTTGCAAGCCTAGAGATCTGCTTCTCCAAGTCGAACCTTTGTTTTAATAAAAAAAAGTTTGGTAAAATGGCATTAGTCCCTTTGAAGTCCTGTGAGTCATAAAAGCTGACCGCTGCTCTTTGCTAGGTGGTTTGTTGTCTCCATATTTTTCTTGTTTACATTCATGGTAGCCAGAAGATGGCATTATTAGAGATTGGCTCACAAGATCTGCTACTCGCTGGAGGGGCAACTGCTTTATTTTTCCCAGTGCTTTCAAGCCAAGATGAAAGATTGTTTTTGTAAAAAAAAAAAGCTCTCTCTTTTGTCTCGAGGGAATTACAGCTCACAAAAGTCCTCGTAATTCCTTACAGCAGCCGGTTTACTTCTCAGAGAATTAGTTAGTTTCTGTCCATTGTCCTCAGATATTTTGATCTAATTGTGAAGGTAAGGAACTGAAAAGAGCAATAGCCAGAGGAGCTTTTACCGACAGAATTTTGCTTTAATTGATACACGCAAAAACCAGTGGGATTTCAGGAGACCTGTGCAGTTGATTTGGGGTTAGAAATACTTAAACCCTTGCATCAGTTCAGGTTCTGCTTACAGAGAGCCATTTTGTTTGTTAGATTCATCATTCATTGATTTCATCATTAGTTACAATAACTTATGAAAACTGAGTAGGGTTGCCAGCTTTGGATTGGGATATACCTGGAAATTTGGAGGGTAGAGCCTGAGGAGGCAGGGTTTGGGGAGGGGATGGACATCAGTGGCATATAGATTCTGCCCACCAAAGCAGCCATTTTCTCCAGATGAACTGATCTCTGTCACTGGGAGATCACCTGTAATAGCAGAGGCATAGCTGGGCCAAACTGCGCTTGGTGCGCAGTCTATATTTTCCGTCTCCCCATGGTGCCCCCCTTCCCCCTTTCCCACACTTACCTTAGTTCCTTTCCTTTTCCTAGGCTCATTCCGCACACGCAGAATAATGCACTTTCAAGCTGCTTTCAGGGCTCTTTGAAGCTGTGCGGAATGGCAAAAACAGTTGTGAAAGCAGCTTGAAAGTGCATTATTTTGCGTGTGCGGAATGAGCCCTAGAACTTTTTCAAGCTGAAAAAAAGGCCTATTTGCAGTTCAGGCTTAAAAACGGCCTGATGGGAACTATACTTCCCAGGAGACCTTGTGAGCCCCAAGGTCTCCTGGGAACTGTAGTTCCTCAGGCTGTTTTTAGCCTGTACTGTGAACAGGCCTTTTTTTCAGCCTGAAAAAGTTCTAGGAAAAGGAAAGGAGTTAAGGTAAGTGTGGGAAGGGGGTGGGGGCGCCACGGGGGAAAGGGGGAGGGGCCTGGGGGTGATTTCCCATGCCCCCAGATGTGCACCCAGTGTATGGCACCCCCCCACCATCCCCTTGTAGCTCCACCACTGTGTAATAGGCACTACCTGAAGGGTGAAAACCCTACAGTGGGGTGTTCTGCAATTATCATAATAAACATAAAACCAAAACATTTTCCTGATTTAAACAGCCTATCGCACACACACACACACACAAATTAAAAATGTTTGTTTTAGTTTCTTTTATTATTCACTTTTAAAAGGCAGTCAGCATTTCCATAATAAAGGCATAGAGAAAGCACTTTTTTTTTCCTTTGGCTGAGGCAGCCAGAGAAGCACTGGGGTTTCTTGCTTGATCGCAAGGAATAGCCAATAGGATCACTTACATGTGGACGTGTTCCAGTTCTGAATGACAGGATGGGACTTTGCCTTCCTCTCTCCTCTCATTGCCTGCTCTGCTGTACCAAATTTTCCCTCAGAGCCCTTTGGGGATAGGGCAGTATACCAAACCAAACCAAACCAAACCAATAAACAAACAAACAAACAAACAAATAAATAAATAATCTGCATTTCCTTGCTTGCCTGCCTGATGTTCTACAATCTTTGGTCAGTTCCACACAGAACAAATAAGATGCCCTGAGGACCTTAAAAAGGCATCTTGGGAAGGAATTCCTCACAGCTTTTTTCCTTCAAGACATCATCAGGATGCTTTATTTAAGCTCAAGGCATCTTTTTTTTTCTTTTGAAAATGCTTCGAAATGCACCTTTCTTTCTTAAGACAGCTGCAAAACATCCCCTGGAATGCAGAGCTCAGGAGTCATCTTATTTTTCCTGCCCGACCATTTTGCTCTCTGGTCAGTTTCACCCTCAGCTTGCACCCCACATTTGTGTGTGTTGCTGAAGGGATTCTCCCTGCCTCCATTTGCTGAAGGTTGCCCCAGGATGTTTGTTCTGCAGGCTCCGATCCTGGGTGCCTTCTCAGCCCAAAAAGTACATAGTTGTACTCAGCTAGTCCTGCCGATTCCAGCAATATATAGTTATCCTTTTTAAAAAAAAATTTGAGGAGCTGTCCTCATAACTACGCAGACATGCGGAAGAGAATCTTAGATCCTGGAAAGGCAGCTTTACCTCCCATTGTGAAGCATTTGGTTGACCTGCCCTCCACAGACCATCTCAGTTTTTTCTTACTCCACATGGAGGCAGGGGGAATCCCTTCAGCAGCACACAAAATGTCAGGCACAAGCTGAGGGTGAAACTGACCAGAGAGCAAAATGGTCGAATGAGAAAAAGCCTCTTTTCCCCTCTGACACCTTTGCTGTCCAGAACCAAACCAGCAGTTGCCTCTTTATAAGACGTCTCACAGATGTCTTTTTTGTGCTGTGTGAACTTACCTTTTGGGGTGTAAGGCCTCTTAGCCCAGGGAGGGCGTGATTTTTTTTTTTGCATTGTAAGCCTCCCCACGCTGCCAGGAAGCCTCGTTGGAAGCAGTGGGCTGGCACGACCATGGTGTCATGGTTGGCCTGCCCATTGGAGGGGGCTGCCCATTGGAGGGGGCTGCCCATCATTCCTTAGTTCCATTTTCAGAGGTGGATTTTTGCCAATTCCACTTTCTGTTAAAGACACAAACTTTATCCCCTTTGCTGTTCCCTGGCCCCTACTTCCAGAAGAAAATTTCAGGAGATTTAGGAGGCTGGAGTAAAAAGAGAAAAGTGGAAAATCCCATTTTGCAAACAGATCTTTTTAGACACTAGCCAATATATTCCAGGGATGCAAAAATTACTGTTTTCCTTTGTTAATGCAACCATTGAGAATATCCATGCTTAGGTTAAAAAAAACCCACTGGTAATGTAACATGAGGTAGTTTGAAATTGCATATTCCCCTTAACTGCCCTTCTCCACAATGTGAACAGGAAAGGATTATTACAGCTCCGACAGCTACAGCCATAGTAACACCCTTTCACTGTTTTGTACAGATAAATTCAGTCTAGGGGCTGGTGAATAGCTGTCACCCCCGTCTTCTCCAGTACTAGTATGCACCAGGAAAAAAAATGAAGATTAGGTTATCTGGGCATCAGAGGACTTATGTTGCATCAGGCCAAAGTTCATGGCTTGCTGAAACATGCAAAAATCTCCACAACTGTGTCCATGAAAGCTGATTCAAAACAAGGTAAACATAATAAAATACTATGTTCAAGTCTCTAAAGTACGTGGACTACTTGTTACTTGGTTTCATGACCGCCCAATCTGAAACACTGCCATAACCATAAAGGATTTGATAGTTTGATGTCTGAACTTGTATTTTGTATTGAATGAAAGTAGGATGGCTGCTTTCTGAGCTCATTTTCCTAGACAAAGACTCTCCAATTTTATGAATGACTGCAACCTCTAGACCAGGGGTCCCCAAACTTTTTAAACAGGGGGCCAGTTCACTGTCCCTCAGACTGTTGGAGGGCCGGACTAAAAAAAACTATGAACAAATTCCTATGCACAAATGATTGTAAAATGTTTGATTTCACCTTTCAGCCTTTCTGTCATGGTCTATTTTTAGAACAGTGACCAAAGTATGTCAAGTACAGGGTGGGCTCCAAATATTGTTGGGGAGGCTGTGGAATACCTTCCCCTGTAAAAAAAAAAAAAAAGCAGAACTTTCCCAATGAAGCATTCCATCTAACCCAGGATCAGGTATCTTCCTGGGTTCTTTCCTCCCTAGCAGCCAGCGAGCGATTCGCCAGCCTGGCTGATGCCAATGGGAGTGAGGCGGAACAGAAAGCCTGAGAGCAACACATGGAGTAGTTGAGAGGGAAGGGCGGAGCAGGCGTTGCCACATGTAAGGTTTCCAACTCTGGGTCAGAAAATTCATGGAGATTTGGGGGTGCCATCATGTAATTGCAATCAACAGCCGTTGGGGCCGGTTCCTCCTCTCCCTCGAGCCCCCACTGCACATGAATGGAGCCATCGCCGCCAAGCCTGTTGGGCCGGATAAATGCCTTCAGGGGGCCACATTTGGCCCCCGGGCCGTAGTTTGGGGACCCCTGCTCTAGACAAAGGTCATGTTGTGCTGTGTGGCAGAAGACACAGCACTAGCTTAAAATGGTAACTCAGTATTATCTGCGCTTACTGGTTTTCCAGGGTCTCAAGAAGAGAAGACTTTCTCAGCAGAGACAACTGAGATAATTTAACTGGAGTTTCCAGAGACTAGACCTGGGGCCTTCTTCATCCAGAGCATCTGCTCGTCAACGAAGCCGCAGTTTTAAAAAGAAAAAATGGCCCCAATCCTCCTTTGCCTGCACCTCAGGAGATGGCAGGTCTTCAGGCCGCAGAGCACTGGAATCTCAGCAAATTCATAATCTGTACAGGCTCCAGCCAGGATATTAGAGAACGCTGCAAACACAGAGAAGATCCAGTTCCTGATACTATCTCTGCATGTTATGGTTTACAGTCCCACAGAGCAGGCCTTTCTTCATGTCATGGAGACCTTGTCCATTATCTCTTTGGTTTCAGACAGTTATGCGTCAGTTTGAGCCAGCTCACAGGGTTCCTGTGACTCTTGAGGATTAAAAAAAATCAATAAAGGTAGAACCATGTACTAAGCTCTTTGGAAGACAAATGGAGCTTGCAAACATTATGGTCTATTGTGCAAAGTCTACAGAACTTTCGTCCAATTTAAAGTTCTGGCTCTCCTGTGGGAGGAAGAGTCACTTAAGTTAGAGAAAAGCTATTGGGACAGTGATTGGCCCATTCTGCACAACACACTGGCGTAATGCCCATTGGGCAAGGTGGGCAGCTGCCCAGGGCATCACCTTGTGGGGGGCATAAAAATGCTGGGTTCGTTTTGGGGTATTTTAGTGGTTTTCCATTTTTGGCCTGCAGGGGGCGCAATTTTTAGGCTAGCGGCACCAAAATTTCAGCGTATCATCAGAAGACAGTCCCTATGCTACCCTCCAAGTTTGGTGAAGTTTGGTTCAGGGAGTCCAAAGTTATGGACTCCCAAAGGGGGTGCCCCTATCCCCCATTGTTTCCAATGGGAGCTAATAGGAGATGGGGGCTACAGTTTTGAGGGTCCATAACTTTGGCCCCCCTGAACCAAACTGCACCAAACTTGGGGGGTATCATTAGGACAGTCTCCTGATAAGACCCTGAAAGTTTTGAGACTGTGCCTTCAGAAATGTGCCCCCCACAGCCTGCAACCCCCATTGACAGCAATGCAGAAAACTCAATGCAGAACAAAGATTCTTGGGCAAATTTCTAGGATGTTCCTGCAGGGAGTGCATTTTTGGATGTATCGGCACCAAAATTTCAGGGTATCATCTGGAGATGATGGCACCCCCCCCCCCAAGTTTGGTGCAGTTTGGTTCAGGGGGGCCAAAGTTATGGACCCTCAAAACTGTAGCCCCCATCTCCTATTAGCTCCCATTGGAAACAATGGGGGATGGGACACCCCCTTTGGGAGTCCATAACTTTGGACTCCTTGAACCAAACCTCACCAAACTTGGGGAGTAGCATAAGGACAGTCTCCTGATGATACGCTGAAATATTGGTGCTGCTATGTCTAAAAATGCACCCCCTGCAGGCACCAATGTCCTGGTGCAAAAAAAATTTGGTCGTGGTGGAGTGGCCGCTCATGTGGGGGGGGGGGCATCCAACTCAGGTTTTGCCCAGGGCTACAGTTTGCCCAGAGCTGCCTCGTTACGCCCCTGGCACAACACAAATAAAACATCTTGCAGACGTTTTAAAAATAACAGGGAAATAACAGGGGGGAAAATTCAGGGGAAAACGGCTAATTTGTCTGCCCCACTCCCACTTCTCACGTTTGGTTTGTGAGCAGCTTGTGGCGGCCATTTTCTGCCACTTCAGACTTCTCCATGCTGCCCGTCATTTGCAGAAGATTCCCACGGACGTTTGCTCTGCTTGCAACTCATCCACCTGCCATTTCCATGTGTAAAGTATATGAATAAAGTTAGTCTTCACCTGCCGGTTTCTGCACACATGTCTTTTTTGTTTTCTTTTCAATGAGGTGACTTTGAAGCTACAAAGACGCCTCATTGGGGGGGGGGGGGGGGGAAAACCGACGTGTGTGCAGAATCCACCAGTGAAAACTAGCTTTATGCATATACTTTACACATGGAAATGGAGGATGAGCTGCAAGCAAAGCAAATGTCCACAGGAACCTTCTCAAATGATGGATGGCACAGAGAAGTCTGAAGTGGCTGAAAATGGCGGGTGCGAACTGCTCACAAACCACAAGCGAGAGTTGTAAGAAGTTGGGCAGGAAAAAATAAAACATTTCCTGCTCTCCGCACCGCAAGCAGGAAACGTTTTCAAAGCAATTTCGGGGGGGGGAAGTCGCTCATTTAGCGTTTTCAAAAGAGTCCATTTTGAGCAAAAATAAAATGTCTTCCAAATGTTTTGGGTGGGGAAACTGTGCGGAATTCCACCCAAAATGCTTTTTTTTAACATCCTGAAGATATTTTATTTGTGTTGTGTGGAACGGGCCCCTCTGAATATGGCTCCATTCAAATGTTGTACCACTGAATAGGTGGCTGGGTACTAAAGGTGGGCGGGCATGTCAGCTAGGTTCAAATGTACATCGTGTTTTTGACTTCCCCCATTGCTTGAAGTGCAGAGTATGGCCCTCAGCATTTCATATGAGATTATATGACCGGGAGGGTCTTATTGGTGAAATTGTGGATGACACCTCATTCATACAAGCAAGTCCATGTGATTTACATATATGTGTGAATCAGACCCCCAAGGCTTGGCCTTCCTTTGTCTTTGACCTGGCCAACTCAGGAACAGCAGGGCTGATTTGTCATCTGACCACGCCAAGCAGTATTTTGCAGTTACTCCATAAATATTGTTTGAAAGCATTATAGTAGCTTGACTGTCGTTTTCAATTAAGTTCATTTTAAGGGTTTCCTAAGGTATGTATTAATAACCCTAAAAGAGGAAATGCTAATGAAAGCACTAAAACATGTCTGAACCCTTCTGTTGAAACAGCTATCATTTTTAGAGGGATCAAGGAAACCAGTATTTTCAAGTGTGGGGGGTGGGGGTGAGGAGGACGCAAGTTGGGTTTAAAAAATGCAACTCACGATGAAACTTCTCAAACACAATTTTATGTTTTTCTTTGACTTGCCCTATAAATATTTTTACGGCAACATTCGAAGTTTATGAGATCTGCAAGACTTGTAAAAAGGCTGAGTAACTAGAGACCAAAGGCTAATACCTACCACAGGGACCTGGGGACTTTTCTTTATTTAAGAGCAAGGGAGAGAAAGAACCCAATTTATTCTATTATTATTAGGAAAATATGCTTGGCCAGCAGTCTTTAAAAATTATAGCTTTCTTCCTATTTTCACAATGAATACAGAGGGGTTAAAAAACTTTGCAAGCTGCATGTCGGGGCATTCAAGGGGCTCAGTTCTCAAGTGGAGAGTTTGCAGCGTTTGCCCTGGAGCTGAGCTCCCCAAATTTAATTAGCAGGATGCCAAAGAGTGACTCAGGACCATCCAGTCACCAGGTTGCAGAATCACAGAAATTAGTGATGCAGGCGAAATCATGGCAAGTAGCTCCAAAAACTGTTTTACAAGTTTCACTTCTGGCTGTAATGGTTCTGTTAAAATATACACCCATAGATTGTTTGTGCCAATTGACTTTTTATTTGGGTGTGGATCAAACAACACTACTGAATTGAGACCCCTTCAGAATGGGCCAATGAACACGGGTGTAGGATGCTAAGAAAACTCGTTTTAGGGGGGAACTTCACACAGATCACGGCCCCAAAATGAGTCTGCCCCGTGTTATTTTCCCCAAACCGGGTTTTTTGAAAATCACTAAAACTAGCGAGTCTTTTCAAAAATTCCGTGTTGTAGCCAATCACGAGCGAACAGCCAGGCAGGAGGCATTTATTCGCCTCCCTTTTCCTTTACAGTTATTGCAATTAATGAAAGAAACACGGGTCTACTAGTGAGTAACTACTCCCCTAAATTGGGTGGTCAGAGTTTGTTTGCTCGGAAAGATGTCTCAAGAGCCTGCCTATAGTCCAGTGATGGCGAACCTTTTCGAGACCGAGTGCCCAAATTGCAACCCAAAACCCACTTATTTATCATAAAGTGCCAACATGGCAATTTAACCTGAATACTGAGGTTTTAGTTTAGAAAAAACGGTTTGCTCCTAGGCACGCATTACTCAGGAGTAAGTTTGGTGAAGCAACCATGCAGTGCTTTGAATGGGTGAATCACAACCCTAGGGCTTACTCAGAAGCAAGGCTTACTCAGAAGCAAGGCTTACTCAGAAGCAAGGCCAGCCTAGATGTGTGTGTGGGGGGGTGATTTTCCACTCCCCCTACATAACGAACTCTGTGCGCATGTGCCCACAGAGAGGGCTCTGAGTGCCACCTCTGGCACGCGTGCCATAGGTTCGCCACCACTGCTATAGTCCCTTCAGTTCTGTTCTGTGCAGAACGCAAGACACCAGCTTTGGGTGGCAATGAGATCTTGAAGTCTCTGCATGAGAGGGGGAATATAGAACTCATAAATAATCCAGGCTCAAGGCAATGAGGTGCCTCTCTAAAAGGAGGTAGCAGGATGAAAAACTATGTCCATGCCTCTGTGCTAAGCCAGCTCAGTTTTTGTTCTCAAATATGCTTTAAAAACAAACAAACCAATCACTAGCACATTGCTCTATCTAACCTCCTGTGATGCAGTCTGACTTCACTGTAATTATACCTACTAACTCTGGGGTACAACTGGCACAATTGTAAGAGTTAAAGTGGTTGTTAGTGTCCCAGGCGTTAACTCTTACTACTTCTAGTAGTCGTAGTTATGAAGGTTAAAGTGACTATTGATGAAGGTGAAAGCAGAAAATGCCAAAGCTGTCTTGCAGCTGCACATTAAGAAGACAAAAGTAATGACTATGGAGGAATGACACAACTTTAAGGTTGATGACGACAAACCTGAAATCATTAAAGATTTTGTATTTCTTGGCTCAATTATCAACCCAAAGGGCGACTGCAACCAAGAAATCAAAAGGAAATTGGGACTGAGAAAGACAGTCATGAAGGAGGCAGAAACAATCCTTAAGTGTAAGGATGTGTCACTGGCAAGCAAGATCAAATTAATTCATGCCATCTTTTTTCTGAGCAGAGCTTCAGGGACTTACAACAGCCAGGAAATTAATAGATGAGGCTGTTCTTGGAATGGAAATGTCTGACTGTCAAGCAACTGTTAATGGCACAGAGTGTTGTGAGGGAGAAAAGATGGCAAATTAAATTGCTTCACAACTTCATGAGTCTCGGTTCTCGAACCAGATCTGCAAGGTGCATAAGAAAACACAAACTGTGATGTATGCTACTGCTGAAACATACAACTTGTCAAAGAAAAGCAGCTATCACGATGTGCAGGGTTTATTAGTCATCCTTTTTGGCTTGTTATTGTTGAAAACTATCTTTATTAAAGAAGGGTGACATCTACAAAGTTCAGGCAGGTGTGAGTGAAAGCAGAATATTTGCCCTGAGAGAGTACTGAGTTCACTGCTATTCCTCCAGATGTCCGATCAGTGGCTATTTCAGTGCCAATCAAAACAAGCTGGAATAAGGCTGGTGTTTTCGTGTGCTCATCTTACAGGAGTAATGGTGTTGTAGCTATGAAATAATTTAACATTGGCTTAGCTGGAGGCGAAATGGTGGTCTCACCCAATATTTGCTGAGCTCCCTATTCACCAGCTCTACCTCAAGCTCTCCACAAAATATTCACAACTTATATTATGGAATCTCTCTTTGGCTATAGTCCATACTAGGCCCAACAGCAAACAGTACAGAATGTAAGTGCAGGATCACAAATTTTTGACTGAAATGGAGGCCTGAACTCAGAGAAATGAGAACTCAAACAATCCCACAGCTATCCTGCAGTGGTAGGTAGAACTATTCCTTCAACTCTACCTTATACAATTATTAGGGGCCCGTCCCATGTCAAATTTAGCAGCACATAATGTAAATGCATACAGAATATAAGAGTGCCGAAGCTACACCTTAGAAGGGTGTAACTCTAATCAGGACTGGCCTGTCAGACACTCCGGCTCCTTGATTGTATGGTTTTCATCTAACCTGAAATAATGGCATAAGTGGTCAGCTATTAAATAGGTACAATTAGGTATTTATCCATTGTCATCAAAAACCAAATACTTGCAAACTACTAAATTCTATTAAGCATTAAAATTAAAATTTAAATATATGCTGATCTGGGTCTGAACTGGCAGAAATTGAAAGGAGGAGAGATTCTTTTCTCCCTGTCCTATAATACTAGGAGAGTGGGAGAGGAGGGGCTGATAAAGTTCATAGATTCAGGGCAGACAAAAGTCCTTCTTCGCTTAATGGATAATTAGATTGTTGAATTCTGTAACAGTTGATTTAGTGAACATGGCGGTGGTAATGGAGTGGGTTGTCAAGACACAACTAACTTATGATGACCCCATAGGTTTTTCAAGGAAAGAGACACTCCGAGGTGGCTTTCCATTGCCTGCCTCTACATAAGGACTCTTGACCTCGTTGGTGGTCTCCCATCCAAGTACTAACCAGGTCCAGGACTGACCCCTAGATCACTTTGAAAGTGGATTTCACAGATTAATGGAAGCAAGTTCTATGATGCCCCCCCCCCCCCCAGTGCTGGGGTCACCTCATCTGGGCCTGTTCTGGTGGGCTCTGCCAGCCCCATGGGATTCACAAGGGCCTCAAGAGTGAGAGAAGAAGACTCACAGTTTGCCTCTCCCTCCTGAAATACCATGTTCCCCAGCTCTAGGAACTGATGGTCAACATCTTCCTCCCTGGTCCTGCTCTGCCTCCTACTCCCTCCAACCAGGGCCTCTGGACTTGGGCCAAGCCTGCCCTTCCTTGGCCCCATGAGCTCATTCAGTTGTCACTCTTGGCTGGACTCTGCCCTCCCCTATACTTTCCCTGAGTCCTGCACTCCCTGCCTCAGCAAATGACTAGGCCTAGGACTGCCGCCTCCCCAGCTCTGTCTTGGTAAGCACCTCCTTGTCCAAGGGTTGAAGGAAACTGGTCTGGATCCGCCCCTAGGCTTCTGGCATTGAGGGGCTGGGGCTCCAGGCTTCTCTGGGTGTTCCCAGCCCTGTTTGGGAGACCAGGCATGTGGCTAGTCAGCTCAGGGTGACCTGGGAACTCCCCTACCATTCCCAGGGCCTTGGGGCAGGGTGGCTGCAGGTAGTACAGAGCTTGGCGCACTGGCTTGGGGTGGTTCAGAGGCTGCTTGGTTGTTCCCGGGGCCTTGCAGTGGGTGGGCAGCTCTGGACATTGCAGAACCAGGTGTACTGGCTTGTGGTGGCTGAGAGACATCCCGAACAGTGGGCTCCTCAGCTGTTTCAGGACAAGTTCTATTAATGACTATCAGCCACTGTGACAAAAGGAAACCTCCATTTTCAGAGGCAGTAAACCTCTGGAGGCAACATTAGGACAACGGGACTTGGCATCTATGCCCTGCTTGTTATTCCTCCAGGGCAACCAGTTAGCCAGTGTTTGAAACAGGGTGCTGAATTAGATGTAGCGGTCTGATCCAACATGGCTTTTCATGTTATGTCCTTATCAGCTATCAAATTCTGTTGAATGTCTGCTGTTGGGTACTGTCACAGCCTATTATGCATGCAGGGCTTACCCCGTGGCTCTTTTCTTTGCAGTGGGTTTTTCCCACAGTTTTCAGTGCTAACTGGGGATTCTCCCTCTGTAAAGTTTCCCCAGTCGAGTCAGCTGCCATTTCTTTGCCCGCCATTTATCTTGCTGCCTGCCACTCTTTTTCCTCTAAAAAAAAAAGAAACCTCTTCAGACCACTCTGCTGACCGAGTGCGGGAGGAATTACTGTTTGGTGGGCCGACAAAAGTGGGGAAAGGCAGAAGGGATGGGCAAAGCTGCAGCAGGCTGAGAACACACAATAGATCATTGCTTTATCAGCAAAGAGAATGGAAAAATTATTATTATTATTATTATTTATATTTATAAACCACCCTCCCCCGAAGGGCTCAGGGCGGCGAACAAACAAATAGATAGAGCACAAATAAAATCAAATTTTTAAATAGTTATTAAATATGGCTCTATATGTTAAAATCAACCCCCATTAAAATGCAGCATCTATCAAAATTACCGATGGCGTCTTACTTGTAGTCCCCTAAGAAAAGAGGGGGGGAGGAAAGAAGGGGGAGGGGGAACGGCAGGGTCCACAGATTTTAGAAAGGGGGGGGCATCAGCGGCCGGGCTCCCCAAAGGCCTGGTGAAACAGCTCCATCTTGCAGGCCCTGCGAAATTCATTAAGATCCCGCAGGGCCCGCGTAGCTGGAGGTAGAGCATTCCACCAGGCAGGGGCCAGAGCTGTAAAGGCTCTGGCCCGGGTGGAGGCCAGCCGCATCATTGAGGGGCCAGGGATCACCAGTAAATTTGCCTCTGCTGAGCGCAGAGGCCGATTTGGGACATATGGGGCAAGACGGTCCCGTAGGTACGAGGGTCCCAGGCCGCGCAAGGCCTTAAAGGTCAAAACCAACACCTTGAAAATGATTTGGAATTCAATCGGTAACCAGTGCAGGCGGCACAGCACAGGCGAGATATGGTCTCTGGCGGCACCTCCTGTGAGCAAGCGTGCCTCAAAGTGCATAATAGGCCAAATTTTATTGCAAGTTAACTTTAAAACCTGCCAAAGACCAAAAACCTCAATTAGCAAAATACAGTCATGTAACAATCCTGTTGTATGTCAGTGAATGTTGTCAGATGTGTTGTGCCGGGAATGTTGTCAGATATTGAAAGCAAGGATGGATGTCAAAGTTGGATCACTGGATGTCAAAACTGGCACCAAATATCAATCACCAAATATTTGAATACTTAGAAAACTTCAACATTGTGGAAAATACCATGGTTAATATTTGAACAACCAATGAAGTCCAACTCTACAAGCTGCAGCTCAGTCTTTTCTTGAGGCCAAGCCCTTCTCCAAATAAGCAGAGCAGTGAACCCATTTTCCCAGGGCCAGTTCTCTGGCCAAGCCACCTCTGAGGGGCATCATCAGCAGTGGAGAGGACGGCATCTCCTCTTTGGTCTACACCAGTGATGGCGAACCTTTTCGAGACCGAGTGCCCAAATTCCAACCCAAAACCTACTTATTTATCGCAAAGTGCCAACACGGCAATGTAACCTGAATACTGAGGTTTTAGTTAAGAAAAAACAGTTGGCTCCGAGGCGTGCGTTACTCAGGAGTAAGCTTGGTGGTAGTTGGTGGCTTTGCTTTGAAGCAACCAACGGGTGAATCATGACCCTAGGAGGGTTTACTCAGAAGCAAGCCCCATTGCCAGCAACCGAGCTTACTCC
This sequence comes from Sphaerodactylus townsendi, assembly GCF_021028975.2. Taxonomy (NCBI): domain Eukaryota; kingdom Metazoa; phylum Chordata; class Lepidosauria; order Squamata; family Sphaerodactylidae; genus Sphaerodactylus; species Sphaerodactylus townsendi. The sequence goes on along the minus strand of NC_059435.1, from coordinate 59,255,385 downwards.
CAGGTAAAGGATCGCGCTTTAGTTCTTCGCATGAAAATCATTGGGGTCTAACAGCGCTTAACAGGGTTACCTACAGTGCTTCCCCAAAACTAGGTCTTAGGTTTAATGCTAATAATCGAGCCCAGCAGCCCAGGCCAGCCTAGATATGTGTGGGGGCACTCTGTTTGCGCGTGCCCATAGAGAGGGCTCTGAGTGCCACCATAGGTTCGCCACCACTGGTCTACACCATTGACAGCTGGACCAAGGTGTCAGTGCCTGCACCCAGGAAGGAATGGGCACTTCATATTTGGGATGATAAAACCCCTTGAACTGGCCCTGCAGATTTCCACCTAATCGCCCCTTCTCTCGTAACTACAAATAATGAATCTTAACAACCCCTGGAGTAAGTCCCACTTGCCTTTGCATTTAAACATACATAATCTCATGTTTCAGCTTCAGAAGCTGTCTCCGTTGTTTTGCGTGTTAGAAGGACGCCTTTGTGTTTTGGAGCCATCATATCTTTTGCATGTCTGTGAAAGCCAACTTCTGTTTTCCGTTGTCTTTGGGCGATAAGATCAGGCTCTGAACTCGGATACACCAAGGGAGAGCCGAGCCCGGCGATTCCCCACATAGAGCCAGGCGGGGGAAGAACAAGGCAGACAATGAGAACCGGGATGATAATTTGGTCTGCCTTGGCTTCATCTGTGCCTCATTAGGCACTTATCCAGGAAGGTACAAAGAAACAGAGACCTCAAAATGGGCCTCAGAGGTCCCCCGTTCCATTGTGGGGGCTAAGTGTGAACTGTAAGCCAAATTCATTTCATTCCCTTTGCATGATTGTCCGCCTTGGCTCAAAGCAGTTTCTTCTCTTGATTGCTGGGGAAGACAGTCAATTGTTGTTCTGTTCACTTCGTCACATAAAAACCCATTTGACGGGCCTGACAGCAACTGCTTGCTAATTACGGGGCCGAATCAGACATACAAGGTTTTGTTGTGTCAACGTCCCCGGAACAATCCGGTGATTGTTTTATGAGAAGATTGGGCCCGTCGGATTGAGCACTTTCACTTCAATTATCTCCATTTGCTGTCACGGTTTGGAGCTGCTCTAGTGGAATGAAGAGAACAAAATAATGAGCTTGCCAGCAACCCCCTGGGAGCAGCAGCTAAGCCCTGAAGAGCTCTCCTGCCTGCCTCTTTGCAAATTGCTCTTGAAGTTATTATTAGTGTAGTACCCAGTAGCCGTGCTCGAGCTCAAGGGGCCTGTTAGCACTTCCATCTTGTTTCCAGAGACTTATAACGAAGCCGCAAATATGTGTTCCATGATGAAATTTCACAGATCCTGGCAAGCTATTTCCACCCTTTGTTTCGTTCTGTTTTCAAAGGGCAGGTTACTCCATAAATATCCAGAGAGTGCTACTTTAAGGTGCTTTGCCAGCTATTTTTGTTCTCCCCTGTTCCTCTCCGACCTTTCGTTGATGAACGCAGAATCATTTTTCATCCTTTGCAAAGATGCGTGTTGAATCACCCTGCAATTCCTGCTTGCAATCTTTAGAGAATCCTTACTTTCTTGTGAGTGAGGGAGTGCAAAATCTCTAAGGATGAGACTGACACCTTGATCCGAAACAGACTGGCCACTCCATGCGGTATGTAATGAAAGCCGTGGCTGCCCCACTGTCAGTTGTCAAATGATTTTGGGAAGCATCTTGGACCACTGATTTTTAGTCTCACCTGCCTGTTGAAACACAGTCTTGGATCACTGATTTTTACTCTCACCTTTCATAGATTTGCCAGATCACGATCTGGAGATTATTATATCCCTTTAACAATTCTGCAAGTGAAAGATAATGGAGGATCTTTCATTTCTTGGAATTCACACAATACACCTTTCATTTCTTGGAAAGGTAGCAGCAACCATTTTGCCCCATCTTTCCTGAGGCACTATTAGTACCGTAGTCTTACCAGTGAGAAAGATAACCTGTCTTTTGCCCCAGCAACACAATGCAAGAAACAGGATTAAACTACCTTTCCCAGAGTACAAATTTCCAGTCAAATTAAGAGTCTCCAAAGTTGATTTTAAGAGAAAATTAAATCAGACCGCATCTAAATTAACCCTGATGGCTCTGGAAATTCCTGGAGATTTGGTAGTATAGTGTGGAGAGGGCTGGGTTTGGGCAGGGGAGGGAAGGGATCCTCTGTGAGATATAATGCTGTGGAGTCCACCCTTTACAATTGCAATTTTCTCAGAAGGAGCTGATCTCTGCAGTCTGGGAATGAGTTGTCATTACAGGAGATCTTTAGGCCCCACCTGGAGGTTGGCAACTCTAGTTAGCATTTGACATCTGATTAGTAGATGCTAGGAACATACATACTCCAGGCTATCATATGGAGAAAGTTTGCAGCCATATCACTGGGCTGCCATGGAAAGCAGAATTCTGGGCTGCGTGGAGTAAGGCAATTTGGTATCCTCGTGCTACACTTGTTTCCTGGCTCATTTGTCCCTCATTTCTAGCATCTTTTGTGTCCACCCCCCATTGTGTCCACCCACTCATTTGTCCCTCATTTCTAGCATCTTTTGTGTCCGCCCCCCACAGTTGCAGGAGCAAGCACAACAAATGGAGGGGGAGGGGTGGATGATGGGCCCAAAGTAGGACAGAAGCTATCTTTGCAATGTTCTGGGCTGTCATAGGAAGACCACATCTGTTCTCCACATTGCAATCTGGTAGTTCGCACTCAAGCTCTGAAATCCTTTTCCTAAGTAAGCCCGAGCCTGGTCTTACATTTTTCTCAGAGGTAAGCATCGGCAATCAGATCTTCTGCCACACTGTTTCTTTTGGGACAAATCTATGAGAAGTTTTGACTCTTTTGGATTCATTTTTTTTTCTGTGGCTCCTTGGAGTTTTCAACCAGAAAGAAACATGGGTTGAAACTGTAGAAATGTCAAAAAATATTTAGAATGAGAATAAGTTTAGTGTATCACCTCTGGCATACCTTCCTGTATAGTATTCTCCACAACACCTGTATATGCCTGGGGTCAGGGGTCAGAATGGTAGGCCATCTGCTGAAGTACCCCATCCCACATGACCCAAAAGCTCCGCCTTCATTGCAGGGACTCTTTCTTGCTACTTTTTGACCTATTTGCACCTATGGGGCAAAAAGGACTACTAGAAAGTTGTAGCTTGCTTCCGGCACAACAGCTATAATGGAGGAGGCTGCAGATAGGGGGAGGAAAGTAGTGAGGAATGAAGAGCCACAACTGAGTGGAAATGACTGTGGGAAGAAGAGAGCTCTGATGGAGAAATCCATAAGCCTATAGGCCCATAGTTTCTAGCAGGTCTTGGGCCTCTAGAGGGAAAGGGGAAATCAGTAGAACTCAGTTTTCACATTAGGTCCTTGAGATAATTAACCTACTACCTAAAGAAGTGTCAGATACTGAAACACTGAATCATTATCGTCCTCCCAAGACAACATTCTAGGAGGATTCTGGAAAATTCCACAGACTCCAGCATAGGCCAGCATTAAATAATCCTAAGAATCAAGGTTGAATTTGGCCTGTGGAAAAGTTCTTCAGCTCTACAGGCTCCCCAAGACACTAGATCCAGCCCAAATCTCTCCAGCTTTCTCAAAATGCCAGCCTTCCAATGAAGTTTCATTACACCCCCTCTCTTGATTGAGTTAACGACAGATTGGAAATGCAGTTTCCAACAGGGAGTATGATGGAAAATTTCAGTGTTGCACAACATCCTCAGAGGTGTATCATTAGTAGTTTCCTTTGTGGTCATTCTTAGGAAAAACAGATATTTTGCTTAAGTAACTGAAACTCTTTAAATAAATGCATTACCCCGCTGTGGTAGAAGAGCTCTTTGAGAACTTCCGAAGGCTGTTGGTTACTTCCACTGACCCTATTAAGAAATTGTGTAAATTGGTGGCCAATTTGTTGATCCAAACTTTTTCCATCTACCAGCTGCCCTCATTAGTCAAGTAGGGGCAGACAGATGCAAAAGAAACTGGATCCAGACCCTATTCAAAGCAGCCATCCAGTCCTGGTTTTCCTGCACGTCACTGAAGCAGGAGATGCTTCAGAAGAGCCATCCAGCTATCCCCTTTTAGGAGGTGATACCCTTTCAGAAACAGCTGTCTCTATGTGGCATTCTTCATTTTCAGTCTCCCAATATTTTGTGCTTGGACACAGCACTCCATGGCAGCCATTTTAGAGTGGTAACCACTTACGGTTGTGAATCTCCAGTTGGGGACTGGAGATCTCCCAGAATTACAAATGGTCTCCAGACTACTGATGTAAGGAATTCCATAGAAGCAGAAATAAAAGGCTTTTTTGGTGTAAAAGACCGTTTATTCAGACATCCTAGAAAGCTCACGTACACGACGTGGCAGGAATAAAGTCTCCCGCCAGCAGCACAGGTTATAACTCTGTCCATCCCATCCCCCCTCCCGGATTCCCATGGGAACGGAGTTCTCATCTCTCTCGCAGAGATAAGGTCTCCGCCGCAGATGCTGGCCCATCGCCCGGGTTATGGAATGCAGTCAAGGCCAGGCGGCTGCCCCGCTCATCAACACCATTGAATCCTTTACAACTGAGATCAGAATGGCTACTTTGGAGGTGTTGCTCTGTGGCATTATACCCCTCTGAAGTCCGGCCCTTCCCTAAATGTTGCATTTTCCATGCTCCACTCCTAAATTTCCAGGAATTTCCCAACTTTGAGTTGGCAACCTGGTCCACTCCCTGTCTTCAGAATTCCAAAGTTACCCACCAATGCTATAAGATTGGGGGCTCTGATCTACAGTTTAACAAAGCTGACATATTCAGTGGCATTACTGGGTTTCTGGATGTTGAAATAGAATGTGAAGTGCATTTCCTGAAACTCACAGTTACTCACTGGAAAGTCTGGTTCTTAAGGAGCTAAATGTTAATAATGAGGGAATTTGTGCTGTCTCTTAACCTCAGACTTCATGGGGGACTTGACTAGAGAGTCAGAGAGATAGATGGGTCAAAGCACTGGGCATCCTTTCTCTACTGCTCTGACACTATTTTTTGATATGCAGTTTGCTACTCTCAGGGAGACTTCCTTCCTTCTCCTTCTCACATGCACTTCTCCATCTTGAAACCATGAAGGCAGGACGTCATGTGTCTCCCTTTATCCTAGTTCAAGCGTCTGCAACCTGTGGCTCTCCAGATGTTCATGGACTACAAATCTCATCAGCCCCTGCCAGCATGGCCAATTGACCATGCTGGCAGGGGCTGATGGGAATTGTAGTCCATGAACATCTGGAGAGCCGCAGGTTGCAGACCCCTGTCCTAGTTAGTTAGATTATATTAGGATAATGTACTTCATCCTATCTAGAAATAGAGTTTCTTTCAATAAATGGAGCATATTAGTTTGAACAGGCAAAAGGCTCTGAGCAATTTTGCTCCAGGCACATAGATGGGGCTCTGCTGGATGCCCTAAATGCACTCTGCTAAGTTACTGGACCTAGAATCAAGCTGCTTCTTGGGAACCAAGATTCTTGTGTAACAACACTGAAATCCACAGTTCTGTCAATCTCTGGAAATAAGAGCTCGTTTAACACTTTCTCATGTACTTTTGTCAGGAGTCGGACTTACTTTCGTCGGGAGAGGTTGTCAAAACATAAGTACTCAATCAACACAGCCAATAATAAAACCTTATCTCTGAATTCAATAATTAGTGTAGCAGTGGCGTCCATCTGCCTTCCCAAAGGATGCAGATATAATTGCACTCCACTACCTGTGGGTAGTGGAAAAATACCACCAGCCCACTAATTACCCAAAGTGCTAGGTAGCAAAACCTTGACTTAAATATTTGCAGAAGGCAGACAGAAAGGTGCCAGCGTGTACATTTGCAATTACTTTTATTTCTGGCATACTGGGGATGTAGTTACAATAATAGCCGTGGGATTACAGAATTTGCAGCAAAGAAAAGGCATGCTTATTTGTGGCTGGAACTAAGGCCAAATCTCAGACAGTCATATTTAGAAGAGACACACAATGACCATGTTGTGCCTATTAGAAATGCGAAAGAGGCAATCCACTTGGAAATGTGTCTGTTAAAGTCCCATTGAAATGAATGGGGGCAGCACAAGGATCCACCCAATCTGTTGTGTAGCTCTCATTCATAAAATAGAAACCGGTGTGCCAAGCACAATGCAATAGAACCGAACAACTCAAAAATTCAAAATTGGCACACTGACCTGGATTTGTATGTAGACCTCATTTACAAAAAATTCAAAGCAACATTTACTCAAAATTATTTTTCATTGTTATTGCACACATGTAAGTCCACTTACACTAATGTTAACTTTATTCTAATGTACTATAATAAGAAAATTAAAGTGCATAATATATATATAAAGTGCCAGTGTCAATAAATCATATCAAAATACAATTTCATCATTTCATACAAAATATAATGACAAGGTCCATATGTGACTCTAAACTTGTTTAGAGTCACATATGGACAGCCTGATCATTATTTCCTGACTATGATTATTATTTAACCTATCTATATTATGCACTGACCCTATTATTAAATACGATAGAATAAGGATTAACTGATTAGTGTAAATGGTTATGCACAACTAACTATGAAATAATATCATTCATGACAGGGAACCTTACGCAAGAGAACGTCTGGGAGTACTTTATCTGCAAGAACACAGATTTCTCAGGGACTGCCTGTTTTTTGGACTCTGTCCCTTGTAAATCACTGAGCTTATTTTGTCCTTGAAGCACAACTTCTTATGAGACTTGTTTTAAGCAGCTGAGTGTTTTATGCTATGTTATGCTCTGGCTGAGCTTTTAATGCTGGGATTTTAATAGTTTATTAATTGTTAACAACCTCTGTGGTGTTTTATGTTTTTTTCTGTTTTTCTTTGCAAGCCACCTGGGCAGCATAGACATTTTTTTCAATAAATTGTCCTAAGTTGCAAAGATACGTGCCATTTCCTAGAATCATTTAAAAGTTACCTGGCAAAGTGGGGAATGCATCATCATCTCAACCCACGTTCATGACTACTAATTAGGGTTGTCAAACTCCAAGTGATAGCTGGAGATCTCCAACTTACATCTAATCTCCAGACAGCAGAAATTGGTTCACCTGGAGAGAATGGCCATTTTGAAAGGTGGACTTTAAGCAGTAGTGGGATTCAAATTATTTAACAACTGGTTCCGGTGGTGGGATTCAAATAATTTGTTTACAAGCACCATTTTAACAACCGGTTCTGCCAAAGCGGTAAGAACCTGCTGAATCCCACCACTGACTAAGGCATTATACCCCAAGAAAAAGGAGAAGAGGAAAGAAGAAGAAGAGGAGGAGGAGGAGGAGGAGGAGGAGGAGTTTGGATTTATACCCCACCTTTCTCTCCTGTAAGGAGACTCAAGGTGGCTTACAAGCTCCTTTCCCTTCCTCTCCCCACAACAGACACCTTGCAAGGTAGGTGGGGCTAAGAGAGTTCAGTGAGAACTGTAACTAGCCCAAGGTCACCCAGCAGGAATTTAAGAGTGCGAAAACACATCTGGTTCACCAGATAAGCCTCCGCCATTCAGGTGGAGGATGGGGAATCAAACCCGGTTCTCCAGATTAGAATCCACCTGCTCTTAACCACTACACTACTAAGGCACTCCTCAGGTTCCACTCCCAACATCTTCAGCTATTTCCTAACCCAGAGCTTGCAACGTATTACTGATGCATGTGCATAATTGCTGCTGTGAACATTTCCCATACTGCAGCTCCTGGGATAATATCTGGAAATTCTTGATTTTAAAAGTGGTAGAAGGCAAACAATTGACAAAGTGGTTGTGGTGGGTTTTCTGGGCTGTGTGGCCGTGGTCTGGTAGATCTTGTTCCTAACATTTCACCTGCATCTGTGGCTGGCATCTTCAGAGGTGTATCACAGAGAAAAGTCTGTTTAGTGTCTAGTGGGAAGGGAAAGTTTAGTGGGGTATATTGTCCATGTCCCAGGGTGGGGAACCAATCAGTAAGTGTTTGGGTGGAACTTGCTATGCAAAGGTGTGGTTGGGTGCATTGTATTGCGGGTGGGGTTATCAGTCCATTTTTTAAGTACTGGTAGCCAAGCTTTGCTAATTTTCAGAGTCTCTTCTTTCTTGTTGAAGTTGTCAACAAGAAAAAAAATGCCATAAATATATGAGATCTATTGCCAAACTACATTTCCCAGAAGTCCCTACGAGAAGGGCATGACTTTTAAACCAGGGTTTTTTTTTAGTATGTGGTGTAGACACCCCCTCTGTGTAAACTTTCAAGTGACGCATAGCATCCAAATGTATTCATAAGCACTCATTCAAATGAAGGCTGCTATAGTCTTCCCATTTGGAAATTAAACATATTTCCTAACCACATACAGCACATATCCAGGTTATTAGGAGGTTAAATTGATCTACTAGTATGAGGATTTCCTTCTTTTAAAAAATATGGTTTGTGGCAGGGCTTAAATATGCGCCATGCGGTTACATATTCCATTTGCAAGTCTGTTTACCAGTGAATTATTTGGTCTGCATTCCTCTTTGATTCCTGAGGATCAGAAGCGTTCGTTGTGAGTGGCGCATAAAACCTGAGAGTGCATTAGTCAAACTGCCAAGCCTAAGCAAATCTATCTACGAGCTGCAGTGTGAAAGCAAAAGTTGCCACATCAGATGGAGCAAGAGATCCCCATTAATTCCCTTTCTATGGGTTCGCGCTCAGTTTTCATGAACAGAGCAATTTATGCCCGAATCATCGGCAATCGGCTCCTTAAGAAGCTCTATACTTGCTACTGCTGCCAGAACCTCGCCCAATGAGAACAATAAGGAGAAAATTAATGTATGCAAGATTCTGGGATTGTAGCCAATCTACTCACTCTGCATGACTGCCAATGTGGTGTAGTAGAGCATGGGACTGGGAGCTGGAGACTCGGGGTCAAATCCCCACTCTGACATGGAAGAATGAATGAATGAATGAATGAATGAATGAATGAATGAATGAATGAATGAATGAATGAATGAATGAATGAATGAATGAATGAATTAGCTATAATGACACAGTTCTTAAAAGAGTGACTGGTGGTTAATTGATACAAGTCATTTATGCGTCTGCCACTTAATGCTTTGCTGCTGGCAAATATGTACTCTCACTGGGCTTGGTCTCTTGGCACACACACGTTGGAACCTTAATTGGCACTTCACCAAAGCATTTCAAAGTCTGCGCTTTTAGACTTTGGTTGTGTATAGTTAAGGTTGCCAGGTGGGGGTGTTCACTGGGGTTTTTTTGTTGGCAGTTTTCAGGTCATGGTTTCATAGTCTTGGAAATTTTTGAAAACCCAATATCCCAATATTGGCTTTTTTGGGTTGTTCAAAATGTTTGGGTTTACTAAACCCAAACCTGGAAAAATTCCTATTGCCTCTGAGCTCCACATGGCGCTGGGAGGCAGCATTGGCAGTGGGTGTGAAGCAGCCCAAATCATGCTGCATTTTTCTTTGGACATGATTCAGTATCCACTTTTTGGATCCTTTTAAAGTGCTCCCTTAATTCGCCAGGACGTGGGCTTCCAACTCTTAGCAAAAATGAGAACTTTAGTTTTAGCATAGTTAATTTCCAGTCTGTTCTCTTCGCAATAATTAGCAAAACTGTACATTAGGCGTTTAAGGCCAATACTGGACAAGGACAATAACACTGCATCGTCTGCATACAACATTAAAGGAACATGGGTAAGATGTAATTTAGGACTATGCCCATTCACAGACACCAAAGCATGAGGTAAATCATTGAGGAATAAATTGAATAAAGTAGGAGCCAGTATGCAACCTTGTTTAACCCCACGAGGAATACTAATTCTGCTGGTTAACTGACCTTCCGCCAACATCCAGATAGGGCCTGAAGACCTTCTGCTATTACAACTGATCTCTGGGCTACAGATATCTGTTCCCCTGAAGAAATGGCTGTTTTGGAAGGTGGGCTCTATGGCATTGGATGCTTCTGAGGTCCCTCCCCTCCCCAAACCCCACCTTCCCCAGGCTCACCCCCAAAATCTCTAGGTATTTCCCAACACAGAGTAGGCAACCCTACGTCCAGTGGATTTGTTCCAGAACTTCGCTATTCTCAATTCTCAATCACTTTCTCGGTGGCAAATTCTTTGACAAATTCTTGGGGCTTCAGCTACACCCTCACGTCCCTTAAATTTGTTATCCTGAATTATCAAACACCTTCTCTGTGACAAATTCTTGGGGCTTCAGCCACACCCTCAGCTACCTTAAGAACAAGGAATGATATGAATAAATGTTTCAATGGAATTAACTAGACACAAACCTACGCTTCCAGTCTTTTCTTTAAATTGATGGTCCTGGGCTGCTATCTCTGTGGGTTGCTTGCTCTGATGAGTCCAAATTCAACTTGTTTTAGGGATATAATTGTCATCCTATCCTGATCATCACCTCTCCCCATGACACAGCTATGTCTGCCTCAGGTCAACAAACTCTTGAGTTAGCCTAAGCTGGGAGTGGGTGACTAGCCCAAGGTCACCCAACAAGCTTCACTGGCCAAGTGAGGATTTGTACCTGGATCACCTAGATCACCAGTGTTAACCACTGGATCGAGTACTAAATGACGTGAACGACCTCTGCCTTTACTGCCATTACATATAAGGTTATAAGCCTGGACAGCTTCTTATATATTTTTGCAGCCTTTTTGGACTCAGTGTTTGTCTGTGCATTCTGCCTGTTGCATTGTGATGTCTTTTATGGCTCTCTGTTTAGCACTCTCCTTACTATAGTTTGCATTGCACATATTACATTTTCACATCTTATTTGGTTGGTCTTAGTCTATTGCTGTGCCAACGGGTAGTAGGTGTATTTCTGTCTAGTTAGGTTTATTTTACCACTATGCTTTTTCTTTCATTGTTTCATCCAAATACTAACCAGGGTCAAGCCTGGTTAGCTTTTGAGATCTGATGAGATCTGGCTAATCTGTGGCTATCCGGGTCAGGGTGTTGATCAGCCGACTACTAAGTTATCACAGGTTGCTGCTGATTGGGTTTGCAGTTATCCACAACTGACTTTCAATGTCTGTGTGAAAAAAACTGTTTGATACACCACTACCAGATGGCATCAGATGGATAATCACGTACAGCCTGGTTTTCTTCTAGCCATATGGACAGTTGCTTTGTCCACAGCATCTCCATCTTTGCTCTGGTTTACTGAAAAACACCCATTGTGTAGATTGGTGTGTTGATTACATGGGGACAATGTACTGTATGCCACCAGGCAGCTGCTTCCGCACACACAATACAGCTCTGTATACCGATCAGGTATGACGTACTCTTCTATGAAGAAGAAAAGAAACAACACCCCCCAAAAAATGAAGAAAAGAAACAAAAAAGGCATTCTTTTTTTCTACTGTAATTATTTGATGGCATTCCTTTGAGAGTTCAAACATCTCTGATGTACGGAATGTTTGGAACTGGGTGCACAATATTAGGATATGTCACTTTATTGAACATAATGTGTTAAAAAAAAATCTAACTATGTGTGTGCCTAGCAACATGTCCTTCCTGGCTTCCAGCACTCAAATCCAATTTCATTCTGCTCCCAAACTGTTTAATGAGCTCATTTGATTGTGTCCAGGCTAACACAGAGATATAAACAGCTTTAATCCCTGTTTCTTGGCACTTTTGACCCCCTGCTTGGATTCATTATTCTCTTTTTAGCCACATCAAGGCACAACACTACAGCTAAATCACTCAAGCATTTTGTTCATGTAACAGGATTTTTTTTATGATCCGATGTTTTCTTTGTGCTGCTCTCTGTATAGATTTGGTTTTTAATCCATAGTGTTAGTTTTAAAGAGGAAAGAATCCATACAAAATGGCTTACAAGGGTGTGTGTCTGTGTATAGTTTGCATTCATACATACATGGATCAGTAAGTCTGCATGCTTAGCACATCTCCTCATTTTATGGGTATGGTAAATATAGTCGAACTCTGTGCATCACTTGATAGTTTGTGCTTTCTAGGTATCTAACTAGCAATAGAAGAATTCCAGACCATGTGTAGGTTCCATGCTAGAACAACAGGTGACACTAGAATTGCCAGTCCTCATCTTGCAACCTCTGGGAGGTTTAGGGGAACGGTTAGGTGTTGCATGGTGCCATGTGGTGTAGTGTTGTCAATTTCATTAACATAATCAGAAGTGACATCATGTGTCATTGCAATATGATAGTTTTGCCATAGAGATCTGGGGGATTGCTAGAGTCAAAGCAATACATGATGCCACTTCTGGTTACGTGATTGGAAGTGATGTCACAGTGTTGCCCCAATGGCACTCCTGCCCCGTTTTTCTCCTGCTGCTACAGGTGCACTTGGCAGCAGCAGGAAGCCAGAAGCCAGGGCAGGAGGAGGCGAAAGCAGGAAACTTGGTAAACCGTCTCACTTGTCTTTCCTTCTTCGAGCAGATAATCTCACGCATGAAGAAGACACATCTCGCAGAGATTCGGTCACATGGGAATCTATTCACACAATTCTTTCCCCCTGAGAATAGATAAAAAATATATATATTGGGGGCCTGAAGAATTAAACATTGGCAGGAGATTTGCATGACTTTTCTAGAATATTGTAAAGGGGTAGCCATTAATCTGTTAAATAAAAAAAATCTAGGGGAATCCTGATGTTAATATTTAGAATGTTACTGGACTTTTATTTTATTTTTATGGAATAGGCTGGCTGAGCATAGTTGGGATTGACAGGCACAATTACGATTTCCAACTTCCAGGGAGCACCTTGAGATCTACTATACCTGGGGAAAAATGTCTCCTTTGGCGAATGGACTTTATGGCATTAGACCCTGCTAAGGTGAGGTCTCTCTCTCCCAAAACTCTGCCCTTCCCAGGCTCAGATCCCCAAATCTCCGGGTATTTCCCAACCCCCAAACTGGTAACCCTAGGCACAGTCCAGAAACACAATTCTTTCCAGCTACACAATCTCAAAGCAAAGGCTTTTCTGGATTTGTCTGTATTTCCAGATGGGCACGTAACATGATCATATGTTTTTGTATTACATCTTTTGCTGGTTACGAAAGAATTTTTTTTCCTTCCAGGGTCACAGCACAAGAGCTGCGTCTTAAGGCAGGAGTGTACTTGCGAAAGCCCATTGTTCCTGTTTAATCTGTTAAATGCTGAAGTGCTTCATCAGGAGATTATCAAGAATTCAGAAGAAGTGCCGGAGCTCAACTGACGTTTCTTGCCGCCTGAACTGCAAGTGAAACCCACGAGGGCATTAAGCGTTTAATACCTAAACAATGTACAGTGTTATTAGAATAATCCAGTGGGAAGGTACGAACATCGGCATCTTGGCATTTTCCTGAGCGCCCTTTAAAAAAAAAAGACTTCGGTATTATGGACTGTACAGTTAAGCACTCCTGGAAGCTATACCGTCAACATGAAAGGAAGAAAGAACTTGCCTCAAGTCTCAGGGAGAAAAAGGGGTGGGCTATAAATAAAAGGAAATAAGAGCCCCATCTGCTCTGGGTGATTTGCCCTCCCCTGAGGCATTTACCCCTGCAGAGGGGTGATCCTGTCGGCATGTGGCTACCCCCCTCCCCAGCACTGGAACACAGCGCTGAACACCACAGCAGCGTCCCAGCGCCCCTGCTGCCATCCCCGGAATATTGGGGACAGGCCAGGGGCATGGCCAGGGGAGGAGCTAATATTAGTTGGCTCTCTCCCAGCCTGTCAGGATTATGCCAGTGGGCTGCAGTTTGGACTTAAGCCAGCTTTTTGGCTGGCATAATTCCATTGTGGTCCATAGGGGCTCCTCAGTGACAGGGAGGCTGTTTGATTTTTTCCAGCCTCCCAACGCTGCCAGAAAGCCTCTTTGATGCCATGGCTAGGCACCTCTCATCGTAGATGGGGCTGTAAATAACATTTTATAACCTGGCTGGCCTATTATTTGTAGTGTAGTTTTTAAGAATGATGCATCTAGGAGATCCAGGTTCAAATCCCCACAGTGGCATGGAAGGTCAAAGGGTGAGTGTGGGCTAGTCACATTCTCTCAGTCTAACCTACCTCACTGGGTTGTTGTAAGGATGTAATGGAGGAGAGGAGAATGATGTAAACCACTTTGGGTTCTCTCTGGGGAGAAACCGGTTCACCTAAAGGGCCTGTATGGCCCTTCCCCACTTTCGATCCATAATTAAAACAAAAACAGGGATTCCTGTTCATTTTTTGATTGATGAATATCTAAATCTGTCTGTGCCACTGTTCCTACTCCAGTGAAAGCATCTGAGCCACCCATAGCCCTGTCCCTTCTCTGCAATCTTCTGTTGTGTAGCTTTACGTCTCTTCCCCACAGTCATTATTCTAAAATTCTATAGATGGATAGAAGTATTGAAACGATGGCTTCACCAGGAACTTGATCCCAAATGAAATTTAAGTCTAGATATAATCACAACGTAATCATCTGTCTCCCCACCCCCACCCCTTTGACTCTGAGAGAAATAATTCACCACCCAATATACCCACCTCACAGAAGGATAATCAGCTCTTCGGAAGAAACAGTTCCACACCTTCTGAAAACTAAGAACATCAATGTGCCTGATCAGAAAGGGAAATGAGTGACCCTTAAAATGATCACAGTCAATTCACACCAGGGAGAGAGAAGAAGTTCTTATGGCCCTATTGTTCTCCCATAGTCATGTCATCACTTGGATGTCTGGTTAATGGCAGATAATTTCATTTGATTGTCAGAGCCAAAGATCACCACAGGCTTTTGATGTAGAATATTTTTGGTACACTGTACTGTTATAAAATGAAAAAAAGGGGATGCACGAAACCAAGAAGCCTTCATCTCTATCAGATATACTATTGGGGGGGGGGGGGCAGCATATGCCCCCTTCCTGATGATTCTCTTCTGAACATATCTATCTCTTTGATCGTGCTACTGGGTTTCCCACACTGTGAGAGTAAACTATTAAATAAAGCTATGTGTAAGCTTGTTTTGCTTTGAGCTCAAAAGGACTAAACTGAGGCTGTTGTACTTTGGTCACATAATAAGAAGACAATAGCTACTGGAAAAGACAATAACACTAGGAAAAGTTGAAGGCAGCTGGAAAAGAGGAAGGCCCACCCATTGAGATGGACTGACTCAATAAAGGAAGCCACGGCCCTCAGTTTGCAAGACATAAGAACATAAGAACGAGCCTGCTGGATCAGACCAGAGTCCATCTAGTCCAGTGGTGGCGAACCTTTGGCACTCCAGATGTTATGGACTACAATTCCCATCCCAATTGGCCATGCTGGCAGGGGCTGATGGGAATTGTAGTCCATAACATCTGGAGTGCCAAAGGTTCGCCACCACGGATCTAGTTCAACACTCTGCTACTACTTGATGGCCCACCAGTGGTCTTTGGGAGCTCACATGCAGGAGGTGAAAGCAATGGCCTTCTGCTGCTGCTGCTGCTCCCGAGCACCTGGTCTGCTCAGACCTGAGCAAGGCTGTAAACAATAGAACATTTTAGAGGACACTGATTCATAGGGTTGCTGTGCATCGGAAGCAACTTGCTGGCATTTAACACGCACATGTATAAGCTGCTCATGTTGCACATAAAAATTCCATTGCTTAAAATGGAGGGATGGTGAAACAAAACAAACAAACAAACAAAATCTCTATTAGGCATAAATTGATCATGCATAAAAATATAACTCATAGGGCCAGAACTGAGCAATCTTCTCCAGAATAAGAGGATCATCACTATTCAAGAGTCGCATGATAGTTCAGCTTAAAGAGCCGATCGTCTTGGAGAAGAGAGAGCAGCCACCTCTAAGCAGAGAATATTTTGAATAATAAACAGATTAGGCTCAAGAGTTTCCACAGAGAACAGGCAGTTTGTACAAATTCTATTCATTCCGCACATGCAGAATAATGCACTTTCAAACTGTTTTCAGTGCTCTTTGAAGCTGTGCGGAATGGCAAAATCCACTTGCAAACAGTTGTGAAAGTGGTTTGAAAACACATTATTTTGCGTGTGCGGAAGGGGCCTAAGGGAGGTATATTACAGAAGTGTTCCTGTTACAGAGCTGATGGCAAAGCATTGCATCTGGCCCTCGTGATGACCCACCTTTGTCTGGGTTCAGTTAGATCAGGGATGTCCAACTCTGGTACTTCAGATGTCCATGGACTGCAATTCCCAGCAGGGGCTGATGGGAGTTGTAGTCCATGAACATCTGAAGTACCAGGGACACCCCTGAGTTAGATGGTACAAATATTTAGCAGTCTGTCCCAGTTTTGAGGTAATGCCAAAATAAAGTGGGAACATGATGTCATAGCACATCTTAAAAGATATTGTTGTTCCTAGTCAAGAAGGCGCATTTTAATTTCCCTCATAATCTCTTTGGGTGTAAACATCAAAAGAGCCTCCAAAGAGAGACCGAGCTGAGCTAACTTTGTGATTATCGATCAGGATGGGAAAACACTACTGGGTAGTACTCTGACTTACATTGATAATGTCTCTATACTTATTTCAATAAAAGGAAATCACCATCACAAATTATCTTAAAGTACGTGGTTGTTGGGGGTGGGGGGTGTTACTGTTTTTGTAGTTTAATCTGTCTATTTATTTTACACAATTTATATCCCACCTTTCTGCCTTCATGAGGCAACAACAAATTAAAACATACATAATAAAACTTCATTTAGTTTCATGTTCCTCTTGTCTCCCTTCATGGAACGGAAAGTAGAGTACAGAGCAGGCTTTTGATCACAGAGAACGGTTGAACGAGCTGGGGACTGGGGCCAAAAGGCTACAAATATAGCATTTACATAAACTGAAGGTTGCCCCTGAAGTCCAACATGATCATGCTGTTGTAGCTGATTTGATTTGATTTCAAAAGAAGAACTGATGCATGGAAAAGCTTTCATTGGCCATATGCTTCTCTGGGACTGGCCAAGGAAGCCATTGTCTTGCATGAGAGAATATTGCATACTTTTTACCCATTAAAAGGGTAAGGAAAAGCAGCAGCCACATTTCAGTAAGTATATTAAATGCAAGTATGAAAACAGGGGAAACTGAGTCATAGTTACACTTCCAAAAAAACACACTCTTGTTTCACATTTGTTTGTTTGTTTGCTTGTTTGTTTGAATTTGTATACCGCCGCTCAGGGCGGTGTCCAACAATCATATACAAACATTTAAAACAATCATATACAATGTATTGTCGAAGGCTTTCACGGCCGGGTGCTGTGTGGTTTCCGGGCTGTATGGCCGTGTTCTAGCAGCATTCTCTCCTGATGTTTCGCCTGCATCTGTGGCTGGCATCTTCAGAGGATCTGAGATGCAGGCGAAACGTCAGGAGAGAATGCTCTTTAAACTACAACCACACAGCACCCAATCATATACAACATTTAAATTGAAACAGTCAATCTATTAAATGGTATTTGGTACATCTATTAAATGGTAACTGAAATCAAACTGATTATTCCTCCCCCCCCCCCATTTTTTTGTCCTAAGTCACAGCTGATTCATGGTAATCCCGTGGGATGTTCAATTCCAAAGACATTCAGAGGTGGTTTGCCATTACTGCCTCTGCCTTCGTGTTCCATTGTGGTTCCCCATCCAAATAATAACCAGGGCTAACCTTGCTTATCTTCCAAGTTCTCACTAGACCAAGCTACCCAGAGTTTGCTCTCTTACCTTTCAAATAATATTTGGTGTTTGAGTGCCAAGAAAGAATGGAAATTGTGCAATATGAGTATATAGTTTGCAAGAATCCCACAGGGAACTCTACAGATGGTTTCACCAAATCCAGTTTTGGTCTGGTTTCAGATGGACGAACATAAACTTACTGGCTGATCATGGGCACAGCCAGCAAATTTTCTAGTGATGATGGCTGCTGGAAAAAGTGGTGTTGAGATTTGATGCTGGCTACGCCCGAATCCCACATTATGTTTGTTTACATGCTCCCTTACCTGGGGACAATAGAGAGTATCCATCTACAACAGAGAGTATTCAGGCTCCATCACCGTCCCAGGACAGCTGTGTTTCCAGCTAGACAGCAGACTGACATCTGGTTCACACACACCCATGCTCTTCGGTTGTTATCAGTCACATGACATCAGAACTTTTACATCACTTCAAATCATAGAGCTTTTCATATGGATCAGTTCACGCATTCCTCTGGCAGTCATCAGTGATCATGTGGGAAGGAATCAAGTGATGTTCATACCTGTGTTAACCTGTCTCTGTAATAAACTTTGGAAAAGTTAAATTGATGTCCTCTTTTCTGAAAATTCAGTGGGGGAAAGTGTTGGAATATCCAGCCTTGTCTGCATGCAGCAGCTGCAAAGCAGCAGGGAATTCTGGGAAGCTGCATGAACATTCTAAAGGTGACAGTTGAAATCCATTGGTAGTGTTCTGTTCCCTCACACACACTCTCTAGACTGCCTGACTAACTAAGAGAAAGATGTTCTCTGTGCTCTGTAAACCAAATGATATATAAATGTGCTCTGACTATATACTAAAAGATATCGTAACGCCACCAAACTGTTACAGACTATGAGCCATGCATGTAACTATTATATGTGATACTGTGTATATAATGTTTATGTTTTCTCTCTCAGTTTAAGGCTGATTCCGCATGGGCCAAAAACAGCAGTGTGAAAACGGTGTGAAAATGAAGTGTAAAAGGGTTTAAAAAACAGTGTAAAGGGTTCTTATACTGTTTTTTCTACACCGTTTTTCACACACCACTGTTTTATTACATCTTGAATCGTAGCCTCAAGTTCTGCTTATAAGTTTTATATGAGCTTCTGAGTAATGCAGCGGCTGGTCTTTTGAGAGATAACTATTCTACTTTGACGTGCCGCACAATCCACATTTCCGCTCGTTCCTTTGTTGCTTGACAGGATTATATATACTAAATATACCTGTTGTCCTTGTCTAACTTATGTATTTGATTTTGAAATGACTTTCTTCCACTTTTTTCACATTAAAAACATTCATAATGGACTTATTGTGGACTAAAAGGCATGCTTAACAGTGCTTATGAGAAAGCCATAGGAGGAAATTTCATCTTACTTTGCTTCCTGTATCATAAAGCAGTAACAGTCCCAAAATAGTGATTAAGGCTTCCTGACCAATTTTAAATACTTTGACAGCATGTGTAACTACTTATGCGAATTTCTGTGAAGATGTTCTGTGAAGTTTTGTTAATGAACAATGGATTTCAACAGTCACCACATTTCCTCAAGTCATCACCACCTCAGTGAATTTTTTTTTCAGTTCAGCATTTTTCAAAAGCCATTTCTCACCAAGATCCATTCCTTTTCCCATTCTCACTTGCCCCATAAAATGGTACACCACTGCCATGTGCTCATGCTCCTACTCCAGAAGCTGGTTACCAGGGGGGGCAGGGAGTGCTTGGCGGGTGCAATCCGGGCCCATGCCTGGAGGAAAGTGGAAAATCCCCCCTGTGGTACCTGCCCCACAGCCCACAGCGCCCCCCTCACAGCACCCCCCCCACACACACACTTACCTTCATGAAACAGTACAGGCTGGAGAAGCGGCCTGTTCCCTTCAGGCTGAAAACAGACTGGTGGGAACTACACTTTCCAGGACACCTTGCAAGCCCCTTATGGGAAGTGTAGTTCCCACCAGGCCATTTTCAGCCTGAAGGGAACAGGCCGCTTCTCCAGCCTGCGCTAAGGTGAAGGGGTGGGGGAGGGCGGAAAACAATGTACACTGGGGGCACTCTGGCCCAGCTACACCTATACCCTACTCTTCCATAACAATAATATAATATGAAATGAAAATGAACTTAACATACCCAAGTCATACTTGTTCCTCAGAGTTTGAAGAATAAATGATTTCTAGTTGCATGATTAAGAATGTTAATGTTCAAAGAATATGGCTTTAAGCCATAGCAAGGCTGTGAGTCATCCAAAATTAAGCACATCCACATTCCATTGTTTTCTTGGAAATCAATGAAATATATATTTGATTCAAAGCCAACTGATGGTACCACAAGATCAGAGCCAAAAAGGCCCAGTCCTGGTTGAGGATAGCCAGACACTTTTTGGGCCGGGGACTTCTAGTAAGTTGTTACCAGCTAAGTGCAGTGCTTTTTGGAGGATATATCAGGATATGATGGTCCCAGACTATTTAGGGCTTTGAATGTGGGTCAATATATCATAATTAGCTGTGCCAAATACTGCTGAGAGATCAAATAATAGCAGTAGACAGAGAGTGTCTGTGAGGGTGACTGAACAAACTTATTCCATCCAAGGAAGTTAGTAATGATTACTGGGTTTTTCCCTGGTCACTTCAAGCCTCATCTGAAATAGCTGAATTAAGACGTCACTGGGTTTCAGTCTGTCAAGTGAAGGTTGGGCAGAGAACACACTGGTCAAACTTCATGTTGCTCTGCCTCTACTCAAGTGTCATCATTTAAAACCTTGACCTTCACAGCAGCTATGGCCAAATTTACCGGCAAATGTTTATATTTTTAAACAACATAGGAATGAAATTATTTATTGAACAATAGCCCTTTGTGCACTTATTGTTCATGGGCTGCTGTGTAATTTGCAGTGGGGTTTCCCTACAGTTTCCCATTCTGATTGGATTACTCTGTGTTGGCTTCTACATTTCTATCATTCTGATTGATTACTTGTGTGAAGTATCCCTAGCCAAGCCAATCAGAACATTCCTAGCCAAGGCAATCAGACATTTCAATACGACAATACAATACAAAACCTTTATTGGCATAACAGGGTAAAATACAGATGGACACAGGTAAAAAGTACAAGATTTAGGGAGGATTATATTAACTTCAGATTCTAATTCAGTGACCTTTGTTGCAGATATTTATGTTGAATATCACTGTAACAAGGAGAGAGCATTGCCTGTGGTGTTAATTTCTCTTAGTGTCGTGGCCTTCAACATATAATGGGCTGTTTTCCCTAGGATTACAGGATCATTCCCATTCAGTAATTTAACTATGCAGACTTTGGGAGGGGCTTTCCTCATAATCGATGTTAATAGGGCTTCCCTCAGTAGTTTATAATTTAGGACAGTGGCATATACGTTCCAATGTTTCAAGCAAAGTAGGGCAATATGGGCATACCCTATCCGATAAAAGGAGCTTCTGAAAGCAGCCTTGTATGAGGGCAGGGGAGAAGACATTACACCTGGCTCTCGTCAAGACCCAGCGTTGTTTAGGATCTAGAATTTGTAGTAAATAATTGGCCATCTTACCCACCTCAGAGTTGATACCGAGGTGCAATGGGGAGCATGATGTTGTTGCATGGCTGATTAGATATTGTTGTTCCTGATCAAATAGTGTAGTTTTAATTAGACTATATATTTCTTGAGGGTTCCTCATCTACAAACCTCCTCAGAAGAAAAAAACCTAATAGAAGTCCCGAGTTTGGCAGTAATTGTATTCCACCATTGTGAGTCTACCCGCCTCTGCCTTGCTTCCTTCCTTCCAATGCCCTTTTGGGCAGCTTTTTTTTTTTGTTTCCCATTTTTGATCTAGTGTTCACTAGATCACAGGATTGAAGAGGGTCCATTGTTCCAGTGGTAGATCTACATTGACACTGTTTAAACACACAAACAAAAAAAGCCATTCAGATCCCTGTGCAATGTTAACACGGAACTGGTAGAACTAATACGTGCCCGCCACTTCCCTGTTTCCATTCCCTGCTACCTTTGTTTGTTTGTTTGTTTACTGACTTTTTCCAGTGTTACTTTGCTAGCACAGTCCTTTTCTCCATCGGTAGACTCCTAGACGTCATACCAAAAAAATGTAAATGCTCTTTCAATCAATATGAAAGGGTGGAACCAGAGTAGGAGAAGGCAGCGAGGAGCAAGGAAGCCCAAAGACTTGCATGACCATCTCCTCCACTTTCCCAGTGCAGGCATGAAAAAAGTTGCACTTTTCCTGCTTTTAGAAACCACAGGGATTCTCTCATATGCGGCACAGTGAGTTCGGGTGCAGGGAAAACATGTGCACAATTGAGAGTCTAATCCAAAGATAATGTATGCTTGACCCAAAGAGACCAAATGTGCACAAAGGGCCAATGGCTACCTTTCATCAGTTGCTGCAATAACAAAACACTAGTCACAAGCGGCTTTATATGTATTATATGTATGTATATGCATTATATGTATGTAAGATAGAAGAAGTTCACTGAATGTGCTATGCCTACGGTACATAGTGTTACCGGTATATTTATTTTTAAATATATAGATATATTCAAATGTGTTGAACTTTGACTGGGTTGAGCCCAGTGATATTTTCACTGTTGATTGATTATTGGACTACTGCAATGCAGCCCTTTGCCACAGAGTTTCATTGCATCTACAGAAAGAAAGTTTTCGAGCTAATTGTTTCAAAGGTGAATAAAATACCCCAGATCCTCTTTCAGTACTGGTAGCTCAAGAAAAATTCAGTGCTCTTTGGGGCACAAATCAATCACATCTAATGAACAGTCGTCTTAACGCATGTGCGTAAATTACAGAACACAGGGCTGACTCTCTGCAAGGAAGTCAGATAATATGTTTATGTTTAAGGCAGAAGTTTTTTGCATCTGTAATTAGCTCAGACTTATCTTCAATTTAATTTTCCTGTTTGACTTCCAGCAGCATTTACTGTAAAACATCCTGAATAAAAGCACTATAATAAGAAAATCTGGTACTGCTTTTGGAATCAAGGTTTCGGGTTTTTTTTTAAAAAAAAATGGGTATATAAAATGCTTTTCCATGTAAGTTAAGATTGTTCCTGTTGTTAGTATTTTTTTTTACTACATTGTACTGCATATTCCTGTGGTTAAGGAGCCCATAAACAGCTGACCAAGAGAGAGCAAGAGCTGTTATTTGATAAGATGTGCCACCAGTATGGAGATGTATAGCTGGATTTATCCCCACCCCACTCGGACAGCACCCTCCACAAGTTCAGGCAGCCGGCTGAAGCACCAAGCTGACTGAAAGCTGAGAGCTCCACAGCCAGCACCGAGCTTTTAGCCTCCATTTTTTTCCTCATGTACTTACCTTCTCTCCTGCGGAGCTCCACAGAAAGCGAGGGAGGCACACTCCACTGCAGCCTTTGACCCCCAGGGCCGGAGGGCAATGCTGGATGTGTGCCTCCCTGTCCCTGCAAGCTCCACAGGGAGAGTATGTAAGTGGAGCAAAGATGTGAAAGCAATGGAAGCTTCTGGCACCTCCCTCAGCGGGCCACATCTGCTCTGGGGCCCCTCACACCTCAGCATGCGAATGGCCCCAGGGCTCCACACCAGCATCATATATGTCAGTGGGAAGAAGAGAAGAAGAAAAGTTTGGATTTATATTCCCCCTTTCTCTCCTGCAGGAGATTCAAAGGGGCAATGGACAATCTCTCTTGCCCTTCCCCCTCACAACAATTGACACCTGCCCGGTGTGTGAGAAGTGGGAGGTTAGACTGAGAAAGCTCCAAGAAGCTGTGACTAGCTCCAAGGTCACTCCTAGCTGGCGTATGTGTGGGAAGTGCACAGGCTAATCTGCAATTCCCCAGATAAGCCTCAGCAGCTCAGGCTGACAGAGCTGGGAATCAAACCCGGTTCCTCCAGGTTAGACACATGAGCTCTTAACCTCCTATGCCACTGCTGCTCCTGTAGGAAGCCACTGTAGGGGCCCCTGCGGAATCTTCCTTAGAGTTGCCAGCTTCCAGATGGGACCTGAAGGTCTCCCAGTATTACAGTTGATCTCCAGATAAAGAGATCACTGCCCCTGCTTTGAAAATGGTTGCTTTGGAGGGCGGACTCTACATATGCTGCTGAGCTCCCTCCTCAAATCCCACCTCCTCCAAGCTCCAGTCCCAAAGTCTCCAGGTGTTTCCCAATCCAGAGTTGGCAACCCTAGGCTATCCAAAGTTTTTACATTCCAAAGATTTCAGGGAAATGAGCAAAGCCTGGGTTGAAAGCAGTCAGCCTTATAAGTGCTGAACTATCTTTGACAGGTACTTGTTTATGGGGTTCTATCCTATGTACAGTATTTTTGTTATATGAGAGGTTTTCAAGGACAATTTACGACAGTGGCAAGCAACCCTTCTCAGTTAGGGATTGAAAAAGAATGAATAATTGAATTTTAGTTGAATAATCATTTTATAAACAGCCAGAATAACACTACCTATACTATTTCATATAAGCTCATAGACCTCCTGTTATCATATTTTGAAAACCTGCCCTGTGAACAAACACAAAAAATGGCATTTTCCCTAGAAATCTAGCATTCTGCCCCTTTTTTTGGCTCACTCTCTCTCTCTCTCTCTCTGCATCCCTTTCCTGCTGTCTTGCTTTTCTGTAGTCATGCTTTCTTCTAAGGTTCCAGATCTTCTTTTTATGTTCTTCCACTTAATGTTCAGTCTCTATACAGTCTGGGAAAATTGCAGGCAGACAGCCAGTTTTGCCTCCAGTATATATTTGTGGAGCCAGCAGCATGAAATGTAAATTGGCTTTTAAGAAGAAAAGGAGGTTTCATTGACCATCATGCCTGTCTGGCACTTGAAAATATCCCTCCAGACGGTTCCTTTGTTCCAGTAGATGGGGGCGCGTTTTGTTCATTTGAAGTTAGCAACTTAGCGTGGTAAATTCGATAATCCATTTTAAATCCTTTGCACCCTGTATCTTGGAAAAGGGCCCAAAAATAACCTTTCCTTCAAAGCTTTTCACAATGAAGCCTGCAGTCCAAAGCAGCCATTTTGTTAAGGGACTAATGTCAGGCCATCTGTTGTGTTAGTGACGTGGCCTGCTGATGCAAAACATGTCCTGTTCCACTACCACCACCACCACCCACGGCTTTGCTTCCACATCAAGAAGATAATTATAAAAAGGCCGTCTCATGCTCATGGCTTGTATCACCTGATTTCTTCCCGCACTAGCTTCATGCTTCAGTGGGTGCTTCTGGTGTCAGCTATGCTACCTTTGGTGTTGCTTAGCAAGAGACAGTCCAGTCCCCTGTATCATAAAGCTCATGTCAACTTGGGGTCAAAAATTATCTGCATACAAAACAAGCAAGATTATGGGAGCCAGTGTGAGTGGTTGAGAGAGGTCGAACAAGGATCTTGGTGGCCGAACCTTTGGCACGGCATCTAGATGTTATGGGTCTACGATACTCCCATCAGCCCCTGCCAGCCTGGCCACAACATTGGCCAGGCTGGCGGAACTTAAATCTTGGTACACAACCTGGAGATGCCAAAGGTTTGCTACCACTGAACTAGAGATATAGAGATCTCCTGAGTTCTACTAGGACCTTCCTGAGTCCCTATTTACTGCCATAAAAGCTTGCTGGGTGTCCTTGGGAGTGACCACATGATCTCAGCCAGCCTGACCTGCCACACGGGTTTTCTCTCATGCACCACTTACTTGCGAAAGTGGGGATGCAATCCTACCGTGCATGTAATTTTTACTTGTAGAAAGCTTGGCCACCATAGTGTTATAGCACCCACCTTGGATTACTGCCAGCTGCTATCCATCTGCATTCTTCATATCACCGTCATCGTCATATCATCAATTGTTATTATTATACCATGCCCTCCCCCCGCAAAGTCAGGCACAGGACAGCTTACAAAAGCAACAACACACACATACATACATTTGAAGCATGCTGTAGTCAGTGACTTAGATTACACTCTGAAGCCATGAACACTGAACTATTGAGAAGCAGTCTGTCCATGGCTAATGTCAGAATGGAAAGACCCCACCCAGCCACTCTGTCCTGAACATGTTGTCTTACTTTGGGTCAGACATTCTCTCTGTGTCATAATGTTACCACTGCTGCTCGGGTAACAATAAGTGATTTCAGCTCAGCAACGTAATGAGGCTCAGGAAGCCGGCGTTCTTCAAAGCAAAGGATTTTATTTGGAGATGATGGTCACAGCTTCGGGACCAGGAAGGTATTGCATGCTCTTGCAACCAGAAGTGCAAAGAACTTTTATTCCCCAACAAGCTTCAAAAGGGGCAAAGGGCAGGTAGAGAAGGTGAAGGGGGGGCAAAGTCCCACACCAAACACCAATAAAGAAACAACAATACAAAAGCAAGATACAATTCAAACTTTGAATGGGGATCACTGAGAAATCCCGCTGTCAAATGTAGTCCTCGCGAGAGATCTCACAATGGTGTTAGCTGAAAGGAAAGCCGATAAAGGTCCGGTCCAGGAAATCCTAGGTGGGCTTTCGCTACGCCAGCGTACCTACCTTCTTTATCAGATGGCTGTTTCCTTCAGTATTAATACCCTCTCTGAGGGCTCCAGCTCCTCATCTTTACAACAAAGGAAAGTTCAAACTTGTCCAATGGTGGTCCCTGTATACATCTTCCAACGGGCTGGGGACCTCTGGTGCTGCTGCCAGCAGATACTTGGATTTGCAAGGATCCTAAAGTGGGTCTTTGGTTCTTTGCTAATGATGCGGCTGGAGTGTTGTTCTTGCTTAACATTCCAGAGTCAACTTCCCTTGTCCTCTTAATATCCCAGGCCTTCCCTCTATGCAAGATACTGCCTTTGCTGACAACGACACAAATCTTAGAATTGCTGTGTGGTTTCCGGGCTGTAGGACCGTGTTTCTAGTAGCATTCTCTCCTGACGTTTAGCCTGCATCTGTGGCTGGCATCTTCAGAGGATCTGATGCCAGCCACAGATACAGGCGAAAGCGCATCAGGAAAAAATACTAAACGTCTGACCACCAGTGCCATGTTCCAGGCTCTAACCTACACAGCACCCAATTTCGACTTTGGCCGTGAAAGCCTTCAACAATACATTAAACACAAATCTTAAAAATAACATGTTAAACTTAAACATTAGGGAACATAGTACAATACAGACACATAAGAATCTCCTAAATTAATAGTAACCAAACCTTAAGCTAACTGGGGAACCTAGTCAAACTAAAATCCTAAACAGCGGGCAAATCATAAATTCAACTCTAAAGGGGCTTTTATTACATCCTCTATGGCAGGGGTAGGGAACCTGCGGCTCTCCAGATGTTCAGGAACTACAATTCCCATGACAATACAGCCAGCGTAGCCAATTGGGCCATGCTGACGGGAGGCTTTGATGCAAAATAGCAATTCCTGAATTTCTGAGAGAAGAAACATGAGGATTCCCTACTCCTGCTCTATGAGCTTTTATAAACAAGAGGGAAACCATATAACATTGGCACAACCATACATATTTTACACGCTTCTTTAGTGATCCTTGTGGAGAAGTTTCTGAACTACAATTCAGTCTCTGCATCTTGACACATGGAACCAGTGTAGCCAGGCAGCCTGACTCAGAAGGAAAATATTTTGTTTATTTTCCCAAGAAGCGTGTAATAAGCAATAAGGGTGTTGGGGAAGGATAGAGGAGGAGAGGGGGGGAACCATGTACACAACCCTGAACTTCTTGGAGGAAGGATGAGATAAAAAAATATAACACGGTGAGCCAATAAAAATATAACAGGTTGACAGATTTATGGAGGAAAAGTCGATCTATGGCCACCAATCTTGATCCTCCTTGATCTGAGGTTGCAAATACCTCAGCAGACCAGGTGCTCAGGAGCAGGAGCAGCAGGAGAAGGCCATTGCTTTCACCTCCTGCATGTGAGCTCCCAAAGGCACCTGGTGGGCCACTGTGAGTAGCAGAGTGATGGACTAGATGGACTCTGGTCTGATCCAGCAGTCTTGTTCTTATGTTCTTATCCTTACTTTTTTACATAAACTGTCCATGGCATAATGTTGGCCTTGCTTTGAGCCCCAGAAACATTTTCTGAAGCCAGCCCCATGTCAAAAGGAGGTCATACAGCCCTCACAGTTGTCTCAGAAAGCTCTCAGTCGGTAAAGAAGTAGGCAGCAGCGAGCCACTTCTAAGCAACTCTTGCCTTGAAAACCCTACAGGATCGCCATAAGTCAGCTGTAATTTGGCAACACATACAATACACAACACAGCCCAAATGCAGAAAAATACAAACATAAAAGATGCAAGGGAAGAGGTCATTTGGAATCTGCCCCCTCCCCCCCAGAGGCTGGGCTCACTTGGTGCTTGAGTATCTTGAGTGGAATTGCTGGAGCGTTAGGAAATCATCATCCCCACAAGGGCTCATCTAACCTCCCCAAAGCAGAAGAACCTTTCAAAAACGTAATAGATTAATAATGGCTGCCCTTTGTTTAAACCAACGATGCAGACAAAGTGTCTCCGGAGCACAATGTTTGTGAGTGACACATCCCTCCTGAGTCCCAGCCAAGCCGGTCTCACAGAAACGCTCTTTCTGCAATTTGTTTTCGAGGGTGGAGTCATGGCCTGCATGCCATTTGGGGACTGGTTTGTGCGAGAGACCCAGTCTGGCTGGAGCTTGTGCTGTCTGTCACTGGAGCCACGACAGGGCTATAATTTGTGTCTGCTCGGCTGATGCTTTCATGTTTTTGATGCAAACATATTCAAAGCACTAATGGAATCTTTCTCTTTCTCTGTCTCTCATGTACAAAAACAGCTGTGATGGATCAGGGCATTGTGTCCTGCGAGCAACTGCTGGCATTCAGGTACAAACCCTTGCCCCATTGCCTGTGTGTTACTTAAGTACCCCAACAACATAAAAAACAGGGCTAGCATCAGTCATTTATGACTTGACAGTGTGTATCACAGCAAATTTGCTGAATCTAAGCAAGTCTGGATTTGGTCAGTTCCTGGACAGGAGGCCTTCTGAGAAGTCTAAGTAAGCCACCTGGGTGGAAGGAAGATTGACATTAAATGAAATAAACATTCAAATTATTCTCCTATGTATACAGATAAGGAAGTGTGCACTTGGCCTTTTCCCAAACAGGAAATATACTCAATATCTGTGTGTCACTGTGGCAACATGGCAAATGGTATATCTGCAGATCATTAGAAATAAATAGGTTTATCCAACACTCCCTCTTCATTACCCTCACAGACTAAAAATCAGTTTTGCATATGAAACTGCCCTTTCTGAGTCAAACCACTGAGAGCCAGCAAGGTGTAGTGGTTAAGAGCAGGTGCACTCTAATCTGGAGAACGGAGTTTGATTCCCCACTCCTCTTCCTGAGTGGCAGAGGCTTATCTGGTGAATCAGATGTGTTTCCGCACTCCTTCATTCCTGCTGGGTGACCTTGGCCTAGTCACAGTTCTTCAGAACTCTCTCAGCCCCACCTACCTCACAAGGTGTCTGTTGTGGGGAGAGGAAGGGAAAGGAGTTTGTAAGCCCCTTTGAGTCTCCTTACAGGAGGGAAAGGAAGGAGGTATAAATTCCAACTCTTCTTCTTCTTCCATCATGGTCAATATTGTCTACTCTGGTAATAGATCTCCTGGGACTTTAGTAAAAAATCTTTCCCATTATCTACTACCTGGTCCTTTTAAACAGAAATGTCGGGGGTGAACTGACCTTCTGCATGCCAAGCAGATGCAACCAGAAGGAGCGTTCACTGCGCAGTCTTTGCTTTGGTGGATGTTTGCTGCTACTACCCTTTGCCCTGTTTCCCTGCAATTCTCACCCTGTCTGCAGTAGGGCTGGCATTACCCTTTATCCTGGGGTTCAGCATTTCTTGTTGCGGGGCTGAATGGTATCATGATCACTGGATTGGCAAAGGAACAATTCACTATTCTATAACAGCAACCCAAATCTTCAAATTCTCGGGCACTTTCCAAGCAGTCAAAGGGATACAGCCTTTCCAAGGAATACCAGAATTAATTAGGAAACAATAGGCCATCATGGGAGTGAGTGCTTGGAGACGATACCGACAGCACAACATGTAGCTCCTTTCTGATGCCCTCCAATCCCCTCCCCCCCTCCCCCCCCCCTTTAGTCAGAGACCCTGCCTGTTTTCTTGCCCTGTTGCTGGCAACTCACTACTCGTATTTTAATTAGATTTTTCAGATGCCTTTTAAAAATTCAATTAGTGTATACTAATCTAACACGGGAATTCTCATTCTAGGCATTTCAGTCTCCTCCTCTGAGTATTTTCCAGACGTTAAATCTCTTGAGTTGGAAACAAATGCATCTCAAATGGTATTGCAAAGCCATGGAAACAAACATTACCTTGAGCTTCCCAAATGGCCCTGGTCAGTTTATTAACATCTGCCTTCTACCACCCAGGGCCAAAGCCAATGCAGGGTATGCAATTAACACTTCCTGCAGCCTGAAAAGAACTGTCTCCTCCAGCAATGTGCCATGTGGAGCAGAGGCCGCTGGGCCTGACTGGAGAAGCACTTGGTGTAACAGAATACCCTGCTGCTCAACTATTTTCTTTGACAAGGGCAACCCCTGATCCTATGAATCAGCTTCTTGATTCCAGAATGGACAGGATCCGGTGTCAAGATTCTAGCTTTAATGCAGGGAGTCAGCTCCAGGAGAGATCAGTTCACCAGGAGAAAACGGTTGCGTTGGAAAGTGGGCTCTGGTGGTGTAAGTTCCAAGCCCCGGCTGCCGGCATGAGGACAGCAATGGCCAGGAAGAAGCCAGCCAATGCCGGCTCCTCTGCCAGGCATGCCCTCAGTCCACCCTGCTACGGTGGCCACAGGAGCACAGGGTTGATAGTGCTTTGTCCGGCACTGCATCCCGCCTCCAGGCCTCGGGGCCGCAACCGAACACTCTGCTGACAGATGCCTGCCCTTCGGCAATTTTAAGCTAGGAGGGGCAAATCTACCAGTGTGGCTGCACACTGTTCCCACTGGCAGATTAACACACACACTAACAAGAAACACACACACCGCACCGCGGTTGAGGCTGTTAGAGCTTTCAAAATGCTATAGGGTTCAGCTGGAAAGAAAGTTAAATAGCGATTTCTAGTATTCTCCCCATTGGTTTAAGTGCTTGGTTGTAATGTGTAACATTTCAAATAAAAGGTCTTCTTTGTGATCTTAACTTTTAATTAAAGTGCCTTTTGGAAGCTACTTTTTAAACGCGAACAGACATGTCAGCCAAGATAAAGGAAGGCGTAAGCCCTGTTCACACATTACAGGGAACACGTGAACAGTGTACACTTGAATTCTCTGCATATCTGTTTTGCGTAATTCTCATCCAACATCCATGTTCAGCTGAACATATGACTGAAACCACACATTTATCCAGATAATGATAATGGGTTCATTTGTAAAATGAAAGCTTTTTCTAATAACCAGATATACATACATACAGTCACGACGTATGCGCATTCACTGTAAAGTGAATAAGACTACAGTTTTTGGCTTAGAGCAGCAGCTTAGGACTCTATTAAAAAAAGAATGACTGTCAGTAGATGAGGGTCGATTCCGCACTTGCATTATCGACCTAAGTTCAAGCTGCGTTCGACCTAAGTG
This sequence comes from Sphaerodactylus townsendi, assembly GCF_021028975.2. Classification (NCBI taxonomy): domain Eukaryota; kingdom Metazoa; phylum Chordata; class Lepidosauria; order Squamata; family Sphaerodactylidae; genus Sphaerodactylus; species Sphaerodactylus townsendi. The sequence continues at coordinate 59,224,085 of NC_059435.1, read as the reverse complement.
CTCCTTTAACCTCTGGGATCGACATGGTTTTGTACCAGCTTCGCCCCGTGTAACGGTCAAATTTCCGACTCCAGTTGGGAACTACTACTTTTTCAGGGAACCACGCTTGAACTCAGCTCGATTCCAGTAAAGTGCAGAATCTCTGATGCCAATCACAGCTGAGTGTTTCGGGCCTTATCGCATTGTGCCGGGCTGTAATCAAAAAACGCATACACCGCTTTGTCCCTCTCCATTCCTGTGGCAGGCAATTTTTTGTAGCGTGTTATTGGGGATAAGGCGGAACATGGCCGTAGAACAGTAGCCAATCCCGGAGACGAGGCCGTGAAGAGGCACAGGATGATTCATACACCGCGAGCTGGGATCAAGCTGGTTGCAGTGGGGAACAACAATGGCTTCAACCTAGGTCAGTACCCTTCTCAGGGAACTGGGTCGAGACCTTATTTTGCATAGATGGCGGTAAAGGATATCACCGAGGGAGAACTCCTGGTGTTTCTGGCTCCAGACCCACCCATAAACCAAGATTTTAGCAATCCTGCCCTGCCACAACTCCAAAGGCCAAACCCACCAGCAGAGTAGGGAGAAAATGATAACCTCACTAACATTTACATTTCTGCTTAGTCCTGATTGGCTGGAGGCCCAGAAGAAAACCTCACCCTAATTTCTCTTGGGATGAAAGAGAGTTGGAAAGGGCCAGGATAATTGTAACAGCAGCAAGGAATGGAAAAGGGAATGGAATCCAATCTGGTGGGGTGGTTGGACCAAGGTCTGGGAAGATCCAGGGCCAAACCCACTCTCCGCTGTGAAACTCACTGAGCCACACAGTCACCCTTCCTCAGCCTAAACTACCTCATGGTGCTGTGAGCCTAAACTAACTCATGGGACTTCCTCAGCCTAAACTACCTCAGGGGAAAGTGGAGGATGGGAAACTACTGTCATGAGCTCCTTGGAGGAAGGAAGGAGTAAAAATATAATAGAAGACTTGCAGAAGGAAAAAGTGTGAGGAAGAATTGCCCCATAGCAATCTGGCAGCAGGTTTCCTGGATTGGCGGTTGGGGAAAGTGCCAACCAGCGCAAGATCCCAAGGAGGATGCTCAGGGTGTGCCTGGAAGGAAAGTGTCAGCCAGCCACAGGTAGACATTCAATCCAGACTCACTTTCCCCTGATCTTAATCATGCATGCCACTGGAACTAGGAAGCCCACAGGCATTGCTGATGTTGCATAAACCTCATCCATGTATTACCCCCAGGTCTGGTATTTGAGTTTATGGAGAAATATTTAGCTAGCAATTGCTTTTTAAGACCTTTTGTGTCCCTAATACATGGGTGGGTAGGAAAGAAGGAAGAAGAATTCTAGATGGCACTAATGATCCCCTTTGTGCAGCACCCTATTTTCTACCCTGGCCTGCACGATGACCAAGCAGGGCAAGAAGGCGACAGCTCTCCTGTGCTTCTTAGGTTGCTAATAGGCATGACGGGGGGGACGGACAGACACATGTCACAGATGCTTTTTAAATAGAGGTTTATTGCACAGGGATGGGCAACAGAAGCTTTTTATAGTATGGAGGTAAATAGAAGGAGGAGTTTGGATTTATATCCTGCCTTTCTCTCCTGTAAGAAAACACAAGGTGGTTTACAAACTCCTTTCCCTTCCTCTTCCCACAACAGACACCTTGTGAGATAGGTGAGGCTGAGAGAGTTCTGAACGAACTGTGACTAGCCCAAGGTCACCCAACAGGCTTTGTATGGAGGAGCAAGGAAACAAACCCAGTTTACCAGATCAGAGTGTGCCACTCATATGGAGAAGTGGGGAAATCAAACCCAGTTCTCTAGATTAGAATCCGCTGCTCTTAACCGTTACACCACACTGGCTCTCTGTGTGAAAGAAAACACCCTTGGATTCTCACAGCTCAATCCAAAACAAGTTTACTGATAAGCAAGTTCCACTGAGTACAAAGAAAAAAAATAATTTCCTTAGAATTGCAACTTTAATGTATCAGGGACAAAATGAGAAACCAAAACAAATGAGATGTACAAGATCCATGAATGGAATCTCATGAAATTTTGTTTTTGTTACAGTAAGGCAGTTTGCTCTTCCCTTGAACACATGAAGCTACCACATGAAGCTGCCACTAGCCTACCAAGGTCAGCATTGTCTACCCTAGCCATGAGTCTCAACAACCTTTAGCATTCTCTGTTGCCTCAACTTTTTCACTAGAAATGCCGGGATTGAGTCTGACACCTTCCATGGGCAAAACAGATGGTCTAATCGCTGAGCCATGAGCCAGCCCCTAGAACAGTGGTGGCGAACCTTTGGCACTCCAGATGTTATGGACTACAATTCCCATCAGCCCCTGCCAGCATGGCCAATTGGCTATGCTGGAAGGGGCTGATGGGAATTGTAGTCCATAACATCTGGAGTGCCAAAAATTACTCCCTACATTGAATGCTGAGTAGAAGGACAATCTCTATGTGGAATCAGTAACCCATTCTCTTTTGAAGCTTTTATTGAAAGGGATGTGGTAATCAGTGATCCACATAGAAAACATTTCAGGATACACACACAGACATTAAGAGGTTTGTGCACACAAGTTTGCCTCAGTAATACAAGCAGAGCAGAATTACAGAGGGTGCGTAAACAAGCAGGTCACAAGGTAAATGTCTACTTAGCCATTCCTTAACTACTCACCGAGCAGGTAGCTGACAACTCCGTAATGGTACAGTCAAGGCAAACACTACAAGGATTCAATCCTCCTCTTTTAGAAGATATTCTTGAAAAAGCACACAAATGTATTTTGAGTGACGGAAGAGTCTGAGAAATTGTTTTCCATATTTGCAATAAGTTGCTTGCATGTCAATATAGATGAAGAGTGCACAGGTTCAGGAGCATTTGAACAGAACAGGAGCTGTTGCTCAAATCATTGCTATAAATAATAGTTGCCAGAATGATCTCCCACCAGGTTTGTAAAACAGGATGAAGGACTTGACTTTTCTATCTTTCAAAAGCTCGATTAATTTGGAATGTGGTTTGACTCACTCGAGGAAAGCGGACTACATAATTCTATTCCATTTTGGGGGGGGGAGCTTCGCATGGATCCCGCTTCTAAAGTGAGTCTGCCCCGTGTTATTTCCCCTAAACTGGGTTTTTCGAGAATTGCACTATTGGTGAATCTTTTTTAAAATCCTGGGTTGCAATCACATGCGAGCGAACGGTCGGGCAGGAGGCACTTTATTCAGCTACTCTTTCTTTTTTTAAATTTCCCAGCTTACATCTGCGTAGCCATGCAAGAACAAAGGGCCGCATTGTGGTATTGAGAGACATCAGCCTTGCTGTGGGGGTTCATTTGTGCATGCCTGCCTACCTACACATCCATGGGAGGTAAACAAAAAAAGATGTGCCTCAATGCAAAGACGTGACAGTAACCTGCATTGTTTCCGTTGACTCGAATCGCTGCCTGCACGGATGCATGTGAACACGAAAACAGGAAAGCAGGTTACTTTATCCCGACTGCAACCCGCTATACATTTGCTGTGTGGAAAGGGCCTGCTGCTCTCTCCTTCCTTATCTCTGACCACACAGATATATATACACATACACCACATATTCCAGCTGCACCTTTGTTCCTCCTTAAAACGATAGAAACAAAAACTCTAAAGAAATCAGCTTTACCCCTAGTACAACCCACTATAAAATGATCCATAACCTAGTTCTGGGTCCTGCCAATCCAGCTGAAGGTTGAGAACATAAGAACATAAGAACGAGCCTGCTGGATTAAACCAGAGTCCATCTAGTCCAGCGCTCTGCTACTCGCAGTGGCCCACCAGGTGCCTTTGGGAGCTCGCATGCAGGATGTGAAAGCAATGGCCTTCTGCTGCTGCTGCTCCCGAGCACCTGGTCTGCTAAGGCTGAGGATCTAGAGAAAAAAAGAACAGCAAAGATGCAATAAATAGCCCTAGTGTGTGCGGTTTACATGAGACCCAAGTGCCGAGGGTAAAAAAAACCTCTAGTAATTCTGCTGCTTTTTCCTACAGATAAATATAAACTCTTATCAAAAAGCTCCTAGTGTCTAGCTGCCTGGCTTTTCCAGAACAGTTTACTTTGGCAACTCCTGTGGTTTTGCCTCTGTAATTAAATGATGAGATCATAGGAAACTCCATCTTATCGCTTTGCCTTTTGTTTACATTGTTCCGAATGCTTTGGCCTTCCTCCTGCACTCTTCTCCCCCCCACCCCCACTTTCCCTCTGAAAGCAGGGGGGGGGGGGACATACCAACGCATCCCCAGCCTCTTGGGAAGCCCTAGCTCAGCACTTTTTTTGGTAACCAGCCCTACTGAGAAGAAGGAACCTCCAGGGCAAGGCTGCGTTTGCGTTCCACCCCCTGTGTAGTCACGGCGCAGGCGCTCATTCTCGTATCTGGCACAGGATTTCATACTCTTGAATATCTCAGGGGGTTTTTTGGGGGGGGGTGGACGAGTTAACCCTATTTTTAATCCCTTCTGGTCACAAAGAAAAACGTGCAGAAATACAATTGAAAATTAAAAGTTGTACACTTTAAAATATAAGGAGAAACATTCTGGATCAAACTAAAGATCCTCTAATTTAACAACCAGTTTCTCACAGCAGCTAACGGGATGCCCACATAAGACTAATGTACTGGGGCACAGAAGCCAAAGCCTACCCGTGTTTTTGTCTTGTCTTGTCTCCAGTGTGGTGTAGTGGTCAAGAGCAGGTGCACTCTAATCTGGAGAACTGGGTTTGATTCCCTGCTCTGCCACTTGAGCTGTGGAGGCTTACCTGGTGAACTAGATTAGCTTGTGCACTCCAACACACATGCCAGCTGGGTGACCTTGGGCTAGTCACAGTTCTTTGGAGCTCTCTCAGCCCCATCCACCTCACAGGGTGTTTGTTGTGAGAGGGGAAGGGAAAGGAGTTTGTAAGCCCCTTTGAGTCTCCTTACAGGAGAGAAGGGGGGGGGATATAAATCCAAACTCTTCTTCTTCCTTCCTCACCACAGACACCACACAAAACTGGCAGAATAGTTCTGTGAAATCCAAACTGCTGTTATACTGATGTTATACTCTGCCTCACAAAAATATGTTAGTGGATTGTATGTTCTTCCTCTACAGAACTCAACATGCTGGACTTTCTTTGTTGTAGAAAGCTGTGCCTGGGTCCGAGTTCCTAACTAGCCCTTCCCCCCACACCCCATCAATTTGAAAGTATTGATGATAGTCGTTCAACGAATTATACATGTTCTTATATCCAAGCACCATGTTCAATAATGCACAAAATAACGGTTTTGACAAAGGCAGCACATAAAAATGAATGATAATTCTCATATTAGTTCAGGACTATATTCTAGTGCAGAAGCATACAATTTTCTTAACTGCTGCACCTCATCTGACCATACTAACATATTTACCTGAGACAGAGTATAGAAGCATTTATCTCCCAGCCTAGACAGATGCTAAAGGTGGGGTGGCTGCAGAAGAAGGGACAGAGTTTGGTTCCCTTCATCCTACTTTCTATATCAAAGGGCAGACATATGCTTGAAGAGATGTAGATGTCCCCTTGCTGCTAGTTTGGCTTGAAAGTGTGACTAGTTAAGAAGTCTATAATTCTTGAGCCACAGAGTCACAGCCCTACATGTGCTTGTGTTGAGTGCAGTCAAGTTGCATCCAAATCATGGCGACACTAAGAATCAACATCCTCCAAAATGTCCTATCATTAACAGCCTTGCTCAGGTCTTGCAAACTGTGGGCCATGAATTCCTTCACTGAGTCAATCCATCTCATGTTGGGCCTTCCTCTTTCCCTGCTACCTTCAATCTTTCCTAGAATTATTGTCTTTTTCAGTGATTCTTGTCTTCTCATAACAAGACCAAAGTACAATAGCCTCAGTTTTGACATTTTTGCTTTGAGGGCAGGTCAAGCTTAGCCCAGAGGAGTAGCAAGGGGGGAAGGCGCCCGGTGCACCAGTGCATCCTCCACCCCCGTTCCGCCCCAGAATGCCCCCATCACACCCCCAGAATGCCCCCACCATGCCTTTGCCACTCTCCCACAGGGGCGCGCGCCCGGTGCATCATGCCCCCCCTGTCCCCTTGGAGCTACACCTCTGCCCCACATACCTGCTGTGAAGTGGGGTTAATCCCCCTGACACACAAGAAGATGAAGCTGTCTTATACTGAGTCAGATCACTGGTCAAGCTAAGTCAGTATTGTCGATTCAGGACTGGCAGGAAGCTCTCCGGGGTCCCGGGCACAGGTCTTTCTCGCCATCTGATCCTTTTACTGGAGCTGCCCGGGATTGAAAATGGGTGCTCTTCCCCTAAGCCATGGCCTCTTCCTGTCCCAATTCACTGGGCTGTGGTAAGGATTACCCAAAATAAATCATGTAATGAACACTTTTAAAAAGCATTTTATAAATCATAGCTGCATAAATATTTGTATTACTTGTACTGATGTTACTATAAAACAGTAATTATGTAGAAAGGGGAACAGAGGGCAGATTTTAAGTGTTCCCTAAATTGCCACTGCAATAACAGTATTGCCCTGTGATATTACAGGCGGTGACTCCAATTTCTCCTTAATAGACATTGGTTTGCTAAGTAAATCAAGTTGTTTTGAATAGAGTCAAGATTTGGTTCCTTGCCCTGCTTATGAGCGCATGCAAATGTTTGTTTACATTTACAATAGAGCAGCCCTTTCAAGTATGTGTATCTTGGCCGAAGATGTGTTTTCTTCCATACAACTTATCTAGAACAGTGAAATCACGTGAGAATCTTTGAACTTTGGGCGTGCGCAATCAGGGTTTATCTCAGAGCTTAGGGAACCAACTGGACACTGCATGTCAATTGGCATCTTTTACATATCACAGTTGGAACAGTTCCACACAGCCTTTAAGGTGTTTTTAAGACTTTTTAAAAAGTCTTTAACAGAGCTCCTATACCCCCTCCCCAAAATACATAAACCTGTGCCATAGAAAGTTACATGTAAACAAATTATATGGTATGCTATACAAATCAAGAAATCAGTATACTGCTAATGTGCCTTTTTAACTATGAACATTTTGAACATTGATTTAATGCTTTAAAACACTGCATTCAAAGAACTGTAAATTGGGTTTATTGGTACTGCAGTAAAATATGACATTTAGATGAAGTCCATTAGATTATATACAGTTCCATTAAGTTTTAGAAGAGGAACAATGGAATGGATATAATAGCATACTGGCTAGCCCCTGGGTGGATACTGAAAGCCACACAATGGGACCACCCACAGACAAGATAGGTGCTTCTCTATACTTGGAGGAGTCCACAAGTATGAAAGGAAACATGACGATGACAGACAGACAGACAGACAGACAGACAGACAGACAGACAGACAGACAGACAGACAGACAGACAGACAGACAGACAGACAGACAGACAGATAGATAGATAGATAGATAGATAGATAGATAGATAGATAGATAGATAGATAGATAGATAGATAGATAGATAGATAGATAGATAGATAGATAGATAGATGGTCCAAAAGAAACAGAATGTTCAGAGCAAATAAGAGTCCATTAAAGCAATAAAGATAAGAGAAAGCCTCTCTTCAAGCCCTTGAGAGCATAAAGGGGGAGATTTTGAGTTGTAGAGGTTCAAAATTGTTTCCCCCTCCCAGGGCCCCCACAGTTCTTTCTATAAATTCTTAAACTGCTTGGGGCTTAAAACCTACGTAAACTCTTTCAGGCCCAAGCTAGACAATTTGTTTCCACACAAATCAGGTAAGAGGTCGTTTCTCAACCAAATATCCTAGGTTGAGCAAGGAAAATATCCCGGTTTGGCCAAGAAGTTAGCACAGTTCCCGGTCCTAATCGTCCTGCGATATTTCCCTCATCCCGGGATTTTCAAAATTCGCCAAATTGGCAATTCTTTTCAAAAATCCTGTGTTGAACCCGCTACTGTGCAAACATCACGAGAGCAAAAATAGTTTATTTTTCCTGCCCCGCTGCCTGTCCCCCTGATTTCCCCACCTGATGTCATGTCAGTTTTCAACTCTGCTGAACCACTGCAGCCCGCTCTTCCCGAAACGTTCCCCCAAGCACGTTTTCTGCTCATGATATCAACTGGGTGCCATTTCGCCTGGGTTAATCAGGAGTTGAGTCCCCAAATGTCCCTGTATTCTTTTCTGTACATGTACTGGTTTCTCGGAGCACATAGCTATGGAGATGTGCACTTTGGGCCAAATGTTAGTGGACATATCCCGGGGGGGGGGGAGTCTCTCGTTTTCCACAAAAATATGAGAACATGAGTAGGAAAATAATGTGATGCTGTGCCCCATTGTTTTTTTACTGCCGCTTGCTGAGTTGAGGCCTGCACCAGGCCCTATTCATAACTGGAAAAGGGGGGGGGGCTTCATTTCCGCCCCCCGCTGCTGTCCCAAAACAACAGCTAATCAGAACACGGGCTATCGGGGATGTTTGTGCATGCCCAGATACACTTGTGGTGTAAATACAAAAGACCCAGGCTCATGCGAAACAAACTTGAGCATTTCCTCCCGGTCTTCACTCGATTCCTTCACAGAAACAGGCAGCCATGCAAAGGGAGAAACTGGGATAAAATAGACCCCGATTGTAAGATACCGATTGTAACCTGGTATAATTGTGCCATGTGGAAAAGGCCAGAGTTCTCCCAACATCTGAACACATGCAGCCTGCATTTTCTCTGTAAAAGGAACTGGCTTCCGTTTTCAAAAAATAAAATATGCCTCTTAGTATGTGCAGAAAATTACCTTTTAACACTAATATGAAGCCTTTTTACTTTTAAAAAAGTAGGGGTGCAGCCAGTGGTAGAATCCAAAAATTTTAGTAAGAGGTTCCCATGGTGGTGGGATTCAAACTGTGGCGTAGCACCAGTGGGGCTGGGTGGGGCACGATGGGGGCGTGGTCAGGCATTCTGGGGGTGGGGCATTCCTGGGCGAGGCTGTGGCAAGGACGCAGCCACTGCGCCGGTCCTTGGGCGGGAAACGAATGCACGCAGGCGCAGGCTGCCACGCACGCCGGTGCACTTCCTGCTAGACTGCTTCAAGTTCTGCACGCTACTGCTGAGAGGAGGGGCATAACTAAGGCAAAAATCACGCGGCAAAATCACCAATTAGTAACCCCCTCTCGGCACACACAAATAATTAGTAACCTACTCTAGGGAACCTGTGAGAACCTGCTGGATCCCACCTCTGAGTGCAGCACTTCTAATAATTTGTGGAGTGTCAAAAGAAAGAAAAAGAAAGAAAGAAAGAAAGAAAGAAAGAAAGAAAGAAAGAAAGAAAGAAAGAAAGAAAGAAAGAAAGAAAGATGATCCTGCTGCAGTATAAATTTACCATAACATTCACTTCCTGATCATCTCCAGCTACACATTGTAATATAGGCTGAATGGTGCTCTGGTAAGGAAGAGCCACAAAGTTGGGTGGGTGCCGCCTGAAAAATGGCGGGCAACGTGTCTGGCTGTTGGCTCTCATACCTTAGAATTAGACGGCTATAAATACATGTGATTGCAGCCCCGGCCCAATGTGGCACTTCAGCGTTTTCTTCATAAAATGTGATTTGAAAAGCATGGAGGACGGTAAAGATTTTTTGTTGCCGTTCCCCTCCTCCTTTAGTAAGAAGAAGTTATTATCTGCGATAAAAGCAGTTGTTGACATTAGAAATTCAGACTCAAGGACCCAGACGGGAAATTTAATAAAAAGAAAACAAATGTCGAAGGGAAAAAAGAGGTTAACGGTATGGCAAAGCAAAGCCAGATGCGGCAGTAAATATCTGCCCAGAGGCAAACGACAGGCTGTGCTTTTAGGCTGCGCGGCGTGTCTTGGTTACTCATTACGAAGGACATGGATGACAGTCAGACAAAAGTGGGGGGGGGGCTGCCTTTCGCTTGGAGAAAACAAGGTTAATTACATATCTTATTTTGACATATCGTGTCAGTTGGAGAGGGGGAATGGCTGTTAAAAGGTGTATTGAGGAGGTTTTCAGCTTGGGTGGTTGACATCTTCTGAGCCTCTCCCTCCCCAAATAGTATTTTCTTCCCCTCAGGAAGCTCTCTTTATGAAGGGTGTCTGAAGAAAGTATTATTAGAGGCAGATTCACACTAACACAAGTTCCTTGGATCCAGAGCGGCCTTGGGATGAGGCGCAGCTTGCTTTCCTATTTGGAGCATGAGGGCCACCCAGGGAAAATAAAGATACCTGTCATTTATTTGTTGCTCTAGAGCAGAGGTCCCTACTCTTGTTGGGTCTCTGCGCATTTTTTGAATTTCGTGAATGGTGAGTGGTCGCCACCACAAAATAGTGGCCACCGAAGGAAACTTTAAAATGGTTGCCAAGGAATAGCGGAACCAGTCCCAAAATGTTGGGAGACTGCAAGCCACTCATTCTCCTGCAACAGAGGAAACTGTTCTGAACTAAGGTTATGCCTCCAGGCAGGGGTCAAATATGGGGGACTTATGGGGTCAAAACACCTGGGCTGAGGTCATTTAGCCGGGGGGGGGGGTAAAAAATCACCCCCCACTCCTCCTCCTTCCCCTTGGGTCCATAAACTGACTTCAAGGCCTGGTGCAAAAAAAGTTGGTTGTGGTGGGGGAGGGAGGCCACCCATATGGGGGAGGGGGCAATGCTTTACATTGTTGGAAATGTTTTGTGTAACCTTATAACATAGGTGTCAAACTCGTGGCCTTCCAGATGTTCATGAACTACAATCCCCATCAGCACTTGCCAGTATAGCCAATGCTCATGTTGGGAGGGACTGATGGGAATTGTAGTTCATGAACATCTGGAGGGCCGCGAGTTTGACACCCCTACCTTATAACAAGCTGATAAAGATGATGGTTTTCCAAAGGACAACTGTAAACTGAGGAGGGATTTGCATCAGTCCTTTTTAAAACTGCCCATGCATGAAAACACTGCTGATCCAAACAAATCAGTAGCCATTAATATCTTTAAGGACTACTTAGATGAACACTCTGTGGTCGGATTTAAAAAAAAACACCACAGCAATTATTTATGACCCAGATATATATAATTTGTCGTTGTCTATCAATTGTCTATTTAGCTGAATAGAGCAGAGGCACAGCAAGAGGTAGGATTCAATACGGTTGGGTGAGAATGCTCATGTGCAAAAAAGCCAACTATGTTGCATTTCTCCATGAAGCAACTTGCCAAATTGTCACCCATGCAATGTCCATCCAATAAAAAAAAATCAGCTCCTTGTTCTCTACTGGTGAACAGGATAGATGTGAGCTGAACTGAACCAGCGGGTATTTGAATAGTGCTCCCAACTCTTGGTTGGGAAATATCTAGAGATTTGGGGGCTGGGGCCAGAGGAGAGCAGGGTTTGGGTAGTTGAAAGATTTCAATGGGGCATAATGCTTTATAAGTCCACTTTCCAAAACAGCCATTTTCTCCAGGTGAACTGGTCTCTGTTGCCTTGGCAACCCTGTATTTGAGCATATCATAAACCGGGCACTAAGGAAGATGCTGTCCTAGCAAGGGTAAAGATGCTTTGCTGTCAAAAATAGAGCATAAGGGGGTTAGTCCCCCTATAATCTGAGAATGTCCCCCCCCCCCCGAGGCTTACAATTTAGAAACATAAGACACAAGAGAATTGCTAGATTTGTTGCAATTCTACTGTGCCTTATCCAGTGCCTTATCCTTACTGCCATCCAGTGCCTTAGAGACCAACACGTTTTTCAGATCAGGGTATGAGCTTTTCAGAGTCAAAGCTTCCTTCATTAGATAAGAGAACTGGTGGTGCTTATTTGCCCAGGATGATAGCAATGGCACAGACAGACTCAGGACCTCGAACACACATCCAACTCTGGGAATGGCAGGTGCCTTTTGTGTTCCCTTATGCAGATGCCTACATGGTCTGGCCAATCAAGTTGACCTTGTCCTTAGAATCTGGGTTTTATTGAAGTAAATAATGTCACAGGAGAGAGGAAAGAACCTAGAAGGACTGGCCATTATTTAATGCATAAGTCTCTGTTTCATTCCACAGGTCCAGGCCGTTTCCATTACTTATCAAAGTTAGCAACTGCTCTGTGAGAGGCCCAAGACACTTAAGATTTCCCATTCCAGACTGTTTCAGCAAACCTCAGATAAAGAAAACCAGATTCCTTCTTGCAAGTGAGAGTACCACATCCCGGATATGCAAAAAGGTTTGCATTATCCAGCATAAAGTGCCCTATCCAACTCCATCAAGGAGTTCCTTTGCTTTGCTTCATAGTTCAAACAGACGTTATAAAGAGCAGCTGCTGATTCAGGTAGTGCCATCTGGAGCAGGAGGTTTCTGCGGTTTGTGCCATTGTATCCCGGGAGTTTACCTGCTGTTTTCAGAAGTTATGTGCAGATGATAAAGCCTGTGAACTTGGTGCACATCTGGTTCAGTCAAATGTATTCAGTTTGCTTGTTGCCTGGTGCTCAGATCTGTTCGCCACCCCAAAGTGATCCAAGGATGTGAAGTTGGCACAGCGGACCTCCTGGGAGACAGCGTTGGTTTGTAGCTGTTATCACCCCCAAGATCCAGTTAAATGTGGGTTGCAAAGGAATGTCCATGTAGCCCACCTTGGAACAACATGAGAGAGCCTGTGGGGTACTGTGGTTAAGAGCAAATGGACTCTAATCTGTAGAACCGGGTTTGATTCCCCACTCCTCCACATGAGCAGCAGATTCTAATCTGGTGAACTGGATTTGTTTCCCTGTTCCCACATATGAAGCCTGCTGATTGACCTTGGGGTAGTCCAGAGGCGTAGCTCCAAGGGGAAGGGGGGCGCGACACACTGGGTGCGTGGGGGCATGGCGAGGGAGTTCCGGGGCAGAGGACACACCAGTGCACCAGGCGTTTTCCCCCTTGCTACACCTCTGGGCTAGTCACAGCTCTCTCAGAATTCTCTCAGCCCAACCTACCTCACAAGGTGACTGTTGTGGGGAGAGGAAGGGACAGAAGTTTGCAAGCCCGTTTGAGTCTCCTTGAAGGAGATAAAGGAAAGTATAAATCTAATACTCTTCTTCTTAAGAAGGCACACACTCTCTCACTACTGATGACACTACACTTCTTAAGCCTCACTCCCCACATACCAGATCCAAATCCCCCATGCACTTGAGTATTGAAGTTTCAGCAGGAAATTCCCAGCATGTGTCTGTGGCAGGACAGAGGCCACACCCATTAACCTAGAACAGTGGTGGCGAACCTTTGGCACTCCAGATGTTATGGACTGCAATTCCCATCAGCCCCTGCCAGCATGGCCAATTGGCAGGGGCTGATGGGAATTGTAGTCCATAACATCCGGAATGCCAAAGGTTCGCCACCACTGACTTATGGCCATGCTGGCAGGGGCTGATGGGAATTGTAGTCCATAACATCTGGAATGCCAAAGGTTCGCCACCACGGACCTAGAAACATTTAGGCTCATTCCGCACATGCAAAATAATGCACTCTCAAACTGCTTTCAGTGCTCTTTGAAGCTGTGCAGAATAGCAAAATCCACTTGCAAGCAGTTGTGAAAGTGGTTTGAAAACGCATTATTTTGCATGTACGGAAGGGGCCATAGTTAGGCCCTCAGCCAAACATTTAGTTCTCACATGTGACACATAGATAGGATCTGCACATCACTGGATATTGTGCTATTGTAATCATTTGCCTCCTGGATTTTGAAAATCTAAAAGACGAATGACTACAGTAGGAGAGTACACACCACAGCTCCTTTGTGTCTATGTGGTCACTGTTTATGTAGGACAGGAAGCAGAAGAGGGCTGGTTTTTAATGCTAACATACTTACTAGCCAATATAGATTCTATGTTTTAATGATAGGTGTGGAACACTCAAAAGCTGACCTGCAATGCTTGAAAATTATCTGGTAAGGGGGAAAGCGACATTACATCAAAAAAAGGACGGTTGGACATTTACGGACTGGATTTCTGAAAGATTTTGCTTACAGAAATTTCGCTCTCATGGATACAAACTCATTCAGATCTAACACTCTGAAGAATTATCGGACAGGCAGAAAGACAGATAAACAGACAGACGGATGTGTGTGTATAAGTGCTGTCAAGTCATAGCTCTTCTGCTGGAGAGTCTTTTTTCCCTCAGAAGGAAAATGCCCGCCTCCCTTTGTCTCGTGAGTGCTGTCTTCAGGATAAACTCTGAATGACCACTTAAAAACCTCTCTTTCCCAGGTTCCAGGCCTCTCAGCTCAGGCCTTGGCGGTTGCAAATCTAAGTGGATCCATTTAAGATGATCGGCGGAAACAAGCTGACAGGGAGCTGATTAGAAAGTTCTCGGAGACTCCTGGGCCAAGTAGGAAAAGGGGGCATTACTTTCTTTATGTGCTGACTGACCAGAGCTTGGGAGCCCTGTTAAGACAGATCTGATATCCTGGGGGAGTTTGCATGCTTGCGCAGAGACACTAAATAGGGCAATGTGAAAAGCAAGACAACAAAGTCAAACAGCGGCCAGCCCTTTTGCCAGCCCTTTCCGTGGCTGTCACTTTCTGCTCTGAGGAGAATGTTTGAAGATAACAAGGAGAGAAGTAATGAAACAATATGGGAAAGGTTAGCGGAATTTGAAGAGACAGCTACAAGCTGTTCCTTTGACTGTCTTATCTGACAGCTTCCAGAAAATAACTCAGGCTGTTCTTTTTCCTCTTTCCCCCTTCTTGGAATTTTTTATAAATAGAAGTCAGGAGGAGAGAAAATATCGCTTGTGTTCAAATATCCGTCTTGCTTGACAAAGCAGGCCAAGTTTGTGACTCCTCATCACTCTGGGACAGATTTTTTTTAATGGCTTCGTATATTTGTACAGGTATTGTGCCAGTGAAGAATGATTCAAGTGAAGAAGAGATTCAAAAAAGGAATTATCACATGAATGAAGCAAAGGATATTTCAAAGAGATCACAATCCCTTGATGAGTCAAACTGGATTTTGTTCACACTCCATTTACAAATGTGGTACATCTGCCTTTCCTGTTACTTCTATGTCATATTCATGACTTTTGAGACGTATGAGGGAATCACATTGATGAGACTAGACTATTATAATGCACTCTACATGAATCTGCCCTTGAATACAGGTCAGAAAGTCTACTTGCCACAGCTTAGTAAATATCGGGAGCTAGGCAAAGTATTCATCTTACTCCCATTCTGCAGTCCTTCTGCACCTGAGCACAGCTTTCTGAAGATGCCACCCTGCAGATGGATATGATCAACACTAACCTATACATGTGTATTCCCTGTTGCAGCCTCCACCTTGTAGAATGGCCTGCCTGAGGCTGACAGGATTTATCCAACACTTCCGTCATCCTGCAAACTACATAAAACAGAGTTTTATGTCAGGAGGCATTCTTACAAAGATGATAGGGCTATAGTATAACAATGGTTCAGGAAGGTGCTTTTATAAGGGAACAGAACTGTACTCTAAACCACGGGCAGCCCCATACAAACTGGAGTCAGCGGGCCACGGTACCAATGAGGCCCAAATGAGACCACAGTTCCAATGAGGCCCAATGAGACCAGGCCCCTCTGGTCCGCACAACTTTCATATTGTTGCTTATCATCTGTGACACCATTATCTTCTTAAAATATGCAACTACAATAAAACAAAAACAAGATTTCTGGTAGATTGAATAATTCACATAACAGTATATTAAGCAACTCAGTTCCCCCACCCCCCATTTTTAAAAGACCCACCCAAGGAACTGTTTCAGTCAGATTTCACTCTTCTGCATCTCAAGTACAATAACTGTGTGTTTGTGTGTATGTATGAGCATTTCTGTTGTGTATACCAAATATATACAGTACCCAGAAACTGTTCAGACTGGGTCCCCAGCATTTGGTATAGAATTAACTTTCCTGGGTCATTTTCTTGCTTGAAACTGCCAACCAGACTGCTATTAACATTTGTAGATTTAAAAAAAGACAAGCATTCTGTTTTTGCTTGTCTTTTCTTCACCAGATTCAATCCATGGAGTTTAGTTTTAATCAGATAAATGGCATTTTTGGGGGGGGGGGGCAGACAACAATTAGACTCCATCTTTTTCCAGCATTGTAACCTGGATCTGACCCCATGGCAGTTATCTTTGGGGTAGAAAAACAGCTATGGGGAGATCCAGTCACAAATTTCCATCATAACCTGTTATCTGACCTTCAGATACTTGTAAATCCCATCCTACTAGTTAAAGAGTTCTCTGCATTGCTGTTTTGTGTATTGGAAGAACATTGTAAAACTTCTGACACACTCATAAAGACTTTCATTGGCTTGCCGGGATTCAGGAACCATCAGAGATGGAGAGGGAGGGGGGGTGGCAGATACAAAGGACATATCAACCTATGTGAAATGTTTACACTTTTAGCCCAAGGCAAATAAAGCAACGAATCCCATTAAAAAGCTGAAAGAATGCCAGTGTTGCTGATTCACATCCGGCAGCCATCTCAGATAATAAGCAATTGTGTATTTGTTGTTGAAGTCCCTGATTAATGGCCGTGACTTGAGCAGAGCCCATCTCATGGCCCCCTCACAATCCTCGTACTTGTTTGTATCAGCCTGAACTTGCACGCCTGGCCTAATGAAAAAGAATTCTGTCCTACCCCCAAATTATATATACATAAAGATGTTTGGGCCTCATCAACTCATTCATTGTCTCAGAACGGCTAGGATACTTTCACACGACCTAGGCATATTACATTTACTTCAGGTATAGTCTGAGGACCTAGGTTATGGGATATTATTAATTTTTTTTAATCTCCTCCTGGAAGTTGGTGTACTTGGTGTCCTCTTCCTCTGCAATTTTACTCTCAGATAAGGTGACCAGATTATCACCTTTGTAAACCGGGACCCGGGCGGGTGGGCGCCTGCACGCGCGTGCACAGGCGCATGTAGCTGCAGGAGCGCACTGCCTTCTGGGGTGCTCCCGTTTCCCGCCCTGTGACAGGGCGGGAAACGGGAGCGCCCCAGAAGGCAGTGCGCTCCTGTGGCCGCGTGCGCGGGAGGTTGCCGCACTGCCTTCTGGGGCGCTCCCGGTTTCAGGCGGGAAAACGGGGAGCACCCCAGAAGGCAGTGCGCTCCTGCGGCCGCGTGCACAGGAGGCTGCAGTCTGGTCACCATACTCTCAGAACAATCTTTTGAAGTAGGTGCGGTTGTGAGCCCTTGCTAGCACGCTGGCAGGAGAATGTGGGGGCAGGGATAAACTCTTTAGCGTCACTCTGGCATGCGACAACATCACTTCCAGCACAACATTCCCTGAGCAATGACATCACTTCTGGCACCATTGTGCCAGAGGTGCCACTCTAGCATTCACCCAAAATTCTCCACTGGCTCCCGATTTAGTTCCAGGTTCAAATCAAAGTGCTGGTATAAACCTTTAAACTCCTAAACTCAGTAGGGCCCGCATACCTTAAGGACCACTATCTCCCATATTTTTATCTATTTTTTTCCCGATTTATATCCCACCCTCTCCAACAGGGCTCAGGGCGGTGAACAATAAAACAGTCATAAAAACAGTTCAGATACATACAAACCAATAAAAACAAGGTCCCCACCATGCCACAGAAGGTCAATAAGAGTAGCAATCTAGTCAAACCGGCTGGCCAGATGGAAATGCCTGCCGAAAAAGCTTACAGGCCCTGAGAAAACAATTTAGGTCCCACAGGGCCCTGATCTCACTCGGGAGCTTATTCCACCAGGTAGGAGCCAGGCAGTGGTGGGATTCAGCCGGTTCGCACCACTTCGGCAGAACCGGTTATTAAAATGGTGCTTGTAAACAACCAGTTGTTAAATTATTTGAATCACACCACGGGAACCGGTTGTTAAATCACTTGAATCCCACTACTGGGGCCAGGGCCATAAAAGCCCTGACCTTCATGGTGGCCAGCCAGATATCCTGTGGGCCAGGGACCTTCAACAGGGCAATATGGAGAGACACGGTCCCTCAGGTATGCAGGTCCAAGACCACTCACAGCCTTAAAGGTTAATACCAGCACCTTGAATATGATCCGGTACTTGATCGGCAGCCAGTGGAGTTGGTATAGGACCGGCATAATCCGGTCCCTACTTGATGCTCCAGTGAGGAGCCTGGCTGCAGCATGTTGAACCCACCTGTCTTCAAGAGACCAAAGAAAGGGCCTTCTTGGTCTTGCTACCAAAACTTTTTGAACTCCGCCCCCACCCCCAAGGGGGATTTGTCTGTCTTGCTCTGTCATTGTCTTCTACCAGTGGGTGAAAACTTTTTTGTTTTGTTTGATGGACTCCAGGAAACTCTTATTGATCCCCCCTCCTTCATTGTGAGTTTGTTTATATATGTAAATGTTGTGATATGATGACACTCCAAGGGTAAGTACCTTTTTACCTAATTGGACTTCAGAATGGGTAAGGTATACCCAGACTATGCCGAAAGCTAGACTCTGTTATGGGACTTTTTACATCTATCAGTCAAAATTTGAGCACTTCTCACTTAAGTGCCCTTCACTTTGTTGAACTGCATTCATACAATCTAAACCCATCCGCACCACATATGGAAACGAGCAGATTAAAGTACGGCCTCTGAAGCAACCCTGTTCATGTTTAGAAGACTTTCACTCCTAGTTATATTATGTCTAAGAGGATTCCTAATACTTTCCATTATGTGAAATGATAGAAAATTACTTCCCTGAAGCTTCCGTGGCTGAAATCTAGGTATTATGATTACTTAACGCGCTTAAGAATCAGACAAAAAAAATAAGAGAACGCACTGATGTTACTACAAAGCATTTGCCCGGGCCCCCCCCCTTTTTCATTTTGCAGATTAGAGTGTACTAGTAAAGTATCCAGAATATTCTCAGTTTCCCACAGAGGCCTGATATGTTCCTAGGTTTAGCATCCTATAAAATTGCTGTAGCACATCTTTGATCTCAGGACACATTTCCTTTATAAAAAGAGGTTAACATAACTGAGGTCAAGTGGAATATGTCATGGATCTAGTAAAACAGTGGTCAGGTTTTGAGGGGCTGAGCCAAAAATTGTAGATATATTTCCTTTCATGTGTCATGAGATACTTTTTTTTTTAAAAAAAAAGTAAAAATACTTAAATGCATATTCAGTTTTACATTCCATCTGATTCAATTTGAGATGCCTTAAATGTTCTTTTCCAACAAATTCTACTGAACTTGAACCATGAATATAATACTTATTTAAGGCAGAAGGGAACCCTGTGATAAGTCAAGTCATAAACCATACAGTCTACCACTACGGCTGCCATTTGATTTATTTTATTTTTTTCCTAGTTCTGTTCCTGTATTTTTAAACAACAGAAATTTACAGGGTAAAACATTTCCTGGCAGGGAGAGAAGTAATGGGAAAAGCTTCAACTGTTACATTTTCTCTGATACGCGGTTGTTAGTACATGGGAAGTGGAATAATCCTGTCTAAAATCAATTCTACAGTGGTGCAGTTCTATACAAACCAGTTGAGGCTATTCTGGAATACACTGCATGTAGCTTTTCTATGAGATTTCAACCCATGTCCAAGGGATTGGAGTAATTGCCGATAACCACACCACTTGACTCATCACTTTGTGGGTTTTTCTGTCCATAGGGGTAGCCTCCTCCAATCATGACTTCACCTCCCTCCCACTGCTTACGGACACCATTAGAGAGAGGTTTGCCTCTAATCCCACCCTCTTTTTAGGTGAACTGGTTTGCCCTGTGGATTCATAGCATTATATCCCTACTATTTTGTTGCCACAATGTTATGAAAGTCATATTCCTGACCTGAATAGCTCAGGCTAGCCTGATTTTGACAAACCTCAGAAGCTAAGCACGGTTGAACCTGGCAAGTATTAGGATTGGAGACCTTCAAGGAATGCCATGTCAGGCAATGGTAAACCACCTAACTTCTCTTGCCTTCAAAATCCCTCCAAGAGGTCTCCATAAGTCAAATGTGACTTGATGGCAAAAAAATATATTAAAGCCATAAATCCATCTACTTAGCATCCTGTCAATAGCCTTATTGAGGTCTTACAAACTGAGGGTCGTGGCTTCCTTTATAGAGTCAATCCATCTCATGTTGGATCTTCCTCTTTGCCTACTGCCTTCGATTTTTCCTAGCTTTATTGTCCTTTCCAGTGACTCTTGTCTTCTCATAATGTGACCAAAGTATGATAGCTTCAGTTTAGCCATTTTAGCTTCACCTGCACTTCAGAAAACCATGCTTCAACTACACTGTTTCCAAAAGCATCAGCTCTTGGGTTGCCAGCTCCAGGTTGGAAAATAGCTGGAGAGTTTGGGATGGAGCCTGAGGAGGGTGGAGTTTAGGGACATTTTGGAGGACATTGATAGATAGGGTCACCATGAGTTGGAAGTGGCTTGATGGCACTTAATACACACACACACACACATTCCCATCTGCCCTTCCCCTGTGCCTTATTTTAAAATTGGTAGTGGGCATAATATTATAACACCTGCTACTAACATTTATTTTTAAGCCAGCAAAAAGTCCTACAGGAGCAATAGGGGTGGGGGAAGCTCAAAGGGATAGGGAGGGAAAGCTGTAGTAGTAATAGGTTTATTGTCTTGGCCATAGGCCTTCACAATCTCCTCATAAACAGCATCATAAAATAAAAAAAACATATACACAAAACACCCTCCTGTGCACTGACATAACTAAAATAGACTAAATTAATACTAATATAATCTCCCTATCAAATAATACAGCAGAACATCATTGCACTACACTTAACCTGATTCTTCTTGCAGCATGAGCAAGAAGTTCTACTCGATTGGTAATGTATGGATCATCATCTGATTGTAGCTGTAGAATCGCCTGATATGGCTGCTTCAGAGTGCGGCAATCGACCCTGCAATTCACAGTGGCGCAGAGTCCACGGGGTCTCGTCCCCATAAGGAAACGGTCTCATGTGGATTCCGCACAGCATATTTATACCAAGTTGCAATTGTTATAAATGAATTCATTTTCCATTTATCAAAAGGGAAAACGAGTTCATTTACAATGATTGCAATTCATCATAAATATGCTGTGTGGAATGAGCCTCAGTCAAGCATTTCAGTAGCTTTTTTTTTTTAGGGGATGAGAAACACTAACTTCTACCTAGGCCACTGACAACAGGAAAGTGTTGGCTCTTTCCACCAAGAAAGCTCTTTATGGGAAAAGTTTCTTTGATTTATTCCATGTGAACTTGCAAAATTCATTCTTGATACTATCTTTCACAGTAACACACACACACACACAGAATCCAGAGTGCACACAGCTGGATGCGTTCCAACAGCGGCACTAAATAACTTATGAAAATGATTCGTTATGTTTTCGCTGGAACTAAAACTAAATCTGGAGGTGAAAAGACAATCAACAAAGCCACAATGTTGAGACTTCTGAAATGGAAAACAGCTGTCTCCAGAGGAAGCATGGGCTGCGAGATAGTCAACAGAAGCGACTACTCCAGCTCAATTTCTCAAACAAAAACTGTAAAGGCATTGAACCTCAGAGAGTTATGCATCTAGCAAAGTTGGCTAGGGGCAATTCATGGGGAAAAAAACCATCTTTCCAGTTGAAGTGGTTGAGCCAGGCCAAGGAAAAGGATGTGTGTTGCTGTAGTAACCCCTCTCCAAATTCTCATTCAGGCTAAAGGGTTTGGGGGATAGCCAAGACGCATGAATAATGAAAGAGGATTTGCATGTGCTCATAAAGCACCAAGGTCGCATTTTATTGCTAGTGTAAAGAGTTTGGGATTTGCATATGGATGTACTCTGTAGTCTTGGCCAGAAGAGGCATGCTTAGAGGAACCAGAACATGTGACAAAAGGAAGGACCACGTTTCTTAACTGCTGCAGCTGCTTCCTCAGATAGACCCTGAGTGTCAAGAAATGTTTTTATTCAATGAACCATTGGAGGTGGAAAGGGCAAGCTTCCCACTAGCTGGAGGAAGGGGCAGATGGGCCTCAGTGTGAACAAGCAGTGTAGTGTTTTAGGTGCTGGCTATAAGGCTCGTTCCGCACATGCAGAATAATGCACTTTCAAACTGCTTTCAGTGCTCTTTGAAGCTGTGCAGAATAGCAAAATCCACTTGCAAACAGTTGTGAAAGTGGTTTGAAAATGCATTATTTTGTGTGTGCGGAAGGGGCCTATGATAGAGAAAGAGAAAAGCAGGCAGAGCTAGCTTAAACACCTGGTAGATTCAGAATCCTCCCCTTCTTTGGGGATGGGTTGTAGGGAGGAAGATCTGCTGTCCTGAAGGGGAGCCTCCGTGCCTCCATCTGTTTTCTATCCATCTCCAAACTGAGAAATATCTAGAAATTTGGGAGGTGGATTCTGAGGAGGGCAGGAGGGACTTCATTGGGGTATAATACCATCCATGAAGACCACCTTCCAAAGTGGCCATTTTCTCCAGGTGAACTGATCTCTATCACCTGGAGATCAATTGTAATAGGAGGCGATCTCTAGCTACCACCTGTGAATAACCTATAAAATGTAATTATCTGTGGACAGACAATACAGATAGCTTCCACCCTGAAAGACTTTTTGAATGTCTTCCACAGGTCTTCAGGTTGCCCACAACTTGGAGAAACAGTGTGGTGCCCCTTAATAGAACTTAATGGGATGTTGTTTACTTTTGTACCATGAAAAGTTTTGTCTGCCCATTTCCACACATTAAGGCTGTATTAAAAGGGCAGGCCAGCAGGGCATTTTTTCTTCTCTAGG
The DNA here is from genome assembly GCF_021028975.2 of Sphaerodactylus townsendi. NCBI lineage: Eukaryota > Metazoa > Chordata > Lepidosauria > Squamata > Sphaerodactylidae > Sphaerodactylus > Sphaerodactylus townsendi. The sequence goes on along the minus strand of NC_059435.1, from coordinate 59,201,375 downwards.
TTGTTGGCAAAGCTAGGTACAAGCAACATGGATAGTCGGAATGTGTACATGCCCTTTGCCACAGCCTTAAACTATTTGAACTAAATGGCTGCCTCCCAAGGGACTATGGGCATTATAGTTCTGTGAGGAAGGATATGTACTCATTACAAGTGTCCCAGGCCAGTACTCAACTAGGGCCTGCCCTGGCCATGAGCAGTGCTAGTCCAAGAGACAACAGGTGTACTATTATCTCTCACATTGCAGGTGGCTGGAAGCAGGCATAGGAATTAACAGGGCTACCAGGAGAAGTAATAAGGTTGCCATCTGGATGGGAGGTGGGGGGGAAGGACACCTTGTCCCTTTCATGGTTGGAAATGGAAACTTGAAGCTTTACAAGATGTGAAGTTTACTATCACTTCCCCAGATAATTTCTTGTGGTTCAAACTATTAAAGAGACAGCTAGAGGGATCAGTTTAAAAGCTGGTGATCCTGAGGGCCAAACTAGAAGCGACTACGTCTGCTGGTTGAACCCGTGGACTCACCACCATTTTAAAGAGATTTAAATGCCACCTGGGCCCAATCCTGATCAAGTCCTCAGTGGGGTAGGCTGAGGAACTCTTGGTCCCCTCATATGTGTGCCTTTTCAGAAACAGCAGTGGGGGTGAAGGTGTGGCCGTTTCAGCACTTGAGAAGGTGCTGGTTGATCAAGAGTGTTTCACCCCACCACGGTGAGGGCCCAATCAGGATGCAGTCGCATCTAGTCTGGCCCTAAAAGGGAGGCGTCTTTTCTCTTTCTTCCTGTTTCCTCTTCCCTCAGAAGACTTGAGCTTTGTGATCCTACCTGTGACCCTCAGTTGAGACCTCTTGTCCTAAGTTATAGACCCAGCTGTATCAGCCAATTCTAGAAGAGCAGCATTTAAAAAAAAGCTAAACGAGGAGATAATCTGTGAATAAAGTTGATTTTTGGAGAAACAATTTCTCTTTCCTATGAGTTTTTTTAGAACGTAGTCAAATAAGATGTATTTGTTTTGTTATGCTGAAAGACTGCGGAAACCATAGGAAGGGAGGAAAATGCAGGAAGATTATATGGTGTACCGAGGCTAAGAGGCATTTAGGACGAACATTAAAAGGAAAAACTGAATACAGTCCTAGAATGTTTAAATTACTCTTGGCCAAAATGTCTGGCTTACCACTAAAATAGTATAATTATAAAGCTTGTGTGGAATAGACCATGGATCTTGTTACCCGTTGCATACTAGCAATAGCAGCAAAGCATTCTTTCTCTTTCTGCCAGTAGCTGGGCTCTTGACAGAAACCTGGTGTCTCATGTATGATGTCACTTATGGGCAAAACTGTTTTTAATCAAGAAAATCTCTAACTGGTATGCAGTTGCCGTCTTTCTTCTCAAATGACAAGCGGAACTGAAGGGGGGGGGCAGCTTAAAATTTATTTTCAGATGTCACTTTAAATATCCCCTTATCATTGGTACATCTTGGAAGTTGCTTGGGTTTGTTTGTTTGTTTTTAACTCAAGCAACAGCATTCTCCTGGAAAGCTGAGTGGCAAGAACCCAGAAATGCTTTCTCTTGGAGCCGAGAAGTTAAGCAAATGGTGTTCTCCATCTATTGTTCTCTGTTCTTCTGTTTCAAATTGTAAAGTGCAGGTAACCGACAGGAGACCTACAACAAAGTCTTAGTAAATGCTTCGTATCTGCACAGCTGATGATGAACCGTATTGTTCAGATCCAGGGCTGTCCTGTTGTGTATAGCGACTCTTTCCTCTCTTTTTCTCTCAAGTCAGCCATTCATCAGACCACACTCAGACATCACACAGCAAACCTCTCTCTATCCGTGATGGGCACAAACGCCACTATTTCCCATGCCCCTCCCTCCCACCCTGGTGCAGAGAAGCAGGCGTCCTGGTTTGGGAAGGCTTTAATCAAACTCCAATTCATGGTGACGTCTCAATAGAGGTTCCTGGGCAAATTGGGATCTGCTCCCTCCCCACAAACCACGATTAATCAACAGTTTCGAATCCTGGCTTGTGGGGCGGAAGCAAACTGCAGGCAGCTGCAATTGGACGTCAGGGCAAATTGGATTTTGAATCAAGGTTTTCCAAACCAAAAAGGTTTGAATCGCGTTGCCCATATGGAAGGGAAAAGACAGAAAATCTCACGACCGTTCCAACAAGCTGTGTTTGTCACAGAAAAAAAATTGGGTTTCTTAAAAAGTCTGAACAAAGCCGTAGACTGGTTATTTCGTAGCCCGTTCATAGAATGCCCACATAACCATGCCTACTTGTCAGGGATTGAAAGCAGCTTCCTCAGGCTGGAAAAATATCAAAATTGTGTTGAGTTGCTTAGAGAAATGGGAAATAGCAGTGGTGGTGCCGAAACAGCCTTACACTGTAAGAGTCAGTGTCAGACTAGGATCTGAGAGACCTGCATTAAAATCCCCACTCCCTAGGAAACTTTCTCGCAGCATCCTTAGACCAGTCATTTTCTCTCAGTCTAACTTCACAGGGTTGTTGTGAAAATACAAAAAAGCAGCACAATTTAAGCTGCCTAGAGCTCCTTGGGAAGAGGGCAGGATTTAAATGGTGTTTGCATTAAGTGCCATTAAGCCACTTCTGACTTATGGTAACCCTGTGAATTAGTGTCCTCCAACCTAGACTAAGTTGAAAGGAATGGAGTTTTTTGCAACTGTATAAACATGAATTGTCGAAGGCTTTCACGGCCAAATTCAACTGGTTGGGGTGGGTTTTCCGGGCTGTGTGGCCGTGGTCTGGTAGATCTTGTTTCTAATGTTTCACCTGCATCTGTGACTGGCATCTTCAGAGGTGTATCACAAAGAAAAGGATAATATTGATGCACAACTACCTGGGAGAAAGCCAGAGGCGTAGCAAGGGGGGAATGCGCCCAGTGCACTGGTGCGTCCTCCGCCCCCCGTCCCGCCCCGGAATGTCCCTGCCACGCCCCCAGAACACCCCCGGAACACCCTCGCCACACTTCCACAGGGGCACGCGCCAGGTGCGTCGTCCCCCCGCCCCCTTGAAGCTATGCCTCTGGAGGAAGCAGAATTCTTTTACAAGGAGCTGTATGAAAGCAGCATTTCTTGTATGTAATCTGGAAAAACAACCAGTTCTTCGTTATGATATTCTTTGGACTCATTCTTACGTTACAAGAGTGTTCTGGTTAGCGCTCTTCATGGCCACATCTTACATTATTTCAGTAACGTGAGAATGTAGAAATTATTTGGGAGGGGCACAGACATGTGGGGGAAACAATGCTGCTCCCTCCCTCCCAAGCATGGCCTCTGCTAGCATGATTCCTTGCCATATAATCCCATCCCTCCCATGTGGGCTCTTACATTCTTGGACTGGCATGAGGCGGAGTCACAGGAAACGGCATCCACAGTCGTTCCATTACATAAGAACTGGGGCCCAGTTAATCCAGGAGAGGGAAGGAATACTTAAACCCATACCAAAAACAAATATTTGTCTCTGCAAGTCCCAGACTTCTTAACATTTACGAAGTACAGTCTTTCCCACTTCACTTTTATTTTATACATAAATTAAGAGGGAAGCGAAAATATTTGGCCGGGTTCTGTTAAGAATGAAGTGCTTGGCATCTATCCTGTTCGCATACGTTGAAAAATAAATTGTATCAATTATGCCATTCTTTGGCCTTGTTATTCTTGACTCGCTCCGCAGTCTCTGATATATGAATCAGCGGGCCTAACAATGCATAGCTGTATTTGTTCACAAGGTCTGCTTTGGGTTTCTTTGGACGCTTTCTTTCCACTTCCTAATGGTTCACGCACAGAAGTAGATCTTTTGAAAAATGATCCAACATACACTGTATTTAATGAGTACATTTAAACATGCTTTCCCTACAAATCTTATCAGTTGATTACTTAACCTTTGGGGAATAGGTTAAATATTTTCTACAGTGTTTAAATAAATATGATACTTAGTTCTCAGCAGATAGAAAATATCTGGGTATTTTTTTCCCCATTTAAATGACTACATTGCATTTATTTATCTTTTCTGTTATGATCAAAGAAAAATCACTTAGTGGGAATGTTGCAAGATATATTAGGTACTGAATTCTTCAGCAGTTTAACTGATAGAGTTACATGCCTTCCAAAATCATGAGAAGTTATATTTTTAATAGTCTACAGTAGAAAACAAGCTACATAAAACTAGCTCAAACATCAACCCTTGTAGCGGTAGGTTGGCCCTATCAGCATGGAGTATTGGTAGGATACTAGGGCATGGTTTTCCATCATGGTGCTTATGATGTTTGCCATGATGTTTGCCAACACTTTTCCTGGTACCTGCCAAGTGTGGTGTGGAGGCAGGTGAGGCTTTTGCCCAGTAAGGGTTCTCATTAGCCATTGGTCTGATGGGCTGCATACATTTTTTTAAAAATTCAGGACAGCACACATAGTTCTCCTGCTAATTCCGTCTTCACAACCACCCTTTGAGATAGGTCAGGCTTATTGAGATCGGTTGGCCATGAGTCACCCAATGAGTTTAATGGCAGAGTGGGGATTTGAACCTGGTTCTCCCAAGACCTAGTCAAACATTCTAGCCTTGACATCACACTGGAGAAACATCCCTGCCTGTATGTAACCTGTGAAGCCAGTGAAATTTCCAAGCACTCTATTATACCCTGTAACCCTGTTACAGAAGTCACCCAACAAGGCAAGCCATGACATCTTTTTATCTTCTGCAGCCCCATCCTCAAACCTAGATTGCTTTCAGTCTGCACAGCTGTGCCTTGGGCAACGGCTGGTTCCTGCAGCCTGCTTGTCTTTTCAGCCCTGAAAGAGATTATGTGACCTTTATCTTAGCAACCTCCTTTCCCCTAGAAGATCCGAGCCTCCTGCACTCCAAGGACAGAAACAGGCATTTGCTGTTTTGTTTGTTTTTTTCATTTCCTGGAGGCAACATTCGCCCTGCTTCCCCACCCTTGACGCAGGATTGAAGTCTCCTCCGTGGTAACAAGATGGGGAGTTTTCATGCCAACGGCTACCCACTGATCTTGGAGAACAAATCGGTATTTGTTACGAAGATTAAACAAGTGTTGCCGTTCAGCGGCACGCAAGCCATGGGACATGAAGTTTATGCACGCTGCCCTCCCGCTGACATTTGCCTGTCCTTGAATAGTCAAGAGTTTTAATAAAAGTGGCATTCTTGTCTTCTCCTGAACTGGGCTGACGGAGCAAAGCCGACTCTCTCGTTCTCTCTCCCTGAAGCCACACGCTGTTCGGGTTCCCTAGACCTGAGTTCTACAGTGTCTTGCCCATAATCCACACAACAAAGAAATGTGCAGAGGGCAACATGTTTAGAGCACATAGGCCGTTCTGCCTGCCCATGTGTGTGTTCAGGGCACAGACCGTACATGCATAGAACTTGTGTGTGTGTGTGTGTTGGCTACAATCTCATTATCAGGGCCTCTGGGAAAGCAGTCATTAATTCCAAGCAAAAGTGCACAAGACTGCAGTATTCATAAAACTTTAGGGATTGGAGCCTACCAACTCTTCCAGTTGATTTCTTCTCATTCTAGCTTAGCCAGCCAGGCTGCTCGCTCCAGCAGGAACAGAACTGGAAGGGCAGAGTGATGTTTTATTATGTCATGATGCCACTTTTGGTTGTACCAGGAAGGGATGTCACGACCCTCTGCAAATTTCCCAGACTCCATGGTGGTAATCATAGATACTTGGGGGATTCCTAGAACATCATAACATCAAACAGTGGCTGATTCCGCATGGGTCAAAAACAGCGGTGTGAAAACAGTGTGAAAACAGTATAAACCCTTTTACACCGTTTTCACACTGTTGTTTTTGGCCCATGCAGAATCAGCCAGTGTTGCTCCCCCACCCCCCATTTATGCTCCTGCTGGACTTGACTGAAGAGTGACAGTGAGGGGCAGGAGCAGGCAACTGCCCACAATAGAAAGCTGCTTTCATACCATTACCAGACTTTTGTCCATGTGGATCCCACAGTGGATCTCCAGACGACAGAGGTCAGTTCCTCTGGAGAAAATGGTTGTTTTGCAGGATGGCGTCTATGGCATTATACCCTGCTGAGGTTGCTTCCCTCCCCAAACCTCACTCTCCGAAGGCTCCATCCCAAAATGTCCAGGAATTTCCCAACCTTTAGGAGGATTGGTTTCTGAAGCTGGGAGATCTGTTGTGATCCCAGGACAGCTCCTGCTGCCATTGCTGCTGTGTGTATGAGAGAGGCAGGTGGTTGGCTGGGAGGGTGATGGAGGGCAGGAAGAGAGGGAAGGGACAGGCGTGGGAGAGGGAGAGAGAAAGAAACGGGTGACAGGAGGGGGAAAGTGAAAGAAGCAAGGAAGCAAAGGTGGGAGGAATAAGTTTCTTGTGGATCCCCTAATTGTCTTTTCCTAATCCCCCAGAATGGTAACCTAGCAGACCACATACACAATAAAAATCTTCCCGCTCCCCCCCCCGAACAGAAAAAATAGCTGTTGTCATTTAAATGCATAGTGTGCCACTTATTTGCATTTTTAAGAGGCAAAAGTATAAATATTTCAAATGAGCAGATACATAGTCACGGCCCTCTAGCACTTGCTCACTCCATTTCCAATTGTGGCATCCTCTGGGCGCTCATTTTCACAGTATGCATGGAATGACGAAAATCCATACGAGTTTAAGAAGCAACTTTACACTGAAATCAGCCCATTGGTTCACCTATGCCCCCACCCAAGTGATGGCAGCAGCTCTCCCAGGTCTTGAACAGATGCCTTCCCCAGCAATGCGATCCAAGATGGTTTGAGCTGCATATGTTGGGGACCTAATCTAAGACCGCATGCCTATTCTACCATGGTTTTCCCCTCCAAGGATCACTCACCACCAGTTCAGTTGGTCTCTGGGCCACAAGAAGGAGCAAAGTTACACGAGAAGGCAGCCTGGGGCATCTTTGTTTGAATAAAGGCGGCTTCTGATGCTTTAGAATATAATGCTTAGATGAAGAAAAGGAACTCAGTTGGGGGGAGGGGAGGGTAAAATATGATTAAATCTCATAATACAGTACCAGTCTTAAATGTCTGCTTGCCAGTTTTAAGGCTATTGAAGGTTTTTGTTCCCACGACTGCCCTGTGAAAAAGCAAACTGTATTCACCCTCATTTTGCAGATGAAAATCTGACCCACAAAAAAAAATTAGTTAACATTTCCAAAGTTGCAGAGATAAAATCTCTGGGAACTGCCAGGCTTATCTGTGGGTGGTTTGTGTGTTTTTTTTTAATTGTGGATGTGTGGATTAAACAGTGCACTGGCAGCATGTGCCAAAGGATTGTTTGGGGCACCTGTTGTTGGAGGTGTCTTTGCTTACAGCAATGCACCTACTGGTGCAGCCCCACCCCATAAACTACATAAGAGCTTTAAAAGAGCCTTGCTGGTTTAGACCAAAGGCCTGTCTAGTTAATCACCCTGTTTTCCCCAAGACCGATGAGATTACCCAGAAGACCCACAAGTTAGGGATCCCTCAGTGGTGGCGAACCTTTGGCACTCCAGATGTTGTGGACGACAATTCCCATCAGCCCCAGATGTTATGGACTACAATTCCTATCAGCAATTGGCCATGCTGGCAGGGGCTGATGGGAATTGTAGTCCATAACATCTGGAGTGCCAAAGGTTTGCCACCACAGCGTGGAACCTGGAGAACCCCCCCCCCCCGAATTACACCTCACCTCCAGACTAAAGAGAAAATGGATGCTTTGGAGAGTGGACCCTATGGCATTGAATCCCACTGACTGAGGTCCCTGTCCTCCCCATGCTCCAGCCCCAAATCTTCAGGAGTTTCCCAACCTGGATTTTGCAACTTTACCCCTCCATCCCCCACCAGTGGCTAGAGGGGAGGTGGCCACCCTACCACAAGTAGGAGCACGAAGGCCAAGTCCTCCCCCTGCTGTAGCTCCCCAGAAAGTGGTATTTAGAGCAACGTAGCCTCTGAAGATGGAGGCAGCATATCTTTCTACCTGTGTTAGCCACACAACCGCTTAATAATCTTAGGTCGATGCTTATGAGCCCCACAAGTTAATTACGAGTTGTATGGAGAAACGCTTCCTTTTTGTCTGCCTGAATCTTTGCTCATCAACCTCATTACATACCTCCCAAGTTCTATGTTTTGGGAGTGGAGAAGAAAAAGTTGCTCTGTCCATTTTTAATGCCTCATTTTATACACTTCCACCCTGCCTCCCTTTAGTCATCTTTTCTCTCAGCCTCATACAATCCCACACTCCTACCCAGTGGTGGGATCCAAAAATTTTAGTAACAGGTTCCCATGGTGGTGGGATTCAAAGTGTGGCGTAGCGCCAATGGGGCTGGGCGGGGCACGACGGGGGCGTAGCTGGGCATTCTGGGGGCGGGGCATTCCTGGGCGGGGCTGTGGCAAGGACTGGTCCTTGGGCGGGAAATGAATGCATGCAGGCGCAGGCTGCCACGCACACCGGTGCACCTCCTGCTAGACTGCTTCAAGTTCTGCGCGCTACTGCTGAGAGGAGGGGCGTAACTAAGGCAAAAATCACGTGGCAAAATCACCAATTAGTAACCCACTCTCGGCACACACAAATAATTAGTAACCTACTCTCGGGAACCTGTAAGAACCTGCTGGATCCCACCTCTGCTCCTACCTAAATGAACAGTTGTCCTCCATTTGCCCATGTGGGCCATAACTTCCCTGACCCAGGTGGCCACTGTTCAGTGACAGAGTGTCTGCTTTTCTTGTAGACGTTTCCAGGTTCAGTCTCTGGTATCTCCAGGTAAGGTGATCAAGTTCTGGGTGATATAAAAAAATCCTTGCTTGGGGAGGAGGGAAAGGGGCTGCCCATCAGATAGACAATACTAGCCTTGATAGATCAATAGTCTGAGTCAGCATTCTGTAGTTTCATGCATGTATCATCTTTTCAAACAGACTTGGACTATGACTTGTTGACTCACAACACCGGGAATCCCTTATATTAGATCTGACGCTGGTCCTCTCAGACCCTTTTCCCTTATAAAGTTCTTACCCCAACATGAAAGTCAATTTTCACACAATCCTAATAGCGTAACTGGAGTAATGTGGAGTAGGCCGAAGCCCTCTGTCCGCATCGCAATCTGTCCAGATGTGCCCAGTGGGTCTTCAGAGGTCATGTCATATCTTTAAAATTACCACAGTTGTGTTTCATTATGTAATGTTTTCTTTTCAGTTTGGAATAATGTCCAGGTGACAGATGAAAAGCCAGATATCCTTTGCTTGGAGGGAGGTTTAGCAAGGGAAGCGGCCCAGCCATCACACTGACAACATAATTCCCATTGCTGTGCCTCTCAGAGCTGTCATGCCACCTCCTCATAAACAAAGGTGAGCTCTGCTAATTCCTTCCTTTTTCTTTGACCCCCATGGGAAAGCAGGCCAGGGCTGTTATTGAGAAACAGAGAGGCAGTTTCTGAATGCATTGCCTAGAAGGACATTTTCCTGTCTTAGGCTCATTCCGCACATGCAGAATAATGCACTTTCAAACTGCTTTCAGTGCTCTTTGAAGCTGTGCAGAATAGCAAAATCCATTTGCAAACAGTTGTGAAAGTGGTTTGAAAACACATTATTTTGCATGTGCAGAAGGGGCCTTTATCTCAGTGTTCCCCATAGCAGTTCATAGCAGCACACAAGGCTATTTTCCCCTCCCCATACTCACACCCTGACAGGGAGACTTTTAGGACCAAAACACTATTCTGAGACAGGACAGGCTGAGAGAAAGAGAGCAACAGGGCCAAGGTCACCCAGAGAGCTTCCCGGCTGAGTAGTGACTTGAATCTGGGCACTCTCCAACACTTCCAGTGCCATTGTAAGCAGAGTTACACCAGTGGGCGTAGAATGGAATAACTCTCCTTAAGGCCACATTGCCCAACCATTATGCCACATTTTCAGGTTGTTAGGCCCTGGCCTGGACGGCCCAGGCTAAACTAATCTTGTCAGATCTCAAAAATTAAGCAGGGTCAGCTCTGGTTAGTACCTGGTAAGGAACTCCGAAGGAAAGCAGTGGAAAACCACCACTATTAGTCTCTTGCCTTAAAAACCCTACTGGTTTGCCATACATTTGCTGTGATTTGACAGCACTTTACACTATGGTGACCAGACGTCCCGCTTTTGGCAGGACAGTCCCGCCTTAAAACAATTTGTCCCGCGTCCCGCGGGTTTTTTGAACTGTCCAGGTTTTTGGAAGGCTGCCGCACTGCCTTCTGGGGCGCGCCCCAGAAGGCAGTGTGGCAGCCTCCTGCGCACGTGGCCGCAGGAGCGCACTGCCTTTTGGGGCGCTCCTGGTTTCCCTCTCTGTCACAGGGCGGGAAACCGGGCGCACCCCAGAAGGCAGTGCAGCAGCCTCCCGCGCACGCGGCCGCAGGAGCGCACTGCCTTTTGGGGCGCTCCTGGTTTCCCACTCTGTCACAGGGCGCGAAACTGGGAGTGCCCAGAAGGCAGTGCGGCAGCCTCCCGCGCACACGGCCGCAAGAGCACACTGTGACAGGGCGGGAAACGGGAGCGCCCCAGAAGGCAGTGTGCTCCTGCGGCTGTGCGCGCATGCACGCCCGGTCGCCCGGCCGCCCGGGTCTCGGCTTACAAAGGTGACAATCTGGTCTCCTTACTTTACACACACACACAACCCTGTTAGTGTGTAATAATTGAACGAAATTCAAGTCCAGTAACACCTTAAGATTCAGATTTTGTTCCACTATGCCAAAGAGGTTCTTTATCTTCTCTGGTCATATTCACAATTGATCTTCATGCACAGCAGACTCATGGGACAGCTTTTATTGAACTGTACAATTCAGTTTTAAGGTGTGAGGGGTCACATATTTGAATATTCTATTTAAAAAGACTCTCCTCCCCATGAACAGAAAAGCAGTACAACTCTGAATCACCAGACATAATGGGAAATACCCTGGCCCCCTGGGCACCTCCTCGACTGTCACCACATGGCTGTGTTCACTAGTAGCCCCTATGCTGCTTGAGAAAAATTAGATGTAAATTAGATGTAAAGCCAGCGTGGTGTAGTGGTTAAGAGCAGGTGCACTCTAATCTGAGGAACCGGGTTTGATTCCCCGCTCTGCCACTTGCGCTGTGGAGGCTTATCTGGGGAACCGAGATTAGCCCGTGCACTCCAACACACGCCAGCTGGGTGACCTTGGACTAGTCACAGTTCTTTGGAGCTCTCTCAGCCCCACCCACCTCACAGGGTGTTTGTTATGAGGGGGGAAGGGAAAGGAGATTGTGAGCCCCGTTGAGTCTCCTACAGGAGAGGAAGGGGGGATATAAATCCAAACTCCTTTTCCTCTTCTAAAGCAATGTATACGTAGCAATAATTCATTTGGGGATTGAAGCTCCTTTACATACTGCATCTGAAAATGCTTCCAGGAGGGCACGGGCTTTGTGAAGTTTTAAATCAATGAGCTGTTTGTCATGTCTAAAGGTAGAAAGGAAGGATTCTCCAGTGGAGATCATCAGACTCGGGCGCACCATCAGACATTGAGGCATGAGCCGAGCAGAGAGAAAAATCATGTGCCTCCAAGGCAACAGGTTCCTTTTGCAACAGGAAGGCTCTTTTGATCTCTAGGTGCTTCTTGTCTGAAGCATCTTCCAGATCAATTAGCTAATAGGTCTCTGCTACTAATCTTTCCAGCAGGGCATAAGTTGCACACTCTGCTTTTCCAGTCTTCTCTCATGCAGGTTCTTTTCTACCTTGGAACAGCAATTATTAAACCACTCCAGGGCCTTTCATAGTTAATGATTTCCCTTCTTTGCCCCGCGTGGCTTTCATGATATCTCAAAGCTCCTATTTCCCAGGGTTTCTAATCCCAAATGGTCAAAAAGTCAAGCGCTCTCCCTCCCCCCAATCCAAGCCAGTCCCAAAGTTACATATAACGATTTCTCCCCCAGTGGCGTTAAAACCAATGGTATCTCGTTGCTATTGGTTTGCTGGACATTTGTGGACACACCAAGCAGATTTTGGATGTGTGGGGATTCTCTATCACGGTGGTGGCGAACCTATGGCACCCATGCCAGAGGTGGCACTCAGAGCCCTCTCTGTGGGCATGCGCACACAGAGTTTGTCATGTGGGGGGGCAGAAAATTGCCCCCCACACACACACACACATCTAGGCTGGCCTGGGCCACTGGGAACAACATGCGTGCACCGTGGTGAACAGGTAGGACTCGGCTGGGAGGGCTGGTGCCTGTGCTTACTCCTTTACCTGAGAGTAAGCTCGGTTTCTGGCAATGGGGCTTGCTTCTGAGTAAACCCTCCTAGGGTCATGATTCACCCATTCAAAGCGTTGCACGGTTGCTTCAAAGCAAAGCCACCAACTACCACCAAGCTTACTCCTGGGTAACGCGCGCCTCTGAGCCAACCATTTTTTCTAAACTAAAACCTCAGTATTCAGGTTAAATTGCCGTGTTGGCACTTTGCGATAAATAAGTGAGTTTTGGGTTGCAGTTTAGGCACTCGGTCTTGAAAAGGTTCACCATCACTGCTCTATCAGAAAGTCAAAGGCAAGAAACCAAAAGAAGCACAGTGGAATGGTGATGTACAGAGGGGGCTACCAACTGCAGACTGGAAGTTCCTGGAGATTTGTGGGCAGCCCTTGGGACGGGTGAGGTTTGGGGAGGGGAGGGGACCCAGCACGGATGTGATTCCATGTAGTCCACCCTCTGAAGCAGCAATTTTCTTCAGGTGAACTGATCTCTGGGAGTCTGGAGATCACTTGTCATTGCAGAAGAACCACGTTGAGATTGCAAATCCTATGCACCACAGGTGTCAAACTCGCAGCCCTCCAGATGTTATGGACTACAGTTCCCATAATCCCCTGCCAGCATGATGCTCATCAGCAGGGGATGATAGGAACTGTAGTCCATAACATCTGGAGGGCTGCAAGTTTGACACCTATCCTGTACACACTCTTGTATTTATGAATTATAGATGTCCATTATAATTCTAATCCAGTACTGGGGAGGGGAGGGAAAAAGGTGATGCCAGCTTGGGGGGAGAGGAGGGAGAGACAGGGAAGCTGGCAAGAGCTGTCTTAATGAACCCACTCTTGTGAATTTCACCAGGTTCAACTGTCCATTGATAGACTTTAGCTGTAATTTTTTTAAATAAAAGAGCCCAGTGGGGTGGGAGACTTCCCCAACCTTTCTGATGTCCTGAAATAGTTGTCAGTAGAGTGGGAGGAACTTCTGTGCTGTGGGTAGGGAAAGGCAGGAAGGAGTGAAAAGACTCAGGAAAGTGTTGATGCATAGGGATCTACTTCACTTTCCCTGTGAAGGGAGAAAAAATGTTGCATCTACAGAGCTTTCAGAAACCATGGGGATTCACAGATCTGGGAGCAGGGTGAGTGCCAAAGAGGGGAAAACGTGTGCCTAACTGAGAATTAAAACTGAATGTACACTCAACATTAAAGGAGACCGCATGCGTGTAAATGGCCTTAGGGTGTTTTCAGACTGCCTCTTTAAACCAGTTTAGCTTCTGATGGAAAACAGTTCCTCCCCTCTCCATTTCAGACGCATTGAAGAGCCAGCAACATTGTCCTGTTTTTAATGAAGGGTTGAGCCAGGGAAGTTAAAACTACTTTCCTTCTGAGTTTTATGACTGGAGCTTCTGAATAGCAGCAGATTATTGTTTGAAATATCTATAGTGCCTCTGAAAGTGATGCATTTTAATTCTCCCCGCTATTTTTTCATGCCTATTTTTTTACCCTTGGTGTTTGTTTTTAATTAAGGGACTGCGATTTATTGCTGTATCACTACATTGGGATCATGCAATACAGCAGTGTAAGATAATAAGAAACTGACTGCCCCACTAGTCTCCCAACCCGCTAGGCTCTTTTATTTTTTAAGGCAATCACTTAAAAATGCTATTTCAGTACAGCCCCAAACTGTTAAAAAAATAAAAGGTGGGTGCCGTGAAATGTACGGCATTTCAATTAATATAATATCATGTTCTGAACTGATTACTGTGCCCCCAGGGAATATTTCAGATCAGGGAAATGAAACGTGGCCATTTTAAGTCCCTTCTCACCACCTGACCCTGTGGAAAATATAAGGCAGTGGTGGTGAACCTATGGCACGGGTGCCAGAGGTGGCACTCAGAGCCCTCTCTGTGGGCACGTGCTAACAGAGTGGCGCCCCCCCCCCCACCTAGGCTGGCCTGGGCCACTGGGCTCGATTATTAGCATTAAAGCTAGGACCAAGTTTTGGGGAAGCAGTGTAGGTAACCCTGTTAAGTGCTGTTAAACCCGACTGATTTTCCTGCGAACTAAAACACGATCCTTTACCTGGGAGTAAGCTCGGTTGCTGGCAATGGGGCTTGCTTCTGAGTAAACCCTCCTAGGGTCGTGATTCACCCGTTGGAAGAGTTGCACGGTTGCTTCAAAGCAAAGCCACCGACTACCACCAAGCTTGCTCCTGAGTAACGCGTACCTCGGAGCCAACCGTTTTTTCTAAACTAAAGCCTCAGTATTCAGGTTAAATTGCCAGGTTGGCACTTTGCGATAAATAAGTGGGCTTTGGGTTGCAATTTGGGCACTCGGTCTCGAAAAGGTTCGCCATCACTGACATAAGGTATAGCTGGGCCCTAAACAATGAATTGCATGTGTGACTGAGCCATCATCATACATCAAACACCCACAGAAAGAGCTTTTATATTTCCCCACATGTATGGAGCCAGTTCACAGCACATTCAGCTGTGAACCATCAACAGCTGAGGAGCTAAGTGATATACATGCAGGTGTGAATTGGCTCCGATCCATGTCACAGCTCTGAAAGAAAAATGGCTACTGACAAGACTTTCTTTTTTTTCTCCCCCTTGTGCTCCAAAACACTGCTGGTAACAGTACAAACTTCTCCTACTGTAAATGAGCGAGGCAATCAGGTATTTCTCCGGCTGGGCTGACTGCCACCTTTTCATTCATACTGCTCGGGCCACAAGATTACATCATCCATCTGCTCTAATGTTTCAAAGCAGCAGAAGTTCAAAATAGGATCCGGTTTGCCAGAGGGGGTGTTTGTGTTTAAAGGGAAGCTGGATTTTGTCTCTCCTTTGAGAAACTCTTATGAAAACGGGGCTTTTCTGTAGCATGATCGGTCAGCTTAATTATTCATCACGGGTCAAAGCAAGAAATCCTTTCAATAGCTGGTTTCTGACTCAGGGAACTATTTTGTCCTTATCAAGATTTTTTGCTAAGTCATAGTGGAGTCAAAACGAACAGTTTCATTCTTAAACTAACAATGGGGTTAGTTTTAAGGGGGAAATGAAGCAAATAATGTCTGCTTTGTGAATTTCGGGGGAGCTGTACAACTTGGGTAAAGAAAAATTCCACTGGCGAAATTATTTAAGTTTTCCTCACTGAATCTGAGCACTAGAATAATGTTAACAGCCAGAAAGTACTAAATAGAAACATCTTATACGATGTACTGGAGTCTGAAGGGCCCTTTTAAACCATGGGGGGGGGCAGAATTTACATTTCTTGGAGCAATTTAAATTTTCTCAAGAGACTTGAGAGCAATCAGACACAAACTGGCAGGTTGGTGTGTGAAACCAGTCACAAAATGACGGTTTGTACAAAAATTACCACATCGCAGAGCAGGGCTGCAGTGCTCGGATTGGGAAACTTTTCCTGTACTGTTTTCCTGAAGCACTATCACTTGCCCTGCCTGCAGAAGAAAAATATACAGTTACCTGGAAGAGAAAAATAGCAGCTTTGCGGCAGGGAAGATTGAACAGCATGTTCCCTTCTTACCCAGAACAAGGATGCATGTGAGCATGGATGGAGAAGGAGAAGAACGAGGGGGGGATGGTACTGTCCAGAGCAAATATATTAGCATTCATGAGAAACAGGAGAAAAGAAATCTAATAAACACTGAAAGAGGGTCAGATAGTTATTTTTAATTGCTTTGAATTGGACCTTCTGTGTTGGAAGTTACTATTGTGACATGCCAGCTTCTTCCTTGAGTTCGCTCACTTGCTGCAGCTGCAGGCTGGAAAATACCTACAGTCTTTAAGGGTGGTGCCTGATGAAGGCCGAGTTTGAGGAGGGCAGGGATTTCAAAGGGGTATAATGCCATAAGAGAGCCTTTCTCACCTTCTGCTGCGCGCTACTCTCCCCAAATAGCGCGGCGTCCCGCAGCACTCTCCACTACAGGGGTGGCGACAACGCAGCCACCCCAAAGCTGCCGCTCTCGCGCCCCCTCTGCACGCATCATTCCTGGCGCTCTTCAAAACGGCACCTTTTGATGACCCCACTCTGCGGGGTCGTGGGGAAGCCTGGGCGCGCGCCAGAAATGACGCGCGCTGAGAGTAGCGCGCAGCAAAGGGGAAACGACCAAAGTGGGGGAACGGCCCTTGTCTATCTTTCAAAGCATCCATTTTCTCCAGGTGAACTGATTTCCGTTGCCTAGAGATCCGTTGTCATACTGGTAGCTGGAGATCTCTGTCTGGAGCTTGGCCACCACAATGTTTGGAAACCCCAAACTATGTAAGTGGGTCCATTTGAATCAGGGCTACCCAGTCTGAGGTGGGACCTGGAGATCTCCCAGAATTACAACTGATCTCCAAAGATCCGTTCCACTGGAGAAAATGGCTGCTTTGAAAGATGGCCTCTATGGCATCACATCTCTATGGAGCTGCTTCCCCTCCTCATATTCTTCCCTTCCCAGTTACTAACCCCAAATCCCCAGGAATTTCCCAAGCCAGATTTGACAACCCTAATTTGGGTCCTTCCCATCTTGTTCCTCCCAGCTGGGGGAAGAGCAGTAATCATGTGGGAAGCATCAAAGTCGTGTGGAAGAAACCGCAGAGACATCTTTCTCACAGCATACTAGTCACATATGAAAGGACCCTACAGCAGCCCATGATCTTCCAAATATTAGTAGCAGGTTGTATACAAACAGCCTTTCCCCTCTACAACCCAAAATGCCTCTTGTGGAAGTTGCTCAGTACAGCTGCCAAAGAGTAAAACATGAGACTGGAAAGCACCCATAAGAGCCAGTTTTAAAGACTCACTAAAACCAAAATCCTCTGCAAAAACTAATAAATCATGTAGCCAGAAAATGTTGGAAGCACTTAGCGGGAGAAAGTACTTCCAAACGTTAAGGCCACATCACAAAATCCGGAATACTTAAGCATTTTTGGCAATTTAATTTCGTTCGTGTGTGTGTGTGTGTGTTTTAAAATACTTTTATTTCCCACATGGCAAGATGGGGTGGACTTCTAAAAAGAAAATTTACTTCGTTAAAAGTATGTTTGTTAGCAGTTCCCCCCCCCCCCCCCTCTACCCTGGCAACTTAATAAGAGCCTGGGACAGCATCATAGCCAGGAATGTTCAGCCCTCTAGGCTGTTGCTAATTGGTTGTTAGGAGACTGGAAAACAGGGGGTGGGGGGAGAGAGAGAGAATTATTGCTATTATAAACCAAAGCATGTAAAGGACAAGGAAATCATGTAAATATGGAATTCCTGGGCTAGGGAAATAAAGTATCTGAAAGCTTCGTTTCCTGAAAGAACGATTTGTGAAAATTTGGTACAAGCTACAAAATAAAAAATAGACCAGAAATATGCCTTTTTCTAATTTTTTAAAAAAAGAAATAACTAGGTTCAGAAAACGTCTCTCCGCTCCCCGCTTTTTGCTTTGTATTTCAAAGACCAAGCCATTAAAATGAAGAACCCAGTTGCACAATGAAGGGGTGAGTCTGACTTTGCTTCCCCTTTGTACAGCTTCTTAAAGCACAAAACTGACAGAGCAAGCTAGCATCCAAAGAAATGTGAAACTACGTACAGTACAATCCTAAAAAGAGTTACTCCAGTCTAAACCCATTGAAATGAATGGTCTTGGACTGCATTAACTCTCTTTAAGATAGCACTGTGTTGATGTATTACTAATACCAGTATGGTAAAGACCAGTTTATTCAGACATTTTCATCTTAACCCCTTCTTGTACACGTGAAATCAAAAAGGATGAAAACATAACCCCAGGTCTAGTCACTAGCCCAGTGATGGCGAACCTATGGCACGGGTGCCAGAGGTGGCACTCAGAGCCCTCTCTGTGGGCACGCACAAACAGAGTTCATCATGTGGGGGGCAAATCGTCCCCCCCACACACACACACATCTAGGCTGGCCTGGGCCGCTGGGCTTGATTATTAGCATTAAACCTAAGACCTAGTTTTGGGGAAGCAGTGTAGGTAACCCTGTTAAGCCCCACTGATTTTCATGCAAAGAACTAAAGCGTGATCCTTTACCTGGGAGTAAGCTCGGTTGCTGGCAATGTGGCTTGCTTCTGAGTAAACCCTCCTAGGGTCGTGATTCACCCATTGGAAGAGTTGCACGGTTGCTTCAAAGCAAAGCCAACAACTACCACCAAGCTTACTCCTGAGTAACGCACGCCTCCGAGCCAACCATTTTTTCTAAACTAAAACCTCAGTATTCAGGTTAAATTGCTGTGTTGGCACTTTGCAATAAATAAGTGGGTTTTGGGTTGCATTTTGGGCACTCTGTCTCAAAAAGGTTCGCCATCACTGCACTAGCCTGTACTGAGGATATATATTCATACAGCACCCAAACAACCTCTTGTCCAGCAATATGGGTGAAAATTATTTCCTGAAATACTAACTTTTCTCAACAAAGTATTATTCACACCTTGCTTTCCACATTTTTGGTTTGGTTGGGCAGCCAGAAATTGTTTTGAGGGGGTGAGTGCGAACAAACCGGGGGGGGGGGGGGTTGAAAATGTTTTGCAACTGTTTTTATTGACTTGTGCGGAAATGGCCAGAAGCTTGTAGAGAGAGAAAGAGTGAATACAGCTGTGAGTTGGCTGAAGGTAAATTATCTTGGGACAGAGCATCTCTCTCTCTTTCTCTGTGAGTATTGATAAAGAACAGTGGATCTGATCATCTGCTGCAATACAAGAGTGTATGGCCCCTTCCGCACACGCAAAATAATGCGTTTTCAAACCACTTTCACAACTGTTTGCAAGTGGATTTTGCCATTCCATACAGCTTCAAAGAGCACTGAAAGCAGTTTGAAAGTGCATTATTCTGCATGTGCGGAATGAGCCTCTGTTTGCTTCCTCTTTGCCTTACTTTATTAAAATACCATAGATCTTTAGTGTTCTCTCATCCATTGGCAGCAAATAGTGAGTATTGTAATCTCTGACACTTCTCACCTCTGATCGGTCATATAGTCTGTTTGGCCATAACCATCAGTCCCCTTACAAGTGGCTAGTCTTAATAGTAAAACTAAGCATCATCTAAGAACTTCAGTATAATGGACCAAATACATTCAGGATCAGGATCACATATGAACATAGACGTTTATGCTGCCTAGTACACAAAGAAGCCAAATTCAGATGCAGCATTGCCATGCTGAGTATCTTAGCATTTTTTCCTTATTACAAACACCATGAGTAAACTTTCTATCATAATTTCATTACAATTTGGAAGGGCCGTCAGGCTCCAGATATTACGTCCGGGAGGCCACTCGTTAATATGGTGAAGACACAATTTACTTCAAATGGATTGTTGTGATGGACTGTAACTGTGAAAATCCTACACTCCTCAGTTTAGCAACCTAACAAGAGCCTTTGATGTGTTCAAATTAAAATTTTGTACTAAAAAGGTTTCTACTACTCACCTTCCTCCAATTTATATATGTGATTTTTTTTTTAAAATTAACCCAATACTTCTTTCTACAGGTTTTCACAAGGAAGATTCTACCCTAATTAACTGTAATCTTCAGCGATTGCATTTTCCTTTGAATTTTAAAAGCTGGCAGGGGGTTGTGTCTGGGCAGAAAAGGAGATTATTAAAACTTTAATAATGTGAGCCTTTGAACCTTCTCAAATTCTTTACAGTTTTTCTCACATCTCTACCCCAGATGTCTGCATTTTTTTTAAAAGAAAAAGAAAAACACCAGCCAACAGTGCCGGCAACATTGAACTATTTGTTTACACTTTTTAGATCTTTTGGTGCACAGACTATTTTTAAAAATTATAGCAAAGAGAATTGCCTGTAGTTCGCAAGAGAAATGACAAGCACTGGATGAAAAACGCTTCATATGCAACTGCCCCATCCCTCAGTGTTCAAAAAACAGTGGTAAATCTCTGTAGTATGTTATGAGGACATCTATTGACTAAGGTTGTTTTTTTAAAAAAATGTAATCCCAAAGTTCTATCATGAAGCATGAGAATGCTAGAAATATAGGGGGAACTATACAGGGAACCTGACAGAATTAATGTCCAATCAAAACACAAGGAGAAGGTTCCTGATAAACCAAAGTCATCCCATATAGTGCACAACAGCAGGATCAGCTCAATAGCTTTTGATATTCATGGTGAAAATTACAAGGTCTGTAATGCATGTAGTGCTTACCTGCAGCTCTTTTCTTCACAGTGGGTTTTTGCCATGATCTTCAGTTCAAAACAGGGATTCTCTCACTGCAAACCTTCTCCAGATGAATCAGCCACCAGTTTCTGTGCCTGCCACTTTCTTGTTGCCTGCTGGGTTTTTCCCCTGGGGGGGGGGAACCTCTTTGGGCCATTCTGCTGGCCAAGATTGGGAGGAGCTGCTGCTGGGTGGGTAGGGGAAGGCAGGGGGAGTGAGCAAAGCAAAAGAAACCTGAACATACACAAAAGATCTTCACCTTCTCAGTGAAAAGTCACATTTGAAGAGGTTTTTTGAAACTTCAGGACTTCTCTGATCTGCAATGCAGTGAGTTCTGGAGGAGGGAAGTGGTATGCAACCAAGAATCTGACCTGAAGAGAATGTATGCAGACTGCAAGGCAGACCGCAAGTGCATAAAGCAGCTAAATGGTAACTCACCAATTCCCATCTGCTCCTGAAACTTCCTTACACTGAGCCAGATTGTTGTTCGATGAAAGTCAGTACTGTCCACTGGGATGGAGAGAGGCTCTTCCAGGCCTTTCATCATGTCATCTATTACCTGAACCCTTCAGCTGAAAGTACCAAAGATTGAACCCAGGACCTTCTGTATGCAAAGCAAATGATCTATCACTGAACCATGGCCATGCCCGTAATGAATATGTATTGCAATCCACTCATTAAAATGTCTTTCAGTATCACAATGGGGCTCGCTTGCTCTGGAGAACATAGGCTGTCCTCCTTGGGCCCATCCTGTCTCCCCTTCCATAAGGGCATTCCAACAGCCCACCAGAACTGCTAGCTCATGGAAATTCTACTTCTGCACTGCATCTACCTCAGCTTGTGGGCCTGCTTCCTGAATCAGCTCATGAAGTTAATGGCATAATGTTAGAACAGCCTTCAGAGAGAAAGGCTGTATCCACGCATCATTGAGTGGTAGAATTCTATCATTACTATCATTGCATGGTAGAATTCATACTCAACTAACGTTGCCAGTTTAAAGCTGGCAATCAGCAGGAAATACGTGGGGGTGGCGACCTGCGAATATGTGTCGTCCCATGCTTCAACATCATTTCCAGCATAACTCTGGAAGAGACATAATAGAATCAATGTGATGCTCTAGAATTCCCCTAAACACCTACCTGAGCTAAAAGGTAATCCTTTCCTCCCCTCACTAACCTGCTGCTCCCCCTAGGCAGGCATGCAAAGAAAGACAGGAAGGTGGAATCTTTGCTCTCTGTGCCCCCTTTGCCTTTTCAAAAAGCAGCAAAAATTAGGGCTATGTAGGGTTGCCAGACATGTGGCTGGAACCCCTGGGAGATTTTGGAGTACAGGACCTGGGGTAAACCTTTGTGTAAATTGCCATCAAAAAGATCTTGTGGCAATGAGTTCCCTAGATAAACAGTGCAATCCTATGCAGAGTTTTTCTAATCTAAATCTTTTTTTTCCAAAAGACTTAGACCAGAGGTACTCTACATAGGGCTGTACTATAAATGTCTGTCCTTTTGTTTGTCTTACCTACTGATCAGTGCTTGTGTGGTGGATACTAGAACTGACCTGTAAATGCAGGCTTCCTTACCCACTTACCATGAACAATGAAGTGAGCATCTTTTCACATGTAAGTCTAAAAGTGGCTCTTTTTAATAATATGCCACTATAATATGCCACTAAATGCCACTCTTTTTAATAATATGAACAGAATACTTTATAAATTCTTCTCACTGTGTTTCTCTTTGAAATGACAACTGCCAGGTGTTAACATAAGCTGTTAACATAAGATGTTAACATAACATAAGTTTAAGTGAGATTCAAATGGATACAGTGATGCTGTTTGGAATATATCTTTATTTAATATCTAGAAGATTTGTACACCTGACTTTTCCCTTCAGGGTGAACCCAAAGTAGCTTATAAAGTCATTCTCTCTTCCTTCATTTCATCCACACAATAATCACCCTGAGAGATTAGCCCAGTGGTGGCGAACCTATGGCACGGGTGCCAGAGGTGGAACTCAGAGCCCTCTCTGTGGGCACGCACAGAGTCACACACACACACACACCCCACATCTAGGCTGGCCTGGACTGCTGGGCTTGATTATTAGCATTAAACCTAAGACCTAGTTTTGGGGAAGCAGTGTAGGTAACCCTGTTAAGCACTGTTAAACCCCACTGGCAATGGGGCCTGCTTCTGAGTAAACCTTCCTAGGGTCATGATTCACCCATTGGAAGAGTTGCAGGGTTGCTTCAAAGCAAAGCCACTGACTACCACCAAGCTTACTCCCGAGTAACGCACGCCTCGGAGCCAACCATTTTTTCTAAACTAAAACCTCAGTATTCAGGTAAAATTGCCATATTGGCAGTTTGCGATAAATAAGTGGGTTTTGGGTTGCAATTTGGGCACTTGGTCTCGAAAAGGTTCGCCATCACTGGACTAACCCAAGGTAACGCAGGGAGCTTCCATATGACAGAGCAGGGATTCACATATGGGTCTCCTAGATCCTAGTTTGGCACTCTAACCATTACACCACATTGTCTCTCAAATTTGGAACATATAGTCCCATCCCAATGATACTTTCAGCATTTCTTTAAAAAAACCCTGTAGAAGGCAGAAAATGATTCCAACTTCACTGTCAGATCTGTGGAGCTCCTCATGAGGAAACATGTCCCGAGAGAGCTACGTTTATGTCTAAAGAGCCAAAAGGTCACCCCACTTGTGAGCTGAGGAGATGGATATATTTTAATTAAAAAAGAAAAGACATAATGTGAAAAAAGGCCTTCTCCTTCAAACTGCCTCAACAGTTTCTAAGGTATTTGTGTCTGTACTAAGGAAGAGGAACAATCTTTAATAACAGGGAATTCTATAGAAAGCTGTTCTTTGGTCTAGCTGCCGGCAGCCTCCTGGGGAGAGAAAATACGAAGGAAATTAAGACTGACCTCATACTGTTTTGGTGGAATGAGCCAGGACCATTTGGAGTGATGTTCTTATGTGAACGTTTTCCTCCCCAAAGGAATCCTGTTGATTTGAAAGTATCAGAAGGCACCAAAAGGGGAGGGAAAAATTGAAGGGTACATTGCATTGTCCTTGAAGAAAGTCCTCAAAACTGGAAATTGAGGGCTTAGGTCTATTAACAGTGCAATCCCAATACTTTCCTGGAAGGAAGCTTGTCAACCAGAATAGCGTAACAGAATACTGTAACAGTTCAAATGTCGAACTAGGATCTGGTAGACCCAGGTTCGAATTGCCACTCTACCATTAAGCTCACTTAATCCTAAACAGTCCTGCTCAGACATAAATCTCATTTTATTCCATGGAGCCTACTCTTAAGCACGTGTTGCTACAATTGCAGCTGTAGTGATCTAGGGCCTGTTGAACACCTTGTCACTCTAACCTACCTCCATCTGGATCTTGCTAGGATAAAATTTAGAGGGAAGGAAACGATGAGCCATCCTCAATCTTTCATGGGAGATAGAGATGCCTGCCTCCAGGTGGGACCTAGGGATCCCCTGGAATTACAGCTCATCTCCAGACTACAGGGATCAGTTCCCTTGGAGCAGCGATTTTCAACCAGGGTTCCGTGGTACCCTGGGGTACCGTGAGCATGTCCCAGGGGTACCGTGGCAATGCTAACCCCCCCCTCCCACCAGTCACTTTTGTAGTGTCTCCTGCCGGCACCAGCAAGGACATGGAGCTGGCTCAGGGCAGGGCCTGCCACAAGGTCAGCAGCCACTTCCTGCCCCCCCCCAGTTCTTCCCTTCACCCTGGGAGGGGAAGGTGGGGAGTGGTGCAAGCAGGGGCACTGGGAGGGGAAGGTGGGGGGGGGATGGCAGGGGTACCGTGAGATATGAAGAGTGAGGTCAAGGGTACCGTGACATCGAAAAGGTTGGTAAACACTGCCTTGGAGAATAGACTTCATGGGATTGTACTCCACTGAGGTCCCTGCTTCCTTAAGCACCACTGCCAAATGTCCATGGGTTATCCAACCTGGATATGATAACTTGGGGTGCGCATACAGATATTCAAAAATGAAAGGGGGAAACCAGCAATCCAGAAGAAACCAAAAAGTCAAAATCCTAGAAGCTTGCGTGGGGGGGCAGGGGAGAGATCTTGTTGGCTTTCCCACGGCCCATACAAGGGCACAGGTAGATTGTTCACTGACAAGACTGCCAAATTAAGACACAAGTAAGTTTTAGAAGGGTTTCAAAGAGTAATCTGTGTGATCAAATGAGTTCATGATCAGTAAATAACCTCAACATAATTTATGCCCGCACAAGCCCTATTACCCGTATATACTCGTGTATAAGTTGACCCGCATATAAGTCGAGGCACCTAATTTTACCACAAAAAACTGGGAAAACCTATTGACTCGCATATAAGTCGAGGGTGGGAAATGCAGCAGCTACTGGTAAGCCCTGATTCTCCCTTTAAATCCACTCAGAAGGGGGTGATTTAAAGGGATAATCTGGGGGAAAATTGAGGGTGCCTGTCAGGGGAGGAAAGTTTATGTTAGCAGTACCAACATTTCAGAGTATCTTTAGGAGCCCCCCCTGATGATACCCACCAGGTTTGGTGAAGGTTGGTTCAGGGGGTCCAAAGTCATGGACCATCAAAAGGGTAGCCCCATCTACTATTAGCTTCCACTGGAAACAATGGGGGATGGGAGTACCCACTTTGCGGATCCATAACTTTGGACCCCCTGAACCAAACATCACCAAACCTGGCTTGTATCAGCAAGAGATTATCCTGATGATACCACCCAGGTTTGGTGAAGGTTGGTTCAGGGGGTCCAAAGTTATGGACCCTCAAAGTGTAGCCCCATCTACTATTAGCTCCCATTGGAAACAATGGGGGATGGGGTCATCCCCTTTGGGGGTCAATACCTTTGGACCCCCTGAACCAAACTTTACCAAACCTGGCTGATATCATCAGAGTGTCACCTGATGATAGCCTGAAACGTTGGTGCCACTAGCCTAAAAACTGCGCCCCTTGGAGGCTGACAAATTAAAAACCCTAAAGTATTTTTTAAATGCACATCACTCGCGTATAAGTCGAGGGGAGCTTTTTCAGCACAAAAAGGTCAATTCCGCATTTGCGTTATCGACCTAAGTTCGAGCTGCGTTTGACCTAAGTGCTCCACACAACCACTGGGATCGATGTGGTTTTGTACCAGCTTCACCCCATGTAATGGTCAAATTTCCACCTCCAGTTGAGAACTACTACTTTTTCAGGGAGCCACGCTCGAACTCAGCTCGATTCCAGTAAAGTGCGGAATCTCTGGTGCCAGGAGTCCCGCATTCAGCCAATCACAGCTGAGTGTTTCGGGCGTGTGTACAGCTGGCTAATCAAAAAACGCCACCTTCGTCCCTCCATTCCTGTGGCAGTTTTTTTTTATAACGTGTGTGGGGATAGACAGAACATGGCCGTAGAACAGTAGCCAATCAGAACAGAGCAGCGAAGAGGCGCAGGATGATTCTGCCCTCCAAGCTGGGATCAAGCTGGTTGCAGTGGGGAACAACAATGGCTTCGACCTAGGTTAGTACCCTTCTCAGGGAACTGGGTCGAACCTATTTTACTCATGTGCAGAATTGCCCAAAATGTGCTGAAATGCGAGTATATATGGTAGTAATAACTGTGAATTTTCTAGTCTCCACAAGAAGGACACATTCCAGATTTGCAAAGAGCTTCCCATACAATTTGTATCTCTATGCCCAACTTGATTCCCACTTGAGTAAGCGGTAAACATGCCTCTTCCACTAGATTAGAGGAAGGCTTCACCACTATCAATACAGAATCTTGAACGCAACCGAGTGTTTGCTTGTTTACCACATTAGGATACAGTTAGGCTGGAGATTAATACATTATTTCATGATGTTCTGTGCATTATTTCAGTCTGTTCTGTGCACACTGAAAACAGGTACTGCATTACCCTGAAGGAATGACTTTATGCGACATCACCATAACAGCCGACTCAGAGAGAACATGGGGCCAGTTTGTGCATGTGCCTGCTGTGGCAATTTCTATGCAGCACGTCATTCTTCCTCATACCAGTGCAAGAGGCATGCAACATTCGGCCTGATTTGGAGAAGAGAACGTAAGTGAACACACTAATCAAGGGCTTAAACCCAATGGTGGAAAAGAAGCATAAAGCAAATATCAGACTAATGTAAAAGACTCGTACAAATCTGAAATTTGGGGATAAAGAATCAAGGAGGGGGAAGGGGGAAGCTCCTGAAAAAAGAAATAACCAACAATTAACCAGGACAACAATTACTCGGGATCTTAGCTATGCAATGTGTGCTGTGCCATGGACCAAAGACCCTCCATTCGGAACAGTTAACTCCCCCTCCCCAAGGAAGACTGTTCCCTTTTTCCTGCCACTGCTAATCCCCTTTCCATTTTAGCTCCCAGTTAGTCCTAGCTGGCCATGGAAAAATCAGCTCGACTGCAATAATTAAAGGGAGGCAAACACAACAAAACCCAGTACCAAAATATCAACACAGACTACATGTTATCATTTTAATTGGTGCCCGTAGAGTCTTCCAGACCCCCCTATTAACACTAAGCTGGTGTGTGATTTCATTAAATGAATAGCTGACTTGCTCAGTAATTACAACCTTTTCCCCTTTTTCAATTTTATTTTCAGTTTACCACCTCCAAAGATGATAGGCTTGTAGCTTCTCTCCTTGCTCAGCCTTTAGTCTGCACAGTTCCAATCAGAGAATCCCACCAAGGCCTAAAGACAACTGTTTGGTGTCATTATATCCCTAATCTAGGATAATTTCATGCAGAATTGGTACTTTGTGCTCAGAAGCGTTCTTTCACCAGGGCCGTGGTCTCCTAGCTGGGTGGCAACAGCAAGTGCCTTTATCTGTGTGCCCAACCATCAAGGAACCACAACCCATGTGCTCAGTTGTGAAATTTCTAGAGCTCCTTGCTTAAGGGTAAGGAGTTAACTAGGCCAGTTGGAGAAACTATAATTAAATAATATGATCAGTCGCCAAGATTCTCAGGTGGACATTATCCAGATTCTCATGAGTTAAGTGAAGACCCTTGCTGAGCAAGTTCAGTGGCTCATCAGTCCCTTCATTCTATTTTAAAGAAGAAGAAGAGTTTGGATTTATATCCCCCCTTTCCATCCTGTAAGGAGACTCAAGGTTGCTTGCAAGCTTCTTTGCCTCCCTCTCCCCACAACAGACACCTTGTGAGGTCGGTGGGGCTGAGAAAGTTCCAAAGACCTGTGACTAGTCCAACGACACCCAGCAGGAATGTAGGAGTGGGGAAACACATCTGGTTCACCAGATAAACTTCTGCCACTCAGGTGGAGGAATGAGGAATCAAACCCGGTTGCCACTTCTAGCTTAAGCAGCTCCTAGGGACTTACGGGGGGGGGGGGGGGGCTCATGGTTGTTTACAAGAGGCAATTTAACAACGGGTTCTGTCGAAGTGGTGCGAACCTGCTGAATCCCACCATTGCTATAATCCCCACACCCCACATTCAAAAGTGTAGGAGAAGCTGTACCATATGACTCTGCTGCATGTTTAGACTAGTTATTAGATTTCCTCTGAGTCTGGAATGTGTCACTTCTGAGGCCCCTTCTGTACATGCAGGATAATCCACTTTCAATCCACTTTCACAATTGGATTTTGCTGTTCCGCACAGTTAAATCCAGTTGCAAAGTGCATTGAAAGTGGATTGAAAGTGCATTATCCTGCATGTGCGGACGGGGCTTTGGGCCTTGTTAATGCAGCACAGAAAAAGTCAAAGCAAACTATTTCAAAATGGAACCCTCCTTCTATACACCTTTAGTCCGAATCAAGCCTTTGGCTCACCTAGCTCGGTGCTTTCCACTCAGGCTTTGCAGTGGCTCTGTAGGATCTCAGCCAGATGTCTTCCACATTACCTACCACCCAATCCTTTTAAACTGGAGGTGCCCGAGATGGAATGTGGGATATTCGGCGTGTCAAGTAGATGCTCTCCCACCGAAACATAGCCCCTCCTCTCTAGGACAGTGGAATTTGCTCATTCCATGGGCAGGCCCCAGGAATACAAATATCAGTTGAGGTTTTGCTTGTGAAAATGCTTGTGGTATCTGAGTGCTGGTGAAAGGCAGGCTGATGCTACAGTCTTTTTCTCTTTCATCCTTTTTCAAGCTGTTTGGGTTTTCATGCCATTGTTAGCAGGACTAAAAGAGCATCCAGGACAAAAATGAAAATGTCCAGTGATTTCTGCCTGAACTAGCCACCCATTTCCCTACAACAGTTTCACTTTTGTTGTCAGCGCTCTCCGGCCGCTAATTAACTTGCATCTGTTTTGCATTTGACATTTACAACATTTGCCTGCTTTAGCTACGGTAGTTTGCATCTAGCACTAAACATGTGTTTGTATTTACTACAGGCAAGGTCTGAATACTTGGGACTTCAAATTGCATGAGTTTATTGTCTCCATCAACAGAACATTTGTGGAAGGGCGTTCTTTAAAAAAAATGGTAGAAAGTGCAACCCTTTGGATGCTGTTAAAGAGAGGCCCCGCTGCAGGGTATGGCACAGTCCAATTTTCAGAATCTTGCAGCTCACATCAAAATCAGACTCTGGGCTGGATCCTATGATCCTTTCCAGTCAATGCCACCAGATTCTGCTCCTCATAGCAGCCCCTGGCCAGCATGGTCCTGTGATCCAGCCATGGCTTCTTTGGCTGTCAAATGGGGCCCTTCCCTCTCTTTTGGTTGAATATGCTCATGGACTCTAACTCTTAACGCCTCTTTTACTCAAACCATAAATACTCCCACAACCATAAATACTCCCACAAACAACACCAAGTTTTTCTATTGCCTCCCCTCTGAGTCATCCTCTAATATTCCACCTTCCATTTTTACCCCTATTTTGTTACAGTCTTTCCAAACCCTTGTTTGGTGTGATCTTTTCAGAAAGTTGAAGCGCACAAGCTACTCTAATTCACCAGATAAGCCTCCACAGCTCAGGTGGCAAAGTGGGGAATCAAACCCAGTTCTCCAGATTAGAGTGCACCTGCTTTTAACCACTACACCACTACAAGTGAAAGGGAGCCAGTCTGTTTTTCCTTGCTTGTCTTATCCTACTCAGTTGCACTGTGCCCAGCTTGGCTCACTTCTGGTGTCAGAACAGGGCAAGAAGAACCAAGCAGAAAGTATCAGAGCACTACAAGGTGAGATGGCAGGGCCTCTCGCCTCCACATGCCATTCTTGTCTTTAAAAAAACAGGCTATCGTTTTCAGTGTGGCCGATGTATGAAATACATCATGTTTGGTACTCATGGTTTCTTGGCTGCACCACTATAGGCTCACATGATGGAATGGTCTCTCTCCCGCACTCCGCCACCCCCACCCCCAAAAAACCCTGATTCTTATGTGTATAAAAATACTAGCATGTCAAGGAGAAAGGTAGGTCACAAATCTTCTTCCCATTCTTCCCAAGGGCATTTCACATCTTGTCAGTACCTGTTTGCAAATTTGAAGTGGTACAGGCCAGGCACAAGTTCCCTCCCCCCCCCTCACAGAAAACTGGGCCTAAATACCACAGTCCATAGAGCAGCCTGTCAAATTGCTGTTGATAAGTTCTACAGGGTGTGTGCTGAGAGGAAGGAAAGTGTATGCCCTGGGATCCAGGCCAATTTAGGTCCAATTCAATTGGTTGCCATTTGCTCCTGTAGAGAAAAATAAATAACTGCTGAGTGGCTTGCATGTTAGTTCAAGGCTAGCTGACATCATATGCTTTGATAATTTGAAAGTGAGCTCCCATGGAGTGTTGGGTCAACCAATGAGGAAAACAAGATGGTGGACAAAATAGACCCTTGGTCTGATCCAGCAGGATTATTCTTGCATTTTGGTGCACACCGTTTTGAATTATCCCTTGGAAAGACAGTCACTGGCGATGCTCTATGAGTCAAAACCTGTGAGACACCAGATTAGTGACTTGATATGCCCAGCAATTTTAAAGGGGCAGTAGGGGCAGTATCTTGGCCTCTGATTCAGACTGAGACCCCAGGAGAGGGGGGAGAGAAAGTTTTACACTTCCATCCCCTGCATGGTTTCATTAACTGAAAATGAACTCATACATACATCTGTAGCTACTGGCCCTTTAAAACAGAAAGATGAGAAGAAGTGAATACATCTCTCACTCTCTTTTTTATTTAAAGGGCTAATAACACCATGTGTCCAGAGAAAACAATACACCAAAAGAATGATTAAATCCATTCTCCTCCGACCCACCACCAACACTATAACTCAGATCTCCTACAATCACCCTTTTAAATTTGCTGGGAAGAGCCAATCTCCCAGTCCCAGTGTCTTTGCTTTAATGCTAAAAATACCCAACACATTTTCATCGATTTGATGCGTTTGCATTGTTTATAGTCTCCCTTTCTCACTGGGACTCAAGGAGGATGACACAGAGTGAGTCGATACAATCAACAAGACGGGGCGCTCAATAAACAATGAAATAGAACTTGGGTTGTATAACCTGTTTCTGAAGTCGTGGCAAACTGGCATCAATCCGTAAACCTGATGCATATAACAGTGCCGACATGGTGTAGTGGTTAAGAGCAGGTGCACTCTCATCTGGAGAACTGGGTTTGATTCCCAGCGCTGCCACCTGAGCTGTGGAGGCTTATCCGGTGAACTAGATTAGCTTGTGCACTCCAACCCATGCCAGCTGGGTGACCTTGGACTAGTCACAGTTCGTCAGAGCTCTCTCAGCCCCACCCACCTCACAGGGTGTTTGTTGGGAGGGGGAGAAGGGAAAGGAGATTGTAAGCCCCTTTAAGTCTCCTTACAGGAGAGAAAGGGGGATATAAATCAACACTCCTCCTCCTCCTCCTCCTCCTCCTCCTCCTCCTTCTTCTTCTTCTTCTTCTTTCATAGGGAATTTTTTCCCCTGTGTCTGTATCCCTCTGTGTAAAACAGCTATCTTTGCTTTGGCTTTCCAGCATTAGTGCCTCTTTTTGTCATCCGGGAGGTTCTGATCTTTCTGCATCCCCACAGTTGAGGCCCATTCCAATTGTCTAGAAGTCAAGTGGGGAGGATTAGCCTTTCAGACGTGCGGCTCCATGTTGGTCCTATCTTTGCTGTGCAGGGAGGGAGAGGGAGAGGATTAAATTTCTCTCTGTTTGCCTTGCAGGGACACAGCAAGCTAACCAGAGAGTTCAAGAGATACTCACATGATAATGCTGCACATTCATTAGGCAGTAAAGTCCCTGATAAGACATCTCTTTGGGAGTCATTCCAGTCTCCAGCTTAAAAAGCTTTTTAAAAGTTCGTTTTTATACACAACAGACTGGAAATGCTGCTTCAAAGCTATTCCACCAGATTGTGTAATTACTAATTATATCTTGAGGGCAAATGCCATATGGAGCTAAATAAAAAATATCTTTATGAAAATTGATGGGAAAATGCTCTCTCTCTCTCTCTCTCTCTCTTTCTTTTTTTAATAGCACTGGAAACATAAAGCACGCTTGTCAGGGCATTGTAAAGCGCCAGGAGTAGCTAAACCCAAATTAGAGACATCTCGTTTGGTTTCCTTGGGCTCTGATTGTTACTTCTGCTGGGTATTACTCCCAAATCCAGAAACAAGATAAGCCTCCCCTCTTCGTGCTCACCATCTGGCTCGTCTCAGTGTAGCCACCTGCCTATGTTCCCAGTTCAGGAAGAAGAGCATGGCACAGCTCTTCAAAGCATAGTTGCTCATTGATGTATTCCACACAGGGCAATTATAGTGAGTGCAGGACATTATATAAACGGGGGGGGGGGGCTTTGCACAGGTCCCATTCCCAGAACAAGTTCAGCCCATTTTATTTTCCTCAACCTGGGATTTTCAAAGATCGCTAAACCAGAGACCCTTTTGCACAATCCCGGGTTGGAGAAGAAGAAGAGTTTGGATTCATGCCCCACCTTCTGTAAGGAGTCTTAAGGTGGCTTACAAGCTCCTTTCCCTTCCTCTCCCCACAACAGATACCTTGTGAGTTAGGTGGGGCTGAGAGAGTTCTGAAGGACTGTGACTAGCCCAAGGTCACCCAGCAGGAATGTAGGAGTGCGGAAACACATCTGGTTCACCAGATAAGCCTCTGCCACTCAGGTGGAGGACTGGGGAATCAAACCTGGTTCTTCAGATTAGAATCCACCTGCTCTTAACCACTACACCACGTTAGTGCTCCCACATAAATACAACAGGCAGGAAGCTCTTTAT
The DNA here is from genome assembly GCF_021028975.2 of Sphaerodactylus townsendi. Lineage (NCBI taxonomy): Eukaryota > Metazoa > Chordata > Lepidosauria > Squamata > Sphaerodactylidae > Sphaerodactylus > Sphaerodactylus townsendi. The sequence continues at coordinate 59,168,759 of NC_059435.1, read as the reverse complement.
TTCCCTTCTTTCCATTCATTCAATGCAAGTGTTTGCAGTACATTTCCACATATTAAGCCTTGATTAAAAAGGGACAGAGCATTTTTTTTCTCCCGGTAACTCTGCCTGTGAGCAAAGACTAATAATAATATCATTATCCAATGATATCATTATCCAATGATATTATCCAATAATATCATTATCTAATAATAATATCATTATCCATTACTAGATATTTCTTAGTATGAGTAACATAACAGTTCATTTCAGATGTTTAATCGCCCCAAAGAGATTGCTGCCTGGAACAGAGGTGGGGGAGGGGCAGAAATGGCGGCCAGAGACAACTCCTCCCATGTTTGGGGGCGGGGCTCGGAGCAGGGGTCCGCCCCCCAGGCTCCTTGCAGCCCGGGTTCTGCCCTCCCCAGAGCCACGTTCCCAAGCATGCCCCTCCCTCCAGATCTCCATGATTTTAAAAGCATGTTCCTGGAGGCCAGCTGCTGCTCTCCCCAGGTTCTGGAGAGGGCAGAAGCTGGGCAGCAAGGTACCCAGGGAGCAGGGCAAAGCACCGCCATTGCCTACTGCACCCCCCCCCCACATGTCCCCAGAGGCCAGCTACTGCTCTCCCCAGGGCCTGGGAAGGGCAGAAGCCGTCCTGCAGGGAAGCCCGGAGGGGACTAGGGCAGAGGTGGGATCCAACCAGTTCTCTAGAAGTGGTTACTAATTTTTTCTGAGTGCCGAGAAGGAGTTATTAAAGCAACCTCCCTGCCCAATAGGGACTGGAGGTGCGTGTGTGCGGCAGCGCCACTGTTTGAATCCCACCACCATTGGAACCTGTTATTAAAATTTTTGGATCCCACCACTGGGGTAGGGTGCTGATGCGTGTGGGCGCATGCCGTTTCATCATGTGGGGGGTGTCCCCATATCCCTAGGTCAGTACGCCCCTGGCCCGGAGAGACCACTGGCTGACCACTGTCCATCTTCCCAACCAACAGGAATCTGGAGGACTCACCAACTCCTGAAACTCTATTCCAAATATAGCTACTGTGATTTTCATACCAAAACAACATAATTCAATTGAATACGCAAAAGGACAAAAAAAAATTACCTTCCTGGGTAGTTGACCAGACTGAAAACATTTTGCATGTTTTTATAGAGCTGAGCGTCATTTATGAACACCCCGAGGAAACACCACAACTTTGGAGTCACTGCAGAAGAGAGTTCTACTGGCCCAAGGAATCCCAAGATGCCTCCACCCTGCCCAAGTAGTTTCAATCATAGTTTCCATAGGAGACAAAGCTTAAATCAAGATATGAGGATTGGCTGCCTACAGCAGCATAAGTGTCAGTATTGCTCATTATGGACCAAAGCCATAGCATGTATTTGAGCTGCAGCACTAAAAAGATATCAACATCAGAGTAGCCATTGTGAATACTCATTCTTTGTTGTCCCTAACAGTGTTTCCAATCAGCCTGACTTAATTCCATCTCTTTCATAGGCAGAAATCAGTGACTAGAGATAAACATTATCACCTGCTAATGGAATCTCTTAAAGAGATAACTACCAAGCCTGATTCAGGCATTCCTGTATCTACTTTTTTACTTGCCTTGCCTCAATATTAGAAGGCTTGCAGAATTCTTTTCCTGCGGTGTTCCTTTTGCTTTTCACTCATACATTTATGTCTGCCACGTGCCCTCAAATAGGAATAAAAAACAACTCTCTCTCTTCCCGCTCCCTCCCAGGAGATCATCCTGCCAGCTACAGGCTATGATGCCCAGCCTAAGAGCACTTAAAGTCGCCAGTAGGTTTGAAGAGCCCTGTAGTGCAGCAGTGTAGTAAGCTGCAGTCAAAGCTCTGCTCGTGACCTGAGTTCGATCTTGCTTTCAGGTAGCCGGCTCAAGGTTGTCTCCACATTCCATCCTCCTGAGGTCAGGGTAAAGGGCAGATGATTGGGGAAGGCAATGGCAGCCCGTTCCCCCAGCCCCATTAACATAGTCTGCTTGGTAAATATTGTCATTAGGCTTGGTTAAGCAAATCACAGAAAAATCCCAAAGAATCCATATCGGCTTTTCTCGGGTTTTTCATTTACCAAAAAACCCCCAAAACTCCACCAGGTGTGTTTTTTTCTGCCTCTGCCCCCATTTCCAAAGCCCATGTGGACTTTGGAGTCAGTAGAGGGAGAGGACATCCAGGCCGTGCTGGACAAGCTCAACACTGCATGGAGCTCTCTCCCCCACTGATGCTTTTCGAGCCTTCTGGGGCTTGGAAAGCATCTGTTGGGGGACAGTTCTCCCCCCCCCCCCCCCACACACACACACTGTTTCCCAAGCCCTCAAAATGATGGGGAGGGAAGAACTAAAAAAATTGAGTTTGGATTTTTTTCAACCCAGAATTTTCCAGCAACAGCCGAATAAAGCCGAATCTGCTTTATTCGGCTATTACTGGAAAATCGGGGGTTGAAAAAAATCCAAACTCTATTCATATTGGCTTTATTTAGCTTTCCCAAAACTTTCCAGGTTAAAAAACAACAACACCTGAACCCGAAATTTACCGATGTAAGTTCACGGTGCTTATGCCTAGTCGTGATGTGACATCTCCTCAGGGGTTAGTAATGACCAGAAGTTGGCTTCAGATATCCAGTTCAAAGTTGACTCAGCCTTCCATCCTTCTGAGGTCTGAATTGATGTCACCCCATAGGTCAATAATGCCCTGATGTTTGCACAGGGGACTGTCTTTATCTTTTATAGAGACTTGGTATTTGGAAATAGGCAGCTGAAGCTTTTCCCAGCCAGGAAGTTAATGACATCACCTGGTAAATATCCCATTTAGCATCTATTAAAGAGACAGGGCATTTTCCCCCTCAGGAAGTTGGCTCCCGCAAATGTCGTTTATCCCAAGGGCTTGCAAGGAAGGGGGGGGGGGTTAGCCTTTTTAACTTTGTAATGAAAGAGTTAGTGACCTTTTTTTAAAAATGAAGCTTGGAACATTTTTACAACAGATAATTATAATATTATTGTGCTATGGCATACCCATTTTTTAAAAAGACCCCCCCCCCCCAATGATGGCAAAATGGAAATGACAATGGAGAAGGGGGGTGGAAATATTCTATGTGGTTATTCCACTGTCTCTAATTTTAAATTTAAAGCAGCAATTTAAATTTAAAGCAGCAAAGACTGCTACAAAAAGATTGACGTCTGTCGGGAAGCAATTTTGAATGGCTAAGCCATTAGTCCGGCTGTCTTTCTGTCTCTCCAGTTTTAACAGTAAGAGTAGTCCCACCAAGTTCTGGTGCTTATTTTAACTAAAGCATTACAATTATTGATTTGTTACTTTTTTAGCTCATTCTTCCTCCCAGAGCTCAGGGCAGAGTGTGTATTCTCCTCTTCGTCCACATTATCCACGTTGTGGGAGTCAACAACCCTGCAAGCCAAGTTAGACGAAGAGTTGTGTGATTGGCTCAAGTTCACCCATGAGCTTCCATGACAGAGTGAAGATTTTAACCTGGGGATCGTCTTGATCCTAGTCCAGGGGTCTGCAACCTGTGGCTCTCCAGATGTTCATGGACTACAAATCCCATCAGCCCCTGCCAGCCTGGCCAATTGGCCAGGTTGGCAGGGGCTGATGGGATTTGTAGTCCATGAACATCTGGAGAGCCACAGGTTGCAGACCCCTGGACTAGTCCAACACTCTAGGCCTTATACCATCCTGACTCTTACTATTTACTCACAGCATGCCATCGGTTGACCCCCCCCTCCCACCCCCATCTCCAATGTCAGCTCTCCAAAGATCAGCAGTGGATGAAGATATAAGGGACAGCCAGCACCAGAATGAGGAGAGCTCGAAGCAGAATGCTGCCAAAGTGGCCCTGAAGCTGAAAAATGTACCCTCCCCTGTTCTAATCATAACAGCACACTGACTATCATTCTGGGGCTTATGGCTACCAATCTTGATCCTCCTTGATCTGAGATTGCAAATGCCTTAGCAGACCAGGTGCTCAGGAGCAGCAGCCGCAGAAGGCCATTGCGTTCACATCCTGCATGTGAGCTCCCAAAGGCACCTGGTGGGCCACTGTGAGTAGCAGAGTGCTGGACTAGATGGACTCTGGTCTGATCCAGCAGGCTAGTTCTTATGTTCTTATGCTGTTTTGAGAAATATACAGTTTGCTAGGGTTACCAGCTGAGGGTTTAGAAACACCTGGAGATTTGGGGGTAGAGCTTGGGGAAGGTTTGGGAAGGGGAGGAAGCTCAGCCGAGTGTAATGCCATAGAGTCCACCCTCCAAAGCAGTCATCTTCTCCAGGATCTTTGTTGTCCAGAGATCAATTGCAATAGCAGGAGATCTCCAGGTGCCACCTGAAGGTTGGCGACCCCACTGTTCATGCATCTAAACCAAACACCTAGTGAGGCTGAACACATCGTGACAAGTTTTAAGGTCATCTGTTGATCACTGACTCAGACACTGGGCCTCGGACAACCAGTATGTCACACCTCCACTGAGGCAATCTGCTTTGGTTAATAAAAACCCTCAGGAGCTTGCTGAAGGAGGCTAATTCATTGCTGATGGCCATGAAAAATAGCTGCATAAATCTTGTGGCACTGATGAAAGGGGAGGGCTACTTCACAGCTGGCACTAAGCAAAGGAAGTGTCTTGGTACATGGCTTCATTTGCATGCAAATGCGGCAGGGAACTCACCACCCGTTGTTAAACAGGATGGTTAAGACTACTTAGCCAGGATATATGTCCCTTGTTACTAGCCAGGAGGACAAGGAGAAGATTTACTCTTCATATATTTTCTTAACAGTGACTTAATACTCAAGAGACTTAGGAGGAAGCTACTCAACTTCATGAGGGTTGTTGACACACAAAGGTATACAGAGTTTCCAGCATTTGGTAAGGGCAAATAGGTATACTTTTAATATCAGGTAAATAAGGGGCTCATAGAATCGAACACCACATCACTGAGGACTGTAGATAGGGCCCAAATTAGGCCAGCCCTTTATTGGGTGTAGGGGATCCCCTGCACCCAGCATTCATTTCCTGCTACCACTCCAAGTGGCAGCTGGAGTTGGCGTCTTTTAAAAAATAGTCTGACCTATGGTTTTTCCAAAGAGTTTCTTGTGATTCCTGGCGAGGTCTGACATCAATGGCCACCTCCACCACCCCATGTCCCCAGTTCCTCAGGTGACCCAAACCCCATAATTTCTGGAATATTCACTTCAAACACCACCCAGAAGTGTAAGTACACTCACAACTAGGTCTTCCAAAATTGCCTCGAAATATTGGATGTCTCCAAATAAAAAAATCAACTCAACCTAGATATGAAATCCAGTTTCCTATTAAGATGTACAATTCTATAACAGGTAGACATTTAGTATCTGGTAGCCATTTAGAGGAATAATAAAAATTATAGATATTGTAACTGCTAAATATTTTTTAAATTGTTTTAAAATAGGTGTTAGATCCTCATGGACATATATAATGTGGGCATACTAAAATAGTCCAACACTAACACACTAGTTATCCAAGCCATTATATTTGCCCATGGCTGTCCCACCCGGAAGATAACCAGCCTCATTTGATGTCTGAAGCTAAATAGGACAGTGCTTGGATGGAAGACCATGAGGATAGCAAGTTCTGTGTTTTATCTTGGGATAGGGCTTGGGCCACTATCTATTCATTCAAAACTTGGCACTCTTAATTGGCTTACACACCCGCAGAACTAGTTGTGTGGTTGCTTGGATCTGGGCCAGCAACCCTTGGCTCCTTTCTAAAAATATCAAAATGCTTCAAAGATATCATCAGTTATACAACTAAGAGGCATTTCTCATTGTTGTTGACTTTTTAAAATGAGAGGCAAAGTGGCATCTGTCTGAACTAGTAGCCAGGAACCGAATCATAGATGGCCAATGCAACATCTTCCTTGCTTCATTATGCAATGAATTCTGTGTGTGTGTGTGTGTGTGTGTGTGTGTGTGTGTGTGTGTGTGTGTGTGAGAGAGAGAGAGAGAGAGAGAGAACACACCTTCTCTTTGCTTCTTTTATTTGCTGTTTATTTTAACTCAGACTTTCCTCCACAGAGTTTACAAGAGCTGGAAACAAAGTCTGTGGCTAAAACAAAAGAAAGGACAGTGTTTGTTTATTTGGAAGGAGCCTGGGTTCATATCAATGGAGACATCAGGCTCCCCAAGAGAGATAACTGTAATCCGCTGAGGACAAGTGGGGGGGGGGGGGGTTGTGTTATTTTTTATGGCAATTTCACAAGGCAGTTGAGTCAACCGACCCTATTACAAATGAAACCCTATAGGCAGAGTGAGAAGAGCCCTACTGCTTACAATATATGATCAGACACACTGACAAAAAAAGGGACTTCACTGATGCCTCAAGGGAAACTATTTCAAAAATTCAATAATGTGAGAATCCTGCTTACCTCAGACGCATCCATTCTCTCGGGCTGGCTTTCATTACTATGACCTCTCTGTGACAACAGGGCTTTGTTCTACAAGAATTAATCTTCTGAAACCGCCCTTAAAGCCAGAGGGCCAATTCTGCCCTATTTAAAAGTTACAAGACTCTCTGGACAATTTCAGTGTTACCTACATTCTTAATCAGCTATTATAACATTGAGTAAATGCTGGTTTTAATGTGACGATGTGGTTGAATCCTCCCCACAATCTCTTTGGTCACCTTTCTTTCCCACTCTTATTTCAAGGAATTCGAGGAGGGGGTGGGGGTCACTGACAGCATTATCAGGGCTAATATCAAAAAAGCTCTTGCCCTTGTTGAGGACAGTTGAGCCACCTGTGGATAAAGCACCACCAGCAGACCCTGTGATGATGAATGAAACAGTGGGGGAGGGGGACAGGTAAGAAAAGGTGGTCTTGTAGGTATGAAAGTCCCAGACAGTTTAGGGCTCTAAAGTGGACCAGGTGTCATCCCCAGAACTGCTTCACTTAGCATTTTACATTTCCCCCAGATCATAAAAGCAGCTTAAAACATAAAGGAATATAATAGCATTTCATGTCCTCAAGGCCTAAGACACCAACTGTCTAGAAACTAAACAGGGGATGCCTGTACTTCTACCACAGGCCTCTTCAATTATAGCCGCACACCCCTGAACCAGCATGGCACAGAGTTTGGAGTGCTGAACTAGAATCTAGGAGATGCAGATACATGAAGGACCTCTACTCCCTTACAAACCTATCAGTCCACTATGGTCATCTTCCGAGGCCCTGCTTTGGGTGTCCTCACCCAGAAAGATCAGGTGGGGGGCAACCTGGAGAAGAGTCTTCTTGGACCTGGCACCAAAACTCTGGAGACTCTTCTGCCCCATTTGCAGCTGTCCTATGCCATCAGGTGAAGCTTTTTTTGTTTCATCTGGAATTTCTTCAGGGATCCCTGCCCCTTTTTTCTTTAACGTGTTTGCATTTGTGTTACAATACCTCTTGGGTATTTTAGCTTGGTTTTAAGTGTTTTTGTAATGTGTTTTTTGTTGGTTTCTTAATAGTTTTAAGATGTATTTTTATGTCTCCTGGACTTTTGCTTGGAGCTCCAGATTCAGAATCGTGAACACCGCCACTGATACGCAGGCCAGGTGACAACGAACCAATGAGATGAGCTGTGCTGAACATGTCTCCTTCCACTCTGTAGCTCAAAGTGTTTATGACAAAAGCAAGACGTTCCTGCTGAAGCCCCGGGATAAGCAAATTTCGGAATATAGGAAGAGCCCTACAGGAACAAACGATCCATCAAGTTACCCCCCCACACACACACACACACCGCCATGACTCTATACAGGTATCTGAAGAACTGTGCATGCACATGAAAGCTTGTACCAAGAACAAAATTTTGTTGGTCATAAAAGTGTCACTGAACTCCAGCTTTTTCCAATATACCCATGAATGGTCATAATCTCCCTGAGTTTGTTAATCCTCCTCTAAAGCTAAACTGTCAGTCATGACTACATGTTGTAGCTGAGAGTTCCACAAGACACCTGAACACAAGATCTTTTGTCTGACCTGAACTTACTCTTTATCAGCCACTGGTATCATAATGGAACTGCTGCTTGCTTTGTGCATAGGAGAAACTAAAGGTTTGTTTTACGAAAGCCTCTTGTACATACAGGAAAGGGGGAGGGGTGTTCCCCTTTGCTCTTTGCCCTGAAGCAAAAGAAAGCAAAGTCTTCATTGCTGAACCTCTTGGGTTGGATTCTGATCTCACTTACATGCAAACTAATCTGGACTGAATTTATTGGCTTTGGCAGCTGTAAACACTGGAATAAGTCAGATTGCCAGAGAGTCCCAGATTTGCCACCCAGATAAGTCTACCCGGTGCCCCAGCTACCAGACCCGGCTGGATTCTTTCAAGCTCCCCGCTCAGCCTGTAATCACCCAATATTGAAACCAGATTTACAGGCCCTTTCAAGGAGGGGCACTCTGTGATTACCAAAGCAGACACATTCAGTATTTCAGAAGGAGGTCAACCCCCCTGTGGTGTAAGGGCTTTTTAATAGAATCAGTTAAGCAGGAGTCAAGAAGAGACCTAAAATGCTCAGAAGACTGGAATCAGAAGAGACATAAGAAAACCCACAGTACTTTATTGCTTAAAAAACAAAGAAAATAAATTCAGAAGGGGAAACCGGGAAGGGACACAAAGGAAACTAAAGATGCATTTGATACTAGAGCAGGGATGGGTTTTTTTCCTATTTAGGGGAATTTCTTCCATTTACAGCTATGAGCAAACATTCTCTTTATGCAGTTCAGAATATGATTGCTCAATTGTGTAGCCAGTAATTGCTAGTTTCCAAGCAGGGATATATTTTTGTCCTAAACGAGGCCGAAGGAATACTTTATTTAGGCTTTTTTCCTTCCGCAGCCAAAGGCTGGGCTATATCTGTGACTCCCCATGCTTTAACCTCACAATTTATTTACATATTTGTGCTCTGCCTTTCTCCTTGCAGGACCCAATAGAGTTTACCACTGCAAAACAAAAGGGAACAAGAAAACTAAAGGCAAACTAATAAACAACAGAACAGTAGCACATCTCAGCATGGTTCTGGAGAAGAGCTGGTTTTTGTACCGAACTTTTCTCTACTGTAAGGAGTGTCAAAGCGGCTTACAATCGCCTTCCCCCCCCCACACACACACACACCAGGCACCTTGCAAGGTAGGTGGGCCTGGGTGAGTTCTGAGAAAACTGTGACTAGCCCAAGGTCACCCAGCAGGCTTCATGTGGAGGAGTGGGAAACAAACCTGATTCTCCAGCCCCACTGGTTAAGAGCAAGAATCCATTGCTCTTAACCACTACATCAAGCTGGAGTTAAGTACCAGCCCCACTGAAGGTCTGGCTCAAAGGTTAAGAGCCAAAGATACAAGAACCTTTCACTCATGCCCAAGAGTTATCACTTCAGGTCATGTGCAAACTTTATGGGTACCTGAACAGGAAATGGGGGAAAGTTTCAACTAGTAAAAGTCTTCTTCTAGGAGCAGCAGTGGCGTAGTGGCTAAAAGCATGTGCACTCTGATCTGGAGGAACTGGGTTTGATTCCCCGCTCTGCCACTTGAGTTGTGGAGGCTTATCTGGGGAATTCAGAGTAGCCTGTACACTCCCACACATGCCAGCTGGGTGACCTTGGGCTAGTCACAGCTTCTCAGAGCTCTCTCAGCCCCACCCACCTCACAGGGTGTTTGTTGTGAGGGGGGAAGGGCAAGGAGATTGTCAGCCCCTTTGAGTCTCCTGCAGGAGAGAAAGGGGGGATATAAATCCAAACTCTTCTTCTTCTTCCACTCATTCCCCACCCTGCCATTCACAACAGCCTCAAGTATTGACTTATTAAGTTTTATCCTTTCTTACGATTTTCAATCATTAAAAGCCAACCCAAGATTATGTACTCTCTCCCAACAGCTTAAGCACGTAAACAGTCTCTCAAGGAAGAAGTGTGATTGAAGAACAATAGGTAGATAGGTTCACACTGACGACCTTCACAAAGTTGCAGAGGGTACACCCTCCCAAGTGCACAGTGTACCCATTTGGGAGTAATTACATGCCAAAAGCAGCTTCCTGCATCTCTACAGAATCTTGTATATCGTAAAAACAGTTCAGACTGCATTCTTTCACTGTAAGTCTTCCTTGATGGTTCTTAGCATTGAGTATATATACACTTCCACCCCAGAAACAGGAGTACCATCACATTTTCACAATATTTTCTAAACAGTTGCAAGAAGTTTAGATTCATGTCCCCCCTTTCTCTCCTGCAAGGAGGCTCAAGGGGGCTTACAAGCTCCTTTCCCTTCCCCTCCCCACAACAGACACCTGGTGAGGCCGGTGGGCCTGAGAGAGTCCCGAAGAACTGTGACTAGCCAAAGGTTACCCGGCAGGGATGTAGGAGTGTGGAAACACATCTGGTTCACCAGATAAGCCTCTGCCACTCAGGTGGAGGAGTGGGAAATCAAACCCGGTTCTCCACATTAGAATCCACCTGTTCTTAGCCACTGCACCATGATGGCTCTCAGAGACATGTGCCCCAATGCGTAGAAAATTAAGCATACTTAAGTCCCATTGATTTCAACTGCATGCACCAGATTAATTTCACTCTGACTCAGGACCACCAGGAGGTAGATATCTTTAAGGTATACTGGAATGTGTGAAGCAGACTTTGCAGTTCCCCACGTTTTGCATACACTTCCAGCCCCACCATTAAGTAAACATTTGCCTGCACAGCTAAGCATACTTTTAACAGCTTCCTCAGCCATTTTTGTACTCTGCCCTTCAAGCTCTTCTGGGTTGTTTCCATTTCTACTGCTGTATCCTTAAGGGGAATTAGTGAGCAGGGCTGTACCAATTGCAGCAGCTCCCATGTTTTGTATCATCAGGCAAGAGAGAGGGGAAAACAGTCGAGAGAAAAACAGTGGGGGAAAACAGTGGAGATGAAGGGCCAAATTGCATTCAGTGGCAGCAAGCAGCAGAGAAGCCTCTTGCCTATTCACACTGGACAAAAGGCAGGAGAAACATGTTCACAACCACCTTACGGTGAGCCCAACAGGGGGCTTCCGAGGCAAGTGAGACGGATCAGCGGTTTGCCATTTCTTCCTCCGCAGAGCCCTCCTCGGTGGTCTCATATCCAAGTACTGACCTTGCTTAGCACCCATAGAAAACTAACATTTCAAGAAGAGTTCAGGCTAACGTATTTCTAGTTACAGGGATATTTTTGACTGGTGGTTTACGATCCGGATTCTCTTCCTTGAAGTACATGCACCTTGGATTCATGACATAGAAAGTTTGAGATTAAAATGTTTTGCTCTGCAGTTATACTGGAAAGAAAAATGGAGCAACAAGACTCTGCACTTATTAGAAGAGGAGACTCAAGGTGTAAGAGTCTCAAGGTGGTTTACAAGCTCCTTTCCCTTCCTCTGAGGTAGGTGGGGCTGAGAGGGCTCCGAAGAATTGTGACTAGCCCAAGGTCACCCAGCAGGAATGTAGGTGTGCAGAAACACATCTGGTTCACCACTCAAGTGGAGGAGTGGGGAATCAAACCCGGTTCTCCAGATTAGAATCCACCTTCTCTTAACCACTACACCACGCTGGCTCTCATTACATGTTAACATATTGGTATATTCCATAATTGTTATATTACATGCTAACACGTATGTATCGTGCATATTTTCAGATAAAGACTAACGCTCTTGCTGAACTGCCTCTTGGCAAAATGTTTCAAGAAGCACACCTATTTCTCAAACCTTCTGTAAAGAATAAACTCTTACCATCCACAAGCTCATGCCTTGCACATGAGTAGGCTGTACTTCTAGTTAATGTCAACTTTATATGGCCTGTCTATATTGCAGCCAGGCTGTTCATGGCCCTGGACAAGTTAGTGACTCCCAAAAATACAATAGTAGGCCATCCCTGGTGTCCTCCTTTATGCTGCCTATTTAAGGATTTATTGAAGCAATTTACACCCATTAGCCCTTGACTGAAAAACAAAGCAGGAACAGAGACTGCTTGGGACAGAAGGAAAGTATTTGCCCAGTTGAAGCAGTGAAACGTTAATAGAGAAAAGGAAAGACACCATGGCCCTTTCTGCACACGCAAAATAATGCATTTTCAAACCACTTTCACAACTGTTTGCAAGTGGATTTTGCTATTCCGCACAGCTTTAAAGAGCACTGAAAGCAGTTTGAAAGTGCATTATTCTGCATGTGCGGAATGAGCCCATGTTTTGTGGTGGAAAGTACCATCAAGTTGCATCAGATTGAAAGATCCCTTAGGTCCCTTCTGCACATACAGAATAATGCACTTTCAATCCACTTTCACAATTGTTTGCAAGTGGATTTTGTTATTCTACACAGCTGTAAAGTGCAGTGAAAGTGGATTGAAAGTGCATTATTCTGCATCTGCGGAAAGAGCCTTTGGGTTTTCAAGGTAAGAGACAAACAAGTGGTTTGTCATTGCCTTTCTCTACACAACAACCCTGGACTTGCTTGGTGGTGTCCCATCAGAGTACTAACCGGGGCTAGCACTGTTTAGCTTTGAAGACTGCGCTATCATGTGCTTACACAGGTGAGTAGTTAAGTTCCCATAATGCAGCACACGCTGAAGGCAAGTAAAAGCAAGTCAGCATTTCACACACATACAAGCCCACAAATCTGTTTCAGACAAAATATATTTTTTAAAAAAATCTTTACATCAGAACTTGCATACAGTTTAATAGTATAATTCAATTCCCGTCTCCCTACAGTTCAGACAACCCTGGTTAACAGTGTGTATAACTTCTTGGTTTTGCTTTCATAATTTTAAAAGCAAACAATACATTTTGAGTATATTTACTCTGTGCAAATAAGATTAACTTTTGGAATCCTTCAGAAGACATATCCACGGTTCTCTCTGCAGAGGTCCTTTAGTGTCTGGGTTGTTGTTTTTTTTTTAAAAAGAATGATGACTAGTGAGTGTAGGCTTTTCCCAATATAAAGTGCTCCTGTCCAGCAGAACCCAAAGGCCTTTGAAAAGTTTTCCTAGTAATCTTAAAAACCAAAAATTAAAAATAGATAATATAGAGGGAGATACGAAAGCCGAAGAAGCGATCACACGAATTCCAGCTTTCCGTGCCCGCCATACATCCCCCAGTGGACTAGAGAGAGTATTCTGTCATTGCTGAGGTCCGGCTGTCTCAGTTTATCGCATGTCATGCAGCAGTTCTCGTGGCCCGTTACGGGCACCATGCATTCCAAGTCTAGTTTCGCCACCTGTCCCTTTTTGGAAGGATGCCCGTGGAAGCTGTAGTGCAAACGGGAGAGCATTTGCTGCCTCTGGTCTTGCAGCCGTTTGTTTTCACTCCTGAGCATTCGCAGAGCCAGCATGATGAGGAGCACCAGGATGAGCCCGCCAGCTATGGGGACGGCGATCACGGCTGCCCGGAACCATAGTTCTTTGGAGGAGGTCAGCTCCTGGACCTTTGTGATGAGGTTTCTGCTGTTGTCATGCTGGTATTTGCTCCCTTGTCCTGCAAATACAGAAATTAGTGGAAAGAAAATAGAAGGTCAATATCATGGGCCCGGCTAGAAGCTTTCAGAAACAAGTGGCGAGTCACTCTTAAGCAACTACAAGCCTCAAATGTGTCCTGCATTGGCCTAAAATCAGAACACTCTTTTCCTAATAGTTTATTTGTTTAGAAAAAAACTTATGCTACCTCTTTAGGAACCTGTCTGACATGGCTTACAAAATAATAAAAAAACATAAAAGGTATTAATTACAGTCCAGCATTAAAAACTCAGTCCAGCACAGAAACACAAATAAAACAGACCTCTGACAGCTTTAAGTAACAGTTTCCAGACTATTTTCTTAGTAGTTTATGTTTCCTTAACTAATCAAACCCTTTTAAACTACTTTTTCATTAAAATAATTGCTTCATATAACTTAACCACATGACTGGTAACAAAAGCAATAGATCAAAAGACTAGTTCAGCACTGAGATTAAGCTGTATTGGGCTCAGAGACATAATCATATGTGCATCTATTTTGCTTTGGAGTTTTTCTCAGAAGACTTCCTGAAAACAGGAGGACACATTAACCAGAAGTCAGAAGCCATGCAACACAAATCACAGTGCTGCAGACTTCCACTGCTGCTTTTTAGTATTTGTAAGGGAGCCCCCCCCAAAAAAAATAACAGCTTCATTTTGCAGATCACTAGCATAAGTCAGTTTTGCCATTCAACAAAATATTAGCTTTGATGTGATATATAAGATAGGCCTATCCCATTCATTCAGTTAAATAGAAGTTTGCAGAGCTGGACATTTTTATTTAGAAAAAATTTATGCTGCCTTTCCGGTAACCTGCCCTCAGGCACCAGTGGAACTGCAGCACCCAGTTTCAAGGTAAGCAAATTTCCTGCATACATTAGATATTCACACTCTGTGATGGGAGATTCTTCTTTCGATTCTCCTCTGTAACAATCCCACCTTAGCACAGACAACGTAGTAAACAGTACTGTTTTAAACCGAGGTTTGCATTTTCTTTCATTAAAGATCAAATGTCAATATTTCTTCCCCATCAAGATTAGCTACATCAACTTTTCACTTGCATTTTCACGTAAACTAGCTTTCCCAGGCAAGATGTCACATGTGTTAAAAACTGCAGCCAGGGCATTTGTGTGTGTCACACTAATATAGGTAAAAACTCTATTTAGATAGAAGTCTAGCCATATGCCTCCTTCTCCAATCAGCCCAGTTACATTCAAGAAGAGTTGGTTTTTATACCACTTTTCTCTACCACGAGCAGCTCCTTCCCCTCCCCACAACAGACAACTTGTGAGATAGGTGGGGCTGAGAATTCTCAGAGAACTGAGACTAGCCCAAGATCACCCAGCAGGCTTCAAGTGGAGGAGTATATATATAACAAATCCAGGAGAGATATATAACAAATCCAGGTCACCAGATAAGAATCTGTCACTCTTAACCACAACGCCCTGCCGTCACTAGCAGACATACAAGGCCTTGCTTACTGCAAGCAAACCTGACTACATCAGAAAAAAAGCTCTTCTTACCCAAAGGCTCTCCTCTGGAAGGGGATAAAACGTCATAAAGCCCTCTGTAATTGCACATGTCTTCATGACAACACTCCAACGTGGGTATGGGGGTGCCAGAGTGGTTTTGTGCCTGGTTGGCTTGACAGATGTCGGCCGTGCTCGCAAGAGAGTCCAAGCAGCCGTGTGTAAGTGGAGAATGTGAGTTCTGTGGGTCAAGCAGTCTGGAGAAGCAAGCGTTGAGCTCAGATTTGCACATATAGCCTGTTGCAACACAGTGCGCAGCATCACAGTAGCATCGGATTTCACCTGCAACAAAAAGGAAAGGTCAGGCATGTTAGACACCTGGGTTCCCAGCCCCTTGCTTCCACACAGGTCAACACTAAGACCTTGGATAATGATCTCACCTTTATGTCCAAAGGGCACCCAAAGCATTTCTCCCCTCCTACACTTTCTGCTGAACACACCTCACAGTATGATTGCAGTGAGGACAGAGTGTGTTTGTGACTGGCCCAAGGTTGCCCACCAAGCTATCATGTCAGAGCAAAGATTCTCCCAGATCCTAGTCTAACACTGTGACTAACCACTACATCAGGCTGGCTACAGGTAGAAGAAGAAGAAGAGTTTTGATTTATATCCCCCCTTCCTCTCCTGTAGGAGACTCCTTCTCCAATCAGGGGTTTACAATCTCCTTGCCCTTCCCCCCTCACAACAAACACCCTGTGACGTAGGTGGGGCTGAGAGAGCTCTGAGAAGCTGGGACTAGCCCAAGGTCACCCAGCTGGCGTGTGTGGGAGTGTACAGGCTAATCTGAATTCCCCAGATAAGCCTCCACAGCTCAGGTGGCAGAGCTAGGAATCAAACCTGGTTCCTCCAGATTAGATACACGAGCTCTTAACCTCCTACGCCACTGCTGCTCCTGTACCCATCAGTCATCATGCTATGGCAGCAATGGCACAAATCCTCTGCATCCCTTGGGAGACTTCCAAAACCAGGTACAAGCAGGAATGCAGAGCTGGCAAAGGGCTTCTTGCTATCCATGCTCCAAGTTCCTTAATTATACTAAAAGTATTATATCCCCCAGTGTCCAAAATCCGCTCCAGGGGCCACTTGAAGGAAGTGCAGCATGCAAGTGTAATGTAACCAAAGCAAGATGGTGAGAAGGAGCTGTGGCTCGGTGGAAAAGCCTCCGCCTGGTATGCAGGATGTCCTAGGTTCAATCCCTCGCATCTCAGGTTAAGAAGAGACCGAGCAATAGAAAACCTCTATCCAAAACCTCAAAGAGCCACCTTCCCCAGTCTGAGTAGACAATGATATATTCATGGAATGATTCAGTAAAAGGAAGGTTCCTGTATGTTCATGAGAGGCTCTAAACCAGGCGTCTGCAACCTGCGGCTCTCCAGATGTTCATGAACTATAATTCCCATCAGCCCCTACCAGCATGGCCAATTGGGATTTGTAGTCCATGAACATCTGGAGAGCCGCAGGTTGCAGACCCCTAGTCTAAACAGTATGGACAACTTGTCGGAGGTGGGCGAGGCTTCCTGCCAAAATGACAAGCTATATTAAGGGCAATGTATGGAGAAGCTGCTACTGTTTGCAGCTACCTTTTCCAGAGGGAGAGGAGGCAAATCCCCCAACCAGCCCCTCATGCAGAAAACCGAGGGTCAGTTGCGCAGCATGGATACAGAGTTGCATGGAGAATATAGGTTTCCCTTTGGCAAAGAGCCAAATTTCATGGCAGAGGGGTAGCCAGTGATGACCAATATACTATCCCACCAAACAGCATCACAAATCTTGTGCTTGCAACCAAGGAAACTGAAGAAGCAAAGTTGGTTGATGCTGATTGCATACCAACTCACTTCCCGTCTTTGGACTGCAGTGATTCCCATTTACCGTTTCTGCAAATCTGCTGTTTAACATAACAGATATTTATGGTATTTCCCCGCAAACATACCAATGTCACATTACATTGCCTCCATAAAATACTTCCATTTCAGAAAACTGCATTAAAAAAAAAGGCCGCCAGACTCACTTTAATTTTGCCATGCATAAATATTTAACCAGAACGGCTGAATTGTTTACTACCTTTGGGGTCAGTGCCAATGTTGAAGAGCTTTAGCTAACACCTTATGAGATGATGGACTAAAATCACAGTCATTTAAAAAAAGAAAGCCAGGAATGTGTTCTCTCTAAGCACTTCCTTTTGGGATCCCTTTAGTGTAGCAACCTGACGCCAGCTGTAACTACACACTGATACTGATGGAATTCTCCAGCAGGACGGAGGATACCTCCCTATTTTCTGCCTGGCGTATTCCCATGCAAAAGGTCTTCTAGCCTTCATGATGAAATAGGAACTGTGCACTTTACAACTGGGTGGGGGGGGCCTTCTTGCAAAAATCGCTCTACATGAAAGTTCAAAAAGGGAGGGGAAATGGCTAAGTTGAAATCTCTTTCCCACCCTGCCTCCACTCGACACAATCCATCATGTGGTCAAGAAGGGTAAACGTTTAGACTGAACTGTTTGTATGAAACGCAAATGCACAGGAAACCTCAAAAATTTCTGAAGGAAGTGCTTTAAAAAGTACATCCTTGGAAACATTCATTCTACTGGACCTCAAGCCGGGTTCAGCTTCAATCTGCTGAATATATTCAGAGCCCTGAAAGGAAACTGGACTCTTCTCAGTTTCCAGAAACTATCATTACAGGTTAGTATACTTCTAACATAGTATTAGGGGCCTGTTCCCACTATCTCCCCTCCCCCCAAAATAGAATTTCAGTCAAGATTTTGTCACTTACTATTTGAAGAACAAGCTCTCAACAACATACCCCCATGGCAAATTAACACAGGGGTGTCCAACTCTGGAGCTTCAGATGTTCATGGACTACAATTCCCAACAGCCCCTGCTGGCATGGCCAATTGGGAATTGTAGTCCATGATGGGAATTGTAGTCCATGAACATCTGAAGCACCAGAGTTGGACACCCTGAATTAACACTTCTTATACCACTGCATTAAGGTACCTACAGATGTTTCATGGCACTTTAGTATCTAGGCTATATAAGGTCATACTAGATGATCTTTCAACCTCTTCTTAGGATGTGGACTGCAAAAGCAGAAAACAGCCCTAAGGAGGAAGGGACTACCTTTCTAGAATGGTTTTAAATTCACATCTCAGTATGATGCTGTTGGGTTTCTGCACCATAACACTTCTGCTTCTCTTTGAATAAACTGCTTAATCAAAACCAAATGATTTGATGCCCTGTACTTTGTGACAGGCAAAAGAGTCATGTAGCCAGATCTGAAACCCATGAAGAATTCATGAACTTCAAAAGCTTAGTAAGCACCGAAGGAACTAGTTAGCTTGACAGAAAGCATTCCATTTACTCTCCTCCTGATGTATTTTACCAAGTAATAAAAACTTGCCATTTTGTTTATATCCAACTGCTTATTAAGTTTGCAAGCTTTCCCATCCCTCAAGATTTTCCACCCACATGAATATTCAGAGTAATTTTAATTCAGAGTAGTTTTTGTTTAAAAGTAATACTGACAGATTAGTACAACCTATTCCGTGTCTCATTCTGGACGCCTCCAAGACTTGTGATCCAGAAAATCCAAACTGTTCATTTCTAAGGAACCTCCCCCCCTTCTCTCAAAAGTGTCTTTCCCTGACCTACATTATAGAGGGATCCCCTTCACAGCAAATGCTGAACCAATAAGTTGATCCCAACATCTGAACACCTTATGCTCACGCAATAAAAGGTATGGAAAAGTTATAAAATAACATCAACAACAAAAAATACACTGAAAGAAGATACACAAACCAGCATTTCTTCCTTCTTTTTTTCTGGGCCTTACAGAGAAAGGAGCAGAGGAAATAGAAATACTGAAACTGTTTTTGTTTTAATGGTTTATGGGCCTCTGTTTAAAATTCTATCTTTTCCTGACCCAAGACAGTCTTATAAACAAAACATGACAGGCTAGTCATCGGGTTATTACAACTCCATTTTAATTAGAGCCACATTTTCCCCCCTCCAGAGGAACAGAATGGTGTTCTTGTACTACGCTTTTTAAGTACAAGTTTTATTTCTATCAATTCATAAAGTTTCTTCCTGAGTTATGCAAAAGGCCAAAGAGGGTATTTGGTATTTTCAAACAGCGAACAATGCCCTTTCTGTTCGCCTCCTCTTTCTTGTTACTGTATGTAGCTATTTCAAAAAAGAGTCTGCTTTTAGTCAAGGTGGCTACAGGAGAGACTGCAGGCTTCTCTTAAAGCTTTTGAAGTCGATAGCAGCCAGAAGTCTGTGATCCCCTAATTATATCATTATCAGGCACATAGTTTCGGTATCTGCAACTGCACATTATTCTCTGTCACTAGCTTTTCTGCTCGGCTTTGATGGGGCCAGAAGACTCCCCTCTGCTTGCTTCACGGGCTGTTATTTGGGGTTAATTACACCCTTCTTTCCAAAATAAATAAATACTGTAGCACATCAGCACTGTGCTAGCTTATCCTTTAACCTCCTCTCCACAAAATGTGGCAGTTAAGGAGAGAGACATTGACCCCCCCACACACTTTTTCCCCCCCAAAGTTGCTTGCATTTTTCAATGACAAAAAAATTAGCCAAACCAGGCCACGGAGTGCAGTTCTAAACAGAGTTATGCAGTGCAACTGTGCTCAGGACTGAACTGTTTATGAAAATTGTAGCTAACTTCTCTGCCCCACTAAAAGTTTCTGAAATTTTTGCAAAAGCCTGTGAAAATATTTATGCCCAGTATTAGTCTGGTGTGGTGCTCATGGCATCGCGCAAGGGTCTGCAACCTGTGGCTCTCCAGATGTTCATGGACCACAATTCCCATCAGCCCCTGCCACCATGGCCAATGGGCAGGGGCTAATGAGAATTGTAGTCCATGAACATCTGGAGAGCCACAGGTTGCAGACCCCTGCGCTAGGATCTGGGAGGTCAAACCTTTAGCTGCAAAGCTCACTGGGATATCCTGGAGCTGGGCAGTGTCTCTCTCAACATACCAACCTCACAGGGTTGTTGCAAGGATAAAACAGAGGTGGGAACAAAAGGAAGGCAGGTGGAATAAAAATGTAAACAGAAACAAACCTTACTGTTTGTTTACCCACCTCACAAGGTTGCTGCAAAAAAGCCCAGAAATCTCTGGTTTGTACCAGGTCTTATTGCATACACATGCAATCGGGCTGGGCCTCTCTCAACCACCCTGCAAAGGTGGGTCATTTTCCTCTCAACACAGTGAGCAGGACTGCAGCCTCAAACTCAGTCACCATCAAGCTATAACAACAACAGCCCGACATTTCTGCAGCACTGGGAACGCGCTGCTGAAGTATGATTACTTTGCCCCTGTGGCTTCGGCAGCCCAGTAAGGAAGGAAGGCAATGAGGTGCCTTGGGTGGCATCCAGCCTCTTCCCAGTTCAGCCTCAGTCATGCCTTGCTGGGGCTGCTTTCTGGGGAGGGGAGGGGGGGGCGGCGGCTGGAAGCCTTCAGGAGTTCATTGCAGAGAGCCTAACCCAAACATTTTGACAACCGCTCGCCCCCTCGGGTCCGCCTTCCTCCCCCCTCCCGCAGCCGGGCCAGGGGGCGGGGAGCGAAGCGCGGGGCAGGAAACCCAAAGCAGCGCCGCTTCCAAGCACAGGCGAGCTTGTTCTGGCCTGCGAGGCTCAGCCGGGAGGAAACCTGACCCGCTCACAAAGCCTTGGCAGGCCGCTTCAAAGGCAGCGCACCGAGCCTCGCCAGCCAGCCGGCCGGCCGGGGGAGGCGCAGCAGGGAGAGGAAAATCCCCGGGGAAGAGGCGGGAACAGCCCCGGGGAACTCGCCCCTCGGAGGGTCTGTGCAGAGGAGCGCACGCGCCATCGTGCGCCCAAATTGCGGGGGGAAAGGACCGCCAAGGGGGCTCTCTAGGACCACCCCAACTTTGGTTGCCTCTTGAAAGGCCGAGAGAGGCCTCACGGCACACGCGGGGCTGCGCCCGGGAAAGACGGCCTCTCACCCGGGTTCTCTCCCCCCCCCCTCCCGCCTGCTTCTCCTCGGAGGTTACACGGCAGTCCTCCCACGTGTCTCCTCGGGAAGAAGCTCAGGCTCTGCACGGGTGTTTTGGCAGTGGGGGCCTTTGAGAGTCCGCCTCTTCCCCTTCCACGAATGCCTCCAAAAGTAATAATTTCCCCGTTTCATTTCGAACAACCCCGATCCGGCAAGGGGAGAGGGGCGGCTCGGAAGGAAACCTGGGCCAAACTCATGAGCTGCAAACCGCCCCCTTGTTGTCTTCTACACTTTGCACCTTCTCCTCCTCTTCGATGCGCGCTGTCAGCCACAGGCCCCGAACCTAAACCTCTTCGTCCCTTCAGTATTGCCATACCTTCCGAAGAGCCCCCCCTTCAAGCGTCCCGTCCTTTCCACGCGACTGTTTTTATGTGCGCCCAGGAGGCCCGCCCCCTATCCACACCAAAGGACCAGCGGGGAACATTTCTCCTCAAAATTGCCCACTTCCTAGTTAAGTTTTCCACTGGTTTGACCAAAATCTCGGGGGGGGGGGGCGGCATATACACACTCATCTTATCACGCTATCCTGCAAAAGCAAACAGGGCGCTTTTCGCCTTTCCTACTCCCGGTCTTTATTGGGAGGGGGTGGGAATTTGGAAAAGTATCCGATGCCGCTCCAATAGAGGACGCAGCCCGTTCGCAACGATTTCATACACTGGATGCCGGTCAGAGAAGTGAGCTGCGCTTAAGGCGCACGGAAGTCGGCGGGACCAACCACCCAACTGGCAGCAGCCGGACGGATCTACCCAGTTCAACGGGGCTTGCACTCTTCGAAGGCGCACAGCAGTCCAGCGCCGTGGCGGGCAGCCCTCCTTTGCCAGCCTACCGGTAGTCCAGCTGGACTTCTGACTAAAGCTGTCCAGGTCGGACCAGGCAGCGACGGCCTGCGAGTGCCCTCACTTTGGACGGCACCGAAACACACGCCTCCTTTCCTCTCGGACTACCGCCTGTCAAAACAACGGCCCTCTACCGCCGCTGCCTGGCCCGGAACCCTCCGCGCAGCCACCCGCGCGTCTCCTGCCCTGCTCCGCCCGCGCTTCCCTCCCGATCCTAATCTCTCGTCGTCTCCGTGCCCGGGCGCAGAGGAGCGGCGCCGGCGCCGCCACCTTCCCCCGCGCAGTCCTCCGACGCCACCCCAGCCCGGCGCTCACCTTTGGTCAGCAGGATGGCCATGGCGCACAGCTCCAGTTGCAGCCAGATGAAGAGAAAGCTGGAGTGACGATCCATTGACCTCCGCCCGCCTGGCCTCGCCGCCGAGGTCCCTCCAGGGTTCGCTTCACCTGGCCGCGCTGCAAAGACGCGCCGCCGTCGGACCGCGCATGGGCTCCCGCGAGCACCGCGGCGGGACTTAGCTGCGAGCCGATGGCCTTGCAAGGAAGCCGCTCACACGGCAGGCGAGCCCTGCTGCTGCTGCCACATCCGGGGGTCCGGGGAGCCTTTGCAGCCGGAGCGCAGCGCTACATGCGGGGACGACGGCTACTGGGAGGCGTCGGAAACAGCGCGCATGTCAAGCCGCAGCTACCCAGCTCCGCTCTCGCTGCTGCCCTCCCAGCTCTGGCTCTGTAAATACGGCCCCCGCCCCAGAGCCCGGCCCGCCCCTCGCCCCGCCCTCAACCCCCAGGCTTGCTTCCATAGGCGGTGCCCTCCTGTCACTCACAATAGCAGGCGTCGGCAGCGGGCGAGGGCGGGGTGGACGCGTCACGCCGCCCCGACTTTCTCCCGGGCTTGAGCCGTGTAATTAGCAGCGCGAACATGAGAAATGCAACTCGCTGGCTAAATTAGCTGCTTGGGGATCTGGGAGGGGCGCGACCGGAATCTTCCCCCCACCCGTCCACAAAGGCTCTTTTTGTTGGAGGGGGAAATGCAAGCCCCGCACCGACTTCCCATTGAAGAGCAGAAAGGTCAAAAGCACGGGGAGGTGATGGGACAGGGAAAAGACCCTTCTCAGATCGCGGATAACCCAAAAGATTTATAATGGTAAGTACTAGTTGTGAAAGCTCATTCCAGACGACGATGTGGACTTGGAAGTTAGAATAATGAGTATGCAAAAGAAAAAAAATGCATTGGAGAGGGAGAAGAGAACTCCCAAGAAGACCGCTGCAGATTTCTTTCCCGCAGGTGAGACTGAAGCATCCCGCCCCCCACCCGCGGTGATCAATAAAGCCTAGTCAGACTGACGGTTTGACCAGAAGGAGTCTGGCTGGTCGGGATATAGATGCGCTGGGAGTAGCCGGCAGAAGACGGTTAGTGAAAATTAGCAAATGCAAAAGCACCCAGGCAGGCGCCAGCGAGACGACACAGACAGAGACTGACACTCAATTATCCCCCAAACAAACCCAGGCGAACACGCAGGCCCGGCCTGATCGATATCAGCCCCAAAGCGATCTCCTTACTGCCTTGCTAATTCATTTATTAGGGCACTTTGTCGAGAAGGACCCAGACAGACTTCTTTCTTTCTTTTCCCAAAATTCATTAAACTTGACTATTTTTTTAAAAAGTGCATGCAACTGCATTTATTGGAAAGTTTAGTTCAGCAATAGCTGACTTATGAATACAAGGCTATTAAAACGCAAGTTTTTATGTTTTGGTGTCATGGTGCCAATTCTAAAAGTGTATGGTAAGTTTTAGGGTGTGTGACTTTTTCAGGCACGCTCTGTATGGCTTTCTCATTGCATTCAGTAGGGCTTATTCCTGCCAAGTATACATAGGATCACAGACTTATACTGCAGTCACAGCCATGCATGCAAAACAGCCCCATTACATTCAGAGGGATATACTTCTGAATAAACACAGTCGGGCTTGGAACTGTCTGATTCAAAGAGCCAGCAAGAAGTCTGGCGCTGTCTGAAAAACTTAACACATTCAGACTACTATCTTAAGCACACTTTCCTTGGAGTAAGCCCAATGGAATAAAAGGAGATTTACTTCTGAGTAGACCTGCTTCGAATTGTTCTCCAATTGTCTTACAAGATCTTGAGCCCTTTGGGGATAGGCGGCCTATAAGTTTAATAAAATAAAATAAATAAATAAATCCTGATCTCACTTTGACAGATGCAACAGAACCAGAGGATGCAGTGATCACAGTGTTAGATTAAACCCTCTGGAGGCCTGGGTTCGCATACCACCTAACCTACTTCACAGTTGTTGTAAGGATACAAGAGAAGAGAACAGTGCAGGCCACCTTGTGTTCGCATTGGGAGAAAAGTGGGGTGTAAATGAAGTAAATCAGTAAGTTTCCAGTAATTCCACAGGTTACCTAGCTTAACCCTTGTGCAAGCAAGAAATACACTTGACAGGAAGCTCAAAGTGCTTTTCTGAAGAAATCCAACAAAATATATTTCCCAGTTTTCCAAGGAGGCTTTTTACCCAGCAGAATAATTCCCATACACATAAGGGAAAAGTATAATCTTTCTACCACACTACAAAAAGAGCTCTGTGTGTCATTGCTGATGGGATGGAACCATGCTGATGTAACAGTACCCCTGGCTGCAGAGGCACACAGATTCAACAGCATCTACCTGAGTGGCCTTCATCACAACAGCACTATTAAGTAAAAACCCCTTCTGGATACATGGTAGTAGGAAAACAGACCCTTTCTCAACCTTCTGGGGGGCTTTTATGATCCTTTCCCATTTTGAGGTTTGCATGAACTACTGAAAAGACACTGGCCAAGATCCAGTGAACCCTAGATCTATGTGCCCAAGGAAGTTTTTTTAGAGCAATGGTTCAAAAACAAAATTCTGAGTGAGCACATGGAATTATCCTCATGATGGAATGGATAGGCAACTTCTTTGACACAGTCAACCTGCTTCACTGTGCACCAAAATACCATACAGATTGAATCAGTTCAGATTTCTCCAGACATTGTGGGTTTTAACTTAAACCACTGTTTAGGCTGTTTTGGCTGAGTGAGAGCAATTCCACCTATGAAATCGGAAAGGAAGGCAATTTGTGCACATTCTCCACTGTTACTGAAGTCCCCCAGTTTGAAACTCATCATGTCTCCGGGAATCTTCTGGCCTGGTGGGCTCATAGATGACCATGGCAGGAGAGAGGAAGCAGGAAAGCTACTAATCTGCTCACCCTGCCATGATTCCAAGACCAAAGCTGCAGTCCTACGAACATCCGCTAAGTCTATGGTTGAGGTCAGCAACGGTTGTCATCTCGCAGGCCTCCCTCTTCCTCTCCCTCCCATTTCCCTTCCTCTTTTTTTTAAACAAAAGTTATGGTTACTCCTTTTTAATTAGCTTAGTCATCCTCTCTTCTTCCCTCTGACGGGCCCAGATTGGTATTTATGGAGCTGTAGAAGATTTTTTGTATGGTTTTAACTGCGGAATATGTTTTATTTGCGAGTTGATGATGTGAGCCATTCTGGGCCAGGGCTGTTTGGAAAGAGTGGCCTATAAATCAATCAAACAAATAAATAAAAGATACCTGGACATAAGTTTTGCTGAATTCAGTAAGACTTCTCCCTGAGGAAAACTTGCAAAGAATTGGGGCTGTCAACGGGCCGTACGTTTTGGTCCTATTTATGGTGTCAATTTGATGCCCACATCATTGTAGTTATAAGTTTTGGTGTCAACTAGCATTGGGTATTTAATTTTCACTAGGTAGCTATTTAATTATTTTCTCAAACCTGCTCCTGAAGACTTGGGATAGATGGATAGAAGACTTGGGATAGAGTAGACAAACAGATCCTGGAGACTTAACGGCCTTGTCGAAGGGAAGGGGTGCAAATCTGCTCTTGCCCCAGCAGAGAGGTGATTCCACCAATGTGGGGCTACAACGGCCCACCCCAGCACTGGGATGCCACACAAGGGTCTCAGGGTGGCTGCCACCGCCAGCATAGCTTCCTTGTTACCCTGGTATTTCTTAGAGGTCTCCCATCCAATTCCTAGTGAGGGTTGGGACTGAGAGTGTGTGACCAGTCCAAGATCACCCTCCAAGCTTCCATGACATGTGCAGATTCAAACCTGGGTCCCAGTTCAACACCTTAATCACTATACCACATTGGTTCTCTAGTTTAATGTAGCGTATTGTATATCTCTGGTTAGCAAAAGCCTAGCAAACGAAAATGTAACTAGGAAGGGGTCCTACATGACTTCCCGCACATATGCTAGTCCCGTTAAGTACAGTCTGGTCAGAGCTCCAGAGTAAACAGCATCCCCTTGAGTTGCAGGAAAACATCTTGCAAGCAGGCCTGGGAGGCAGGTGACTTCCTGTTTGTAACTGTTCTTCAGGAGCTGCTGTTAGCTACCTCACTAGCTCTGTGTTCAATGGCTATCACCATAAATAATGAAATAGCCCTTTGCATTAGCAGCCCTGGTCAGTATTTGTTGAAAGTAGCAATGTCTAGCTTGCAAAGAAATGAGGAGACCCTGCTGGGGGGTGGGGAAGTAGTCTCTTTATCATTTTATGTGTCACTTCCTGTCTGTCCTTAGATTGAGATTTCCAGGCAATTTCTTCTTTCTCTCGGAAGTCACACTTTTTCCCTCTCTCCATTGAGCCAGCGAGATAGTAAGAGGCTATCTCTGCCTCTTATCGTCCCTATCTATAATGTAGTTCTCTAATAAAGATAGACCTTTCTCTTTAATCAATCAGTCGACTGCTTCTCTCAGGAACCGGCACGCTGCCAGCGGCATTTAGATGGGAGGCCTCCAAGAAATACCACAACTGTGATGCAGAGGCAGGCAATGGCAAACAACCACCTCTGATCGTCTCTTGCCTGGGAAATGCTGCGGAGTCACCATAAGCTAGCCACAACTTGGCGGCAAACAAAAAAATCAGCGACACATTTCATTGTTTATTTCATTGGATATTTATATGACACTTCTCTCCACAGTGGGGAACTTCCAACAGCCCCTTGTCAGTTTTATTTTCACAGTGACCTTGTGAGGTAGGTTAGAGTGAGAGAGTGTGGAGAGAGAGTGTGGACCAAGGTCACTTGACAAGCTCGCATGGCAGAGGATTTGACCCCGTTTCCCAAGGAGCAGTCTGATAGTTGCTGGGTGTCAAATGATAAAGGCACACATATGTTTTGCTTTGGATGGTGGATTTTTGTCCTGTTTTGCCTCTATTATTTCAATCATTAAAAAGTCATTAAACTGCTTTTCAAATGTGCTGCAACAATCCCAGAAGAGCAGCTATGTTAATGCATTGCAAGAAAAAAAAATTAAAGTCTTCTTGGTGCCTCTTAAAGGCAAACAAGTTTCTGTGCCAGCTTTCATGGAGTGGAGTTTTCCTCACAAGATGCAACAGGGAAGTGGGTTCTAGTCCACAAAAACCTTTGATAGAACAGAACATCTGCAGTTTTCAAGGTGCAACAGGAATCCTGCTTATTAATACATTACATTAGTTACATTACATTGGTTTCGGACTTACCCTTTCCCTTTTTGCTTTATTTATTTTTTCTTCTTGTGTATGTGTGAATACATCTAAGACCAGCCTTTGCAACCCCACACAAAAATTCCTAGAATTTGAAATGATCACTCTGCAGAAAACTATTCATTTTATTGATGCTCCTAATTTACTGATGCTCCTAATTCAGTACTGGAAAAGCATCACGTTCGCTATGCTGGAACCAACAGTTCAGTTATCCTCCAGGCACAAGTGAGCTCCTGTTTTTGAGGCAAAACAGGGAAAGAAATTGTTTCCCCAAAAGAAAAGGAGGGCAGAAGGTAAAAGCCCACACAAAGAACTCTAATGACATGTTCTGCAGCCCAAAGGAATGCAAGATAATAGCTCTATGGTTGATGCCTGAGGCACTTGATGTGTCTGTTACAACTGTGAAGAGAGCAGCTAGCAGACTTCACTTGTAATGACTGTGTGGCCTAGAGCAAACCAGGCTTACCTGCCTGTCTCAGTCTCTCACCTTCTGCCCACCAAACAGATTCAAAGCAGCAGCAACAAATACCTGAAGAAACTCAGAAAAACTTGGGCTGAAGTAAGATTCGGTTAATCTCTACGGTGCCAAAAAAATGCCTCTTTATTTTTACTTGAAGGAAGTTCTCAAGCGAAGCTTGCAGCACAGCTAAGGTTGCCAGATCCTCCCAGCCGCTGATAGGGGATGGGGGTAGGGACGCCAGATCCAGTTTGGGAAACACCTGCAGATTTGGGGGTAGAACGTGGGGAGGACATGGACCTCAGTGGGGTACAAAGCCACCGACTCCAACCTCACAAACATCTATTTTCTCAGGGTGGGGTGAGGGCTGATTGGAGATGAGCTGTGATTCTGGGGGTTCTCCAGGTCCCACCTGGAACCTGGCAAATGTATCTGACCCTCCAAATCTCTCCATACCTCATGCAAGAAGGGACTTTCCCTTTGACCTTAGGCACAGACTATCATCCAGCAATTACAGCAAAATATGTGGAAAGGAATAGGCTTGTTTAGAAAACAAGAAAATGCAAACTGAACTATACCAGTAACTAATTTGCATGCCTTTTTGTGTCAACAATGCTAACAATGCGCATGCCCTCCAGGTGAACCTTTTAGCTGAAAATGAAGCAAAAGTAACAAAATTCGACCTCTATTTAATAGGCAAAACAGAATGTGATATTTAAAGATATATGTCTTGTGATATTTAAAGACATTTTTTGTAGCATAAACTTTCAATGATGCGATGCTACTTCATCAGGTGCATGAAGTTCCCAGGCGGCAAAACTTTTATACACAGAGAAACAAAAATAACGCTGGGATTTAAAGGCCTCATTTCTGGCATTTCTGTGCAGCTTTCAAAAGAACAGTGACGAGCACAATTGTCCCCCAAGGTATAATACCAGTTCTGTTGTGGATCAGTTGCCAGCATGTTCTACACCAGTGATGGCGAACCTATGGCACGGGTGCCAGAGGTGGCACTTGGCGCCCTCTGTATGGGCACGCGCACAGAGTTCGTTATGTGGGGGTGGAAAATCACCCCCCCACACACACACACACACATCTAGGCTGGCCTGGGCAACTGAGCACGACGTCCACACACTGCGCTGAGCAGGGAGGACTTGGCTGGCGGGCCTGGTGCCTGTGCTCCAGGTGGTTGCTGCCCGAGGGGGGTGGGTGGTGCAGAGGAGGCAGAGATACTTGAGAGGCACAGAGCGGTGCGCGGGGGACTTGCTGGAGGCTAGAGCAGGCTGGTCCCTGCTCGAGTGGGTGGGGTGGAGGGAGAGGGAGCCAACCAGTTTTTTTCTAAACTAAAACCTCAGCATTCAGGTTAAATTGCCGGGTTGGCACTTTGCGATAAATAAGTGGGGTTTGGGTTGCAATTTGGGCACTCGGTCTCAAAAAGATTCGCCATCAATGTTCTACACTCACACTCTGAGATCATTGAGGTACATTGTTTTATGCAGTGAAGTGAACATATGCCAAACTTTAGTGGTCTGATACTAGGGATGGAATATAGTAGACCCAAGGGGCCTGACTCTCAAAGGGCACTGCTGGTGATGTTCCAGTGTCCCAGCCCAGCCCCACCCCCAACACTGTACTCTTCCCCCACTTTATCATTGGGCACCCAGACACCACTACTACTATTTCCAGTAATACCACTTATATGAATTTTATTTCTCCCGACAAGCAAAAGGACTAAGAGTCACTGCAGACTGTGTACCTTGCGTACTGTTCACCTTTACTCGCCCCATTATTATTGCCACACTGCCTAGGAGAAAATTGCATTCCAGCCAATGCAAATACAGCATTTCCCTTCTTTATGGTGCCTCCTGTTCCCATTGCAACATGCAGCTCAGATTTTATCAGCAGGCAATGATTATATTGCCATTGTATCTCACTGATTCAAATTAGCCTGTAAAAGCAATCACTCAGCAGACTGTATCCTTTCCATTCTCCACCCTGAAATGATTTTTCTGTTTATATAGATTGGGGGGGGGGGGGGGCAATCTAGGAAGTGCTTAAAGAATCACCAAGGCAACGTTTGTTGACTGTATCTTCTACTGCCTCGTGCGGTTGTGCTCCTATTCAAGCTACTCCAAGCTGAGAACTGTCAGGGCACTCGAGAGATCCCTGGCATTTAAAGACGTAGGGTTGCCAGCTCCAAGTTGGCAAATTCCTGCAGATTTGGGGGTGGAGCCTGAGTGTCATGGGGTTTGAGGAGGGGAGATATCTGTGTAAAACCCTAGAGCTGGGATGGCCAACCTATGGCGCTCCAGATGTTCATGGATAACAATTCCCATCAACCCCTGCCAATTGGCCATGCTGGCAGGGGCTGACAGGAATTGTAGTCCATGAGCATCTGGAGTGCCATAGGTTGGCCTCCCCTGCCCTAGAGATTCACTGCCAGAGTGAGCTGACAGTTATGACATTGTTGGGCCCCTGGTCCGATTTAGTATATGGTGGCTTTGTGTGTGTTTGTGGGACCAGAAAATTAACTCTGTACAGGACTGGTATGGTTTTCACTAGTCTGAAAGGCAATTAAATCCTCCTGAATTTTTATTGCCCTTGGAATACAAAATTCCCAAAACATCGCAGCCAGGAAGAGAAGCAGTTGAATACATCTTCTCCCTGTTTGAAATACCTGAT
Organism: Sphaerodactylus townsendi; assembly: GCF_021028975.2. NCBI lineage: Eukaryota > Metazoa > Chordata > Lepidosauria > Squamata > Sphaerodactylidae > Sphaerodactylus > Sphaerodactylus townsendi. The sequence continues at coordinate 59,138,188 of NC_059435.1, read as the reverse complement.
TGGTATTACGTTCCACTCCCTGTGCTCTGGACTGGGTATCAAAAATACCTGCAGTGCCCGAGTTCATGTCTCTGCCCAACCAATAGGGAAGACACAGCTGCATTCTCCATTCTAGGAAAGCCAGCCTCCAGGTGGGACCCAGGGATTCCCCCAGAATCACAACTCGCCTCTAGACTGCAGAGATCCATTCCCTTGGAGAAAATGGGTGCTTTGAATGGTGAATTCTATGGCATTGTACCCCACTGAATTCCCTGCCCTCCCCAGCATCCATACCCCAAATATCCAGGAGTTACCCAACCTGAATCTGGCATCCCTATCCACCCCCCATCTCCTACCAGTGGCTGATGAAGGGAGGGGGAACCTGCCTCCTTCCCAAGAACCTCTGCATGGACCTGGGCCATGGGAATGTAGAGGATAGTCAATGTGAAGGCAGGCAAAGAGGCAGATTCACACACACCAGGGGAGAAATGCTAAAAGCAGAAACTCAAACAGGCAGATACACACAGGAGAGAGGCTACTGTTATGCTAATGGCAGGTAATGGGGCTGAGGCGCCAGCTGCAGGTCTGCTTAACATCACAGGTGAGACACACAGAGAGGAGATGCCCAGCCCCACTCACCTTCCTGCTCTGGGCTCCCAGCCAAGCCCACCTCTCATCCCAGGTACTGTTCCGGCAGGCCTGAATTTGCACCAGGTTATTAGTCTCAACTTGAAGGGAGCAACAGAAAGAGGCTTACAGCCATTTAACCCCCAAAACCTAAGCCAGTGGGGTAGAGTGTGGTTAGGCAGTATTGAAACGAGGGCTGAAGTGACCCGGGGTTCAAATATTTGTTCATAAGCAACAATCTCATTTTGCTTAACAAGAGTTTATTTCAGTCTCTGTGTTTAGGAACTGGAGTTCTTCAGATACCATCCCCTATGTACCTCAAGTCCATAAATGCTTGTGATGGAATAAAATGTTATTAAATCTTTAAGATGTCACAGGATTCCTTCCTAATTTTGTTGAGACAGAGGAATGTGACTGGCAGGCTTACTATTAATCCGTGAAGCTCACTGTGAATGTTTTCTTTAGCTTACCGTTGGGTAGGAGCCACAATTTACATTTGTTAGTAGTTTTTTTATCAGTTTATTTCCTAACAATATTGCTTTGTTATGTAATAGTCTCATTTAATTAGTCATGTTACGCTTATAATTCTTCTTACAGGTTCGTCTTTTGAAGTTGTACCACAGTACATATTAAGAATTTGCCTTTGATTTTCTGAATTTTAAATATGTTTTTTTAATCTCGTACAATGTGTTTGAATTTGATGGTTTGCTTTATCTGGATTATCATTTATTATTTCTACACAAATGGATTATCATTTATTATTTCTATACAAATGCTTCAATGTATTGTCGAAGGCTTTCATGCCAAAATCAACTGAGCGTTCTGGGTCTTCTGGGCTGTAGGATTAAGGAAAACTACCAGACTGGTCACACAGCCTGGAAAACCCACAACAGTCAGCTTATAATAGGTTTCCAAATTAACCAGTGCAAGGTTATTCATGACTGATGAAGATTCATACATTGAAACAGGAACTTAGCCAGCATTTTGTCTTTACTTTTGCGCCCTTCTCCAGATTGTAAACTGTTTTCTAGAATTGCCATATTGAAATTATATGAGATTTAGAACATAAGAACATAAGAACAAGCCAGCTGGATCAGACCAAGGTCCATCTAGTCCAGCTCTCTGCTACTCGCAGTGGCCCACCAGGTGCCTTTGGGAGCTCACATGTAGAATGTGAACGCAATGGCCTTCTGCGGCTGTTGCTCCCGATCACCTGGTCTGTTAAGGCATTTGCAATCTCAGATCAAAGAGGATCAAGATTGGTAGCCATAAATCAACTTCTCCTCCATAAATCTGTCCAAGCCCCTTTTAAAGCTATAAAGGTTAGTGGCCATCACCACCTCCTGTGGCAGCATATTCCAAACACCAATCACACGTTGCGTGAAGAAGTGTTTCCTTTTATTAGTCCTAATTCTTCCCCCCAGCATTTTCAATGAATGCCCCCTGGTTCTAGTATTGTGAGAAAGAGAGAAAAATGTCTCTCTGTCAACATTTTCTACCCCATGCATAATTTTGTAGACTTCAATCATATCCCCCCCCCAGCCGCCTCCTCTCCAAACTAAAGAGTCCCAAACGCTGCAGCCTCTCCTCATAGGGAAGGTGCTCCAGTCCCTCAATCATCCTTGTTGCCCTTCTCTGCACTTTTTCTATCTCCTCAATATCCTTTTTGAGATGCGGCGACCAGAACTGGACACAGTACTCCAAGTGCGGTCGCACCACTGCTTTATATAAGGGCATGACAATCTTTGCAGTTTTATTATCAATTCCTTTTCTAATGATCCCCAGCATAGAGTTTGCCTTTTTCACAGCTGCCATGCATTGAGTTGACATTCCCATGGAACTATCAACTAAGACGCCTAAATCCCTTTCCTGGTCTGTGACTGATAGCACTGACCCCCTGTAGCGTGTATGTGAAGTTTGGATTTTTTGCCCCTATGTGCATCACTTTACATTTTGCTACATTGAACTGCATTTGCCATTTCTGAGCCCACTCATCTAATTTATCAAGGTCCGCTTGGAGCTTGGATTTTCTTTATTGAAAATGTTATTTGCTGTATTTGGCTTGCAAATCTTTTGATATTGTTCCTTTTTGTCACCATTTTTTTATTTGTGAGCATGTAGCGATACAACCATGATCTTTAGTAATTACAATAATAATTTTTCATATTTTTGATTACATTTCACGATGTTTGAATTATATGTGCACCTTTTGGTATCCATTTGGTGCTGCTACAATTATTTTTTAGACCTCCAGTACTCTGTGCCCCTTATTCATGCATGTGCCTGAAAAACATACGTTTATCACATTTGGACTGTACATTTTAAAAAACAAATATGACCAAAACAGTATAGGTATGTGTCTGAAAACTACCATGTGTGAAGGAGGTGATTGAGTTGGAATCTGCAGGCGAAAACAGGCCTACACACTGAAGGGCAGGTGTGAATTGAGGTGTAAAATGTCTCCCTCCTGCAGTTTTGGGAGTTGTCACAAGGCAAGTGTCAAAGGCAGAAAGGACAGCTTTAAATGCAGGTCTATCAAGACCTGAGGGGCATGTAGGAAGAAGGATTTACAATAGCCCTTCAGCATTCCTGTGATTTTGGCATCATTGGAAAACAGATAACACTCCATCTGAAATGCATTTTTACTGTTTCAGCCATCATTTAGGGGTCATACGCATTTGGGAATACATGGTTCGTTCTCAAGGGTGCAGCAAAGGAAGACTTGCTGTTCAGAACGAATGGACATTTCAATTAGGCAACAGTGAAGTAGTGTAGTGAAAACAGTGAAGTAGTGAAAACAGAGCAAATGGTGGGATCTCAGAGGCCCCTTCTGCACATGCAGAATACACTTACAATCCACTTTCAATGCACTTTGCAGCTGGATTTTACTATGTGGAATAGCATAATCTACATGCAAACAATTGTGAAAGTGGATTAAAAGTGCATTATTCTGCATGTGCAGAGATTAGGACTGGGGAGTTAAGATGATCCAGGGCCAAGACAAGGCAAAATGGCCCTTGTGGCATTACAAGGCAGCATTGGAGGAGGCACAGCCTATGTTGATCTTTTCCAATCTTCTGCTTCCAAACGCGGGAGGATTTGAAAACGGCTTGCTCTACCATGTGTGTTTCTCGCCCTCTTGTGGTGAGGAGTTCATCATACAAGCAATCCCTATGGAACTTTTGGAATAATACTTCCCCAAACACAAAAGCTGGAAGGCAAGCAAAATCATTTGGGAAGTTACCAATGTCACTTTTTTGGATCTTCCACACAACACTCATACAGTTGTCCGCTTTTCAAGTGAACGTCAAAGGAGGGTAGGTTGCTGTGTTGATTTTTGAACCCTCCTTGCATTCGTTGGCACCCCCTCTCCCTCATACAAGTCATTCTCACCCCCACCGCCAGAACATTTTTATTCCTTCATTTTACAGTCTTCCTTTCTCACCTCGAGATTCAAAGCAGATTGCAGAGTAAGTCAATAACATTTCATATGGAGATCTAATAAGCAATATACTAGGACCAAGATTACCAAGTTCTGAATAAGAATAGCACATTAGGCACATGTGGCAGTCAACCTTAAAAGCCCCACCTCTCCTCCAGGGCTCTGAACCAATCCTTGTGATTTAGACCTCATGCAAATTCAAGTTAGCCAATCAGAGCACATGAAAATCCACTGGATGGGAGAGGTGTGAGCCAGCCTCACCTTAAGAAGGGTGAAAAATAATTTTTTTCCCCTTTGAGCAGGGTTTTTGTTTCTGGAGCCTCAGCTTGGTCAGGGTTTTATTTGGCTTTCAGTTAGGGTTTGGAGGTTGGCTGAGCAAAGAAAATTTATTTTAGTGTGACAAATAAACATCCTGTTAATTGCCGGTTGAGGTTCTGTGGAAAGGTCCTGTAACTGCGGGAATAAAGCAGCCGTGAACCTGCTAAGGTCCACTATCCAAAAAAAGATGGAATCAAATTTCCTCTTCAGGACGTATTTACTTTGAGAGCCAGTTTTACTTCCTATTTTGAACTCATCCACACATAACATTTACACTACTTTATTTTCTGCTAAATGGACCTTCATTGTCCATTTCCATTGGTAACTTGTCTGTCAAGTCAAAGATCTAAGTAAGATCTAAGTAAATTCGATCTCTATTTACCCCATATGGAAGTATATCCATGGTCTAGCACAGGGGTCGGGAACCCGCGGCTCTTCCGCCGCTGTTCTGCGGCTCCATCAGCCGAGCTGCGGGCCCCCTCTTCACCCGCCCTGCAAGGAGCAGGGCGGGCGCATCATTCCCCCGGCGGCCGGCAAGGCCGAGCCGCCGGGCCTATCTACGCCTGCCTTGCAGGTGGGGGGTGTGTGAGCGGGCGGAGGGGGGGCGCGAGCGAGCAAGTGGGCGGGGGAGCGGAGGGGGGCGTGCCAGCGAGTGGGGGGGTGAGCGGGGGAGGGTGAGCCAAATGGCTCTTTGAGGGGAAAAGGTTCCCGACCCCTGGTCTAGCAGGTTTCCAGATAAGAGAGCTTTAGGGAGCACGTAGTCCACATGCTACCAATCGCAAAGCTTGAATCCTCATTTTTATTTGATTGTGGGTAGTTGAGGCTTAAAGAACCTATAAGAGACAACAGAGTGGGGAAGCAGACACTCTTCAATACAGCTGCCCCTCTTTCTCACCCCACAGCTGCCACAGCATGATACACTGTGGATAAAATGAAGAAAAGCGTTTATTACATCTACAGGAAACAATGAAATATGTGCAGTAAAATTAACAATACAACCAGCACACAGTGGTAGAACTGCCAGTCCCTTTCCCTTAGTAAAACAGCTTTCTGAACTGTTCTATTACAGTTATAGCCCTTTTACCTTTACAGAAAAGCTATCTTGAACAACTCCCTTTTACATAGTCTGTTGAAGGACAGGATATGAGAGCCTTCCTAACCTCCTCAGGAAGGCCATTCCACAAGGAGGGAGCCACAATAGAAAATGCACGCGTACAGGCAGTTGCTGATCTAGTTGTTGTGTTATTATGAGATGCACTAGATGCACTAGAGAGATCGCAGCCACCAATTCTTAAAGAAGTGAAAACCCACGGAACAGAGGAAAAGACTGGTAGGGACAAGAGGACAGGGAGGGAAACACAAAATCCCTGGTCTGGAAATGGAGAAGCAAACTCGCTCTGCCTTCAGGCCTGAATCATGTTGTAGGAAGGAAAGTTCCATCCCCGGGCATCAATAAACTACTGAGTGTGGGGGGGGGGGGGGTGTCTCACTCCCCAGCGCAGATTCAAATATTAATCTCTAGAACACTACTGCCATCTAGTGGGCTTCGTTATAAACATTATGGCAACAGATGGAAGATCTCGGGTATGTGCAAACCAACTTTGGTTTCCTTCAGGGAGCAGCTCCTTGCAAGAGTCCTGGTGCTAGCTTTGACTGTGAGATACAGCTGCAACCATATGAAAGAAATTCAGGTACTGTATTTTATTGGTCTAAATATGCCACCTAAATAGTAGCTAAGAGCAGGCATGAGGGGGAATAGGAAAAGGGGTCAGAAACATCTTGAATATAGACCTGAGCATGACATATGTTGGTGATTGATAGGAGGTGGGAAATTACCCTCTTTTCTGCCTTCTATAAGCCACAAGCCTGTAGGTTTTTCTGTGGCTCACACTAGCACAGGTACCTTTGGCATTTGCTGTGCGTTCTAGTCCTGTATATTTTCCAGATTGGCGATTTACTCAATATTGGTATTGAAAGGCAAGCATGGAAAAGTAGTTTAGGTGTCAGACTAGGCCTTGGGAAAGCCAAGTCCAAATCTCCACTTGCACTGAGGAAACTTGCCAGGCGCCCTTCGGCCAATCAGGCACTCAGCATTAAGCCTATTATTTGAATGAGACACTTCCAAGAAACACCACTGTCACTATACAGAGGCAAGCAATGGTAAACCCCCTCCAAACGCCCCTTGCCTTGAATTCACCCCACCAGGGATCGCCATAGGTCAGATGTGACTTTACAGCAAAAAAAGAGGGGGCGGCTATAGTCACAATTTCTTCAGTAGTGGCCTTAGATCACAAATGATACAAGTCTCAGAGATGGGCTACAAATTATTAGCATGGGCTGTACCGGCTTGCTAAATGTAGTAGTTTGTCATTGCTGCAAATGTTGCTGGCTTTGCCATTTCCCCACTACCAGTTCCTAGAAGGGATGAGGGCTCTCTCAGGTCAAACATGAATTTCTCCAGAAGTATCCATTTCTTTCTTCCCAATAAGTCTGTGACAGCTCAAAAAAATCATGTTAGACACATCAAGAAACTTTGATGAATGAGTCAGATTTTGCTGCAAGCAGTTTGCAGGTTTCAAGCCTTGAGTAACGTCTGGCCAAGCTTGCTAAGAATTCCAGTGTGAAAATACATAACCATCCTCCGCTGCTTCTAAACCGAGGAAGAGAATCTTATGGTAGAGACGTGCTTGGTTATGCACAGAATTTTGACTTTTTCTTTGTGCAGGATACAAGAGCACAAATGAAAGAAAAAAACTGGAAAATGAAGGAAAAACCATAAATGAAGGGAAAAACTCACAATCCTGGCTTTTAAAAATTAAAATGTCAAGGCACGATAGGATGACAGATTTGTTGACAAGTACCGAATGTGTATCCAAGGCATATGTGTAGTTTAACACACACACATATGAGAAACAATCATTCCAAAGCAGAGCATACTTGGAGAAATAAACTAGCCCTTCTCAGCACATGACTGCCCTTGCCAACAATTTTTGTCCAGGTCTATGATACATTTCTTCAGCATTCCTCTCAAGAGCACCTTTTAAACAGCACGAAGTACATTTCTCCTGGCAGTTGTTACAAGTTGATCTAAGCATCTCCCATCAAGCAGCTGATCTACACTGCAGTCCTAAAAGAAGTTATCCCAATCTAAACCCACTAGTGTACCAGCACAAAGATAACGTTCTGGTTCTTACGGAACGGGCCGCATGAAATATAAACTACTGTTTAAAAGAGAGATGTGAGGGGTTTACAGTTACTCTTGCATACCCACCTTCATTCATGGGCCATCCAAAGCCCAAACTTCCACTAGAGTCTGGCAACAGGTCGGAAGAAAGGTAACAGAAAAGCCTTTCATGCAAGCGATGTGAAACACATTGCTAAGTCTGGTCCTTTGTAAGCGGATAGAATTTCTCACTGAAAAGGACAGACATGTACATTTAAACCATCAATGAGGATCAAAAGTTAAATATATTTGAGTACTAGATGATGACAGTGCAGTGGAATTAGAGACAGTCATCAAACTCTAAGGCCCCATCCACACATGCAAAATATTCCACTTTGCAGCTGTGCAAAACCCATTTGCAAATAATTGTGAAAGTGGACTGAAAGTGCATTATTCTGCATGTGCAGAAGGGGCCTAAGGTGTATAGCTGGTGTCCTTGTTTCAACAGAAGCTTAAGTCCAAAGGGAAGTCTCACTGTAATGCCTGAAGCTGGAGTAGAGTTAATCTTTAGAGGACTGGAAGCTCACACATTGGAAGATACAAGTTACACAACTCCTAAGCAGTTCCTGTCTAAACACTCTTCAAGATTGAGGTTTGACTTGTCCATGACAAACAAGTTTATAAATTGCCACTCACCTGAGCTTATGTAGAAAATCCGAATCTCCTTTGGGTAAACAGGCAATGAGGAATTGGGAAGGGAGGGGTGCTGTCATTCTTGCCCTCTAGTGCCTCGCAAATGATCAACAAGTGGTCAGACTCACCTGCAAAAGCTAAGCTTGTCCCACAATGTATGCAAGTTAAGAGGCATTCACCGTGGTTGAAATTCACGTGAAAGGACTGCTGTTACAGACAAAAAGAACAAAAGTAGAAACGGCAACAATTCCTTGCACATGTTGTCCAGAAACTTCACTAGCAAGGGACAAGAACACAGGCACAGACCACAGGATCACGACACAGTACAAGAGATTTGCTTCCTATTTTAGAGGTCTGCATCAAAGCCAGGATTATACTTACGTAATTAACAGCTATGTTTTCTGTGTTAAAAGTCATACCGAAGAAGAGTCAGCCATCTACAGTCAAACCTCGGTTTTCGTCACCTTCGGAAATCAGTGGTTTCGGTTTTCGCTGATGGGATCCAGCCGTTTGTTGCCTTTGGTTTTCGTCAGTCGCCTCGGATTTCGTCGGCAACTTTTGCGAAAGTTGCTACGTTGTTTGCGTAAGTTGCTACGCCATTTGCATTGTGCCTGCGCAAACGGATTGGCCTCGGTTTTGGGCTTTGCCGAGGTAATCTGGACAGATTACCAATGAAAACCGAGGTACGACTGTATCTTCCAGCTTTAAGAACATAACGTACACTTGTAGCAGCAAGTCACAACCAACAGCTTTTTGCAAAGAAAACCCAAGTTTATTTTGTAGTAGCAATAGTTTCTTTTTTATTTTTAATATACTTTAGGAAACAATATACAAAGCTGAGCTTTCCCGCTGTTTTCGAACAGCGAGACGCTCCCATTACACAAAGTCAGCATTTTGTGATGGCGAAGAACAGCAGTCAGCACCAGACTGGAACAGTTAGCTACAACACAAACATCCTTCGAAATGAAATGTCATAATAGCAAGACAGGTAAAACCAGGAGTTAACAGAGGACAACTGTTGGGGAGGCGTCCATGACCCTTGCTGAATGTCATTAAATATTTTATACACAATTTCCTGTTTACAGTTTTTAAACAAAACCTCGCTTGAGGAATCATCTTCAATTAAGTACAAAAAGTATTCAACAAGAATAGGTTGGATAAAGTACCCCCAAAGAGTCCAAATTCTAATATGCATTGACCAAAGGAAATGAAAACCAGTGTTTCTTTGTTTTAAACATGTTTATTACAACAGATACAATTCACATCTGACTAGCTTTTTTTTTCTCCTTTCCCCCTCCCACAACCAGGTTGACATGTTGATCGGGCTGTTTCCATGTAATTTGAAGAAAGGGATGTACTTTCAGCACACGTGCCCAGCAGTACGACCAGTTCATTCTTACAGGGTGCAAATGGAAATACATTTCAATAATTTATACAAACAAGTGGGTTATGCTCAATCACTGCAATTTTAAGCTACTGTACACAGGAATGAAAAGATTATAGAAAAGTGCCATAGCAACAGTGCTTTAGGAAAGGAGGAAATTAGAAGAATTTAAAAAAAACTGATAAAATCAGACCTAGGATTTCCAGGGGAGATGAACACAGAAAATGAAAAACACTGCTCTGTAAAACAGAAACGGAGAAGCACTGCTCTTGATTCGATGCAAGTGTGGAAACAGTTGTTTCATGATATTTTGTACATTACCCAAACTGTTTCAAACTGTTGCAGCCTTGAGATACAGATCGCCTGGCGCTTGCATTGATTTCAGGAAATGCAAGAGTTCTGAATGATAAATTAACTAAAAAAAGAGCTAATTTTGCAGACAGGTTTACATGTAAAAGGCTAGGTATTTAGCCACCTCAGCATTGATTAGTTTTGGATGTCTAAGCTCTGATACACATGGCTTCCCATGGCTTCACTCTACAAAACATATTTACAACGTGAAGAATACATCTACAAGAAATCTACATTTCAAGGGTTTTACAAATCATCCTTGTATTCTTCCCCTGAATGACTCCCCTCCTGTCCCCTTTTCCCATGTCACTTTTTTTCTTTTCTGCCCAACTCAACGGTCCAAAGTCTACTCAAATGCAGCTCAAAAATGTTAAGACTGGGCAACCAGATTACAGTTCCTGTACTCAAAAACCCATGTGCAATTATTCACAACTTTTCACACCATGAAGGAATTCTGGTTCTTTAGTTTTTCAAGTTCTTTAATTTGTTGTCTCAAAAATAGTATCCTACAAAGGAAAAAAAGAACCATTAGCATTGACATATCAATTCTATTCTTTAACATTTTCAATACGTTGGTGGTGGTTGTAATTTTAACACAAAAATGAGTCCGGCTGCATTTGTTAATCTGAAACAAGTAAATGAAACTTTATTTTAGAAAAGGAGGAAGTTGCTGGCCTAAAAAGAGTTGACCCAACTTAATGGTACACATAATGGACTATATAATTGGTCAAGATCCAGCATCACCTTCAGTAGTTCAAGGGCTGGGGAGGAAGGTATTATGCCTTTTTAAGTCAACAGCATCCTGAATGCACACCTCTGAAGATGCCAGCCACAGATGCAGGCAAAACATTAGGAACAAGATCTATCAGACCACGGCCACACAGCCCGGAAAGCCCACAACAACCGGCATCCTGTATGTTAGGCTGTAACTATTTCCAGCCCCTGGTTGTATACAGTAGTGCTTAACAATATCAATGTTATTAGACTAACACAGAGATGGGGAAATCAGGATGATACGCAAAGAACAAATTCTTACCTTTGCTCACGCAAAGTTGCTTGAATTTCACATACTCGAACTAAAGATCTTAAGTTTTTTAATTCAGTACAAATATCTGACATGTGGACACTTCCCATGTTATGAGCTTCCTCACGCAATCTTGATGCCTAAAGTTAAAAATAAGAAGTTTGAGAGTTTCTTTTAAGGTCTTAGTAACACTTGCTGGAGAAAAAAAACATATGTGTAGTGAATAAGAGTGCTGGACTAGGATCTGGGAGACCCAGGTTCGAATCTCCACTCGTGCCACAGATGGTTGCAAGGGGACCAGTTATACTCCCTCAGCCTAACCTAACTCACTGGGTTATTGTGAGAATGATGTAAGTCCCTTTGGGTTCCCACTGAGAAGATGAAGTATAAATGAACCAAATAAATCAGACCATTATGGGTTGCCGGTAACACACAAGATTCACTGCATGTATAATACAGCAGAGGAATACTAGTTTCCTATGCTGTATTTCAGACTATCGCAATCAAGGCTGTTGTGTCCTGTTGCTCTTCAATGACAATTTCTCAATGCAGGTGAATGGTTAACACCTTTTGGGGGAAAGGTTTTGTGCATACCAGTGTGGCTATTTAATGGGGAACAGACAGGTTTAGAAACAGCATAGTATCATTCACAAAAAGTCGGAAATGCATTCAAATCTTAGCCTAGAAACAATTATTTTAGATGTCTCCCAGTTGCTAAGGGTGCCAGCTCCCTGGTCACCAGCAACAGTGACTACTAGCAAATGATGTGCAGACTTGGAAACGATCTCCTTGTTTAACATAATACTGGCCTCTGAAAGCAGAAATGAAGAAAACTGCCATGTGCAAAACCCACACAGCACTGAACTGCATTTCTAGTTCAATTGGACCTATATCTGTCTAGGAGGAAGAGAAGTGGCAACTGCTGCCAAACCTTCCTGGAAACCAAATGTATGTCCAGAATGAGAAATAAATGACTGGCGTAGAGAAGGCAAGCTCAGCCTTGCTTCTTAGGATAACCATAGGAGGGAAATTAGGTTGAAAGTTACTTGCTCAAGGCCTTCCTATTTGACCCTGTCTTAGTCAAGCAATTTGTTTACATTCCATTTCTACATAAACAGTGAAGTAGAAATGGTGCTGAACTGATTGAGAAGTGGAGGTTAATCATCACAGCATAGATCGACTTTTAAAAATTGGGACAGTAGAGCAATGCAATTTAGAAGTATAATAAACCTCACTGGTTCAATATTAAGGAATATATTATTCTTTGGGTTAAAGCTAAATGGAAACATTTCAAGAACTGTATAGTTAGTATAAAAGTGATAGAATGTGTGCAAAGTAAAAAAGAGAAAATGTCTTTGATTCTTGGCCTTGAACGAATGCTCAAATTTGCTTCTCAAATGATTTTGAGCTTTCAATCTATGGAGCAGTTTCAAATAACTGAGACATTACATGTATTGCTTAAACCACAGAATACTGACAATCATGTTCACAGTATTTCTGGGACAGATAATAAGTACATAGCTTTTTAATATTCATTTCTGTTTTATGGGAGAAAGATATCACTTGGGTCATCATCTTGCCCAAAGGCTCCTCTCCCATGATCTCTCACTGCAGTTAATAGGATGTACTTGTTTCTAACTTGATATTGGCTTTTACAGTGAAGAACTGTGTTATATTTAGGTTAGCACAAGCACGTGATGAGGAAGGACACAAAAAATCATCAATCCTTAAACCTCACAAAACAGATAAAATTAAGCGATAGACTCCTAGACATTGAAAACAGTTCACTTTAGTATTATGAGGACCTGTAGTACTTTCAGCCTTTTGTTAAATGCCACTATCATACAGTAACTGACAATTAAATATTCTTCCTTAAAGTAGGCAGAATACTTGAAATGTCTACAGCCGGTCTGAGCCTGTAATGATTATATATCCTCACGTAACAAGGATGGCGTTAATGCTACTTGGAACAAAAAGCAAGAAACAGTTTCCGAGTAGGCACTTACCTGCTTTTCTGCATGATCTGCAGGCCATCCTTGGACATGCTTTATAAGATTTTCATTGAAATGTGCCGCTAACGTGGGTGTTAATGAACACGTAGGCCGCGCTGATGCATTCTGTGGTGCTGTTGTGTTTGAAGCACTTGTATTGGAGGTATGATTTGGAGATGGACTTCTCTGACTACTACAAAGGAAACAAATATTTAAAACAGAACTAGTCAGCCAGTTACTTGAAAACAACCCAGTGACTTGTAGATAATGCACAAAGCAGCTGTGACTCTCAAACTATGGTTGGTCCCAAGAGGAGGTTCCAGTTCTCCTGTGCGAGGAGGAGGAGGGCAAACAGACTGAACTGGGAGAAGAGGCTCCGGAAGTCTCAAAGGCAAATCCAGGTTTGCCTCCATATAAAGCGTGACACAGACATAAAACACAGCCTGTTGCACAGTGTGGTGCATTTATAAATACGAAGTATGGAAAATATAAACTTATTCCATGTTAATGGACCCAGTAATTCCGGAGTTTTATTTTAGAAAGGGGAAAAGAAATATTGCTCCATGGGACTCACTTCAAAGAATTTGAGAGGAAACATGACACAACAGCTTTTACCCAAATTTAATGTATTCTCACTTTCCAAGAGTGACTGAGTACTAATGTTATCAAAAGCTGTCACATGTACTGAATGAAGAATACAACCTGGCTTTCAAGATAAGAAGGACTGAAAATAACTATGTCCAGAAAGTATGAAGAGCTATTTTTTCACATTAATTTCTATATTACACAGCACATATGGCACCATACAGCTTTTTTTTTAAAGGTTAATTTGGTACGGAAATTCTGCCCATTTACCACCACCTTGTGGCAATCAACATGTTCTTAGAATTTATTTTTACATTAGGCAGTAAGTATTTTCTACGGATTTATTAACATCAAGAGCCTGCACCGGCATTATAACTAATATACAGCACCTCAAATCATATTTGGACTCAACTAGCATTTGGGGTGAAGAAACAGCATATGAAGTCTGTTCTGTTCTTCATGTATAATTTAAGGCAACAAAATTGCAGAATGGGCAAAGGTCAACTCACTAAAGGCAAACACAAATATGAGTTCAACATTACAAAATCATGCACAAGGTCTACCCACCAAATCTAAAGTTGTCCTGCAAGCACACATCTGATGCAAGAATGCTGGACTGAATATCTGACTGAGCCTTTTGTCAGTGCCATCCTTTGCACTTACACCCTTCTACATCCACCGACTTCAACGGACTTCAAAGGGTGTAACTGTGCAAGGAACAACTTGAACCAATGTTAAGATTTACCTTGAACGCTGAAGACTTCGTGGAGAAGCAGGCTCATGACCTTGTTTTTCAGCAATCACTGGCTGCTGAGATGCTGACTGTGAAACTGGTCCTTGCTTAACACCTGGAGTAGCAACCTGCAAGTTCAGAGGCTGATAAGATTTTTGCAATATTAAACGTAACACAGTGTGTTCTATTTTGGCTCTTGGACTTACTGGGCCTGCACCCTATCTTGCTGGCTCTTTTGCCGGATCTGACAGCTACATACATTCATTTTTGCTTTGTGCTAGTTTCCATCTTGAATCTTAGGTTTGCAAGGTGGGATGTAAATGAAATAAACTGTAGTGTGACATGTCTATAATGGCATTAGCAATATAAAATAAAATGTGCTTTATACCTTTAAATGTGTGTAATTACCTTCCTTAGTTAAATGTGACTTACAATGCAATCCAGATCCTGGAGGTGGCTGAGGATGGTGCTGCTCACACACTCCAGAGGATTTTCAGGCAGTGCAGGGAGGCAGAAGACACAAAAAGCCTCCCTGGCTGTCCAAAAGTCCACCATAGGGGAAACAAAGTTACACCATCGCTGGCATTCCTGGGGCAAAAAACCAGTGGGAATGCCCCCAGGAGTGCCAACCTACCAGTGAGGCTGACAAAACTCTGGAAGCAGTGGCTGGAAGCAAGTGGGATGCTCTGGAGCTCTGCAGCGTTCGTTTGCCTCCCTATTTGCCCTCCCAGCCAGCATAAATACAGAGTTGCACTTACCTGTAACTAGTTCATTGAGTGGGTTTCTGTGCTGACACACACTGACTGTGACTGCACTTGGGCAGGCCTGCCACAGAAAGATGTTCAAGCTTTTTGTCTGCTCTGAAGCTCAGAAGAGCACTTGCTCCCTCTTTCCCTCCCTTGGGAGGGAAGATTCCCACCCAAATGATCTAGTGATGGGAGGGAGAGGAGTGTGATTCCTTCAGTTCTCCTACATCCACCACAGTTAGAGAAGGAAGACCTAGAAAGCCAGTTTCAGCATGGTAAAAAAACAACAGCCCCCGGTGGGGTAGGAGAGAGGGATGTGTTTCTGCACAGAAAACCACTCAATGAACTACAGTTACAGGTAAGTGCAACTCTGTATTTCATCTTCATGGGTATTCTGTGCAGTTCCACATTGGGAGATTAGCAAACTGAAGTAGCTTGGCAGTGTGGCTGACGCTGTCTATTTGACTAACGCCTGCAGAACTTCTTAGCCTACTGCGCCTCCCTGTAGTAGTCAAGTCCACCATACAGTTTCAAAAAAATGACATCAGGGAGGGCAGCCCTGTAAATGTCCTAACTGTGTCAATTCGATGGCCAGGTAGCTTATGCTACCTGCGCCCTGGAGGAGTGAGCATGAACTTCCAAGAGCTAAACCATCCCTGATGAGCTGTAGGCCAACTTCATGGGCTTGGATACTCATATAGACGGATGTGGTCCCCTACCAGAACGAAAAGGTTATTGCCCTTCATTGTGTCCACAGTGCAATACAGGTTGAAAAGCAATGTCCTAGGTACAGAGGTGGGATTCAGCAGGTTCACACCACTTCGGCAGAACCGATTGCTAAAATGGTGCTTGAAAACAACCAGTTGTTAAATTATTTGAATCCCACCACCGGAACCTGTTGTTAAATTAATTGAATCCAACCACTGCCTAGGTACGTGTGGTGCATGCAGGGACTGCTCCACTGGGGGAGACGGTTTGGGGAAGAACATTGGCTACATCATGTCCTGACCCATATGAAATGCTGAAACCAGCTTATGAATGCTCTAGGCTGGGGCACCACAGCACGTTTCCTTGATGAAATCCACTGAAAGCAGATCACACCTGAGAGTCGACAGGTCTCCCACCCTCATAACAGAGGTGACAGTGACAAGGAGGGCAGATAGGACAGGCGTGATAAGTCACTGGAGGTCATAGGCTCAAAGGGGCACCCATTAACCCAGTGAGGATCAAAGTCAAATCTACTGTGGCACAAGTATCTGAACAGGCAGATGAATGCTCTGTAAACCCTTGAGACAATGCTTGGAGGGTGGATGGGACAGAGGGGAATGAATTCAACCCAGGGAAGGGGGAGTGAGTGTTCTTCAGAGCTGCAAAACAGACAAAAAGCTTGAAAATCTTTCCGTGGCAGGCCTGCATAAATGGAATCCCAATGTGGAGCTGCACAGAATACCCAAGAAAATGAAGTGCCACTTATGTTGGCCAGGAGAGCAAATGA
This sequence comes from Sphaerodactylus townsendi, assembly GCF_021028975.2. NCBI lineage: Eukaryota > Metazoa > Chordata > Lepidosauria > Squamata > Sphaerodactylidae > Sphaerodactylus > Sphaerodactylus townsendi. Next base: position 59,121,657 of record NC_059435.1, on the reverse strand, counting down.
AACAGTGCAAGCCCACGCTACTTCCTATAGCATTCCACCCCCACATCAGGATTGGGCTGACCAAATTCTCCTGACAAAGCAAGAAGTGGTACTCATACAAATGTAAAGTGATACACATTGGGACAAAAAAATCCCAGCTTCTCATCTGTATCCATCTTCGTCACTGTGTGTCTCCATAAATTACATGCTGTGGTTATGACAGAAACTAGAAGCACCAGAGTGGGCATCTGATGAAAGGAGTTTCACTATTTAAATCTTGTACCATGAAAATCTTGTTGTTCTCTTAGATCCTACTGGACTCCCCAACCCCAGTATGTGAAGCAGATGGAAGGGCATCTAGGGTCTGAAAAAGGCCCAACTACATTTAGAAAGGAAGATGGTAGAAAGGTAAGCAATGCTCCTGACCATGATTTTCAAGCTTTGTACAGATTAGGGTCTCCATCTGCAATTCAATATTCCTAAGAAGCTGAAAGACTTAGCTCTTCTTAGTCCCATCTTCAGCAGCTGTATCGGCTGAAACCCTGTCATATTTAGTTTTTCAATTATCTTGGTGCACCAGTACAAGTTTGGGGCCACCAAGAGAAACTGAGGCATTAAGTTTTAGATGGCATTAAGATTTAGATGGATTTTCAGCCAATTATGGTTAACCACAAATTAGTCTCCACCTTACAGTTACCAGCCTGTTGTCTAAGGACAACGCTGGCTGCAAGCAGATGAGTTAAGTTAACTCTGTCCCATCAAACTACAACTCTAAATCTGGATCAAACACTTGTTTAAAATTGCGAGGGAAGGGGGAGAGACAGCACTGGACGACCTGCAGTTAATTTGAATACCTACATTTGCACCTCGCCAGAATGTTTCTAACTAGGATTTCCTGCATAGGGGTGCCCCACTGTATGAACACTGCAACCATCCTTAATCGTGTTCCTCCTTGGACAATTTGAGTTGCAGAGAGGGCAAAATTTTATATTATGAAGAACATTTAATAAAGCAGTAGTACAATACAAGGATTCCAGCTACAAATTCGAAATTCTATAATTAAGGTATTTTAATGAAAATGTCTCATAAAACGGTCGATATTTAACAGCCTGGCTCAGGTTTAATAGAGTCAATCCATCTCATGTTGGGTCTTCCTCTTTGCTTGCTGCCTTGAACGTTTCCTAGCATGATTGCCTTTTCCAGTGACTCCTATCTTCTCATTATGTGAGCAAAGTACGACAGCCTCAGTTTATTCATTTTAGCTTCTGGTAACTGATCCAGAAACTGAAAATTAGAAACTGCTAACTCAAAAACTTTCTCCATGAGTAAGTGGCTTTCCCCAGGACGCCTACAGAATATCACTTCTGGATAAGACAAGATTTGAACTAGGATTTCATGGCTCACACTTCCACAGACACTTTTTACACAAAAATTGCAACAGCCTCCACTAGATTCCAAAGCACAAATTTAGCACCATCTGGAAAAACAGCTGTTGAAAGAGAATTTAGCACCTTGGTTTGAGTCAGAGAACCATACATTTTGTTTAGAAATATTTAGAATATTAGAATTCTGGGTACCTATGTCTGTTTCAAAAATATTCACTTAGGAGTACAGTTGCTCATCCATCGCACAAATAATTAAGAAGTTACCTTTGGCTGTGAGGATACAGGAGGTGTACTCATCAAAGGCTTCAGAGGAACTGTGTTAGTCTGAGGCGTGCTTATCCTTGGAGATACATATGACCTTGGTGATGAGGCATCCGATGTTAAAGACATGGGGGATTGATTAGATGGCTGAGCTGTGAATAAGACCATGACAGGTTTATTAAATCTGGCCAAATCCAAGTAAATTATGTAAATAAAAGAGTGATCTTCAGAAAGCAACTGATTAAAGGACAGAAAGGTGTGACTAATAGAAGGTTAAGAGACAGCACAGATGGTACTAAATGGTAGTCTGAAAATATCAAACAGAGAGGCAGGTAACTCAGCAGTTATTCAAGCAGCAAAACAAAACAGTCATTTCCAGAAGGCACCACTGCACTGTTCGTAAAAGCTTGATTTAAGCCCAAACTTTTTGCTACCAGAAAAACTGAAGTACAGCAGAAACCTCATCTAGGTTATCACAATGGTTCTCCTATGCAGTTAAGAAATCTTCCATACCATATTTATACAATTCAATGATTCATCCTTATTTACCTACATTAGACTACCATATACACCAACATTCTTGAACCTGTACCTAACTTCAGTGTGTTTCAACAAGCAAGTCACTGGGACAAGACCACTTCCTGTTCACCTAGTTTTGAATTTCATAACTCCACTGTAGCAGCACAACAGCTCTACAGGAGACAGTTATTCATCTACACCAAGCCTACAAGATATAGGGAAGGAGTATTTTTCCTTTTCTCTCCCTGCCAAGAATTTGCAATTGCCAACTGGAACTGGAAACATTCCCAACATGAGTTTCGTTCCACCACTCTATTATACTGTCTTCTGAATCTCCTCCCCACCATAATTCTAGACACTCCCATAGGCCTGAAGAGGGCAATTCACACATTCCCCGGTTTCTGCTCCAACCCCCACTCCACATCCCTTATATTATCTATGGATGTCCTGGTTTTGCTGATTTCTTGACTGGAACATCACATGATTTCTTGACTGGTTTACCATGAGATATGATGTGAATAAATGAAATGTAATTAGCCTCCTTCACACTGAATCAGAAGGAATAAGGCATGTATTAAGAATCACAGGTGTATTAAGAAAAAAACAGAGTAGCTACACTAAAGTCCAATTGAAGATTTGGGCAGCCAATTTTTTTTGTGGGTCTTATGTCAGTAAGGTGAATGCCAAAGTGAACATCATCTATTGCTTGACTTGCCCTGTATACTTTTATGCCAGAGTGAACAAGAAGCATTTAGAGTAAATTCACCAGTTACAAACTCTGGGCCCCCACATGGGTTATTACATATTCTTGCCTGGAAAAGCCTTTAGATAAACCACAGCACCTTTCTGCAACTCGCACAGATAAACTGACATTCGACTTATCCTTCCACTTGCTCGGGAACCCTCTCAGAATACCAACTAGTCTTTTCACACAGATCCAACAGACAGTTGTAAAATACCTTGTGTAGAAAGCTGTGCTGCTTGAGTAATCAGGGATGTTATATTAAAAGCAGATGGTCCAGCAAGAATTTTTTGGAGTATAGAATGCAGAGAGGCTTGTGTCACAGCAGCTGTAAGAACTAAACACAAATCGGCATTATTAGTCCTATCTCCTGAACCGAAGAGTTCCATACCTTCTTTTTCAAGAGACTAACATCACACGTAACTGATCTCATTGGCCAAAATGACAAGAGTCTTGTCATCTCTCATTCTCCTGCCTGCTTCAGAGCAACTGGCTGTATGATAGCAATCATGAGAAAATTTTGAAGGAAAAAAAACCCTTACCTTAAGATACAGGCAAGGGGAGACTGCCAGAACCAAAGTGACATCAAGTTATCAATGAGGTCATTAACAACACTGACTATTCCCAAGCCCTGGTATCTGGTTGAGTGGTTACTTTCTGTTTACACTGAGGCATGTGTTATTGTCTCAAGGGAGACAGTATGTAGTGGGAAAGTACCAAGGGTGAGAAACATGAAAGACAACTGGACTGTGCTCAAGTCACATGGCAGTTTTGAACATTCTGACTACTGCTGATCTAGATGGAATTTAGCACCAGTTGTGGTTAACAGCAGGTAACCAAAGGTGTTCTTCCTTAAGCACAAGCGGCCTTAGGTTTGTGTGTGTTTGCTTAAAAAAGAGTGTCACACTTAGAAAACAACACTGCATCCAACCACTATTTCCACTTGCTTGTCTCTACCATCCTCATTGTCACTATTTATTAATATGATAGCCACAAGCATCGTTCAACCCATTCTTTACAAAGCAGATACCGTGTTTCCCTGCCAATAAGACAGGGTCTTATATTAATTTTTGCTCCAAAAAATGTGTTAGGGCTTATTTTCAGGGGATGTCTATGATTTTGCACACCCCACATGACCAGATCAGCTGCACCAGGGAATCTGTAACTAGGGTTTATTTTCGGAGTAGGGCTTATATTTCAAGCATCCTCCAAAAATCCCAAAAGATCATGCTAGGGCTTATTTTCGGGATAGGTCTTATTTTCAGGGAAACAGGGTAGTTCTCTAGGTTATTTCTATCAAAATGAGGAGTTAGCACTGGCAGAAAGGACAGTAGAACCAGCTTAGAGAGGGACTGAGAAAGAAACATGAGCAAGGCATGGCAACAGGCAGAGAACTAACCAATACAATTTACCTTGGTGTATTCCCCACTGATCCTAATAGAAGTTACTTTTCAGTAAACATGCATAGAGCAGTGTTAGAAGATGATAAAGGGAAACATCACCCGAGATATACAGCACTAGCATGCAACACCCACCCACCCCACTGTCTGAATAACTACTAATATTTTACAAGCTCTGCTTCATTTGCACTTCTTGTTGCGCAACTGCCTTCGCATATGCAAAACTACACTAAAGTGTTACAAGATGTGCCCAGTTTAGTAGATACATGCCAATGTAGCTGAAGAAGCGTATCAAATGTCCTTCATGGTATTTTCTTCTACAGGTTCCTTAAACAGCATACTTTTCCATGGAAAGATCTAAGTAGAATTGTAACTTCATTTGCCACATCCTTGTTTCAGAATGTTCCGCTTAGTCCTAGTGCCTACCTAACAGAACTAGGTAGGCATTAAGACTCAAACAGAGCATTCTAAAACAAAGACGGTCCAGCACGTGGCGAATTATGTTACAATTCTACTTGGCAAGCTTCAATATTTTTAGTAAGTGTATCTCATTTGAAATACAAGCACTTTTGCTGATGCGAGTTTAACTGCTTGTTTAGAAACTTTTTATGCCATCTATCCAGAGAACTAGTTCAAGTTGTTTAAGTAAAGAATAATAAACACACTGTAATAGTAGCTGTTAATCAGCAAGCTATCAGAACCCCAGTATTTAAAATCCAACAAAAGCATTAAACTAATCACAAAACAGTTCTCAACCTAGAAAGAGTGTAAAAGAATCAACCTGGCCAAAAATAAACATTTTGGTCTGGTGAGCCTCAAGGAAAAGGGCACTCTACATGCGAGGTGCCACCATAAAAGAAGCCCTGTCTCTAGGCAAAGATGAACTGGGTGAAGGCAGCAGCCCAAAGAGCAGGGCTTGTGAGAAAGAGCTTAACTGAGAGTGACGTCAAATAGCACATTATATTCTGTATAGCTCCTCTATACAATTTCCTCAGCAAGTAATGGAAGCCTTGCCTTAAACCAAAACAAAAGGGGGAAATAACATGAAGCAAACATGTGGGTTCTCCAACAAATGTTGTCGAACATTACCTTGGGGTGCATCTGGCCCACTGGCAGGAAAAACTAGCCCTACCCCCACTTAGCCAATTTTCCTCATGCAACCATTTGCAAAGACTGTAAAAAGCAAGAAGTGGGAGGGAGAAATAGCAAAAAAAAAAGAGGGGGGATGCTGGAAAGAACTTGTGGGGAGAATTCAGCACTCACATTCTTGTTGGCTGTTTGTTCCTTCCAAATGCCCCCTGCACCCCTGCGCAAATGCATCAGACCCATATATACCATCCCAAAAACAAATTCACAATACTTTAATAAAGCTTACAAAACAGGCATTTGGTCCCATTTTTAGCAACCCATCCCCATGATCAAGGTACTGCTGAATAAACTGCTAAAAATGTAATGTCCATCCTACCTTCATTTATTTTTGATATATCTACACTAGAATTATTAAACTGCAAGGTGGCTTGAAGGGCAGGTAGTAACTGTCGAAGGAGATTTGGATCCTGAAGCAATGGAGGAACTGGTGATTGAGAGACAGGTGAAACAGGAACGGCAGAAGCAGATGAAGTTGGGGCAGAAGATGGATTCAGCCCAGAAGCAGATGATGTGGAAGGAGCTGTGCATGAGTGGGTCAGAGACTTGTCCATAGATACGGATTCTGAAAATGAAAAAAAGACATTCAGTCTCCATCTGAAGATAAACTGCTCACTCGTCCCCATTTTCTACAGTTATAAATTAGGCAGGATGACAAACTTGACAATATTACAGCAATTTGAGAAACAATTCTTTTTTATAATGTGAATTATGCATTTGAGAACATACAGTAAGTTTCCAAGGTAAAAACAGGATAAAACCAAATGCCAAGGCAAACTATTTTACATTTAAATAAATACCCACCAAAACTATTACAACTGATAAGAAAAAGCAAATGAGCCCGCCAATCTTTCTTATTAAGAGTAATATTTTTAAAGGGAGGATATTTATAGTTCAACAAGGATTGAACAGAGAGATTCAGCATATGCTAGGTGGTAGAGAATAGCATCAGCAGAAAGCCAAAACAGAGAATGCTTCATTACCCTTGCAAATCAACCTTGAAACTCATGGTGGCAGTATTCCACTGGAAGGTGAACTTCAGTGTACAGAGAGAAACAGCGTAGTAAACACACATACAGATGAGATGCATTACTAAAGAGATAACAGCATGCATATGCACACGCACACACGGTTGCCAAAGGCTCAGAACAAAACTTAAGACTGGGTTTTCTGAAACTAGACAACATCAGATCTTTAAAAAATGTATGAAATTCATGCAATGGAAACAGAGGGAGAGATTACATTATGGTCTTAGACTTGAAAGTTTGAACTGTGCTGTCATGTACAAAATCTGCAAACATCCTTATTTCAACCACCGTCTGAAGTACTCAGAGATGATTTTTAAAGGGTCTATGCTGTGAGGTATCAGGAAGACAGAAAAGTGATACACACTCACTTTCAGTGAGGGAAAAATGTTTGGAGACATCTTGCCAGACACAGAGAATCTCTACTTTCTGCTTCCTGTGCACCAGCAGGTAAAAAAAAGCAGGTTGTGGCCGGAGATGCAAGAATTCTGGTTCACAACCTTGAGGAAGAGGGATTCTACTACAGCTATCCTACTGAAAAAGGGGCCCCTTGCTTTATTTGTATTTGGTCTGGAAAGTTCTGCAGGCCAGTCTGGGTCCTTTGAGAGAAAGCACAGAAACGCCCTTCAGTGTAGAGTGTGCTTTCTTCAAAAGTTTCTCTTCCCTTACACTGTGCTCACAGTTGGCCTCTGAAATATTTGCCCAATCCTTGTTCCTTAAGCAGGAGTGTCCAGGGGGCCACCTCCTCTGCTCCATCTCAGAGTCGTCTTGAGGAGGACCAGGGGACAGAGAGTTGTCTGAGGCATCTTGTTTTCTGGCTGTTCTGGTGCAAGGTGACCTCAGAAAGAAGGACAGAAGTTTTAACTATAACCTTAACACTCGGACGGCCCGATAGGAGCCGGGGCAAAGCAACTTGGCCAGGCCAGCACCCCACTGCCGGCCAAAGCCCCAGAACAGAGGCGGGCGCCCGAGAGCTCGCCTCGCCCCCCCCCCGCCTTAAAGGCGTGGGAGGGGACAGGGGCACGAGGACAAGAAGGGCCTGGCCGTGCCCCAGGCAGTCGTGGGGGATTTGCCACGGCCAAGGAGGGGAAGAGCAGAACGAGGAGGAGATAAAAGGGGAGACTGAGGGGTCCTTAGGGGCGGAAGGAAAGGAGAGAAGTGGACGAGGTGGTGATGAGAGAGAATGTGAAAACAGAGAGGGAGCAAGGACAGTGTCCAGCAGGAGAGAGAGAGGACGTGGAGACCTCTGGCAGAGCCCCGAATCAGACCCCGCTGTACAGGGAAAGACCAGGTCAAGGGGGGAGTTGCTCGGAGGAGGGGGGCAAGGAGTTCTAGTGGTGAGGGACAAGACTCCTTGGCATCCTGTAGCTCTGCAGGCTTAATTTGATTAGCCGCCCTAGTGAGACCCAAGGCGAGGATGGCAACACCATCAGCTGTGAAGGGTTAGGAGGGTTGGATTTACCCACCCCAGGGGCACCCAGTGGGGTGGAGCCTCACACAAACTTATGGTGACCCCAAGGAAGCAGTGGTCCGCCCACTCTTGAAAAGACCATCGTTAGATCCAGGGGATCTGGCCAATTACCGCCCAGTCTCGAATCTTTCGTTTCTGGGAAAGGTAATTGAGAGAGTGGTGTTGGAGCAGCTTCAGGGTTTCCTGGATGACACATTGGCTTTCGACCCCTTCCAGTCCGGCTTCCGTGCTGGGCACGGGACGGAGACGGTCCTTGTCGCCGTCACAGACACGCTCCGTATGCAGCTTGACCAAGGCGGATCGGCGCTGTTGGTTTTGTTAGATCTTACCGCAGCGTTTGATATGGTCGATCACGACCTTTTGGCCCACCGCCTGGCCGTTTCCGGAGTGCGAGGCACTGTCCTTCAGTGGATTGTCTCGTTTCTCCGGGACCAGTGCCAGCAAGTGTGGTGCGGGGATCAAGCCTCCCGGAAGTGCCCACTTCATTGTGGTGTACCCCAGGGGGCGTTATTATCCCCGCTATTATTTAACATCTATATGCGACCACTTGCTCAGCTGGTACGGAGCTTTGGGCTGATCTGTCACCAGTATGCTGATGACACTCAGCTCATTCTGTTGATGGAGGGGGGAACCGTCACGGCCCCTGCAGCTCTACAGCATTGTTTGGAGGCGGTCTCTGGTTGGTTACAACAGAGCAGGCTGAAACTGAATCCATCGAAGACGGAGATCCTTTGGCTTGGTCGCAAGGGGGAGGGGGGGAATTTCCAGCCGCCGGAGTGGGAGGGGACCATTTTGGCGCCGGCCCCCTCCGTCCGCAGTCTGGGGGTCCACCTGGATTCGTCTCTTTCGATGGAGACCCAGGTGGCCCTTACAACCCGGACTGCGTTTTTCCATCTCCGTCAGGCCCGGCGGCTGGCCCCCTTCCTCTCCCAAGCGGACCTAGCCACTGTGATCCATGCAACGGTCACCTCCAGGCTTGACTATTGTAACTCGCTCTACGCGGGCCTTCCCTTGCGCTTGATTCGGAAATTGAAACTGGTCCAAAATGCAGCAGCGCGCCTGCTCACAGGGGGCGCCTTTCGTGATCACATCCAGCCTGTGTTGCGCCAGTTGCATTGGCTTCCAGTGGAATTCCGAATCATTTTCAAGGTATGGGTTTTGACCTTTAAGGCCTTACGTGGCCTGGGACCCTCGTACCTCAGAGACCGCATTACCCCATATGCCCCTACTCGGCCTCTGCGCTCAGCAGAGGCCAATTTGCTGGTGGTTCCTGGCCCCTCAATGATGCGGCTGGCCTCCACACGGGCCAGGACTTTCACAGCCCTGGCCCCGGCCTGGTGGAACACTCTTCCTCCAGCTGTCCGGGCCCTGCGGGACCTTGGTGAGTTCCGCAGGGCCTGTAAGACTGAATTGTTCCGCCGGGCCTTTGGAGTGTCCAGTCGCTGAAATGTGCGCCCCCTTTCTCTCTATTCGATTACCACCATATGCTACCCTCCTAGAGGGGAGTCCGGCTGTTCCCTTTCCTTAGGGAGGCCTTTAATTAAATTGGGTTTTGGGGTGCCTGATATCTTTGTATTGACCGCTGCCTTTAATAGATTTTAATAGATTTTATTGGTTTAATAATTTTTACTGATTGTAATGAATATTGTTGTGCACCGCCCAGAGCCCCTCGGGGATGGGGCGGTCTACAAATTCAAAAAATAAATAAATAAATAAATGTTTTGAAGGCAAAAGACAAGTAGATGTGGTTTTGACAATGCTTGTCTCTATACAGCAACTGAGGACTTCCTTGGTAGTATCCTATCCAAGTATTAACTAGGGTCACCTCTGCTCAGCTTCCAAGATCAGGCTAGTGTAGACCAGGGGTCTGCAACCTGCAGCTCTCCAGATGTTCATGGACTACAAATCCCACCAGCCCCTGCCAGCATGGCCAATTGGCCATGCTGGCAGGGGCTGATGGGAATTGTAGTCCATGAACATCTGGAGAGCTGCAGGTTGCAGACCCTTGGTGTAGACCATCCAGGTCAGGATGGGAGGAGGGAACAGCTTGACAATAGTTATTCACGTTAAACAAAAAGTAGCGTTTACTATCTGTGCTTAGAGAAGTAGTATGTAGTCAACAGCATTCTACAGAACAAATACTTTTTAAAGGACAACATTCAGAAAATAGAAACATAAACTACTTCACATAGAAGATATCCCAGGACTGAACAAAAGCCATCATTGTTTATTACACTTGTATCGTATTCTACTGCAATAGCGAATATATCCTTGAAAAGGAAACGGAGCAAATTTATTTCTCTAACCAGAATCAACATCTGAAAGAGCAATAGCTTGTGATACTGAAATTCCACATTTGGTGAAACTTGAACTAGCTATAACAATTTCATTTCAAAGTGCTGTTTTAAATAACAATTCACACATTTTGAATATTTGCAGTTTTTTTTCTATGACCCTCACCCACTTTTCCCTATTTCATGTCTTGGTAGGAAAGATAACCTCATCCTAGCTGTGCTGACAGAAAAAGGAGTGACTGCACACACTTCCCTGAAGTACAATGGCCAACATGTGTCCAGCATGCGTCATACACCTCAGGGACCAACTTTCACAAGATCAACAGGTACTTTGGAGAGCTGCAGAAAGGAAATTCTGCCTGTGCAAGCATTACAGATCACTGGGCATAACCCTATATATGAAACTATACATTCGGTTTAGATGTGCTTTCAACTGCTATACATTTCAGTAAGGTAAGTCCAAGCTCTAGTGAGAGGGGGAGAGAATAAGGAAAGGATGAATCCAATATCAACCTCTAGACTACATTATATGCCTTCATCATTTCCCTCAGATATTTTTTCTGAAACAAGAAAGTACAACTTCTGAAGCTCCATGTCCATCCCCTCAATCATGTCAAAAATTTTCCTTATAGTTTTTCAGAAGATCTACCTTGCAACGAAACAACTACAGTAGTTAAACACTGAATGTCATTCTCCCTTCATTACGTTCATGACATGCAGCACCTTACACAATAACGGACCTATTGTGGCATCAGCTTTCACGCTACAATAAATGCTTCAACTTTGTTCCGTTTTAGCACTCCAAAGGCCAACACCAAGGAAACATTTAAAAACTAAAAACAGCAAAGAAAATATTTGCCACGTTAACTGTGCATGCTTTACAAAAACCAAAATACATAAAATTCTAAAGGCGCCACAAGATTACGTTTGCTTTTGCCACAGAGCTGTGCCTTGGTTTTCTTGGAATTCATGTGAATTTACTGCAAACTAACTGTCCAGATGATTTACTGCACCTTTAATCTCACATAGGATTAACATACCTAAATGTCAAATAAGGCAGTCATATCTCTTACGCTGCCCTGAATAGGCTTCAGAGTTCTTCCCAAGGTTTGTAGTTCCTTTTATAAGCATATTTTAATGACCAAGGAACTGAAACTTGTTCATTTGCTCATTTTGATGAAACAAAGCAGAACAATTCAATCCCTAGATACATCATATGAACTGTACTGCGATATGATTTGAAACAGAAAAGATATTAAAAATTCTTTAAAACTACAGATTGAAAATTAGACTTTGAATCAATAGAGACAATAGCATGAAAGTAATATGAGAGTTGTTTTACCTGACAAACTTTTTCTTTCTGTTTTCTGAGGGGGGATGGAAGAAGTAGGCGTAGGCAGTTTTGATAAGGAAGATGCTCCATTTGCATCAAATGATTTCTTTGGCTGATGGTCAGACTGTAAAGAAAATGGACTAGGAGGTACAGAACTTGGGGTAGCAGATGGGTGAACCACTGTTTTGATGGGATGTTGTACAGGGTTAGAACTACTGTGAGTCTCTGTTCTTGGCAGTCTGTAGTCTCTGTCATTGTGTCTGCTTGTCTGAGACAAAATATTCTGTGGGAGCATGTTGGCGGCATCACTGGAATGCTTCTCCTCCACTTTTGTGTGTCATTCACAATGTTGCAATGAGAAACAGAAAAGGCAAAGTTAGAGTCGTAATATTAACATGCAAATCTCTGTGCAATATTTTATTCCTAACAAATCCGATCAATATTAATCAACATTAATAATAATGCAGGAAAGTCACATTTGGATGAGCTTATTTAAAAGTTAGTTTACTAAACACTTTAATACTGGTAACATTCCAATTATTCAGAACATTCATAAAATACAGTAAGCAATCTATATATATATAAAAAGCTAACAGTGTTTTTGTTGATGATAGTATAACTCAGTAACTGCTGGGCCAATTCCTCTGAAAATTCCCAGCCACTATAGTCAGCCAGGTGAGAGTGTTTTTAGATGTTCACATACTTGAAATATCACACCTGGCCCAGGTAAAACGCCTTTTTCCTGGCACTCCATGGTGAAGAACATGCAGCTATGTGTAACTGCTTAAATTCTTTTAGGATATTTCCTTGCTGCTTAGAATGTTTGCTCAGACGGCCAGATATGAGCAGTGAAAATAGTACACAGGCAATAACTCGAGTGGAAGTGAAACACATACACACACACACACACGAGGGAGAGGGAAGGGAGGGGGAGGGAGGGGTGGCATGCAAAGGAAGAGAGGGAGGGAGAGGAAAGGGATGGAGGGGGAGGCATGCAAGGGAAGAGAAGTGAGAGAGGGGAGAGAGTGAGGGGTGGCATGCAAGGGAGGGGAAGGAGGGGGCCCAGCATCTTGATATATGACTCCACCCACACCTAAGCCCGGGAGGAGAAAAGAGGGAAGAGGAAGGAGGGGGAGGGGTGGTGCATGCAAGGGAAAGAGAGAAGTGAGGGAGGGAAGAGAAGTGAGGGGTGGCATGCAAGGGACAGGAGGGAGGGGCCAGGCACCCTAGATTCCCTGAATACTGTGGTTACAGTTAAGAAAACCAGGCACGCATTACTCAGGAGTAAGCTTGGTAGCAACCATGACATACTTTGAATGGCTGCATCGCGCCCCTCAGAGGATTTCCTCAGAAGCGACACCCATTGCCACCAACCAAATTTACTCCCAGGTAAAGGATCATGACCAGCCACCCTAGATTCCATCCCCCCCGCCCCAGGAATGTGGGTACACACATCAATGACATCGCACAGTATCAGGCTGCGTGTTTGCATGAGCACGTACTGCTGGCCTCTGCAATTGATTTGCTGCTACTGTTCCTTTCCCCTTTCACCACAATAAGCCACAGCAACGCGTGGCCGGGCCCTGCTAGTAGTCTATAATTTCCAAACTTGCACTTAAATGAAAAAACTGTAACCAGATGCACACAGAGTTGGACCAGACCGGTTTTACAAGAAGGAAGACAGGGTTGCACTTATCTGTAACTGCTGTTCATTGAGTGTCTTCTGTACAGGCACACATTGGGAACTGTGCCTATTGGTGCAGGCCAGCCTCCGATCTGTATTCTAGCTTTTATTCACTAGGGGGTGCTGGATCGCCAAGAGGGCCCACTGCAGTCATTTCCGACTCTTGTCACCTGCCCAACAGACCGGTGCCCCATCCCTCAGTTTCTTCTTTCCCACGGAAGGGTCAGTTTAAAGATAAGATTTTAGCGCAACTTTATAGTGATTCTCCGGGTATAGTGGCCTTTCCTATCTTGGAAGGAATTTTGCATATGAAATATGAGTTATGGTCAAAACCTACTTCGGTTTTGGCTACATCTAAAAAGTTGATGAACTTCTATGTGGTAAACATAGAACAGCCTGACCTCTTGGCCGGTCCATTGGGTAGGTGACCATTGGAGTGGGAAACAGCCGCAATGGTGGTCCAGCACCCTCCTCCCAGTGGAAAAAAGCTAGAAAACACATCCAAGGCTGACCTGAACATGACCAGTCCCCAATGTGAGACTGCACAGAAGACCAAAGATGGAGATAAATGATAAACTCACTGAAGCAGTCCCCTCAAAACAAGTTCCCAAACCACCAGTGTAGCCTTTTCAGGAGTCAAAAGAGGCTGCGATAAATAACAATCTACTTCTACCAGCAGAAACCCACTAGGTTCTAATCAATGAATAAAGCTTGGTTCTTAAGAATGAACATGCCTCAGGAATCAGCTAGAGAAAGCCATTCAAATTGTATAACTACCCTGTGCCACATATCAAAGTGATGAATAAAGCAGTTTTAACAGCAGTTTATGATTCTGTGCAAGACCTGCTATTGAGAAGAAAACAACAGATGGATAAGAAACTCATGCAATTAACGTTCACTAGATAAACCATAAGAATTATAGTGGTGCCTGTACCAAAATCAAACCACTCTGCTCAGAATCTGAAAGTAGGCACACACATAAAGCTCAGCTTTCTTTGAAAATGGAAGCATTGAAAAAGCACTGAAAAAGGACTTTAACAAAAATATTTTACTAGCACACATACTTCCACTAGCAAACCCACTAGCAGTGGTCGCCTGCATCACCTCTCTTCTGTAATCTCTGTCTTTTGGAAAACTGTTGACAGACATTTTGCTCGCTTCTTTTTGCCTCTGTTCTCTGGAAACAAAAAAAAACAATTGAAAATTGTGTTATATATTCATAATTCAGCATTATACAGCTACTACACTGTAGGCACTTACCTTTCAAGCCATTCTTTTGGTTTTTCCCACTGTGAAACTTCTGTCCGGCAGTTATAGTAGTATTTTTTACCAGACGAACTAATGTGCTCAGACCAATCATCTGCAGAATCATAGGGCTTGAAAGAAAAAAAAACAAATTGTACCAATCCGATTTTCTCAAGTATACATTTCAGTTAAAGAACTCTTCAATTCCTGACAAATTCAGTAGATTCACTTTCAAATGAAGCAGCTTTTATTTAGCAATGGCATCCTCAGTTACATGCAACTACTCAGGCCACTACAAACAACATACTAGCTGTGGAGTCAGCATTGAGCTTGCAGGGATGTGAATTCCTAAACAGACATAGCACATTTCCCCTCTACTAACTGCTTGATTTGTCATGGACCGTAATTCAACAAATTCCATTTCAGAACCTGAAGACAGTAAGAATTTTGAATAGGTATTTGGGATATTCCCCACATTACCAAGCAATACAGAAACCAAAGGTGGGGGGGGGGGGGACACATCTTTTTCAAAACTCAAAATAATTAAAAATTAATGAAGGGCTGCAATGTCTCAAGAGAGGTTGTCTGCACTGAGCATTCTGTCCATTGAAAGTGACCAACTTAAGACAAACAAACTTTTGAATGATTTTGCTATGAGGATGGCTAGAAAAAAAGTTTTTAGTCTTGGTGTACTGCAGTTTCTTTATTTCTTTAATATGTATTTTAAAACCAACTGTTTAATCACAACATGAAGCAGGATCCAAAAGTGTCACACTGTCATTGTCAGGTAGTCATGATCATCTTATTAACGCTTTCCAAGCAATAAAATTTGTAAACTCAAGGTTTTTTACAGGATATTAATACTAAAATACCATTGCATTTTCTTAAAAAATCCTGCTTATTTCACGAACGTTTACAAAGTTTGGTTATAGCAAAAGTTTTTCACAGGGTTAATTTTAACATTCATGCAATTTTTAAAAGTCACTGCAGTATTTAACAATAGCATCTTATGTTCATTCTTTAAAGGAGGAAGTCTGAATTATGGAATTTTAAACACCCATTTTCATCCTCAGCTTGAAAACACTCTTCCATCTTCCTCCAGTCATGAGGGTGGGTGATGGGAGAAGGACCTCACAAGTGGAATAGCCCAGGGCCTCTCTTCATCTATATCAGGCCCTGCCCAAAATGCTTCTCTGTTTTCCTGTCATGGCTCTTGGTCATTTTTCATTTCCCATACTCTGAATCTGGAACCATACTACTGTATATACTCCTGTATAAGTCGACCCATGTATAAGCTGCGGCACTTAATTTTACCACCAAAATTTTTTTACCACCAAAGCAGGCGGGGGCAGGGAAGAGCTGAAGCACCCGCTCCCCACCTGATCACTCCCCACCCCCGCCGCCTCTTGGATCCCCACAGCAGCCCCAGCCCTTGGCTGCTCTGGTGTTTCCTTGCTTGCAAGCAAGGAAACGCCAGAGCAGGCGGTGGTAGGGAAGAGCTGGGGCCCCCCATGATGCCAGGCGCATGCAGCAGGCTCCTGCCCAACACCACCGCCACCCGTCGTCCCCCTCACTCACCTTTTCCTTTCCCCGCAGGCTCTGAGGCTTGGCTTCAGGGAAGCTGCCGTTCGGGCAGGGTGTCTCTATGATTTTCTTAAAAGGGCAATGCTCCAAAGAAAATCAGAGACACCCTGCCTGAGCGGCAGCTTCCATGAAGCCGAGCCTCAGAGCCTGCAGGGAAAGGAAAAGATGAGTGAGTGAGGGGGACGAAGAGCGGCAGCGGCATGTGGTTTGCGTATAAGTTGAGGAGGGCTTTTTCAGCACAAAAAATGTGCCCAAACATCAATGCTGAGGTCAGAACAACATGCACAGATAAGTAACTTCAAGTTTTACATTTATAATATATATGCATATTCTATGCAAAATTTGTTCTGAGCTCAATTTGAAGAGAAATTCCCCAGAATACTGAATGGTTAGCCCTACCAGTTTTTATTAATTCAGATTTGCTTCCAGTTTCTGGGAAAGAGAATATTTTCTCTATTTAATAAAACAGTTATACAACATTTAGGTCGAAAGTTCGCTATCGGTACGTACCGCATCAGAAGTTTTGCTTGGATTATTGCTAGGATTAGAAGAATGTGAATTTGAGCTATGAAGAGCACTGTGGTTATGAGAATTTTCTTGTGGAGAGTAACTGGTCCCTAGAAAATATAAGTAAAGGTCTGCATTAATTTTTCATCGATAAATTATATAATTAATTCATTCCGCAAACACTGGATGTAGCAATATATAGCTTAAAATTCTGCTCTGCATTCTTTCTGTATCTGTTTACCCCTTCAGTGAAGAGATGGAGCCACTGAACCACCAAAACAAATAGAATTAAGTACACGTATTTTATTTGTACACAGACAGAAGGGAATATTAGTACACCCCCTAAATTCTACAAATTTTCACAATATATTTTAAAGTGAATCTTTCCAGATCAAGTGTTTTACATAAATTGATGCCGCTCATTTACAAGGTTTCCAGACTCAGGTACTTCCACAAAACTCAGGGCACACACTACATTTCAGCATTCAAAATTATCTTGTTAATACACAAATCAGAACAGTCAACATCCATCCCTCTGTCAGGACTCAGAGATCAACACTTTCAAATACTTTCCTCTTGCCTCAAAAAGCAGAGATTTCATGCGTAGATTTGAAGGTTCAAGAAGGGAAAATGTAGAAAAACCCTCAAATCGAGGCCAAAGCTTAAACAATTGGAAATTTGGGAGGAAATGAAGACAATTTACTGATTTTGGAAATAATGATAAATATTTTAAAAAGCAATACTTTAAAATGCTTCTTGCAGATTATTACCAATGGCCAATTACCCACTGCTGGCATTCTCCAACCTTGCCCCACTTTGGGGCAAAAAGTCACATCAGAAGTACTCTTGCTTTCCCTGGGGAAGGAGAGAAGCACTTGCGAGGCACAAGGGAGAAAGTTGGGAAAGAAATCTTGCCCTGGCACACCACTTCTCGCAGTGTGCCACAATGCACTGCAAACAGGAAGCACATCAGCACAAGTTGTTTTGCCCTGACATGCTTCCTGCCCCGCTGTGCCCCACAGCGCTGGTGGGTAATCAGCTGATACTGTCAAATGTTAATCTCCAGAAGTCAGAGAATGTATCTGTAGTCCTTGCCTAGTGTACGAAATAAGCAATGCCTATACTCTAAAGGAGACGGCTGAGGGGGGATATGATTGAAGTCTATAAAATTATGCATGGGGTAGAAAATGTTGACAGAGAGAAATTTTTCTCTCTTTCTCACAATACTAGAACCAGGGGGCATTCATTGAAAATGCTGGGGGAAGAATTAGGACTAATAAAAGGAAACACTTCTTCACGCAACGCGTGATTGGTGTTTGGAATATGCTGCCACAGGA
Organism: Sphaerodactylus townsendi; assembly: GCF_021028975.2. NCBI lineage: Eukaryota > Metazoa > Chordata > Lepidosauria > Squamata > Sphaerodactylidae > Sphaerodactylus > Sphaerodactylus townsendi. The sequence continues at coordinate 59,103,745 of NC_059435.1, read as the reverse complement.
GGTGGTGATGGCCACTAACCTGGATAGCTTTAAAAGGGGCTTGGACAGATTTATGGAGGAAAAGTCGATTTATGGCTACCAATCTTGATCCTCTTTGATCTGAGATTGCAAATGCCTTAACAGACCAGGTGATTGGGAGCAACAGCCGCAGAAGGCCATTGCTTTCACATCCTGCATGTGAGCTCCTGAAGGCACCTGCTGGGCCACTGCGAGTAGCAGAGAGCTGGACTAGATGGACTCTGGTCTGATCCAGCTGGCTTGTTCTTATGTTCTTATGTTCTTAATGCCCTTAAAACATTATGTCAAAGTACTCTCAAATACTCCAAATTCTGTATTTCAAAAAACAAAATCTACAGGTCTTTGGAGAATATTGTTCCTGTAACACAGCACCAAGGTTCATACAGTATAGGAATTGTACCTCCAAATGTATAAGAGAGGAAAATGACAGAAAGATTTGGTAGGAGTGAGGTGAGGAAGATCTTGCTGGCAGCTAGCTAGCAGCAGCTGAGATCCATCTGGGGCATCTTGCTTCAAATTTTTGCAAGGAAAAAATAAGCAGTGCCAGAAAAAATGCTTTTCAGGTCTTAGTGTGGGGACCACGTGCAAAGCCTGTTCCATAAGGACAAGCCCAGAATCTGCCTGTTTCATTATAATTTGGTATCTTTTAGCGTTAGTTAAAAGGAAACAAATGACTTGTATCATGGGGATTGTTTCAGCATAGCAATGTTGGAATTCTGTTTCTGCATAGCAATGCTGAGGCTTATTTGCCACTTCCCAGGGCAGATAATATAAACTTTGCAGCCATTTATGACAGATATCCATTTAAATTTTTTACATATTTTCCAAAATGGTAGAAAAATTTAGGTTAGGGCCTGACAAATCCCAGGCATGCCTAGGGAGCTCATTGTGGAGTCCAGTATATCTGAGCCCTCTCCTATCGTGTTCCCCTGAAAATAAGCCCTAGCATAATTTTTCAGTATTGTTGGAGAATGCTTGAAATATAGGCCCTACTCCAAAAATAAGTCATAGTTACAGAGTCCCAGGCACCACCATTGTAGGTCACGGGGTGGTGGTGGTGCAAAATGGATCAATTGCAAGGTTACACCCCCTGCCAGGCCAGGCACGAGTGCCTCAGAAGCCCAGGCTACACACAGGCCTGCTGTGTGTATTAAAACATCTGTGCATTAAAAAGGTTGTCTTTTAGCAGGCACAGTCCTGCCTTTGGGCTATCTTTTAAGATATGGTGAGCATTTTTTAAATTATGATTTTTAACTGTAATGTAGGTTTAACATGTTGCTGCCCTGAGCCCTTCTGGGATCGACAGGATATGAAACTAAAAATAAAAATGAATTTTAATTTTTAATAGCATACCCATGAGCCTTTGCTAAATACACAAATTATTAATTTGCATATTTAGCAAAGGCTCATGGGTATGCTGTTAAAAAATTTTTTTAATTCATACAGAATACAGACCATAAAATTGAGATTTCGACTTCGATTGACCTTGAAGAATATGGTGGCCCCCTTCTTGCAATTGTGGCCTAGATCCTTCAAAAAAGGCCCTTGCCTGAGAAAAAGTAAGCCCTGGATGACAAGTTGCTCTTGAAGTTGACCTGAGTAAGGAGCCTTCTCCAGACAACAGCATTTATCTGGCAAGTAGAAAATCTAGTGAATTTATCTGAAACGCAAATTCACATCTCCAGGTCTGGAACTTTTTCTGTGGCACCTAGAAATACCATATATACTCGTGTATAAGTCGACCTGAGTAGAAGTCAAGGCACCTAGTTTTACCAGAAAAAAACTGGGAAAACTTACTGACTTGTGTATAAGTCGAGGGTGGGAAATGCAGCAGCCAGCGGCACAGAGCAGGGCGCCAACGCCATTCCCCCTCTGGCCCAGGGAAAAGGCAGCCGTCTTTTCCCTGGGGTAGAGGGGGTTCCCTGCACAGAGCAGGGTGCCACCGCCATTCCCCCTCTGCCCCAGGGAGAAGGCAGCCACCTTTTCTCTGGGGCAAAGGAGTTCCCTGCACAGAGCAGGGTGCCGCCGCCATTCCCCCTCTGCCCCAAGGAGAAGGCAGCCACCTTTTCCCTGGGGCAGAGGGGGTTCCCTGCACAGTTCCAGCTAGAGTTGAGGGAGACCAGCAGCTTCGCACCATCCTTCTCTGTGCCTGTGACACTGAAATAACTTCTCCTTGTGACCTGAGCCTTGCCATGTGAGACAGGTAGTGAGGCATTTTAAATGCTTTTAAATTAGCAAGTCTCTGCTTGTCTGATCAGGTAAACGAAATATGCAACTAGTGGTGGTAGAAAGCATCACCAAGTCACAGCCAACCTTTGGAAGCCCCATGGGGGTCGTCAAGGCAAAATGTTGAGAGATGGTTATCCATTGCCTGCCTCTGGGTAGAAACTCTGTACCTCTTTGGTGGTCTCTCAACCAAGTACTAACCATGCCCTACTCTACTTAGCTTCCAAGATCTGACATGATCAGAGCAGCCCTGGTAATCCAGGTCAGGATATACAGGTAACTAAAATCTATATAAAACATGAATCCAACCCTAAATCATTTTGGTTCTGGTGGGTTTTCCAGGCTATGTGACCGTGGCCTGGTGGATCTTGTTCAACAAGATGAACAAGATCCACCAGACCACGGCCACACAGCCCAGAAAACCCACCAGAACCAGTTGAATCCGGCCGTGAAAGTCTTCAACCCTAAATCATTTTGTTTATTATTCCTCCATGAGTCATCAAGGATCAAAATGAATGGACTAAACAATAGGGTTGGTACATCAGTCAACTAACTATTTGTACATAGTCATGTATTCCAAAAATGTCACGGTGTAGCAGGTGGCAGCTTACCTTTTTAATTATGGTGACATTTGTTAGCAAGAGCAGGAGTGAGGGCTGGCAAACCTAGAAGCAAAGCTCCTCTAACTGGCCACCTGTTGAAACAGCAGGCATCTCCAAACAGGAACATAGGTAGTCAATGGCAAAAATGCCTATAGCTCCATATTGCTTGCTCCAGGGAGTGCCCCCTCTACAGCTCTCTGGCCATCTGCCTTGTGAAGCTTCTGTGAAGGACTGGCCAACATGAATGCTGACTGAAAAATCTGCCTAATGGAAGCACAATTGCCTTTTGAAACTGAGAGTTTCTTAAATCATTGCTGTTTTAATTTTTTTAAATTTTCTAACTACAGCAATCGCAGTATTCCAGCATAAGAGACAAAGAAAAACTGGTTGGTGAATCTTCCGTATCTATAGGGGGAAAACCCCTTACTATAATAATTCATTCATTTTTTTCTAGTTTAATAGGAACAGTTAAATTTTTTGTATTTAGCACAAATATTATGCTTTTTTCAAATAATAAATGATAATACTTGACCAATCAATTGTCCAAATGTCTAATGCAACTGGTCCAAATCAGAGCTAATCAAAGAAACTGCAAAGGATTTTAGATCCATAATGTTTACCAGTTCTTTCCAAATTCAAACTTGTGAAGAATACATGAGAATCACAGATGGGATGAAAAAGACTCTACTCCACATTACCACCAGTTAGTCCAGAAAAGAGATGGACGGGCTCCAAGTGAGAGACAGAATATCAAGCAAAAATCAACCTACACTCCAAATATCAACAGCTCAAACATTCCTAGAACTTAACATCTGACACCAAGACTGACAGCAGCTACAGATTAATCCATTACTAGGCTGTTGTTTTGCTAGAAAACAACAGATGGGGCCAGAACAAGGCACTGGTTACTTGATCCAAGTGACTGACATCTAACAGGGTAGCTAGATCCTGAGAACTCCAAACATTTCCAAGATCATTTCTGTAACATAAAAGACAAAAAGAAATACCACGAGAAAGTAAATAGGAGACATGGTACCCTCTGCATACACATATGCACAACAAAGCCCCTATTATGATCAGACCTAGTACAGCCAAAGTTAACTATACCTGCTAGGACATGTGGTTCAGATATTTAAGACACACATATTTCATTCAACTATGAGACTAAATTGACTTGCAATTTTACAGAACTCTTATGCATTCATTTGCTAACTCAGCATTTTCAAACTTATCAGACTTTTTCCTTCAGTGACAAAAAGCACACTGAGCATCATTGATGTTTCCATGGCAACATTTCTGGGGGGGGACAGAAGATCTTACAATGACACATTTCCTGGTGACTGTCGCTTGTCCAATACACTAAAGCAGGTTAGATAAAAATAGATGACCAAAAATAAGAATTTCTTCATTTTACAAATACACCGTTTTCAAAATAATACTGAAAACATATACACTAAAGCATATGTTACACTTTCTGAGCTGGATTCTAAGCACTGCTCAGTAACGACTGGCAGAAACAGATTCTCCTGTCAGCAGCCTCCAAAGCACTAGAAAGAAAAGTCAATCTACCTGGAGAAGAACTTACAAAAAATGCGGTCATTAGGGAAGCAGGCAAATCATCCCTTTGATTCACTCACCAACCAAGCATCTTGCATGAGGAGAAAAATCTGCAATAGCAGAAAGTCAGCTAATGGGGCAATTCTCGCCCCTTGACTTTATTTTAGGCTGATACCCCACCTTTCCCCTGGACCACAGGGCTTGAGGTTGCTCACAGCAGTTCAATGATCAAACAACAGTAAAACATATAAAGTCTTAAAAATACAAGGTCGTAACATAACAAACTGGCAACCACCAAAATAAAACATCAACTGGCACCCAGAAATATATATTTCAGACTGCTATCAAAACCAGGCAGCACTGCTGATAAGGTAGAAAATTGGCCTCAACCATCCTCAATAAAATGCCTGGTGGAATAACTCCATCTTACAGGTCTTACGAAATCCAGAAAGATCCTGCAGGGCCCAGATGTCATCTGGCAGACAATTCCACCAGGCAGAAGTCACTAACCAAAAAGCTCTTGCTCATGTTCAGGACCGTCCAGTCCCCTGTGGGCCAGGCACCACCAGCAGACCACATGAATAATAAAGTGCTCTTTTGGGAAACATAAGTGATTTTTCTCAAAATGTTATATGTAAAAATTGATCATATATAAACATTTATCTTGTGTACTAGTTGAATGGATAAAACGAAAAAGTTTATGTGTATATGGTTGTATGGATAAAATTTACAGGACATTCCTGAGAAGGAAGCTCTCAAAGACTAAAAAAAATGGCAAAGGGTACACAATTAGCTCGGAAAGAATTACGTTCAGAAGATGACTTAGTAGCAGTTCTTGAAAGGATGACACACTGACAACTCTTGCAGCAGAGTTAAAGATATCAAACAAGAAACAAAAATTGTCAGACCAGCTGCAGCAGCTATAAGAAGGCTGAAAAAAGTACACAAGAACAATTACAGCAGAGAGATAAAAGAACACAGGAAATGTCATCCTGAAGTTTCTGACACAGCCTCAAGGGCAGCCCCGTGTAGATCAAGTTGTAACAGTCCAGCCTGGAAGTGACTGCAGCATGTATCACCATGGCCTGGTCCAGCTGAGACTGAAAGAGGGACCGCTGATGAACCCAACAAAGACAGAAAACCAGCATTCTTGCTGTTGATGACTCATTTTTCCAGAGCAAAAAAGGCATCCAGCCAACCCCAGTCTTTTCACGGAATCTACCACCAATATCTGAAACACATCTAGAGCCAGCAGCCGTAGCCCCCCCTCCCACAACAATCCAGCCCTCCCCAGTCACATGACAATTCTGAGATGAATACTAAATAAAAAGGAATAAGAAAAATGACACCATAACCAAAGGTAAGTTCAGTCCAAGCAACTGGATGAGTCTGTTTCTTATCCTGCATGGTAGAATCCAACCATACAGCAACTAATGCACTATACAAAATGTTTTGTTGCTGCTGGTTCCCACTTTGTAGAGAATGGTGTACACACCTAGTGCCAACACTAGTTTGACTTCTGGGAAGTGGCATTTTCAATACAGATGTAATGTTTCTGGAATTATGAAGCTATGGAAAAATAAAGGTTTTCCTTTTTTCCTGATAGGGAAAAAGAATTTTGGGGAAAATTGGCAGGAATTACTTAATAAACGGATTAAGGGTCTCTTTTGTTTCTGACTTAACTCATTCATTTAGCTGATGTTTGTCAGTTAACATGGAACTAGTATACCAAACATTTCCACTATACAACTTTGTTCCAGAAAGTAGGTCAACTAATGGCTCCCATTTCCTATGTGTAGGAAATGGTTTGATAATGCTTTTCTGACAGTAATAATGGTTCTGAAGTTTCTGCAATTATATTAACTGTATTTTTCTACCAACTATGTTGTACTGTAGCTTCATTTTTTCCCCCTGGTTCATGTTTTTCGGGATTACGTTTAACAAATTTTAAAAACCCTGAACCTACATACCAGTATGATTTTTATTCTGGCTTTTTTTGGTAATTTAAATTTTTTCAGTTCTGTTAAACCTGTGACTTGGAAAATCCCACGTCACCTTCAAAATCCCACATCACTTACACAGGCTGAATGCTGGACTCTTTCAGTTCTGTACTCAGCTCTATGCCACCTGCCTAGTCCACATGGACTTCAGAGGCCACTCCATTTTATCCATAATATCCATAATAATATTGTTTGCAGGAGAGCCATCTCAACTGATACTGTACACATACAAATAGTGCAAAGGGATTAAAAATCAAATACAACCAGAAATGTGAATTTTCCAGAAAAATATTAATTGTAAACTGGTTGTTGTGGGTTTTCCGGGCTGTGTGGTCATGGCCTGGTAGATCTTGTTCCTAATGTTTCACCTGCATCTGTGGCTGGCATCTTCAGAGATGTACCAGACCATGGCCACACAGCCCGGAAAACCCACAACAAACAGTTGAATCCAGCCATGAAAGCCTTCGACAATACATTACCGTATATACTCGCGTATAAGTCAACCCGCATATAAGTCGAGGCACCTAATTTTACCACAAAAAAACTGGGAAAACTTATTGACTCGCGTATAAGTCGAGGGTGGGAAATGCAGCAGCTGCTGGTAAATTTCAAAAATAAAAATAGATGCCAATAAAATTACATCAATTGAGGCATCAGTAGGTTAAATGTTTTTGAATATTTATTTCAAAGAAAAACAGTAAACTGGCTCTGTAAACATGGAAAAGAGGGTCAACAAGAACAATATGGTATCAACAATAACTTTAAAAAGTACAAAAAACCTTTTAGCTCAACCAGCAAACCAAGCTAAACACACAAGAGTTAAAAAACTCCTTCAAAAACTGGATTCCTCGTGACTATCATCTGTATGTCCGATGTAGCCCAACTTAGATTTTAAGAGGGATATTATCAGAAATGAAGAAAATCTACTATTAGCTTCCATTGGAAACAATAGGATGGAGGCAGGTCTCCTTTGGGCTGATCAATAGAACTTTGGATCCCCCCGGGACCCCAACTTCACCAAACCTGTGAGCAGCTATCTTAGAAGGGCTCTCTCCTGATGAGACCAGCTGTGATTGGTGACCAGGTAGGGATTCAGAGGCTTGGTACAGGAATTTCCAAAGGTTAGGTCAGACCCATTGGCCCCATCTACTAATAGCTCCCATTGTTAAGAAACAAGTTCCAATGGGGAATGAGAGCCACCTTACCTCCTTTGGGGAGTCCAAGTAACTTTTGGACCCCTGACTTTAAACTTTACCAAACTTGGCTGGTATCATCAGGAGAGTCTGAAATTTTGTAACACGTAGCATAAAAATCTGTGCCCCCAAGCTGCTGGCAGCCAAGTAAAAACACACAATTTTTTTTAATGACCCAAGCATATAGAGTTCGAGGAGCTTTTTCAGCATTAAAAATGTGCTGAAAAATTCGACTTATACATGAGTATATACGGTAATTGTAAAAATTTTCAGAATACTTCCCAATGCCCTAAATAGTGGAATGTCGTTCTTATTTACAGCATTTATTTTGATTTATATTTAGTACATATTGAAAAATTAGTAATGGTATAGAACAGTGGTGGCGAGGGCAACACAGCTGCACTCCAGGATCGTTATGGACCTACAATTCCCAGTCTGACCCCTGCCAGCATGTGAGACTGGCAATTGGCTGGAAGGGCTGATGGGAAATTGTAGTCCATAACATCTGGAGAGTTGTACAGTTCACTCGCTAACCATGGGTATAGAATATGCCTCTCCTGTAATCCCTAGTGCAAAAGCAGATAAATAACCTAGAAAACATGCTAGTGTACACACAAACCAATTCACCTGGAAGGCTCTCTAAAATTCCCAAAATTGTGTCACATACTGATAATTTTGAAAACTTTTGAAATATGGCGATTTTACACAATCACTTTGCAATAAATCTTATATCAGAAAGACAACATTCTTGACGATCTCAAACGGTTCATTGTCTATTTAATTCCTAGCAGAAGAAAGTTTCAGACAACTGTTAAATCGTATCTTGCTTTTACTCTTAGTTTTCAAAAAAACTTCCAGGTTTACATGACTTAGACTCCCTTCCACACAGCAAATGCATAGCAGTTGCAGTGCATTGATAAAAGGAATCAATTTTCTCGTGCGAAAGGCAGCAACTGGAACCCACAGAAACAATCACGAGTTAAGCTTTTAAAAATTACTTTTAAAGAAGTGCGCTTCCCACCAATAACATGCAGTAGCTCACGTGCAAACATGCACAAATGAACCCCGGCCAGCCATGCCAATGTCCTAAGATAGCAGACCAGCTGCATCTGCACAGTTACGCAGATGCAAGCCACAAAAAAAAGTTTAAAAGGAAAAAGGAGGCAAATAAAGCACCTCCTGCCTGGATGTTTGCTTGGGAGAGGCCCAAACCAGGATTTTTCAAAAGAATCGCTTGTTTAACGATTTTTTAAAAACCTGGGTTGGGGGAAATAACACAGGAACGAACTCGTTTTGCAGGACCCAGGATCTGGGCTGAAGTCTGCTCCCAAAACAGGTTATTTAGTGTTCTACACTTGTGTTTATTGGCCCATGTGGAAGGGGCCTTAATTCTACTCTGAGCAGGACAACTGGACTTTTAACCAAATATCCGCAGTTTTACAGCATCTGCTTTCTCCAACTGTAATTTCACCCTCCCCTTCATCTTCTGATTGCTAACTGAACTACCACCATCTAGAGAGCTGCCATCAAGACCAGATTTAAACTCCTCAGACCAACAAAAATCACAGAATACATCAGCACAGCATTTGCACTGACCATTCCCTCAAATATAAAATTAAACTGCTTTCTGATATCCCCGATTCTCTAGAATAGGGCGAAATTATAAAAATCTATCGAAATAAATAAACAATATGTAACAAATAAATAAAATGGGAACAACAACAAACAACAAATAATAATAATACTATCTGTCTCTAAGTGGATTTCCTTTCTGCAGCAGCAATGCCCACCTTCCCTCCCTGTTCAAGTTTACTGTTGAAACAAAACAAAGCTGAAGAACACCATTTATCTGGGGACTGAAGTACTTATAACTTGTAATGGTTATCAGGGTCTGAACACTAAAATGCATACCAATTGTGGTGGCTCAGGAGACCCTTTTTTTTAGTTTAGGAACATTTACCAAGAGAGAATTGAAGCAGTGATCTATTGGACCTTATAATTGAAATCTAGTTCACCAAGTCTAACACGGTTTGCTGGGGGCTACGACTATGCAGGATTGCAGCAGTTTGAGCCCACTGAAAATAATGACCCAGACTGATAGGGTGTGTTCTTATTTTTAAGTATACTTTGAAACAGAAGATACTGGTAAATTAAGATTCAGAATTGTAATTTTTAGCCCAAGGATTTGTCCTGAAAATTCAAGGGAAACTATCACTATTTAACAACTCAAAAGCCAAGATTGCAAAGCTTAAATCTCTCTTAGTTGACCAACAGTGGGCTGCAAATAAAGGGCTCACTGGGGGTAGACTGCAACTAGTCTGGCTTTGGTATACTGTTGTTACAAGTAATGAAAAAATATTGTTGGTACAAGCCATCTTTACTAAGTTAAAACTCATTTATTAAAATGTGTTTTTATTGCATCATTTATTCAAGAAAGGCCAAGCCACAATACAGCTAACTTTTCTTGCAAGTTCTAATTTTCTCTTTGCAATCTATACAAGTACACCTTTCAATGTGAGGTATTTTCAAATTCTTCCAATGTGTCTGCAAGACATAATCAACCACACAATCGTAAAAAGCATTTTCCCTCAACAGTTTGATGATGGCTAGAACAACTTTCACATTGGATGTAGCCTCCCCACCAAAGGCCGGGGAGAGGAGGTATAGATCGGCAAATGGAGGTGGTGCATAGGCCCTCGCCTGGCAGATTTTGCCCTCAGCAGGGGACATACCCTGGCAGAGGGGTGGATTTGCCGGCAGGTGACCTGTCATAACAGCCAGGCGCAGCAGCACCCACCAGTGCTCCTGTGCCCCAGTTGCCAGCACCAGCATCACAGGAACATTCTGGAGGTGGGGGTTGAGCTAACAGTTGTCAGCTTCCACCCCAGCTTTGCTGCCAGAAATGTTGACTCCTAGCTCCTGAGCGTGAGTTTATGAGAGCCCTATCAGCTTTCCAATGGCAGCAGTTTCTTTTGCCATTTTGGCTCCTTCCACTGTTGGAAAGTCCTCCTAGGAACGATGTGGCTGGACAGCTGCAGCGCCACAATTGGGCACCTGAACATGTGGATGGGGCTGCTCATGACTTTATCAGTTAATTTAAGTGCCAAAGTTGTCTCCTCAACAACATAAGCACCACTGTTAAGAAAATAGAGTAGCAACCAAGTGGAAGACCTCTCTCCCCATAGTCTTGCTCTGGGTCCTACATGTTAGCCAGAGATCCTGACGGCATCAATGATGCCTTGCAAGCGATCTACAGAAGATTCCACGTAGACTATCACTCTTTACCTTGCAGAGGCCGCGTATAGCCACCGAGGCAAGTGCCGAGGTTGAGATCATCTCCTCTTCAGCCTCAGCAGGATGATAGTGAAAGAGAAAGGATCAGAAAGGAGGGAGTAAGGTCACATAATGGAGAATATAGTGTAACTAGCAGGCAGTCGCCAGTTGATGCCTTGCCGGGGTGGACGGAGATTGGAGTGATGACGGAATGGAAACTGTAGCAAGGCAGAGGCAACCATCTGCCGCCTGGCCCGGTAGGCCTCGGCGGCTGGAAAAAGTCTGAACTGTGGCCGCGGGATACCTTCCCCACCCATAGCATTTACCTTTGCAGAGGTCAGTGTGGGAGAAGCACTGCTCAAAGATCAGCTAGTGTCCAGAGGGATTTAGGACTACTTTGGCTTTTGAATGGATGTGCCGGGACTGATGAGTTAAGAAGATCTTGTGGGTGAGCTTTGCTGGCCTATTGGGGGGTGTGGAGTTCATCATGGAGGGCAGGGGAACACATGGAAAAGTGTGGAAGTGGTGAGGCAGCAGGCAGGCAGTCGCTGCTGATGCCTTGCTGGGGGTGGGATTTGGAGGAAGGGAGGATGATTTCTGGAGTAGGGAAACAGCAAGGCAGAGGCAAAACGCTTCATCCGCCTAGCCAGATTCCGGTTTGTTTGGCGGGAAGGACAGGTCCCATTGGGCCGCAAGATGCCTCCCACATCCAGTAGAAGAAAGCAATAGTCCAGGCAACCTAGCCAGCTGTTTTTTCTGTGAGGCAAGAAAATAACTGAAGAGGAGGGGTTGACTCCCACAGGAAGGATAATGTGTCTCCCGTCTCCCTGATATGACAGTGGGAATAGCCCATAAGTTTATTTTCCCATTTTTATCCCGCCAATCCCTCAAAGGGCTTGAGGTGGCTTATTTAATGATTAAAACATAACACAATAGTTTAAAAAATAATACAAAAATATAGAAGTATTAAACTCAGTTTAAACGACAAAAAAAATTTCAAAGGCATGAAAAAGTACATGTGTCACACCCAGAAGGAGGCCAGAGGATGATTTTAAGAAGAGGGATGCCCAGCTGGCCCAACGGAATAACTGTCATGCAGGCCCTGCAGAACATAAACTCTGAAGGGCATGGCTATCATTGGGGAGCGCATTCCACCAGGCTGGGCCAGGGCTGTAAAAGTCCTGGCCTGTGTCAATGCCAGCTGAATATCCCTGGGACCCGGTACCACGAGAAAATTCCCCTCCGCAGACCGGAGGGGTCTGAGGGCAATAAGAGTAGAGGCGGCCTCGCAGATATGCAGGTCCAAGACAGTTAATGGTATTAAAAGTCAACACAAAGACTTTGAAGACGACCCTTGAAGGCAGCCAGTGAAAGTCTTTTAGGACAGGTGTTATATGGTCCCGGCTAGAAGCCCCCGCTAGGAGCCTAGCAGCTGCGTGTACGAGCTTCAGCTTCCAGATCAACCTCAAAGGTAGACCAATGTAGAGCGAACTGCAGTAGTCTAATCTAAGTTGTCCTCCCGCTCAAAGGAAGAACCTCTCTTTACAGTTCTTGAGACTGCTGTAACATTTCCACCAGCACTTTTTCTCCAAATTAAGTAATCTATTCTGAGACACAATTAATTGGCTGTAATACAGCAATATGCATAATACAGACCCTCAAATAGCAGCACAAGGCAGAGCACAATGCTGATTATGTGAGGATTGGTTTCTTGTAGGATGCAGCCTACACATGTCTTAGAGTTCAATCCACAAGCAAAAGAATCCAAAGAGGACACCCACCCCCAAATGTACAGACATTTCATACTCTGCAGAGCATCGCTCATAATGGAATAGTGCACTGACATACTAGGGAAAAGGAATGATGCTTAAAAAAAAACATGCATCTCCCAGCTTTGGAAAAATGCTTGACAGCTGTGTAAACAAACAGTTCTATAATTACTCAGAAGTAACTGAAGCATGTTTCATCATTAATTCAATTATTAAACTACAATGAAAGTGGATGCTATGATGGAATGTTCAGTCACTTTATTAAATAATATTCTGCATCGTGTTTCTTAAAGCCTTAAACATTTTAGTGGTACCTCTCCCACTAGACACCATCTTCTGGGCAGTAGGGATTCAAAGGGCTTCATGAACCATGACAGTAACTAGAGGAAACAGCACTAAAAATTCCCTCCAAAAGATCACCCTATAAATTGACTGAAATTCAGTTTTGTGTGTTTGACTTGCACCATGTTAATTTTACATACTCTATCAATCTCAGAAGCTTTTCTAAATACATAAACTATAAAATTTGGCTGAAAAAAAAAGTAAAAGTAAAAAGTAAAACCTTAAGTGTTTCATTTAACAAATCAATGCTTTACTCACAAAATCATTTATCTGTAGATAATTATAAATTCACTACATCCTTTTCTTTAAATGTGCGCAGTGTAAGCAAAAAGTTTGGGACACAAAACTACACACTAATTTTAGCACACACAAAGAGCTGTTTAAGGAAAGCCACTATTTTCAAGAGTTTTAAATTTCACTAAGGACACCTTCAATTCTTCTGTCAATAGAAAAGCTAGCACTGGCTTGTTGGTTTCAGCTAAAATGAAACACCCCCATTTCAAAGTACTTGTCACAATATCTTTCACTACAGATTGACTCTACCCAGAACAAATCAAAAGAAATTTTATTACACTTCAGTTTGTTCTCTAGTGCTACTTCTGATGTTTATAGTATATACATATACACTTCTTAGATTGTCAGAAAAGTAGTAGTTGTAAATTTTAAAGGGATCAAATGGACTGGTATTCTAACCATTCACTGGGTCACCAGTTAACTTTTAAGAAATAACACGTTTTTAAAATTGGAAGTTTCCAGAAGCCACAAATTTTTTTTTCAAACTTACATTAGCAAAGCATTTGGGGTATCTCCCTCACTAGAATCACCAAATAATTTAGGCCAAATAAAAATCAGGTCATCTATCCAAACTCCTCAAGCATCATTTGCAAGACTTTCACAAATATTTCTAACACACTAATTTCCAGGTTCAGTTTCTGAGGAAGAAACACATAATGAGGCTAATTTTATTCTTGCTACATTGTGCTACTCAGCAATGCCGAAGCAGCTGTTGAGTCATCAAAACAAGGACAACTTCTGTTCTGAAGCACTGCAATCTCTCTTCTCTGGATTTTTAAGTAGAATTTAGGCCAGGCTGCTGGCATTTTCTATATTTGACATTATACAATTTTCATCATACGCTGAAAATATTTTACTCAAACAACTCTAAAGGTATTATAATCGTCAGCAAGGGAAGCCCTTTTATACAAAACATTCCTATTCGCATGGTATCCTCAAAGTTCAAGATCTTCTTGAGATAAAATTTCATCCTGCTGAACCTCGTCTGACTTCTCCAAAAACAGGCTCTTTCAAATTGAGTACTTAATGCACAAAATACAAAGTACACAATTTCCTGGTTCCTTTGGTCAGTTAATATTGCCTACAGATGACAGTACTCTGCCACTGCTATACAGCCCCTCTTTCTACTGATATAAAGGCGTTTACCTGCTCATCAGCTATTGTGCTTTTCTGTATTTCCCTGCAAAGCATTGGGGCTGATGTGCCTCCAGTTCCTCCCCACCTCTGCCCTCCACTCCAGAAAAGGAGCATTTCAGCATGATCTCAGACCATTAGGATAACTAAAAGTGGAAGTACACCATTGATTTTTCCCAGTTGCTACAGTGCTGTTGTTTTTTTCCTGGATTGCTGCATAATGCAAGAAGCCTGACAACACACTGCAATTTTTCCCTATATAAATATTAATCCAGTTCCCCCGAGGTTTGACCTTAACATTAAGCTCCTACCAGGGTGTCTTCATATTAACCTGACAATGCAAAAACAAAGGTGCAGTTTCCTTAACAAAATAGTATAAAAATTCTGCCAACGCTGTCTTTCCTATTACCCTGGTATAAAAAAGTACAGGCCGCACACATTGGTATAAAAAAGTATAGGCCAACTGCTACATGAGTGTCCTCTCCTCCTCTGGAAGAACAGGCAAACACACTTAGGAAGAACAGGATCAGTAAAAAGGCTGGGTAGCAATTGAAACAGAGAATGGCCAGGACCAATTGAAAAACTCCACTGAAATAATTTTTTTCCTTCTAAATTCTAAATCTAAATTTTTTTCCTTCTAAATCAACACATTCAAACCTGAAAAGGCAAAGGATACAGCCATGACTATATCAATGTTGGAAAAGGTATACAAGGCTGTGCTAAAGATGATCCTACTTTCAACAATCTAACTTCAAAGCAATTGCTGGCTAAAACATATCTGCCACAAAGCTTTCATCTTGGACACGTAGATCATCATCAATGTCTTGACATCTAGGGTAGGGTGACTGCAGTCTAGTGACCTCTTTATTTTTAATACTAGAGTCCCTGTAATCTGCTCATACATTTTAAACTTCATGCAGCATGTAGGTTCTCAGCAGCTTTAAGGAGTTAAGGATTATAATTATCTATTTATAAACATATCATTAGGATTCACCTAATACAAAACTCCAGCAGGTGCTAGACGATCTGCCTGAAACTGACAAGTGGTCCTCGGCCCACTCTCATATAAAAAAGAGACACCTCTAAATTTCTATTTTGATATTATTTTTAAAAAATCTACAAATTAATTTCACCAAGGGCAAAGTTTTAATCACAATTAAAATATAACTAAAATAAATGAATCAGATATGCAGAAACGTGTGTGACGGCACAGAAATCATGCTCTGCGCTGTTTCCCAACAATTTGTAATTTATTTAGTTTACTTCATTGATACCCCCCCCCCTTACTCCCCAAAGGGGACCCAAAACAGCTTATGTTGTTCTTCCTTCCCTCCAGAGGAAATGGCATTTTATAAGACGTGTCAAAACTTAGCTAATGTGCATGTTATAAGAAACAACAGATACACCGGCAAAGCATACAGCTTTGCAAAGAAGTCCAAAGAAGTGAAAACTTCTCATATTCTGAGCATATCCATAAGTTGCACTTGTCTAGAAACACACACTGAAATAAATTTTGGAAACGATGGATTTGATGATACTTAAAAATTCTGAAGACCACCAGATTTCATAGAATCATAGAGCTGGAAGAGACCCCAAGGGCCATCAAGTCCAATCCCCTGCAATGCAGGAATACTGTAGTTACCCATTCAAAACTGAAAAGGGAAAGGAATGCTGGCAAGTTTTACCAGATACTTGCTAACTTCAGATGAGTACATGACGCTTCATTTCTGCTCATAAAGCCCGAGTACACACAAATACATGCACGCGCGCACACAGTGGACTGCTACAAATCAAAATGCCCCCTGAAATGCTGTTTCTAGGGGTCAGAGGATTCTCAGGAATCCAGAATGGGGGTGGGAGAGCCTCAGAACTCTGCTGCAAGGGACAGATTAGGAAAAATCTCTCCGTCCACCACAGAATTTATTTACATGACATACAAGCTATTGAATGATTTGTTAAGAGGACACAAAGGTGATTTAGTTGAGAACTTATAACACACCTTCATTGTGGGGTCGTGGCTCAGTGATGGAGCATCTGCTTTGCACGAAGATTCCAGGTTCAATTGCCAGAATTCCTAGTTAGAAGCATCAAGCAGAAGATGATGCAAAGGACCTCTATGTGAGACCTGGCCACTACTCGTCAATGCAGACACTACTGACATTGACAAACCAACATATATGAGTATATGCAGCTTCATGTGTAATTACACAAAAAGGGATTTTTAGTTGTAACTATGGAATACTATTCAATATAGTACAGCTATTTATTGAATAAAATGTTCTAATACTTTGCGCACTTTTAGCACAACGACACTGTATCTAATGCATTAATTCAATAGGTAAGCATATAACATTTGCCATCAAACCAAAAAAGGAAAGGTTTAAATACTGGAATCAACTGGATTTCTGTTTCATTTTCTGAAAGTACACTGTGCAACAGAGGTGAAGGTACATTGATTTACTTCACAGATTAAATGAATGGTCCTTTGTAAACAGTGATTCAATTTGACTAGGGAAGTTCTGGATGCCGAAAAGTTCAGGACTTTGATTAGTAGAATGCTTCCAGCAAGTACATACTGACCTGGATCCTACTGTTTAGACACTTTCTCTGTGTTTAATAAAGGATTCAGGTTTATAACATAAAATTTTGCTAGCTGTTCATTCATAATAGTGAATTTAACATTGATCCTTATTGCTACGCTATAGGGCAGTGATGCGCTTAACCTATGGCACGGGTGCCAGAGGAATGGTGACTTTCGGAGCCCCTCTCTGTGGGCACGCGCACACAGAGATTGTTATGTAGGAGGCGGAAAATCACACCACCCCTACACACATCTAGGGTTGGCTCAGCTTACCTGAGCACGGCTACGCGCCAGCACCATATAGTGACTCACGTAGGGAAGCGAGCAAGCATTCCTTGGCTGGCGGAATGCCACCAGTGCCGGGTGAAACAGCCGATAGAGGAGGCAGAGATGCTAGGAGAGGCACAAGAGCTGAGTAAAAGTGCTTCCAGGGAGACTTGCTGGAGGCTAGAGCAGGCTGGCCCCTGCTCGAGCTGGTGGGGAGGAGGAAGAGGGAGCCAACCGTTTTTTTCTAAACTAAAACCTCAACATTCAGGTTAAATTGTCGGGTTGGCACTTTGCGATAAATAAGTGGGGTTTGGGTTGCAATTTGGGCACTCGGTCTTAAAAAGGTTCGCCATCACTGCCCTAGGGCAGAGAAAGGTCATCCACAGACAAAGAAAAGGCTTCCCTGAACTTGGAGGGAATCTGCCTGCAGTATTATTCGGCTGCAAAGAAGTTAGTTTGTAATAAACTTCACTCCCACCACCTGCAAAGGAAACACTGATATAAGGACAGAACATGTGCATGCCCTTCAAGAGCCATGGAACATTTAGGACAGCTCAGTGTCAGGTAAGCAAGAGAGGCAGAAAATTAGATTGAACTCCTAACTTGAAGGAGTTCTCCGACCTCAAATATCTGCTATCTCCAGTTCAAGATGCTATATGCTTATAAAGGTCTAACAGCTTTGAAGGAAAAATGTCCTTGTAGGCAACCTGAAATAAAAGAAAAGAACTGTCCCCAATCTTAGTTTCCAACACCACAGTACATGAAGGGGCCAGAGCATTAACTGCTCACAGCATCCAGAATTGGCAGTTGAAGTTAGGGCCAATGGATGTGTGGTGAGACATTGGTAGCTCTATGCAGCAAGAGGGGGAAGTAAAGAGTTCTGCAGGGCATCGTACATATTTAGGGCTATGTGAATAGTTTCCCTTCAGAACCCAGTACTACAGAATGTGAGACCCTTACTCTGTGCCTCTTGCAAAAATGTAAGCCTGCATCAGTTTCATTTCAATTCTTCCTCGATTAGCTAGAAGCCTAGACATATCTAATGCTTACTGATTTAGCATTCATATTGTACATATGATCCAGTCCCACAAAGACATGGAAAAAGACTCTTCCAAGCTGTTTTAGATGTCTTCATTAATTTACTTAACTATTCTTCCAAGCTAAAATTGGGACAGTTTGCAAGAAGCTGAATATACCAGTTGAAGCTCTTGCAAAATCATGGGATTGGAAGGGAATGGGAAACTCTCTCCTTCAGGGCACTGACGGGAGATTTGGGATAAAGCAGTGATGGCGAACCTTTTAGAGACCGAGTGCCCAAACTGCAACCCAAAACCCACTTATTTATTGCAAAGTGCCAATATGGCAATTTAACCTGAATACTGAGGTTTTAGTTGAGAAAAAACTACTCATACATTAACATCTTTTGTCTTAAAAGAAAAACACAATAACAGAGCTTTCAATAATACAACAACGTTTTATGGAAAGGTAAAAGTTTGCATTTGGCATGCTTTTGAACAATTTATGTGATTTTTGCTGTCGTATGCATGCTGATAATTTGTCTAACCTTGGCTTATACTTTGTAAATTTGAGAGCAACACATGCAGCACTCAGGTCATCTGTTAGCCTGTTTTCAGTGTCAGATTGGAAGGGCAAGGGGCAGTGGGAGATGATCGTAGCATGTGTATTGCCTTCACAGAGCAGGGTCTTCCTGCGGAAGAGTCGCCTATGGGCACACGTGCCATAGGTTCACCATCACAGGGATAAAGGAACAGCTACCACTGAAACACAGCAGTTCAGTTCTTAGACCAATAGCTTTAAGGCAGGCTTTGGCCATGAGGCTAACAAACAAAAGTCACTACTTGTACTATTAGGTCCTTCTGAACCATAGAACACACACTGCTCCTTATCCAAAAGCTGAAAACTCAGCAGACCCTGACATTTCCACTTTGGTGCTGACTTCCACAACCATCTAAATATGATCAGCAGTGTCCATGCTGATAGAACAGAAGCAGTGTTCACAGGAGATTGCAGAGGAAGCTCCTAGAATTCTCCCACATAGTCTACCCCCCTCTACTCCACACCCATACAAGACTATGATTGTAGACAGGCTTTTGATAAGGTATATCCCTAACAGAAGCTGGTTTTGCCCTGGTGATAATCTGAGCAGTTGTAAACAGACAACTGATCAGTATGCTACATCAACTAGAGTTGAAATCTGAAGTAGACAGCATTTTACAGAAAAAAGCCCAAGACCCAAAAATACATTTGAATAAGTTTATGCTTTTATTTTAAAACAGCCTGATCAAAAGTTAAAACAGTACCACAAAATGTTGAAGTAATAGTTTTGAACTGATTCTTGTCCACTAAAATAAAGCTAGGCTGAAAGTACTAACTTCAAACTACCTCTTGAGCCTTCAAAATCAAAAATTACTTAGAAATGAAGAGCAGTTTAAGTTTCTACTTGCAGTTAACTGCTAAGCCATGTCTGTTCAGTACAGTTGCTTAATCTAGTTCAGTAGCAAAGATGGCCAATTTGACGCAGTAATATAAAAAGTTTCAACATGAAGCAAGACTAAAAAGTCACAATTCTTTTTTCCTTTAGCCCAGGTTTCACACACTTCCTGCTTGCCTGTGTGGACTACAGCAAGCAAGAAGCATTTTATTCCCCCCCATTCCGTCCACCATTATGGTGGATTCTGTAGGCAACCACAATTTGAGTGGATTCTCAAGGCGGCTGCCATTTTGTGCTGTATGCTTGTGGGGGGATTATTTGTTGGAGGATACTGGGGTGGGGAATTCTCAAGTGTACATTTTACAGGGAAACAAACTCTTTTTTATGTGAAACATCCCTCACCCTGTTGCTGATCTCCCAGTGATCCCAGGTGGTCCCTGCACATACCGTGTGAACAGCGAGACAGGCAACACGGGTTATATAGCCTATTTGTGTTGCTGTGCAGAAGGAACCAGAATTAAACACAATGCAATTCAACAAGGGCAAGTGCAGAGTTCTTCATCTGGGTAACAAAAATGAGAAGCACACATACTGGATGTGGGATATACTTCTAGATAACACTGTTTCTGAATAAGATCTAGGGGTGCAGGTAGACTATAAACTGAATATGAGCAGTCAGCGTGCTGCAGCATCAAAAAAGCTAATGCGGACTTGGGGAATATAAATAGAGCACAACATTCAAATAGTTGTAGAACACATTAATCAGGCCACATTGCAGTAATGTGTGCAGTTCTGGAGGATTCGTTTCAAAAAGGATGTGGATAGAATGAAGCAGGTGAAGAAGAGAGCTATGAGCATAATCAAAGGCCTGGAGAGCGAGTCCCATGAGGAAAGGCTGAGGGATTTGGGAATGGTCAGTCTGGAAAAGATGAGATTGAGACCGGGACATAATTACTTTCTTTATGTATTGAAAGATTGTCACTATTCCTGTTGGCAGCAGAGGAGAGGAATTGCAAAAATGGGTATAAAAGACAAAGTTATTGGATGGACATAAGGGAAAAAATTATAGCAGTGGACTCAGCTGCCTAAAGAGATGGTGAGCTCTCCCTTACTGGTAATCTTCAAGCAGAGACTGGACGAACACTTGCCAGGGATGCTTTAGGCTGATCCTGAATTGAACAAGGGGTTGGACTATGGCCTGTATGGCTCTTCCAACTCTGGTTCTAATAGCAAGGTATTTTCAAATGTACTACTTTAATGCAAACTAAAATATAATGTACAAATGGGGACCCACAAGGATTTACTGGGGAGGAAAAATCTCACCTGCATCCCCTGCTTTCACTTCCTCACCACCTCCAAATTTACCACATTCTCCTCCTAGTACCACTGCCTCTATATCAGGAATCATTTTGGCTTGCTACAACCACCCCAAATGCTGCCTGTCCCTACTTCAAATGTCTGTATGTAGTTTTTTAAAAAGCAAAAACAAAAACAAACTCAGAAGGCTTTCCTGGCTCATGGCAGCCTTGTTTATTCTGTTGAAGTCCAGACCCCCTCGTCTGTTAAACATTAGACTAAACTAACCCATGCACATCTGAAGAACTTTCTGATTTACCACACTTAATGCATCTTGTGTTACACCTAACATTTTATTCTAAGCAGAATATTAACTATGGAAAATGTACCTCGAAAAATAAGGTTAACATTCAAGATACTAGAATCACACAGTATCCCTTCATTAGAACTTTCCACAACAGCAGAGTCAGCATTTGACACTACCTATGTAATATCCTCCTGGTCAAGTATTCAATAGATACTTAAAGCATTTTCAGGAATCCCAAATCCAAATTATTCTTTTGAGTAATGTTTATACCCAACCCCATTTTTCCACTCCTCATGTAGTCACAACATTCCAATACTTCTTCTCAAAAGAAGCCAGTGATGGTTAATCATGAACCAAGCCAAAAGATTCTCTCACTTCTGTCAAGATCTACTAGGCATCTACTGCATTAACCAGATCTAGGCTAAGGTAATTCTGCAGTTTCTTCTCTTTCCCCTATTTTAAAGATCAACGCAGTGCCTCTGCGAGCCCATCAACCTAAGAAAAATGTGCATTCTTGCCACAAGTTGTTGGAGAAATGCACAGAAAGGCCCTCAGGGATATATTAGGCATACATTTTAAAGGGAGGGTTGTGGAGTGCATTTTAAGATGCAACAGAAGGCAGCACTACCTGCGCCACACTACCATTTAACTAAAACCCTCAATTGAAACAAATCAGTCTCAGGCCTAACAAACTTCCAGAAAGGGACAAATAACCCAAATCCAATATATATTCACTTCCATTTATATCAGTTTGCTTGGAAGTAAATGCCATTGAAAAGGCAGTATGTTTTACACTAATTTGTACGTGCATTACAGAAGCAAGGTGTTTTTACTCCAGTCTCAAACAATCCATTTCTTTCTTAAGAGTTAAGTTACCCACCACAAGTCAGAAAACATAAACATGATTATATTGGAAAATACATCACTTTCTTGCATTATATTCCCTCTACCTAATAATTTTGGCTAAATAAAAACAATGTAGTGATGTTTCAAAGGAGTCCATTCAACACTAAATTGTATCATAGTAGAAATGTGGATTGTCTATGTGACTAAACTCAATTCAGTCGACTGAACTCAATTTACTAGATTGGCAGTGAAAGGATGCTCTACCCAGAGACTGGCCCTGTTTTCTCCAGCAGAGATATGGCAACTTTGCACCGACACTGAGCAAATGTTCCACCCAATTCAGAAAGGCCACGCAGCTGGTTTGGTGGAAATGGGAAAAGGACCCACAGAAGGTAGCACTGAACTATGTGGGGGTAAGCAATCCTCAGAACATGTGGAGACAATAGCACAACAGAATTCTGCTTGGCCCTCAAGACCATTAACTGTGCCCAAACAACTGAAACACTAAGACTAGCAGTGAAGAAAGTTCACAAGTAAAATTTATGCCCTTCATCACCTCCCAGACTTGCCCAGCCAGGAATCAGTCAAAAAAAAATTCCTGAGACATTCACAGTACTGCTTCAAGCCTGTACGGCCAAGTACAGCTCTTGTGTTCCACCACTATCATTTTGCCTGCTCATACACCAACATCTTCATAGGAAGGCACTGCATTTTTTCAGCATGAGGGCCAAAACAGTTCAAACACAATTAATACACTCAGCTCTAGAATTGCACTAGCAAAACAGCAGAGTATGAGACACAGGGGAAGCATCAGCAGTTATGTCCCATTCAAGATGTCGCTACAGCTGCCTTGCACAGCAGAGTTCTGCATCACACCTGCTACAGAAGGAAATAAAGGTTGTCTGTTACAATATGCAAAATGTAGCCTGGGATACAAATCACAGGGAATCCTGGAAATAGTTCCACTGTAACAAAAATCAGTAAATGAACTAGAACAGAGAAATCAACAGAAAAACGGGTTTTTAATACCCCACCTTTTCTCCATCATAAGGAGCATCAAAGCAGCTTACGCTCACCAGCCCCCAACACACAATAGGCATCTTGTGAGGTAGGTGGGGCTGAGAGAGTTCTGAGAGAACTGGGACTGCCCCAAGGTCACCCAGCTGACTTTATGTGAAGGAGTGGGAAAACAAACGCTGTGCTGCTTATGTGGAGGAGCAGGGAATCAAATCCAGTTTGCCACATTAGAACCAGTCAATCGTAACCACTGTTCCTCACTTGCTTTCAAAGATATGTCAGGGAAATATTCTATTAGACCTAAGCATAGTCATGATGATTTTTGAAAACACAAATGCAGACTCATAAGGAGGGGGGCTTCACAGATAAAAGTATATTTCCGTCTCGCAACATATTTTTAAATGTGTCCAACTCTATTACTTAATATATCTCTATTTTGTTATATTTGCTATTTCATCAAAAAGTATGCCTTTAAATGAAATCTACTACACTGATCATTCAACTTGCATCCAGCATTAGTATCACCCCAAAATCCTAATGGATAGTTTTGGCCAAGATAAAAACTTGCCCAAAACTATTTCATGAGCTTCAAAGATGAGCAAGAATTTCAACCCGACTCTTGAGAGTTCAAGTACAAGTTCTATAATTTACAACCAGTTTTTAAAGGATAAAGTATCCCAGATCAATATTCCTAAGAATATATTCCCTACAATCCAGTTTCATTTTATTTATTTCACCACACTCTTTGGAGTAGTATACTAGCAGAAACTAAAAACAGGTTCATAATGAAGCTTGCTAAATTTCACTGCAGCAACATTTTCCCAGATTCTTCAGCATGTTATACCAGTAGCCTCTTACACCCATGCACACAAGATAAGTAAATGACAGTATTTTCTTTGCGTCTTCAGATATAAGATATAAGAATAAGGTCTGTATGCTCTACTGGCAAATTGAATACAAACCATTCATTGTTTCATTTAAGTATACATGTTAACTATCTGGGATTACTTGTTATAAGTAGTGTAACAGTTCAAATGAAGAAACCAAAACACACTTCTACATGTGGTCAACAGAAGATGATAATGGATGGGTTTACAAATGTTGAGGCCTAGAACCCATTTCTAATTCTTATTTGTAACATAAGGTGAGTCACAACGAAATTGTAGGTAAAATCTATTTTACAGGGTTCAAGATGTTGTCTAAAAATCCTACTGCTAGCTTCACATTCACGAGTGACACATTCAGCCTTGGTGAATTCTCAGGTCTAATGAAACTGGGAGCAATTTTTTTCAGAAGTACAACTGCTACTGGCAGGGACCAGAAACTCTAGGTGGTTTTTTTTTAAATGAAAAGAATCTACTAGGAACCAAGTAAGGACATTTAATACTTTTTACTGACTTAAAATGACACTTTAACCAAATTTTGTTAACTGTATACTGGTAAATGTTTTTCCTCTATATTAGATTTTTTAAAAAGACAAATTATAGGTGCTATAATTCTGCTCTATATTATAAGGAACAGATTACATGAGAGCAAATGAAAAAAGTAACTAGTATCTTGAATACTTACACTGAATAAAAATTCTGAAGTGAGGCCAATACAGGGAACTCTTCAGATCTGGCCAAGACTAGAAATATTACTCTGATTTCATTATTCCCTTGTTCGCAATTTTTGGTTTACAGCACATGCACAAAAGCATCTATATACTTTCAAACAGATGATGAACAACTGGAAAGAGGCATTCAAATTCAGCCTCTCTGCCTTCTCAATCAATCTGGACCAAACCAATAATGATCATGAAGTACACAACCTACTCAGAATTCATTCAGCAATGGTACCAATGGACAAAGACCCCAAAGCTATATTTTAGCATTTGAAAATGAGCTACCAGGAAAAAATTACACTACCTTCCACCAGTGAACAACTAAAATCTATAAGTATTTTAAGAGGTCTATGTTTATTGAGTGCTACTTTCAAACTACAATGTAATACTTCCTATTTCTTGCAACTGAATGTAAAACAAAATTATTTCCAGGTTCTGCTGAACAAGTAAAATATATTAAATAGAAATAAGAGACTGACCTGTGTGATAACCTCCCACCTCAAAAAAAACCCCTGTGGCTTATTTAATCCTATGGTCACAAATTTGTACATTTGTAATGCACAGGGATAACACCCAAAAAACCTATCAGTGTATTTCTGACAGTCTCAAACTTGTTCGAAATTATGCTTCAGTCTTGGTATAATACTTTGTTCTGATATAAGTGAAAATAGTTAACAGCATCTGAAGAGAAATTGGTTAAATTTAACTCACCACCATCCCTCTCTCTAACTCTGTGAGTATGCATGCTTTTAGCTTTACTGTGGCCAGTGTTGTCAACATATTTGTTTTCAGGGCTATCAGAACGCCGCAACATTTTATTTGGTGGTGAAGGGTCTGTGGCATCTCGCATCTTGTCATGCCGGTGATCACCACCACTGGGGTGACTCTTTGATGAGTATTTAAGAGCCTGCAAGAAATTACAAGACAAATACAGATTCCTAAGTTGAGTCTGATAGCAAAGAAAGAATGTATAACCCAAGCTTCTAGCCTAATGACTTCTATTCCTTTATA
Source organism: Sphaerodactylus townsendi (assembly GCF_021028975.2). Classification (NCBI taxonomy): domain Eukaryota; kingdom Metazoa; phylum Chordata; class Lepidosauria; order Squamata; family Sphaerodactylidae; genus Sphaerodactylus; species Sphaerodactylus townsendi. The sequence continues at coordinate 59,077,957 of NC_059435.1, read as the reverse complement.
ACTTCAGTAAATTCTAAGCAATGGCCTGAATGTACAGAGATTTCTGTACTCATGGAAGGGGCTTGAAGAAGCCTAGAAGAATTTTGATTCTCTCGTGGACCTACTGATTTATCTCATACACAAAGTGTTTGAAATATCTCACATGCAGCGTGCAAAGGTTACTAGTAAAAATCTAGACCCCTTGGACGAATTTTACCAGTTCCACAATCCTTTAGCATTCTGGTCTTTGTAGCCCTGAAGTATTATGAACAAGTTCTACTGCAAATCAACATACTAATTCAGAGTAGTCCACTGGTTTCAGGATACTAATCCCAAATCCCATTTTAGCATATTTCAGAAGTATTTTCAGAAATATTAACTGTGCCACTTTAAGCAATTACGCCCTTCTAAGCCATGGATTTCAATGGGTTTAGAAAGATGCTTCTCTGCATAAGAGGGCACTGAAACGCAATAATATACACCTGTAGTATAGGGTTTTTTTTGTTTGCAGAGACCAGCATGGTTTTCAGGCTAACATCAGATGAAAGGTCAACATGTTATCACATACAAGCCCACTGACAGTATGAAATGGGCCATGGGTTACTGCCTATTCCTCAATCCTACCCAAACCTTAAAAACTATTCCCCAACATGTACACAAGTTTTAGTTTTGATCAAGCAACTAACAACCTTATTCAGCAAGGCTAGCTGTTACATAGTTCAAAATTAAGTTTCTATATAAATCCCTTCAAAATTCTGTAGTAAGAGGGGGAAAGAACAGTTACACACACTGCAGTCTGCATGTATTTAGCACCAACATTATCTTGTATTGTGCAGCAAGCAACTGTGATCAGCCACCTTTTCCCCCACAGTGGAAGCCTCTGTACAATGAATGTTTACATTAGGTGGACTGTCACTGAAGGCAACTTGCAGTAGTTAAAAACTAGCTTTTGTTGCCAAGCATCCAGGTATAAAAATGCAGTGTCAACCAATCCTATTTACACCCCTGGGTCTCTCAGGAGCTTAGTTCTTCTGTTTTGTGGGGAAAGCAGTGTGTGTATGTGTGCGCGCGGGGGAACATGGGGTATGGGGGGAGGAAAACTGCTAACTACACTCCACTTCACACCAGCCCATCCCTCCACCTCTTTCACTACTAGCTCTGCTCCATTCCCGTTTTTAAATGTATTATTGCTGCAAGTTTGAGGAACTACCCATAACGCAAGGCCTACACCCTGCCTCGCTCTTCGAAGAACATTTTTGGGCTTTAATGTTCAACCCCACTGCAGTTTTATGGGGAGGGGGAAAGAAAACAAGCTCGCTCCCCGCCCCCACTTATCCTGCCCGGCCCCGCGGCCCGCATCGGGCCTAGGTCTCGCCTCCCTGCCCCGCCGCTCGCGTCTGGCTCCGGTCCTCGGACGGAATTTGCAAAGGGGGGCGGCGGCAGCAACCTGCGCCGCCCGCTCCTCCCTTCGCCTCCCCCGGCGCGGAGCCCTGGGAAAGGAAGTGGTGGAGTGCGGCCTACAGCGGCGGCCGAGGCCTGCGCTCGAGTAGTGGCACTCGCCCTCCCACACGCCAGTGTTGGCCGCCGCAGGGGCCTAATCGGCGAGCGAAGCAGTCGGTATACCTGGTAAGGCTGCGAGTCCCCCTTGCGGTCGTGACAGCTGGAAAGGGAATAAAAAAGACGTTACGTTAGCGAGCGGGCGGCCGTTAGTGGCCGTTGGTGTTCTTGGGGGGTAAGACGGGGGGGGCGGGACGGGAGGGGGGTATTTACCCATCATTGAGTCTTTGCTTCCTCGCATACATTACCATCAATGCCCGGCCTGTGTGCGAGAGACTGAGGGGACCAGGAGGGCGCGGCCGGGCCACGGGCGCCGCCGAGAGGGGAGGGGGAAGCGGCGCTCCGGCCGGGGCCGGGGAAGAGGAGGGAGGGAGGAGGAAGAGGAGGAGGAGGAGGGGCGGCTCAGGCAGCTCGGCCGTGTGGGGAAGCAGCGCTCACGGGCCCATCTCCGCTCGGCACCCGCCGGGACAGACGCCGCCGCACGGCACGCTGAGGAGGCGGCGGAGGAGGAGGAGCGCGGGAAACCACCACCGCCGCCGCCGCCCGCCTTCGCTCGCCGCCTCCCCCCCTCCCGTCCCCTCTCGCTGCTCCCAACACTACCGCCGTCCGGCTACATCCGGGAAACTCGGGTGCCGCCGCCTTCGCCTAACGTCGGCTCTTGTCGGCTCTTTCCGGCAAAGCCACGGCTTCTCCCGCCTCTTCCTTGCGGCCCCGCCCTCCCCGACTCGGGTTCGGCCACCCTTACTTCGGGAATTATCGGCCGTTTCCGCTGAAACCGAATCCCCTCCAAGGTAAGTTTCAGTCTGCATCCTTCCCTTTTTCCTGGACGAATGCTGAGACGCCTGCTCTACCTTCGGGAAAGGTCGGTATTTTTCGTCTCGCTTCCCCCTCCCATTTTGACCCTGCTAGAACACTCGGTCTAGTTCGGAAAACGTCGGTATTTTTCGTCAAGCGTCCCTCTCCCGGGCTGTGGCACTTATTTGCAGTTCGGAAAAAAGTCGGCTATTTTCGCAAGCGGGGGAGAACGAACGAAGTCGTCATCGGCTGTTTCCGTAACCCTATTTAGCATAGCTGCGAGATCGTTCCGGACCGCTGATTGGCTGGGAGACTTTTTTGTTGGATTCTCCGCCGGAGGAAGGGTTGTCGCTGCTGGGAGCAGAGGTGCGTCGCTCTTCTATAGGGCCCTAGTAATAAGAATTAATTAATGCGTGTGACGACCGGGAATTTTAAGAGCAAGAAACCCGAGAGAGGGGACCGGCAGCGTCGCTTTTGTGCAGTGCGGAGTCAGGATCTTGCATTGCCGGGGAAATCTTTGCAATCAAGGATGAGAGGGGATGCTGCGAAAATAAGGCCGCCTTATGCACATTTTGCGGGGAAGCGGGAGGTGATAAACCTCGGTGTTTTCAGCGGGATGCTCAAAATGCACACGATCTGGCAGGAAGACTTTGGTCCTGCGCGCCTCTTAAGGACTACGCCCCGTTGGAGCCGGTATTGGTTGGTTTGCATCTAGGTCTTGCTTTGCCAAAGGAAGGCGCCTTGCTGCGAGGCTGCTCCTTCCCCAGCTGTGCCCGGGATCGTCTCGGAGAGTTTCTTTGCAGCCTCCTTCGCGAAGGCGCCGATGGGCTTCCTTGGAGACAGGTGGGCGACGCTGCCCCTTCGCTTTGCGGAGGGTTTGGAGCAGGCGGGGTCCAGGTGAGGGAGGGCGGGAGAAACGCGGGCAGAGCCGTTCCTTTTGCTTGGCAGCGCTTCCTCAGGTTGCTTCGCTCCAGCTGCGCAGGATCAGCGGCTGCCCTCCTTTGCATCGCCTCCTGTGCTCTTGACCGAGGGATCGAGAGGACAGATGTGTGCCGGCGCCGGAGGTGTTCATCCGCACAGCAAATGGAGGGGGAAGGGGGTTCAGCAGTGATTAAACAGAAAAGGACGTGGCAAGTGGGTGGCCGGGTGCGTCCACTGGCTTGGCCTGGCTTGGTGCTCACAACAACAGCTACACATGCACGCTGGCATGCAAAATATGCTTTTCCACACATCCACATTCGCGCTGGCACCTACTAATTGAAGACATATTTTTGCCAGTATAACAATACGATCAGTTATGGCTCAAGGATGCACTCCATTGCTTGTCTCTTCACCCTCCCATCTGCAAAAGTGAAAGTAGTGGGGGGGGGGGGCAACAAATAAGGGTTGGGGTCACTGTTCACTGACTGGACTTGTTGCATTTTGTGGAGGGTGTCGCTTTGGTCCCTTTTCTTTTCAACAAAGGCAGGTAGGTAGTTGCCACCAAGAGTCGAGTCCTCCCCAGAGTTATGACTTTTGTCATACAGAGGTGACTGGTGGGGTGTGTGTGTTATAATAATGTAATAATAAGAATAGATCAATGTAATAGGAATATGTGCCCACTCACACTAATGATCTGTGCTGGGCTGTCACACATCCGTTTCTTGTTGTCGAAGTCCATAGGATCCCTACCCACATGGTCTTAGTGCCGTGGTGGCGAACCTATGGCACTCCAGATGTTCATAGACTACAATTCCCAATTGGCCATGCTGGCAGGGGCTGATAGGAATTGTAGTCTATGAACATCTGGAGTGCCATAGGTTCGCCACCACTATCTTAGTGCAAAACAAGCTGCGGCTTCATGGGATTCTGCACCCACCACTTTCCTTTGGTCATCTTCCATACAGGAAATCTGTCATCTGAGAAGCAGCTCTAAGTGTTGTGGATTTAAATACAGTTTAGGATCCAAATGAGAATCGTGACCTCGTGAGAAAGATAGCCATACCCTGTTCAGTGACTATAACAGCCTTATCAAACCGATGTTAACATCAAAGTAGTGATATGAGTTTCTGGAAAGATGTTAATTGGAAAGTGCTCTGGAAAATTTTGGGATGCTTCAAATAGTGTGTGATCCAGTTTAGTATATTTATTTTGACTTCTTTTTAGTATACCAAGTTTTCAGAGTAGCACATGTTAATTTTATGTCTAATAGCAAAAAACACTTGAAGTAAAGTATTTGACTGGGGCATTTAGTGTGGTTTAAATGTTATTGTTACATTCCAAACTTTTGAAGAATTTTTTTTATTAGAATGAAATTTGTGTGAATTTCAGGACAATGTAACATGTGCTTCCCTTAAATTGTAAATTCCTAAAAGCTATTGACACATTAATTTTAGCTCTACGTGATGTCCCGCTGGCAAAGGTCTCCCGTCATTTGTTTCAGTAGAATTTACTCTGGCCTACCACTGGGGCACCTGATTATTTGCATAACTTGTTAATTCCCTAACTGAGTACTCATGCATCAAGTGAGAGGAGACATAGAAAGGAAATTTTTAGTTTTGATTTGACGTGTAGCCGATCAGATGAATTCAAAACTTTTTTATTTGGGGGTCAAATTGAGTTGTGGAGACAACATGGACACATGCCGGCATTTTAGCCCACCCCGCTGGCTTAAGGGGCACCTATGCCAGTGAAGAGAGCAAATACACTGGCATTCACCTGCTGCACTTCTCTGCAGCACCCAAATTTGGAAGTACCTGCCGCTCGGAATCAGGGAGATTTGGCCGGGGCGTTTCCACAGGTGGAATTGACTTTAACTGGCTTCGCCCGGGGTTTCAGCCCAGGAATGCCCTCCTCCGTGGCATGAGTAGTTTTTTCCAGGGGGATTTTTCTGGCAGCCAGGGTTTTCCCTTTGCGGTTATCTTATCTTATGCCACTGGGGCGCCTTAGCATGACACCTTTACCCACACATCCCCATCCCACCCCCCCCCCCCCCCACCCCCCCCCCCCCCCACCCCCCCCCCCCCCCACCCCCCCCCCCCCCCACCCCCCCCCCCCCCCACCCCCCCCCCCCCCCACCCCCCCCCCCCCCCACCCCCCCCCCCCCCCACCCCCCCCCCCCCCCACCCCCCCCCCCCCCCACCCCCCCCCCCCCCCACCCCCCCCCCCCCCCACCCCCCCCCCCCCCCACCCCCCCCCCCCCCCACCCCCCCCCCCCCCCACCCCCCCCCCCCCCCACCCCCCCCCCCCCCCACCCCCCCCCCCCCCCACCCCCCCCCCCCCCCACCCCCCCCCCCCCCCACCCCCCCCCCCCCCCACCCCCCCCCCCCCCCACCCCCCCCCCCCCCCACCCCCCCCCCCCCCCACCCCCCCCCCCCCCCACCCCCCCCCCCCCCCACCCCCCCCCCCCCCCACCCCCCCCCCCCCCCACCCCCCCCCCCCCCCACCCCCCCCCCCCCCCACCCCCCCCCCCCCCCACCCCCCCCCCCCCCCACCCCCCCCCCCCCCCACCCCCCCCCCCCCCCACCCCCCCCCCCCCCCACCCCCCCCCCCCCCCACCCCCCCCCCCCCCCACCCCCCCCCCCCCCCACCCCCCCCCCCCCCCACCCCCCCCCCCCCCCACCCCCCCCCCCCCCCACCCCCCCCCCCCCCCACCCCCCCCCCCCCCCACCCCCCCCCCCCCCCACCCCCCCCCCCCCCCACCCCCCCCCCCCCCCACCCCCCCCCCCCCCCACCCCCCCCCCCCCCCACCCCCCCCCCCCCCCACCCCCCCCCCCCCCCACCCCCCCCCCCCCCCACCCCCCCCCCCCCCCACCCCCCCCCCCCCCCACCCCCCCCCCCCCCCACCCCCCCCCCCCCCCACCCCCCCCCCCCCCCACCCCCCCCCCCCCCCACCCCCCCCCCCCCCCACCCCCCCCCCCCCCCACCCCCCCCCCCCCCCACCCCCCCCCCCCCCCACCCCCCCCCCCCCCCACCCCCCCCCCCCCCCACCCCCCCCCCCCCCCACCCCCCCCCCCCCCCACCCCCCCCCCCCCCCACCCCCCCCCCCCCCCACCCCCCCCCCCCCCCACCCCCCCCCCCCCCCACCCCCCCCCCCCCCCACCCCCCCCCCCCCCCACCCCCCCCCCCCCCCACCCCCCCCCCCCCCCACCCCCCCCCCCCCCCACCCCCCCCCCCCCCCACCCCCCCCCCCCCCCACCCCCCCCCCCCCCCACCCCCCCCCCCCCCCACCCCCCCCCCCCCCCACCCCCCCCCCCCCCCACCCCCCCCCCCCCCCACCCCCCCCCCCCCCCACCCCCCCCCCCCCCCACCCCCCCCCCCCCCCACCCCCCCCCCCCCCCACCCCCCCCCCCCCCCACCCCCCCCCCCCCCCACCCCCCCCCCCCCCCACCCCCCCCCCCCCCCACCCCCCCCCCCCCCCACCCCCCCCCCCCCCCACCCCCCCCCCCCCCCACCCCCCCCCCCCCCCACCCCCCCCCCCCCCCACCCCCCCCCCCCCCCACCCCCCCCCCCCCCCACCCCCCCCCCCCCCCACCCCCCCCCCCCCCCACCCCCCCCCCCCCCCACCCCCCCCCCCCCCCACCCCCCCCCCCCCCCACCCCCCCCCCCCCCCACCCCCCCCCCCCCCCACCCCCCCCCCCCCCCACCCCCCCCCCCCCCCACCCCCCCCCCCCCCCACCCCCCCCCCCCCCCACCCCCCCCCCCCCCCACCCCCCCCCCCCCCCACCCCCCCCCCCCCCCACCCCCCCCCCCCCCCACCCCCCCCCCCCCCCACCCCCCCCCCCCCCCACCCCCCCCCCCCCCCACCCCCCCCCCCCCCCACCCCCCCCCCCCCCCACCCCCCCCCCCCCCCACCCCCCCCCCCCCCCACCCCCCCCCCCCCCCACCCCCCCCCCCCCCCACCCCCCCCCCCCCCCACCCCCCCCCCCCCCCACCCCCCCCCCCCCCCACCCCCCCCCCCCCCCACCCCCCCCCCCCCCCACCCCCCCCCCCCCCCACCCCCCCCCCCCCCCACCCCCCCCCCCCCCCACCCCCCCCCCCCCCCACCCCCCCCCCCCCCCACCCCCCCCCCCCCCCACCCCCCCCCCCCCCCACCCCCCCCCCCCCCCACCCCCCCCCCCCCCCACCCCCCCCCCCCCCCACCCCCCCCCCCCCCCACCCCCCCCCCCCCCCACCCCCCCCCCCCCCCACCCCCCCCCCCCCCCACCCCCCCCCCCCCCCACCCCCCCCCCCCCCCACCCCCCCCCCCCCCCACCCCCCCCCCCCCCCACCCCCCCCCCCCCCCACCCCCCCCCCCCCCCACCCCCCCCCCCCCCCACCCCCCCCCCCCCCCACCCCCCCCCCCCCCCACCCCCCCCCCCCCCCACCCCCCCCCCCCCCCACCCCCCCCCCCCCCCACCCCCCCCCCCCCCCACCCCCCCCCCCCCCCACCCCCCCCCCCCCCCACCCCCCCCCCCCCCCACCCCCCCCCCCCCCCACCCCCCCCCCCCCCCACCCCCCCCCCCCCCCACCCCCCCCCCCCCCCACCCCCCCCCCCCCCCACCCCCCCCCCCCCCCACCCCCCCCCCCCCCCACCCCCCCCCCCCCCCACCCCCCCCCCCCCCCACCCCCCCCCCCCCCCACCCCCCCCCCCCCCCACCCCCCCCCCCCCCCACCCCCCCCCCCCCCCACCCCCCCCCCCCCCCACCCCCCCCCCCCCCCACCCCCCCCCCCCCCCACCCCCCCCCCCCCCCACCCCCCCCCCCCCCCACCCCCCCCCCCCCCCACCCCCCCCCCCCCCCACCCCCCCCCCCCCCCACCCCCCCCCCCCCCCACCCCCCCCCCCCCCCACCCCCCCCCCCCCCCACCCCCCCCCCCCCCCACCCCCCCCCCCCCCCACCCCCCCCCCCCCCCACCCCCCCCCCCCCCCACCCCCCCCCCCCCCCACCCCCCCCCCCCCCCACCCCCCCCCCCCCCCACCCCCCCCCCCCCCCACCCCCCCCCCCCCCCACCCCCCCCCCCCCCCACCCCCCCCCCCCCCCACCCCCCCCCCCCCCCACCCCCCCCCCCCCCCACCCCCCCCCCCCCCCACCCCCCCCCCCCCCCACCCCCCCCCCCCCCCACCCCCCCCCCCCCCCACCCCCCCCCCCCCCCACCCCCCCCCCCCCCCACCCCCCCCCCCCCCCACCCCCCCCCCCCCCCACCCCCCCCCCCCCCCACCCCCCCCCCCCCCCACCCCCCCCCCCCCCCACCCCCCCCCCCCCCCACCCCCCCCCCCCCCCACCCCCCCCCCCCCCCACCCCCCCCCCCCCCCACCCCCCCCCCCCCCCACCCCCCCCCCCCCCCACCCCCCCCCCCCCCCACCCCCCCCCCCCCCCACCCCCCCCCCCCCCCACCCCCCCCCCCCCCCACCCCCCCCCCCCCCCACCCCCCCCCCCCCCCACCCCCCCCCCCCCCCACCCCCCCCCCCCCCCACCCCCCCCCCCCCCCACCCCCCCCCCCCCCCACCCCCCCCCCCCCCCACCCCCCCCCCCCCCCACCCCCCCCCCCCCCCACCCCCCCCCCCCCCCACCCCCCCCCCCCCCCACCCCCCCCCCCCCCCACCCCCCCCCCCCCCCACCCCCCCCCCCCCCCACCCCCCCCCCCCCCCACCCCCCCCCCCCCCCACCCCCCCCCCCCCCCACCCCCCCCCCCCCCCACCCCCCCCCCCCCCCACCCCCCCCCCCCCCCACCCCCCCCCCCCCCCACCCCCCCCCCCCCCCACCCCCCCCCCCCCCCACCCCCCCCCCCCCCCACCCCCCCCCCCCCCCACCCCCCCCCCCCCCCACCCCCCCCCCCCCCCACCCCCCCCCCCCCCCACCCCCCCCCCCCCCCACCCCCCCCCCCCCCCACCCCCCCCCCCCCCCACCCCCCCCCCCCCCCACCCCCCCCCCCCCCCACCCCCCCCCCCCCCCACCCCCCCCCCCCCCCACCCCCCCCCCCCCCCACCCCCCCCCCCCCCCACCCCCCCCCCCCCCCACCCCCCCCCCCCCCCACCCCCCCCCCCCCCCACCCCCCCCCCCCCCCACCCCCCCCCCCCCCCACCCCCCCCCCCCCCCACCCCCCCCCCCCCCCACCCCCCCCCCCCCCCACCCCCCCCCCCCCCCACCCCCCCCCCCCCCCACCCCCCCCCCCCCCCACCCCCCCCCCCCCCCACCCCCCCCCCCCCCCACCCCCCCCCCCCCCCACCCCCCCCCCCCCCCACCCCCCCCCCCCCCCACCCCCCCCCCCCCCCACCCCCCCCCCCCCCCACCCCCCCCCCCCCCCACCCCCCCCCCCCCCCACCCCCCCCCCCCCCCACCCCCCCCCCCCCCCACCCCCCCCCCCCCCCACCCCCCCCCCCCCCCACCCCCCCCCCCCCCCACCCCCCCCCCCCCCCACCCCCCCCCCCCCCCACCCCCCCCCCCCCCCACCCCCCCCCCCCCCCACCCCCCCCCCCCCCCACCCCCCCCCCCCCCCACCCCCCCCCCCCCCCACCCCCCCCCCCCCCCACCCCCCCCCCCCCCCACCCCCCCCCCCCCCCACCCCCCCCCCCCCCCACCCCCCCCCCCCCCCACCCCCCCCCCCCCCCACCCCCCCCCCCCCCCACCCCCCCCCCCCCCCACCCCCCCCCCCCCCCACCCCCCCCCCCCCCCACCCCCCCCCCCCCCCACCCCCCCCCCCCCCCACCCCCCCCCCCCCCCACCCCCCCCCCCCCCCACCCCCCCCCCCCCCCACCCCCCCCCCCCCCCACCCCCCCCCCCCCCCACCCCCCCCCCCCCCCACCCCCCCCCCCCCCCACCCCCCCCCCCCCCCACCCCCCCCCCCCCCCACCCCCCCCCCCCCCCACCCCCCCCCCCCCCCACCCCCCCCCCCCCCCACCCCCCCCCCCCCCCACCCCCCCCCCCCCCCACCCCCCCCCCCCCCCACCCCCCCCCCCCCCCACCCCCCCCCCCCCCCACCCCCCCCCCCCCCCACCCCCCCCCCCCCCCACCCCCCCCCCCCCCCACCCCCCCCCCCCCCCACCCCCCCCCCCCCCCACCCCCCCCCCCCCCCACCCCCCCCCCCCCCCACCCCCCCCCCCCCCCACCCCCCCCCCCCCCCACCCCCCCCCCCCCCCACCCCCCCCCCCCCCCACCCCCCCCCCCCCCCACCCCCCCCCCCCCCCACCCCCCCCCCCCCCCACCCCCCCCCCCCCCCACCCCCCCCCCCCCCCACCCCCCCCCCCCCCCACCCCCCCCCCCCCCCACCCCCCCCCCCCCCCACCCCCCCCCCCCCCCACCCCCCCCCCCCCCCACCCCCCCCCCCCCCCACCCCCCCCCCCCCCCACCCCCCCCCCCCCCCACCCCCCCCCCCCCCCACCCCCCCCCCCCCCCACCCCCCCCCCCCCCCACCCCCCCCCCCCCCCACCCCCCCCCCCCCCCACCCCCCCCCCCCCCCACCCCCCCCCCCCCCCACCCCCCCCCCCCCCCACCCCCCCCCCCCCCCACCCCCCCCCCCCCCCACCCCCCCCCCCCCCCACCCCCCCCCCCCCCCACCCCCCCCCCCCCCCACCCCCCCCCCCCCCCACCCCCCCCCCCCCCCACCCCCCCCCCCCCCCACCCCCCCCCCCCCCCACCCCCCCCCCCCCCCACCCCCCCCCCCCCCCACCCCCCCCCCCCCCCACCCCCCCCCCCCCCCACCCCCCCCCCCCCCCACCCCCCCCCCCCCCCACCCCCCCCCCCCCCCACCCCCCCCCCCCCCCACCCCCCCCCCCCCCCACCCCCCCCCCCCCCCACCCCCCCCCCCCCCCACCCCCCCCCCCCCCCACCCCCCCCCCCCCCCACCCCCCCCCCCCCCCACCCCCCCCCCCCCCCACCCCCCCCCCCCCCCACCCCCCCCCCCCCCCACCCCCCCCCCCCCCCACCCCCCCCCCCCCCCACCCCCCCCCCCCCCCACCCCCCCCCCCCCCCACCCCCCCCCCCCCCCACCCCCCCCCCCCCCCACCCCCCCCCCCCCCCACCCCCCCCCCCCCCCACCCCCCCCCCCCCCCACCCCCCCCCCCCCCCACCCCCCCCCCCCCCCACCCCCCCCCCCCCCCACCCCCCCCCCCCCCCACCCCCCCCCCCCCCCACCCCCCCCCCCCCCCACCCCCCCCCCCCCCCACCCCCCCCCCCCCCCACCCCCCCCCCCCCCCACCCCCCCCCCCCCCCACCCCCCCCCCCCCCCACCCCCCCCCCCCCCCACCCCCCCCCCCCCCCACCCCCCCCCCCCCCCACCCCCCCCCCCCCCCACCCCCCCCCCCCCCCACCCCCCCCCCCCCCCACCCCCCCCCCCCCCCACCCCCCCCCCCCCCCACCCCCCCCCCCCCCCACCCCCCCCCCCCCCCACCCCCCCCCCCCCCCACCCCCCCCCCCCCCCACCCCCCCCCCCCCCCACCCCCCCCCCCCCCCACCCCCCCCCCCCCCCACCCCCCCCCCCCCCCACCCCCCCCCCCCCCCACCCCCCCCCCCCCCCACCCCCCCCCCCCCCCACCCCCCCCCCCCCCCACCCCCCCCCCCCCCCACCCCCCCCCCCCCCCACCCCCCCCCCCCCCCACCCCCCCCCCCCCCCACCCCCCCCCCCCCCCACCCCCCCCCCCCCCCACCCCCCCCCCCCCCCACCCCCCCCCCCCCCCACCCCCCCCCCCCCCCACCCCCCCCCCCCCCCACCCCCCCCCCCCCCCACCCCCCCCCCCCCCCACCCCCCCCCCCCCCCACCCCCCCCCCCCCCCACCCCCCCCCCCCCCCACCCCCCCCCCCCCCCACCCCCCCCCCCCCCCACCCCCCCCCCCCCCCACCCCCCCCCCCCCCCACCCCCCCCCCCCCCCACCCCCCCCCCCCCCCACCCCCCCCCCCCCCCACCCCCCCCCCCCCCCACCCCCCCCCCCCCCCACCCCCCCCCCCCCCCACCCCCCCCCCCCCCCACCCCCCCCCCCCCCCACCCCCCCCCCCCCCCACCCCCCCCCCCCCCCACCCCCCCCCCCCCCCACCCCCCCCCCCCCCCACCCCCCCCCCCCCCCACCCCCCCCCCCCCCCACCCCCCCCCCCCCCCACCCCCCCCCCCCCCCACCCCCCCCCCCCCCCACCCCCCCCCCCCCCCACCCCCCCCCCCCCCCACCCCCCCCCCCCCCCACCCCCCCCCCCCCCCACCCCCCCCCCCCCCCACCCCCCCCCCCCCCCACCCCCCCCCCCCCCCACCCCCCCCCCCCCCCACCCCCCCCCCCCCCCACCCCCCCCCCCCCCCACCCCCCCCCCCCCCCACCCCCCCCCCCCCCCACCCCCCCCCCCCCCCACCCCCCCCCCCCCCCACCCCCCCCCCCCCCCACCCCCCCCCCCCCCCACCCCCCCCCCCCCCCACCCCCCCCCCCCCCCACCCCCCCCCCCCCCCACCCCCCCCCCCCCCCACCCCCCCCCCCCCCCACCCCCCCCCCCCCCCACCCCCCCCCCCCCCCACCCCCCCCCCCCCCCACCCCCCCCCCCCCCCACCCCCCCCCCCCCCCACCCCCCCCCCCCCCCACCCCCCCCCCCCCCCACCCCCCCCCCCCCCCACCCCCCCCCCCCCCCACCCCCCCCCCCCCCCACCCCCCCCCCCCCCCACCCCCCCCCCCCCCCACCCCCCCCCCCCCCCACCCCCCCCCCCCCCCACCCCCCCCCCCCCCCACCCCCCCCCCCCCCCACCCCCCCCCCCCCCCACCCCCCCCCCCCCCCACCCCCCCCCCCCCCCACCCCCCCCCCCCCCCACCCCCCCCCCCCCCCACCCCCCCCCCCCCCCACCCCCCCCCCCCCCCACCCCCCCCCCCCCCCACCCCCCCCCCCCCCCACCCCCCCCCCCCCCCACCCCCCCCCCCCCCCACCCCCCCCCCCCCCCACCCCCCCCCCCCCCCACCCCCCCCCCCCCCCACCCCCCCCCCCCCCCACCCCCCCCCCCCCCCACCCCCCCCCCCCCCCACCCCCCCCCCCCCCCACCCCCCCCCCCCCCCACCCCCCCCCCCCCCCACCCCCCCCCCCCCCCACCCCCCCCCCCCCCCACCCCCCCCCCCCCCCACCCCCCCCCCCCCCCACCCCCCCCCCCCCCCACCCCCCCCCCCCCCCACCCCCCCCCCCCCCCACCCCCCCCCCCCCCCACCCCCCCCCCCCCCCACCCCCCCCCCCCCCCACCCCCCCCCCCCCCCACCCCCCCCCCCCCCCACCCCCCCCCCCCCCCACCCCCCCCCCCCCCCACCCCCCCCCCCCCCCACCCCCCCCCCCCCCCACCCCCCCCCCCCCCCACCCCCCCCCCCCCCCACCCCCCCCCCCCCCCACCCCCCCCCCCCCCCACCCCCCCCCCCCCCCACCCCCCCCCCCCCCCACCCCCCCCCCCCCCCACCCCCCCCCCCCCCCACCCCCCCCCCCCCCCACCCCCCCCCCCCCCCACCCCCCCCCCCCCCCACCCCCCCCCCCCCCCACCCCCCCCCCCCCCCACCCCCCCCCCCCCCCACCCCCCCCCCCCCCCACCCCCCCCCCCCCCCACCCCCCCCCCCCCCCACCCCCCCCCCCCCCCACCCCCCCCCCCCCCCACCCCCCCCCCCCCCCACCCCCCCCCCCCCCCACCCCCCCCCCCCCCCACCCCCCCCCCCCCCCACCCCCCCCCCCCCCCACCCCCCCCCCCCCCCACCCCCCCCCCCCCCCACCCCCCCCCCCCCCCACCCCCCCCCCCCCCCACCCCCCCCCCCCCCCACCCCCCCCCCCCCCCACCCCCCCCCCCCCCCACCCCCCCCCCCCCCCACCCCCCCCCCCCCCCACCCCCCCCCCCCCCCACCCCCCCCCCCCCCCACCCCCCCCCCCCCCCACCCCCCCCCCCCCCCACCCCCCCCCCCCCCCACCCCCCCCCCCCCCCACCCCCCCCCCCCCCCACCCCCCCCCCCCCCCACCCCCCCCCCCCCCCACCCCCCCCCCCCCCCACCCCCCCCCCCCCCCACCCCCCCCCCCCCCCACCCCCCCCCCCCCCCACCCCCCCCCCCCCCCACCCCCCCCCCCCCCCACCCCCCCCCCCCCCCACCCCCCCCCCCCCCCACCCCCCCCCCCCCCCACCCCCCCCCCCCCCCACCCCCCCCCCCCCCCACCCCCCCCCCCCCCCACCCCCCCCCCCCCCCACCCCCCCCCCCCCCCACCCCCCCCCCCCCCCACCCCCCCCCCCCCCCACCCCCCCCCCCCCCCACCCCCCCCCCCCCCCACCCCCCCCCCCCCCCACCCCCCCCCCCCCCCACCCCCCCCCCCCCCCACCCCCCCCCCCCCCCACCCCCCCCCCCCCCCACCCCCCCCCCCCCCCACCCCCCCCCCCCCCCACCCCCCCCCCCCCCCACCCCCCCCCCCCCCCACCCCCCCCCCCCCCCACCCCCCCCCCCCCCCACCCCCCCCCCCCCCCACCCCCCCCCCCCCCCACCCCCCCCCCCCCCCACCCCCCCCCCCCCCCACCCCCCCCCCCCCCCACCCCCCCCCCCCCCCACCCCCCCCCCCCCCCACCCCCCCCCCCCCCCACCCCCCCCCCCCCCCACCCCCCCCCCCCCCCACCCCCCCCCCCCCCCACCCCCCCCCCCCCCCACCCCCCCCCCCCCCCACCCCCCCCCCCCCCCACCCCCCCCCCCCCCCACCCCCCCCCCCCCCCACCCCCCCCCCCCCCCACCCCCCCCCCCCCCCACCCCCCCCCCCCCCCACCCCCCCCCCCCCCCACCCCCCCCCCCCCCCACCCCCCCCCCCCCCCACCCCCCCCCCCCCCCACCCCCCCCCCCCCCCACCCCCCCCCCCCCCCACCCCCCCCCCCCCCCACCCCCCCCCCCCCCCACCCCCCCCCCCCCCCACCCCCCCCCCCCCCCACCCCCCACCCCACCCACCCCCCCCCCCCCCCACCCCCCCCCCCCCCCACCCCCCCCCCCCCCCCCCCCCCCCCCACCCCCCCCCCCCCCCCCACCACCCCCCCCCCCAATTTTTTTTTTTTTTGCATGATTCAAGATCTGCTTCTGAGTTCACTTTAAATTGTCACCTTTGCGGGGTGCGGCAGTCAAATAAACCCTGAAAAATACCTATGAAGTATTTTTAGGGGTTTTTTTTTTCTGATTTAGTTTTTGCTGAACGCACGCCCCTAAATTGTGATTTGTCACCAGAAAAATTAGCAAAAATGTATACAAATGTGAACATCGTGACTATAACTATTTATCATTACTATTTATGGTGGACTTGTAATAAAGCTAAAGAATTTTGTATACAAATACATTCCAAAATCCAGAAGGTTTCAAAGACCGGCTGTATATGTAGTTTTTAAAAGCCGGAGCAGTTATAGTGTAATATGAGGATGTGAAAGATGCAGGTTCAAATCCTCACTCTTCCACAGTAGCTTGCGGGATTTGGGGCTGTCACATTTTCTCTCAACTTAACCTACCTCACAAGGGTTGTTGTGAGAATAAAATGGAGGCAGAAAAGATGTATGCTGTTCTGAGCTCTTTGGAGGAACTTCCTATTTGTGATGTCCCCAAAAACAACATCTGTCTTTGTAAAAAGCATGCTAAGGGCATGCCACTAATTAGAAATATGAATTGTGTGGGAAAATTCTGATCACTTACTTAAATGGTACAGAACCCCAATACAACTAGCCTATATGATTAAGGGATTGAGCCCAGGATGTTGGCATTGTGGTGAACAGGGAGCATATTACATCCATATGTGGATTGAATGTAAAGAGGTAAAAAGTTTTGGGAAATTTTTTTGAAGTATATAGAACAATTAGTAAAAGTGAAAATTGATATAAATAATGATTTATTAATGGTAGGAATAATAGAAGATAAAAGGGTAAATAGAACTCTGGGACCAATGTATAAAATTATCAGAGCTGCACATGCAGTGATAGCATTGGACTAGAAAGATAATAAGAAATGGACAATCTCAAAATGGTTGGAATATGTATGGGAGCAAATACAGCTAGAAATTTTTGAGATGATGGCAAAAAATATGCTATGGCAAGAGAAATTAAGACATTATGAAGATATGGACAATGTTTGAGACCTGGATGAGAGAAGCCGGATTTAATGAAGAAATCTGGGAGAAGAGAACACGGAGAATGAACCTTCTGCTGCTTGCTTGAACAACAGGGAAAAAGAGGGGGAGGGAGGGAAAAAAGGGGGAAAATGTATAGTTTGAATAAATATATTGTATGTAACGGTTATATAAACATTCTATACAATAAAAAAAAATTTTAAGGAAAATTCTGATCACTGAACATCATGATTAGGTCCTGGCCAAACATGCAGCATGCAATCTCTAAGACAGCACAAATCATAGAAATAAAAATGCCTAAGGAGCTGGTGAATTTAAAAAACCAGATCAGCAGTCACTGCGTTCTGTGTGAAACTTGGACTTGGAATATACTTTTGTTGCTACTTTGGAACTTTAAAAAAAAAAAAAAAAAAAAAAAAAAAAAAAAAAAACAAAAAATCAAAAAAAAAAAAAAAAAAAAAAACAAAAAAAAAAAAAAAAAAAAAACAAACGTTGTTTTTCGTTGAAAAAAAAAAAAAAAAAAAAAAACCATAGCAAAAAAAAAAAAAAAAAAAAAAAAAAAAAAAAAAAAAATTATCAGCAACATTTATTTAGGAATGGTGACAGCTAGTTTATTATTGGTGTTTTGTCTACAGAAACGTTTATTTTTAATGGTTTAAAAGAGAGTTCATGATCCTGCCAAAGTACTTTTCAGTTTTAGTAGCAGAGTTAAGCACATGCCATATTTTCTCCCAATGAAAAATCTTGAATTTGGGTTTGCATTGTTTCTGCAGTCGTTTGCATTCTGCTACAGCAATCAGCAGGGGGGCAAGTTAATTATACAATCTTGTTCTTCCTTCTGAGCTCACACACGCAGCAAGGTCAGCCCACAAACTTAGACAGCTGACATTGCCAAGGTGTGCGCGTTTCTTTTTTTCTTTGCTTTACTCATTCATCAAACTATTTTAATGAGCCCAAGAAAAAATTCCTCTGAGCACTGCTGCTGCCCGGCAGATCTTCCTGGCATGTAGACAAAGATGGGGGTGAATCAAATGGAATAGTTTGAATTTCTCTCAGCAAGGAACGGAGGAGGAATATAATCCCAAAACTCTGAGCAACACATCAAAATCTGCTGTACATTCAGCTCCACAGTGCTATGAGTGGGAGGAGGAGCCTCAGCCATCTCTCAAGCAGGCCCCTCAACGCTATTTCCGCTTGTGATAATAGTGCAAGAAAAGGCTGAAGCCCTTCCTCCCCTGTCACAACACTGGAGCCGGCCCAGGCGGCACAATGAACTGCTTTCAAGCTAAATTCCTTAGTTCCTCTGTGTGCTGTTTCCCCACTGCAGAGTCGACCTAGGTTCGACACGGTTCCTTTAACTGGTACTGACCTAGGGTTGACGTCATTCCCCACAGCAACTGAGTTCAACTCAGTTCGTCCAACTTGAACCAAGCTCAGAGGGCGGGATCACTTCGGTACCTCTTTCGCTCCTCGTTCCCAATTGGCGGAAAACGTGAGCATGCGTCCTTTTAAAAAAGTTTTAATATGTCGCAGCTACGTAGCTTTGAAAATAGCAGTTAAAATATAAAAGGCGCACTTTTCCCCGCCGCAACTCTCCCGTTCTGCGTATGCCCCAAACACATCTCTTGATTGGCTGAATGGGAGAGTCGCCACGGACGATTCCCCACTGTCTAGCGTCCAACTCAGTTCGACCTAGGTTCGGGGAAAAAGCTGTACCTCAGAACTGGAATCAGAAATTCCAGTTCTGAGGGGAGCAGAACTGAAACGAACCCGGGTTGAACTCAGCGGCAGTGGGGAGTTGTTGGGATGAGCCTATGTTGAACCTAGGTTGACTCTGCCAGTGGGGAATTGCCCTTGGGTTAGGTACCCACATCCCAACTCATGTCAATGTGATATCCACCTTTGGCTCTTCGTCTGATGCTCTATCCGTAACACCCCTTTGTCTCTCAAAGCAGTTCAGTATATCAAAGCAAAGGTGAAATATGAGCATCAGTGCTTTTTAATTAGGGGGCTTTCCCCACTACAGAAGGGAGCTAAGGTCAACTTGGTTCCCTTCAGTGGAGGGCGATTCCAGGCTGTCCCCACAGCAACTGAGTTGGCCCCCTGGAACCGAGCTAAGTGGGTGGGATCATCTTGGTGCCTGTTTCACTCCTCGATCATGATTGGCGCTTGTGTTACGGCGGGAAATGGGAGCGTTCTTTTTTTTTACAGTTTACAGTTACATGCACTTTCTGCCCGCCACGACTCTCCCGTTCTGCGCATGCCACAAAAGCGGCTTGTGATTGGTTGAATGGATGAGGTGTCGTTTCGATGCTTCCCCACTTCGAAGCTTTGAAGCGGTATCAACCTTGTTCCGGCAGAAAAGCGTAGTTCATAACTGCGACAAGGATGTCGCAGTTCTGGGGGGGGGGGGTCACTGAGGAGAACCTAGGTAGAAACCAGTTCAACTCTGTCAGTGGGGAAAGCCCCTAGGAGATCATCTTACAATTGTTCCAGAACTAGGACATTTGAGCCAGAGAGAAAGGTGGGGGGAGCAATGTAAGCCAGTGAGGTGGTGCTGGAGTAGATTCAAACCACATTTGTTTGGAAAGAAGTCCCATCAAATTCAGTGGATTTGTTTGGTGAGCAGGCTTAAGGTGAAAGTCTGCCCTACAGACTTTGAATCTGTTTGTTGGGATAAGGTATGAAGAAACAGAACAGACATACAACCAAATAAGGATGACTTTAAATGATTAAAAATACTGACCGCCCCACCAATTCAGACGTAGTGCAATTCAGTGGCAGACTATGCATGTTGTGTGTTGGACCCAACTTCACTTCTTGGCATCTCCAGATGACCATCAGAAGTGGCAAAAAGAAAGAGGCCCTTTGCTTGAGATTCTGGGAAGTTGGTTCTAGTCAGTGTATATGGTGCTGAATTAGGTGGACCATTGTCTGATAATATCATCTAGGGAGACCATTGTTGGACAGCTTTCTACTGAGAAGGCTGGACAGTTGCTGAGGCATTCAGTCTAATGTAAAACAAGTTGATCAACTAGGCTTACACTGCAGCTAAGGAGCCCGCTGCAGCTTTTATTAAAATCTCCTGTCGGCCTTCAGCCCAAAGATTGCAGCTGTCTAGTTACCATATGTTCTTTTCCCCCTCATCTTTTTTCCTGTCAAATTAGTATTTCACTTTTTGGGAATTTTATTCAGGGCCAGAAGCTGGAAGAGAAGGAGTCCTTCTCAAATATCAAAGCCTTTCTAACGGGTCAGGAGCACCCATCTAATTTACGACTGGCCTCCACCTGACAGACGTACTCTTGAACAGCAGCATTTGGCAGGGCTTGTTTGATAGCCAGCTCCATTCAGTTGTGGTTCATTAGGCAGCTTTGCTTTGGCCTTATTGACCTCGGTTCTGAAGAATGGCCAAGGGATGATGAATTGCCACTGCATTCCAAAAATATTTTTGGACCTGACCTCTTGCCACACTTCATCTTTCAATGGACATTCCACAAATCAAAGCCAGATTGGCCTTTCAAAAACACCATGCCTCCTTTTTTTCTTATCAGCCATTGGCTGAATGACTTTACACATTTAAACTGTGCATGCATTTGTATGCGCACAGAACACTGAGAAAGATTGAATTAGAACCTGGACAATTCAATAGTCTAAAGAGAACTGAAAGGGTAGGACAGACACATCTCTGCTTCTGGTTCTACTATCATTTCTAGGCAAACGCATCATATGTGTAGCCCATTGGGGCAGAAATGATTACCACCCCTCACCCGCCCAAATTCACAGCACCCAAGTAGCCAAGGCAAATTCACCACTTTTACTTTACTGAGAGTCAGGAAATATAAATCTGAGGAAAGTAAGATATAAAGGAAGAGTGAATCACAAATACAGTTGCCAACCTCCAGGTAAGGCCTGGAGATTTTCCCAAATTACAGTGATCTTCAGACTACAGAGCCCAGTTCCCCTGAAGAAAATGGCCACTTTGGAAGGTGGATTCTTGGACATTATATCGCACTGAAGTCCCTCCCCTCCTCAAGCCCCACCCTCCACAGGCGCCATCCACAAATCTCCAAGAAATTCCCAACCTGGAGCTGGCAACCCTAAAACGCAGTGGCCCACTACTATTGCCAAAAGCAATCTGTTTGGGGGGAGGGGCACTTCGCACAGATCCCGCCTCTAAAGCGAGTCTGCCCCGTGTTATTTTCCCCAAACCAATTTTTTTTAGAATCACGCTATTCGTAAGTCTTTTGAAAAATCCTGGGTTGCAGCCGTTTGCGAGCGATTGGCCGGGCAGGGGAGAATCAGGAGTGTTGAACATCCCATCCCCCCCCCCCACACACACACACACACACATATGCAAACACCCTCCCTGCTTCTTTGGGTCAGGAAAGCTTGAAAAAAGTTATCTTTTATTTCAACCCCTTTGCAAACCTACAGTAGTCAGAATGCTTATTTGCAGAACAAATGCCTCCCTCCGGGTCAGCACCAGCCAGCCTCGATGGTATGAGAGATGCTCAAAAGCAATTTATATCTTTCTTCAGTGCTTGCTTCCCTCCACCCCTGCTTTTAGGATAGCAGCGGAAGGTCCCGATGAATCCAGGAAATATCACCTGGTAGTTACTCCATTTCTTTGCACAGAAATTTCCAACATCATGGCACTGTGTTTTAATGGGGTAGGATGAATCATTTTTAATTGTGAAATCTCTTTGGCAGTACAGGGCTGAAATCCTTGTTCTCTGTCACCAGTCTTTTATCCCATCCTCCAAAGAGCTCAGACCAGCATACATGATTCTCTTGTCCCCTATTTTATCTTCACAATAACCCTGCAAGGGAGTTTAGGCTTAGAGAAAGAGAGTGGAAGGCAGAATGGGGCTTGGAGCTCAATCCCCTACCTTTACACAGACACTCTGCCCGCTATACCACATGGGCTTCCTGATCGTCTGTAAAATAAGATTGGTGGCTTGCTTGGAGTATCTTTGATGCTGTCTCCTGCCAACAAACAGCAAAGGCAAAGAAAGATTTTTTTAATAAATCATATTCAGGTTTGTCGCACATAGAAGAAGAAAATATATCCATTAAACTGGGCATTTTCAGGTAAGCAGCCCTTCTTGAGCTAAATCTGATCAGACTAAGCCGATAATTTCTTCTTTGCAGCAATATGTTGTTTTCTATAGCAAAATACGCCCATTTAGAATAAATATAAGGATGTTTGCAATAAATTAAGTTCTGTACTTGGAAGCACAGATGGAATTGTTTGTGTTTTCCCCCCAAAGTCCACATTTTCCACAGTGAAAATACAGATTTTTTTTAACTGCAGTCTTATTTTGACAAATTAGCTCCTTCGCCAACATTGCTAATTTGAAAGAAAAGAAACAATTGGCTTTTATAGTGTGTCTGCCATCAGGCAAAGAGATTAAGTGCCTCATTTTGCTCTGTTGTCTCCAGTATTCACTTCAACAAATCAAAAGTTTGCAGTTGAATTTTCAGGAAATGGACTCAACTAAAAAGAGAGGATTCTTCCTGGAAATGTCACGATCCTCCTCCCATCCAAATATCAGTCATCCAACATTCCTGATGATACAAATTTACTAGGAGACTCACAATTTGCCTTAAGTCCATGGCATTTGCTTTTATCTGAACTTCTGCTAAATCCACATGACTCTGATAAACACAGCACCATTCTGATCTAAGTTCTATTTTTTGAGTTCCAAGTAGTCTATACATCTGTGTTCTTTTTTAGTGTTTCTAATGTTGTTTTATTTTGACTGGATTTCATTAAATGTGTAAGCCACTTCGATCATTCCTAAAGAAGCAGATATAAATATATTGAATAACCTATGTGTGTGCATGGTTGGGGGGTGGGGGGGAAATTGGGGAGCAAGGGATCAAAGACATAAAGAGTTCTTTGTTCTCCTTTCTTCTCCCTCCCCTGTACTGTTTCCTCCTGACCTAAGTCCACACTTGGAGGTATTAACTGGAAAAATATCTCTTTTTGTTAGCTAGATTCAAGACCTCCTTCTTTGCTTCTGTTGTTAATGCGCCCCTGTTAAGAAACACAAAAGGCAGTATGATACGAGCCAGTGCTGGATTTCTGAATCCATGGATAACCTTTACAATTGCATCTCAACCATTTTGGCCCTGACAATGTATGAGTGATTTCAGACTTTGTCCAACCAGGAATTCAGAGGTAAATAAACAGAGTACTCTATCACAATGGCAGCAGGAGTGAATTATTTGTTGCTACAGAACAGCCCCTTTTTTTGTGCAGATGGTTATTTAGGCAGAATGGCTTCATGGAATCAGTTTGCACCTCTTATTGTTACCCTGCCTGATACTGTGGACAGTTAAGAATAGCAATCTCTCATCTGGTTTGATTCCCCGCTCCTTGACATGAGTGGGGGCTCTTATCTGGTGAACTTGATTTGTTTCCCTGCTCCTCTGCATGAAACCTACTAGGTTATCCTGGCTAGTCACAGTTCTTTCCAAACTCTCTCACCCTCATCTGCCTCTCAAGGTGTCTGTTGTGGGAGAGGAAGGGAAAGGAGTTTGTGAGCCCTTTGAGTCTCATTGCAGGAGAGAAAGGCAGGGTAAAAATCTAAACCTTCTACTAATACTTCGTAAGCTTATTGATGGAGAATGTCTTCATTGGCTGATGCTGGTGGAGGGCTGCACAGTTTCCCCTCTGCTCTTACTGAGACATTCTTTCCAACTCAACTTCTGACAGAGTCAGCCACAGATCTTCTAGCCTCTTCCTAAGTTATCTGGGTGGTTCTCCCTGGCTTTTCTTGGTGGTGAATCCTCCTTGCCTTCAGCATCTCTTTCATCCAGCTCGTGGAAGTCTTTAGCTGGTCCAGGGTCTGCAACCTGTGGCTCTCCAGATGTTCATGGACTACAGTTCTCATCAGCCCCTGTCAGCATGGCCAAAACCCCTGACTGCTGGTCGATTGCCTCGCTCTTCTCCCTGGAGACCTTCTGCCTTCTATCAGCCTTCCAGCCACTTCTCTTCTGCTTCTTCCAAATGCCATGGATATAGCCAAGTGGTCAGGTTCCGTCCAATCAACTGCTGACAGTCGGTCAAGCCTTGTTCTCATTGGTTCTGGAATTCTGTACTTAAGGCCCATCAAAGAATCCTTTCTATGTATCTGATCTTGACAGCAATTATTTAGTGACCCTTGGACCCTTAGCAACAGTAACTTGCTTCGCCAACTGAAAATATATTAAAACCACTTGAAACCCTCCCACTGTCCCCTTACAGAACCTCTGTACTTAAACAATAATGTGTATTCTGAGATTATTATAAGCAGTATTTGTTTTTCTTGGTGGATAACTCATTGGTGGAGAAGTTGAACCCTTGAAGTTTGGCCAGGGTTTGTTTTTTTGGCTGTTCATGAATCCTCAGAAGGAATATCCCTGCCATCTTACTCTAAGGACAAACATTCTTTTATTTCTTCGGAAATGAAAATAGTGCTTTCAATATCCAGCAATACTGTGAAGTAAAACAGCAGGTGGAGCTATAACATTCCAAATGGGCTTTAGTCAAGGACTCAAGGAGAAATAATTGCAGAGTTCTCTCCCCGCGTTTAAGAAGGCAGTTGTCGTTGTCTGTCACTTCTTTTTATGTGACTTGTGATTTAAATGTCATTCAGTGTGTGTCTAGGAGGGGATCATTTCTTAGTATATCAAACAAGATTTAAAGCATGGTATAGAAGTCAGAGTGTCAACAAACAACCACCTGTCTCATGTCCCCTTGAAGGCCATGGAGGATTTAGCACCGCCAGTGCCTCTAGCAATTGCTTTTCCAACAGTTCCTTTTGCCTCTCCTCTCTCACACAGGCGGATTTACACTGTTTTCACACCACTGTTTTTGGCCCATGCGGACTCCGCCACAGGCAAGACTGCAATTACGTCTCACAACACACAGCTGAGACAGGTGGGATGGCCAGGTTAACAAAGTAGGGAGTCTGCTAGTGCTGATACCATCTTAGCTTCCAAGGTTGTACCAAGTAGCTCTAGATGAATAAATCATCTCTCTTCCCTGTCTGCTTTCTTGACAGTTGCAAAGGAAAGCCTCTTTTTTTTTCTTTGCTGGCCTGTTGGGGCACGGAGGAGGAGGAGGAGATTTTGCATTTGTTCCCCACATTTCTCTCCTGTAAAGCATCTCAAAGCAGCTTGTAAACTCCTTCCCTTCCTCACCCCACAACAGACACCTTGTGAGGCAGGTGAGGCTGAGAGAGTTCTGAAAGAACTGTGACTGGACAAAGTCACCCTGAAGGTTTCATCAGTTTTCGTCGTATACATGACAAACGTCTTCATTGTCTTCTGAGAAGGTTGGACATTCAGTATAGATTTGCCATTTTATTCAAGAAGATGTTTTCATTGTACAATTATATCACTAGTAACTCAACAATAATAACTGCATGGCAAAACCCTAGCTCCACTGAAACTATTGGTACTGTTCTCTTTGACTGCCCTGAGCAGCACATTTGTTTTCTGAACACCTATAACATAGTGATTCCCAAACCAAGTGTCACTCATACCATTGTGAAACAAGAAGGGCGGAAATGTGCTTTGATGATGAAGAGGAGGAGGAGGAGTAGTTTGGATTTATATCCTGCATTCTCTCCTGTAAAGAGACGTAAAGGGGCTTACAAACTCCTTTCCCTTCCCCTCCCCACAGCAGACACCTTGCGAGGTAGGTGGGGCTGAGAGAGTTCTGAGAGAGCTGTGACTAGCCCAACGTCACCCAGCAGACGTCATGTATAAGAGAGGGAAAACAAATCCAGTTTACCAGATTAGAGTCCATTGCACATGTGGGGTAGTGCAGAATCAAACCCAGTTCTCCAGATTAGAATCTGCTGCTCTTAACCACTACACCACACTGGCTCTCTGAGTGCAGGAAGACAGTGCTATATGGAAAATGAGGGCTGTTTCCCAGGACATATTGGCAGAAAGAAGAGGAAATGGGCCAGGTGGCTTGCATAGCCCTTTCAAGCTGGTCTGTTGGTTGCATCAGTCCGGCTTATGGATAGTGGAGGCCTGGACCCCATGGTCCTTGAAGTCAGCATTACATCGATGAACACATGAAGCTGCTTTATACTTGTCATACAGCATTGTATACTCAGCCTGGCTGCAGATCTTCAGCGCCTCAGGTAGAGGCCCTTTCACATTACCTGTCACCTGATCCTTTTAACCAGAGATTGAACCTGGGACTTTTTGAATGCCAAGCAGATGCTCTCCCCCTGCATGCAAGCCTGCCTTAGTATCCCAGGGCAGGATATTATTTACCCAGAACAAAACTGAATTTTACAAACAGGTTGTATAATTACAGGTGTGCCTGTGAAGATTTCTGAACTCTACTAACCTAAACAGACCAGGTTTCCAAATGAAGCTGTCTCTTTAGGAGCTTCATTCCTTGCATTTAGGTGCCTCGGAACAACAACATTCCATTAGGGCAAAGACTCTTAATCATTTAACAACATGAACCACGGTCATTAGGATGGTTTTGCTTGCAAATCCCGATGATTAGACTCAGTTGTTCTTCCTTGCATTGTTTTAAAATAATCCTCTAACTGGTTCTAAAGAACTAATGAAATTACTTGCTCCTTTATATCTCTGTTGCAGAGGGGGACCTTTGGGAGCTCACGGTAATTTGGCCTTGTGGGCGCATGAAACCCAATATAACTGTGTTATTTCATTCACATGCAGGCTGAGGGATCCGGCAGCAAGTAATGAAGCTGGCACTGCACAGGCCCAGTGGCATTAGAACCAGTCCCCAGCTCTCAGCTTTAGCAAGATTGTGAAGTGAAAGAAGTCTGGGCTAAAGTTGGTGGAAGAAGAGAACATGAATATCAAAGAAATTGATTAAAGAAGCATTACTAGAATGTCACAAATTCTGTGGGGGTTTGTGTGTGTGTGGCCTTTCTGCACACATCCCCTAGAACGTTTCTAAAACATTTTCAGTCCTCTACAATGATGTATGTCTGCACTCCCTCCCTCAAAATGTTTTTAAAAGTTTGTGTGGAAAGGGCCTGTGTGTTCAGGGCTGTCAAGTCTCTTCCAACTCATGCATGGTGTTTTTGTACGGTCAAAATACCTCAGGGTGAGCAAGGAAAATATCCCTGTGCAGCCAGGAATTCCACACAGTTCCCAAGATTGCACAGGGTCTGCCCCAGGGTCGCATCGCTGTTTTGCCTCCCCTCCTGACTTTCAAAAACCACCAAAGTGTGGAACTTTTTAAAATGCCCCTGTGTGACCCCGCTGCCGTACAAACACCACAGGGGCAGAACCGGGGCAGAACTAGTCTATTTTTTTCGCCTCGCCGCTCTGGCCCATCCCACCAATCAACAGGCACTGGGAGCAACATATGTTTCTGTTGGCTTTGGAATTGCTTGGCTTTGCTTGAGAGAATCTCTGCCCTCCTGTTCTTTTTGTCTCCCCCCCCTTTTTTTCCTGTCTTAATCCACAGTTTCTCTCTCTGTGGTTTTTTTCCACTGCAATAAAGTCATGTCTCTTATCTTCACAGAAGGAGTTTTCTCTGTGTAATTGGGTTCAAAGTCAATTAAAATTAAACTAATGAAAGTGAATGGGGGTGAATGGAGGGGAAATCATCCAATCAGAATGCGGGAAACAGAGGTTGTCCGCACATACGTGGAAGAGATTGTGGAAGAGATTGCAGTGCAAGTGAAAAAAGACATGGACTAGTGCAGAAACAGCTGGGGCATTACATTCTGGTCCTGCATCAACTCCTTGGAAGCACCGGGGAGCCGTGCAGAAGGAGAAACCGCAACAAATCAGCCGCGGTATGTAAGATCCCGGTTCTACCCCTGTGACCCTGTGAACCAGTTTCTCCCAAAACATTCTATCATGGCCAGTGTGGTGTAGTAGTTAATGTTGGTGAACTGGAGAACCAATTTCAATTTTCCACTCAATCTCATGAACCCTGCTGGGTGACTAGTCACAGTTCTCTCAGACCTCTCTCTGCCCCACCCATTTCACAAATTTTCTGCTGTGGGGAGCGGGAAGGATGGTGATTGTAAGTCACTTGGAGCCTTCTTAAAGGTAAAGAAAAGCAGAATATAAAAACCAACTCTTCTTCGAAATGCCAAATTAGTATGAAGGAAGAAAAGCATTTTTCTCTATGGCATTCTCCTTTTGTTTCCCTATTGTGAAGGAATTGTTTTGTTTATGAAAGAAGCCCATCTGTCCTGTTTGGTGCCTGTAGTAAAACACCAAACACCATTCCACAGCTGCATCCCAGATGGAGGTAGGAGGAAGAAATGTCTCCTCTTGGCCATCTATGGAGGAATTGACTGTTTCCCACCTTGATACCTTATTCATTTCTTTTTATGCACCCCCACATTAGTTTGCCCATCTTTAAATTCTGGGGCCAGGGATAGACACCCAAGGATTCTGAGGGGAAAATTCTTATTGATTTAGTCTTTCTTTGGTGGCAGTTTTGAATGGGGCCTCCACTTTCATATTGATTCAAAAAGATAACTCCCCACTCTCAGCAACTCCTACAAATATGAGTAAGAAGGAAGGAAGCTTTTGCCATGTTTTCCAAGCCCAGCTTTTTTTTTGCGGGGGGGGGGGATTAAGCTTGATCAATTTCTCAGAGAGATGTCTGGTGTTTGGGTTAATATTTCAGTAATAAAAAACTAGGTTTTCCTCTTCCCCCCCTTTTGTACATTCACTTTCCCACAGATTTTCCTTTGTGCTTACCGTGTTTCCCCAAAAATAAGACAGTGTCTTATATTAATTTTTGCTCCCAAAGATGTGCTATGTCTTATTTTCAGGGGATGTCTTATATTCGGGGAAACAGGGTAGTTGTGGGCATAGTTTATTTATTTATTTGTACTCTGCTTTTCTCCCTAACAGCCAACTCAGCAGCTTACATAATTCTTCCTTCCTCCATTAGAATCCTTACCATCAGAATCCTCACAATTTAGGAATTATATCGAGAGACGGAGGAACACACCCATTATACATATGCACAGCATAATTCTTTAACCGAGGAGCAGGAATTGATGAAGTAGACAGGTACTCTACCAATTTCAGTAAAACTTAAAAAGTGAGACATCTGCTGGCATCCCCACATTTAAGTAACACAAAATTTTTGGACGAAGAACACTAAAAGGAGATTTTCTGATGACCACAGCACCAAAACTAGAACTTTTCGGTACTGATGTGTTGTTAGAAGAGTAATATAACCATAATTTCTAGTATTCCTCATGGCAAAGAATGAGCAGAGTTTTCATAAGGCTCCACCGACTCCCAATTTATTATACAAGTGAATGAGATGAAAGCAAAGGGGAGACAAGGGGTTTGCAGGGGGAGGAGAAACCAAGAAACACAACAGCATGGTTGTTTTTCATGAACCAGGCAATTGAGTCCTCATCATCCAGATCAAAACCAGTCCCTCTGTCCACTGGATTCCACAGATTTCATTCCACTGACTTCAGTAGCTAGGTTGGCACAAGATCCCTGCTTTATGCCAGGTCTACTAGAACACTGAAACGATTAAAACCCACGAAGAGCCCACAGTTCCAAAAATAAATCCTAGGAAATTTTTACCAAAAGACATTATTCTTGGCCAAAGACTAATATATACAACAAAAGTGGAGGTTTCAAGTTTGTTTTTAAATTGGTTAAGCATTAGCAACAATGAAAAGCATTTTCAGTGCTCTCCCCAGGCGGTGTTTAAAAACACATGGGACATAATCCAGACCAAATAAAGTCCTATTGATTTCAATAGGAGAGTTGTCAGACCAGGTTTAATATTCCCATTGGAATCAAGGTGCTTAACTAATGTCTTTGGCATTAAAATGATATATCAAATCCACCTCCAAAGCTGGAGTTAGCTGAACTCACTAATCACATTCCTGGAGTCACTGTCTTTAATGATTATTCCAATTTAAATACTTCCTCCAAGAATTTCAGTTACAACTCCTTTCATTGAATTTACACTGTAGTCAAGCTACAACTTGAATGTATTCAAGCAGGTGATTTACAGTGCACTCCTAAGCGAAGTTACACCCTTCAATGGGCTTCAAAGGGTGTAACTCTTCTTAGGACTGTACTGTTAAATTAGGCAAAAGGAATTTCAGGATTTGATTTGATTGAATGGGCTTGGGTGGGTAGATGAGTCCCAGCTTAGATTTGTGTCTCCAACCTGCTGAATGCAGAAACTGTTCAAAATTATGGTTTAAACTGAGCCATTGTTCAAGCTCTGTAAGTGCCCCAGGACTTTCTTCCCTGCCGATCTGGAAGGCTCCAAATCTGGGAGGAGAGGAACCTTTGATGGATCCCAGATATCACATCTTCTCTGCTGCCACCTGCCTGGGATCCTTTCTCCAGAAGGGCTTCCTCCGTATGTGGCCTTAGACGCTTCTCAATTGGTGCCAGTAGCATCAGAGACAGCACACACTTCCTGTCACGTCAACCAGGCTATTTACAAGGTGGTGGAAGAGGAAGCACCTCTGCAGCCCACGTTGGACCCTTAGCAGCAGTGTCACTGGCAGAAGAAGACATGGTTACCACACCAGTCTCCTCTTCTGTCACTGTCCTCCACCAGGTGGCACCTATGGAGGTCTCTTGGGTCTCTTGCGCTGTGAACCAGCCATGCAGGAAGTCAGCGCCCAAACCTGCCTTGAGGCTCTGAGCACCTTCTAGCCTTACTCTGAGGCAGCTTGCCACAAACAGAAGCAGGACTTCTAACCCAAGGGTTACCAGAGGAAATTCCACAGCTCCTGGCAGCCATGTTTAGATTGGAAGGCCACTGAAGATTTTGATCTATTAGGCTTAACAACAACAACAAAAAGTCTGTTTGTCCAGGCTGGCTGAGGCCACAGGAGGAGACAGACTGGGAGTGCATGTTTTCCTGTCCAGTAGCCATGCAGTAGGGAGCTGGAGATGGAAAGAGATTGTGTCCTATTAACCAGCCGAGGGCAGAAAGCCAGGATCCTATTGCTTATGACTGGTTTGGTCAATCTAGAATTCTCATACGACCTGCCAATCATAAGTGCTAATGCAGTAAATCCCCATTTCCTCCTGCTCTCATTCACATAACGCCAAACTGTGGTTTGGCATGACATCTGGACCAAGCCACTAGTACCCAGACTGACAGCAAGGGAAGAGAATATATATTGAATTCCCAGATTTCTGTGTTCGGATTTCTTTCTTTCTTTTTCTTTTCTTTTTTGAAGCCTCTGTGCTTCAGTGTAGCAAGTTTATTGTTAATCCAGCAATAACAAAGACCCAGTTCAGTTACAAAAAAACAGGGGCAGGAGAAGGGATAGAATTCTGTGCCACATGGGTGGGGTTCCTCTTCCTTTCTCTAGGCACTGCTTTGATTCCCCCCCACAAATAATACCGTCTTTGAAGATTGCAGTGCCCTTTATTAAAAAGTGAATAAAGCTAACGAAAATGAAATCAGAGCTGAAGTCCCATTGACTTCAATGGACCCTGTGTTAGCTATAGCGTGTTGTACAGAGACGCTATTGAAATGGAGGCAAACTTTCCACTGACTTCAGCAGACACTCGAGGCAGTATGTGTCTGAAATATTTGTTACGTAAATTGAGGAATAATGAATTACAAATAGCATATTATGCATTATGAGTTGAAGGAGCAAATGCGTGGAATCCAAATCTGGACTGGCCGACCAACAACCAAGTTTGCTCCTTGCTCCCTGCTCTGTGAGGAAGGGGTAGAAAGAGAACTGTCAGAGGGACACCAGGAGAAAGAGAGGATGGGGAGGGGGGCAGCAAGTGGTGCAGGGGGGGCTGGGAGAGAGTGGAGAGAAGGATTCCATGGGGCACGCAAGAAGCCCATCAGCACTCCACCAAGATGAGTCTGCCTCCTCCCTCAGGTGACAGCTGAATCTGCTTCTTTTGGTTAAAAAACTCAGCAGTATTGATATATCAGCAATTTAAAGGGCTTTAACAAATCTGGCAATCTTAAGACTACTGGAACCGACCTGAAAAAGGGGGCAGGCAAGCCACGCAGCAGGCAGTGGGGCCCTTTCTTGCATGTAAACAGAGAAATGCAAGGAGACCCCCACTATGGCTCCAATGCACAACCAAGAGTCAACCACAATGGGCCACAGGGTTGCCATGAGGATAATACAGAGAAGACAAGCTGCTTTTGGTCCCCATGAGGGAGAAGGTAGGGGATAAAAGAAGGAAATAATACATACATTTACCAGCTGCTTCCTGAACAGATGCTTTTATTATTAAAACTGACATTTGTGTTTGCAAAGAGGTTTG
The DNA here is from genome assembly GCF_021028975.2 of Sphaerodactylus townsendi. Lineage (NCBI taxonomy): Eukaryota > Metazoa > Chordata > Lepidosauria > Squamata > Sphaerodactylidae > Sphaerodactylus > Sphaerodactylus townsendi. The sequence goes on along the minus strand of NC_059435.1, from coordinate 59,046,344 downwards.
TACAGGTCTGATTTTTACATCCCTCCCCCCCCCCCCACCACCATTGAAGCCAAAAGTCATCACCATCCACACGGCAAATCACAACATTAAAAAGTGGTAAAAGCCACCTGCCGCTGAGAAGAAAAGGTGGTGGGAAAGTGAGGTGGTGGTGAAGAGAGAAGGTGTGCAAGAGATGTCAGTCCTCCAAGTTCCACCAAGCCAACTGAGAAGAAGCCACATCCATTCTCCTCTCAAAATGATGACGGGGGCACTGCTGTTCCTCTCTCTCGTCCAGGGGCAAGCAGAGCTTTTGATCTGCTACAGAAACGGCGTCTTGCAGACTCAGCGGTGATGAAAATGCTGATGCTGGAGAAAAGCAACCTTTCACTGGCTCCAGCGTGCAAAGGAAAGCCTGGCTCAAAAGCTTAGAAAAACCATGAGGTGGAAAGCTTGTAGCGTGGAATCAGCTTCTGAAATTGATTCAGCACCAAGTATGGTGGAACGGATGAAATAATAAATGTTCAGCACGGAAGTACCCAGACACTCTGAAACTGCATGGACCAATTCAGAAAGTGGCTGCAGGTCAACCACAAACCCAGGCCCGGAGCTATTTGAGCCAAGTCAAGAGGAACGAATGGGATGCTTAAGGGTGGAGCCATGCTGTGATCTCAATAGGAAGACAGTAGTTATTTCCCCCTCCCCATTCCACAGTTTTGAGCATCTCACCATTAAAAGTACAAACTTATAAATCAGGCAGCTCTTGATTCAAGTCCCAGCCAAGGTTGCTAACTGGGAAATTCCTGGACATTTGGGGGAGGTAAATCCTGGAGAGGGAGGGGTGTGGGGCAAGACCTCAACAGGGTACAATGCCATATAGTCCACCCTCCAAAACAGTCATTTACTGCAGGAGGAATGATGACTATCATCTGGAGATCCACAGAGGCATAGCTCCAAGGGGAGGGGGTGCAATGCACCAGGCGCACCCCCCGTGGGGGTGTGGAGAGGGTGTTCCCGGGGCATTCCAGGGGCATGGCAGGGGCGTTCTAGGGCAGGGGTGTTCCGGGGTGGGACAGGGCAAACAACCAGTGCACCGGGTGCTTTCCCCCCTTGCTATGCCTCTGGAGATCCATTGTAATCGTGGGAGATCTCCAGGTCCAACCTGGAGGTTGTCAGCCCTAAGTCCCAACTGATCCTGACCCTTGCATTCATGTACACATGCTGATCTGTAAACATTCCTGGCAATGGGGTTGGGAAGCAAGTGGAAGTATGTGCTCCAAAGCCCTGCGCATCGCTCATTCCCCTAGATCAAAGCCAGGGGATACCATGTACAGTTGCCCTTGCCCGGCTTTGTAAAGCATGCTCTCAATGACAAATGGCACCGAGGAAGGGAGTGTACAAAGGGCTTTTTCATCCATTTGCTCACTATGAACTTCATAAAGCTGCCAGCTCTGTCAAGTCCTTATTTAAAGCTTCTGCCCCTCTGGGAAGCCTCTGTTCAGTATTCAAAGACATCACAGTCCTCTCTTTGAACTCGAGTTCATCTGGGTTCTAAAAAAAAAAGAGTCACAGTGGGGCAGATGAGAGGTTAGCATCTCCTTGCAGTGACTTGCTCCTCGTTTTCATAGGAATCATACGCACACGTGGCTGCAAATGTCAGCTTTCTATCATATTTGGTATTACCACACTGTTCCATTGCCACCCTATCTGTACAAAAACGGCATATGATTCCTGGAATTCCAAGGAGTTTAACTGGATGTTTGATACCGGCTTTAGCAGGAACTGGGGGCTTGGTCCACTATCACAGTTGTCCACACAATTCCATAGTGAAAGAAAAGGTCGCAGGACACCGCAGTTTGCTTGTTAAGACATGTGTATCCTGCCTTTCTTCTTGGATTACAATAATATTTAAAACTATCCCCAGCTAAAACCAAAGATAAAACAACTAGCCCAAATCCCCCTGACTTTAAAAGATGCCCGCTGTTCAAATCCCCTCAAAAGCCCTGGCAAACAGGAAGGTCTTCAGCACCTCCTGAAAGATCCCCAGGAAAGGAGACCCTCACATCTCTTCAAGAAGGCCTTTCCACAGAGTCATCATTCTGGTCAATGCTAGATGGGCGGAATAGCTAACAGGTGGCTGCCTGATTATCATAGTTCATACACAGGGACATACGGAAGTAGACAGTCAGTGGCGTAGCACCCAAGGGGCTGGGGAAGTGTCTTGCACCGGGCATGCAGCATGGCAGGGGTGTTCCGGGGCATGGCGGGGGTATGGCAGGGGTGCAGGACACACACGTGGCCCGGGCGCAGTTCTCCCTCGCTATAGCTCTGTAGACAGTCCTTCAAAAGTGTGGGCCCTAGGTTGTGCAGGGCTTTAAAAGTACTAGCCAGCACCTTTAATTTTACTCAGAAGCAGACTGGCAGCCGATGCATCCATCTCAACATGGGCAACATAGGGTGGCTAGCCCTGATAGCTGTTGGGCTCCGCCATTTTCGGCCAGTTGAAGTTTCTGGGTTGTTTTCAGGGGCAGCCCCACATACAGCATGTTGCAGTCTTCCAGCCACAAAGTAACAAAAGCGTATATATGCCTCTGCCTGTAGCCATTACCTGGGAATCTGGGGCCAAAGCTGTGCCTTCTCCCATGTCTGAGTCCTCCTCCAAGGAGTCCCCAGGCATGATTGACTCCCAGACAACAGTCTGTTGCCTCCCTCCACTCTCAACCAACCTCCACTACCCAACCCTGCGGCATCCTGGTGAACTCTGGCACACTCAGGCAGGCTTTCCTGGAGTAAGTGAGGCTGGGAGCTCCAGGACACTCCCGGTCCTGGACAGTCAAAGTCATGCTTGAACATGCTGAGAACTTCAGGGCAAATACCAGGTAAATGTTCCCTGATCACACTGTCTTGTATCTGTGCAAAAGAAACTCCTGGGTGGGTCACCTTGATCGTTTTTTCCAAATTCATCTTGAGCACCTGCTATGTGACCCGGGTGTGCCTAGAGAATAAGTAACAAATAACAAAGTTTTCTAAATCTTTTGCATTCCTTGACAAGAGGTGTATATCTCTTGGGCCATGACTGAGTCCTGAAGGTCATGCAATCATAAATGCTAAAATAAGAACTGCACAAATATATTGAAATGAAGTCATCTTTTAAGAATAAATATTTAATATTTCTGTGTGGGAACCATCAGATTACCATTTACTGTTTCCCACTTAACAGTAAAAAAAAAACACCCTTAGATCAAGAGAATCTCTAAACCTGCTCAGTTACATTGAAACTGAGGCAGGCAGTATCGCAGCTGCAAAGGTTTCATGTTTCTTTTGTTCTAAAAGGGTGCTTTTACCTCCATAACCTTGAGAGTAAAAACATCTGAAGAAGAGGTTCTACCTGAACACATGAAGATTACTGGACTCCTAAAGTATATATTTTTACAAAAATCTTGTGGTTGTTTTATGAACTATTTACTGCATCTTGGTTTTTTGAACATAGTTTGAACCATTTTCAAATGAACGTTTTTCATTTCAGTTTTGCATTTGTGGTTACATGCATTTTATACAGTACTGCTTCTTCATGTTTGGGTCATTAAAGTGACACACATGTAAGAACATAAGAAAGAGCCTGCTGGATCAGACCAGAGTCCATCTAGTCCAGCACTCTGCTGCTTGCAGTGGCCCACCAGATGCCTTTGGGAGCTCAGATGCAGGAGGTGAAAGCAATGGCCTTCTGCTGCTGCTGCTCCCGAGCACCTGGTCTGCTAAGGCATTTACAATCTCAGATCAATGTAGAGCATAGGTGTCAAACTCGCGGCCCTCCAGTTGTTATGGACTACAGTTCCCACCATCCCCTGCCAGCATCATGCTGGCAGGGGATGATGGGAACTGTAGTCCATAACATCTGGAAGGCCGCAAGTTTGACACCTATGATGTAGAGCATAGATCACAACGTGTAGTGATGTTAGTCTGTTCGTAGCAGTAGAAAACAGCAACAGTCCAGTAGCACCTTAAAGACTAACAAAATTTCTTGCAGGGCATGAGCTTTCGTGAGCCACAGTTTACTTCTTCAGACACTTGAGGATGGCACTGCTTGCAGTTTGTTTCCTTGGTAGCTGCACAGCCAGGTACAGCCTTTAAAAGACCAATGTTGAATTCATTGCTTTTGTGCCTGCGAAGTCAGTGTCAGCTTATTCGTGGGGTGATCGCCAGAATCAATTACAAGATAAGCTCTGTTCAGCAGCAGACACCAAAATCACGTAGGGGCATCTAAACTAAGTAGTAAGTCTCAAATCAAAAATGTAAAAACAATTTTTTAAAAAACTAACTATACGTTGGAAACAACTTGACAGCACTTCACACACACACACACACACACACACACACACACACACACACACACACACACACACACACACACGTATGCTTTCTCACCCATTTTATTTAGCACCTACATGCAACCTCTTGCTGAGTTAATCCGGAGGTTTGGACTGGGTTGTCATCCGTACGCTGATGACACCCAGTTATATCTGTTGATGACCGGCCATCTGGATGCTGCTCTGGAAAATCTGACCAGCTGTCTGGGAGTCATACTTGAATGAATGAAGAAGAGCCATCTGAAATTAAATCTAGTGAAGACAGAGGTCATGTGGAGAGGTCTGATAGGGGAGTGCCACTTGCCAACCCTAGAGGGCATGGCACGCAGCTGATAGCTGCATTGACCAAACAGATTCTGGGAGTGCTCCTGGATGCCTCATTATCAGTGGAGGTCCACTTGAGTGGCATTTTATCATCTAAGCCAGGCAAAGCAACTGGCACCCTATCTCTCCCAGTCTGATCTAGCTACAGTGATCCATACAATGGTCACCTCCAGACTACACTACTGCAACTTGCTCTACACAGGGCTACCCTTGGGTCTTCTTCGATAGCTCCAACTCATCGAGAAAGCAGCAGCAAGGGCCATCACAAAGATTGTTTCGCTCAATGAATCTGAATCTACTGGTGATCCTCGGCCCCAGAGAAGCCCAGCTGGCCTCACCCAGGGCCAGGGCTTTTTTGGCCCCAGCCTGGTGGAACACTCTGTTGGAAGAGACCAGAGTCCTGCGGAAACGTTTGCTGTTCCAGATGCCTGCAAGACCGAGCTGTTCAACCATCAGGCTTATGGATGAGGCAGCTACAGTTGAACAACTGAAGGTCTCCCCATCCATCCATCCCTGACAAAGAAGTTGTCAGCGTTATTTAACTTAATGCCATGTTATGTTGATAAATTAGAAGAGTCGCCTCCCGTTATGGTATTTGATTCAATATTGGCATGATATTCATTTTTTTTAATGTTTGTATGGTTTAAAAATGTGTTGTATGCCACCCTGAGCCCAAAAGGGGAGGGGCGAGATATCAAACTGAATGGATGGATGGATGGATGGATGGATGGATGGATGGATGGATGGATGGATGGATGGATGGATGGATGGATGGATGGATGGATGGATGGATGGATGGATGGATGGATGGATGGATGGATGGATGGATGGATGGATGGATGGATGGATGGATGGAGGGAGGGAGGGAGGGAGGGAGGGAGGGAGGGAGGGAGGGAGAGAGAGAGAGAGAGAGAGAGAGAGAGAGAGAGAGAGAGAGAGAAATACCAGGCAGGAGAGGACAGGTATGAGAGGTAGTAGCTGCAAGAAAGCAATTTAATAAGGCCAGAAAGCAGACTGATTGTACAAATGAACACCAAATTAATGAACATAACAAAATGAATAAGCTAAACAAAATTAATAAACAAAACAGAACAAATGAACAAAACAATCAAATTTGTATGGCTGCACAACCAGGAAAGCTGACACACCTGAGACAAAGCTAATGGGTCGCGTTGCACGGTAACCCGGAGACCTGAGTTCAGTTCTCCACTCAGCCATGACACTCACTGACTTGGATCAATTGCTCTTCCACACAGTGGTTGTGAGGACAGAATTGAGAGGGCTGCGTATCTACTCTGACCTCCTCAGGAGAATGATGGAGTCAAAATGGATAGATACAAACCTCATTACCTGCAGTCCAAAGAGCTGAGTGTACATACCAGAGACGTAAACTGATACAGGGCCAATAATCCCACAGGAACACTTGGTTGCTGCACTAGCTTCCAATAGCAATGTTTTACATCATCCCCCAAAATAGCATCTCTCTCGCTTTGTGAACTGTCCTTGAAGAACAATCCAGACCAACTGTAAGAGCAAGTTTCTTGCTTGACAAATCCAAACCGAGTCTTGGGGCAGTTGATGGTTGGTCTGGACTGCTCCGGATTATTTGAGACAGCTGGTCTGGAGTGCTGGCACAATCTACAAAGCATTTTATCAAACATTTTTGCCCAAATAATAAACAGAGCGACCCAGGGGTGTTGAATTCATTTGTTATGAGGGCCGGATATAACACAAATGTGATTTGGTCGGGCTGGGCCCTGGGGGAAGGGGTGGCTGCCTCCTCTGGCGAGTCCCCAGCAGGCAACCAGCCCAGATTGGCAGTGGAGGTGGGGAGTGACTACCTCAGCTTGAGAGGGTTTATCATCCCTGTCAGCCAGCTGAGGCAAACCTCCTTCTCCCTCACACCCGATCTGGCCTGGATCAGGAGTGCGGGGAGAGGGGGTTTGTCTCAGCTGGCTTATGAGCCTGATAAATTCTCTCAAGGGGCTAGATCCAGCCCCCAGGCTGCATGTTTGACAACCCAGGTCTAACCCATTCATACTGTCTGCTCTACCACCTTGCTTGATAGCACTGGAAAAGTGTGACTCCTGCAACTTTGAAAGCTCTGGGTTACCTTAAGCTGCTTTTACAAAGAGCCTGAACAATCTCACGTGTATTTGCTCTGCAGAAGAAGGGAAATAAATATCAGCTTATCTGAATAACATACGAGAGGAGCTGGCCCGCTGACAGGAAACTCATTAACCCCATGGAAAGTAAATAGATCAGCGGAGAAAAGGATGGGTGGGTTTCCTCCTTTTTTCCTGGCAACTCAGCCAGAGCTACAGCGTTTTTGAATATGCTAAAGGGATCTGATTTTTAAAGAGAAAACTGCCACAAGGAACCGTTCAGTGCACAGACTACACTGGATTTCCAAATTTTCTGCAATGAGTAGAACTTCATGGCCCACCTCCACGGAGGAATGAGGTGGCTTACTATACTGAAAGAGAAAGTAAATGGCTTGTAATTAAATCTGAAAACACCCTATTAGCAACAAGTAATTTTCACACTCTCAATGCTTTGTAATGACCCTGAATAACTTGAATGGATTAATTTATGTCAGTTTCTGTTCCGCCCCACCTCCAGGGCTTGCGGTAGCTACTCAGAATTTGAGAAGTGGAGAACACTGAATAAATGATGAGTGAACTAGCTTCATGCTCCAAGCCTGACATTTGATTCCCTATGCAGCTTATGGCTGTCATTGGAAGGGAACTTAACATGATCATTTTTACTGGGCTTCATCCACATCTGTGGAATGCATTCCCTAACCTTTGATGGTGCCGAGATTTTGTCCCTAAAAGCTTCCAACACCTGGATGAACTGGGAGGATAACGGATAATAATGTCTTTGAAATCACTGACTCCAATCACCATATCCCAACAATTATATAAGATGCCCATTGGCTGGTACAAATGCAGTCATATGGATGGATGGACAAAGGTCAGTCCTGCCTCCCATTGCCAGCTGGCTTTGGCCAGTTTGCTCTCCTTTGACTCCTGCTTCTCTCACTCCACCCATGGGAACCTTGGATTCAGCCCCTCTAGAATACCAGAACTCTTATTCGTTGTCTTCTCATTCTCTTCCTTCTCTTCGTTTTACGAAGGTGGGCTGCCTAAAGGAATGCAAGTCTGGGACTGCCTACCATGAATGATCCAATCTGAGCGCTACACATATCTGGGGTAAAGGCGAGCTTCTCAAGGAAAGAGCTAAGTTATGCAAGATCATTAGTAGAGTCCTGTGAAGCAAACCCAACCCAACCCAGATGGGACAGGTATCATGCCTATTCATGTTGTGTGTGTGTGTCAAGTGTCATCAGATCACACAGCTGATGTATGGTGACCCCAAAGGGTTTTCAAGGTAAGAGGCGTTCAGAGGTAGTTTGTCCCTGCCTGCATTTGCACAGCAATCTGGACTTTCCTTGGTGATCTCCCATCCAAATATTAGCCAGGGCTGACCCTACTAAGCTTCTGTGATCTGATGAGTTCGGGGCACTGAGCTAACCAGGTCAGCAAAGCCCGCTGCGGTAGGCAATACAGCGGACTCCAGACAGATGTTGGTGCTGGGCACAGCAGCAAGTTAGGACCTGTACTCTGAACATCAGTTGTATTTCTGGAAAGACTCTATTTCTGCCTTTGATCCCACTTGATCCTTGTTATTTCCCCATCTTCCCCCCTTTCCATTTTCCTTTCTCATCTTTTCTGCTCCCCCCCCCCCCAGCTTTATTTTCTCTCTCTCTTTATTTTGGCTCTATACCTCCCCTCTGTAATGTTGACTGTCTGTGGAACTCCCCACTGCCCCATTGTTGGTTCTCTGCTCAGTTTCCCCCATGACTGATGCTCTGCTTTCTTGGCCCCCACTGTTGGCATAGTGCTTGCCTGCCTACTTCCCCCCAACCTCAGCAGGTGCTCAGTCGCCCACCCCACCCTTGTCACAGTGCTCTCTTCTGCAGCCAGACCATCTCCCAGCATTCACTCCCAGGAGACACTTCAATTGGGAAGGATTTAAACCCAACTTGCCACCTCCAGTCCCTCCTCCTTTCTCTGATTGGAGGAATGGCATTCTTCTGCTCCAGCTTGTGCTTCTTGGGCCAATAAGAAGTGCCAATTCCAATTTCCTTGGATTCTCCTTGTCTTCTGCTCAGTCCACTAAAGTCATTTTCTGTTTTCTATTGTGTTCATCCACTACAACTAATCTCCCTTCCTGATGCCAAATCTGACATGTGTGTTCCCTCTCACTCTCTCTTTCCTCCTCCACTTCTTGCTCCTATTTGCTTGTTCTCTGAGGTATGTGCTGCTTTGTGGGCGTACTGCTGGCTAAAAGCCAGAATTGGGTACTACAATTGATAGGCTATGTGGTATTTTTGTGTAGAAATGTACTGAAGTATTGACTCCTTGCATATAACCCTGATAGTTCTCAATAAATTATTGTGAATTTATGACAAACTTTGTCTTTCTTTCAAAACATACTCCTGTTGATTTTGCTTCCAAATCTCTGGGCCTGCAGTATTCATTTCCCACTGTTTCAGCCGGGACCAAAGTCCTGTTCAGAGACACAAATGTTTATACACGTCAGTCTGAACAGACTGGTGGCAAATAGGATGTCCCAGAAGTGACAGGGCCAAATACAGAAGCATGGCCTCAACATAAGCTTTAGGCAGTGGTGGGATTCAGCAGGTTTGCACCACTTCGGCAGAACCAGTTGTTAAAATAGTGCTTGTAAACAACCAGTTGTTAAATTATTTGAATCCCACTACCAAAACTGGTTGTTAAATTATTTGAATCCCATCACTGGCTTTAGGAGCTGGGGAGATTTGAACTAATCATACCTGGACTGAGAATTGTGCTGTCCCATGTGGTGAGCCATTGAGGGTGCAAGGGTGAGCCAGTTCCAGAGGCTTTAAGATCTGACATTCAGAGGCTTCATGCATGAGCACAGTCTATTGGCCCCTTGCCAGAGAAGTACTACAGAAGCTCCAAGGAAGGCTGGCCAATATTCTTTCTTCTGGTCTTCAAGTCTGATAGGTGTTTCTGTTTGCCCAGTATCTGAAGCTTGCTTTCTTTGCAACCTTGGCTTGTAAAAGCCAGCCCTGCTGTTGCATTTCCAGACTGAAACTGGGCTGGTTGCTTCTCTGTATACCAACATTATTTTGCCTTCAGGCAGTGGTGGGATCCAAAAATTTTAGTAACAGGTTCCCATGGTGGTGGGAGTCAAACTGTGGCGTAGCGCCAATAGGGCTGGGCAGGGCACGATGGGGGCGGAACCAGGCATTCCGGGGGTGGGGCATTCCTGGGCGGAGCTGTGGCAAGGACGCAGCCACTGCACCGGTCCTTGGGCGGAAAACAAATGCACGCAGGTGCAGGCTGCCACGCACGCTGGTGAACCTTCTGCGAGACTGCTTCAAGTTCTGTGCGCTATTGCTAAGAGGAGGGGCGTAACTAAGGCAAAAATCACGTGGCAAAATCACCCATTAGTAACCCCCTCTCGGCACACACAAATAATTAGTAACCTACTCTCGGGAACCTGTGAGAACCTGCTGGATCCCACCTCTGCCTTCAGGCCTGAAAGAGAATACATTCTTAGAGTCTTTCCTTATAAGTGAGGTGCAGATTGGTCTGAGAAAAAAGAGGCTAATATTAGAAGCAAACTTTGCTTGTCCTCTATGCAATTCGTAAGGTGAACTGTCCATGAGGAATTTCCTTCTCTAAACTGATGCCCTTCTTGTGCACTAACAAAGCCATTCAAAAGAATGCAAAAGTACCGGGTTACGACTTGCAGGAGAGTTTATGGTACTATGAAAGATTCTGAGCACATAAGACATTAAGGTACAGCTGTGGGGTGCAGAGATAGAATGTTATTGTCTGCTCTACATGAACAAACTTTGTTTACACAAGATGATTCTCAGTGAGATGTGTGTAATAGGAAGGAAGATGAAGGTGGAGTGGGACAGAGATGTTGACAGCCAGAAGGAAGTAGAAGAACATCTGTCGCTATATCAGAACAGGAGCAATTACGGCAGCACTCAAAATACGTTCATAGAGGCAATGGCAGATGCTTGCATTGAAAAACAATCCTCACAAAACCTTAGAAAGCATTTCAAGTACTGCCAGAATCAAACTTCTGGGGGACCCTAATCAGAGATTAGGGCCATGCTGGCAAGGGCTGATGGGAATTGTAGTCCATGAGCATCTGGAGAGCCGCAGGTTGCAGACCCCTGCATTAGACAGAGCATTCCATCAGGTAGGGGCCAAGGCCAAAAATGCCCTGTCACTGATCAAGGCCAGCCAGACATCTTTCAGGCCAGGGATCACCAGCAAGTTGTTGTTAGGGGATCATAGCACCCTTTGGGGGACAAACTGGGAGTGGCTGTTCCACGTGTACAATGGCCCCAGACCATTTAGGGTTTTGAAAGAAAGCATCAAAACCTTGAACCAGATTTGGTATTCCACCTGGAGCTAATGCAGCTGGAGGAGCACAGGCTGAATATGCATCCGTCATGGAGAGGCAGTTGTGATGGGGAGGGGAGGGGCTAAGCAGAGTGGTTAAAATTCCATTGTACAATTCAAAACAATATCCCATGCTTGAAGTAGATCGTTGGGTCCTGGACAAGCTGCATACATAAAGTTGGAACCTACACTGATTATGTTTGACTGTCCACAGTTTGCAGTGTTAATGGACAAATGAACCTGATTTTGGTCCAAAGAGTCATTGTGAGGAAGTAAGCACCGTTTAACAATGCCTTGACGTCTCGGAATTGTGAGCATTAAAAATAATAAACATACATGAAAATAATGTTTTGAAATCCCAATTCCAGGTGCACAACAGAGGCACTTTCTGTAACATTCAGCACGTCACTCCAGATGTGCCTTTGTAACCTCTATCTGTGGGTTCTGTGGGGCAGAACTTGGAATGAGTTTGCAACAACAAATTTAAAAAAAACAAAATGGTTTACTTTCTTAACATATAACATCAAACATCAACATTTAACATCACACTCCAAGGTCCTGTTCAGGTTGCATTTCCAAGTCCTTATATTTACAGTCTACTGATACTGCCAAGTCCAATTCTTCTTTGCAAGTGGGTTGGCTCCTGAAGACTCCAAGGGCTTGATGAACAGGATTCAACATGATGAAGAACATGATGAAGGTTTCCAGGAGAACTCTCACCCATTACAACCACAAAAAGAAACCCTGAAACAATAAACTCCAACATTTACAACATAGCAAAAATAAACAACTACCTTCCCAGTAGTTCCCAACAGCATTGCAGTTACCTTAATAAGGTGTTAAGGGCTTATACAAATCAAGGTCCAAGTATGGTAGCCTTGTCTCCTCCAAACTACATGAGCTCTGCAGCCTCTTGCTGCTTTGAGTCTCCACCCCTTACTGGGTCAACCCATTTTGAGCATGGGGGTTACACCTTCTGAAATCTTCTGACCTGTACTTGGCTGACAATCAAGAGCTCTTAGTACCACACATATGAGCAGCTGTACTGGATCAGACCAATGAGTAATGAGGTCCAGCAACCCAGTTCACAGAATGGCTGATCAGACATCCCCAAGACTGACAAGCTGCACAGAAATGCAGAGCCTCCTCATCTGGTTGCCCACTAGCACCAGAACATGGAAGGCCCGTTTCACTATCATGGGCAATAGCCACGGATGGGCCAGTCCTCCAAGGATTTGTCCTCCAAGGATTTGTCTGATCTGCTTTGAAAGTCTTTTAAATAGTTTAAATGTCTCTACACTGTGCAGTAGTGAATTCTACAATGTAGTGGTTTCGTGAAGAAGCAGCTCCGTTCTGCTGTCAGCAAGTCAAGAATTCTTGTGTTCCTTGCTGAATAAATCTCTTAGACCATGCTTTGACCTCCACCCTTACCCTGTCCCGTGTTCCTTCCTACAGCCTGCTGCCCAGAGTACTGGCTCCAGCTTATGCCTCTGTGACAAGTTACTGACCTCACCTCAGGAACCAATGCCTGGTTTTCGTCACTGCAGTTCCAGTTCAGGTGCCAGACTTGGTCCACAAACAAGTGTACTACTGTTGGCCTGGCAACAGGCAGTAAATAGCATTGTCAAAGCTTCCTTCCAGTCCTCTCAATTACCTGGCTGAAATTCCTCTGTGTGCTTCCTGTGAGTGAAAAATACCTTTACTGTCGCTATGTTTCGTCTGCGTGTCAGCACTGCCTTTCTGTTTGCTTGACAGTATATTGCCCGACAGCTGAGCGTAGTTCTGAATAGAACCACAGAACAATGGAATCAGATCAGCCTGACAAATCCCACCGCATCAAGTCAAACAGTTCAAGAGTTTCGAAGTGTTTTCCAGTAGCTTGTGTCTCCTATGACATGAATCCTCATAGGCAAAGTAACCATGCGTTCTGTATCAGAGAAATGAAACAGTCAGCACATAGACACACAGAAAGACAAGCATTGAGGCCTTAGGAACAAAGGGAAAGCTAAATAAATATGTACACAGCTTCACTTCAGCCATGGCAGAAGATGAATCCAATCGAAATCCTATTTGCATTTCTTGGAGCAACGCTGAATATGTATGCAAAGCTCAAAAGAGTTTCGGCAGGGAAGCCAGGTGGGGCTTGTGAGGGCCCCAAGCCAGAGGCTAAGCCAGAGTCAGGTGGAGGTAAAAGGCATCTTCCTCCTATTCGACAGCATTGAGGTGTGTGAAAACAGGCCAGGTGTGGATACTTGGGAACAAGCTTGCAGCCAAGTTCTAGATTAAGAACCTTCATTGCAAAGTAGTATCTTAACTGTTCTTTTTCATGATCTCTGAAAATGGTTGTGGCTGCAGCTATAGTGGATGTCCTAAAATTACTGTACTCTGAATAAATCCATTTTGTTGTTAGATTGAGACCCTGGATGGTGCTGTGGGTTAGTGTGTGGCACGAGGACTCAGATCATATTTCCACTCACAGGCGTTCAGGGGCACCTTAAAGATTAACAACAACAACAAAAAGTTTTGCCCACTTTTTCAGATATTGCATATGCATTCTACCTGAAGGGGGTGAGAACACCAGCCCATGGAAGCTTATTTATATTAGAATAATGTCTTTTTATTTATTCATTTATACCCCCATTTTTATCCCCAACGAGGACCCAAGGTGGCTTACAATGTGTTGCTAGTTTTTAAAGAGGCACTAGATTTCTGCTTATTTTTGCTGCAACAGTTACCCCTCTGGAATTATTACTACTTAAGTTCATTGGATGACCTGGGGCCAGTTGCTCAGTATGCTCAGCTGAACTTATCTCAGCAGGGTGCCGCGACGACAAAATGTAGGAGGAGTCACGCATGCTGCCATAAGCTCTTTGGAGGAATGGAAAGAGAATGCCTAATACAAATGGCATCCATCTGCTTTTGCTGATGAACATTTTAGGAGATGCAGATAAGCTGGAAACACCAGGAAATGCTGTTGCTGCTTCATTAGCAAACAATGGTAGCTTTAAAAATCTCTCAGCTCAGCAGTCTGATGGCATGTAGTAGTTACGCTATGCGTGCATTGTGTCAGTCAAAAGTCCACGAAAGCCCACTGGCTTCAGGCTTCTGAAGCCACATTTGAAGAGGAAGAGGAAGAGGAAGAGGAAGAGGAATAATGTTACCACGAATTGCCAGGTAACAATAAGTGATTTCAGCTCAGCAACTTAATGAGGCGCAGGAAGCCGGCGTTTCTTCAAAGCAGGAAGGATTTTATTGCAAGTGATTTCTTGGCACAGCTCAGCAAAAGGACCACCACATGGCTGTGCCTCAGCCCTTCATACATTTCCCAGTAACCCAGAAAGGGGGTGTAGGGCAGTCCCACCCCCACAGTGCAAAACCCAGGAAGGGGGCGGTCTCCTTCCACCTAATACAGAGAAAATATCTTAGAATGCCAAAGGGAGAAAACAGTCCCTTTGTACATGCTGATGAGATCAAATCCCAGAAGAAAAGCTAGCACTTTCTTGCCTGAGGTGGTTCCTTGGGAGTGTTAGACAAAGACAAGTTTGAATGATCCAATGAATTCTTGGATCCCGGAAGTGAGGATGTGAACAGTCCAATGAGCTTCTGGATCCTGAGAGTAAACTTCAAACAGTCCAATAGCAAAACAGGGTGACATCCTTTGTTAGTCAAAAGGTCCTTTTGTTGGTGAAGATGGGATTACCTGGGTGTTGGTCCAAACTGAATTCCAGGACTAGTTTCCTTGTCCCTTAATATCAACCTTTCTGGCCACTGCTTTGGCCATCAGACACAAATTTCAAAAATAACATTTCTAAACTTAAACGTTAGGGAAACCTTAAAGGATAAACACATGTACTTATACTTATGGGCAAGACTTTACAGATACTTATTGGGATGGCTTTCTTAAATCTAACAATAACAAAACCTTAAACTAACTGAAGAACCTAACTAAACTAACATCCTAAACTGCAGGCACATCACAAATTCAACTTAAAAGGGGCTTTTAATACATCCTG
Organism: Sphaerodactylus townsendi; assembly: GCF_021028975.2. Lineage (NCBI taxonomy): Eukaryota > Metazoa > Chordata > Lepidosauria > Squamata > Sphaerodactylidae > Sphaerodactylus > Sphaerodactylus townsendi. Next base: position 59,031,185 of record NC_059435.1, on the reverse strand, counting down.
GAAAGGCATAAACAAGAGGGAAACCATATAGCATTGGCACAAACATACATATGCGTTCTCTGTGAACCTTATGGAGGTTTCTGAACCACACAAGTCTCCGTGCCCAGGCATGGAGCCAGTGTAGCTAGGCAACCTGACTTCAGGAAAATATTTTGTTTATTTTCCTGTCAGTAAGAAGAAGAAGAAGGAGGAGGAGGAGGAGGAGGAGGAGGAGGAGGAGTTTGGATTTATATCCCCCCTTTCTCTCCTGTAGGAGATTCAAAGGGGTTTACAATCTCCTTGCCCTTCCCCCCTCACAACAAACACCCTGTGAGGTAGGTGGGGCTGAGGGAGCTCCGAGAAGCTGTGACTAGCCCAAGGTCACCCAGCTGGCATGTGTGGGAGTATACAGGCTAATCTGAATTCCTCAGATAAGCCTCCACAGCTCAGGCGGCAGAGCTAGGAATCAAACCCGGTTCCTCCAGATTAGATACATGAGCTCTTAACCTCCTACGCCACTGCTGCTCCTGGAAGAATCAACTACTAAGATTTTAAGAACAACAACAACAACACCTCTTGATGATTCAATCATCTCGCTCTCTCTGTTTGGACCTGAGAATTATGCAGGACCCCAAAAAAACCTTCTTTCAAGGCCCACCTCAAGGGAAGTTTTCTATATTTGAAAACGTGTAAGAGAATAATGAGGATTTCCTCACATTAAACCCGTTTAGCGTTTTACTAGCCACACGTCCTTGAAAATGTAATGAAGGAGGTTCATCCATCCAAGGAGGTTCATAATGAGCGTATAATCTCCTTGTACTGCACACTAAAAGACAGTGGCAATCTAATTTTAAATACAACAGACTGATTACTGCTAATTACATTCCAAATATATACCCAATTTTGAGGGTTTTTTAAAGGTTGGCTTTGAACAGAAGGGATGGTAAGCTGACCCAGAGGAAAAAGCATTGGTGGCATCAAGTCACAGCTGACCCTTACAGACCCCCAAGGAGTTTTGCCTTTGCTTCCTGCTGAGTAGCAACCCTGGAGTACCCTGCTGGTCTTCCATCCAAGTACCTACGATGGCAGACCTTGCTTCGATTCCAAGCCATGTGCCTGAGATCTGGAGATTTTTTTTTAAAAAAATTATTGTATCATTTGAATTTTACAGTTTGTAGTAATTTCCTTCTTCATACATTTTCAAACAATACTTTCCCCCCCTTTTCTCCCTCCCCCCATTACTTCTTCTTCACAGTTTTGTCACACAAACAGCCGTAAGTTCATTCTCCGTAGCCTCTTCACTCATATTTCTTCATTGACTCGAGCTTCTTTCATCCAGTCCACGATATTATCCATATCTTCAAATTTTCATTCTGTTTATCTTGCCACGTTTTATTTTTGGTGAGATCTGGCGATTTTAGTCTTTTTTGTCTACAGCAAAAGGAGCAGCAGTGGCGTAGGAGGTTAAGAGCTTGTGTATCTAATCTGGAGGAACCAGGTTTGATTCTCCGCTCTGCCACCTGAGCTGTGGAGGCTTATCTGGGGAATTCAGATTAGCCTGTATACTCCCACACATGCCAGCTGGGTGACCTTAGTCACAGCTGAGCTCTCTCAGCTCCCGTTCCACCTCACGGGGTGTTTGTTGTGAGGGGGGAAGGGCAAGGAGATTGTAAGCCCCTTTGAGTGTCCTTACAGGAGAGAAAGGGGGGATATAAATCCAAAGTCGTCTTCTTCTTCTACATGCAGAATTTTGTATTTGTTGGTTGCTTTTCATTTTGTTAGTTGCAGCCCTACAAAGCCAGACAAACAGAGCCCACCCCAACCCAATTACCAGCCTGCACCCTCACCTTCCGGACCTTCAGAAGAGAAGGTGGCCAAATGCGTCCCCTACCACATGACTGAGTGGCGCCTGGGTCGTGAGACTCCCCACCCCCCCCCAAGATATGCCCGTGGGCTTGAAGGGTGAATAGGAAGGGAAACAAAGACAGACAGGAGGAAAAGGACTCTGTCCCAAAGTTCCAGGTTGAGCTATCTCCCAACTCAGGCACTCAGGGGACCAATGAAGGGAAGGGTAACCTCCTTTAAGGGAGCCAAAGTCTGAGGCCAAGCAGGAAATGGTTGGGCTTCGCTTTAATGACCAGGGAACTCCAGCCAGGGCAGAGAGAAGGGATCTGCTTCTACCTCTTCTGACCCTTCTAAGGCCAGTGACAACTCACCTAAGCTGGCTGAGCCCATCAGCAAAGGACCGTTGTGGGTGAAGCCAGGATGGCGGATCGGCCCACATACGAGCCCTCCTTCCTAGCTACACAGCTGTTAAAGAAGCAGGAAGGTTCTCCAGAGGATAAGCTGACATCCTTCTTCCTCTTAATTTAAAAAATGGGGAATTAGACCATCTGTGAATGCTACTCAGAGACTTTGTGATAGGGCGGAATCTAAATATAAACAGAATCAGTAATGAACAGCATGTTTGCCCGAGGCAAACATCATTAATATGAATTATATCATATCCACCAAGGCTTGCTGCCACAGATTTTGTTGGGATGTTTTAAAATCCCACGAGATGCCCTCCTCACCGCACACCTCGCAGACCTTTCTGAGGCAGCACAGCACTCTTGTTCGTTCCCTTCATTACCTGCCATGCACTTCTCTACAAATCCTGACATAAGCATGCCTTAACATGAAAAACTGCTCTCTCCCGTAATTGTTAATTGCACAACCTGTTTCTACAGAAACAGGATTGTACGTCGTAGAATAAACAAGGATGTCCTTTTAAAACAGGGGTGTCCAACTCTGGTGCTTCAGCTGTTCACGGACTACAATTCCCATCAGCCCCTGCTGGCATGGCCAACTGGCTACAGATAGCAGGCTGATGGGAACTGTAGTCTATGAATCTCTGAAGCGCCAGAGTTGGACACCCCTGTTTTAAAATATATTTAGTGACCATTATTCAGGAACAGATGCAACTCAAATGATACAAGAAAGAACCCTTTTCCACTTCTACCCTGTATGATATTGCTCAGGTCAGCTGTGAAATTCCCCGGTCTTTTAATTTGGTAACCTGTTGTGTTGCCTGATATTCCCTCTTTATTCATATTGCTTTTTCCACACACTAAGCATGTATAGCAATACTTAATAATAGATTTAAAATGTTTTATGCCAGCTTTGCTGAATAAGCTGCCAAGGTAGCAAACAATCAAAAACGTTAAAACCAGCTTTTAAACATACACAGAACACACACACACACAAAACCTTCAGATCCTCTGAAGCGTCCAGCCACAGATGCAGGCGAAACATCAGGAGAAAATGCTGCTAGAACACGGCCATACAGCCCGGAAACCACACAGCACCCCACACACAAAATTGTTAAAAGCAACAATTAAACAAAACACATTAATGTAAGGTGACCAGATGGTCACCTTTGTAAACCGGGACGGGCGAGTAGGGGAGTGGCCGCGTGTGCGCGCATGCGCGTGCAGCCGCAAGAGCACACAGCCTTCTGGGGCGCTCCCGTTTCCCGCCCTGTCACAGGGCGGGAAACGGGAGTGCCCCAGAAGGCAGTGCGCTCCTGCGGCCGCACAGGAGGCTGCCGCACTGCCTTGCGCCCCAGAAGGCAGTGCGGCAGCCTTCCAAAAATCGGGACACTTGAAAAAACCCGCGGGACGCGGGACAAATTATTTTAAGGCGGGACTGTCCCGCCAAAAGCGGGACGTCTGGTCAGCCTACATTAATGGGAAAGTCATTGACAGAACACCAAACAAAACAGAAAAGTCTTCATTTGCAGGGGTCTGATGATTTCCTCTGGGAGCTAAAACCCTTTCTTGGTTTGCCACCTATCTAGCCTCGAATGTCAGGGGCACCCAAAGCAGGGCCCCTGAAGATGATTGAAGTGGTTAAGTAGATTCACGGGGGAATGCCTTATCCTTTGTACGCTGGTCCCAAGCTTTACAGGGCTTTACAGGCTACAGAACGTAATATCTGTTGGCACTCTGAATCTGCAACTGTCATGCACTATGAACCTTTTCACATATTGCACAACAACACACTGGTTTGGAACGGAGTGTAAAATTCACAGCAAGTGTGGTTGAGGCCATTTCCTAATGATACATACATTGCAAAAAAATGATACATATATTTTTACACATGCACACACACACACGCGCGCACACCTACTTTTTTTTTGCATTCATTTTTATTGTACCAAGGAACTTAAATCAGGGATGTGGGCATCCATATTCCAGCACACTATTCCCTGTGATGGTTTGCCAGGAGGAAGAGCTTCTGATGTCATGAGATGGTCTTGGTGTTTAAAAAGGGTCAGTGCAGTCTCCCTGGGTCTTTAGTGGTAGAAATCCATATTGTCTGCCTTACATTTTGACTACATGCTTGTTCATCCTGGCATCAGGTGTAAACTCAAGGAATGTAATGTATAAAATGGTCCCTGGATTTTTCCTCTTACTAAGGGTGCATGAGATTTGCATACGTTTGCTAACTTGTAGACGAGAATGAACAATAGGATAGTACTGGAAGATGGTCAATGCACAACCTCACACACAATGAAGATTTCCAGTGAAAAAGCAAAGCTCTTGTTATCGGCTGGGCTGCAGTAGCATACCGCCACAAAATGGTGCCTGGGGCAAGCCCCGGACGTTGTGCCCAGCCCCTAGTTGAACTTCCCCTTGCCTCCAAACTCCCCCGATTGCTGCACCATGGCACAGAATGGGCAAGCAAGTGAGCAAACAGAACAGCCTCCCTTCCTCCTGGCTTCCTCCCAGGTTTGTAAGAAGGTTTTCTCGGCTTACCGGAAGCTTACTTCTGGTACTCCCGGGGGGCAGCAAGGAAGCAGCAGTGGCGTAGTGGTTAAGAGCAGGTGCATTCTAATCTGGAGGAACCAGGTTTGATTCCCTGCTCTGCTGCTTGAGCTGTGAAGGCTTATCTGGGGAATTCAGATTAGCCTGTGCACTCCCACACATGCCAGCTGGGTGACCTTGGGCTAGTCACAGCTTCTCAGAGCTCTCTCAGCCCCACCCACCTCACAGGGTGTTTGTGAGTGGGGGAAGGGCAAGGAGATTGTAAGCCCCTTTGAGTCTACCTACAGGAGAGAAAAGGGGGATATAAATCCAAACTCTTCTTCTTCTCTTCTAAGTTTACTTCCAGTAAGCCAGGGAGGAAGCTGGGAGGGAGGCCACACTGCTTGCTTGCTCGCCTGCCTACCCTGAGTGCCTTGGAGCAAGCCAGAGGCACTCTGAGCACAGCAGGTGAGGCCCGGGGTGATGAGATTTGTCATACTAGGCTTCACCAGCTGTGCTCAGAGTGCCTCTGGCTTGGTCCAAGGCAAGTGAGTGAGCAAGCAGCACAGCCTCCCTCCTGACTTCCTCCCCGGCTTACTGGAAGATGAGGGGTCTGGGACCGCACCCCAGAGAGGCTTTTTTGTGGCAGTGGGGGGGGGGGAGTTTAGCAGTGGGAGAGCGGGGAGTTCAATCAGGAGGTTGGAGCAGAGGGGAGGGGGCCAAAATGGCACCTGGGTCAAATGGCCCTTCCGTCCCCTTTAGATACACCACTGGTTGACTATGTATTTTAAATGCAAAACTGATCTCCTGGCCAGTAGGCCCACTGCTGGATTCAGAGCTCCCAACAGGGATTATTTGTTTCTTTCAACGTTCCTTTCGCATCCTTAGACTAGCAGAATAAGGAACATATGCAGGATCATCCCTTTTGTGACTAATGGGCTGTAATTTGCCTGAACACAAAATAACTGGAGAGCCCGGATATTTTAGACTGCTTTGCAAAGCAAATGGCTTGCCCTGATCATGTGCTCCACACAACCCTCTCTAAATGCCACCTCACTTATAAAAACACTCAAATATCATGCATTAAACAACATTACAACATTATAAAAATCTTGAATGCAAACCATTATGTAAGAGGATAAACAGCATTAGAACATTACAAAATATAGAGCAATAAAATGCATAACTCCTGAAATAGCACATAAATGAAACGAACCTATACAATTTTATGTTTGATAAACAAGATAGAACTCATTTTAACGAGACTTTAAAGAGACCTCTATTACCAGGTATTTTCAACAGATCTAGTTATTTCTGGATCAAAATCTGCTAACAATATGGATACCAGCCAGGATTCAACAGAAAGTCGATATCCAAATAAAATAGAGAAAATCCAAAAAGTCCTGGGGCAATCCATTGATCGCAGAATAACAAAAAATGATCTATGGCACAGATGTCAAACTCGCGGCCCTCCAGATGTTATGCTGGCAGGGGATGATGGGAACTGTAGTCCATAACATCTGGAGGGTTGCGAGTTTGACACCCATGATTCTACGGTCTCTACTGCACCTGATGAAATGATGCCACAGAAATGATCTGAGAATGACATCTCAGAATGTAAATCCCTATCTGATACAAAAAGATTGTGGGTTGTATCCAACCCACTCCTTTCAGTAGGAAAGAATTGTTTCTCTCTGGATTAATAAAAAACAGAAGTTTCATTTGGTACCCAACTTTAATTTAGGGGGGAAAGCCTACTATTTAATGTGTTAATTGTTAGCATACAATTGCTTAGTTACAGTGGTAGTTTTCCAACAGGGCAGTATTATAAGCACTTAGAGGAAGTTGTCTGACTGGTACTGAATATCCTGCAATTCCAGAAATATAATACTGTACTGGCATGGCACATAATTTGGAGTTCTATTAGATCTATTTTCAAGAACCCAGAATATCTCAGCTGTAACTTCATAAACGTTATTGCTGATACCAAAATTTGAACCCCTGAATAGCATTCTAGAATAATTCAGTGGCAGAATATATATAAGATGTTTCTCTGGCATTGCTTATTCATTTAATTCCTATGACACGATAAGGATCCTATGACACGCTAAGGATCACATCTTGTTTATAGGATTGTTTTTAAGCAACTCACAGGAACAATGCATATGACCAGGAAATCATCTTTGCATGGATGCATCCACAGGAATTATAGCAAAAGTCATTCCACACAGACATGAATAAACATGGCTGTTTTATTATAGCAGCATGGCAAAATTCTAAGCCAATTAGCGGATTGGCACAAATTATTGCAAATTATACCATCAGAAAACAGAGCCAAATAGAATGTGAAAGGTTCATCAAAACAACTTTTTATTTGCAATGAAGCCCTTTTTCTAAACCATTTGGAGGTCTTATGTGCATGTAACTATATTTCTTCTATCTCATTTTACCCTTGTCTTTCTTTATTGCTCCCATCCTCCCACTCTCTCCCCACTATCACATTTTAAATGTATTTATATAATTCCTTTTTAACCTGCCTTCCTCCCCCAAGGTGCCTAAAGTGGGTTACATTGATTTCCTCTCTTTCATTTCATCCTCAAAGCAATCCTGTGGGGTAGATTAGGCCAAGAGCTTGTGGCTGATCCAAGGCAGTGGCGTAGCGCCAAGAGAATGGGAGGGTGGGGCATGATACCAGGTGCGTGGAAGTGCGTGGGTGTTCCGGGGCATGGGCATGGCGGGAGTGCAGGGCGCACGCGTGCCCCGGGTGCAGTTCACCCTCGCTCCACCCCTGATCCAAAGTAACCCAGCTTGCTTCCAGGGCAGAGTGCAGATTCAAACTTGGGTCTTTTAATTTTAATCCAATATTCTAACTACTGTGTGTGTGTTTTGTCCAGTCACAGCTGACTTATGGCTACCACGTAGAGTTTTCAAGGCAAGAGACGTTCAGAGGTAGTTTGCCATTGCCTGCCTCTGCATGGGCTGAGAGAGTTCTGAGAGAACTGTCGGTGACCTAAAGTTACCCAGCAGGCTGCATTTGGAGGAGTGCAGAATCAAACACAGTTCTCTGGATTAGAGTTGGCCACTCTTAACCACTACACCATGCTGGCTCCATTCGAACTACTACATCGTGCTTGCTGTCATAAGCGCTTTGTGGTAGGGGGCAAGTATCTTTTTGCTGATGTTATGAAGCATCAAGTAGTAGTAATAGTGATGTCCAATTTCAATCTATAGGCACTGGAATCCCAGTACCATCCATGTACTCCATTCCTATATATTTACTCCCTGGTCTATAACTTTAGGACTTTAACTTTATTGTTAGTTTTGCAAGCGCCCTTAGATAGAAATCTTGGCAAAGCTTTTACTGATCATCTGTACTCTTCTGGCAGTGTACAGCTCTTCATCAATCACATTCTCAATCTCTGACTCCACAACTGGAATTTGTACTACAGCTTTAAGCAAGGAGTCTTAAGCAAGGCATCTTCTGGGTTTTTTTCCTCGTGACCTAGGAAAACCCTTCTCTCAGCAACCATGCAAGTGTAAACTGATCCTTGAAGCAGCAAGCAGAGATGGAAGAATACACTTGCATAGCATGAGTGACACCTGAGAGAGTGCGCTGTTTAATTATGCAAGAATCTCAGTTATGCCCTGCAAAAGCACCAGTGTCAGGAGGTTAAGACATCTAGAACATTATCTCTGCAGATAAAAATAAGCCCAGAGTCAAGCAGGACCTTCGCAAACAGATTTAAGACACGAGCTGCGTTTTGAAATGTGGGGTATTTACCGCACTGACTGCAATCCTAATCAGAGATACACATGTTGTGAAGTCCCGGATTTATAATTTAAAATAGACTCTGTAATTTGAAAGTTCAGAACGTAAGTCTTTATTGGTAGATATCAGTGGCTGGAGGGAAAAAGTCAGTTCTGTTGGCATATTTAAATAATCTCAATATATTAATCTCTGTTTGCCTCCCCTCTCCCTTTCCCCTGATTTTATTCCATATTATGGAAAGTGTGAATGACGGGAATGTAGGATGGACTCAAGGTCAGAGATAAAGCCACCTGGCCCTGGGTGCCTCCACTTGGTTACCTAGGAAAAGTGGAAATAATTTTCCATCAGCCTGTTTATCCCCCATCCCCTCTGGTGCTCCTCTGCTCAATGCCAGGCTCCTGCCTGACATTCTGCCCCACTCAAGGCTTTCTCCCCCCATCCCTCCCCCATGGTCGATTTGGATAAATTTGGTGGAAAGTCTTTATTAATTGTGGTGTTTGTATATGGTGAGTATTTGTTTACTCGTTGAACCCGGGAGGACAGCGAGTTCAAGATATTAGGCATTGTAAGTTCTTTCTGTGGATGTGGGTATTCAGGATGGTTTTAATTTTATGGTGTCATTTGTTTTTTTTTATTTGGAGTGGTGGTGGAGGCTTGTGATGGGGGTGCCACTCATCCGGAAGGGGTGTCTTTTGGTATAATCCCCTTTCCCTGATTTTATTCCATATTATGGAAAATATAAACAACAGGAATATAAAATAGACTTAAGGTCAAAAGACTGAGACAAAGCCACCTGGTCCTAGGTGCCTCTACTTAATTACCTAAGAAAAATTAAAATAATTTTTAATCAACTGACTTATCCCCCATCCCTGCAATACTCCTCTACTCGATGCCAGGCTCCTGCCTGACACGTGTTTAAGTCCCACTGACTTGAGTAGATTTTAAGTGTTCAAGGACTTAAAATAATCCTTGCAATGCCACTGTAAACATTTGCCTGCTAACAGCCTCCTCTCCATCTGTGAGCTACAGAGACAGACATTTGGGCACTACATACATAGCAACTGGTATTGTCTGCAAAGGTGACGAGATCTCAGAACATTTAATTTTAGATACTATTGCATTTGCACCAGAGACGTACCTAGGGAAAATGTAGCCCGATGCAAAATCTGAGCCCCCCTCCTCTTCCGTATGGGTAGCCACCTTTCCCCACCACGATCAAACAATGTTTTTTTCACAAGGTCTCGAAGTCAGTGTTTGGACCTGGGGAAAAGGAGGCGAGGTGTGTGGGGCGATTTTCCACCCCCCACGTGATGAAATGGCCACAGCCTGACGATATTTGACCACATATGTCCCTTTGGGCGGTACGCCCCTGATTTGCACCATCGGATCAGTTAAGGATGATCAACAATCTTTTCTTGGTTTTTCCACCTTTCTCAGACACTAGTGCTTTCATGCTTAAGTATCCTAGGTTTTAATTTTCCTATACTAGAAAAATATAAAACATTTTCCAGTTAAGATGCTCAGTTGCATTTGCAGCAGCAAGAACAAAATTATTTTGAAGTTTTGCTTTTTCATCTGTGGTTTGTTGAAGGCATGCTTCAGAATTTGATCCAGAAGCTATTTCCAGTCCTAAGCTATTTCCAGTCCTAACCTGAATATCCTCACTCACATTATCACCTTTAACTGACTTTGCCTCCATCTGTATCCACATTGGTCAATCAATACACTACTGAGGAGTTAAGATCAGGAGCGCCACTCTCAAGTAACAAGATATAGCTTACACAAATGCTTGAGAAACTGAGCATTTTTTAAAAAAGAGACACTGAGCAGAACCTGCCTTGCAAATTAATAAACTCTTGCCTATTTATGTCCCTTTTTTTGTTCATAGCAGAGGCCCCTTCCGCACATGCAGAATAATGCAATTTCAATCCACTTTCCATGCACTTTGCAGTTGGATTTTACTGTGCAAAATCAACTTGCAAACAACTTTGGAAGTGGACTGAAAGTGCATTATTCTGCATGTGCAGAAGGGACCTGAGTGTTTCAGCTGGTTTTCCTTTAGTACAGTTGTCAATAGATTGATCCCACCTGTAGGACTGTCAGCATTAAGGTGCCATGCAAAGATTAAGGTGAGTCTCTGTGAACGCCAGAAGGGCTCCTATCATATTAGGAACTAGAAGTAAACCCCATTGTATGAACAAATACAACTGGCTCTAGAAAACTGTTGTAAGTTAATGGTGCCCACCATGGGAGTGAATCCTTTCTGCTTTTCCTCTCCCTTTGGTCTTGCTACACCAGCTCCTTCCTCATCCTCTATTCCTGAACACCTATATTGGCATGCAAGGGTTAATGGTGCCCACTGAGGAGGGTGACCCCTCCTGCTTTTCCTCTTCCCTCAGCCCCATGTCACCAGCTCCCTTGTTACCCAGGATGGAGATGCAGTTTCTCAATAATGTGGGGAAAATTAGCTCAGAGCAGACTGCTTATTAATATTGCAAGAGGCTGGGTAGGGAATCTTTAATACCAGTGTATACGAAGATCAGCTCCTGGAAGAAAGTCCACAGAGAGGAATATAATGCAAGAGGTTCACAAGCACTTGAGTCAATGTAATAAACACACACACAGAGTTCCTAAGATATAAATAGGTTAGAAAATAGGTTTGGAATAGAAAGGGGTATGGGATATAAGTATGTATATACGAGTGTGTGTAATACGATATGATCGCAACATGAAGAAGGTCCAGGGTCCAGACTCAAACGGCCAGCATCTAGCTCCAGGGGGAAACACTTTGGGCACAGTAACAAAGACAGAAAGGTGTCAACGGCACTGGGCGATTGGCCCTTTAGAGGGTAGGATAATTATAGGGTACAGAACCACTTCTGGGGGGTGTCGGGATGACCTTTGGGAGGTGCTAGGACGACTTCTGGGAGGTGTCTGAATGGATTGTTTAAGAAACAATAGAGTGCATTGTAAGGTGGTCAGGAGAAGTTAGTTACAGAAGAGAGTATCCGGGTTACGATAATCAGGGGAGGCAATATCATCAGAGGTCTTCTTGTGGCTGGAAATGAGTATCCATTCAGTAGGGCTACTGTTTCACGTTGAGGACACAGCTGAAAATGTGCTGCTATGGCAAGCAAGCTGAGAGCGTGAGAACAGAAAGGAAAAAAAAATTATTGGAAGTTCCTTGTAGATGGCTGTTGCCATAGAATGGGCTCCCCATCTCTGCAACGCCAGCATCACCCTTTAGGCTGGTACGCAAGCAGGAATACCTGTCAATAAGTACTCCCCCTGCTATGCCAAGGTGATATGGTAACACCCGCGTTCTTCTCCTGTTCCCAGATGCCTGTTCCTCTTCCCAGACACCTGTAACACCATGCAATAACAGCACAGTTGCGACCACCAGCAGTCACAACCCTCCCACGGGGAGCACTTGATGCCCTGCGCCTGCTCCTCCTCTGGCAGCTGTCCACAGAACAGTGATTGGAAGTATTCAGCAGTGGGGGAGAAGTGAATGAGTAACCACCACATTCCGTTGTTTTGTTTGGGTTGTTTACCCGTTCTGTGTGCACATGGCAATTGACTGAGTCGTCACCACCATGGCTGGGCTTTTATATAATAGGATAATGCGTGTGTTTTTAAAAGGGTATCAACCAAACTGCTTACACAGAACCAAACACACGATGTAAATAATTCGTTTATTTACTAGCCCTGAATGCCAGATATTTAGCATTGGTGGGATCAATATATTCAGAAAAGAGCCTTGTTGGATGTGTACACAGCTGTGGCCTCCAGCATACTGAGGGTACCCATGTGGTCACAGTGAAATGATGAACAAAGCCAGTTTGCAATGCATATATTTAAGCAAGGAAAAACAAATCAAGGTCACTGGATTGAATTCAACAAAAATTATAATTGGGTGAACTGAGTATGATCTCTTCTGACTATTATCTTCAACTTAACAGTTTTCTATGCCAATAAAGGCTTGCTGCTAGAACTTAACAGTTTGCAACGCTATCCTATGCAACGTGACACCCTTAGTCCTTTGAAGTCAATGGGCAGGGAAGGGTGCAATTCTGCTTAGGATGGCCCTGTTAACCACTGACTGTGATATCTACCTCCAAATTCAAAGTTCGTACAGTATAATGGGGGTGGGGGGCAGCGGAATGTTGGTCAGCTTGTAGAGTGTCTATCTGATTGGCCAGTCTGGGATGGCAGGGCTCTTCTTTTGTTCCTACATCACATAAGCCCCTCAGATGAAACTTAATTTGGACAAATTTCTAAGATCACTAATTTAATTCTAGTGGCATTAAAGCCAACGAACTGCCATGATAGTTATTTGATCGGCTATGTATAAATAATAAATAGAGCATATTAATATTTTAAAATATGGTACTGAAAGCGTGTAACAGATATACTAACCATAATACATATAACTACTGGTCTCCTGGTACATCTGAGTACTTAGTAATAATCATGCTGGTTTCTGTCCTTACTTGATATAAAATGTTTCAAACATATTGGAATAGTTTGATTTTTTTTTTCATTTCTTACAAGGTATAGCAATGCCCTTCTAGACGGATGCAATATTGTACTGGAAACTGCTAGAAAAAATGGCTAAAGCAAAGCTGAAAGCTTAATGTTTACAGAAGGTTTATAAAATCACAAAAATAACCCTAGTAATACAAATGAATTTTGCGCAATATATATTTCAGGAGACAATTACTCAACTCTAGCAGCTATCATGTAGCTGGCATCAAGGCGTGGAGCAAAGACAGCCTGGCAGTACAATCCTAAGCACACTTTCCTGGGAGTAAGCCCCACAGAATATATCTCAGTAGGGTTCTGAGTAGACCTGCTTAGGATTGTACTCCGAGTCACTCTTGGGTAACTTTGCCCTGAAGAAATGGAATATAACCTGAGACATGTTCAAGCAGCAAATGTTGTTGTTGTTTAATCAGTCATCTGCACACCTTTTATGCGCTTATTGTACATCACTGCATGGTGCCATTACACTCTATTCTTGTAAAAACTTATTACGCAACACAATAAATTCATAATGTAGTGTGCTTACAGGAGGTACACAAGAAAGTGGCAAGGAGTTTATAACAATGGCTGCCAAAAATTTTTACTGTTCCCTAAAGGTTATCAACAGTAACGTGGTCTTTAAACTTTAGCAGCTGAAAAGACTCAAGTGTCCACAATTCAACATTATTATTAGCAAATGTCCACAGTGTTTTGTGCCCTGACCTGGATGGCCCAGGCTTGCCTGATCTCATCAGATCTCAGAAGCTAAGCAGGGTTGGTCCTGGTTGGTATTTGGATTGGAGACCGCCGAGGAACAGCAGGGTTGCTATGCAGAGGAAGACAATGACAAACCACCCAATTTATTCCCTTGCCTTGAAAATCCTACAGGGTTAGCTAAGTTGGCTGCGACTTGGCGGTGCTTTATGCACACTTAAGGCTCAACTGCATGCTGTGAAGAAGTTTATCAGCTGATTTCTGCAAACTAAGCTGCTCTTCATAGCACAAGCCAAGGATACCCTCTTTCCTGGTACCAAAAACAGCCAAAGATTCTTATAACATAAAGTTTGATCTGTTCCAAATGAGAGAGACTGGTTGCTGTTGTAAGAAACATTATAAACAAGGACAAAACAAATTATTACATTCCCAAACCCATTTTTTTCCCCAGAGGCACAGCGTGGGTTGTTAAATCAACATACATTTTTCTCCAATGTGTCACAGGCTGATACAAGACAGCACATTCTCTCTCTAAGCTGTATTAGAAGGAAGCAAACACCCAGATGAGCAAAAGATATGGAAAAACAGTACTGTTTTCTGCTCCTCGTAAGCCTGTTCCATACACCCTCTTCAATATTTTACCATCAGTTTTTCTTAATATCAAATGTTTTTCAGTGCTTGAATAGGAAATCTTCTTAAAAGTTGCTCAAATGAAAATATTCTAAAACATCCTGCATGGTCCTAAAATAAAGAAAAAAGTCATGTGATGTCTATTTTGCCTACAGGTATATACTTCCTCAAAACCGATTAGATTACAAAGACACCTGTGCTGAATAATCAATAACATATATTAAAGAAGGGGTTGGTTCATTTTTACTGGTAAACATTCATTATAAATATGGGTCTCATCACAAAACTCATTCCCTTTCTAAAGGATCCCTGGCCCATTTTAGGAGCTGGGAGGGTGCTCCTTCTGGGAGGGAACAGAAGTTGGCTTCAGGTTGATAGTTCAGGGTTGACTCAACCTTCCATCGTTCCAAGGTCGGTAAAATGAATAAAGTGTAGATGACTGGGGAAGGCAACGGCAAACCACGTCGAAATCATAGTCTGCCTAGTAAACAATATGATGTCACTCCATGGGCCAATACTGGCCCAGTGCTTAACATGGGACTAAAGTTACCTTTTTGGGGTGCTCTTTAACATTCTCAAACTCACACACTTTTGCAAGCATTTACTGTCACTTGAGGATTAACAGATCCCATTATGGCTGCTTCTTTAGTAGACTGTCTAGACAAAGTTAATTTCTGCACTGTATTGCACTGCACTGTTAAGTCTGACTGTATGGAAGCAGCACCACTAGCCTCTGAAAGCCAGTAGATACCAATCCTTATGCAATCCCCCATAGTTAACACAGCCCATACAATACAAAGCCAGTGCAGTTCAGGAGAGGACTAGCCACTTAATTTACAGAGAAAATTCCCAGTGAGCCACTGCCACACAAAGAACCAGCAGCAGCTAGAAACAAGCAGAGTGGAGTCCCAATAACTCATCAGTTGTTCTGGGTCCACTCAACTTAGACCAAGTCAGTCATGTCTTTGCTTCTTCTGGTAATGGTGCAGAAAGAAGCATTGGGTGAGGTGACCCTCCCTCCCATTGGCAATGCTGGCCAGGTCTGAGCTGAGTGTCCTTTGCAGTACTGGCTTGTAGGACTGCAGGGGTCACTTGGTCTGTTTTGTTCCTGGGCTATTTCATCCCCCAGTCTGCCTCTGCTGCAGCTGAAACAGTTAGAGTAGTCAAGACAGAAAAGAAAAATGATCCTAAGCCTTGTGTATATGGGAGGCATTTCATTTAATCAAGCATCCTCCTGAAAATCAGCCGAGATGATGATACCCCATCAATGGTACTAGGTATTGTCTACACTAGGAATAGTCATACAACATTTCTTTTGGGAGAGACTGTACTTAAAAAAAATAGCAATGCATGTTGTTGAGGTAGAGCAGAAATACCCAGTGCACCAACACATGGATGTGGGTGGACTTTTTCTGCTACTGGAAAAGATCCTGCAAAATTCTTCCTGCACTATTAGAAACCTCACAGGAATTTTGTATATGAAGGCACCCATCAGTCACACACCTCTGCCTGCCTCTCAAATGGCTGTGACTGCGCATAAGTGCTGGAACAAGCTGTTAGAAATCACACTAATAGGCATATGGATGGAATGCTGCAACTGGCACAGACTGCACACAATCACATCCAAGCTGGGTCGAATATGTGCCAACCATTACATTCCAAACTCTAGGAGCCATCCAGCTCAAGGAGCCCTTTAACCTTACAGTGGTTAAAAAGGTAACAGTACTCCCTGTGCAAACACCAGGTCATTACTGATCCATGAAGTGATGCCACATCACTTTGTTTACGAGGCAGACTTTGTTTACAGGGTGGTTTGCCATTGCCTTCCCAGTCATCTACACTTTACTCACAGCAAGCTGGGTATTCAATTTGCCAGCCTCTGGATGATGGAAAGCTGAATCAACCTTGAACCGCTTACTTGAAGCCACTGTCCATTGGGATCGAACTCAGGTTGTGAGCAGAACTTTTGACTGCAGCTTACTACTTTGCACCATGGGGCTCCTTTACTATGGTTAAAGGGTCTATTTATTGACCATATTTTTAACTCACCATTTCTCCAAGAAGCTCAGGACAGGACACGGCATACTCCCCATTTCCAGTCTAGCCCCATAAACAGCCCTATCAATTACTTTAAGCAGAAACATAATGATTGGCTCAAGATCACTTAGTGAGACTCAGGGCCAGCAGGGATTTTAACCTGGGTCTGTTCAGTTCTAGCCTACCACTCTACAGACTACATCACATATGTTGTCTCTTATATGTTCCATACTGTAGCAACAGTGGGTTTAGAGAGAGATACACTGGGCTGCAATCCTATGTTCATTGGCCTGGGGAAAACCTTTTTCAAGAATCACTGAATATGCAGCTAAATCTAAACCTTCTAATCTTGCAGCTTTCACCTCCAAAAACAAAATTAAAAAATATATCTGAGTAATGACCCCCTGCAACTAACCACGTGCTGCAATCTTGTCTCCAGCTAAACACAAACCAGGCTCAGCAGTCTGATAACGCAATGGAATGTGCATGCTCAGAGGCACAAATACCTCCCGGGATCACCTAGAGAGGGCCACCAGAAGAAAGCGCTCATCGGCCTAACCACCTGCCTTCTCCGATTCATCAGGGCTCATTCTGCATGCTTAGACCTCACAGCACAAACACGATCGAGGAAAATGCACCAGAAACAAAGATGACAACATCCGCTCTATGGCGCCTGATTCTGTCCTCTAAGGGACAGATGCCCCATTGACGACCATGCAGCCCAGCTAACGCAGCGAGCAAGATATTGTACTCCACCTGGAGTCACGTGACAGCAGCTGGGCGGGGCCCCTCCAGCAGTCCATCGGGGCCTTTTCACGCTCCTCTCCCCAACCAATGGAGTGAGCGGTGGCGCAAGGCGACCCGCCCCCCGCCGGCCGACGCCCAATCCGAGCACCGGCTGCTCAAACAGGGCAGCCGGCTCGCGCGCTCCACCTTCTCGCTTCAGAACTCCTCCCTCGGGGGGGAAAGGGGGGGGGGGTTGTAGAGAAGAAATGACTCCGCCTGGCTAGTCAAGCGCAGCCCAGTTCAACCCACCCGTGCCGATCCGCGGTGCGTGGAGGCGAGGGGCGCCACGAGACGGTCGCCGCGGCTGAGGCGGAGGGAGCGGCGGCTGAGGTGAAGAGGGGCGACGGTGAGGGTGCGCCAGAAATTGGGCAGGGTTCGCGATCGCTGTCTTGAGCGGGGAGGCTGCCTGCCTGGCGCGCGGACTGACGGTTGGCGCGGGGGGGGGGCAGGAGGAGGAGCAGCTGCTGCACTGCTGGAAACGAGCGACCGATTCTAGTGGCGGTTGCGGGGGGGGGGGGAGCCGGGGGAACGAAGCTCCCTCCTGCCCCCTCAGGTTCATCCGCTGTTTTTGAAGAGCTGCTTTAATACGGTTTATTGTTTTTGTTGTTGTTATTATTAATGTTGCAGTTGCCAGTTCTTTAGCTGCTTGTTGGCTTTTCATTACATTTCGAGCTATTATTATCATTATTATTATTTCTTATTATTATTATCCCCCCCCCCATTCCTTTTGTTTTTTCCCCAGTTTAGAATTAACGTAAAAACCTTTTCTTCTCCCTCCCCCCGAAATTAGGGGAATGGGGGTGAGTGGTGCAGTCTCTTCTTTTTCTCCTCAAAGCAAGTAGTGTGAAGTGGGGTTGCCATCCTCCAGGTCGGGCCTGGAGACCTCCTGGAATTATATCTGATCTCCCGACCATGGGGATCAGTTCCCCTAGAGGGAATGACTTCTTTGGCAGATGGACTCTGTGGAGTTATTGTCCCCCAATCTGCACACCCAAATTTCCAGGAATTTCCCAGTCTGAATCTGTCAACTGTAAAGCGTTCTCAACACATATTGTGAACTAGTGATTTTATGTACTTCTCTTCATATGCTGCTTTGCATGCATAAAGAAGCTCTCAAAGTGGTTTACAGCATTTTATTTTGGGCTGGGTGGCCGTATCACAATTTTAATTTTCTTTGAATTTCTCCCAGCCTCTTTTAATCCTAGTTTATTTAGAAAATTTATATGCTGCTGCTCCAGAGACTTGCTCTAGGCAGCTCACAAAATGCAAAGAAATACAGCGAAATAATTAAAGCAGCACACACACACAAACCTGAAGTGTAGTGTAGAAGCTCTTTTATAATGTTATAACTAAATTATACAAGTTTTGTCATTCATAATTAAAGAAGCAGCCGTAAAACTTGTCCTCAAAACATGCTGTGAAAATCAACATTCCACAGCCTAAAATGGCATCTGTAAAATTGCTCCAGGTTAGAAAGTAGATCATTGGAGCAGGTTAAAGATTGCATCTGGGTAGCCCTGTTAGTCAGTAGTACCAAAGTAAAACAGGAGGGCAGCAATGCCTAAAGACCAGTACAGCTTTTTGAAGCTTGAGCTTTTGTGACTCAGACTTCAGACACACAGAGTCCATCCAGTTTGGTCACTTTTGATGGATGCTCTGTGCATCTGATGAAGCAGGCTCTGACCTGAAAAACCTTAGCTTAAAATAGATTTTGTTAGTCTTAAGAAGGCACTGGCCTCCAGTGTGGTTTAGCTTCGAATTTAAGTTCGCACTTTCCCTGTTCTCCTCCTCTGTGAGATTTTGTGAAGAGGGATGTAGGAATAGATGGGAAATTGGTCAAGGTGGTATGCTGACAGGCACTGTGTTTCCACTGTTCTTGTTTGCTGGTGAAGCATGTACCTTATGTACCATGTGCTTTCTGTAAAAATCATAGTCAAGATTCCAGCTTGCTGAGAGAGCCTATTCCTCTTATGCTCTGAACCACATTTTCATCTAATCAGTTCTTATGAATAAGAAAAAACAATGCTAATATTTTAGAAAAAATTGTTCAATCTGTTTCACATATGCTGTCATTAAACTTTGCAGTGTACGCCAGTATTAGTCCCATGTTGCAGGGAAACAGAAGAATGTGTCTTGAGAGATAGTCGAGTTTTGTGTATGCTCATGCTGTGTTAAGCTACCTCCAGAAATCGGAAAACGTACCTGATGACATTGATGCAGGTAATTAGTCAAGTGTTTAGATATGAGTTCCTAAGTTTTGGGATTTGAGCTTTGAGTGTTTCCTTGCATGAAAGAACAAATGACTGCTGCTGTATGCTGATCAGATTTTGTATGCTTAACGTGCAGTATATCTTTCTGAATAAGAATCTTTTAACTGGTAGGTTTTCATAGTATTGATGATTCACTAGGCGCTACATAAATATCTACAGATTTAAGGGTGATTTCAGTTGGCAGGCAACTTAGGCTGGAATTCAGGAATCAATGGCCCTATGGAGACTGAGAACAGAAGTGTAATTGTAAGTGTTGACATTGTGAGGGTGACTGGATTGTGCACCCTTAAGGACAAACAAAGGGATGGAGATGTGATTAAAGGAGAAGGATAATGCTGAGAGAACAGAGGGCAGGTTTTCTTTTGTGGCTTATGAACTGGAGCAGGTTTGTCTCCTGTTGGCTTCAGGTGGAATGGTGAAGTGATATGCTGCTTCCAGGATGTGGGACTGTTTCATATGTGTGAGGACTAAAATGAGGGCTCTGATTTCAGAATAGCTATACTTCTTAAAAAGGTGTTGAAGTAGATAGATAAAAAGAAAAGGTAAAAGAGTGGCCCAATCCAGACAAGGTCGGTGTGGAAGGTGTGGCTGCCTTTTGTCGGGTTCCCCTGCAGTACAGGCAGGAGGAAAACTGCAAAATCCTCCCTATAGGTGAAAGGAACTTGCGCCATGAAAATAGTGGCATAAGTTTGAGGCCAGCTACAGCAGCATCTAGGGACTGAAAGCCTGGTGGAAACCGCTTTAGGTTGGCCCTGGGCCCTCCCTCGGTATGCCCCCTCCCCCACTGATGTACAGTTCCGTACCTGACAGGCTCTGTGGCCACTGGCACTTATGGGTGCAGGTACCGCCAAGCTCTATGGCACCCCCTGAAGCATAGGTGCCGTCACTGCTGGCGGAGTGATGCACAATTCTGCACCAGAAAGGCTCTGTGGCTACCCACATTTATGGAGGCATGGGTGCCCCCACTGCCTGCAAGGTTGGCACACCCTTCAGCACAAAGCCATGCCTCATCCGGTGGGGAATTAGCCCCCCCCCCCACTCTGGATTGGGCTCTTCGGCACCTTCCTAAGCCATCTCAAAAGTTAGAAGCTACTGGGAATAGTCAAGAGGAGATGTAATTATGAGAAACAGTGATTGTGATTAAACTGTTATGTGATCTTACACTGTGTAGCTAAGCCCGTGAGACCAATAGCTTAATTATTCAGGTTATCACAAATATGACATGTTTTCATAGGTTCTTAAAATAAGTATTCAGTTACCTCACCTGTGCAGAATACTGACTTCATTGAAACCTATGCCAGAGAGGCAAAGCTTACAAATAGTCATTTGCCCAATTTATGTACAAAGACTGTACATCGTTTTTTTTATTAGAAATACTTAAAGTAGTATGAATAAGTATTGGCTGCAGGAATAGTACCTTGCTGTATCTTTCTAGGATCATCCGGAGTCTCCTTGCAGGAGAGAAAAGTGGGATATAAATCCAAACCCTTCTTCAGAATTTTTTTCTTATTTAATTGCATAATAATATAAATTGAGCCTTGACAAATCTTATTGGGCTCTAGGAATCAGCCCCGAAATGTAGGACCTAGGCTTTTCAGCCACCTCATGACATTAACTTGACCAATATGATATTTGTAACCATATTTAAATCATCTGTCAATTCTTGTTCAAAGTAAAGAAATCATCATCTAGGGCACACACCCCTGGATATTTTGTTTTATTTTATACATTTCTGGGAACTCCTCTCATCCTTATTCTTCAACAGAAGGCTTTAGTAACTGAGCAGAAGGGCAGAAATATTTTAAAGCATTCCTGCACAAACCTCTCTATGTATGTACAGTCCTGTGTGGAAATAGAAACAGTAGCCCGTGTTTTGGAACTGGCACAGTTGTATCATTATCACCGTCTGCCATGTGCAAAAAAAGGCCAGAACACCATCCATTAAACCACAGATGCCTAGGAAGGAGCATCAGGTTCTGGCTTTGGGCAGGCCTCATGCTGCTCAAAAGATGCATGGTACCTTGCAATGCAGCCACCAAAGCACTGATGCTCCTGAAAGGGAACTCCTCACATGCACCAACCAGTAGCAACAGCACCTACTGTGGAGCATCCAGAGGTCTATCTACCCCCTTCAGCTTAAACAGTAAGCTTCTTGATTCCAAGAAAACATTAGCATCTCCAGGCTGAAACATTGTAGTTGCAATAGCAGCTGCAGAATTTTGGATGGCTCCAGTTGGTGTCCCAAATATCCTGCAGAAGGGAGGTGTGTTCCATGAGATGTCCAGGCCTTCCCCTGGAACTCACCCTAGTGCTGCAGTTATGATGTTGACAATGTGTGGGATGTACTAATTGCAGCCTGAAGAGAATGGGGTGGCTTCTGATGGCACCGTGATGAAATTTCTAGATGCCGTGGTGACCTAGAACATGAAATTTGTGTTTGTTTTATGATATGCACATGCAAGAAACGGCTCTAATTTGGGTTTTTTAAGATATCCCAGGTTTTTTAAAATCCTGTTCTTGTGTACACAAGTTTTGTGTCTCCCACAGGTAATGGCCTCAACACATTGTTTGGTTAATTTTGTGTTCTCCAAGGTTTCTTGCTTGCATGTATAGTAAAATGCTAAGCATTAATCTTCTGTCACATTTTTCCCATGGTGGCCATCCTGCTTCGTTCTCACTGCATTCTAAAGTGGTTGTCTTCATCCTTTCCAGATCCAGGACCCAGGTTTAACCTTGTAGAATTCACTGAGCATGTGACAAGAAATTACATGATACCACTCACATGACACCAGGACCATGTGACCAAAAGTCATTAAATTTACCTGAAGTTATCTTCTGTTGAGTAACCTTGTGTTACTATCCTGCTTCTTCTTTAAGATTGTGTGCAAAAAGAAGCCAAAGGCATGGCACCCTTAGTCTCTGGCCATGCATGTGATCGGCATGTCCTTCCAAAAAGCAGCCAAGTGGTAGTTCTCATAGGTACTTGCATTTGTCACCTGTTACAATACTTAATAATTTATTTTAACATGCTATATATTTTCTTTTTCTTTCTCTACAGAATAGATTAATTGGAAGAATAAGTGGAGAAAAAAGAAAAATCTATCCAGGTGTAGACATTCAAAGTAGAATCAAGATAAGATTAGATTACTGCAGTCAGTTCTGTGCGTTCAGATGCCTTGTGGGCAGCGGAGAAGCTTTGAGCAGCTAGCTGTTTGAACAGTACTTCAATCCATGCTTTCTATCTGCTCTGCTCTTGGAGTCCTTGACAATTGTCACTATTTGTCATGGGTCCTTCTGTAATCCCAGGCTATGGTGATTGCTATCAAGTTTCCAGGGCTTTTGTTCCAGTGTCCACAGCTGGCTTCAAGTTCCATGACATCTGGGAGTCTGAGGCCTAGGTATGCCATAGTTTTTCATGGTGTTGTCCTTGGATGAAAAATCATTAGGCCCAGTCCTTGCAATATCCAAAGGATTGCCTAATCCTTTACAATTCTTCCTGACTACTATGGTTGTCTTCTAAGGTCCTGCTTCATCTGCCCAAGCCTTCTGAGATTAGGTGCAACATGACCATTACATCTGTAGGGCAACTCACATTGCAAAAAAAAATCCTCCATGTGTCCCTTAGAATATGTTTTGGTAAGGGAAGCAGGTAAAGGCTTTTCAACTTTTGAAGAGACTTCATCAGTGTCCTTCTTTATTCTTAGAAAATGATATCTAATGCAAGCATCAGTGTATTTAGAGAACTAGTATGTTGCCTCTCCAGACCTGCTTGAGGCATCTCACAACACAATAAAACAAATCAAGTTCCAGTTAAACCAATCTGAGCATAATATGGAGTTGGCTAAAATGATATGGATAATATAGTCCTCAGACTAAGAGCAAACTATAAACTAGCTTAAAAACATAGAGGCCTGTAGTTAAAAGCCCAGGATTTGGCCACTAAGTTGTAGGAATGAGATCCCAAATCTTGTTCAGTCTATGGAGTTTTTGAGTTTGGGGAACTGTTAGTGGATATTGTCTACTGCGGAAACCATTTTATGACTATGACAGAATGGCTGTCCTGAAGAGTCAGGAGCAATCACAAAATGTTGGGAAATTGCAAGGTAAGCATTCTGCTATGATGGAGGCCATTGTTTTTGAATGGGTGGTCCCTGCAGATACAAAAGTGGTGCTTGCTGTAGTCTTCTGAAGAACCTCCTGCTCTATTAAGAAAAGCCATAGCTGGCTCTTTGCTTTAGGACAGAGAAACAAATGGATGTCAGGAATGCCACTGAGGGGTGCTAAACTGATGACTACCGTTGTAGGAAAATCTGTTATACATTAGTGGAGAGTACATTTATTTATTATTCTTTTTTTAAAAGACCCATAATCCCAACTTTTTAAATGTTTGTGAGAGGGAGGCTTTGATTGATTGCTGCTTCCTAGAGAACTTTGAAAGATCTGAATTGCTATCTGCTTTTCTATGTTACAGTGAGAAGGGATGAACAACATGTAAAATTCCTATGACTGAAAACTGGGAAGACACTCAGGAGCCAGTTTTTCCAGCTTTTCTTCAGGGGTGTGCCCCTTTGTGCCGCAAAGGAAGAGCAGTCACTTGTCACTATGTCTTAAAATATCCATGAAAATAATTCAGATTACTCTATTTGTGCTCCAAACATGGTTTTAAACTAATAGCAGATATTTAATGTTAATCTTAAAACAGCTTGAGACAATTCTGAAATGACTGATTATATATAAGGATTGAGCCCAAGCAGTTGGTCTGATGGTGAAACATTTCTTTTAATAAACGTAACAACTGATATCTTTTAATGTGTTCTGTTGGCATGCTAAAATCTGTCATGTTTCCCAGGTCCACATTCAGCCGGATTTCAGTTGTCAAGGTCCAGTTCCAGGGGTCAAGCATGAAAAGTTCCAAGAATTCTTAGTGGTCAGTCTAATCCAAAGCACAATTCCAGAGATCTAAGCTAAAGTCAAAACAGAGGAGGCATTTCAGAGTGGAAGTAGCAAAGTCGTTGTAAATAGACATGTTGTTCCATGCAGCTATGCTCTTTCTAGTTGATCGTATACACTATTCTACTTGGCCTCTAATGCCATGCACCTGCCAGCTGCCTCAGACCTGCTCCTGTGAATACTCCTCCTTATCTGTCTGTGCTGGTCTGCCAGACACGCTGTTTGCTTCCTGTCTTGTAGGGCCCTGCGTGTTCTCCTACTCTATTCCTGAGCCTCTAGTGACGAGGGAGGGGAGCAGACTGGCAGTGGTTTTCCACAGCTAGCTTAGAGCTGGGGGGCTGAGGAGTTATTGCAATGGTTCTTGGTGTGAGTTCAGGTCTTGCCCCATGGGATTTGCTTCTTCCCATAACAGTTCTACTGGCTGTTGATAAGAGCCAGGACCACCAGCTAATTCTTCATTGGAGGAGTCTTTGGTAATTACTGGACCTGGCTGCTCCAGGACAGAATCTGAAACATTGCCAAAGCTGTGTTCAGATGCATTTTGGAAAACATTGTTTAACTAAAAAGATGGTATAGCCAAAAGAGCAGTAGACACAATTTCTTCAGAAATTATTTGATGTAGTATTGGAAATAAATAGATGATGAAGACCATCTCAGGCAAGTAGGACAGTTAAATTGAGCAGATTTTGCTTTATATCATGTATTTTTCTGAAAGCTTGCATGCTGAAACATATATTTGTATAGTAGAATTAGTGCCTAGTTTCACTTTTATTGTACTACTAGTTAGACTTCATACTGAAAATACTGCAATTAAATATTTGCATGGTCATTAGTTTTAATGTCTTACCAATAATGTGATTGTGGTTTTTCACATTTACACATCTTTTTGTAAAAGGCATGCCTACAGTTCATTTCCTGTTTTGAATTTTCGGAGGTATGAATTTGTGAGAAACTGTAGCAGACTTAATTATTGTAGAAACTTTCCCTCTAGGTCAGTATGAACTAAATAATGTTCTTATTATTGTATACCCCCTGTCTTTTAGGAAGGAACTTGCAAGTGAAAATTGTTTATAGCCTCACTCACTGAGATTCAACATGGATTATATACTGCAAGTCAATGCAGTCAGTAGGAGGAGACATCTAATAAACAATGTAATCGGATTAGGATTACTAAAATCAGAAATAAAGCATTAAACATGTTATGTTGCCCCATGAAAAAATGGTATTACAAACATTGCCATGATAGTAGGATAATACACACAGCAAACAGATAATGCAAATTAAGCTCAGTAGTGTAGTTCACAGTCCCATTTCCTTTGTTGAAGTGCCTTCCTGGACACAGAGTCTGCAAAATAACAAAAGAGAGGGAAGGCTCCCTTACCTCATGCAGACCATTCCATAAATTGTGGGTCTTTAGAGGATCCGCACATGCAGGCAGTTGATTTTGCCATTTGCAGTGTGGTACTGGTAGATGGCCCTGCTCGAATGAGCAAAGCTGTTGGGGTTGAGGAGAGCAGGAGTGTTGGTTCTGCAAGTATGAGGGTCCCAGGCCTTCATGGCTTTTCATGTGAAAGCCAGTATTTTGAACTGAACTAGCAGAATGGTGTAAAATATCCTCTGCCTAGCTACTAATAATAACCCAATTGCACCATTCTGTACCAACTGGAGTCCCAGAGTTGTCTTTAAAGGCAGATCCATGTAGAGTAGTTGTTTCAGTTTGAGCTAAGTTAAGTCTTGAGTGGGTGGTTTATTGGGTAGATGCTTATCTGTGTTTCTTTTCCCTTAGGGTTGGATCCAGCTGTCAGTGGAATCCTAGCCATGGGAAAAGTTGATTCCCAGGGCTCATCTGAATTAATAGTCATGTGATTCACAAGGCTGTACTGAGGGAAGGATTTCTCCTTCCTTTTTAGTCAGCAGAGCTATGCTTGTCTCTTCCTCTGTCCTCAGTGAAGCTACCTGTCCTCCTTAGCTTTCACTAGTTTCATGACCCTATTAACTTTCCCAGATTTGAAAGAGAATGTTGGGTGGAGTTAAATGCAGCAAGGATGCTTCTTACAGTGCTGGATTGCTTGTACTAATCCTTTGTGCATTGCATAACAGAAAGTGACCATTATTTTGGTCCATAGTCTCATGAAGTTGACATCCTAGAGAGAAATTGGAGAAAAGCCCCTACCTCTGTAGGCTTACTACTCAGGGTCTGGAAGTATACAATAATGGGGGGGGGGTGTTGTTGTGTAACAACCAGTCTCACTGACAACAGCTTACTTGCATGCTCTCCTGTTTAAGGAAATGGTGTATAGATATTTAATTACTTCCCCTTCTTTCCTCTACCATTATGGTCCTGCTGTCATTCATAGTTGCAGTTCATATGCCTGCCCCCTACAGGAGAGGAGTATGTACACCTACTGGAACCTAAGAGCAAACTAGCTTTTATGATATGCCGTTATACTGCCCTTGTAGTACTGAAGACAGCAGGAGAAGGAGGGAAAATGGTGTGACAGCTTGGACTATAACAAAGATAGAATATCAGTTTGAAACTAGCTGTTATATATAGAACTAGATGCATAAATGTACATGTTCTCTCACAGTTAAAATTTGATGTCTCCAAATACTACTTTTCCTTAGAGCTTTATGAGAGACTCAGCCTGATAAGATTGCTTTTTTTGAATTAAGTTTTATCTGTGATCTAACTAACTTGAAAAGAGAATAACCTTGGATTCCTGGGGGAGCCTTTTTGAGAGCTCATATCTAATGCTATTTGTCTGCTTGGGCCCCTTTAGATTGATCTGTTCTGCAGGCCTCTTGCATAATACATTTGGTTTACTGCTAATCCTCTCCCCCACTCCCCGCCCAAGATTTGATTTCCAGTTGTGGTTTAATGTGTGAAAGGTTCTCTTAAAATGTTAAGCGCTTTCAGTATTCAAAGTTCTTCACAGACACTACTTTATCAACAGTGCATTTAATTCTCAACATGGCGCCATCTGTAGAGACTTAAATCTGGAGGTTGGAACCGTGGACAGACAAGAAGAGTCCCAGGCTTGCAGAAAAATCTGAAATCTAACAAAAAGCAAACAAATAAATAATTGAGGGGTTCAGTTCTTCCAAAACAATAGAAGAAGTGTCTGTAGCATATCTGTCCTCAGTGGCCATTGCTCATCAGTCACAACAGTATTGCCAAGCTGTCAAATCTTGGTTTTTGTCAGTAAAAAACGGGAGGGAGCAGGGGAGGACACACCAGGGACAGGGCTGGCAGAAGTCACCCAGCAATTGACTACCATGTGACTTCCTTGATTCATCCAGGTTTGACTACTTGCTGCTAAACAGTAGCCACCCCATGTTGGCCAGTGTAGTATAGTGAAGTGTCAGTTCAGGATCTCAGTGACCTAGATCTCAAATGGTGATGTGAGCTTGCAAAGGTTCAATAGGCAGTGTTGTGTTGTAGGTTAGAGTATCAGACTAGGCTCTTGGAGACCCATGTTCAAATCCCTACTCTATCAGGGAAAATCGGTGGTTGACTTAGGGCTAGTCACACACTCTCAGCCTAATCTACTTCAAAGTTTGCTGCGAGGATAAAACAGAAGATAATTATTTGGGTCCCCATTGTGGAGAAAGGCAGGGTATAAATGAATTAAATATAATTGAAGCTGGGGGCGCAGATAAAAGGTAGCTTACTTGGCATGTGGGAAGAAGAGAAGGGAGCAGGAAGACAGGAAAAGGGCTTTCAGAAAATATAAATGGTTGGGGGGGGGGGGGAAATGAAATGCCCCACCACAAAGAGGACTTTCTGGAGATAAGCCCAGTAGCAACTGCTAGAAACTCATTACTCACACAACTTGGCCTGGCCCAAGCGTGCATGTAACCAAGTGGTCAAGGCACCACATAGCCCAGCTAAACTTTTCCCAGGACAAGGCTGACAAGGTTAGGGAAGAGGGGGAAAACTGAAGATGGGCGAAGACAGGCTGGTTGGTGAGTGGGAAAGACAGAAGAAAGCAGTTGCGGTGGTGGGAGCCTCCCTACTCAATTTGAATTGCTTTCCTGCTTCGGTTAACCTCCCCCCCAGTTTTCCCCTCCCCCAGCAACCATCTATTGATTTGCACTTCCCTTCCCCACAGACTGAAAAGATACCTGCACTCCTGGGGTCTGCCTCAACAGTTGGGCCTCTGAGCTCTTCCCCTCGATGGCTTGTGGGAGGTGGCTGCCACTCAGGAGCCCACCATTGTGCCCCCCCCCCCCAGCTGAGCCTTCTGCTGTCGGAGGATCCATCAGCTCATCCCCATCGCAGCCAGGACAGAGGCCCAGGAGCTCTTCAAGATCAGCGCCTATGGTGAGGAGGGAGGGAAAAAAGAAAGAGAAAAGGAGAGAGGGAAGGAAAGATAATGATGGAGTATAGAAAGAAGAATAACAATTGAGGATTGCAGAGGGAAAGGAGATTAGATGAAGGAAGGAAAAATGAAAATAAGAAAAAGGGAAATGAAGTTAGCAAAAAGAAAGATACAAGAATAGGAAAGGAACGGGGGAAGGAAGAATTGTGTGTCTGAGAAAATACAGCTCCCTCCCCATACTAGTTGGGTTCAGGATTCCATTGCCATGCACTGGGGAACTTCCTTCAGCCTCCCAACTCATGTCATTTTTGTCTCCTTTTTCTCCTAGTACAAAAGGCCATAAGAGCAAAATGGAACCTCCATGTTTCAAAGCACTCTAACTGTGAATACTAGCAGACAGGAGAAATTCGCTTGTCAGTCTCCCAGAGGCATCTTGTTGGCCATCCTATTAGAAACAGGGTGCTGAGGTAGTCTGATCTAGCAGATTGCGATCTGGGAGGGAATGTGGCGACTCTTCTGCAGAATTTGCAGTTGCAGGAGACAGTTCGTGCAGACTTGGTCTCTTGCCATTTTGCTATCCCAGCACAGTCTAAGGAGAAGGTCTGCATGGAAGCAAGTCCCATTTGAATCAGTGAGTCTTACTCCCAGGAAAACATTCATACAAATTATAGCCTCTCCTCTCTCTCTCTCCCTCTTCCTTTTCCTTCTCTCCATTCTTCCTTCCTTCCAGTTAAAACAACTAAGGTGTCTCAGCATCCCCCCCCCCCCCCGACTTCACTGCAACACTGTGGAGGCCACACTGGAGCAGCAGAGTTGGGGAGGGGACACAATTTCAGTGCTTGTCCTGGGTGCTATTTTTTGTAGTTATACCTCTGTTTATAATAGCTGAATGATGATAGGAAATGTAGTAACAGTAATTAGAAAGTAAGACTTGGAATTGGAAAAAAACAGAGTTCCTTTTTAAGGAAGCGAATAAAAATAGATTGGTGATGATTAAATAGTGGTTATCAGTGTTGATCTCTGAAGCAACGGCTGTTTTGCTTTGAATACTTGCATTTGTGGAAGGCTTCTTTAGTTTGCAGCTACACAGAAGACCCAAAGTACAGCCTATATCAGGCATTTGAAGCCTTGTACTTTGGAATGTTGGAGTGACTTGGTTTTCATGCTGGGCATGTGTTGTGTGCTTCAGTCTGTGCTAGTTTTACCTGAATTTGCAAGTAGATATTTTGTTTTTCTCAGTTCTGGTCAAAGAGGGGCAACTCAAAGAAAGTGCAAAATGAAGTTAGATTGAAGTTAGAAGCACTCAATACACCTCCAGTTTTTTAAAAGCTCCTTTGAAGGAAAGAGTAAGATGAGAGGGAAAAACGACATTTTGGAAAAATACAATCATGGGGCTCCCTGCAGAAAGTAAAGTACTTTTGCTTTAGCCTTCAGTTTTAGATGTAGTTGTCCACTATGATGGTGAAAAACAAAAGATGTTGAAAATTGTGAACTGAAAACTTTCTGCTTGTTAGGCAGAACTTAGGTCTTGCATATTGTAGAATTCTCA
Organism: Sphaerodactylus townsendi; assembly: GCF_021028975.2. Taxonomy (NCBI): domain Eukaryota; kingdom Metazoa; phylum Chordata; class Lepidosauria; order Squamata; family Sphaerodactylidae; genus Sphaerodactylus; species Sphaerodactylus townsendi. The sequence continues at coordinate 59,000,868 of NC_059435.1, read as the reverse complement.
AGGCCTACATATGTTTTGACATAAGAATTCATGGATTAAATACATAATTTCTTTATTTAAAAGCTACTTTGAAAGTATTGCTGAGGCAAATGTGAGCTGTAGTCTCTTACTGGGCGTTGTGTGTTACTCTAGGTGCTTGTCCAGCTGACCTTTAGAGCAGCATGTAGAGAATTTAGTAGCTCATTGATATTCTGCATCGTTTTGACAGCTGCAGAACAGGCAATAATTAAAACCATGACCCCTGATTTATGCAACATGAATATAGATCTTGGGTTCTCTGCAATTCGTATAAGACTGATTTTGCATATGTTTCCCTGATGGGCAAAGAAGCTGCAAAGCAATAAGAGCCCAGAATGATCAGAGGTCAAGTGAAGACTGGTGTATTCAAATGCAACACTTCACATGATTAAAAGTAATTGTTTCCATACTATCAAAGAGGAAATTTTATTAGTCCAGTGTCATAAGTCCGTTGTCAGTAGCGTCTGTATAATTACATGATTAATAGAGGGAATTCTAAACATATTAATATAATGGTCATTTTGCCAATTAGCAGTACATCTTAAAATTATAATATTCACATTGCTTCTAGTAATGGGGAAAATTATGCTTTTTTTTCTGAAGACCCAGAGATGTTGCCACCTTAAGCCCATTCTGTTCCTGAGAGATAGAGGAAAACTAGTATGTTTTCTTTGGGGAAGAGCTGTTTTAGAGACGAAGCAAATGGGCACTGGGAAACATTAGTGGACACTATGGGGTCGTTGGGTTAAAGAAAATAATTAGGACAAAGAGAGGACCATGCTTTGCTGTGCAACTTTCTGTCTGACCTTGGGCCATTTACACTCTTTCAGCCCTAACTTATCATACAAGCCTTGTTACAAGGCTAACTGAGAGGACAGGAGGACTATCTTTGTCACGCTGAGTTCCTCGGAGGAGGGGTGAGATAAAAATTTGATAAAAGCTATAATTTAGGATTCTCTCCCCCACCCCCCTTCCAGTTTGGAATTCCCCTCTCTAGTTCTCATGGTGTTTCTTCTCTCAATCTAATTATGTTTGGCCTGTATAAGGAGTTTGATTTACTTTGATCGATTTGGTTAATTAGATAAACCATAAAATGATCACTTTTTACCTTGAGACTTTTGTTTTAACTGTCATATCAAGATGCAGCATTCCCTCAAATTGAGTTTATTGCTCTCCATAGCACTAATTTGAAAGAATTTTTTATGAAAACTGCTAGAGTCAAGTTCTTCCAATAAATCAGTTGCTTTATGACTTTATCTAATGAACTGTTAACAGCACAAACCTTCTAGAACAGTTCCCTCCCCTACCACACACACCACAGGTTATGATGTCCCAGAAATTTTATTTGGTGAAGGGGGGGTGGAGTAGTTGGAGTCCTTCAAGTTTATACGTCAAGCCTTGACAATTTCTCTTTGGCTGTAGAGGTCAGCCCAAAAATTAAGATCCAAAATAATTTTTCAGTCTGGGTTTTATATTTTAACAACCACATTTCCAATGGTTGCTGTCAAAAATGTAATCCTAAATCATTCAGTGTTTCCTGTAATTTTATTAAACCTAGGACACAAATATTATAGTATTTAAATATGGGATAACCTCTAAATCCCGGGCTGCCAATCTTTTCTTTACTGAGACCTACACCAGAGTAATGAAATAGTCCTGAACTACTCCCCCTGCCTACTACCGTGGTATCAAGATTTGTTCTGGCCTAGAAATAGACAGAAAGAGCACCAGAAATGCATCCATTAACTAAGCAGCACAGCAAAAAAAGTATTTTTACTAGGTTGTTTTGGGATGCACAAACTAATCTGCAGTAGCCAGTGAACTACCAGTAGCTCACTTTTTGGCAACCCTTGCTCTAACTCTAAACTAACTTCTCTTCAATTTGTGATAATGTAATTGTTTCAATAAGCTCCATTTAATTGAATATTGGTGCCAGTGTAGCAAGCAACTTGTTAAAGAATGAATGAATCTACTGTCATTGAATAGACAAAGCAATGATAAGAACTTTATGCACTTACATTTCTCTGTCATACAACAAAACATTCTAATGTGAAATGATAAAATTTATGTTTGTAATTTGTGTTTCTGGGGACACTTTTCCTCTCTAATGCTGGAATCCATTGTCTTGTCTGTCACTCCCCCTTCCATACCACCATGTTTTCAGCAAGCCTGGGGAAATTGAACTAGTAAATGCCAGGTGCCTTGTTTGTCTCATTTCTCCAATGATCTCCTAGGAGGACCTTTAATTAGATACAGGATCAATTCCCATCAGCCCCGCTGGCATGGCCACCTGGCCATGCTGGCAGGGGCTGATGGGAATTGTAGTCCATAACATATGGAGTGCCAAAGGTTCGCCACCACGGTCTCCCTAAATCAGTGGTGGCCGAACCTTTGGCACTCAGATGTTATGGACTACAATTCCCAATGGCCTGCCAGCCCAGTGGCCATGCTGGCAGGGAACTGATAAGAGGTATCAGATCCTCTTTATATGATGCTGGAAATTTTCCTGTTCTTTGTACACAGCACCAAGATTTCCATGACAAGACAGTAAGAAAAGGAATTTGCTCTGTCATGGTGAGAGCCAGCATGGTGTAGTGGGTAAGAGCGGTGGATTTTGATCTAAAGAACTGGGTTGATTCCCCACTCTTCCACATGAACAGCAGACTCTCATCTGGTGAACTGGATTTGTTTCCCTTCTCCAGCACATGAAGCCTGCTGGGCAACCTTGGGCTACTCGCAGTTTTCAGAACCTTTCCAGCCCCACCTTCCTCACAAGGTGTCTGTGGTAGGGAAAGGAAGGGAAAGGAGTTTGTAAGTTACCTTGAACCTCCTTACAGGAAAGAAAGGCAGGGTATAAATTCAAACTGTTCTCCATCATCTGATCTCTGTAGAAATCTGCTTTACCTTCACTGTCTGTAACTGTCACCTAAAACTGCTAAGTATTCCTGTGAGGAAAGGCATGTCCTACTAAGCAGCTAGATTGGTTCCATTGGTGCTATCCCCTTTTTCACATTTCTGAAACAAGCTCATTTCCAAAGTATCATCGTATGCCCCCATCAGACTAATTGTGAGAGCGGAAGTTAGGAACTAATTATTCAATGGATAATTAAATTGTGCTGACAAGGACATAAAGTTTGAGTGTATTGCTGGGTTTAGCCATACTCGTGGTATTGGAACATTTGCTCCTTGCTTCCAACATGTTTGAGGGGCTGATAGAGTCACAGTGTATCATTACCACAGCAGAATGTCAGATTACCTGAATGAATTCAACAGGTTACTGATAATTTTTTCGGCTCTGGTGTGGAAAAACTGTACCTTGTATGGGTATTAAAGTACCCATCGTAGTAATTTCTGGTACTTTTTGCAAGCTATAACACAACTAATTTTTAGTGTTAATAGTATGTGGCAATGTTTCCCACTCTGTGGGTCACACTGTTTGTGAAATTGGGTTCCAGGCTTTTGCAATGTTGTTGATTTTTGCATGCTGTGTGTGTGTGTGGTTTTTTTTTTAAGTGGGCCACCATACCAAGTATTTGTGGCTGCTTCAGTCCCTCCTTGGCCTCTCCCTTCCCCTTGCTGTCTCTAGTTCTTTGGCATGTGCAGAAAATTCATGGAAGAGGAGTTAGCCTTCTGGTTTGCGCCAGACTGGAAGATACTCTGAAGTACCAGGAATCTTTCTTGCCACCTCAGAATGCCTCCAGGAATCTGCATGACATAGTTAAATGAACTTGCTTCCCCTGTCCTTCTGAAGTTCCACAGGAGCTGTTATCTGGGAAAGGCCAGTGAAAGCAGCACCTTGATACTTCTGAGTGTCTCCTAACCTGGCACAGTGGGCATTTGACCCGTCCCTCTGAGTTCACAGCAATGCAAGGAGAATTTGGAGGGGAGGGGGGAAGAGTCCTCAACATACTTGCCAACAGTGCAGTTGCCAGCAAGAAATTATTGGTGACAGCAGCCATGTTTGTAAAACACCGCTAAAGGCTGCTGCTGGAAGAAGAGATGGTTGCAGCATTTGGCAGCGTCACACAACAATATCTTCTGTGGCACAACTACCATAACAAAGTTATGATGAAATGCCATGATCATACCACATGACCTGATTGAGTGACTTCAAGTTTTTTCTTTCTTTCAGCAACTTCCTTAAGTTTGTTCTGTAAGTCAGTATCTTCTCTCTTCTCTTTATATGCACAAAGGATGGTCCTTCCCGTGACCAGTCATGGCATCTTGTTCTGTGCTTTTTAGAAAATAACTCTTAATACATTACTCTTCTTCCTAGACTAGTCAGAATCTTAATGTCATTGTTTGTATGATCTGTGATTTGTATCTTCTAGAAAGCTGTTTGTTGCCCATTGCTTGCCACCCACAGGATTGGATACCCGGTTGTGAGTCTGTTGCTAACAGCATGTCTTTAAAATTACTTAGACCTTTGATGCAAGGGTCCATTTGTTCAGTCCTCATTGTAACCTTTTAGAACTAGATTTTTTCCCTCTTTCTGTTCTTTTAAGCAAGGATTCCTGTTGACTTCTTCCACCATTTATGCTTATAGATGTGTTGGTTAGGGTTAGAGCAGCAGTGGCGTAGTGGTTAAGAGCAGGTGCATTCTAATCTGGAGGGACTGGGTTTGATTCCCCGCTCTGCCGCCTGAGCTGTGGAGGCTTATCTGGGGAATTCAGATTAGCATGTGCACTCCCACACACACCAGCTGGGTGACCTTGGGCTAGTCATAGCTTTTCGGAGCTCTCTCAGCCCCACCCACCTCACAGGGTGTTTGTTGTGAGGGGGGAAGAGCAAGGAGATTGTAAACCCCTTTGAGACTCCTACAGGAGAGAAAGGGGGGATATAAATCCAAACTCTTCTTCTTCTTCACTTACCAGAAACCAGCTGAATCAGATCAAAGGCTCATCTAGTCCAGCATCTTATTTTTCCCAGTAGGCAGACAGATGGCTCCAGGAAGTCCACAAGCAGATAATGGAGGTAGTTGCCTCCCCTCTTTTCCCCAGCTGCTAGTTTTTGAAGGTGTATTGTCTTGGGACACAGAAGCTCCATCTTTCTATTGTCTGATAAGTGTCGATGTGACCTGTGAGCCAGAGTTTTAAGAAATACTTTGCCTTTATCAACTCTTCTGTTTCATCATCTGTAAATAAGGTTGTCAAATGTTAACCTGGATATAACTGCAAGATGCCTGGTAAATGTGGTATCAGTAATGTGAAACTGATTGGTGTTCTCTCAAAGAAAAGAAAAGAAATCTTAAATTTGGAGAATATATCCAGTGTTACAAACGCAGCTGTAAGGTGCTGACCTTAAACATTCCCAAGGAAGTATTTTGTTAGTTGATGAATAAGACGTCAGTCGTTATATTATATGGTTATATTTAGGTCTGAAAGTAGAATGTAGACCTAAATGTTCTAATGCAGTCTGAGTGCAGGTATGGAAATATATGCTGTTAGAAAATTTTGCTTCATATTCATTAACAAATGTAGTATGAGAATATGTTAACCAAGGCAGTGAGTATTTTTGTTTTTCCATGATAGGCGTGTGTATCTCTCTTGTAGAGTATGGGCGCCCCCTTCTGGCCAAAGTGTATACTTTTCCTTTTCTAGATTGTGTTTGTAAAACTTTTTGCTTGTTTATTGGACATTTCCAGTGTATAACAACCTGCTTGTTTGGGTTCTCCTAAATTGAGTCGGCTTCACAATAGCATTCAGGAAACTTGCTGAGTTCATTTTTACCCAGGTTTAAAGCATTTACATGTAACACTGAGCTGCAGCAGAGGGGACTGGGGGGGACAATGTGGTACCAAAGAGTTACCTTGATCACTAGAATCCTTTTAATGTTGTATCCACAATAGTTAGTTATACTGGACTTGCATTAACTAGCAATGGCTGTGGTCATACTGGATAAGGAAGCTTCTCTGTAGTTTATGTCCTATATTTGATGTACTCTTCTTAAACACACAAGGTGATATACTTGGAAGGCATTTAGACTTACTGTGAACTTCATTGGGATTGTTTTATTGATATTCATTGCTATCTTAATGGCAGAGTATTTTCATCAACTTTGGTTTCATTAATACATAGGGTTGATAATGAAAAGATATACCAGTTATATTTTAAAGATACCTGTAAGAATGGCATAGACTGAAAGATTTGAACCTGAAATTTGGATACGTCATTTTTATACAGGATAACTGAATCATTTTGTGTGTGATTTTTGGTACCTAGATTAGCTTGTTGGTCTAGAATGCACAAATTGATAAAGTAGTAACATAGACAACTAAGCTACTGTAGGAAATGATATTAAGCAATTTTCCTGTTGAGAATTTAATGTAAAAACAAATTATAATGCCTTAATTTAGGAAAACTATTTATTTTAATCACTTCACATGTAGTCTGAATTTAATTACATAAAAATCTAAAATAATCATTAAACAATTTAAACACACAATGAAACAAGTCAACAGCCATCAAATAAGCAGAATGGAATTAAAATGAAAACCAGTTTTTCTGAGAATGTCACTGGGCATATAGTGTACTTTCATGGAGAGATCACAGAACAGTTCTGCAGTTGGAGGGAAGAACCATTGTTCGTTATTGGTGATAAATTCTTATACTTTTCTTCCCTGGCTTCCAAATAGGTCATGTTTCAAGAGTACAGGTGCGCGTGTGGGGAATGTCTCTCCCTTAGCAGATAAACTGAGTAGAGTAGAAAGAAAATGTCAAAAGTACTGGAACCTATGCTTGGTACAACTTTAGACAGGAAGTGAAGCTAGCAAATGCAAGTATGAATAATGTCTTGTTTAATCAAAGGCTCACAGGGAGAGTGTGTGTGCACGCATGCTTTTTTTACACTCTTGTATGGCTCCCCCTTTTGCCTTCATTATAGTAACATTTTCTGTTATGAAGGTATATACTGTGGGCTATACAGGATATGCAGGGGCTCCAAGTTAATGTTTGCATTTCCTTTGCTTCCCCCCCCCCCACCCCCCACCCCAAAAAATGAACAATGCTGCATTGAAATGATCCTAGCTTTAATAAAACGATTATGCTGAATTAGATTTTGGTATTTAGTAAGAAACTATATTGGATATTTATATGCTCTCAAACAGAAAATTAGCAAAACATAAATACAAATTGTGCTCTTTGGCTTGTATGAATGTTTAAACTCCTTGAATGGAACAGGAGCTCTGTGACCATGCTTAATACTTTTGGCTCTGAACCTGTAGACTTAAGGAAATATTCTGTTTTTGCATGAACAGGATGAGTATTCACCACTGCTGTTGAATTAATCCACGCAGAGGGCTTCATCTTCAAATAAAAATTCTCGCTAAATCTTCAGCTTCTTGTATGTTAGGCAATAGTATAAGTTTTTAAAGCATTTAAAGGCTTCTCTGTGAATGATTATGTTTTGTACACACATACATGAAGAGAGCAAAATACTTTTCCGAATCAGTTCTGCATTTCCATTTCCCCAAACTAAGTAATAAAACAACCACAAAGTATGAGACTTGAACATAATGAGTTGAAAATGACCTGTGGAAGAATTTATAGCAGTAGAAATAGTTGTCCAGAGCCAGATTTAGCAGACACTGTTAGTCTGTGGTAATTCTTCATTAGAGAAAATAATTGTGAAAATGCAGATTAAGCCAATTAGTTCTTGCTTTAGTCACACTGACATTTTGAGAGTTCTGGGAAAATAGTTTTGGAAATATAGGACCACATGTTTAACTATTTTCCTTCATTCTCACCACTTAGTAAACTACTAAAACGTAGTAATTTAAGCAGATTCTTGCTCTATGCTTCATTTGGAATCTTATACTAACTCAAACTGGAAGCATCCAAAAGAATCATCAGGCTTTGGAGCAAAGGCTTAAGAAGTTGAGTGAAACAGCAATTACCAAAGAAGCATCCCAGTTAAAATGTTAACCCACTGGAAGTCACATGAAGGCCAAATCTTCTGTAAGGCTTTTTTCTTGTTGTATTCTATGACATGGAACCTAGACACTCACTGTGATTATATAATGATCCATCCCATATACACTCCAGCCACGGTTAGAGAGCACTTTTATCGTTGAATTCCAGTTAATTTTAATGTTCTAAAATTCAACCGAATTACAAGAATTATTGTAGCAAAATGATTGAAGGCATGTTACAAGGACCAAGTTCCTGCTTTAAATCTCCATTTAGCTGTGAAGTGTCCTTAGACAAGCCACCATTGTAGGGCAGTTATGGTTGATATAGTACTACCAGATAGTTGTCATAGTTTCTGAATAGTCATTTGAAATACTATGAATTCTGAGCATTGTAGCACTTCCCCAAGTATTAAAAACATGTATTATAATCCTGTTTTAACTAAATTTATGATATTCCGTTTAATGTTATATAACTGCATTGCTTCTGTACTCTAATGCTTGAAAAACTCTCATAACATGTTTTATACTTTTGTAATCTGAGGGTAGGAGGGCTTTGGCTGATGTATCTTTGTATGTGTATATGGCCTAAGGCTAATAAACACTGATTTGAGAGTAAAAACATGTATTGTGGTGAGAGTTGATGTATATCCTATTAGGAATAACAGCTCTTGGTATTTATTTAATTGATTTTGTTATGTTTATAGTCCACTTTTCTCACTGTGACCGAAGTTGGATTACATTGTGCACTATAAATTAATGTGATCCACCAGATTAGACTCCAATAAGTAGTAAAGTAGGTTTTGGAATACAGAAGTGTTAATCAAAGAATATAAGACATGATTTTGAAATTTCTTGTGTGAATCTGTAGTGTAACTTTTTTCTTTAAAAGTCATTAAATTTGAATTCAGCATTGTAATATTTATATCTGAGTGGAGTGGCCCTTGTGTCCCAAATAAATGGCAATGCACCATTTCATGTAACCACTAGATGTCACAAGTATTACAGAAGCCTGAGAGGTTACTAAGGGCCTGGTGGAAATTCAACAACATATCACTGAACTTAACATAATTCACTGTTTCCACATAGTAGATGCCAAAAGAATCTGATACAGTGTGATATAGAACCAAGGTACAACTGGAATAATGAAATTTCAAAAAAGTAAGCCTTTTTAAAGGGCTGGTTCTAACAGTTCTATTGGGCATTGTAAATGCCTCAGGTGCACTTGATACTCTTTTTACATTCCTGGCTTTTGGTTGTGTTTTTATGGAAAGATGGATTGAACTTCAATTTAAGAATATTTGGTAATCCCTCTCAGGACATACTATAACAGCTGGTATTTCTGTGTTGCAGCAAATCGATTCCATGCAGCAGTTAGTAGTACTCATAGTTGGATTTTGACACAAAATTACAAAGCGTTTTGAAGTAAATTTAGCCAAAGCAAACATCACTAAAAATGTAACTTAATTTACAAGTTTTGAGGAGAAGAATCTTGTTTCATTCCAGCAAAATATTAAGCTTTATAGTACTAGAGATTTCATCAGATCATTTATTTTTCACTAATATATACATGGAGATACCTTAGGGAATAACTTCATGCCATACTTTTTATAGTAATGATTTTGAAAGTTAATATCGAAGAATTTAACCACACTAAAGAAAAATGAGGAATGGCACCCATATTTGTTAATATTGAGTGTTTGCTAGCTTAACTGAACTTCTGGTGTTTAAATTTGTGATCTTAATTAATAGCTTTGTAATCCATATAATAGATTCATTAATATGGGTAGATACTTTTGATATAGATTCAAAGGTCTGAGCTATGCAGCTGACTGAATGAGCTGACAGGCTGTGTAATGCTAACAATTGTGCAATAACTGATTTGCGAGTGTGTGTCCAAGTTTTAAATATTTTCCTTTTTGACATGTGTACGTTGGGTGGCGCTGGTGCTGGCAGCCGCCACATCAGCAGCAGCATCGCTCATAGTGGATCCTGTCTGTTCCCGACTGGCTTCTATCTCTCGCGGGCCCCGCAGCCCCTTGGCTCCACCCGGCACATGCTTCGGTGCAACATGGCGGGGGTGGCAGACGGTGGCAACAATTTCCAGTGGTGCTTCTCCCAGGTGAAGGGGGCGATTGACGAAGACGTGACTGAAGCTGACATCTCAACAGATGAATTTAATTACTCTGGAGATCTTCTTGCAACAGGAGACAAAGGTGGCAGAGTGGTTATATTTCAAAGGGAGCCAGAGAATAAAAGACGTCCTCAATCAAGGGGAGAGTGTAATGTTTACAGTACCTTTCAAAGTCACGAACCTGAGTTTGACTACTTGAAAAGTCTTGAAATTGAGGAAAAGATTAATAAAATTAAGTGGTTACTGCAGCAAAACGCTGCTCACTTCTTATTATCTACAAACGGCGAAACTATTAAATTATGGAAAATCAGTGAAAGGGATAAAAGAGCTGAAGATTATAACTTGAAAGAAGAAGATGGACAACTTCAGGATCCATTTAGAATCACAGCATTAGGGGTGCCAATCTTGAAACCCATGGACCTAATGGTAGAAGCAAGTCCTCGAAGGATATTTGCAAACGTATCACATAAACTCCATTTCAATTAATAGTGATCATGAAACATACCTTTCTGCAGATGACTTAAGAATCAACCTGTGGCATTTAGAAATCAAGATAGAAGTTTTAACATTGTAGATATAAAGCCTGCTAACATGGAGGAATTGACCGAGGTGATCACTGCTGCAGAGTTCCACCCCCATCACTGTAATGTGTTTGTCCTCAGCAGTAGCAAAGGAACTATACGGCTCTGTTACATGCACTCTTCCGCCCCCTTCGATCGACATTCTGAATTCTTTGAGGAGCCAGAAGATCCCAGCAGCAGATAATTCTTTTCAGAAATCATTTCCTCAATATCGGATGTGAAATTCAGTCACAGTGGTCGATATATGACGTGTGTATGTTACACTTACACCAAAGACAGACTTATTTGAAAAACATGTATAGAGTATCCTCGGCTTGAAATCTGTTTTACCTTGTTTGTGTGTCCTATGTATGCAAGGATAAGTTATGATTAAACATAAAGACCATAGCCAGTTGTCAAGTGAAGCACGCTATAAAGACTATTGAGTATTTGAATATTATTTGTTAAAATATCAAATTTTTACAGAACTAATATTTAAACCTGTTCCTTATAACACAGTGATTATAAATATTACCAGACAATTTAATCAGCAACTAGAAAATCCTGTCCAGGTGCTGAAACTAATTCTTTGGTGTGTGCGTGCATTAAAGTACTTAAATGTACGAATAACTATTCCTGAACATTAGTTATATAATAATGTATGGTGTCTGTCTTCTGTTATTTTTTGTTACAGTCTCATGTAAGTATTACTCTGGCTCTAGTTTGTGTTATAACAGTTCTGTTTTGCTCAATAAGTACAAGATAATGAATTATATTGTTGCGCTTAAACTTTACAATTTTTTTCTCTATTTGTCAACTGGTATCCAAGATTTGTAGTTCAGAATACTTGAAAAAAATACTCTACTCCCTAATGAAGAGAGCAGAAAAGTTGGGGTTATCTTACATGAGAGTAAACAGCTGTAGCCTTAGAAGTTCATGCGGTCTTCAGGTTTTGTTGGAAAAATGAGGCCCCCCAAGAACTTCAACTAGACATGGGAGCCTAAAGGGGCTGCAGATTTGTTTGTCTTGATCAGAGGTCCCCCATGTCGTGTGCCAAATTGTTTTTGAAGGATTTCAAAAGCAGTATGTGGTATATCAGTGGGAGAAAGGGTCAAATTCTGCTAAATTTAGATTTTGGTTAGAATTTTCACAGATCTTATATATGCATGCATTCTCTGGTTATCTATTAGATTATAAGAAACAATGTGCACATTGTTCCCTAGTCCTTGAGATTCTAAAAAATTCATTTTATAGCAACTTGACTATGAAGTGGTTTTAGATGGCTATTGTTCTTTGGGTATTGTTAGCCACTTGCAATGTTAATGGTTTTTCTTCATTGTTTATGTTTTTGTTTTTGCAGGCTGCTTTGAAGCTACTATGCAAATCTTGGTAAAAAAGCCAGAAGCAGTGTATTGAAGTTTACTGTCATCTTCTGTGTGGACTGCTGTTCTAGCATATGTGTTCTGTGGTCTGCAAACTAAACCATGCCAGCTTTGTCAACTGGATCTGGAGGGGACACAGGTATGTAAGCATTGGTCTGATAACTTCTATATGGAGTTATTGTCAGTTTAGTAATTATTAATAAATCATTTGCATATTGGCCAGAGCTTGCTCTGGTTGAATGCACAAACAGAGTAAACCCATTGTGACGCCCCCGCTGGATGGGGCATCTTCCTTTGTCTGTCCCTCAACAGGGTTCACCAGTGCCCCTGATTCCTGGTTGGCCTCAGAAGTGAGGGAGCTCACAAACTGCCTCACTCTCATGATCCACACAGTTCCCCAGCCTTGGGCTCAGGCTTCTTCCTTGGCCTGGATCCTCCCCATCCCTATATAGGGGTTGTCCTGCCTTCCCATCCACCTCCACCAGTCTTGGTCTTGAGGTCAGGGTGAGTCTGCCCTTCCTTTCCCATATTGGTTGCTCCTCTTGCTCATTGAAGCTGCTCCCCATCCCTCCGACATCTACCTCTGGGGCAAACTCCAAGGCCTGGCTGGCGTGGGCTGGCCAGGTCCCATCCTGGCCAGCCCTCTCCTCCTCCCTGCTAGGCGGGGAGCTCCCTGCCATGGCTGTCTCCTGCAGCCTTGAGACATCTTCTGGCCCAGGCACACAAGTAGCAAGTTTGATCTGTTTTAACAAGAACTCCTCATCTAGATAATACGAAAGTAGAGTCAAAATGTGGTGCTGTTTATGCAGGATGAGCAGTGCTGTGATCAGATCAACCATAAATCAGTGTGATTGTTTAAGTTAGTCTTGCTCTGTCTGGAACTTGTTAGGGGCATCCTCTGGTTACAGCAATATGTATAATAAATATAAACTAAGTATTTTATGCTGGTAAAGATTATCCACTGCTCCAAAAAGTTTGTGCTTATAAAAGAGTTGCCATGCATGCCTACTCATGTTTACTCAGAAGTAAGCCACACTAGGTTCTATTGTGTTTACTCCCAAACAAGCTATTTACAGGCTTGCAGACTAGACTTCAGATTTACCTGGATGTAAGTTGATCTTAATAAGGCTCACTAAACAACTGTAGGATTATTCCATCAAGAAAATGCAGAGGTACAGCGGTTGCTGCTTCTGCATAAGCAGTGTTTTAGTTCCCATTCCGCTCAGTGCCTCCTGTTGCTGTTCCTGTGAGCCTTGTATAACCCAGTCCAAAATTCTGCAAAATATTATTGTTGCCCCTCCCCCCACCCAGTTACAGCAGGGACTCAAAACAACCATTTCTACATTCACAGCTATTTTCCAGACAGTGGCATGTTTAAGTCAGTAGGCGTCAACTTGCATAATTAGCCTCACCCTAGAGTGGGATCTGGTCCCAAGGAAATTCACTCATAAGAATCACCCCTACTATTTTAGTGGACAGTTCTGTGGAAGACTATTCCTAATCCATCAAATGGTACACATGTGTGAAAGCAGACTTCTGCACATCGATCTCCTTAGTTTATTGAGTTGTATATGTTTGTAGTGCACATTACATAACGTATAACTGCCTAATGGAATTAAAAAAATGGATGTATAAAAGTTTTAGATGTGGGATTTGATAAAAAGGTGCTTTCCACTTATGCAAGGAAAGTTGCTCACGAAAAGGTGTATGTTCAATCAGGATACTGTGTTTTACACAGCTAATTACTTCTGTAAGTGACGCACAGGTTTTTGTACATGTGTTTTGTACATGTGTTTTCAGCATTATTCTTTTTGCCCGGCCACTGGAAAGAATGTTTATATGTATGCCTCACTTTTACCCTCAACCTAAGACAAAGGGACAAAAATGTATATTCATATTCTTAATTTTATTTTTGGTAGTAAGTCACAATTTGACATTTTGAGAATATTGATTTTAGTTTAGCAAAGCAGACTGTAGTTTAACATCAACTGTAGAAGTCACTTTACCTTGCTGTGTTAACTGACACAGAGTAATACAGTTGAAATCTTTGCATTTCCTTGTATGCTGTTCTGCTTTATATTCAAAACAAGTCAGGAGGTGAAGAAGAGTTGTAGGAAGGGTAGCAATTTTAAAACCATTGCCCCCTGAAATCTTTCTCTCTCCAGGATTCTATAAGCTCTCAGGAACTTGAGCAAGTGAACGTCTCTACCTTCCTTTCTTTTCCTGAGACCAAATGTTTCCCAACATCCAGCATCTCCTTCAGCATATTAAGTTTTCATCATGCTCTTTCCTACTGTTTTAGAAGAGAGGTTTTTCTGCATGCCTTGGGAAATGACTAAATTCATAAACCCTCCTTATCATTAGGTCTCTAGGTTTTGCTTCTTTCATGACTGGCAATCCCTTTAGAGTTGGATATAGTAATAAATAGAATTCTGAAAAATCATCTTCCTAAGTCCTTTTGAAACAGGTTTGAGAAACTGTAAACTGTTGTAAAAACTGACCAAGAGAACAAACCTTTGAAAGATGTTCAAGTTGCCTGTGTTTGAAGTGGTTAAATGAAACTAAAAGTTCATGCAGTTATTTTGTGTTCTGATATGATAAACATTTCCTCGATGAAGGCTTGATACTCTGGAAGACCCTAACAATATTGGTTGTATTATCTCTAAACTGCTGTTCTTGATAACAGATTTTGACAATGTATGTAACAGCTTGATTTATAGCAAGAAACCCCAAGTGCATGAATGTCTTAATATATAATCAAAGATGGTAAAAGTTTGTAAACAATCATATCTGGTGTGTATCTATTTCATTATTAATATATGCCTTGGGCCAGGGCTTCCCAACTTTTATGAGCTTGTGGTCACATTTAGAGTTTGAAATGGCATGCTGGGTGCAACACAAAATGGCTGCCACAAAATGACTCCTGCAGGACGTGGAGCCAGCCACAAAATGATTGCCACAGCTTATCCTCAGTAACACTGTTCAGATTCTTGTACTATGGTGGGAGCTGCTGCTAAAGCAACCCTTAAAAATTCTGCACATCCAATTAGAACCTTGGTGGGCAAAAGCTCTACCTGGACGCATACAGTTGGCGGACACCATCGTGCCCATGGGCACCAAGTTGGGGACCCCTGCCTAATGCATACTAAGGATTTCTACATAGGCCCTGGCCATCAAGAAGGCATGATGGAGGAACAGGGCCTTCTTGGGAATGGCTCCTCAGCTATGGTATTTCTGTTTCATGACTTTTTGACTGGAGCCTAGTATAGGTAGATAGCAGATGAAAACTTGTTCTCTAGGATTTTTGTTTAACATGTGTTTGTGGTTTCCCTGTTGTTATCTCTGATTATTTTTAAACATGGGTTATGTTGGCATTATGGAAAGAATTTTTAAAAACATGTTTGCTGTTGCTATTTTTTGCATGCTTTATTTTATAACATTGCTGAGGAAGCTGCCTTGGAAGCAGTGTTGAAGAGTGCTAGGGTGTGTTTTTAGCAAAATGAATATTTACAAACTTTCAGTGTACATTAGGCAATACTAAAGTGCTAATGTCACTACATCTTTTTCAGGCAATATTGATGGACTTTATTATATTCCACTATGCAGTAGCAATTAATGTCATAATCCAGGCATTGGGGTTGCTGGGTACTTAATCATGTATAACAAATGTCCGATCCGTTTACAGAACTGTAAAATACTTTACTTGTGAGAAATGTAAGCCTGGTAGAAATAGCAATGAACAGTACTGATTATGCCACCTTTGACGAAGTGGAAAACTTAAAAGTCTGTGTGTTCTGTTTTGTTAATACAGAAAAAATTTACAGTGTTGTTTTGGGCTTAGGTATATGTTCTTTAGTGTTTATTACCCCTTAGTTTCAGTTAAAAACTGAGGACTTAACTCGGCATTTTTGGTCAAAATTCTGATGTAGTAAATGACTTAATAAATGAAGGTAAATGGACACCCATTTGTCTTAATAACGATTAAAAGTTTCTTTGACATGATTAGAGTTTCTTGTAATATGCAAGAGTGAAGGAACACAGTGACCATATTTTTTATCATTTAGCTGTACTTTATAGCTTCCACAGACTAGTTCTAATAATGAAGCTATGAAGGATATGACAAGAATGGTGATATTAAATTTCTCTAGACTAACAGTAAATTTTTCCACTCTGATGTCAAGAATGTTGAGCATCTGGACTCTGCAGTATGAGTGGTTTACCACGTGAAAACTTTCCCCAATTGTTTAGCCCCTTATTCTTTTCCCTTAGCAATGAGCTGCCTTGTGCAGAAAATAATAGTGGTGGAAACTGTTTTGTAGACTTGAAGAAAAATTGTATACTATTCATTTTTCCATTATTTGTAACAATTTACAAGTCTTTAAAATTAAAATTACAATGGGTCCATATATTCAGTAAGAGAGTTGAGGAAGACAGTTCTATGGATATAAACAACTTTTTCAAGCCATCCTACAATACTTGGTGGAAGATTTTTTTTATTTAGAACAGGCTTTAAGATAGTTGACCCTGTAAAACTGTTGCTGTGAATAACTTGTAGTTTTGACATCATGCAGTCTTGCATTCCTCCTGTTTCCTCCCCTACTCAAAATATCTTGTGAAATCTGATCTGTCAGGTTTTGTTAATGTTGGATTGATTTAAATCTTGTTTTCCACATGAGGTAGAAAATTATGCTGTTTTGAAATTTATGTTAATGATCAGTGCTAATAAATCAAAATACAGGTACAAGTTTTCTTATCATGTTTTTCAGTCAAGTGCTTAGATTATCTAAAACAAGCAGCAGCAATTTATATGACATGAAAGCTTAATTTTCAGTTTTGTAGTATCTCTACAATAGATAGGGAAATAAAACATACTAAAACATAACACCTATTTATTTAGAAAATTTACGTGTAAATACATACTATGCTTTAATTGCTCTTACCGGCTTTCATGTGTGTTAGAGGAAAGTTAGATATCTGTTGCGGAGTACCTCACAGAATTTATTCTGGAATTTAGTCTATAACTCTTCATCCAATAAAATGGGGTAGTAATACTATTGAAATTAATTAGGTTGTGACAATGTCGTTCTTATAAAGCTAATTGTATGTTCCTATGCATGATAATAGTTAAAACAGTCTAATTCACCTGATTTCCTGGGCAATTGATCCCCAACCAGTATGAGGCTGTGGGTACTTTCGGAATTCTGATATGGATGGTAGGTGCAAGAACACAATGACTGCTACAAAAATAATTGTTGCAGGAAGCAGAACCAGCCACAAAATGATTGCCAATTTATCTTCAGCAGTACAGTTCAGTTCCTTGTACTGTGGTGGCAGCTGCTGGCAAAAAAAATATTCGTTTTTTAAAAAATCTGCACTGCCCATCAGAAGCCTTGCTGGGCAAAAGCCCTACCTGGTCCTGTCTATTTCCTACTTGGTGGGAGCCAGAAAAGGTGTTGGAGGGCACCATGTTGGGGACCCCTGTCCCAGACTTTCAGAAATGGAACTGAAACCTGTGCCTTTTCCACTTCTGAGATCCTGTCATTTAATATGGCCTTTAACATAAAATTAATCACGGAAGGTTGTGGGATCATAATGGAACACACATACACTTTGGTTTTCAGCCACAGGATCTTTGCTGGAAAAAATACTGATAGTAACATTGAACAGTTTTTAGTGTAGTACAAATGAAGTTGTCTTCAATTCCAGTATTTTTTTGGTTGAATTAAACATGAAGCATGGAACATTAATGTCCCATGAAAGCATCTGTAAAGGCAGTAAGTTGTAAAATCCCTGACAGGGAGATCATGAAGCTACTTTTCTTGACTCTTTCTCCCACATCCCCTTCTCTGTCAGTCTTCCCCTTCTATTTCCCCCCTTCTTTTTCTCTATCTTACCCACTCTCTTTCTCTTTCACCTTCTCTGTCAATAACCCCCTCTTCTTCTCTCCCCTTCCCCTTCTAGGGCAATCTACCCTCCTTTCTTCCCCCTCTCCATCTATGTCAATATTTCCCCCACCTC
This sequence comes from Sphaerodactylus townsendi, assembly GCF_021028975.2. Taxonomy (NCBI): domain Eukaryota; kingdom Metazoa; phylum Chordata; class Lepidosauria; order Squamata; family Sphaerodactylidae; genus Sphaerodactylus; species Sphaerodactylus townsendi. The sequence continues at coordinate 58,982,850 of NC_059435.1, read as the reverse complement.
CCTTTCTCCTTCCAACCCTCTTTACTTTGACTGTCATTTCAGTTGCAACCTTGGTGGCTGTGCAGGCATGTAATCCGTGTATGCACTGATAATATTCTTGCTTGGGGGGGGGGGGGGGGGGGAGGTTAAACCCTTCAGTTTTTTTAACTTCACTTTTTAACCATTTAACTCTTCAGTTTGTTCAACTTAATTTAAATCTCTTCTCTCTCTTTCTCTCTCTCATTGTGGGCCCAGACCACAGATTTAGATATTTATAGTTTGGCCCACACTTGAGAGGAAAAAAAGTATAAAAGAGAGTGAGACAGTTTCACCATTGCTTTTTTATTTGTAATCAGGAAGTTCTAGTTTATTTGTAATCACGAAGTGTAGTCAGGAAGTTCTAGAGTCTGTTCTCTGTAGATATAAGTAAGGCACAATCGGTATACAGTATATTATTTAGGACCTCTTGAGTTGTAGCAGATGTCAGTTGACAAAAGGATTGAAAATCCCTAGTTGTTCAACAACTTAGATTTTTTATGTTGGTTAATAGAGGAGTGAATATGCCTGTCTTGCTTCTCTCAGTGAAAACTTGTAGCCAAATGAGCACTCAATTCTTCTGTCTGGTTTTAAGTCTATTAACGTGCTTTGGTTCTGATTTCATTGGCTGAAAATGAAGAGACTAGAACAAAAAAGTGTAAAAACAGGTCTGTAAGAAATGGAAATAGTCTTACCACCATTATTATCACAAGGAAATGCTTACTATTAACATTCATATAATAATACAAATTAACAGTTGGTGGTAGTTGAGAAGCATAGTGCTAACTTTAACTTTCTACAGTATTGTTTCTTTTTTATATATAGGAAATGTGTAGTAGCTGCAGACAGTTGACTGAAATATTTATAGTTCTTAAAAAGAGATGGGATGGAAAGAAATCTTTAATGTTCTTAGTACCCTTTCAGAAATCATTTACAGCATTTGCTTTTAAGTACTTGTTTTAATGAGAAAAATAGATGCTGCAAGTGTCCATTTGGTAAGTTTGGGTCACTGTTACTGATAAATGGCCCTACATCATCCACCGGTGTGCTGAAATAGAGTTGTGCATGTTTTGCACCAGGTGTTTAGCTTTTATAAATCTATCCACTGAGCCAAGCATCCCGACCTGAATTTACAGTCTTTAGATGTTAGTGCCATCACTGATGCAAGGCAGTATTAGCATAGGCTCTGTTTGTTTATATTCAGGAAAAATATCAGTGATTTTTGAATGATTCTGTGTGTTTTTGAGGCATAAGAGAAACTTCTAAGGCAAAACTGGACATTGCTTCCTGAAAGCCTGTCAAAAATGACTGAAAATAATGTTTTGGGTTTTGTTTTTTAAAAGTGTTACCTGGTGGACTGAGGGGGGGGGGGGATCAGTTTCTTATTGCATTTAGTTTTATAAGAGGCGCATCTGATACTTCCAAACTGTGCTGTAGTAGTATGCCCTAAAAGATAGCATTTCAGAATTTAAAATGTAGAAAGATAAGATCGATAGACTACTAACAATAACATAATACTCTTTGATTCCAGTGTGTTTCATAACAGCAATGTTGCAATGTCTTCAGAATGTTTTTCTAGTGATAAATAATTTTGGTCTGCTCACGACCATTTTTTTCTGAGGAACAAATTGCTCTGAGTTTAGTGGAGCTTACTTCATAAAGAATGAATGTATTCAGTGCTGCGGAATCACATCCAGTCAGTAACTCAGACTGGTTTACTGTGGTAGTTAGGTAGATCCTGATAATGTTGGGTTGGGTGGGTGTTCTGGGATGAAGACGGAAGTGCACTTCATCTGTTTTCACCCTGAGAAATCCCACTGGAAAAATTAGGCACATGCTCTGAGTTGGTATCAGCTCATGCTAGGTTACCTCCTTTGAGAACGCTTCTGCAAGTCATGTTGCCAAGTTTCTTAGACAGCAACATAATGGATAATTTTTTGCTGTTTGCTGCTGTGAAAACACTGTGCTACTGTCTGCCCCAGTGAACTTCTGTGAGATGTGCTACAAATACCTAGGAGCAGTCATTGCTTTAATCCCTTTTGGAGAAGCGTGGATAAGTCTTTTGTGCGCATTCCCTTTCTCAGTGCCACTTACAGGTGTAAGGCTTTTGACTGCTGTATAGCTAGACTTGAAGTTTTTATTCTGCTGTGCATCTGTTACACCCAAATTCTTTTTTTTAAAGCTATGTATCAGTGAGAAATATTTAGAGAAACCACAAACTCTTTTTAATGGACCACCCCATCCATTTTCTCTGTTCTTTTAAGGATGTTTTTCCTATTCATGAGTCATTTCACTCTAATATCAAGGGAAATGGAATAACGATTAAGCAGAGGAATGTGTGTGTTTCTGGGATTTGTCTCTTTCCAAAAAGCATTATGAATTCTTGGTACAGTGTTAAGTAAATATATTCCTATAGAAGCTTTAGCAACTGTTAATAAAGTAAAAAGTACCCTACTAGTAACTGTAAGGGGGGGGGGTCGTCATTCCTTCTCTGACTCAATGTTTTTCGGCTACTTTCAAACCTACTACTAGTTTAATATAAAATGGTATAGGCAGCAAATTACACAAGAGGGTTAAGTGAAATTAATGAGATCACCCTTAGCTTTAACTTCTTGTGTTATTTTCACTTTATAGGTTTGTATGAGCTGCTGGCTTCTCTGCCAGCCCAGCTGCAGCCACATGTGGACAGCCAGGAAGACCTGACCTTCCTCTGGGATATGTTTGGTGAAAAAAGCCTTCATTCACTGGTAAAGGTAAACCACACTTAAATGCTCATTCTTTTTGAGAAGCGTTTATGGAAAAACATTTTGAGCAGCCTCTAGTAAACCAGGACTCAAACTGTTACTCACTTGAAAACAAAACTGCCTTGTTTCAGCTTTCTGCTCTTGCAAGGGATGGATGTTGTTGAAGGATTCTACCAAAAATACAGAGATGATTTCATTTAATAGTGATGTTTTGGCAGTATACACTAATGCAACAAACATATGATGTTTGCCCTTGTTTAGAATGAGGTAGCACGAAATAGTAGCAGGAAACCTGAGACTCCTTCATGGTCAACATTCAAGGCCTGGAGTTTAGCTTAAATAAATAAATGTTCACAGCAAAAATTAGGCGGGATGTATTTTTGAGGTAAAAGATGGCAACAGTTCAGTAGCCACATTAATTTAAAATAATTTCCTTTAACAAAGTCAACTGAAATTCTAGTACAACTTTTTAATTGGCTTTCATCCACTGAAAATTGTGTTCAACATGTAAGCATACTGAAGAAGACCATGAGTTTGGGAGGGTAATTCATAGATGTGTCCGGTGAAAAATGGTAAGTATTCATGTGCGTTCTACTCTTGAACTTAAAAAAAATGCTTTGCAGTTTTTATTGTAAACATCTTGAAAATGCCAGCTGAGTCACTAGTATAATGGTTTTGCAGATGAGCTAGGGTTGAGAAGGGCTTGCCTAAGGCAAGTCCTGTACTTTGAGCTTGAATTAAATTTGGGGCTCAGCCCTTGGTTGGAGAGGATGCACTGTGTGGGAAACAGAAAGCATGCTGGGCTCCCATTCTAGGAAATGATGTACTGTCATGAATGCTATAAGGAAAGAAAAAAGAAGTTGGAAGGCTTCATTATATCCTTTGCTGATTGCTGTATGTGCACATGGCTGCCTTTTTCTAAATTGCGCCAAAACTCAAGTGCAAGGCACATTCTAGTACTTGCCGATGGTTTGGAATGTACTGGTTTTAGAAGACTTGCCAAGTACTGGAATCCTGGGCTGGGAGTGGGAGTTCAGCTGGTATAGAGGCATTGATTTTAAAGTGATACATTAACAGTTGTAGTGGGTTTTTTAAAAATGAGATTTGTGTCATATTCTAGTTGTTAGCTACTCCAAACATGTAGAACCTAGATAAAAATGGGAATTCCTGTCACCCGGTTACTGGCATATGGATTTATCCACTCTTCTTGTGCTCTTCAGAGTCAAAAAAGCTTATGTATCAAAGGGACTGTGCCCTAATTATGTTTTGGAGACTTCAAGGAATCTTTTAAAGTCTGAATTTTCTTGGCATTGTTAACCCTGAAGAAAATAAATGGCAGCAGCTGTAGCAGTTTAAATGCAGCTCATTTCTGCTGCTGAATATCCTGATAGGACAAGGACAAAAGTCCAGCCTCAGTCCAAGCCCAGGCTACTCTCTGTCTCTTCCAGTTTCCAAGAAGCTGTAGTCATTTCCTGATTGCATAAGGCTGAGATCCACGACCTTGTCCTTCAGAAATGGCAATACAGACTTGACTGGATGTAGAACAGGTGTTGTAAAATACTCAGTCTCTCCCATATTTACTTGCAGCACTATAAATATCCTTCTTATGGAATTGCATGTCTTTATTATTGGAGCTCTTTTGGCAGAAGGTTGGTGTGCTCTTTTTCTTTCAAGTCACGTTAGACTTACGGCGACCCACATAGAGCTTTTAAGGCAAGACACATTTAGAGGTGGTTTGCCGTTGGCTGCCTCTTCATCAGCTCTATAGTCTTGGGACTACTGAGTGTTATTAGATCTGACCCTTTAAGAGGGACAGAGTTAAGAGGACTGGGAAACAGGCTCATTGAGACTAGATGCAGAGCAGGATTGGGCTGCCTCCTCGGGTGTAAACAGAGAAATGCAAGGAGACCACACGTCAGCCCCATCGCGCGGCTAAATGGCTTGAGGTAAGTGTTCCATGTGCAATTTCCCTTATAGTTATAAAGGGAACACACTGGTTATGCCTTGACAAATAAGACTTTCTTTTTTTCTACAAGTGCAGCATACTACTATGCTGAAGTCTTGCTGTTTGCCCGTTTAAGCATTCCTGTTTATATTAGAACAGTCTTTGAGAGGAGGAGGACATTGGTTGGGTCAGTGGGACTCACCCCACATTTTGTAGAGTGCCACATTTGCATTTACACACACACACACACACACACACACACACACACACACACACACACACACACACACACACACACACACACAGTTAGAACATGAACTTTTCAATATTAAATGTATAGCTAAAGCCATTGTAATTACTTCTGGCCATGTAGAGTTATGTCTCCCTCCTTCACAGCATGAAGCACAGCAGCTTAGGCAAGAAAAAAATTGTCAAAATCTCTGAAGGAGAGTGAGTCAGCTTTGGAGAAATAAAAATAAAACCACCATCACTTTACTGTGGCCGGGTTGCTCGTTTCTTACCTAGCTGCCATAGTCATGGTGGCTTTGTTTTCTCTTTGTTGTGGTTAGCTTGCTCTCCTCCCAGCAGTTGCCTGGGTGCTGAGATGAGAATGCAAAGACTGCGGACGAGGGTAGGGAATTGTTGGACAGTCCCTTCTCTCACAGACTGCATAACATGGCATCTGTAGATGAAGGACCTCAGGTTTTAAGGAAAGCAAGGTTAGGTAATGTTCTCGTGTGTGTGTGTGTGTGTGAGAGAGAGAGAGAGAGAGAGAGAGAGAGAGAGAGAGAGAGAGAGAATAGATTTGTTACTAGAGCATCATGTTCACATTTTGCATAGAGATTCATTCAGGTTTTGAAGTGTCCTGAAGAGTGCAGAAGTTCTAAGAAACTTGAGCTTAAAAGTGCACAACAAGACCACCTCCAATTTAGGAAGTTCTTTTTGCAGTAACTGAGCAGGGAATTTGGCTCTGAAGGGGCAGGGAAATTTATCTTGGAGGAAGGGTAATTTGTTTGGCTGTAATCTGAATTTCCTCTATCCATCAAGGGGACCTCTTCCTATAAGCAAAGTCATCAGAAGCTTTTCTTACTATCAAACTGAAAAAGTTTGTTTGAATGAAGTCTCTGAATTCCCAAATAATAGTTGTTTTATTTTGTTGTTGTGAGGAACAAAGAAGTCAAAGTGCACATTTTTCTCCCTCAAGATCAACATGTTTTTGAGAATTAAGCCAGCATTTAAATTGTTCTTCCTTAAAGGGAGATTATTTTCTGCATTAGTTCAGGAGAAGTTTTGTCCTGTGGATTATTATTATTATTTTATTAAATTTCTATACCGCCCTTCCCCGATTGATGGTAGATCCAGCAGTCAATGATGCAAAAGAATTTTAAAAAAATCAATTCCAATATAATATTGCAAGGCAAAATAAAAGTATCAGAATAGAAGCTGAGAACCTCTGGTAGTCAAATACAAAAATTTTAAATTCATTCTACACGTTAAAGCACCAAAAACTAAATTTCAGGTGAAAGGATTCCCATAGTTCTGTTCTTGTACAGATGCAACAGTTCTAATCCCCCAGCCATGGCTAGGTCAAATGGGGTTTTAAAATTTGGCCTTCAAAAACTGATTGACGACAAACAATGATTTGACACTGACAGAAAGTTTAATCAAGTGAACCTAGTGGGGGGAATGCTCCAGTGTTTTAACTTTGGCTGAGGTCAAGCACTCACATGTAAGAATTTCTGAAATGCCAGCCATTATTTGTAATTACCACCAACCTCTCAGGTAGTTTAGGAAGAAAGGAATGTGCTGTCTTCTCTTGCGCTGGGCTTTTGTAGAAGACAATCAAGTGCTGCTTGTTTCTGAAATTCACTACCAACTGCAGAAGACTTGGAGAGGTAGTGGAGGGAAAGCAAAGTACTTGCCCTGACTTCACATTGTGCTTTTGAAAAGGGCAACATCCTTCTGCATAAAGAACTTGAGTGTAAACTGTCTTTATGCTGAGTATACATGATAGGCTAATGCTGTGCTGAATTTTCACGGGATTTAGCTGGTTCTTGATGGGCTGTGCGGCACCATGACAACATCACATTCCTTATGTGATCCCTGATTGAGTGAACAAACCAATAAACAAACACTGCAGTTTTTTTAAAAAATGTACTGTAGCACCAGTAGACTGGGCAGTTGTCATTGACACCCAGAGGGGGATAAGGTGTTCCTGTCAGAATACAACTCACTGTGCTGAAATCTTGTCCATAAGAAAGCAGGTGTTTTGAATGTGTTAATAATGTTTATATAATTAATTATAGCACAATAAGGTTATGAATGTTAAACTTGGAATATTAATTTTAGCTCTGTATGCAGATTGTGCTATTAAGCTGGTGTTGACTAATCTTTTGATAGTAAATATTGTTGATTAGTTGCTTTGTCAAGTGTGTTATGTAAGAGCGTCCTCTACCTGCGAAAAATTTAAAATATGAGCCCTGGGATAAAGGAGGGACCTTGTAATCTGTTGTATACACTACTCTCAGTTGGGCGCAATAAATTTTCAGTTAGGAAGATAAGAGACTGTCACTTAACCAACAGGTAACTTTATTTCTCTAACCAAGATACATACTAAGAAAATGAGGAGTCGGTATTTGGGGGGCTGGAGGGAGAAGAAACCTGCAAAAACCATTCACTTTGTGCAATCATTACATGTAACTGTAATACTTTTTTGCCTGAATTGAGACCAGAGGGTGCAGTAGGATTGTCAGAAACATGAGTCCCTAATTACGATATAATGGAGAAGGAATAATAGGCAGTAGAGAAAGTCAGTTCTGAATGAAGAAGCTGAGAAATAGTAGAAAGATGTAGGGGGCTGACTTTGCAAAGGAAGATAGAATTGGAGAAAAGAAATCATACTCTTTCTTTCTCATTGTGGAAGGATCCACATTAACTTTGTGCTTATGGTAATGGGAAATGGTTCCGAAGATAAACCAACTATACAAATTGAGTCCTTGGGATGCCCTTCTTGTGCATCTGGATTTATCTGGGGGTGAATGAAGAAGTCTGCGATTGGCCTAATTTAGTGCAGAGCTAGGATCCATGCTGACGTTGGGCCAAAACTGGCTGTCCAGTGGTGAATATTTGGTTGTCCTATGATTGATGACTTTTTGGGATCTGGGCCCCAATGGTTCAAGCCCATGGTTGAGACTGGTAGGATGATCCAGCCCTGCTATGCTATATGAGGGTGATGGAGCCTTTTTTAGCAGCTGTATAAACTTGCTTCTCCAACAGTAACATTTTTCCCAGTATAACCTGAAGTCTCTTAGCTGAATCAATAAGAGTCAACTGAACTCCTCAAAAGCGGGGAGCACAGTGTCCTTCGAGATCGCCACCTTCTCAACTAACATTACCTGTCTTTTCAGGGATTAATTTCAGTTTGTTTGCTCGTAGCCAGTTTATCATAAGAACATAAGAACATAAGAACTAGCCTGCTGGATCAGACCAGAGTCCATCTAGTCCAGCATTCTGCTACTCGCAGTGGCCCACCAGGTGCCTTTGGTAGCTCACATGCAGGATGTGAAAGCAATGGCCTTCTGCTGCTGCTGCTCCTGAGCACCTGGTCTGCTAAGGCATTAGCAATCTGAGATCAAGGAGGATCAAGATTGGTAGCCATAGATTGACTTCTCCTCCATAAATCTGTCCAAGCCCTTTTTAAAGCTATCCAGGTTAGTGGCCATCACCCTCCTGTGGCATATTCAAGCACAATCTGCGTTAGAGTGAAGAAGTGTTTCCTTTATTAGTCCTAATTCTTCCCCCAGCATTTTCAATGAATGCCCCTGGTTCTAGTATTGTGAGAAAGAAAAAAAAATTTCTCTCTGTCAGCATTTCTACCCCATGCATAATTTTATAGACTTCAATCATATCCCTCAGGCGTCTCCTCTCCAAACTAAAGAGTCGCTTTGCAGCCTCTCCTCATAAGGAAGGTTAACAATCCTTCAATCATCCTCGTTGCCCTTCTCTGCACTTTCTATCTCTTCGATATCCTTTTTTTTTGAGATGTGGCGACCCAGAACTGAACACACAGTACTCCAGATGCGGTCACACCCGCGGCTATATAAGGGCATGACAGTCTTTGCGGTTTTATTCTCAATTCCTGTCCTAATTATCCTCAGCATAGGTTTGCCTTTTCACGGCTGCCATTGCATTGAGTTGACATTCCCGTGGAACTATCAGCTAAGGCGCCCAATCCCTTTCCTGGTCTGTGATGATAGCACTGACCCTGTAAGCGTGTATGTGAAGTTTGGATTTTTGCCCCGTTGCATCACTTTGTTCGCTACATTGAACTGCATTTGCCATTTCTGAGGCCACTCACCTAATTTATCAAGGTCAGCTTGGAGCTCTTCGCCAATCCTTTGTGGTGCTCACCCCCCTACCTACTTTGCTATCATCTGCAAGCTTGGCCACCACACTACCACCCCTGCTTCCAGGTCATTTTATGAATAAGTTAAAGAGCACTGATTTAAAAGCGGATCATGAGGACACCCTTCCCTACATCTCTCCATTGTGAGAACTTCCCATTTACACCCTCTTTGTTTCCCGTTCCTCCAACCAGTTTTTAATCCATAGGGACTTCCCTCTTATTCCTTCATTGCTGGAGTTTCTCAACAGTCTCTGGTGAGAACTTTGTCAAAAAGCCTTTTGGAAATCAAACAATGTCCACTGGTTCCCCCTTATCCACATGTCTGGGCACACCCTCAAGAACTCTAGTAAGTTTGTAAGACAGGACTTGCCTCTACAAAGCCATGCTGACTCTTCCTCAGCAGGTCTTGCTTTTCTACATGTTTAATAATTTTATCTTTAATGATAGATTCTACTAATTTACCAGGAACAGATGTCAAACTGACTGGCCTGTAATTTCAGGTCCCCCCTAGATCCTTTCTTAACCCAAAGATTAATGGTGTGGCATTAGCCCATCTTCAGTCTTCAGGGATGGAGCCTGGTTTCAGGGATAAGTTGCATATTAATGTGAGAACATCCAGCAATTTCATGCTTGAGCTCTTTAGAACTTCTTGGATGAATGCAATCTGGGCCAGAGGATTTGGTAGCATTTAGTTTATCAATGGCTGCCAGAACTTCTTCCTTGTCTACCACTACTTCACTAGTTCCTCAGTTCACCTCCTAAGAAGCTTGGTTCGGAGTGCAGAACTCCCTCACCTCCTCTTGGGTGAACAGATGCAGAATTCATTCAGCTTCTCTACGTCTCCCTGTCACCCAGCGCAGCACACCTTTTGTTCCTTCGCTCGTCTAACCGGACCTACAGCTTCCCTAGCTGGCTTCCTGCTTTTGATGTACTTGAAGAGCCTTTGTTTGTTGCTAGTCTTGATGTTAGCAGCCAGCCATTCCTCACGTAATCCTTTTGCCTCCCTTGCAGCTAACTTGCTTCTCTTTGCCACCATTTGTGTTCTCTCTGAGGTATTCTTCATCCAGTTAAGTTGGACTTCCATTTTCTAAAAGACATCTTTTTTTTTTCCTATAATTACCTCAACCTCCTTGTTAACCATGGTGGCTTTCACTTTGGACTGGGCTGCCTTTCTAACCTCGGAACACATTCCAGCTGAGCTTTTAAGACTGTGTTTTTTAAGCCTCCAAGCACCTTGGACATTTTTGACTCTCTTGATTTTCCTTTCAGCTTCCTCGCACTATCCCCTCATCTTTGAGAAATTTCCTTTCTGAAGGCAAATCTTAACTACATTAGTAGTTGTCACTTGTTAGCATGCACCAGAGATACTGAATCTGACAGCATTGTGAATTAGCTGTTCCCTATCGGCTCAACAACATGACTTCGCACCAGGTCCTGGGTCCCCTTAGAATTAGGATCTGGGATCACATCTCCCCTGGTTGGTTCTACAACCATCTGCTCTCTGTAAACCACGATCATTTAGCATATCCAGGAATGTTCTCTCCCTTACTATGACCCTGAACATGCATTTTTTCCGGATTTATGTGGGGATAGTTAAAATCGCCCATTACCAATGCGATTATTATTTTTCTTGCTTTTGATGGCCTCTCTAATTTCTTTTTTTTTTTCCATCTCAGAATCTCACTTGTGCACTTTTGGTCAGGGGACGATAATATATTCTAATGTTAAACTTTTAGCTACACCCTGGTGATGATATCCACAGTGCTTCACCAGCCATGAGGAATAAGCTCCCCACTTGCATTGTCTTATTTTATGTGACACTATGCTCTCTTTTGATGTAGAGGGCCACCCCACTAATACGCCACTCTGTCCTATCGCTTCCTGTAGTACCTGTAACCTGGGATCACAGCATCCCACTGGTTCTCCCAATTCCTCCATGTCTCGGTGATGCCCACTATATCCATGTCCTCCTTCAAAACTCTGTACTCCAGCTCCCCATTTTGTGAGCTGAATGCTTCTACTATTAGCATAGAGACACTTGTATACTCTGTCTCTGTCCTTAACCTGGGATTTATGTGTTTTGCCCTCTAGCCTTTTGTAGACACTATCACTTAACACATTGCTATGCTCACCAAACGCTTGTATGTGGTTGATTTAGAAAAACCTCTCTCTGTGTCTGCATCCCCATGGACTCTGTATTCAGTTGAAGTCACCTCCCAGCTCCTGGGTAAACTTTTTTTCCCCAAGGATCAGTTTAAAAGCTGTTCTTGCCACCTTTGCGTTGAGCCAGCAGCCTGGTTCCCTCTTTGGTTAAGATGAAGCCCGTCCTTTTGGTGCAGGCCTGCCTTATCCCAAAAGGTTCCCAGTTCCTGACAAGAAGCTGGAAACCCTCTGCCTTACACCACCTTCTCATCCCGCGCATTGAGACCTCCTGTATCTCCGGCACTTCTAGCTCTCCCCTAACGCGTGGAACAGGTAGCATTTCGGAGAATGCCACCTTGGGGGTCCTGGATTTTAACCTTTTTCCTAGCAGCCTAAATTTCGCTTCCAGAACCTCCCGGCTACATTTCCCAATGTCATTGGTACCAATGTGGACCACAACTGCTGACTCCACCCCAGCAGTAGTCAGACAGTGATTTGGGGCCTATACCGCATCACCAGGAGACTTAGATAAGGATAGAACTGGGTGTCTTCTACATATTGATGACAGCCGACCCCAAAGCTACAAATGACTTGTCCTGAGACTTTACATAGAGAATGAAAAGCATATGAGATTGAATTGCACCCTGTGGAATGCCACAGGTTACATCCCACATTGATAATAACTGGTTTCCAATAGCAGTCCTTTGAGTCCAAAGCATAAGGAATTATTTGAATCATTCCACATAATCCTCTGATACCTACTTCTGCCTCCAACAATTTCAACAAGATGGTAAGATCTATTGTATCAGAGACTGCTGTCTAGTCCAGTAAGAGCAACAAAGAGGCAAATGGCCTTTGTCTACACTCAGAGGGAGGTCATCACCTAAACCTAGAAGAGATGGGGTGCCCCTAAGAGCAGTATCAAAGAAAAATCAAAATTTATGAAAATCACCCCTTTTCCAGTATCAGAAATGATTGGACGGATCCAACCAATCTCTTCTGAAAATGGTTTTGATTTAATCCGTTAAGAGCTTCTAAAAACAACCTAGAGGTAGATATTATGGAATAGATACTAATAACTTAAGAACACATACATATCATACTGAAAGAAATTAATGATGTCATTTCTCTAAGACTATTGGGACTTAAGTTGTAACATTAAATTAAGATCTTGCTGAATGAGCCCTGCTTACCATGCCCTGCCTTCAGAGATAAGGCAGGTGACAACCAGAGATAAGGCCCTTTCAGTAGTGGCACCTTGCTTATGGAATGTGCTTTTCCACGATGATTGCCTGACATCTGCGTTTCTGGCCCGGGGCGGGGAAGAGATCAGGCCAAGCATTTTTGTCCAGTGTGGGCTGACCATTTTTGTCTTTTTAATTAAGAGGTCGATCTTTTAACTCCATGTTATGATTTACTCAGAAAACTTCTTTTAAGCTGATCAGTGAACTCTATTTTTATGTTCTGGCTGGGTTTTTAAAAATTGAGTTTAATTAACTTTTCTGGAGGGTTTTAATTCTTGCATTATGTTTTATGCTTTTATTATGTTTTATTTTGTAAGCTGCCTTGGGTAGATTCCCTGAAGAAAAAGCATTAAAAATTCTAAATAAATAAATATTTTTTCCAGAGATTTTGAAGTAATAAACTAATTTTAATACATTCCAATAATGTCAATTTCTGATTAAGAGAGTGTTGACTCTCAAAAGCCAATTCCCTAAAAAACGTGTTGGTCTCTAAGAGGCTACTGCATTTGAATCTCATTTCAATCTATAGACTTAATTCTGAACCTACTCCCTGAGTGTAAATCAAAGCATCTGTACAATGGGGCCATGGACAGACAGGAGAGGTGTTTCTGCAAATCTAGGTGAGCCCTCCAGTTTACAGAATTTTTTTCCAAACATAAGGCAGGGGTATAAATCAAGTGAAGTGATATATGGGGACAACTGAGGAAGGATAAGGAGGAAAGAGGGATGAAGCGAAATAGGAGGAGCTGCAAGGTAGAAGGGTGGTAAAATGGTAGATGGGATGGACTGTAAACTTGAATACTGGCGATTGTATTGCAAGAAAGCTTTAAAAACTGCTTTTGTGAGAATTAGAAAAGTATTGGCGGCAAATAAATTTCAGAAACAATGTGATTAATTTTTATTTCCTTCTCAGGATGTATGTTTTTTTCTGACAGAATTTAAAATTGTAATTAGATATTATAAAATAGTTTAAAAAAAACAAAAAAGGGAGGGAAATTAAAAATGTTTAGTTTTTCTGTGGATTGGTCTACATACCTGGCATTTTTTCCATCTGACTTCATACAGTACTTTACTAGAAGGTGACGATAAATTATATCTACATGTTCACGGATAAATGCTTCTGTAAGGTTGTTTCTTTGTAGATGTTTAGTTAGCCAGCTTAGGTTGTCAGACTGTTTCTACTGCTAAATCCGCTTCCTTCTCTTGTCTCCTAGATTCATGAAAAATTACACTACTATGAAAAACAGAGCCCTGTCCCCATGTTGCATGGTGCATCAGCTTTGGCAGATGATGTAAGTGTACCTACTGAAGCCATTGGAGGTACCTTATTTCCCAAAATTACCTCTGAGCAGAGTGTAGAACAAGGGGATCATATAAACTGAATGCTAGAGGTTTCCAAAAACCTTGTCATCAAGGGGTTGCTGATGTTTTGATTTTATTAAACTTTTCGCTGTTAACGGCAGCTAGGTAGACTCTTGTTCTGCCTTGGTATTCCATAAGAGAAATTATGTATTAGAAATCTTTGGTGAAACTGAAGCTGTCAGCTACTAATGTGTTATGAGAGTCATATAGACAAGAGGAATGTTTTCTAAAAATAAAGACAAATAATATAGCTAGACTGCTGACAGAATAACAAGAAAAAGAAAGAAAGACAGAAGATACTATGAAATGAGGCTTGTTAAAGATATAGGAAGGGGCTGTCAGAAAATTACTTTTTAAAGCAGCAGAGATTTATGGATATTAAAGCTTTTCAAATTACTTTCATAACTAAAAAAATTTAGAATAGCTGGCATTGACAGAGTATTAATTTCCTGTTACTGTAATTTTTATTAATAAAAAATCAAGCCTGCCTTTTTTGCATTATATGGTGAATTCTACAACCCTGATGAATTGTGTGCACACCTGTATAAACTATGACAGAACTTAAGGTGGGCAGGGTAAAGTTAAACTGATTTAAGTGAAACTTTAGATACGCTTGGCACAGTGGTGTACACCAAGGGCAATTTTTGGAAGGATAATTATTTTTTCTTTGAATCCATTGTAGGTAACTGTTGAAATGATTGGTTCTAATTAATTTATTATACATGATGGCAGGTAAAAATCACACAGTTGTACACTTGGGAGGCAAAAGGAAATTAACCCATTTTAAACATTCATGTTAATGAGATTTGGATCTCCTTCCAGTGTTTTTGAGAAAATCCTGAAGAACAATGGAATTCAAAATAGCAGTAGCTGTTTTCCTCTTTCAGAATGATGAAAAGCAGGTGTTAGTTTTTGCTATTATTACTGTGGACAAATCTGTGCATATGTTGCACTTAGTAGTGAAGTGTTCCAGCATATGTAAATGAGCAACAAATATTTAGATATTATAAAGTAAGTCATTAACTTGTTTAAGGAGCACGTGAATGAGAGGTGTGTTTCGTTAATTTCTGTGCACTTTACAGGACCGTTCTGAAACAACAGTTGCCGTGATGTGGCCCCTGTAACTAGAATCAGTTTGTGCTGTTTTACTACATTGTTTCAGAAAGGATTAATCCTGAGACTGCAAAGGCACTAAGGTCTATAGCCATCTCTGTTCTGATTCAATGTATGGTTGGTTTATCCACAGCTGAAGCTGTGTGAAACCTAATCATAATGATGAAAGGAGACTGGATTATGCCACTTTTGGATTATGTAGTGATTTCCTCCCTGAGATGGGGTGGAATTCAAGTTGAAGAAATGCTGAAGTAATGCAGCATACTCTGTTAACATCTTTTCAATGAAGAATTGTGTCTTATGAGACTATTGTAATCAAATTGGTTCTTTGTGGTATAACCAAATACAAATAATTTAGCTTGTTGTTAAAAGCTGTTCTTTAGCTTGAATATCTGGTAATCTAATACCAGCTGTATTACTGTGATTAACTTGTCTGATATAACAAGCTTACTTGCTCTGTATATGTAAACGTAATAAAGTTCAGAGGACTAGCACTGTAGGGGCACTCTGTTTCCTTATCCCAGCCCTAGACAGCATAGCTACTGTGGATTTTTGGAAGCAGTGTAGATTTCACCACTTCATTCAGAAGCTGTTTTTTATAGACAGTGTCAAAGTTTGATCCAGTCGTTTTTACAAGCAGTTCTTTGTCTGCACGCGAAGGACCATTCACTTAGATGAAGTGCTGGGATTTGCCATCATTGCAATAAATCAGAATGTGATCTGGATGTACTGTTGCCAAATGTGATTACTTTAGTTAAACTCAGTTGAAAGAAACTGAGAATATAGGCCAGAAACTAGCATGCAGGCCAGAAAATGAAGAGTAATGATTGATATTCTGTTTTTCTTCATGCTGTACACACTGGAAAGTAATAATCTTGAACAAGATTGATTGTCTGTAATACTGAGTAAAACAATGGTCTTGCTGATGTTCTTTTGTGTCACTTCAATCTTTACAGCTGACTGAGGAGCTGCAGAGCAAACCACTAAACAGTGAGATCAGAGAATTGTTGAAACTATTGTCAAAACCCAATCTGAAGGTGAGGATCCATTGCTTGCACCTGTTAAAATGCACTCATTTGCTCATCCTCAGTTTTCAACATTTGCAAAAGGTTTGAACATTCATAGAGATTTGTAGCTATTCAAAACTGCTTTCAGTCCCTGGGTGTTATTTTAGAGTAGATATTTTGTTTGCTAGTAAGAAGACTATTTTAGCATGAATTAAGTAGAAGTAATATTTGTTACAAGATAAATCAACACAGGTGATTTCATGAGCAAAGGTTTTCTTTTAATATCATTCCTTAGTAACAGTCTAAACAGTCTAAATGACTGATACTAATGCATAAGTTTTCAATGAAGCCAAATCTAAAGATACTTAATGCTAGAGACTGAGACCATAGGCAGACAAGACAGATTTTTTTCAAACCTGAAAACTGCGCCTGATTTGCAGAAAAATCTGAAATCTTAAAAAAATTCATTGGGAGGTTAAATAGTTGGAAGCAGCAATGTCTAGTGTGCAAACAAACTGAGAAGACCCAGCAGGGGTCAAGCAGGTCAGCTAGGTAGGGTTGTAAGGTTAGAGACTCTTCCATGCTTTTGTGTCACCTCTTGTCTGCCCTTAGATTCTCAAGTCTAATTTCCCCCTTCTCAGAAGTCTTCACTCCTTCCTTACCTAGCTAGTGAGGTAGCTGAAGGCTATCCCTGTCTCTCAGCTTTCCTGTCTGAAATGTAGTTGTCAAATAAACATTTAACTTTACCTTTAATCTATGAGTCTGCCACTTCTCTGCCTATGTAAATTCCCCCAAATGATACAGGAGCATCCTTAGCTTTAAGGAACAGATTCCCACAGTGGCCACTACTAAGTAACCACAACAGTTTGGGTAGCATTCCACGCTTGGTTCTTGTCAGTAAGAGGGAGAGTGTGCAGCCCATTCCAAGGCTGTTTTGACCTTTGAGGGAGGACATATGGGACCAGACCCAGCAGCAACCTTGGGGCAACTTGCTCTCACTCAACCTTTGCCTCATCTAGGTCTGGCTGCTTGCTGCAGCAGCCATCCTATGAAAGCATGTGTGGTGTAGCAGTTAGAGCTTCGAAGTAGGGTCTAGGAGACTGGGATTCAAATCACCAGTCGGCCACGGAAACTCACTCAATGATGTTTGCAAGTCACATACTTTCAGCCTAACCTACCTCATGGTTCGTTGCGAGGTTAAAAGGGAGGAGAGGAGAATAATGTAAGCTGCTTTGGTCCCCACTGTGGGGAAAGGAAAGGTATAAATGAAGTAAATAAATAATAAATATAGCTAAAGATGGGAGACTGATAAAAGGTAGGTTGGTGAACAGCTGAGGAGGAAAGAATGAGGCAGGGAAAGGGGAGAGGATATGGGGGATGCCAGGAGGAGAGAAAAGGGGAAATTACTCAGTGAGGGGAATTCAGGGGAAAGTGATTTGCACCCCCAACAAGTTCTTGAGGGTTCCCTACCATGCAAGTGAGCCTGGCCCAGCAGTTGACACCACACAACTGGGCCACAGTTTTCCTAGGTAGAGGCTCCTGTCTGGGGGGAACACTATGACAGAAGGACAGATAAAGGTAGGTTGACTCTAGGAAGGAGAGAAGGAACCAGTGAAAGGGATGATGCTGTGTGGCTTTCAGGAAAGGGAAAAATGAAATAGTGGATGAAGGGAAAACTGGATATCCCTCCCCCCCCCCACTTTCTTTGTAGGTTCCCTGCTAGTATTTTACTGATTGCAAAGTTCTCTTTGTTGGTGTTTGCAGTTGACCCCATAAGGTGCTCCTTGTCTGTCTCCTTACTCTGTGTTGTGCTTTCTTCTGTAGTAGTGTACAAATGAGGAAGAAATGCTGGTAAAATACTGTGGGAATTTTTTGGAGATAAAGCTAATAATCACATGTGCGTATACAGATCTATTATTGAGAGGACAGGAGATCTAAATACAGTGTATGTAGTACTCTACTGCAATCTCTTAAATTTTCTTTTGTAAAGTATGCCTGAAAACAGCAAATGGTAAAACAACCACAATTTCTACTGGTTATAGAAATTCCTCTGCTAAGATCGATCATCAGTTGAGTCAGTAGTATACTTTGGCTTTCAAAACATCTTCCTTCTCAGCTACATCATTGAATTGGTATAAGAAGCCTTTTGATAAGGCACCAAATCTACTTGTGCAAATATAATTATTGCTGCCATTTCTGCAATTGCTTTGGAATTGCTGCCATTTGAAAAATGGCTGCTGCAGGCTATACATATGTGTATATCATGAAGACTTTTTAAACATGTGATTCTGTATATAGGAGAGAATATGTGGAGAAAACAAAGCAGAAGTTGAATTGACCCCTTCCCCCAGATGTTGCACACATTTTGAGATATGAGCATACAGAGCTGTATTTGGTAGCTGCATCATAGTTGTTGAACTCTTAAGGACAAAGACACTCAAGAGATGCAAGGCAGGCATTGTGTTTTGGCTGGCTTTTCGCAGAAAAACAGAAGTCAATTGGCACTTTAATGACAAACAGCTTTTACTGTCATTTGTTATGATATGCATAGTAGATTTGACTACCTGTGTACATTTTTGCTTACTCAGAAAGCACATTCAGAGTTGCAAATCAAATTTATTTCGAAAGGTGCTTTAACCTCCTGCAATGTGTCCTTCTTGGAAACTTGCCTCCATGCATATACTTTTAGAATCATAAAATTATCCTACTTGGGCGCTTACTATTCAAGCAGGATAGATAGGAAAAACTTTAAATTTAATTTCTTTGTGCTGTAACCTACACTCAGCATTCAATATAGAATGGGATTAAAATTCCTAACAAATCAGACCTTGTCAGAACAGTATTTTACCCAAGGAATCTGATGGATTTCAACACATGTGCCATTTTTTTCTGGATGAGCTAAATGGTCAATTACAAGTTATTGCTCTGAGCCAGGAAAATAGTATTACACTACTGGCTTGTGTTTCCCTCAGCAGTTTCTTTTTGGCTTCAATTAGTTCATAAGAAACTTATGGTAGAAGTTTATTATAAGCGTTAATTACAGGCCAAAGCTGAATGTTCCATGACATTTTTTAAAATTATACTTTTATTTGAAACACAGGTACAACTGGGTATTACCCTCTCAGGAGGCACTTAAAATAGAAACATTATTTAAGTGAAAATACACTTTGACTGCATTAATACCCAAAATACCTCTGGCCTAATTCAGATTCACTAGTGTTCATGGATATGTTAATTTGATTGGTATCTAACCAGGTAAAACTCCCTTCCTCTGCAGCAGGATTATACATATTTTAAAAGGTTATAGAAGGTCAGGGAATTTAGAGAAAAACTGGAAAAATGGTACAGAATTCATGGCCTTTATGCCCATGATTCAATTGCATTCAGATCCTGTAAATGTTGAAGTGCATAATTAGTTTTGTAGAATATTGTGTCTTTCTTAGGCTCATTCCGCACATGCAGAATAATGCACTTTCAAACTGCTTTCAGTGCTCTTTGAAGCTGTGCGGAATTGCAAAATCCACTTGCAAACAGTTATGAAAGTGGTTTGAAAACGCATTATTTTGCATGTGCGGAAGGGGCCCTAGAGATGTGAGAATTTTTTCAGGTTTCTCTGATGTTTAGGTTATTTATTCCACATTACAAACTAAGGCTATGAGATAGTGATGTTTCTGACCTAGTTCACTTAGTAAGATTCCAAGCACTATTTGTCACTGTACTGAAATGATTAGAAGCTGCTCTCAAGTAAATGAGCATAGGGTCAATGTGCAGGGTATAAAGCAGGTGATACATTAGTGATAGTAAAAGCACACATGGAAAAAAATACTTTGAATATTGTTTATGCTGTCTGTGGGGATAGACATGTCAAGTGAAGCAGTCAAGCTTTGTGTGAAGCATCAGAATGTTTGGATAGATGGGAAAGGCGTAGTTTGTATTAGTCTTTCCCACAATAGGATTCAGTAACTGAAATTGCTGCATATTCAATCAGCATCACTCTGTTGTTTAAAGGAGGCATCGCATGAGCTATGCTGCTGCAATATTCTTCTAACTTAGAAATCACCTTTTTTACTTGATTGGGGATAAGGTTCTTTGGGCACTTCTGGTGAGCTGCAACATCTGCATATGTAAATCTAGCAGGAGACTTTTCTTTTTTCAACATATACTTAATGCTGAACAACAATCGAATACCTTGTTTCAAAATAACAAATGTTTTGTAATTCTTGTATTCTGACTTAACGTTTCTTTTCATGGTTCATTGAACATAACCCAATATTTCCATGAAGCAGCAAAAACTAGGGATATGCATAGAAGTCATTTTAATTTTTTTAATATAGCTGCAAAATATCCGTATCCCCTAATTCCAGTACCAGTATGGTATTTGGATTTGAGTTGTGGTCAGGAATCCAAATATATTTTGCTCCATTATACCCTGTGGGGAAGTTGTCTGGGGGAGGCTCTTTTTAAAATTTACTCTCCACAGAAGAACCCCCAAGATTTAAGAAGATTGGATCGGGAGGGGGATCCAGTTCTGTGGGCCCTCAAAGAAGGAGCCCCATCCATCTTCCATTGTTTCTTTGGGGGAAAAACCAGCCTTTTTTCCCCTTCAATCCAAAAGCAAAGAGACATGCCTATAGCAATCATGGCAAATGCTCCCATCCCACCAATATAAGCTCAACAGAACCAAAGGAGAACTCAGGAATCTCAGCAGAACCGCAAGCTAATGTAGCAAGCCCAACAAAACTAATGTCA
Organism: Sphaerodactylus townsendi; assembly: GCF_021028975.2. NCBI lineage: Eukaryota > Metazoa > Chordata > Lepidosauria > Squamata > Sphaerodactylidae > Sphaerodactylus > Sphaerodactylus townsendi. The sequence goes on along the minus strand of NC_059435.1, from coordinate 58,962,124 downwards.
ATCAGAGAATCCAATTTTAAAAATTCAAGAGAGAAGCACTTTTGCAATCCCACAGAGAAGCCAGGAAGAACTTAGGGCCAATGTGGCAATGCCAGTCCAACATAAACAATGTAAAACCAGAGAATCCCAGCAGTTTGGGGGTTTTTAACAACCCAGCACAATTATCTCAAGCACAGGGAGGCCACTTTTCAAAGTCCAGCAGAACCAACGGCAGTGTGCAGAAGCCCAGCAGAATTTTTACCAAACCAAAGAGTCTTCAGTAGAAGGTGGGGGGGGGGGGGTACACTTATGCAAGCCCAGCAGAACCAAGGACAATCCAGCGATAAACACATTCCATTACTTCCCAAATGAAGGTCTCAAAGTAGGAAAGAGAGCTTTTTTGTGGACCCTGATCCTCCTCTCTCAGCCTCAAAGGAAGAATGTTAGATGTTACATCTGCCCTGAATCACTGACTCTCTTTTCCCACCTCCCTCCCCTGCAAAGAAGAATGATCCATACATGCAGATTAGCCTGATTATTCATAGTGCTCCTGTGGGTCCTGCTGGTTTCTGTTAGACACAGAGGTCTCTATCCCTTTCACCTCCAAGATGATAAAGAACAGTTTGGGTGCAGGTGCGTTATTTTCAGCATTCAGTTTCGGTATGTGGTGGCTGGAGACTGCGGAAATATCACCTCCAACATCCCTTGTGCTGCACTCAGTTGAGGCATTTCGATGTAAGTGGATTTGGAATGGGATTAGGAAGGGGAAGGGTTCTGCTAATCAGATTTGATACCTTTTGCTTCTTTCTAGTGACATTTTAACTTTGGGAAGAGCGTTTTGCCCCAAGTTTCTAAGCAGAATTCAGATACAAGCACTTCCTCAGTTTACTCACCCTCCACATCCAGAACTGGGGAGCTGAACAGTAGCAAGTTGACCTTCAGGAACACCATCTACCTGGGGAGCAGGTGTGAGCAGTGTGGGCTGACCATGTTACCTGCATGGGGTAAAACATGCTCATTCTGCACACTCATCAGAGGGAATGCCATGTTTTCAGCTTTTCAGTTCTGATACTTTTATGAGTATTTGGCTTAAAAATTAGTATTTTTTCAACTCAGATATATCTCTGGCAGGAACTCATTTGTCCTTTTTGGTGCCTCTACGTTTAAACTGATGTTTGATTTGTAGTTTAATAATTGTACAGATTCAATCTGCACGGGGTCTGGCTGGAGGTGGGAGGTGGGGTGTATTTATAACTGTATACAGTATAATGCTTCCTAACCTGCCAACATGGGGATGGAGAAAGTGTGTAATTCACCATCAACACTATATACTTGAGGCCACAAATGCACACTCTTTCAACAGCCCTAGTCCTGGGGAAAAGTTCTTAACTTTTCTAACTTGAAGAAATTGATTGACTCGAAATCATGGCAAGGCATACCGTAAACCTGCATACTGCATGCAAAAAGCAGCATAGTAGTAGTAATATTTTCTAGATTTAAAAAAAGATTTGTACAAGAAGCAAAATCATGGAATTTAAATAAACTTATATTGTGATTTTTTTCAAAAAAATTACCAACTTTTAACCTGGTAAAAGGAATCAAACTTGGACAAACAAAGGTAGAAGAGGTACTTATCTGGAGGGTTATTAACACTTTTACCAGATGACTCAAAGTGGCTGCATATTTGTATGGACTCAAAGAACAGCTAGATAGTCAAAGATGTCTCCTGAGGTTATAAGCCACGAGCAAGAGGAAGTAGGAGCCTGAAGAGGCAAAAGTCTCTAGCTTTCAAAGGTTGATGTTTCTTTGCAGGTAAATCCATCAGTTCAGACTGGTGGATATAAAATGTTTTAAAATGTACTTTCAGGACAGGAAATTGCCTTTTTTTGTTGCAGGAAGTTGCATGCTACAATAACTTTGTAAGGGATAAAAAAACTGATTCCATATCATGTTACTGAGTATAGCACTCATAGTTTGATGATAAACACATGGTATCATATGGATGTAAGCTACTGTAGTACAGCTGAATTACAGTAGTTAATGTTTGCTTTGGAAAAGATCTGTAACTGACCATATAATTTCTCATGATAGCAGATCTAAAACATTCCTTTAACAAAACTGAGAGCTACAACATTGTTGGGATGATGTGCTAGAAATTATCTCACCTTCTGAAGTTTGATTTATTTATTATTTACTTCATTTATTTCCTGTTGTTCTCCTCAATGGGGACCCTAAGCAGTTTACGTTGTCACAGTCAAAGTTCCAAATTAGATCTAGAGATAGGAATGTAAATGTTCAAAATATGTTTCCTTTGGTCTCAGTTGTTTCCTTACAACACTGAGAAATGAAGCCTGATAAATGCTTCAGTTTGAAAAAAATGTACCAGACGGCAGAGATTTTCTAAGTATGTTCATTTCCAGCTAGATCATGTCTAAGCATGTGGCTGAACGTCAATATTTATAGTTAGGTAGTATAGGAATTTGAATCATGCCATGCTTTAAAGTTCTAAATATGGACCACGTTTACATTACAGAATCATATATACAGAACTGTAACTAAAACAATTTTTCTAAAGCTGCCGATAATGAATATGATCTTGCTTTTACATTCTGGAAACTTCAGCTATTTTCCCAATAACCTGTGATGTAAGGCTAGTCTGTTCAGTTTACTTTTCACAAACAGAGAAAAACTTCTTTCAACCTGGGGAAGAGACTTTCTCCAGTTACCTGAGAAATGTATATATGTTTTATAATTTTGAAAGTGCATAACAAAAAGTGTCCATTTTAAGCAGAAGAAGAGTTTGGATTTATATCCCCCTTTTCTCTCCTGTAAGGAGACTCAAAGGGGCTGACAATCTCCTTTCCCTCCCCCCGCCCCCCAGCAAACATCCTGTGAGGTGGGTGGGGCTGAGAGAGCTCCAAAGAACTGTGACTAGCCTAAGTCACAGCTGGCGTGTGTTGGAGTGCACAAGCAAATTTGGTTCCCCAGATAAGCCTCTACAGTTCAAGTGGCAGAGTGGGGAATCAAACCCAGTTCTGCAGATTAGAATGCACCTTCTCTTAACCACTACATCACGCTGGCTTACAAGTTTGACTATACTGTTTGACTCATAGAGTTTAATAATACTCTCTTGTATTATTCTGATTTTTGCAAGAGACTGCATTCACATTCATTTTTTCAAATAGTAGCAGGTTACTACCAGCTGTCACTTCAACACAAACGTACTTAATTTGTGAACACAAGAATAGTCTACTGCTGTTATGCCAAACCCATACAGCAATATGCCATTCAGCAGTAGTATCCTCTTCTGTAAACTGTCAGTGTGAGTGGCTGGTTTATTTTTCCTTCATTTTATGCTTTGTAGTTGACAATTGTTTCTTAATCTAACTTTTTTCAGGCTTTGCTTTCTGTGCATGACACCGTTGCTCAAAAAAGCTATGATCCAGTATTGCCCCCCATGCCTGATGACATTGACGAAGAAGATTCTGTAAAAATAATCCGACTTGTCAAAAACAGAGAACCACTGGTAAGATACTGGCATGTTTGAGTTACAAGGTAATAGAAATATTTTTGTGGCACTCGTACATGAACTGGAGGCATAGCACAGTGCACAACTTTTAATCTTATACTACTTTTACTCTTCGATTTTGAAACCCATTGGGTAAGGTTGTTAGAGTGTTTGAGTTGTAATTCGTTGTGTGCTGAGATGTAATTCGATGTGTGCTTAGTCACCTGCAAATCAGTTGTGGTCTACAGGACTCCCTCTGCTGTTATGTTCCTTTGTAGCAGTTCCTCTGTGTTGATCAAGGCCTGTTGAAAGGTACCATCTTGCAGGCAAGCAATGACAGCTACTTCCTGTTCTGGAGCATCTTCCAAAGCAGTGCCTACTTTGTAGAATGGTGTTGCTGAACCTGCTAAGAAGCTCTCCACTTTGGGCTTTGGAGACTGCAGTCTGTATTGTTGAAATGCATCTTCATCTAAACCAGGGGTAGGGAACCTGCGGCTCTCCAGATGTTCAGGAACTACAATTCCCATCAGCCTCTGTCAGCATGGCCAATTGGCCATGCTGGTAGGGGCTGATGGGAATTGTAGTTCCTGAACATCTGGAGAGCCGCAGGTTCCCTACCCCTGATCTAAACTCATCTAGACTTCTTTGAACTGGTCTTTGTTGTTGGAAGGCAATGTATATAGTATTATTATTTATAATTAACATTGTAATCTGCCTTGAGTACCTTGTTGGGAGAAAGGAATGTTAAAAATGTTGATAATGATTGATGATAAATGGCAATCATTTAAAATGATCAGTGCAAGCTACAAGCTGTGTAAAATGAATTAAAAAATAAAACGAAGCGATGGTAAAAAATAAACTTCATTAATTTTTATATTACACTTTTTGCTTTGCGCAACTGAAATTGCAAACTTGTTTTTCATTATGTCGTAGTCAGAGTTAAGCAAATGCCTACTGATTTTTTGGTGGGAGAAGTAGTGGTAGGTAGTGTGGTAGGTGCTCTGAGCTGTTATTTCATGCTATGTTTCTTGAAAAAGTCTGACATTAATCATTTAAATTAACGAGGCACACAGAAGTAAGAATGGGTAGTTATTGCGTAGACAAAGATTTCTCTGGAATATGGAAGGTTTATGCTGTTTAGGTAGCCCTAAATATTTTGTCTTCACTACAGTCCCAAAGAAAGATGATTAGGTAATGGTCACCCAACAAACTTTATTCATGGCAGTGTTTGCATTTGAATCTGGGGTCCAACTATTCTAACCACTATATCTCAGCAAGTCAGTTAACAGCCTTTTGTGATATATTTTAAATGCTCAGATATTTTAGTCCCTGGCCTGTTCTTTTACACTGTCAAGTCATGTTGATACTATCTAAACTGGGTGACTGTGATTGACAGTAAGTCATGTGTTCACTTGCAATAAGATTGCTTAGGGCCCAGACTAGATATTATGGCAGCCACGAGTCCAACCCATGGTCAAAGGTGCCATTTTAGAAGTGATTTTATCCATTTAAAAATTGTCACAAGGGCCTGTGGTATGGCAGCAACTGGTGATCTGCCCCCCTCCCAACACACACACACTTTTTACAGTAGTGGAATAGTGTGTGGAGCTGTTTGGGCACTTTAAAAGGTGGGGGAGGGACAAGATCACCTGTTGCCTCCTCACTGTTGGTCTGCCCAGGATCAGCCCTTTCAGCAATTTAAAAATGGCTGGATTCTCTCCTGCCTGGATCTGGATAGCCCAGTCTAGTGTGATCTTGTGAGATCTTGGAAGCTAAGTCGGGTTGGCCCTGATTAGTGTTCGGATAGGAGACCACCAAGGAAGTCCAGGATTGCAGTGTGGAGACAGGCAGTGGCAAACCACCTTTGAATATCACTTGCCTTGAAAACTGTACCAAGTCACCATAGTCATCTGTGACTTGGTTGGGAAAAAACCTTCTCCTAAAATGGCATTGATGAGTATGGATTGGACCTGTGGCCGCCATAATTCATAGTTTAGCTCTTAGACTTGAACTACTAGAGTTATACCCTCATTCCTTTTTTCCCTCTTGCTTTTCTCTTTTCCTTCCGCTGGTAGTGTTTGTAGCTTTTCCTTCTCTTCTACCACCTAGTTGCATTTTCTGTTCCCATCTTCCACTTTTGTTCTTTACATTTTCCTGTTCTCCCCCTTCCAGTTCTACTTTCCTGCAATCCTATCTTTAACCCTTTTAGTCTGAAAGAAGAGATTATGATGTAGGCACACAGAAGTAACATGTAGGAAAGCTAATTTGTGTTGGGTAGGTGTGTAACTCAGATGGTACCAGAGAAAAATTGATAGGGGCAGAACTGAAAACTGGAGATGAATTAACAGGGCAAGTGAAGCTGTGGGGAAGAAATACACAAACTTGCTTGCAGGAGCTGGGGGAAATGGAGATTAAAGACATGTAGGGAGAATTGACCAACACTGGGAGCCAAATGATTGGGGCTGGTAAATGCACATGCTGGTTAAGGTTGTGGGTCCTGCTTGTAGTAACTCATTCTGTATCAGTGCCGACATATGTCTTGATTCTAGCTGCACTTGTCTTGTACCTGTTACATAATTGTAAAAGCAGTTATGGTAATGTAAGAGAGAGGCTACTTTTTGTAGCACTGAGCTCTTCCCCATATGTGTTTCAAAGAAAGTGGTGTGATGTAGAATGATTTTCAAGGTCACTTTTTTCCTTTGGCAAACACTCAAATATTCCTTGGCTTCTTAGAAATTATTTTAAGTGAGATGCTCTTCTTTTAAAGACAGATAATATAAGAGATGTGGAAAACATATTGTGTGTGTATATATCTTTTAAAAAAATCTGAGCAGTCAAAGATGAAATTATTATGTTTATTATTTCTAAAGGGGGCTACTATTAAACGAGATGAACATAATGGAGCCGTTGTTGTGGCTCGGATAATGCATGGAGGAGCTGCAGATAGAAGTGGTAAGAGCTTTTTAAGTGTATAATTCTGCCAATGTAGTGACCAGCTGGAGCTCCAAATTAATCTTAAATTGAGCAAAAGCAAATATTTCTTCTTGCTGGACTAGCTCAGGCAAAGCCATAGTTGAAATCTAGATTGTATACAACTATCATAACAGACCTCTAATATGATCTTTATGGTCCGATAAGTATAGGTGTGTATTCTCTCTTATGGAAGTGACAAGTTGGGGCCCAAGTAGGTGGTCACTCCCCTCTCCCAAAGTGTAAGACGGATCCCTGGGAATAATTTAATGGGTTCTTGCTCATCTGGTCATTAACCTCAACAATTGAAATGTGTGCCACAATTTCCCTATAGCACCAATTGATGTCATGTTTGAGTAGGTGACTAAGGAAGGCTTCTTGTTTAGCCACTAGTGATACAGTGCAACAAAGGCAATTTTTACCTTTCCTTTTCTGTGCTTCTGGCCTGGAGATTTTGCAGGACGTAGGTCAGGAAGTCCTTATCTTTTGCCTTCCTACCTCCTTGTTGGGTACTTGAGCAAGTCAATTTCTCCATTCCCTCTTGATCTGAGTATCCTGCTGCCTTGCAGGTTCAACAGGGCAATGAGCATACTCAAACTCAAGTCATATTTTTCTTTGTACCTTGGGAGTTCCTCCCCTGCCACACTCTGTCTTGCAATTAACCATGGCATTCCCTATATGTGAGGAAAATATGGGGGAGTACAACAACATGTTGCAGCGTATTTCCAAATCCTAACAGGAGCTCTTCAGTCAACCCAGAACAGGACAATTGTAGAACACTATATAATGTTCTTGTTTATAGGTGGGGGTGTGTTTATGAGGGGTGAAAGGAAAAATGAATACTTTCTCCCATCCTTTCAGGACAGATTGTTTAAGGTTGAGACTGGCTGCCCTGACACTTCTTCACATATGTGTGCATAAACCTTTGTCCCTTTTTGGTAGACCCATTGTGTTACTTTTGTGATCAGTATGGAAGCAAGGGATTTCTTTGTTGGCTGATAAGATTTCAGAATCCAAACTAAAAAAAAATAAGAAGAAGAAGAAGAAGAAGGGGGAAAAGGTTCTTTCCCATATGGCAGTCTTTCAGTTTGCACTTTATCACTGAACCCTGAAGGCCGGAAGTTTTCTGTTTTGTTTTTTTTTTAAAAAAAGGTACTTTCTCTCTCAAATTGTCCACACTGCCATTTCAAACTCATTCAGGCTACAGGGCCAGTGGTACTAAATGCAGTGAGGAAAAAAAGAAGGAAAATAAATTCTAGTATTTATCACAGTTAGACAAGTTGAAGAATCTATACAGAAAAGTGGAAACTTCCCTTTCTTCAGATGTGCCTTTGCTATCTTACAGTTGTGAAGTATTAAGTGAAATACAGAGATCTGGTGCCTTAGGGCAAATTGGAAAAAAATGTGATTTGAAGAGATTTGGTGATGGACTATATTATTAAACATGAAAATGATTTGTGTTAAATAATGTTCTGTAGGTCTCATTCATGTTGGTGATGTACTTAAAGAAGTCAATGGAATTCCTGTGGGTGATAAAAAACCAGAGGAAATTATACAAATCCTGGTATGTTGTCGAGTCATAATTTTAACAGAAAAGTGATTTTTATTTTTTTATATTCATAGCTCTTGGAGAATCCATATTCATGTTTCTAATTAGGTATTTATCTACTTCATGTATTGCATTCATATTGCTTATTTGGGAACAGAGGTACTACAGAAAGTTTTTAAAAGCCTCAGTGAAGGTGAAATGCACTTTCCTGATGATTAAACAGCAGGAAGCCCGTGGCATCTATAGTGTATTTTGAATTGCAGAAATTCCATTGTGTGGAAATGTTAAGACACTTTCTTGCAGCCTAGACAGATAAATAAGTGCTTAACATCGACAGTTTGCAGGTTTGTTTCTTTGTGTGAGCTTAAGTAGTTCTTTGGTTTCCAGCCAGGCAGTTGAATAAAAGCCTAACTCCTGCTGTTATGTGTTTACAAAATGAACCTGGTTTTAGCATGGTCATTTGAAAGAAATAAAACCAGTGGCTTCTATATCCTCTTTTGTTAAATGTGCCATGCAATTTCTTTAAAAACTTGGTAGAATTGTGCTATGAACCTGTTGGATTTCTGGATCATGTCAGAAGCATCCAGACCTTACTAGAAGTATATGATCCATTAGCAGTTCACCAATTCTAGGCTAATTCCGCATGGACCAAAAACAGCAGTGTGAAAGTGGTGTGAAAATGGTGTAAAAGGGTTTAAAACGGTGTAAAAGGGTTTATACTGTTTTCACACCACTGTTTTTGGCCCATGCGGAATCAGCCCTAGTTTGCTGTTGGTGCTAGAAGAGTAGAATGTGCGTAAAGGCCTATGTTTTTATGCCCAAAATATGAGCTTTCTCCCATCAAGTACATTCCTGACTATGCAAGCTTTATTGGCTATGCAGCAACCTGTCTCCCCTCTTGAGAGCCAGCATGGTGTAGTGGTTAGGACTGGTGGACCCCACACCTCCAGAGCCTGCTGGGTGACCAGGGCCCAATCACAGTTCTCTCAGAACTCTCTCAGCCCCACCAACCCCACAAGGTGTTGGTTGTGGGGAGAGGAAGGGAAGGCAATTGTAAGCTGCTTTGGGCCTCTTTGCAGTAGAGGAAAGCAGGGTATGAAAACCAACTCTTCTTTTTCTTTTTTTGCTTGCTCCTTAAATCAGTTTTAAGTGTTTTTTTCCTATATATTTTTCAGTCCCAGTCTCAAGGAGCCATTACATTTAAAATTATACCTAGTATCAAAGAAGAAAACCCAGCTAAAGAAGGCAAGGTAAGAACCCCTTTGTTCTAAGGAAGGCGCTTATCTTCCCATGTGTAAACATTTTATAATTGTCTTTCACCATGTATTTGGCAAGCATGGAGTGGTGCTGGGGGTTATATATTAATTGTAAAACACTGTCCTTCCAGATTTTTATGAAAGCTCTGTTTGACTACGAACCCAGCGAGGATAAAGCAATCCCCTGTAAAGAAGCTGGACTTCCTTTCAGAAAAGGTGATATTCTTCAGATCATGTGCCAGGATGATGCAACCTGGTGGCAAGCCAAACTTGAAGGTGATGCCAATCCCAGAGCCGGCCTAATTCCTTCAAAACATTTCCAGGAAAGGTGAGCAGTTACAGAGCAGAGTTCAAGTGTTTTCCCCCCCGATACTGAAAATGCGATCAGTATATTTTGAGTATAATTGGTATGCTTGCACTTGCGGCTTACAAGGTCAATAAACTTTCAAACTTTGCCTTGTGGTAAAATGTCTGTGCTTTGGTAAGTCATTGCCCAAATAGTTTGGATTTCCTTACTTGTCTAGTTAGATTAATAATGACAAAACCTGACAGAAGAGTGGTTTGGTGGAAAAAACAGATGGGAAATAATACATCATCATCTGTATCTACATTGATGTCCTGTACTATGCTATGCAGGAAAAAGAGCTGCAGTTGTTTCAGGAGAACAGACAAGCGTATTTCTTTGGATTCCAATATTTAATTGTGTTGAACTTGAATAGATTGTATTGTTCAAGAATTTTTTTAAAAAAAAATCAGGCTGCTTTGGAAAAGACTAATACTGAATTTTTATTAATCCCAGAATAGCAGTGAAATTTTTGTTCTTCTTTCTGTCTTCCTCTGAACTCATTATTAGGAGACTTGCATTGAGAAGAACTAATGTACAAGTTCAGCCACTCAAAATTTTCAATAGAAAATCATGTAAGTATGTCACCTTGTGAAAGGAAATGCTCACTTTGTCTCACTTAAAATCATACTAATTTGAGGCATTTTAAATTTTTGCTTTCATCCTTGTCAAAACACTCAAGGTAGTAGTCCTTTAGGACCAGTACTGTGACTTCATTAAAGGCAAGTAGTAGTTTTGTTCAAAAAGAGCCTTGTTCAGAAGACCTTCATAAGAGAAGCAAACGTTACAGCAGATAAAATAAATATCTGTCTAACTATTGAAAGTGTTTCTGGTTGTTATATTCAAAACAGTTCTTTCATTTTTCGTCAGTTCAAGTGATAGCATTTTTTTAAAAGTTACTTCAAACTGCAAATGACTGCATTATTAACCTCCCCCCCCCCCAATATGTTCAGTTATTTAAATGCACTGAAATACTGGTTCTTTTTCCTCTATCCAATGAATTGTAGTTATTGCAGTATTGAAAAAATGGTGACCATTTTTTGCTAAAATTCATTTGTGACATTTTCTTCCTTTCCAACATATATTTATAATTAGTAATTTTATCTACCATTATTTGCCATATTCTTTGTAACCATATCTTTCTCCCTGGTATAGTTTATTTTCTCCATTTGTGTATGATCATTATTGTGTAGTTATTAAATTTATGGTGACATTTCTGTATTCCCATTGTATTCTTTCTGAAAAATAACCTAATACATAAATCACTGGAAAACACTCACATATCTGGTTTGCTATTTCTGCAGTGTCGCTGTGCACTGTACTCCAGAATTTCCCCACCATAACACATCCATGCCACATATGAAATAATGCCCCTTTCTCTGTGCCCCTTATCCAGTCTGTTCTCCTGAGAACTTTGCTATCTATGTTATCAGAAAAATATTTTATATCATTTTCCCTATTTCCAATAGTGAATTAATATTTGTCAATTTATTTTATTAACCCTTCCCAAGTCTTTAATGTGAGACTCAGATCTTTTTTCTGCATTCTTTTATATTCCACTGCAAGATGTCTTGATGATTGAATAATTAAGTATAATGTTGGCATTAAACCCTTTTGTTTCACTGGCTGAATTAATAACCTTTCAAAGTTGTTGGAGAATAACTTGAATTCTATGTGTAATGCAAAGGCACTAAAGCATAGTTCATCTCCATGTTTATTGGAGATGTACTTTCTTTGTTCTTTCTTTGAACTTTCAAGTGATAGTTTCTTAAAGCCACAATAATCTGTGACATTATTATTCACATATTATTATTCAATGTACAAGAAATTATGCAAGAAATTATGCTTAAAACATGATAAATTGGTTTTCATTCCTAGAACTGGTATGGGTCATATTAATTTATTTTAATTTTATATTTCATTAAAATGAATGTAAATGATTTCTCAGAATCTATATTTACATAGTCAGTAGCTGTATTAAAATAAGTACAAAGATATGTTGTGTTGTCGAAGGCTTTCACGGCCGGAATCACTGGGGTGTTGTGTGGTTTCTGGGCTGTATGGCCGTGTTCTAGTAGCATTTTCTCCTAAGAAACCACACAACACCCCACAGAAATACGTCCTTTCTTTCAGTCTTATGTCCTTTACTGAGTTAATATTTCCTGAACTACCACATAGTTAAGTGTGTGCCTCCTTGGGAAGTCTGATTATTACTTTTTCAGATTCCTATTTTATCTCACCATCACCACTATCATTCTTTTGAGTGTTTCAAGCGAATCAAGGAATATCATGCCTGCATATTAGCTTAGTTGGTTTTTCTCCTTATACTAGATGGGAATGATGCTCCAAACAAGTAGATTAGTTTAAAATATTAAAATGATTAATTGACCTCAAAAATGTGAGCCATTTATATTAAAACACCCTCGGAATCAACGTGGCATAGTGTTCTGCTATGTGCTTGACTTAACTGATGTTATATCAAAGCGAATTATTTGAAAGGAAGAATTCCCCTGTCTGTTGCATAACCATGCATTGAAAATTACTGTGATGGTCATACATTCTGCTATAGGGTTGGCTGCCTGTAATTACACTGTAAAGTATAGTGATGTTATCTTAAATAAAACTAGCGGGCCCGGCCACACGTTGCTGTGGCAATTGTCCTTCTCATCACAGTCCGCAATCCACGCAGATGTCCATACTGGTCCAATGATCTTACTTGAATGTGTTCTTCATGAGACTATCTTTGAAAACAGCTAGAAAGTTTCTGTTAGGGCAAAATGCAGTAATCAGGGCTCCCAAAATACAGCACAGTATCTATACATTTCTTCCTCCTTACTGTGGAAAGAGTCAGAAGGGCCTTCTAAAGCAAAACATGGGCCAGGAAACACTTTCTCTCTTCCTGTCCTCTATCACATGATTTAATGCCTGAACCAACCACTCTTTCTGATGGGTGCAAACCGTCTTCTAAAATTACCGCCATTGCTTCTGTTTCATCTTGTCAAAAAAGCATTTCAGCATTAATTAGGATTAATTGTAAAGATCATATGCCTTTGTGATGCTTAGACTTTATGGAAGATGGGGGGTGGTTATGAGACTATAAGTGCTATCTTCGTCACTTCAGTGTTAACAAAATATACATATGTGAGACAGCATAAGTGGTAACAAGTTTAGTAAGTTTATATCTTAAGAAAAAATGACTTACATATTTTAAAAATTGCACATTCCGTTTTTTAAATTTCCACTACAAGAGAGAAGAAATATTTGGGGACAGTGTAATATAATTTATGTAAGTTCATATATGTTGCCATCGAGAACATGGTTGTTCAAAGTTGTAATCCATTTAATGAAATACTGAGAATGTAGTTTATAAGACGTTTTAGTATGAAAGGTTTTTGAGAATTGTACATAATATCAATTATATCTGTAGCTCGTACGCTGAAGATAAAATATGTAAGAGTTTTACAAATTGTTGCAGAACTCCTTTCAGGATCTGCAAGCTGTTCACTTTTCTAGTGTAATAAAAGCAAGACACTAGAACATTCTTTATAAAGGTTTTTTTTGTCTCTGAGTCAGATAAAATCTTGCCATTATTTCAGAACTGATGTCTTATTTTGGCATTGAGAGTGATTTGGTCTACTTCTCAATTACCATTCTTTACAGATATGACAAACTTTGATTTCTTTCTTAACAACTTTTTGTAGAGTCTAGGTAGCATGTCTTGGCACATTTGTTGCTGTGGATAGGGCTGGAGAGAGGAGGAACTGTGCCCAGGGCACGCGTGCATCTTGCTCCCCTGCTATGCCACTCCCTGGAACACCTCCATCCCCCTGCACCCTTGGTGCTACGCCACTGGTTGTGGACATAGCATTCTTCTGGAGTTCAATCTCTTAATATAGCAGATTTATGTTTCATTACAATTGTATTATTAACATTCAATATGTGGTCAGGGGCATAACAAAGATGGGGCAAGGGAGGGTACCAATTACCAGGGGTGCCCTGGCCACTCCACCGCTGCTGCTGCAAAAAGGCTTTGGTGGTTTTAAAGTTAAACTTAACTTTCTCTTCAGTGTGCCATTGTGTGGCCAGGAGGAGACCAGGGGAGGGGACAGACCAGGGATGTCGCCCATGTCCTCACCATCTCCCCCAAAAAGCCTCTGGTTGATTTAAAATTAAGATTAGTTTAAGATTAGGCAAATGGTTGTACATGTTTTTAATATAATTCTTGTGAGTACAGTATAATAAAAATATTTTGTGTATATTTAAGGTTTTAATATTTCCTCAGCTTTTTTCAACCATTTGATTCCTGGTTTATTTTATAGGTTAGGCTTGTGTTTTCTTTGTGAGTTTTGAAATATGGAGAATTGTCATCTACATATACTAACCCTGAATTATTTTCATGTTGGACAGGTGTGAGATGGATTTTTAAAAATCTCTCTGCCATCTCTTCTTAGATCCATCACAAATCTTTTGAACAAATCCAAAATTCTGTTCAAATAACTCGGTTATTTTTTTTTTACAGTGCAATCCAGAACAGAATCCAAATGGGCTTAGACTGAAGTAGCTCTGTTGTGGATTGCACTATTAGTCAACTTCATTCCATATACTTTACAATGACCTTTCTTTTGTTTTCTGCATGTTGCATCTTTCTTGGTTTATTTCAAGATAGCCTGCAGTTCAGATTTGTGGTACCGGTATATTTGTCATGAATTTATTTAGAAAGCATAGACCATGTTTCAAACTCAGAATTTAGACACAGGCCCACTTCAAGAGGTAGGCACACCTTTCGAATGGCTGATGGTAGTACACATCAGAAGCTTTGCATGACAACACTTACTCGCAAGATCTGGGCAAATTTTAATTTAAGTTTTAATTTAATTCTTCAATTTATAAACCACTCTCAATGGATATCCGTTCTCCTATTGTGAGGTGGTAGTATGGCAAAGGTCCACTTGCAGATCTGTTATGAGAGTATATCTAGTAGCTTAGATTAAGAACTTTTCCTGTTCCTCTGAAATAAGCTTTTTCTACTTCAGCTGATCCTGAAATGTTCTCCAGTTGAAGCTTGGCCTCTTTGTCTTCTTTTTTTCTAACCCTACACTTAAATTATTTCCAAATAAGAGAAGAACGCCTGCTCACTGTGTGTCCGTGAGTGTGTGAGACAGAGAAGTGTAATATTTAAGGTATGTGCATATATTCTGTATGCCAGCTCTGCGTCAGAAATGAGCAGTTGATACTTAGTATGTGGTCCAAGGGGATATGTCATCTCATATAAAGCTAGCAGCATTTATGGGTAGGTTGCAAAACAAGCAGGCAGAGAACAGTTCAATGAAAGTCCACATAACTTCCAAGCAGGTGGGGAACAAAGGAAACGGCTAGACACAACCTTTGATGAACCAACCTGTAGAAGTCACATTAATCTTAGTGTAAAAAATAGATTTGAATATACTACATCACCTCCCTCTGAATTCTAAATAGAGTTTGAATATTCGGAGTTATTTTTTCTGTGGATAAACTAAATTATATCAACGTCGGTACAGACAAAAGGCTGTTCCCTAACCTTTGTGTAGGATTCCATGGGATTACATACCCCTTTCCTCCTCTTTTCTTGGCTTGTTTTGTCTTGACAGTGCTAGCCATGGTTGATGCTAACTAAAGTGAGCTTGTAACCCGGTTTTGAAATTGGTTACGGTTCTAGATTACAAATGTACTGTGGCTTGCCTAAAATATGATTAAGGTCAGCACAAACATAATGATACAGGATAGAAGAAGGATTTATAACTAAGGATAAAGGAGCTACACAGGTCACATAGATCTTTGGCTCATCTTTTTTAATTTAATTAAAGAGTGGCAAGCATTGCATCCACATTGACCTTTGGAGATGCAAAGTCTTCTTTTTTTTAATGGAGTAAGTTCTGTTAGTCTCCCCAAATGAAGGAGAATATTAATTTGGCAAGAGCTTGTTTTCAACAAGAGTCCCTCTTGCACATACATGCCATTGTAGTTTGTACTACTGCAAAGGTTAATATTTATGTTCTTCATGTTTCTTTGGAACTATATGCTTTTCCCAGTTTCATTAAGCTTTGAAAATGATGTTTGAAAATGTAAATCATGTCGTCTTATTTTTTTTGGCTGTTCTAAGCTGAGGAAACAGTTGAGTGTGGTAGGTGTTTCTTTCTAAAATTTTAACTTTAAATTCTTCCACTGTGTCTTCAGTCCATGTAATCACTCTTCCTCCTATTTCTCCCTTTTGTGCTTCTCAGAGGAAATTGAAGGTACAGGTACAAGTTTCCCTGCATAGACCAGTGACTTTATTCACCGAACATCCAGCTGCAACTGGATTTTAGGGAAGGTTTGTCAAATAGATGAGCTAGAACCACAGGTGTCAAACTCGCGGCCCTCCAGATGTTTGTGAACTACAATTCCCATCAGCCCTTGCCAGTATAGCCAATTCTCATATTGGGAGAGACTGATGGGAATTGTAGTTCATGAACATCTGAAGGGCCGCGAGTTTGACACACCATCTCTGCTGTAAAAGCAGTTACAGCAATACTCAGATACTGCAGTACATTAAGTAGTAATCTTCAGTGATTTCATGACTGCTATTTAGTTCTGATCCCAAGAATAACGTCCTTGGGGAGAAGTCCTTGGGCAGCTACTGTGGCCACAGAGAAATAGTTCGCACTTAGTGAAGGCATGGGATTCCATGAACATTCTCCCATTATCAGGAGTGAGCTGCAGCACTAACATCACTTTCTTGGGAGTAAGCCTATTGAATAAAGTAGACCAACTGAAGATTTTCATTCCCCAACTCAGTAACCTATGCTGCTGCTTTGTGGTTTTTAATAATCTTGAAAGCTATACCTTGTTTTATGGAAGGACCTCTGGCACATGAAAAATAGAAGAACTGTTACCATTTTGTATTAAACAAACAGATTGTGGTCATAAAAAACCTTTCTGTCTGATCCATTGAGCCAATGCAAAAACTCTTTAATATTCTTTGTAAATATGGTTCTCTGCCTATCGGTTTCAGCTGTCATATTTTCCTTGCAATATAAAGTGAACATTTTCTTAAAAATATTTTTATTTGCTGTCATGCAGAAGGCAATAAAAAGGTGAAAAGTTAAGCATGCATGCTGCTGTATTACAGAATTTCTTGCTGAACTATAGAACAATTCATTGATTTATTTTTAAGCAGTGGCACATTGAAAGCTTTTTCTATGCTATGCTTTGTACGATTGTCATTTTAAGTAAATCTTCTTTTTGCATTTATGGCTGGGCTTCTAACTCTTCTGCTTTATTTCTTGGCTTTTGTTCTGTATGCTTTTACACTTCATCCAGAAGAAGCTGAATGTGCTGGTCACAACAGTGGAGTCCTTTTAGGTGAGCAATTGCTTACAAAATACTTTCTTTCTCAGCTTTTTCCTGGATGGGCTGCAGAGTTTGCAGGTAACGAATGGGCATGTTTGCATGTTATGACAGTTAATCTTTTTAAAAAATGGCTCACTGGATTTGACACAAAGGATTTGCTTACTATCTGTGCAAATATCAGGCTAACATTAAAATAGAGAAACTGTCAAAACGCTGTCGTGATTTGGATTATTCTTTTTAAAACAACTAGTAACCCACTGGTTACTAATCAGAAATATTAGGCTGAGTATATTCAGCCTAAACTAGTGTTTGATGGCTTCTAAGATATTTGTCTTCAGTGGTTGAGTTAGAACCGTAAGAGCGTCATTATCAGAAACTCTACTACCATTTTGTTTTGTTTGGTCAGGACTTTTTTAAAAAAAGAGAAACTTCAGGGAGGCAGAATTGAGTGGAGAGAGAGTATGATTAAATACAAGCAAAAGTGGTTACAATTTAAGTAGAAGAAAGAATCAAGAGAGGGAGCAAGCTTGTTTTCTGCTTCCTCAGAGGCTAGGACACGGAGTAATGGATTCAAGGTGCAGGAAAAGAGATTCCATCTAAACATTAGGAAGAACTTTCTGACTGTCAGGGCTGTTTGACAGTGGAATTCACTGCCTTGGAGAGTAGTGGAATCTCCTTTGGAGGTTTTTAAGCAGAGGCTGGATGAACATATGTCGAGAGTGCTTTGATTGTGTGTTCCTGCATGGCAGGGGGTTGGACTTGATGGCCCTTGGGGTCTCTTCCAACTCTATGATTTCATGGTTCTACTATGTAACTGCTCTTTTCTTTGAATATGATAGATTATAAACCTAAATAATTCTTCAAAACAGAATGAATGATAGTAAATTGGTATATCAAAATGTTATTGGAATAAGGAGCTATGAGACTATCAAACACTTGCACAGAGTCACAAATGATTAGTGAAAGGCATTTAGTTCATTTTGTAGAAAGATTGGAGTGTTCCAGTAATTAGTGAAGAGGGTTAATGCAAAGGGAAGACGGAAATTCTATATTCCTCTCTTTATTCTCTCATTCTTCTTGTCACATGTCATTCTGCAAACCTCTGTGGAGATGGACCTTTAGTTTACCACCAGAAGATTTGTCATCAGCCTGGTCGCTCCCTTGTTCAATCATACTGAGATAAAAACTACTCTGCTGTGGACTAATGGCAGAATAATCCAGAAAAATGCCAACACAGTTGGGATTCCCAACTGCCATGGCAGTTCCCTTTATCATAGTTTACAGTGAAAATCAAGAGGCCACACTTAGGCTATAAGACCACAGTCTACACCACCTTATCTTAAGAGTGCTGGTTAAGAGAGGTGCGCATGCAGGGCTTGTAATGATCTGTGAGACAATAATTTGGAGCCTTCGGATCTGCTTTGCTAACTGTGGTGCTGGGGGAAGATGTGAGTGTTAGCAAAAAGAATCCATGGCCGTTTCCGCACGGCCCAAAAACGACAGCCTGGGGGCGGTAAAAACGCCGCCCCCCGGCCGCCGTTCGCACAGGCGCCGCTGCTGCAACGCAGCAGCGGCGACCTAACTGCGCTTCCTTCCCCCCAGGGCGGCATCAGGCCGCCCTAAACATCAACCCTTTAAAGGGTTGTTGTTGGGGGGGGGAAGACGCTGTCTCCCTTCTCCGCCCCACTCACGATGTCTCCGTCGTCGCCTGCTGGCCGTGGAAGCCCCGCCCCGCCCACACTGTCCTCCAACCTCCAGGGGTCGGAGGGCAGCATGGGCGGGGCTTCCACGGCCAGCAGGCGGCAACGGTATTTCGATAGTGGGAAAGCGGCTCGTCGCGGAACCGCCTCTCCTGAGGGCCTCTGCTTGGCCTGCTGCGCACCGCTTGCGTCGCGAACTGGCGTCTTGGGCGACTATGCGCCCGGCAGAACTCTTGGCGGCGGGGCGCATGGCGGCCGTGCGGAAACGGCCCATGAGATCCAACCCAGTGATCAGCTGGTATCCTCAGATAATTTGTTCATAGCCCTTGCAGAGAAGTTTTCTAAGTAGTGCATTTATAGTACTTATATAGTGCTATATAGTATTCATAGTGGCATAAAGTTGTTGTTTTTCCATGGTTTTTTCCTTTGATGGATTTTTTTCCAGTTTCCTTATATCTGTAATGGTCCTAGTCATTTTCATGTATTCACATAACCAGAATTTTATCTTTGACGATATGAAATTTAATGTTTTGCCTAATGTTTTCCAAAACAATCTAGGGGACAGTTTTTTTATTGATGAAAGAGAAACCCATCAGAATAGACACATTAATATTTTGAGCTTTTGCATAGCATCCATCTGTAGCAAGTTAATTTCTGAACTGCATTAGCCACAATGGAGACAAATTAATGAGACACTATAAACTTGGCATCCAATTGGCATTTCAAGATTTTTTTATTATTGAGGTTTCCAAATATCTGAAGGGCCCTTATACTGTTAGTTTTATTCTGTTTTTAACTTTAGTTATTTCATAGTAGCTAGAGTGTTCAACTGGAACTAGGGAGGCCTTGGGTTCTAATGTTCAGTTCCTTTGAAACTAGTTGAGTCATAACACACTCAGCTTAATGTACCTGGTGGTGGTGGAAAATGCTGTTAAGCCACAGTCAATTTATGGCGACCCCATAGGACTTTCAAGGCAGGAGACATTCAGAGGTGTTTTGCCATTGCCTGCCTCAGTCTAGTGATCCTGGAATTCTTTGGTGGTCTTGCATCCAAATACTAACTACCGGTATGACTGAGCCTGCATAACTTCTGGAAACTTTGGCTCTCAAAAGCTTATATGCTTAAAATCTTGTTGGTCTCTGGACTTGAACCTTGGAAACAGGTTACTGTATAAATGTAAGGAATAATGTTCTAAATTTTAAGTTACTTGCACCAAAGTGGACATGGAGTAGAATCCTGGGAACAGCATTCTACTAAAGTCCTGTGCAGACATAACACTGTCCAGAAATCATGTGCAGAGTTACTCCTGTGGAAATAAGTGAGTTTAGAGGGGAGTAACTTTGTGTAGGACTGTACTGGAAATCAAACACAAGCCCTAGTCATTCTTTTTTCCTTCTCTCATCATTCCAAATCTCCCTTCTTTCCCATTATGTTTTAGTGTCATATTTAGACTGATGGTAGCCCTTTTTTATTCTAATCAGGGTTCCCCTTTCATGTCTATGTCAAGTTGCAGGCAACTTATGATTATTCCTCATGGGGTTTTCAAGGTGAGAGGTTAACAGAGGTGGTTTGCCATTGCCTGCCTCTGCATAGTGACTGGACTTCCTTGGGGGTCTCCTACCCAAGTACTATCCAGGGCTTACCCTGCTTAGCTTCTGAAATATGACGGAATCAGACTAGCCTGGGCTATCCCTCTTAATCAAAGTTTAGAAGCAGGTTTTGGCAACATGGATAACACTGGTACAGATCTGTTGCCAAGTCATAGTTAAGACTGGAATGGGGAAGAGAATTATTGCCAAATAGCTGAGAAAGAAGGTACAGCCTTAGTCTGTGGCCCACACCAGCCATTGTTGTATAGTAGCATTACAACAGTACTGGGTTGAAATGGTAGGATTTTTCTGTAATGGGAAACTGACACAGCATCACATTAATATAAGTGCATTTTTCATTGTTGTGCCGTGTTTAGGATTGCACAGACCAAACACAGATACCTTTAGCTAGGTTTTTCTTGGAGTGACAGTGGACGCCTCCCTGACATGTGCCTGAGGTAACGGCTTTTCCTGCCCAAGGTTACACAGCGGAGGGGTGGGCCACACTCTCTCTCCAGTTCTCTCTTCACCGCTGCAGGGAGTAGACCTTCTTAGTGAAGGTGCTTGTTCCTGTGAGGGAATAAAAACAGCCATTTTATTGTTATTCATAGTTATATAGTTAGTTGTCATAGAAGCTGGTAGTTTCTAGTCACAATTAATGTTAGAGTTGAAAGTTTGCTGTTCTTATTGTTAGAATTAGTTGGAATAGACATGTACTGATCTGAGCGCTTCAAAACAAAATGACACTCTTCAAAAAGTGCCATTCTTGTGACTTGAAGATGTCTCAGCTGGACAAGCATAAAGACCTCATTTGTGTTGGGAAGGGCCATGTTGTCTCTTTCAGCAGGGCCTGTGCACTTTTCACCCCTTAGGTGAGGCAGGAAAAAGTCTCCAAGTTGAAGGCAGCAATTTATGAGGACTGCTTTGACCAGATTCGACTGAGAGCAGAAAGGAAATTTCATCTTCAGCGGGTTCTGCACACGAGCCTTCCCAGGCAACCTCCAAGGGTGCTCTCTGAGCCTCTTCCCAAGAAAAACAAAACATCTAGAATCCTGCCTAAGAAATAACTTCTGCCCTTCTGAAGGGAGTTCATTCTCCTCCTAAAGGGCTGCCTTCACTCTGTCATCACTTCTGCAACACTCCTGCCTCGGAGGCGATCAAAGTCACCTTCTTCTCGATAGTAATTCTGTCCTCTATCACACAATCAATGCTTTCTGTCTCCAGCTAACGGGGAACCCCAGAAGGGTTCTCGGAGAGTGTTCTCACCTGTTCTTTGCCATTGATGCTCCTCTTCAGTGTCAGTACAATCTGCCTCCCCTCCAAAGGAGAAGATGATAGATCATGCCAGAGGTCATCCCTTTTCCCACTACAAGGGATTGGTTCGCTGTGGTAAACCTCAAGGACACCTATTTTCATGTGGCTATTCAGGAGGCATGTCGCAAATACTTGAGATTTGCATTTGGTGAACAAATTTACAAGTTATTGTATTGCCTTTGGGCTTCTCACATTGGCCTCTTCACCAAAGTCATGGCAGGTGTGGTGGAATGCTTGTCCTTGAAAAGCTTCACTATATTCCCCTATTTGGGTAACTGGCTCTTAATGGCCAGGTTGACTTTTGACCTTCAGGCACATTGCATGTGTTTCAGGCCTTGGCCTCATTGTCAACTTGGACAAGTCACAGTTTCAGCCAACCCAATGTCAGGAGCTTGTAGGGACAATATTGGATGCTGTAGTCAGCCTAGACAGTCTTCCACTGAAGAGGGTTAGTGCCGTTTAGAGTTTGGTGGCTAGGTTTCACCACCATAGATTTCAAAAAGCAGTGACTATACAAATGCTTTTGAGTGTTATGGCCTCTATCACCACTACAGGGCATTTTGTTCACCTGAGAATGAGGCCAATTCTGGAGAATAGATGAAAAACAGTATTGCACTCACCTGTTTGTTCACTGAGTGGTCCTCTGTGCAGGCACACATCTCTCCCTCGTTTCCTTGCTGTGTGCTGTCACCTATGAAGAGTGGTAGCCCTCCCAATGCGGCAAAGGGAGAACTAGAGAGAGAGTGCTCCCCACCCATGTCACATGTCCTTGGGCAGGAAAAACTATTAGCCTGGGTGTGTGGGAGGCGGGAGCACCCATCAGTCATCTGTCGCTGCAAGAAAAAGCTAGGAAAAAGGCTCCACATCTGGCCTGTGCCTGCACAGATGACTACTTAATGAACAACAGTTATAGGTAAATACAACGCTGATCTTGCCATTTAGAAGTCTTATTCTTATATGAGAAATTACATGTACTTACCGTGCAATCCTAGGCAGAATTGCAGATTTATAAGCTCATTGACTTCAATGAGCATTAGGAGGGCTATATAGGATGGTATTCTTAATTAACTTTCGGCAGATTGGAGCAATATAGAAATATCTGAAACGTTTACTATTTTGGAAAATGATACATGATACAGTACTTGCCCATAATTAGGGTGAAACTGCATTCAGGTTGTTTAAATGAATCTGTAGTTTTACGTTGTGAGCCTGTCTTCATAAAATGCCTAATTTGTTATGGATTCTTGATTAATAAGCATAATTTCCATGATAGGTTTTCTGTGTCTGTCAAGAGCTGCTAGGAACTGGACAGAGGACTGTTTTTCCATGGAACAGAAAGAAAGTTTCCTGCATAGTTGGTAGATAGTAATACCTATTTAGAACTGAGAAAATAGCACTATGTGGAGAACTAAAGGATTTTAAATAGAATGAATTATCTTGGTGAGATACAGAAAAAAGTATCTGACTCTGGAAGACAGTGGCTATAATGGCTGCCTTCTACACCCCAAATCAAGTTCACAGTAAATAATGTATAGTATGATCTGTTGTGCTGTATATATAAGGCTTGACTTTTAAAAGTAGGGTGCTAAGTAAGATTAACATGCCATCCTAAACAGAATTATACCTTTTGAACTTTCACTGAAGTTCATTGGCTTGGAAAGGTGTAGCTGTGCCTGGGATTGGTTCTGAAAATTAAACTGTAAACCTAACATTCAGCAAATCTTTTTGCATTTTGATGTTTTTCTTTTGCAGATTACATTATTTTCCAATGCAGTTTTTTTTGAGGTTGAGACTAATTGTAACTGGAGTGCCATCAGGGCCATGGTAATGTTAGTTTTGGAAAGATTATGGAATCTGGCTGCATTCAGATTTTGCATTGAGCTTGAATGTGCATGAACATGGATTATGCCTCACTTGTCCATTCTCCTTTTTTCCTTCTTGCACAACATGTTGGAATCCTGGTTTAAAAATTTACCCCATAAAGTGTGAATACAGCCCCCAGAATCTCAACTTCCAGAAGGAAGACACATCCATGCATAAGCAGCTACTATTAATTTAGGTCCATTTACAGACACGTGGTCTCCTTCACCTTGAATGTACTTTCACTTTGGGTTTTATTCTCATTGACACACCCATTTCCCACTGTTTGGCACTCATCCCACTGTCAGATCTGACAATATCTGTGGTTTCAGAGTATGCTGTAAATGCAACTTTTTTCCTCTCTTCACAAGGAAAGGAGAGCCCTATGTATTTACACTTCTTCAGGTTTTCTTATGCGTCCCTTGCCCTGTCTTGCCCACACTACAGTAGTTGCCCCCCATTCTGCAGGCCACCATTTCAGGACTATCAGAAGGTTTGCAGGCGTTCCTCAGCTGCCCCCCCCCCCCCCCCGCCCTGCCTCCAATCTAAGTATATTGCTGGAGTGTTGAACCCACTGAAATTGACAAGGCTATATTCATTCAGCAAACTTTTGATAGCCTTTTAGATGGCACACACAAAAAATGGCAGGCAATCTCCCAAGATGAAGATTGCATGACAACAAGGAGGTGGGTGGGTGGGCAAAATGGTGAACCTATTTAGAATGGTGTGAACAGGAAAACCCCACAGTAAAGCAAATTTAGAAAAGCAAAGTTAGAGAATCGACTGCTCCTCAATGAGGGGGTAAGTAGTTCATGCAAAAAAGGCCCAGGATTTCTTCGTTGCACTCCAGTCAAGTAGAGAAGAGGAACAAAATATCCCCCATAGTCCAGCATCAAGATTGGTGATTCATGCAAATTTGTATTTAATGTTGACGATGTCTGAATGCAGCTTAATCTCAACTTTGCTAAACCAGGGTTTCTAAATCTGAGTAATACACCTTTCTTTTGGTGAATTGTAATACTAAAATGTATGACAGAGAAAACGACATGTTTTATTGCAAGTAATTTTGTTCAGTTTGTTTTTGTTGTAAGTTGGATGAAGGAGCCTAATATGTATAACTCAAAACTATTTTTGCAAAGTCAGCCTAAAATGTCAAGTGTATGAAAGGCTTTGGGTAGTGGAATATAACTAATTTTTTGATGTTTTAGCTTATTTTTCTTTCCCTTCTATCATTGCAGTGAGAAACCTTTGTGGTGAAATTAAAGCAAGCTTCAAAGGATTATTGAGCCCCTATCTGTATCTGTTCTGAATAATTGTTCGGTTTTGTTCTATATTCCTATTCCTTACCTAATCTCAATTTTTATGTTTATAAGGGAACTCCATTTTGTGTTCAGAAATCTAGTTGAAGTTATTACCTGGAAATGTTAGCTGAAAAGGAGACATGGGCTGAATGGATTTATCACAGCCTAGTGTGACCTTACTCTTTAGTGCAGTGGTTCTCAACCTGGGGGTCGGGACCCCTTTGGGGGTCGAACAACCCTTTCACAGGGGTTGCCTAAGACTCTCTGCATCAGTATTCTCCATCTGTAAAATGGATAAATGTTAGGGTTGGGGGTCACCACAACATGAGGAACTGTATTAAAGGGTCGCGGCATTAGGAAGGTTGAGAACCACTGCTTTAGTGGCTGTCATTAGATGAAACAGTTTATATTTCCCTTTCCCACTGACCACATCAGTCTAATACTATAAGGCTTAACAACGAAAAATCAAAACTAAAAAGCTTGAGAAAATATAGATTCTAATCAAACACTCACCTAAAAAAATGCATCTCTTGGCCCTGGGTGGCCTGCCTCTGTAAATCAGAACAATTAAAACTGCTTTTCCATCCAGTAAGATTTCCATCCAGTAAGATTTCCATCCAAGATCCATTTATCAAACATGATTTTGTTCATGGTTACCAGCTGAGCTTTCCAGCATCATAGGTGAAGAAATCTTACCAGCACTTGAGATCCTTGTGAACTTTGGACTTTTTAATGTGCCTCATGAGCCATATTCCCTCCCCAATTTTTGAAGATAAGCTATTGGGCGCGTATATCAGAGATTGTTAATATGCATGACATTTTTAAACTTTTGGGAAGAATTTGTTTTGCCTGTAACAAATTCCGTCTCTGCAGAACTTGCTCAGGTTGTATGCCACTTCCTGACTGCTTACTCTTGGGTTTATTGTTAACCAAATCAGTACTTACATCAAGGTATTTGAAAATAATTTTCTACGCATGTAAGTCTAGGACACTGGATCGGGATGGGGAGTGGGGATCTTTGAATCTAGGTATATACAATCCATAGCTTCTACAGATTTGGCTACAATCTATGGCTACCAATCTTGATCCTTCTTGATCTGAGATTGCAAAAGCCTCAGGAGCAGCAGCAGCAGAAGGCCATTGCTTTCACATCCTGCATGTGAGCTCCCAAAGGCATCTGGTGGGCCACTTTGAGTGCTGGACTAGATGGACTCTGGTCTGATCCAGTAAGGCTCTTTCTAATGTTCCTTCTCTAGGAAAGAAGAGAAGAGGGGGGGCATTAATGCATTTTAAACATAAACTATAGAACCCTCCCTTTGTTAATGTAATAATTTGTATAAGTAAATTTGAGTATAGGAACCTAAGTTTGACTTGACGGGTAACCATGGGCAAATTGCTTTCTCTGAGATTGCATTCAGACGTCATGATAGATCATGAGTTATACTTGGAGCCCAACCAATTGGAATATATGAATACAGACTGTCTAATAAGCCAGGGATTGGTGGTTGGCACCAAATGAGGGTTTCATGCCACTCTTTTTTGAGCAGCACTGCAGTTTGCAAATATATTGGATATAGCAGTGGAAGAAGAGAGGAGGCAAGGAATAGACAAATCAGGGTCGACCTTGATAACAGAATGCAACCTCAGTGACTCTGACGTGGTGGATGTAGGGCCAGTTCTTCATACAAGCAGTTGTGTGGGACCCCAAATGTTGGGGGTAGCAAATGAGCAGCTCCATGCCACAGTTGCCCAGCCCAGCTTTAAGGCAAGTTCCAAAGCCTCAGGTGCCCAATTTGGAGCCAGAGATGGGGCAGCATAGGAGGAGGGCACATGAGTCAACAAAATATTTTCATCTACCTCACTGTGGTTGAAGTTGAATTGCTGCTGTCAATTCCCAGTGAGCCATAGGATACAGGTATACAGTAAATGGGTCTCTGGCACACCTAAAGAAATGGAAATTCTTCTTACCATGGTAACTGCTAACATACTGACTTTTCAAAACAGTTATCGCATAATATGTTGGATATGTTTTTGTTAGTTGTGATCTGTTCTGTGCAGTAGCTAATGTAATGTTCTGTGCAGTAGCTAATCGCTCCCTATTTTTATAATCTGTTATTGCATATTTATTGCTATTTTTAGGGAGGAGTTTGGTTGCTCCCTTCTTTTTGGGGTGGTTTTTAAAGGAATTGGATTGCGGGACGCCATTTTTATTGTTACTGTTTTTGACCGCTGTTTACATGGTTTTAATTAATTTTAGTACATATGGTCACTATTGTGACCCTTGTTATATATTGTACATAGATGATGATGTGCACCGCCCAGAGCCCCTTGGGGATTGGGTGGTCTATAAATTTAAATAATAAATAAATAAATAAATATTACCAATGGTATATTGGTTATGACAGTTAATATTCTGTTGTCAAAACATTATGCAAGAATGTAACATTAGTAATACTTTTAAAGAAACATTCATCATTAAACTGACTTCCTTTGAACCAACGTGGACATTAAATATCTTAACTATGTGTAGGTAAAATGGGAATATGTGTAGGTAAAATGGCTTTTCTGTTAATCTGGAAAATAATTATTGAAATAGTGATTGTTTCTCTCATTTTTCTCAGTTAATGCAAAATTCCGTAATCTTCATGTCAGCAGTGATGTATTTGAATATGTGGACATTTTCCTGTTGTTTGTGTGTTTCTGTCCCCTATTGTATCAGTGAGGCTTTTACAAACTCCTCTAAAACATCATCATTTTGTTTTACAACAAATACTCCTTGAAACCAACACTTTGAACTATTTGTGCTACCTTTGCAGCTGGCTGCATTTTGAAACTGAAGAGATGCTGCAAGGGGCACATCTGTAGTTACATTTATTGCATGTGGTATGGTTGTTTGGTTGATTTACAATTAACACTTGATTCTTTTTTTAAAAAATCTTGTGGCTGCAGCTGGTTTTAGGAGAAGCTTTCGTCTGAGCAGAAAAGACCGAAAAACAAACAAGACTATGTATGAATGCAAGAAAAGTGATCAATACGATACAGCAGATGTCCCAACCTATGAGGAAGTAGCAAAATATAGATGGCATCCTAATGAGAAATACAGACTTGTTGTCTTGGTTGGTAAGTTTTAGTTCCTGAACTGGAAAGCCAGGTCGAGTAAAACAATAGAGCTTGAGGTGCATTGTTCTTTGTTGTCGTTGTCCCCCCTTCCCTCGACCCCCAACAAATGAAATTGCAAAAAGATTGGGATTTTTTTTAAAGCTGCAAAAATGAGAACTGAATGTCATAATTATTAGCTGACCTCCCTTTTTGCTTGTCGGTTGCTCACAGAAGTGAGGAAGGACAATTTTGTCAATTCTCCCTTCTATCTGCAGCTCCTCACTTCAACCTGCATGGTACTTCTGGGGTCCACTGACTCTGGGGCAAAATTTTGGAAAGGAATAGATTGCAATAGGTGAGTTAATATTTAATCTCCATTTGCATTTGCTAGATCAGGTGGAGATTCACTGTATTTAAACAGTAAGGACAGGAGAAGGTTCTCCTCGGACTCTTAAGGATCCAGAAGCAGATGGATACCCTGCTCTTTTGTGAAAGAGGTACCTTTGCAACTGTAGTCATTCCCGTTGCTAGTGCACAGACACTCATGTATGTGAGGGGAAAAATGGGAGTTTATAAGTCAGCACAGAGAATAGTATCTGTAAGTGAGTTTCAGTTTGTAAAAAGGCCATTGTTTGCATCACTTCAGTCTCCCATAAAAAGGAATCCTGTTTTCTTACACAGAAGCCAATTAGCTGTATTCTATCTCACAAGACAGCCTGTGCAGACAGAGTGTCATTTCCTGCTTAATGGTTGCAAAATCACTTCCCCCAGAGTTTTAAGCTGGCTTCTAAATCCTAGTTAAATAACAAAGCTTGTTTCAGATGCTGACCAAAAGTTCAACCATGGTCACGCTGTGAAGGTGTGTACCATTTCCTCTGTTTTTTGGAATTGTGTGTGTGTGTGGTTTTGCAAAAGCAGGCAACTTAAAATGGTTCCAAAGTTATTACCCCCCTGCCCTGCCCCCCGCGGTAAATTCTCATAACCTACTATGAAGCTAGTCATTCCCAACCATGGCTGCAGTCTAATGCAGAGGTTTCTTATAAAGTGTTTCGGCAAAGGAGTCAGACTTCATAAATTGTGCCACCTTTATAGTTTTAGAATATTGCTTTCATAATGTTTCTATGATTCAAAGATGTACGTCAACAAGCAGTATCTAGTGTTACACCAGTGTTGAAACTTAGGAATATAACGTCCTGGTAACATTATTTCCTAATTTTGTGTATTGTTTACGAACTATTTACTAACAGGGCGTACTTTATATACATGTTATATTGGTCTTCACAATATGTTCAGATTTTTGTTATTCCCCTGCTGGGTTTTCAAATTGTCCAGAATCAGTCCCATTATAACGATGAAATGGTGAAAAGGGGACTCAAAGCTAGTAGCTGCCTGTAATGATAGAATGAATCATTCATTGTTTGAGTGGAACTTATGGTGTGTCTGTAGCTAAGCTCATCATCGTCTCAGAACTGGACATGGTTCATAAGAGTAGGGATGATTTCAAAATCAGACATTAATTGCATTTCATCATGAAACCAGGCTCCACTCCTGCCTCCTTCCTGTTTGCAGACTCCTCACTGGCTCACATCCTGATCCATGGGAGTTCCAGTGAGCAGTGAGACAAACTTGGCGTTATTTTCCGAAATAATACACAGCTCTCTCTCCCAGGGTGTTGAACATGAAATTGACCAAGAACTTCCTAAGTGCTGAAAGCCATAGTCAAATTTCATTTTCAAGATACTGTGGGACCTCTGCGTATATTAGTTTGCATGGAAGTGCCGGAGCGTGAATTGGAAGTCTCGGGCATATTGCCTTTGTGGGGGAAAATGAGCAATAATTTTTAAAAGCAAGTAAAAAAACAAAAAAGTTTCTGGTTGAATGGAGTGGGAGGAAAGGAAGTATATCCTTTCATATACCATTTTTCTGCTCCAGAAGTTCTGCTTGAAGTTTGAGAATTTCACTGGCCAGCCCTTGGAACCAATCCTTTAGAACAGAGATGAGTGAGTTTTTAACAAGATGGGTCTTTAGGAATTCTACCATGATGCCTCAAAAATCACCTTGATGAGGTTCTTGTGTCTCTTCCATGATTTCAGAGTCTGATACCTCCTTGTAGAAATGTGATACCCACAAGTGATACCCACTTGTAGAAATGCATTGTCTTTTTAGGGATATCTTCCTAAATTCAAGTTAAAACACAATTATTTTAACCTTTTTTCTAGTACTTGTTGCACTGTATTCTTGTTTCTTTTTCAGTATTACATAGGCTAACTGTTCATTAGCAGAGTTTCTTCCACTAGAAAAAGTTGCAGACCAGAAGAAATATGACCCTCTGTCAGGGACTGTTATGAACTGTAGAACTGCTGTTTTTATATAGCTCATATCCAAGGGAACGCTTAAAATCAGTTTTTAATAAACAGCTTTGTCTTTCTTTAACGTGCAAGTTCAGGCACCTACTACTGTGAGCGAGAGATTGTGGGTTGTACACAGCGAGTAATAACATGGTTGAGTTGATTTTACACCTATATCAACAGAGGTCTGTGAAAAGTGTGATAAGTAGGCTTTTTATAACAAGTCACATATGCTGGCTCTGAGGAATATCTAGAAATTTCATTTTATTTTGGTGGTAATAAATCAAATGAAGAAAGTGTGCTTTTACAGTAACAAAAGCAGTTCACAATTTATTGCAGACTTCAGTAATTCTGATGTTTTTCTCTCAGTATTGAGGGCAGCTTAAGTCTGGCCAATATCATTAAAATGTCTTGGGTAAAACGTGGAAAAACTGGCACTGTTATTGGGACAGTAGAAATGATCAGATTTAAAAGCTTTCTGCAACCTAGGAGCAGTATCAAATATGACGTGTGAAATACAGCTTGGCTGTTAGTGCCAGGAAACACAAGTACAAATAATTAAATTTTCACATAATTGGTCATGGCAAAAATGTTCAGCTACACAAACTGAAAACACTGTTTAGTGCTGGAGCCTATTTAAAACAACTGCCCGCCAAGATATTTCAAAATCACTTTATTCTAGTTTGCAGAATGTAAATTCCCTGTCACATGGTCTCAACTATTGTTTGTGCTTTTTAATTTGTTGTAAAGTAAGTTATTTTGAAAAGAGCTTGATCAGTCATGTTATCTCTCAGTCTCCAGGAAGTTCATGTGTGACTCCTACATGTGCTCTGCAAGTAGGTGTGCTGATCCTTGACACATTCATTCAAGTTATATTCGGAATCATTCACCTCTTGTCAATTGTACCACTTATATAGATGGCTTTATTTATTTATAAAATGTATACCCTACCTTTCTGCTGTCATCAGGGCTATCAAGGTGGCTAATAAATTAAAATTATAAACCATTACAATTATAACAAAAACACACCATTTAAATAGTTAAAACCAAGTTAAAACGCACATGCAATAAAAATTCTTGTATAAAAAAAACAACTAAAAACAGGGCATGGCCTGCCTGGCTCCCACACATTATTTACTGCCCGTTGCAGCGAAGTGGTATTTAAGCCAACTACCACATAATTCAGTCTTTGACAGGAACTTTTTTCTCTATCAAGCATATGGACTTCTCTTTCCTCTTCCCACTGCTCCTACTACATTTTCAGTTTCTAGATCTCCATCTCCTGGTCCCTTATGTCCTTCTCCACCTGCAACCACAACTTCTCCATCTCTAGCTCCTTGAGCCAGATTTGTCCTTCTAGATTGGGTTCCATGGCTGCAGCGTTCCTTTTGGCTTGCCAGCATTTAGCAAGAGAGCCTTCATCTCAACAGCAGCTGCTTCTAGCATTCTTTTTAAAGCTCTTGCTTTGTCAGCTTTAATATTTTCACTTGGTCTGGTAATTCCATCCTACCTAGCCTGATCTGATCTTACTCCAGTCAAACTGAGGAGAAAACTTCTGTTGCTCTGTTTGTCATGTGCATGCCAAATTCAAATTGCCTGACCAATCAAATTCTCTGTTGTAATTCCAGCACTTCCTGCCACCAGGATGTGATGTAACAGCCCTGCTCTGACGTGCAGGCCCTATTCCACCTTGCCCTCAAAAGCATCTGGGCCCCACTGACAGCCCAGGGTCTCTGCCTGGCACATGCCACCCACCTGGTTTTTCCAACACCTGAGAGGGCTTTTTCTCCCTCACTTAGTTCAGTCACTGCTACCCAAAATAACAGTGTGGTGAAATGTTGAGGCACCTGAAGTAGCAGAATTTAACCTTGGGATATTCAAGAACAGATCACAATAGAGTACACAAAGAGAAGGTGCACGTAGCTGTTGGTTGGCAGAAGTAGATGAAGATGGAGGGAAGACTAGGAGCAGCCTTGATAATGATGGCTGCTCTCCGATCTCTTCATGGCCTTCAAATGCTTGGGAGAATGTGAGATCCAAACTGCCACTAGCCATGGCAGATAATGCTCTTGTTTCGTTAATGGCTGCTAACTTCCTGTTCAAAATCACTGTGCTGCATTGTGCTGAACACGTACCTAGTAGCAACTAGTAAGGGTTGAAAAGGGCATTGGTCATTAACACAAAGCACTGTCCAATGAGAGTGTGTTCTAAGCAGCTGTGAAGAAAGGGAAAGGGGGTGGGCAGGATATTCAGAATTGATGGAACGACACCTAAGTGCTTCATGAGCACAGTGCAAATTCAGTTATAGTTTACACAAGCTTTACCAAAGCAGTTGTTCAAATTGCAAGACTGAACACTGCATTTTAATTACATACACCTATTTTTAGATATGGTGTTGCATCCAAACTAAATTTTTCTATGACAGAATGGGACGCTCCTGCCTTACCTCTCAATCTACTAATCTTGGAACGCTACGGCTAAATTGTCATTTTAGGCTGGATCCAGAGTCCTTGTAAGCAGGGTGGGTAGGTACAACCATACTAATTCAGTGTGCAAAGCTCCAGTAACCCTTCTGTAGCAGGCTTTCGTCCTGCTGTTGCTGCTGGAAAGTTGCTTTTAGTAATATTGTTAAATTTGCTCCAATAGCTGTTAAATATTA
The DNA here is from genome assembly GCF_021028975.2 of Sphaerodactylus townsendi. Taxonomy (NCBI): domain Eukaryota; kingdom Metazoa; phylum Chordata; class Lepidosauria; order Squamata; family Sphaerodactylidae; genus Sphaerodactylus; species Sphaerodactylus townsendi. The sequence continues at coordinate 58,929,280 of NC_059435.1, read as the reverse complement.
TGAAGAGAAAGGTACTTCAGTTTAAGTGTAAGTGAAGAGTACTCCTAAATTTAAACATGCGTTACAAACAATTTCCAGTGGAAACATCTGATGGCATCGGTTGAGCAGTGTATCATTTTTATAGCGTGACTGTGCTGATGGATACTGCTTTTACATTTTAGACATTAATCCACACAGTAAATTAATTTCAGATTAGCATGAAGTTAAAGTTGATATGCTGTTTTTTCTGTAAGCAAGGTATAAATACAGCAACAGTATACCTTTCTTAGAGAAACTCTAATTTGGGAATCGTGAAAAGTTTTTGGCCTTCATTAGTATGCCTTATGGCACACAAGGGGAGTATTACAAGTCACTACTGATTATTTATTACTGTTGAGGGCCTGACCTCTATGCCTGGCCTTAGTACTTACTAGCAGTGACCCACAAATGGCACAAAGATTAATTGTGACGGCAATTAATTAAATTTGTAATTTTTTAATTTTTTAATGGATAAGATATTGATGAGTAATGCCTTTTGATACAATATCTGGCTTTCAACCTGAAATAAGGGTCAGTTTCAGGGATTCGTCATCATTGACTAGACCAGGGGTAGGGAACCTGCGGCTCTCCAGATGTTCAGGAACTACAATTCCCATCAGCCCCTACCAGCATGGCCAATTGACCATGCTGACAGAGGCTGATGGGAATTGTAGTTCCTGAACATCTGGAGAGCCGCAGGTTCCCTACCCCTGGACTAGACGTTGCTGACGCCCTTGCAGGGGCAGCCACTTGAAGCCCCTCAAGTTCTTCTCCTTTTCTTCCCACCACCGCTGTTGTTCTCTTTCCATTCTTTCATCCTCTTTTTGCTTCTTCTTCGAGCCCAATGCTGTGGGGGTGAAGTGCAGGAGCACAGCTGCTGCTTTCCCATTGGGTGAGAGGAGGAGAATTGGCAGGTGATCAAATGAATGGAAACTGCTGCTTGTGGGAGCAGGAAGTAGCAAAGTTGGCAGTGAAATAATAGCAGTTTTTAACTCTGGGGTTTGGGGAGGCTCGAGTATTGGCTATCTTGTGTATCTGTGAATGAGGGAGGGTCTGCCAAAAGGTGTCTTAACTATTGGAGATCTTTGGTCAGCCAGTCTCTCTCAGCTTGATCTACCTTGCAGTGTTGTTGTGAGAATATAATGGAGGAGGGGGAATAATTTCATTTCATATTTAATTTATATCCCACCCTCCCCCGAAGGGCTCAGGGCAGCGAACAAAAAGAGCAACTGCAAAAAGCAGTAACAATATAGAATAGCAAACATCAACAAATATAAATCAAAATATAGGAATTACAGTATCAAGCAATATAACATACAAAATAGCAAGATATATGAAACAATTAAATATCAGTAAAATACATAATAATTTTAAACATCATTCAAATACGATAGAATACAAACAACTATAAATTTGAAACCAAAAACACAAAAATCAAATACCAGAAACACTTACAGATGGCAAACAACTTCCTTCTTCCAAACTAATTTCCTTCACACTTAACAGGTTAACAATAGCATGTATGCTGTCCTACAATTCTTGGAGGATGAGCAAAATAAAGACGTGATATTTTATCAGAGCCCTTCGGGGATGGGGCGGTATATAAGTCCAATAAAATAATAATAATAAAATCATAGCCCCAACAGCTGATGAACGTGCTAGTTTTTTATGGCAGCATAAGCAAGCAGGTGAAATCTCATGAAATTGGAAGCTATAGTACAAAGAACCGGTGTAGTAAATGTACTGAAAGATATTCCCAATTCTTTAATCTTCTGGTTCTGTCCATATTTTCTTTTTTACCTTCTGTCCATATTTTCTTTTTCTTTTCTTTTTTGGTAATCTATTCATAAGTATCAGACTTTTTTTAAATTTCACTGATAGCGTTTAAGGCAGAGTCCGTGAATCCCACAAGTCACATGAATTCAAACCTCTGGCAGTCTCTTCCATCTGCATAGTGAATGCTGCTGATGTTGGAGTTGTTCCACTACAAATGTTTTTTTTGGTGTTATGTCTCTGGAAAAGCCTCTTCGATTTCTCATCTCAACATAGTATGTGGTGGTGTTGGTAATCAAAGAAAGATATTTGATTAAAATGTATTTAAACTTTCAGGTCCTGTGGGTGTCGGACTGAATGAACTCAAACGGAAATTGTTGATCAGCGATACCCAGCATTATGGTGTCACCGTGCCACGTAAGTGAAAATCTGCTTTGTAAGTCCTTGATGTATCAGTTGAATTTTGGCATAAGGTCAGGACATTTGAGCTTGGATATATGCACATCCATATTAAGTTACTTTTTAAGAGTGCTCTCCTCCTTGATTAAAAATTTAAATTGGCTGTGTTTTTCCTTGGAGTATTTTTCTTAGCATAAGGTGGATACTGTTGCTGTAAGTTGCCAAGTATTTTAGAACACTCAGTTCTCATTTGAAATCTGAATGGGAGATGAGGAATGGAGAAATGGTAGAGCATAGCTGTTCAACCTGTGCCACAAGTGCCAAAGGCAGCAGAAGTTTGTACTCCTCCAGGATGGGAGCAGGGGAGTCTAGGGGCTTGTTACGAAAGAGGCCTGCACCTTCCTAGTGCTACCCAGCTGCCTGTTCGTTATTTTTCAAAAGGAAATCTGTTCCAAAGCACAGAATAGATTTGTGGGGTTGCATCCAGTTTTTGTGCATGCTAGAGTCAAACTTTGGAAGTGCACTTCAAACAGCAGTTGACAAGCGCTGTGGTAGTAGTCAGTAATAAGCCTTATTGATACAGCGGGATAACTCACCAAGCAAGCAACTTATTCCTGGCATGTGTTCAGAGACTGATGAAAGGCTACTATAAATGGCATCGCTAAAGTGTCCTCACTTCAATCATGAGGAGGCATCCTCAGTTTTGTGCAGTGGCATCTGTGCCTCTCAGCTTAATGGGCAAGAAGAAGAAGAGGAGTTTGGATTTATATCCCCCCCCTTTCTCTCCTGTAGGAGACTCAAAGGGGCTGAGAGCTCCTACCCTGTGAGGTAGGTGGGCCTGAGAGAGCTTTGAAAAGCTGTGGCTAGCCCAAGGTCACCCAGCTGGTGTGTGTGGGAGTGCACAGGCTAATCTGAATTCCCCAGATAAGCCTCCACAGCTCAGGTGGTAGAGTGGGGAATCAAACCCGGTTCCTCCAGATTAGAGTACACCTGCTTTTAACCACTATGCCACTGCATAATGTTAATAGTGCAACTTCCTGAATAGATATTAGCCAGGTGCCATTGTTAGACAGTGCCTATGTTGAAATGTTGACTTCCTCAAATCAAATGAACAAGTTCATCATATACTGGTAATTTTAGGTTTGTGTCAGGAAGCAAACTTTTATACAGCTGACATCTTCTTAAATCAGTAAAGGCTGCCAGACAGTGTGCTACAACATATCATTTAACGTTTTATTTCTAAAATAAACAGTGGCATGCATCCCAGCACTCTGCTCAGCACTATTTGAAGCATTCCTCCAACTGAAGAGTTTCTCCCTTTTGACAGAAGAGCCACAAATTGGAGGAAGGCTCCTTAGGCTGAAGGAAGGTTTCAGACTGTGCTGAGCAGAGAGATAGGATACAGGCATCGTTCCGTGATGAGAGACAGAAATTTTACCTTCTCTGCATTACTGAAATAAAGGTATTTCAGGAATGGGAAGAATTAGTGCACTGGACTTCAACAGATTTTCTGAAGTTTTATCATGTCATACAAAATGTCATGAATAAGCCATTGTGGGAAATATGTGTGGTAACGTGTTCTAAGAAACTTTGTATGACTATATTCAGAAAGTCAAAGACATAATTTGTTGTACAACATAAAAACGTAAAAACATGCTGTTTTTGTAATTTATGTTCTGTATTAATTAAATATTCTCTAATGCCTCTAAACATGAAAATAGAAGCAGTCATAGACTGTAAATCTTCAGTTTTGAGAGAGATCCCTCTTCAAGTGGGCTTGTATACTCTCACTCCTTAGGTATTTGACACCATTAGAGCAGGAGTCACCAGAATTTTTGTTAATAAGAGTTTCTTCTGAGTAATGAAAAGATCTTGCATAACTTCCCCATCCCAGCATGTTACTAAGCTTTCTTCAGACCTAGAGACAAAGCATGGGCTAGGAAGAGCACCAAAAATGAGGCTGTTGGCCAAACAGCAGAGAGAAAAATCCTATGAAATAAACTTTTTTTAAAGAACTTAAATAATAATTTTGGTATATTTGGATCATCTAACAGAATTTAGGGAACCTCTTTGGCTCTCAGCATGTTCAGGAACTACAATTCTCATTGCTGGTAGGGGCTGATGGGAATTGTAGTTCCTGAACATCTGGAGAGCCGCAGGTTCCCTACCCCTGATCTAGCAACTATATAAGCTTCTCTACAGCAACCACTGTGCTAATGATAACTCACAAGCTATCTGATGGATACCCTGGCACTAGAGAAAGGAAACTGATGCTAGGATTAGTGTAGAACTCTCATTTAGATAACCATAGGATCATTAATTTTTGTTGTAAGGAGCATGTATAAGAAGATAGACTGACTTCAGTATGTGCCTGGAAAGGGGGGCGGGGGGGGGGGGCGAGCATCTTGAAGGCTGATGAGCATCCACTTGCATTATAACAGTGTGGTGATGAGCACCAAATGGTACATTTGTTTGTTTTTTCCTTTTGTAAACTAGTTTTTAATCCTCTATCAAAACCAGATACCACAAGAGCACGAAGAAGCCAAGAAAGTGACGGCGTTGAGTACACTTTTATTTCCAAGCACTTGTTTGAGACAGACGTGCAGAATAACAAGTATGTGAGAAACAACTAAGCAAAACTACAATAACAAAATTTTGTCGTTTTTGTGGCTGGACATCAGTCTGGTAACTGGAGGAATGTTCCACATCTAAATACTTGAAAGAAATTAGAGCTAACTTCATTTGATTTTTTGGAGGCCTGCAAGCCGAGAGCCATTGTAAATTTCTGCCTGCATATTTCCCAGCACCCTGCCTATGATTTGAGTGCTTCTGTGAGTGAATCTGTCAGGACATGGACTGCCAGAAGTAGTCAGCAATTGCCAATAATTAATTATCATTATGTTCAGCATTAATATTTTCAATCCATAGATCATGAAGGAACACTAGTAAAACAATATAAAAAGCAGCTGTCGTGTGCTTATTCTGAAATGGGGAGAGGTTTTAAAAGAAGCTGTTTATAGTAAGAATGAGCACTTAAAATAGGTCTTTAGTCGCTGTGTGTGGCCCTCTATACTATGACACTTTTGCACAGTTCAGTCATTTGTTTGTTGCAATCGACTGCAAGGGTTGAAGCTGGGATTCCCCACAACACTTAATCTAGCTATATTTCCCATAAAAATCCTGTGAAGCCTATCTTCAAAAGTAATTCTTATTCAGCATGGCTTCTGCTTTTTTCTCTCTTTTATTCCTGTTTTTACAGTCTTAAGTGCTTCCTGTTCTCTCTGAGGCTGACCAAATGAAGCAGTGAAAGCCTGGCCACTGTCAATAACATAACCAAGCACTCTGGGTTTGGCCAGTAAACTCACACTGTTTAAAAAGTAAAATAGTTCTTTATTAAGGAAATTAGAAAGATGTTGAAAATCTAAGAGAATGATAGCTTGGCAAAAACAGGTACACAAAAAATAACAAAGCTAACTCTTGACGTACTTGCTGAAATCCTACACAGCATAGTTGTTCTTGAGGCCTTAGGTTGCAAATCACAAAGCAAAGTTCTCTCTGGGAGCAACAAAGGGGGGGAGGGTAAAAAGGGGGGGATAATTTACACGGAAGGTTCTTCATGGAACATACAGAAACTGGCCATAGTCTGGTGATCTCTTTCAAACAGGGGCAGCAGCCCTGACCGAACCTTCCAGGCTTGGAGTGAATCGTCCCTCCCAACTGGAATGTGCACTTCACTTCTCCCAACTAGAAGTTTCTCAGCTGCATCAAATGTTCTAATTAGAACCAGCCTTGGAATACATCCTTGAAAATAAACAATGGTGCATGAAAGCCCATCCCTCACCTGGCTGGTCTTGTAGCTAACAACGCTGGAAGCATCTCCCAAGCTGGATACTTCCTTGTCACCAAGTCATTTAAAAATACATTGCTAATTATTGGTTCTTGGTTTGTGAGGGGAGAGGTCAGGAACTATTTTTACTTTCTATCCCAAATCACTTCTTTTTAAAATGACCGTGAAGTCGCTGTTCCAATTATATAAGAGCAGGCATGCTGATTTAGACTAATGAGCTATCTAGTCCAGCATCCATTGCCACTCTGACCTGTGCTTCAAGAAAGCCCTTGCTGACAACACTCCTCACCTGCTGACGTCCGCAGCATTTGATAATCAGAGGACTTTGAATCCAAAGCTTGTTGAGTATTTCAGCAATTCTTGGCTAATAGCGGTGTCTTTTGTAAAGCTGTCTAATCCCCTGTTATGTCCATCTGAGCCAGTAGCCCACATCCCTTTGTCTTGAAACCGCTGCCAATCACTTTCAGAGGATGATCCCCACGTTGGCGTATTATAGTGGAAAAAGATTCTGTAGATTTTCTCTATGCCACCTGTCATTCTATACATCTTCTTCACATACAGTTGCCCGTTTTCTAGACTAAAAGGCCTTCAGTGCTTTAGCTCTGCCTCAAAGGACTGATGCTTCAACCAATTACCATTTCTGTTGCCCCTTTTCTGCCCTTTTTCCAGATCTTCAGTATGATTTTTTTACCTGTAGTCAGAACTGTACACAGTATTCAAAATCTGCCCACATCAGGGGTTTGTGTATTACTGTTCTCAGTCTGTTTCCTGGTGATCACTAGCACGGAGTTTATGTTTTTTTAACTCACGCTGCATACTGAGATGACTTGGGAATGCTATGACAAACCACCCCATAAACATAGCCTGTCTAGCAACTGTCACCCCATGGGTCAGCAATGATGTAGTGCTTACACAGGGGGACTACCTTGTTGCACACACTGAGTCAATATTTTCAGCAAGCTGTCTCCCACAACACTTGATGGAGTGTCTTTTTTCTTGGTCTGTGACCAGTAGTTCAGTCCTAATCAGGAAGCTTTGATTCACATGCATCATTTCATACATCTTGCATTGAATTTCATCTACCAATTTGTTCCCTGATCACCCTAACTGGAAAGGTAATTTTGGAGCTACTCATAGGCTACATGTGGTTTTTTGCACATTAAACCAGGTAGCTTTGTCTGCAAAATACACCACAAAAGAAGAACTGATAATTAACAATGGTTCAGGAATACCATGCTCTTTTTTAAAAAAAAGCCTGCCTCCACAAAAACTAAGAGAGGTCTGAGAGAACTGTGACTAGCCCACTGTCACTCAGCAGGCTTCATATAAAGGAGTGGGGAAATCAAACCTGGTTCTTCAGATCAGAGTCCACCACTCCTGACCAATACACCATGCTGGCTCTCCAGAGTGGTCAGTTTGCAGTAGTTACTGCTGTTTCGTTTGTCAAACCTTCTGTTGCATTGATTTAGGCAAGGATGATTAAAAACTCAAGTAATTTATTGGAACCTTGTATTGTTTTTAACACAACGCCAGCAGACTGTGAATTTGAAATAGTAAAACAAAATACTGTGTAGAAGACAAATGCAACTATTCATGAATTAATTCAAGCCAAACATATATGTATTGTTTTGAAGTTTGGGACTTCTTAATTGAAAGGGGAGTAGTATCTTTCCAACAGATTTACTGAAATATCTTTTCTACAGATTTATTGAATATGGGGAATATAAGAACAATTACTATGGTACCAGTGTAGACTCGGTTCGATCTGTTCTGGCTAAAAATAAAGTCTGTTTGTTGGACATTCAGCCTCATGTAAGTATGCAGTAAGGTTTTTGCCTTTTTTGTTGGCCCCCTTATTTTCATTGATTCTTTGTATTTCATGCTAAGATTTGGGGGGGGGGGGGATGTACTGTGCTTCATTTACTTGGTTTTCAGTTTGATCCCAAATACTTTTCTGACTTTACTGACAAGGAAGAATATTTACTCAATAAGTCCCTCAACAGTAATCTAGACTCAATAAAGGATCAATGGATCACAAAACTTTCCTATGTTTGAAAAATCTAAATGAGTGTTAGAGTGTCGTCTGACAAAGGCGTTTAGGATATCTTTATTTCATGGATATCAGTTGCACAGATAGCCTTGTGGGTACAAGGCAGTTGATTCACATTAAAGAATGAAGAATTGTAAATTATTTTCCACAATTCAAGCATTGTATAAATTACACATAGCTTTGGAAGATGAGGGAGACAGCTAGAAACTGTTGTGCAAAATGACTTATCTTCAAAGATAAATGCATATTAAAATAAGTTGCTTATAACTAGGCATTTTCTTCTTCAGACAGTGAAACATTTAAGGACATCGGAATTTAAACCATATGTCATATTTATAAAGCCTCCATCAATTGAGCGTTTGCGAGAGACCAGAAAAAATGCCAAGATAATTTCCAGCAAAGATGAAAAGGGTGCTGCCAAACCTTTCTCAGTAAGTACCTTTTGCCTTTCTTCAAGTGTGAAAAATTGCCAGATGATTTGTATCTATTTTAATGAGATCAGTTGTATCCAGCAACGAAGATAATCAAATGCTTTTGGAAATAACCTCTTCAAAATGCACATTAACAGTATTTTTCAATATAGTTTGAAAAATTCAGCAACTGAATTAGCATGGATGGCCATGTGAGGACCTTTGCTTCTTCCTGCCCCAGATGCTCCCTTCTTTGGCCTGATACTTTGTCAGCAGCAGAATTGCAGCTGAAGTGATACAGGTGGTGGAGGGGAGAGGAAACCAACTTTTTTCTGTGTTGTTGACTTCAAAAAAGCACTGCTGCAGAAAACCCCAAGGGGAGGGAACAGAGGCAAGGTGAAAGTGATTCAGCAGGATGAGAGAGAGCAGGAGCCACCTGAGCCTGTCTTGCTCACTTTATGTGGCAGAAGCATTGAAGCTGAAATCAGGGGGTCAGTGATTTCTGCCTCTTCTCACCCCAGTGCTCCTTCCAGCTACTGTCAGTGGCATCATCATTCTTACTCTTTGGATCGCATGGGTACTTAGTGACGTAAAGCAGCAGTAGTGTAGTGGTTAAGAGCAAGTGTACTGTAATCTAGAGGAACCAGGTTTGATTCCCCAGTCTGCCGCCTGAACTGTAGAGGCTTATCTGGGGAACCAGATTAGCCTGTATACTCCAACACACGCCAGCTGGGTGACCTTGGGCTAGTCACAGTTCTTCTGAGCTCTCTCAGCCCCACCTACCTCACAGGGTGGTTGTTGTGAGGGGGGAAGGGAGAGGAGATTGTGAGCCCCTTTGAGTCTCCTATAGGAAAGAAAGAGGGGATATAAATCCAACTCTTCTTCTCCTCCTCCTCCTCCTCCTCTTCCTCCTCCAATGGAATTCAATTTTTCCTATTCAGCTTCTCCTCCCAAACCCAAATGCTGAATATACTAACATTAGGAATTGCAACAGATAACAGGAAGATATGAAGCTGGTGCTCTTAATTTAGTGATGCACCAGCCTCCACTGCTTGGGTCTTACCATCTGGCATGGAAGGAGGGGTGGGGAAATGAATGCAGTGCATTGGGGTATGTCCTGGAATGATAAGCAACCACTTCTGGAACTCCCAGTTTTATTTAGAATTTATGAAGCAATCCTGTGGGTGAACATTACACATCTGCTTCTGAACATTTTTTCTGTAATATATTATTTCCAAAGCACAGTATGTTTTAATAGTTTATTCAGCAAGAGTTTTCAAAACGGTGAAATGCAAAACAGTTTGGAAAGTGTAATACTGTCTTCGGTGGTTGCTCTTAACATTTTCTGTCTTAATTTTTTTATGGTTACATTCTGTGCGTTCCAGACACTTGAACATAAACCTAATGAATAGGCTCTAGTAAGACCCAAGAATCCAAGTGATTCTTTGGATTTGTACCAAACTTTCAAAAATACAGGCTGTGTTCTAGTAAATCCCTTGCTAATAGCACACTGAGTCTTAGGTAATGCAGTTGGTAGTACATCAGTAATGTAAACAGCTTAAAAACAGTTTTCCAGTGCTGCTTCTAACACACATACATTTCTTTGATTATCAGTTACTAGCTAATGGTGCTGATACACTGGGCAAGGGGGGTGGGATTGGGCAGCTGTCAGGATATTTTCAAAGTAGTTGTTGCAGTTTGAAATGATAGTTTGTGTAAACTGCATAATATGACTTGCATTCACTTTGTTATGGACTTCGGGCTTGGCTTTAGAGTTCTCGTGCAAGCAGAAAGCAGTTCAGTTCACCTGGGAGACGGGTGTAGCTGATTCTCCTGCTCTCTCATCAGCACCCCTTTGTGTCCCTGAAATGGGACTCTGGATGGTTGCAGAACCAAGAATCCTGTTTGTGCTGCAGAGGTTGAATCTAAACCAGTCCACTTGGAAATAAATCCCATATTATTCAGTGTGGCTTACTGCCAGGAACATGTCCCTGCCATTGCAGCCTGAGTTATAAATTGTTCAACATTTATCTTGACTGGGTGTTCCTCTTTTATGTTATAGGAAGAAGACTTTCAAGAAATGATTAAATCAGGACAAATAATGGAGGTTCAATATGGGCATCTCTTTGACAAAGTTATAGTAAATGATGATCTAACTACAGCGTACAATGAGCTGAAAACAACCTTTGACAAATTGGAAAGAGAGGCTTTCTGGGTTCCAGTCAGTTGGGTGCATTCTTAGCACTGTAAGCAAAGAAAAAGCTTTCACGGAACTTTATAAGGGTATTTAGGTGCCCCTGAAATGCCATTCTGTTGATGGGAAGCTTTTTTTGCTTTGGCACATTGATGATTTCACAAACTTTGTGCAGTGGAATTGTGATCTTTTCTGTGTGTGAGCCTTCCTGATTGGAAATAGGTTTTAGGAGGCAGAGGACAACGATGAAGCCTTATTTTACTTGATTCAAATAACCACTTTTTAAAACAAAAACAAGATACCACATTTTATAAATAGATTGTGCCTCCAGTGTGGGACTTCCATGAAGCCAGGAAGATCATAAGGTGTGAGATCCATCTTTGAAATGGCCTCTAATGTTTCTGGTTGCCAAGCAGGGACTAGAGTTAACACCTGAAGAATGCAAAACTGGAGGAGAAATAAGGGGCTAATGTTTTCTTTGTCTAACATAAGTGTTGAAATAGGATAATGATGAACACGGATATTTTTGTGTGTAAACTGTCTTCCATGTTCAGCCTGACTTTGGGATCTTTATTAAGAGAGCCAATTTAAGATACTTTTTAGATATGTTTGAATGTGTTCTTTGAAGCTAGACTCCCATTCCTGTGGCTGTGCTCTGAAGGGTGCATCTGCCGGAATGTGTTGCCTGCTTGGAGGAAACCAATATTTTGAGCGAACAATAAGCAATAAAAATGTTTTGCATCGAAAATGTTAAAGATAAACTTCTGTGGTATTCAAAACAGTGGAAAGCTTTAAAGTTATACATCAGATCTCGTGTTGGTTAGAGTAGTTTTTATGTAACACATGGGATGGGTTGGAAATTTTGCAATAGAGGCAGCAGCATAAGGGGAATTTATTTACACCCAGTGCTTCATTGTTTTAAAGATAGATAAAATAGCGTTTGTGTAACTCCAGAAGCTATTTTTTTATTTGAAAACTTGTTAATTAAAACTTGGGTATCATTCTCATTTTACACTGGCCTTGTACAGTAGAAACCCAAGCTGTGGTCTCTGGAATGAAGAAAGCGATTGGGGGGGCGGGGGGGGGGGTGTTCCTTTTTGCTTTTACTTGTGTTCCTGTTGAAATGATGTATATTAATAGATATGGGTGCATGTTGTGTGTAAGTGAGTCTGTCTTACCAACAGCGTGTGACAGTGATGCATCACACCTTTGGCATGCAAACAGGAAGCCCAGTTATTTTATGTTAACATGTACAAGACTTAGCTGACTTATTTAAAGGCGAAAGAATTTAGTGAGACTTTATATATTTATGAAAAGAGGTGAGAAGGGATATTAATTTTTTGAATTGGTTGTCAATGTGATCATTTATTACACAGACCACTAGGTGTCTGTGATTTGAAACATTGGCTTTATAAACTTAACATTCCATATAAATATTTTACTTCAGATGCAGATAAACTGCCAGGTCTTTGCAAACATAGTCTAAATAGAGGATTGGATATTTTGTTTTGGTTCCTTGCATTTATAGAAGGGAAGTGCCAACAACCAAATGCAGCCTTTTGGAAACATTTATGCTCGTTAGATGCATCCCGAACCCTGGCACTGAACATTTACAACATAATCATGACTGTATCTCAGGTCTTAACTGCTTTGAATGAATTAAATGTGACTGTACTTCAGTTAATCAAATTAGTTGTATGAAAATACTGAGCTGTCATTTTTTTCTCACTCAAATGTAGGAATTTCAGTAATTCACTGAATAATTCAGGTTGATTCTTTAATTAGGTACTATACATATTTGACTTACCAGTGCGTACAGTGAGAACCAGTGCCAAGATTGCCTGTTAACTCTCAAGGTCTTCAGAAGAGAGCTGTTGGAAATGGCCCAGAATATAGGCTATAGCAGTGACTCTTTCCAGACCTGGAACTCACCTGCAGCACACTGAACTTAGAAGCACAGGATATCTAGTGTGATGTGATAGGAAGAGGAGGAGCCAAAGCTGTGACCTCATTGGTATCAAGGCTAAAACAGTGGACAGTTGACCAGGAAACCAAGTCTTTCACAGTATGGAACAAACCAAGTCTTAGAGCCGTGGTGGAGTTCTCTCCGCTATTAACTAATGTTGCCTCATTTGGCTGATGCTGCTGTAATAGTTCATACAAAGAGAATTGAAACATGGTGCAGTTGAGCTTTAAAACATGTGTACTACAAGTAGGTCCTATGAAAAGGAGTAGAAATATGCAGCTGTATGAGGATTCATGACCCAGCAGGTGAATCTCGGTGATCCACCTGAATGTTGAAGACTGGACTATAGCACATAACTCCCTCAGTGTTTGCTTGAAAGCAAACCTGCATTTCGATTGTAGGTATCACAAACTACAACAGTCTTGACACCCCGCTGCAAGAGAAACTGACACCTTTAATCAGTGACTGAAGCCTGGAGCGCTGTTTTCTTGCTTGCAATAATCTAAATCCTCTGTCAATGATTGCGATTGCTTTGGCATAATTTTCCAAGCTTCAGGTGAATTTTTAACATCTTTTGAAACATGACAGATGCGTTACCTCTGATGTGCATGCAGCTTTGCACAAGTTGGTGCTCTCCATTGACGTCAGTGCTATGGAAAGCTCCATATGCACATTGGAACTGTACTGAGCTTTGGATTTATGTATATATGATTGGCACAATTTAAAAAACAAAAAAACCTGACACCTATTTCTGGCTGAAGGTGAACACTTAAATTTTGATCCCCTCCATATTGTACTGCATATTTTTGAGAACTCTGTTTTTATGTCTTTGTGCAGATATCTTTATTGTATTGTTTTGTCACTGTAAAACAAATGTTGAAGTTTTATATTTTTCTGAATTCACAGCAATACTTGAAGTTGTCTTCACTTACATCTAAACTGTATCTGAAATACAGCTTTATCATAATAAATTATTGTCATAATGTATCTTACTGCATTTTGTCTTGCAGGTTTATTTTAATTTGTAAGCCACTTTGAACAAAGGAAAAAGCAGGGTATAAATATCTTGATGAACAATCAAATGTAGCCGGTCTTTGACTGGACAAACAAAGCTATCTAGCCAGAGGGGGCGAGCAATAGCAGGGTTCCAGGTTATGCATGTGGCATCAGGCAAGTCCTAATTTGTGTCTACGTATCCTTGCATATATCTTCCCTATGCCCCACAAACATGCATATTGCTGCTTCTCCCAAATAATACTGGGTCTCACACTATGAATGCAGAGCCTTTGTATAAGCAGAACTGCAAGCTTTAATTCCTGGAGGGGAGGATTGGAGAAGAGCCTGCTGGTTGGCAGTCGCCAAAAAAACTTCTCACTGAGTTTGTTCTCCACTGGGCACACAGGCACAAGCCCTTGGTCACATGCTGATGGGCAAGGGCCCAAAAGCTCTTGATCCGAAGGTTGAACCTATAACTAAACGAATCAGCAGCCAGTGGACAGAGAAGACGTGCTTGACCATTGGACGCTCCCTACCCCTTCCCCCTTTGTTTTTGTTTTTTTTTCTGTCTCTATATATTGTTTGCAGCTTTGGGTACCTATTAGGGCAAGAAGTGAGATATGAAATATGCTACATAAATAACTGGCAGGTTAAACAACTTAAAATTGTCATATACGTGTTTAAATGGGGCTTGCGACGCTTGCGTCGAGACTATTTCAAGTGTAATGTGTTGCCAGCGATTAAAGTAATTAAAGGTGACCTTTCTGGCAACGTATGGTGGGATAAGTTATTTTCTATTTTAACAATCTCAGAGCCATCTAAAACATAATATGTACATGTATTTAAATTTAAAGTTACTGGGAGAAATTAGTTGAATTCTTAAATCTGTTGACAGTCCTGAAAGTAACTTAAAATACTTCATACCTTTCCCTTGACAATAAAGTCTAGACACTCTTGCTTTTTTTCCCTCCTAAGAGCAACAGGATGATGCTTGGTACATTAAATTCTATGTATCTGAAAAGTTTTTTTAGTTTATTAATGTTTATAGCTGCTGCTGCTGCTATCGAAAGAAACTACTTGAGTTACAAATGAAACTATTGTGTGTGTAACATACATCATGGTCACAATAAAAACTTTCCCAAAATATGAAAAAGCAATAAAAAACACAGCAAATAAATGTTTCCATGATCAATTGCCTGGCAGAAAAGTGAGGGCTTTATTCTCCCCTGGAAAAATCTAAGGAAGATGTCAAAAAAGTCTACCTAGGAAGTGCATTCCATAGCTGAGGCACAACTGCCGTGAATTGGGTAGTTTCCCCACTCTACCTTTCTCTACAGCTCTAGCATTTTTAAAGGGATGCAGAGCAAGAACTAATCAATGGTATCAAGTTCAGTTTTTGTTCATAAAGGTGAATCTATCCTCTTAAATATGCAAGGCACTGCTAGGTAAAGTTTTAAGATTAAATCAGCAAATAGAACTGTACTGCATTCGCACCAGCTGAAATTTTCAAAAGTTTGAGGGCAGACAAATGCAGACCGAATTAGAGTACTCTGATTGTGAAAAATTACAAAGGCATGGATACTGGTGGCCAGCTTTCCATTCTCTGAGCATCCAAGATGTAACTGGAAGAAAGCATTATTGCTTTTTCGCAGTATGGTGCCATCTAATCGGATAAAAATGCTTTTGAAAGTAAACTGATTCATCAGTTTGTCTTACCTAAATTAAACCAATGTTCCTGATTGCTAAGAATTAAAGTTGAATATGCGTGCCTGGATTTCACAGGCATAAGAGATCTGTGAGTTCTGGAAGTCCTCAGGAGTATTAATAGCTTTAAGTATTGGGAAATCCTGAGTGGCACTTCATTGTTCACACAACTCACCCTCTTAATTCACCCTCTTGTCCTCTGAATACCAGATAATTGAGAAAAAGGGGAAAGGCTTCTGCCAACTTCATGTCTCATTCATGAGCACCCACCAAGAAGCCCAACCATTCTTGGAGACATGAGACCCAGTATTTGGAGAAAAAAGCAATTCTGATATTTGTCGGCCGTCTGTTTCTCAGTAATCAATAATCTTTGCAACATCCTCCAAAGAGAAGCCATTCCTATTCTACAGCTGGAGGAGTAAAACTGAAAAGGTCCCTGAAGAATTTGTGGCTAAACTGATCATTGAATGGGGAGGTTCCTAGCTCAGGGACAGAACTAATTATTGCACTGCAGTAGTTCCACCCAGTTTGTTTGGGAACAAACTACTTCCAATTTTAGTTAACCATGGGCCAAATCAAGACGGGGAATCCAGATTTACTCACTGCTCATAACCAAAAAAAAAAAAGTCTTACTGTATCCCAGTGGTGAAAACTAGGATGTTCATTGCCAGATAGGCAAGTGCTGTCTTGCAGCTTCCTTAGCTTATCTTTAAGATGTTGAAAACAGGAAAAATTGGTAACTTCAGTAGAGAATTCTGGTTGTGTTTATTTGTAGGCTGTCAAGTCCCTCTACTACTGGCTTTTGAATATAATTTTGTTGGATCTGTTACATGATTCCCCAAATAGTTTGTGTGTGTGTGGGGAACTTCAGAAACAACTTCTTACTGTATCCTGATGGCCGTGATTAATGTGCATGTTACCCCCAACAAAACAACCAATTTACTGTCCCATTTAATGCATGCGTGCGCACACATACAAACTTGTCTCACTGCACGAAAGCCTGTGTTTTTGTTTCCTTGTAAGAAGCATGCTTACAAGAGTTTCTTTCTTGCCTAATTGAAGAAGCATAGCATTTTTCTATCCCACATAGCAGTAAAGTTATAGGCTGGTAAAAATATATGACCTATACAAAACGGATCATTCACACATCTTGAGAAAGCTTAGAATTTTATATTTCTAAACACAGATTTTCCTTATGTTACTGGAAAGGGCCTGAAGAACCCAAGCTGCAAAACTTTGCCTTTGGTTCAAATAATCTGATCCATGTCGGGAAAAGCCTCTTTGTCCCCTGAGAGATGTTTTATACTGGCCAGGTAAAGAGGAGTGCAAACCTGTTGAGGATGAGAAGATTGTTGTCTGTATGCAAGATGGGCAACACTCATATTTCAAGTAAGGCATCAGAGAGCTGTTGATACTGAAGAATCCTAGAGGTGCCAAGTTGCCATGACTAAGGAATGATTGACTGTCGTTTGATTTCCGGTATCCAGTTCTGGGAGTTTGTGCTGGTTGGGTCTTTTGGAGGACTAGAGTGTGCCGGACACCCATTCAGGCAGTGGTGGCGAATGCCCGTCTATCGTTTTTATGTCTCTAAAGCCATATGGTGCCTGGTGATGACCTAATTTCAAAGCCGCCTCCCCCCAAAAGTGAGCACAACTCTCATACCAATATGGCAGTTGGCTTTTTAATTTTTCCCCCCCCAAATTCCGGGTTTTCTAAACACTTTACCTGAAAAATTGCTGTTTCCTTCTCATATTTAGAGGGCTGTCAAGTAATTAGAGATTGCAGCCTTCAGAAATAGATGACACACCAGGCCAGAAGATCCGAAGAGTAAGATGCCATGACAGGACTCCAGTGCCCCAAACAAACTCAGTTTGTAGTAACTTACTGGCTTAGAAGGGCAATACTTACAAAGTTCAGTTTTCACAAAGGTGAAACTCTTCCATTCCTAATTGGGCCTTTTAGTGCTGTTTTTTCAAATATGGGATTGGATCCTATAGTAAATCTCTGTAAACCAGGGGTCCCCAACAAGGGGCCAAGGCACCTACCAACATATTTCCTGGCACCTGCCAAGTATTTTTAGAAAGTGGGTGGTGCCAATTCCAACTTTTGCCTAGCAGAGCTTCTGATTGGCCACTGGGGATTTGGTTAGCTGTTCAGAATTTTAAAATGGGGCTGTGACACACGTGTTGAATTTTAAAAGCATTGCTTGGCAGCAGCTGACACCACAACACAAGGATCTTCTCTGGGTAGTCAAAGGCAAGATGTAGCAGCCCTCGTGGCTGAATCCTGTCTCCTGTAGCACCAATGTTGTCACTGCATCCACCCTCTTATGTCTGAATGACAACAGTATTCAAGGACTCAAAAAGGTTGTAAACAATGCTTTCATTTGACAGAAGAATGGGGCTTCCTTTCTCCCACTGCAATCCAAAATGAGCTGCAAAATTAGGGACAGATCAAGATACGCTGGAGCCCTGAACTGTTGAGCTTAATGAGAAATTGTAGGATTAATCGGAGGCCTTACATTTTAGCTTTCTTAACTTGTGTATAAATCCATCTCTGCCCAGAATGCTGCTTCTGGGGGACTGGGGATCCCAGACATTACATGATGGGGGAGTGAGCAAAACCAGCACCTTCCATTAGTGGCAATTTTCCAGGGGCTCTAAGCCACATTCTAATTTTTATTAAATAAGACCACATTTCCAAGTTGTATGTAGCTGCTTTATTCATGGTAGGGGTGGTGTGCTGGGAGAAAAAAGTTTTAGCTGATCTCACGGACTTCTCACCTCTGTTTTCAAATGAAATATTGGATTTTCTCCCCTATTCTTTGTGTTTTTAAGATTAGCTTCCTCTACTGTACCTTTCAACTTGCTCTCCCTCTCTAAATCCTGCCCTTTATTATATTCTCATTTAAAAGCCACCTGGATATTCATTTTCTTTCTCTCTTGGATAAACTATCCCTAAGCCCTTTTATATGCTTGTCTGATGTAGAAGACAGACTCTTATGACATGAACGTTTTTCAAAACACTGGTCCAGCTGGTAAGTGTTTTGCATCTCTTTTTTAATTCAGTCTGCAATTTTTTCTGGTGCGAGTCTAGATACAAGTAAATTGGCTGTTGTTTAAAACGTTAAGAGTTCTGTTTTTCAAAGGTGATATTAACACTCCAACACTGGTGTGTGCTTACACCTGTGAGCTTGTAATACTGGAGAACAGTGAAGTGTTACAGACATATGGAAGTATACCAAAGAGAAGTGCCAATGTGGCATCATAAATCTGTGATACTTAAGTGTGGTGTGATAGTCAAAGAATGGCAGATGAAAATACAATTACCGGTAGGTATTTAGAAACTGAAGTCAAAATATATATTGGGCTTCAAAAAGGAATAAAATGCAATGTGTAATTAGGGTTACAAAAACATCTTGAATGTTGTAGCACCTTCAATGGCTAACATTTACAGTGGCATAAGCTTTCATGGACATAATTTTGTATGCTGGAAAATAGTTTTATTTAAAATATTCCTAAGCTACCTTTATCCCATTACAATTGGGGCACAAGGTGGGTAACCACATCTGAAATGACACTAAAGTTGCAGGACAATATTATAAGTAAAAGCCTTCAAATAAATCAGTAAATGACAGCCAGCAGGTCATCTCAGGACAACTAGTACACCCTGTGAGCCAGTAACCTCAAGGCAATGCTCAGCATGCCCACAAACACCTGTCTCAATACCTCAGTCTTGCAAGCCCTCTAAGAAGAAAATGTCTCATTGTTTCGGCCTTCTGTGCAGACATATATGGGACTTCACAGGTCAGCCGCTGAGAGGTCTAAAGAGCGTTCTAGAAGAACTGAATAGTTTGGAACACTCCCCCTCCCCTCCATCTTGCACCAAACTTGCCAACCGAAAAGGTACGTGATGGTGATGAGGAGAGCACGGCTCCCCCAGATCTCTTTGCCGCCGTGGAGGATGTTTATCGAAGGCTTCCTTCATTCTCTAGATTGTGTCTGTATGGTAAACTCTTCATTAACTGTGATGGTGCTCTTTAAAAAATTCAAAGGGTCTGGACTCAAAACTGCGCAAAATGGCAAACGTGAGTCTTGTTTGTTCTGTCTAGGGGAAGAACATTATATATTTTCCTATGAGTTTTGTCCCCGGATGTCTCCATTATAGTTACATGACTGCCAGACATTATCCAATCTAATTCTGGACACGGTCTCAGTGCCTCATGTCTGCAAAATGGTAACCTGGTCCACTCCATCCTCATTTGTAAAGCACTGACATGGATTTCAGAAATGAGACACTTGGCCTAGACCAGCCATTCTCAACCAGGGTTCCGTGAGCATGTCCCAGGGGTACCGTGGCAACACTACCCCCCTCCCATTTTTGTGGTGTCTCCCACCGGCGCCAGCAAGGACATGGAGCTGGCCCATGGGCAGGGGTCTCCTCCATTGCTCAGAAGAAGCTCACTCCCCCCCCCCCCTGTGCAAGTTTTCCCCCTCTCTCTCACCCTGGGAGGGGAAGGTGGGGGTGTGGCAAGCAGGGGCAATGGGAGGGGAAGGTGGAGGGTGGCGGCAGGGGTACTGTGAGATATGAAGAGTGAGGTCAAGGGTACCCTGACCTCCAAAAGGTTGGGAAACACTGGCCTAGACAGTATCGCTTACTGTGACTGAGATTCTTCAGGGTCTCAAGTCTTTCAAGTCAATGCCTAGTCAATGTTGAAATTGGAGATGCCAAGGGCTAGATCTGAGACCTCCCAACATACAAAGCAGGGATTCTATCACTATCCCCCAAGATATGCCTGTAGCAGTCATTTTTGAGCCAGGGAGAAAAAATAGCTTGTAGAAAGATTGAGTTCAGAGAAGCAGGAGAGGACATTCAGCCCTTCCCCCAAGCAACTGATTTGTGTCCCATATTCAGCCATGCATGGAGGCTTCATCCCAAGAAAATGGCTCTTTTGCTGACAAAAATCTATGTACTTGGCTGAGTGCAATGGTAGCATGCAACCCATCCCAGGATAACAGAAGCAGGGAGCCAGGACAACTTTATCTTTTCTCCATCCCAAAGTGCCCCCCATGAGCTTTCCTGGGGCCAGGAATTCACTAATTGGAAAAGCCATGGCCAATTCAGAACAACAGGAGAGAAGCGGACTTCTCACTGCTGCTTTTCTGATCTTTATGGAGCCTCCAAAAAGAGCTTTTCCAGTTTCACAAGGAAAAAGTACTGCCTGTTTTGGTCCTGAAAAGTAATTCCTAACAATGTGTATAAAGCTGCTAAAAATACCACTGAATTCCTGTCGTGCCTTTTGATGGAGTTAAAGGACAGTAGCAGTTCCCGCACATCATCCAGAGCCCGCTTTGTAATGCAAGATGGCAGCTCTGCTCCAGCAGATCAGCAGTGTTTTCTTTTGGAAAAAAAAAACTCCCAAAAAACAACCTTTCCACTTCTTAATAAACCTAATGTAATACAACAAGGCCAGCTGACAACTCTCCCAAAATAACAGTCTGCACTCTGCATATAACAGAGCAGAGCTGACATAGTTTTGGCGAAGGGAATGCTTCTTGCTCTATCGGTGTAACCATTTAAAAATAGCCCTCTTTGTCGTAAATGTGGTGGTGGCCGTGGCCAGGTTGAGTCATGATTGATTGTCACCTGAAAGAACACTTTGAGCTCACAAGGCCGACAGAAGAATTCTCTGAACTTGGGGAGGATTACATAATTCTTAGAAGCAGTATCTGGCACTGAGTGTCTTGCTATAAATCCTGAAAGCTACTTTGCAGATGATGGACAATACGCTGTCAGAACAGGAAGGTACACTTTATACAGGTCGGGGTCATGAATGGGCAGGCTTTTTTTGGACAAATAGATGGCTTGCCCATATTCACTGAAGTGTGTTTGTCTTGGAAGTTACCGGGACATTGTTTTCCAAAGAATGTTCCTTCAGCCTTTTGACCTTATGAGAGGCAATGTGCTATATTCCACTTTTCCCCCAAGGTATCTTATCTCACACCATTCTTCCTTCTACTTTATCCTTATAACAACTATCTGTGAGGTTAGTTAGTCTGAGCAGCTATGATGGGCCCAAGATCACCTAATGAGTTTCCATGGCAGAGTGAGAATTTGGACTCAGATGTCCCAGGCCTTAGTTCAACACTCCCACTTTTATGGAAAGCTGTTCTCTGTGGTTTCCAGGGACATTTATCATACTCAGGCATGGCTATGGCCAATTGGCCATGCTGACAGAGGCTGATGGGAATTGTAGTTCCTGAACATCTGGAGAGCCGCAGGTTCCCTACCCCTGTTCTACTGCATGGGCAAACCTGGTTCTCTGGCTTTCACAAGTGGGGGTAGGGTGGAGCTGGTATTGCGGGAGCTTGACCTTTAAGGGGGAAGCGCCAAGTAGAGAGAAGAGAAATGCCAGTCAAAAGACGCAAATCCTGGTGAAAGGAGTCCATGGGGACAGCATAATCTTGAGGCCATCCCTCAACAAGGTTGCACAGTTCCTCAATATGCCTCTGATCCCCCCCTTTTTTGGACATTTCTTGACATTAGTTCTTGACCAAATGATAAGGTGCAGATTATGACTGAAAATATAGTATTTTTAAAAGGCTAGCAGTTAACTATGAATTAGTATCCAGAGTGCTTCTTTGCAGATTTGAGAATAATTTGAATTCTGCAGGTAATGCTGAGTTCCAAATACAAACAATGGGATTTGTGAGGGGGAGCAAATTTTCTTTGTGAGTCATTGATTTGAAGATGGAAAATGTTAACTATTTTACAACATTTATCATAGGTTGGTTTTATTGTTCTTTGAAGAAATGGCGCAACTTAGCAATGAACTTGATGTGCCTCCCTTAACAAATGCACACAAAGTGCTTGGCTTGTGATGACCCAGAGTGCTTTTGAAATGAGAACTCTGTCAGTCCTTTAGGATGGATGATAGTTTCCCAGTATTTATGCAATCAGATGCATTGCTGAATGCGGATGTAATTTGCCCAGGGCTTTACTGGAATGCTGAAGAATTCAACAAATGGATTTGATTTGTATGACTGACAATACACTCTTATCCATTGGCCTGATCTTGTCAGATCTCAGAAGCTGAGCAGAGATGGCCCTGGTTAGTACTTGGATGGGAGACCACCAAGGAATACCAGGGTTGTAATGCAGAGAAAGGCAGTGGCAAACCACTTCTGTTAGTCTCTTGCCTGGTAAGCCCTTCTAGGTTACCATAAGTCAGCTATGGCTTGACGTAACTTTAGAAGAAGTTGATTTTTATACACCTTTTCTCTAAGGAGTCTCAAAGTAGCTTACAATTCCCTTCCCTTCTCCACCTTGTGAGGGACTGAGAGAATTTAGAGAGAACTGTGACTAGCCCAAAGTCACCCAGCAGGCTTCATGTGGAGAAGTGGGGAATCAAACCCTGTTCTCCAGATTCAAGCCCCGCACTTGTAACTGTAAAGGATTCAATGGTGTTGATGGTGAAGTAACCTTGAGTGCATTCCACAGCCCGGGCGATGGGCCAGCTTCATCGGCGGAGACTTTATCTTTGCGCGGGAGATGAGGACTCCGTTCCCATGGGAAGCAGGATGGGGGATGGGGTGAATAGAGTTATAACCTGTGCTTCTGGCGGGAAGTGTCATTCCTGCCACTGCGTGTACTTGAGCTTTCTAAGATGTCTGAATAAACGGTCTTTTTTTCATCAAAGAGCCTTTTATTTCTGCTTCTATGGAATTCCTTACATTGTGGCAGGAATCCTTAATCCATCTACTTTACTAGTGCAGTGGACCTCTAGTGTCTCGACATGGAGAGGTTGAATGTTACTGAGGAAGGTGCGGTAGCCCCCAAAGAGGGCTCCGACCTTTCCCTTCTGGATCTGGAGGAACCGGCAGGAGAACGGGCCTCGCTGGTGGCTCTTTCCCGTCCTCGTATCAGCACGTTGTCTTCCCTTTACTCCGTTGGAACGAGGGACGTGACGACGACCATGGGGACTTACATGAGTCGTTTGGGGCCGTCTATGGATCGAGCCTGTGGATCGGATTCTACCCGCTTTCGTGTGGATTACAAACCCTGTGATGCAACCTGTCAAGTGGGAGGAGACGGGCCTGACCACCTTTATGCGGCAAACCAGGAATCCATTGAACGTTCCTGGACTCAGACCGTGATGCCCCAAAGAACCACCGCGGGTACAGCACTGGGGCCCGCCGAAGGACACTGGGACTAAACCTGGGATTGGGAGGGTATCCGTATCATGCCTTCCAATCGGACCCCTGGATCCTGGCTAGCCACCGCACTCTGAGGTGCCCTGGAGCCACCGGCGCTGTGTCTCCGCTGGCGTCTCGCTTCCAGACGAAGAAGAGTCCAAGAGCCTTTGGCCTCTAGCCGATCTGTTCCTCCATCGAAAGAGTGACTGGGATGAGGAAGTGGGGCGACCAAGCAGAGGCCCAAGCGGCATGGAACCGCGGAACGCCAGCAGGGAGGAGGAACGGCACAGCGCAGCAAGAGCCAAAACCCGTAGAGGGACCGACCAGCAACGCAAAGAAGTCCAACTCGAGCTGGACCGCGCCAAAGATGCTTCCAACGGCAATACGCGCGCAGAACTTGTCAAACTACCATAAGGTCCTGGGAACACTCCAGACTGTGGATTTACAGCGTAACGCCGAAAGCGGGCCAGGCCTATGACGCAAAGTGAGCTACTGGCTCTTAAACGGGACTTAACTGGCTAAATTGGAACGGAGAATGAAGCGCGCATCTAGGGATGCCTTTGACCCGCAAGGAGAGGGAGCTGGCTGGCGCTGGAGAGGGAGCTAAGGGAGGCAGCAGACCAGGAAGCCCCAAGTTGGAGTCTATGCTGTTATTGATCATGCCGGGCGCCTAGGGGCCACTGCATCTGGCCCCAAGCTTACCCAACGCCAGCGCACTGCCAGCTTCATTCCGCCTCTGCATAACAGCTGCCTGCCCAACCTGCTCAACTCCGCGAACTTCAGCAGGCTTAAGAGTTGCGGAACGGGGCTACTATAGGCCCCCGATACCAGGCCCGCCGCTTTGATGTGGGGACCGCTTCCAAACTCTACTTCACTTTGCAACCAATGCCCACTTTGAAGACTATTATGATGATTTATACCGGTCTGAGCGCTAAAAAATAATGGACATCGGCTCAGTCCTGATGGGGCAGTAAGCCGACTGCTCCGGTGGACTCTTTTGATTTGCAAGTATTTATAAGATCTCCTCGCGACGGTGCCCTCGGCGATTCCTCCGTCTTTAAGAGCGCCGGCCTACATCCAGGCTACTTATGAATGAAGCTATCCGCGACCATCAAACTATCCAGCAAGGCAACCGCCTGCTTGGCAGAATTTGTCTGCGAATTTCGCGGCGGTGGTTGCCTCGACTTCCTCCTGAGTGGCCTGAACGCATGAAATGCTAATACTTCGATGCTGTGGACGGTAAGCTGCGGAAACGGTGTTTCTCTTTAATTCGGTTCCTCGCATCATTGCAGATTGATCCAGTTAGTCCCAGGTGGCGCTCGCTTGAATACGCCAGGCCGGGAGGCCTAATTCAAACCCACCATCAAGTGCCACCCGCCAAGCCTTCCAGCTTCCTACCGAAACCACCTTCTGAAATGCCGCCGCTGACCAGATTGTAGGTCTTTACTCGCGGAGGGCCAGGTCATCTAGGCCGCCAACTGTCCCAAGAAACAAAACCAGCCGCCCAGCTACGCCAGACTCCATCTGCCAAGCCACCACGATCACCTCGACGGTTTCAGCCTTTAAAAGTCATACACTCCAGAGGGAGGGGAAGCAGCTGTTTGCCTTTCTTCAGCCCCCATGGACATGGCCCGACTCTGACGCTGTGAGGAAGGTAGCGCCCCATTACTGTCCAAGCGCTTACAACCCCGCTAAACACACTCGTGATTATAGCCTCGCCCTTGTGATTCTGGCTGCCCCACTGCTTACCGCGCCCCAGGTGGCAGAGGAGCCAGGTCTTGATCAAATTCCCCGGTTGCCCATATTCATTCACCCAAATGGACGGCACTCCTCGGGAACGTAAGGACCGCCCAGTTCAAAAACACAGCCGGTTCCTCCATACCACCATTGGGAGAAAATTAGTTTTATTTTGGCCAGTAATAAACACTCATAGTTTTGGGCATGCTATGGTTATTGTTACATGAACCAAAGTTCATTTTGGAAAGAACGGATCTTAGAATTCACTGACCCTCTGGCGGTGAACACATGAATTGGGGAAACCCAACCTCCTGACACACCCCCCCTCCCTGGCTTCTTCATAGCGATTGCTCCCATCTCCATTGGCATCCCACCCGCGACATGATCTAGCCAGAGTTTTTCAGGAGCAGAATGCTATCAGTTGCCACCCCACAGACACACTGGACTGCAAAATCGCTATACAACCAGGGCTGAACTGCCTAAAGGTAGAATCCACCAGAGTCCTGTACCGAGGAGAAGTTGAACTTCGTGTCTTCCTGGACAAGAACCTCGCTGGTTCATAATGGCTGGCTACCAAACACACACACACGCCAGTCTCCGCTTTTGTTTGTAAAAAAGAAAGATATTCCTACGGCTTGCACAGATTATCGAGGGTCCCAGTTTCGTCTCCTGTCCAATAAATATCCTTTGCCTTTTGATCAAGGACCTTTAGATGCACTCGCAAAGGGCGATTTTCACTAAATTGGACTTGAGAGAAGCTTGGCATTACAGAGTCAGAATTCATTAGTTATGAACACTTGACCGCGCTTAACACAAAGTTTGACAGTTTGAATACTCTGATAATGCCATTCGGTTATGGGGCCCCGGGCTTTGTGGCGGTCCCTATCAACGAAGTTCTCCATGATTTTATTGTACAAGGAGTTGTGGTATACTTAGGATGACGCTTTAATTTACTTCCACAAACCATAGAAGAGCATGAAACATTGGTTCGAGGTAATAGCTTGTTCGACAACTCCCTGCCAAACTCTCCAAATGCTGTTTTCACCCAGACTCCATTGACTATTTGGTTACCGGATCTCAGGGCTTGAAAATGGATCCTGCTAAAATTGACGCAGAGTCCCTCCAATGGGTCACTTCACCAACCGCAAAGAACTCCAATCTTTTCTTTTTTGTTTCCATATAATTTCTATCGCAGGACTTTATACCCCAATTCGCTGAACTGACTCTCCCTCTCACAGACCTCTTTACGCACTAAAGGTAGCATCCACGTCCGCCAAGCCCGCCCCTTTCCTGGTCTGAAGAGTGTCAAACAGCCTTTCAACTCTTAAAGTCGGCTTTACCATCAACTCATCCTAAAGCACCCTGACCCAGATCTCCCGCTTGTGGTTCACGGGATGCCTCGACAAAGCACTTGGGGCAGCCCTGTTGCAGAAAAAAAATAAAGATGGTAGGCTGGTTCCGTGCTTATTTATAATTGATTCATTTTGATTAGGGCTAAACACCCCTTTCAGGTTTGGTCGGATCACAAAACCTGGCAGCTCTTTCCACCCCCCCCTTCAAGATGTCCGCAAAACAACTCCGCTGGGGTCGATTTCTTTTCTCGCTTTCTCCTTTTCACAGTCCATTTTTTTCCCTTCGAAAACTAATAAATTGACGCTACTCGCTACCACCTCGAGGGTGGAGCTGCCTACCGGTGACATTCCACGACCACCCTCCCAGCTGGGCTGGCTGTCACCCCGATTCAAACGCCCACCCTCCTCCACCCCCATTCCTAGTCTCGCTCTCCTTCCCCAAGTGGAATCCCTCAGAGGCGGGCTGCAACGGTGCCTCCAGCTGGAAGAAAGTGACTCCCAACTGGCGCTGGAGAATGGAGTTTACGGAGGGGAATGTTGGTACGCGGCCTCCCTCCGCCAAGAAGCAGGTTCTTGAAGTTCGCCAATGCATGCCCGGCCGGGTTGGACATTTTGGCTTTCTGAAAACTCTGCATTTGGCCCTCACGGGCAGTTCTTGCGGCGCCAGCGCAAGGGACATTGAGGCATATATTAAGGGCTGCTCGGTTTGTGCAGAAGCCAAACCATCCCGAAAGCCCCATGGGTTGTTGAAACCTCTCCGGTGGCCTCCCGCCTTTGGGAAGTCATCTCCATGGATTTTATGACGGGTTCAAAGTCATGGCAACACGGTTTTGTGGGTGGTAGTGGACTTTATTTTCTCTAAACAAGCCCATTTTATTCCATGTGCTTCCATCCTCTGTTCTAAGTTACACGGGCTGTTCATTCAACATGTTTACCGGCCTACATTCCTACTGATAAGGTGGTTCCTCAAACGCCCCAACCTGCCTCAGCTAGTTGTTAAATGCAGCCTACCACGGTGAGAGGAGAGAACTAACAGAACCCTAGGAGTAGTATTTACTTTGTTACACCAACTACCACACCAAGACAATTAGCGTAGCTTATTCCGTCAGGTGGAGTACTATAACAATGCGTGTTCATAGTAGTACAAAGAAAACCCCCCTTTGAAATTGTGTCTGTCAGCTTCCTTCCCCACTGCTAAGCCACAACCACCACACAGCTTTGGACCCTCCAGAATTTCAACAATGGATTTCGCCCCTAGCCGTAGGGTGGAATCGGTCCAGAGCTCTACAACAGGCTAAGGACCTCAAAAGCTGCAAGCGGACCAAACACCGCCGATTTCATGGGATACGCTTTGGGTGTATTTGTCCACCAAAATCTCAGAGACGTGTATAAATTTTCCAAACTGGCAAAAGATTCGGTGGGACCTTTCAGATTACTAAAGTGCTTAATGATGTCAAATACCGTCTGACAATTTGTCTAACTCTCTTTAGTAACATTCATCCTGTCTTCTCCATTCCAGCTTGCTCAAGGAGGCTCCTGGCTCGATGTCTGGCACGCACTACCGGAGAGGCCCCCCACCGACCATTATTGATGGCTACAAGCACTACTTAAATTGACGCCATCCTGACTCTCGGGCTAACTGCAAACGCTTTGCAATATTTAGTCTCTTGGGTGGGATATCTCTGCACCAATGGGTTTATTCCTCAAAATATTGGACGCTTCCCACCCCTTATTTCTGCTTTCCACCTTCCATAAAACCTGGGGGGAGGGGTCTTTAAGGGAGGCATGCAAGGATCTAATGGTGTTGATGGTGAAGTAACCTTGAGTGTATCTCCACAGTCTGGCTATGTAAATAGCTTCCATGGAGACTTATCTTTGGCACAGAGATGATGAGGGACTCCTGGCTCCCATGGGAAGCAGGATGGGGATGGGGTGAATAGAGTTATAACCTGTGCTTCTGGCGGGAAGTGTCATTCCTGCCACTGCGTGTACTTGAGCTTTCTAAGATGTCTGAATAAACGGTCTTTTTTTCATCAAAGAGCCTTTTATTTCTGCTTCTATGGAATTCCTTACAGTAACCACTACACCATGCACACACATGTTCCAATGGAGCTACGGTGCAAGTAAACAAAGGCAATCCAAAGAACTTTTCAGACCACTTTCCTGTAGATCACTGAAAGTGCTTCCTAACCCCACAATTGGGGATGAGACTTGTTTAAGAGTCTAAATCAGTAGCCCAGAATATTGATCCAGGAGCTCAAAATAGAGACAGTATGCAGTATTAGAAGTTAGACAGGATGGATAAAATGATCAAGTATTATGAGACTCAGTTCTTCTGCTATTTGTAACTTAAAAATAAAAGGCTAGATGAGTGTTTGAGATTGAATTGTACACTGGGAAAAGCACAGCCTCCAAATCATTCATATATGCACATGCATAAAATTTTAAATCCCCCAAATGCTATGGATAAATAGTTCCATCAGCGTTTCTCAGTTTGTGTTTTTGTACAGTTACAGTGTGCTGAACAATCACGATAGCAGAATATGTTGCTCTCTGATGAAAACACAAAACTTTCCCAGGTGCAAGAAGCCCTGAAAGAATGCCATAGCCTATAAATAAGAAACGAATGTGTGTTTATTGCATAACATGTGGATTTTGCAAAACTACCTTAGGGGCTCTTATGACTGAAAGGTGGTTTATAAATATAATAAATCCTGAACTGAACATGAACAGCCTGCCTAATTCACTGGGCGCATTGCTATAGGTAAGTATTCATTGGCTTATTCATTTTGATTGGCACAGATTTTGACATTTTGCCACTGAATTAGCACAAAACCCACTGGCATATACATTTCATGACAGCCACCGTGGGATCAAAAGATTAATCTAAGCAATTAGCAACTTTTAAATACCTAACTTTCACTCCCAATAAAATGTGAGAAGGAAGAAGGTGTATTTATTCTCAATATGCCTTCTTAGAAAATCCTTGAGAACTAATGTTGCTGTTATGAATATGTACTATGTTAAATTATTACCAACGTTTTAAACTACATTTTAAAATGTAATGTTACCTTAAGAAGATATGCAAACATCATTCCTATTACAGGTACTTTTTACATAATAGCAAACTGGCTGACCCCAGGATGAAATGAAAACAATGGATTAATCTTACAGACAACATATGGGAGCACTACATTCCCAAGGAACTCTCCAAATATGCACCAGAATAAACTTTGTAAGAAAAGGAGAAAGGAAGAGACCCGCAAAATACACCCCGAAAATGTGCATGCGTGCACACACATGTACAGCTGCTGATTTATCTGTATTCGGTTCCCCACTGGATTTATTGACTTAATTTATAGTCTTGTCTTTCTCGGTGAAACTCAAGATGGATCACACCATGTAAGACAATTCAATCAAACTGCATGAGACAGCCGACACACAAATCAGGAGGACTGTGAGTGACAGCCCTAGATGAGTGAAGTATCTGGGGCATCATAGTTTTGAAAAAAATTGGCTACAGGGGAATGACCAAAATGTGTGAAAGGATTCTTTCCTCTGTTGCTGTAAATAGGTATGTAAACAGATATTTAATTTTCTAAACCCCCCCCCCCCTTTTTTGTGTGTGCTGTTGAGGACTGTCTGCACTCTCAAGTTTCACTCTTCTTGGTCAACCACAAGCGACATAAGCAGAGGTATAAACATGCCTTCCTTCAGATCTGATTTCCAATAAAGGCTTATCGCAGGGATGCCACCTGTCCGGGCTCGACTGCAGCGCTCGGACTTACCCCACTGAGTCCTGCACCAGCTAAAACTGCGGGAAATGGGAACTCTGCAGAGGAACCTCTTGCAGGGAGGGAGAAGGCCTTAGAGGCCTCAGAAGCCTTGTTCAAAGGGAAAGGCAGGGAAGAGAGGAGGCTTAGGCCCAGCAAGCCCACAGCTGAGGCAGCTGTAGAAGATGAGCTGAAGAAGCAGCTCAGACCAGGCAGGGCCCGCCCGCCCACAGCTGAGGCGGCTGGAGAAGATGGGCTGGAGAAGCAGCTGGGATGAGGGAGAGGAATGAGAGGGCAGAAGGTATATCCGGAAGTGGGAAAGGGCGAGTCTGGAGCTGCCGCAGCAGCAGGGAATGTGGATGGTGGTGTGAAAAGACAAGGGAAAGGGACAGCTCAATGGTGGGAAGTGGGAAGGAGGGAAGAGGACCCTGAAGCCCAGATCCCCTTTGAGAACCTAGACCCTGGTTCAAGCTGGTCCTCACCCTGTGCAGTAACAGGGTGGGAGTCGTTCACGCAAGCTGTAAACACCTCTCCCTGTGAGGCCACAGGGGAGAGACAAGGCCCTGGAAACTCCTCTCCCTCTGAAGTAACAAGGGAGAGGGAGGGAGGGTGTGAACTCTCAAGCCAGACAGGGGAAGGGAGGCAAGGAGACCTACTAGGAGGAGGGTGGCATGGGCGAGGGCTGCCCCATACACCCAGTGCTTTGTGGGCGTGGTGGTTTCTTGGCCCCTTGGGCCAATGGGGAGAGTCATCGTCTGGGGAGACCAACCCCCAGGTTAGGGAGGAGGGAAGGATACACCGCCCAAAGGGCCCGGGCGACGGGGGGAGGGGGGGAGGGAAACGCCACACCACCCTCCAGGTGAGGGCTGGGGATCCCCCAGAATAGCACGTGATCTCCTGAGTGCAGAGATCAGTTCCCTTGAAGACAATGGATGTTTGGAGGGAATGGACTATAGCATTAAAGCCCACTGATGCCCCTGTCCTTCCCAGGCTCCATCTCCGAATCTCCAGGAGCTTCCTAGCCTGGATCTGGCAACAACCCTACCTCCCATCCTCTGCTTGTGGCCAGAGAGGACCTGGCAACCTTTGCTGAACTCGAAAAATTTGCTTTATGCTTAATATTACATTGTGGAGAGTTGTGAATTTTGTGACATTCCCTTATTGTGCTATATAGTTATTTTAACACGATCCCTTAAGCCTAAGGAAAAAGGCTTTGCTTTGGTTACTCTTTTCGCTTATGTTGGTTGCTGACTGCAGCTGGTTACTGCCTAGTGGGGCACTAAAATTAGGGTGCTCCAGATAAAACTACAATTCCCTTATCAGTTTTCAGCATGGCCAATTGGCCATGCTGGTAGGGGCTGATGGGAATTGTAGTTCCTGAACATCTGGAGAGCCGCAGGTTCCCTACCCCTGGTTTAGCCCTTGCCTGTGTCCCAATAAAATTCTGAACTGTTTTGGTACTGGGCACTGTGGAGTTATTATACTGAGCATAAACGGCTGTACATTGCAAGTGCATAGTCTTGGGAGCTATTTTAAGAGAAACTACCCACACAAAACTGCCTTAACAAGACACTTTAATGAATATGTCTTTATTTTCTCCTTCGTGTAGGAGCTGCAAGCATTTTTTTTTCCTCCTTTGCAGGTAGAGAATTGGGCTGAGAGGAGAATTTTTATCTAAGGGCGTTTTCCCACTTACCTTCTGCCCCGTGCTACTGTAGGCAAGTAGCGCGGGGTCCCCTGGCACTCCCCACTACAAGGGCGGCGACAACGCAGCCGCCCCGACGCTGCCGCTGTCGCGCCCCTTCAGCGCGCGTCATTCCTGACGCTCTTCCAAACGGCGCCTTTTGATGACCCCGTGCAGAGCGCAAGGTCGTAGGGAAGCCCGGGCGCGCCCCAGAAATGATGCGCGCTGAGAGCAGCGCGCAGCATAAGGGGGTCGTGGCAAGTGGGGAAACGCCCTAAGTCTAGTAACCTGGTCTTTTGACCAGCCTTATCAGTTCTTCACCCAGTTAAAAAAGAGAACTGGTAGAGGCTGTTGATTGTACCTCTGAAAACCAATTGCTGATGGGGGGCACAGCTGGGAGAGCTATTGGGCTTTACGGGTTGTTTGTGATCTTCCTAGAGGAATCTAGCTGGCAGCAGAATTTTGGATGGGGTGATCCCTTGGGACTGATCCCACAGGTTGGCTGCCCTGCTGATTCCAATAAAAAAGGCTGTTTGAGGTGATATTGGGTAACATGGAAATCCTACCGGATGGCTGATTGAGACATTATCATTTGAAGTTTGTAGTTATCGAGTGATAAACTTGCATGCATTACTAACTTGCATGCATTACTACAGCCCATAAGGATGCCAGCCTCCAGGTGGGATCTGGGTTCCTCTGGTATTACAGCTCATCTACAGATTACAGAGATCAGTTCCTCTGGAGAAAATGGACGCTTTGGAAGATGGAGTCTATGACATTGTTCCCCCTGAGGTCACTGACCTCCCCAGCCTTTACCACCAGGAGTTTTGCAACCTGAACCTGGCAACCTGGCCGCCATCTAACCTCCACCTCCTGCTGGCAGTTATGTAAATGGGAGGCAATCCTAATAGCCTGTGATGGTAAAATTCAATTAACTCACCCCCCACCCCCCTGAATACACATGTAGGATTGCCAGCTCTAGGTTGGGAAATACCTGGAGATTCAGGGACTGGAGCCTGAGAAGGACAAGATTTGTGGAGGGAAGGGAATTCAAAGGGGTATAATGCCATAGAGTCCTTCTTCCAAAGTGGCCATTTTCTCCTGGTAAACTGGTGTCTGTCACCTGAGATCTGTCGCTACAGTGGGAGATCTCCAGCCACCATCAGAAGGTTGGCACCTTAATGGGAAATTGGCCAGTGGTGACACGTTTTAATTTTTGTTTCACTTTGCCTGTCACTTTCACATGGTATTTAGATTTTGCCAGGCCCCTTCCTTAAAGTACCAACAGTGAGAATCAAACCCAATGTTAGTTACACTTATAAAAAGGATCCCATTACTATCTGGCAAGACATGTGTGAGCTAGTTTTACTATTCAGCCTCCTATGCCACCATTTTAAACAAAACACAGTAAATAACTTTCTGGAACTGGTCACGTGACTTTTTGGAACACTGGCATTCAGAAATAAGGATCTTTAAAAGAAAGGCATCTCCAAGACTTCAATACTTTACTAAGCATCCAATGAAAGAGTCTCACAGTAAATCTCCAGTGCTATATAAACTCCTAATTGAAGAAAAAGGAAACTATTAGATTTGGTTCTTCCAACAATAAAGTATGTAATTGCCAAACCTGGAAGGCGTCGGCTCTTTTAGCCTGAATAGAATGGCTCCAGTTTTTCAACTAAAAAAAGCTTGATTTAGCAAAGTTATTACCAGAAAAGGAAATGGGAAAAAAATGAAGAGTAAATGTACCCATATGGACAATTGGAATATCCATGGCAGGGAGTTTGAGAAAAATACCAGAAAATTGGCTGAATGAACAGTATCAGAATGTACACTATGCAGGAAGACACGTATTGTAACACAGAGTTCTGCTCTGGTTAAACAACAGCAAAAGTGGTGATAAAAGGTGTCCTTTGTTCTGTAATTTGGACACCTAATCGAGATGAATGTTGAATAAGACTTGTAAGCCCCATTTGTAACCTCCTTCAACAAAATTTATTTGTCATTCAAGTCAAGTGTTAGTTTCAAGGGGAGGGGGGAATATTCCTTGGCTTTAAAGGAAGGCTACTTTCTGTTTTTCAGGACTGCTGACATAATATGATCAGTAGGGTGACAGAAACCAGATACAACTGCAATAGTTTTCCCCCTTCTCTCAGTAGCCGGCCTCTCATTTCACCAATCAGCATCTCGCCTGGTTTAGTTTGGAACCTGATTTCTTAGTTGAAGGGAAGAGTGGTTGTTGTTGCTGCTAAACTCACACACTTGTGGTCTTCCATGCAGTTCTATTAACTGATTAAAACATGTTGTCCACCCCTTGCAGTGGCTCAAATGATCATATCCTCTCTCTTTACTTCCTTTTTTAAAATTTTTGCCACTTTTACCAGCAAAACAGATCACTGAAAATGCTGTTGTTGGCAACTCCCAGCATATATCACAATAGAGATTAGAACAGTAGCCAATGCAGGGTCCATTTCTTAGTCCTGGCTGACAGAACTCCATGGGATGCTAAAGCTCAAATTGCTTGCAAAAACAGGTTTGATGACACTTCTGAGAGATTATTTTGGAAGGATCCTGTTGAAAGAGAGGATCCTACAAAACCTTGAGCATGTTTCTTAATTAATCACTTCCACGGTCTCAACAAACCATAGGGCAACTGTAGGCTGTCAAATACAGTTTGCCTACACGCATACATACACACACTAATTTCCGGGCCATGAGGCAGTATATAAACCTGACAATCTCCCACCCAGGTGCATTAATGTAAGGATAAGTCATGCCAATATGTGTAAAGTTTAACACCTCCCCTTTTTATTCACAGTCTCTGAATTCTGCCCATGAATGAGATTGCAGTGAACAAATTAGAGTAAGATATGGACAGCAACATTTAGGAGTTACTTTATGCGTTCCTTTTTTTTCAATCTTGTTAACAATGTAGAATAGGACCAGGATTTAATTTCTAAGTGGGGTGGGTGGGGAATGGATTCAAATCAGGGGGTCAATTACACAATCTGTGTCCGAATCCTTAATTTGTGGGGATTTATCAGTTATGCAGTAGAGATGGAAATATAGTCGGTACACAGGCGAGCCGTGATTTGTTCTTATTTTCTATTTGAGGATCTAGTCCTAGCACTGGAAATAGGCATGTGGAACATTAAAAAAAACCTAATCTGGGTGAGCAAAAGGAGCAAATTTTTCTGTGTTAAAACAGAAAGGAGATCAACAAAGCCAACTACATCTGTGTACTCTGACAATACGCAAATCTGTCTCCAGCTCTCCTCAGGACAATACATTGTGACAACTTCTTTTTCAAATGGATGCCCATATGCTTTAGTCATCTTCTGATAAAAGATCTGGCTTGGACCTAGTGAAGTGTTTCCATGAGTGGAAGGATTTCTGCCTGTGTTGAGTGCAACTTTCTTACCCTCTTGGGCAACCCCAAGTGCTCCCTGAAATGCTGCTTCTGGGATGCAGAGGACTCCCCCCCTCCAAAACCAATATCTGGGGAGGCACTTGGTAATTGTGCAGGCTGGGCAGGGCTGGTGTGCTGTCACAGCAACACACAGCACTGAAGAGTCTCAGAGCCTGGGCTGTACTGACAACAGTTCAGCAAGTAATAATTCAAGAGACACCAAGTCCGTGGGAGAGTCCGGAGCAATGTCAATCAAGCCAGAAGTCGAAAGCCAGGAATGTACAGAGCAACAAGGAGAAGCTGAGAATCAAGGTCAAGAAGCCAGTCCATTGTCAGTTGGGATCTGAAGACAACAGTGGCATACAGGCAAGGTCAGGAAGAAAACACTTTGCAACTGTAACCTCTATCTGTGGGTTCTGTGGGGCAGAACTTGGAATGAGTTTGCAACAACAAATTTAAAAAACAAAATGGTTTACTTTCCATATAACATCAAACATCAACATTTAACATCACACTTCAAGGTCCTGTTCAGGTTTCATTTCAAGTCCTTCTAGTTACAGTCTTCTGATATTGCCAAGTGAAATTCTTCCTGCAAGTGGGTTGGCTCCTAAAGACTCCAAGGGCTTGGTGAACAGGATTCAACATGATGAAGGTTTCCAGGAGAACTCTCACCCATTACAAACACAAAAAACCCTGAAACAATAAACTCCAACATTTACAACATAGCAAAAATAAACAACTATCTTCCCAGTAGTTCCCAACAACATTGCAGTTACCTTAACAAGGTGTTAAGAGCTTATACAAATCAAGGTCCGAGTCTGGTAGCCTTGTCTCCTCCAAACTACATGAGCTCTGCAGCCTTCTGCTGCTTTGAGTCTCCACCCCTTTCTGGGTCAACCCATTCTGAGCATGGGGGTTACACAACCATAACTGCAGGTCCTGCCAAAGGCCATTTATTCCTCAGAGCTACTTGCCTGGGTCTGCTCCTGCAAATGCCTATCCTGTAATCTTGCAGAGCGGTGTCTCTCCTTTAAGGCAAGTTTCAATCTGCAACGCTAACGTGTATCTGGAGACCCAGAGCCACTGGCATCTTTCTTAGTCCTGCTAATTAACTCTGAGCCAGAAGGGATGCTACACAAAGGCAGGCAATGGCAAACCACTTTGTGTTTTGTCTTGAAAGCCCTACGGGGGTTGCCCTACGTGGGCTGCAACCTGACAGCATATTCCACCACCAATCCATGCTAAAGGGCCTTATACTATGACTGAAAGCAAGAAAGACTGGAAATCCTACTACTTAACTGGAGTCTTCCTTGTAAATACTTGTCAACACCTGTATCCTAGTACAAATCAATTCCCAGATCATTCTCTGATTTCCAGGGTTATAAGTGCAGGACAGAACAAAAGAGTCTTGGGTTTTATTATCAGTGTAATGGTTGTTTTGAGTGTAATCAAAGTTAACGATTCCCCGCCCCCACCAAGAAATTATATGGGGCACATATTCTGCCTGTCAGTGTTTACATGTTTAGTTCTTCCACTTAAAATCTCCATGAGCTTTTGGTTTTTCTACTGGTTTCATCTCTGGCATTTCATCCTGTTCCAAGAGAAGCAGTGCAACTCTTAAGAACAACCACAAGCCAGACTAAATGAAATGAGAGATTCACAGATTGTTTATGCAGAGGGGGGCACATGGAACTTTAATGAACATTAACAAGGGTAGGATTCTGCTAATCACACTGTTAAGATGGAAAAAGTAATCATCAATGGCCATTTTTCTCCCTCTTACTCTCTTTATGCACTTTCCTTGATGCACTAGGTCCAGAAGTGACAGCGTGCATGATGCCAAAGCAAAGACAGCCACAGAACTGGGAAAGCAGAAACAAGCACATGACATGATTCTGATTTTGCAATGCATCGCCCCTCCCGTCTATTGGTTAAGCTCTCCCTAAATCACATTAAGTTTTGGATACTATATCATGCATTCCCATCTGGAAGCTATTTCTACAAGTGTCCTGCAAATTCTCCTTCCCTGTCACTGTGAGGAAAAGCAACTGCCTTGGTATTATTAATCGTCAATTTATTATCCCCAAATATCTTGTCTTGCTTTTAGGCGGCTCTTATTCAGATTGAAGGTTGTTGAAGGCATCATATCTTGGCCAGACAACTTCTTCTCAAAATCACATTCCCTCCCTCCTCGCATTGAATCCTATCCCAAAGACTTCATTTTCCCTCCTATAAACACTCAGCTGAGATTTTAGCTGTCTGGCCTCCAGATCAGCTGACTGTAGAACATGTGTCTGTCTAATTAAAGAATTTAAGCAGGGAGTTTAAAAATGGATTAATTGTCAGGGATGAGGTTTTTGAGGTCTTCTTGGATAATTCTGAAAATGCTGGCTTTGGAAATAGCCACAACAGCTCCTAATAAATAACTTGCAGAGTCAAAAACTGGAACAAAGTCAGTCTTTTAAGGAACATCAAATACTGTCTCAAACAGAACAATGTCAACTGAAGCTCGCATTGTTGTCTTACAGCAATAGAGGCAGCATGTCGTTTCGGCGAGTGAGAGATGCAGGGGGCAACTCTGCCATCCTGTTTTCTCCCAGCCCTTTTATTGACAGTTACAGGTGGAAAAACAAACAGGGCAGGCAGGCACAATGGACAGGGCAAAGAGCACGGGTTAGAGTACAGAATTAAGTATTTGAACGTACACATATTGGGGCCAGAGAGTCTGCAATGTCAGCAGTTTTCTTCGAAACCACCTTTGGAAGGAAAGGTCAATTGCACGTGACAGGCCTTTTTCCAAGCAGTCTATTGCTGTACTCAGGCGCCCCCCCCCCCCCAGATGTTGGGGGGTCCTTTTCCAAGCAAGGTGCTGCCGTACTTGAGAGCCTCCCGGGCGCTGTGAGACCCCTTTCCAAGCAGAATGGCTGCCATACTCGGGAGCCTCCCAGGCGTTGTGCCCCCCAACATCGCATCACATCATCTCCCAGTCTTTCACCAATAGTCAACTGTGAACTGTATTGCTTTTTGTGGTGGTAGTGGTAAAGGATGACCTGCAAATGTCTGCATGTTTCAAAAAGCCTCCTCATGTTGCTAAAGGCCTCTTCATATGTGCAAAGCAAGTAATGTGCCAAATTAAGATGCCTGCCATTGTGTGAATCTGACCACTAGGACTGTGTGATAGTTGACTATGGAGCAGCACTGGCGTAGTAGTTAAGAGCAGGTGCACTCTAATCTGGAGAATTGGGTTTGATACTTGAGCTGTGGAGGCTTATCTGATGAACTAGATTAGCCTGTGCACTCCAACACACACCAGCTGGGTGACCTTGGGATAGTCACAGCACTTCAGAGCTCTCTCAGCCCCACCTATCTCACAAGGTGTTTGATGTCGGGGGTGGGGGGAGGGAAAGGAGATTGTAAGCCCCTTTAAGTCTCCTCACAGGAGAGAAAGGGGGGTATAAATCCAAACTCTTCTTCTTCTAATATATTATTTTAAAAAGCCATCATTTTGATTAAACAATGCTACAAAAATGGTAAACCAAACACTTTAATACATCATGAGCTTTTTTGATGGTACAACAGTGATGCTTGATTAACCACTAGTTCAGTTTGTGGCTGCTTCCACGTGAACAGATTTGCATGTATTAATTTATATGATTGCACTGCTTTCTAGCAGGCACTACGCCTTGTCCACAATAGCTGCTATCTTCAATTGTTAAAAAGGCACATAGAGTGGCGGAGCTACAAGGGGTGCACATTGCACCAGGCATGCGCTGGGGGGCACTAAAATCACCCCCGACCCTACCCCCCTGTCCTCCGCGCCCCACCCTGCCCCGCCAGGCCTAGCCCTGCCCCACCAGCCTGGCCTGTTTTCAGTTGGCAGAAATCTGTTTTCTGCCAGCTGGAAAAAGTGAAGTCGTCACGGGGGACGCAATGAAGAGACGAGACGCAGCGATATCATCCGGTG
The DNA here is from genome assembly GCF_021028975.2 of Sphaerodactylus townsendi. Classification (NCBI taxonomy): domain Eukaryota; kingdom Metazoa; phylum Chordata; class Lepidosauria; order Squamata; family Sphaerodactylidae; genus Sphaerodactylus; species Sphaerodactylus townsendi. The sequence goes on along the minus strand of NC_059435.1, from coordinate 58,889,809 downwards.
GAGAGAAGCCAGTAGCGGGCTGATCTGGCTAATCTGCCGTGCTCTGGTCCCTGGCACCTTTTATGAGGGTTTTTGGGAGGCAGTAGAGCGGGAGAATATTGGGCAATACATGAATCATAGGGGCTGCGTAGGTGTGGGAGGAAACGCTCCTGTGTGGGCCTAATCCATACCTGGGGGTATGCACCTTTTGTCACTTTGTCCAGGACACCTGGTGACCCGTGAGTCATGGGGGTCTTGTGACCGGTGAGGATGCTTGCCCGGAGGGAAACAGATGGCGCAGGCATTCCCGTGCACTTTCTGAGACCCTAAGAGGTTCGCTGGCTCACCCCAACATGAAAGTAAGTGGGGAGGGCTGCAGGGGGCCCGAAAACACAGAGTGCACCCCGGGCTCACTCCTGCCCATCTATGCTTCTGGGCACATAAACACCAATAGGTTTCCCAAGTCTGTTGCATTTGGTCGTACAATGGGCTTTACTGCTAATATAGCAGTAAGGAATATATAAATGTACAGGAATAAAATAGAAATCAGCCACCAATATAAATGTATAAGGCATTAAAAACTGTACAAAAGTAAAACACATGAAAGGTGGATTACCAGCCAAACTCCTTTTTGAATGAGTCTTCATTCGAATATTTTTGTACTATCCTATTTATTTAAAGGCAGCTGTCAACTCAAAACAAGGAGTTGTCTGTGGTATATCGCCTTCAAAATAACCTAGTATATTTTGTGGTACACCTTACTCCTTGTGTACTATTTTTGAAGCTTTATCACTATTGAAAGTAACGGAAAGATAATGCCTATTTCTCACATTTAATTAATGTTAAATGTATAGCTTGCCTTTTTCACTTATATATTACACAATCCATTTGATGAAACAATGCTAATAGACTAGAATAACAAAAATCTGAAACAATATCTTAGGGCCTACTACCCTACCATTTCCCAATTTTGGCTAATTGACCAAATTTGTGCAACTGTTACATCAAATATTAATGTTGTCGATTATAAAGTGAATATGATACGTGCTGGAAAAGGTTCCAAATCTATGTTATGCTGAGTTGCTCCCTGGCTGAGAGTTTGGTATGAAATAAACACAGTTTAAAAGCCATTTACAGAAACTGTATCTTCTATCGTATACAAATTCAGGGTGTCTTATAAAAACAGATTAAAATATCAAATCCATAAAACCAACAGGCAAGAACAAAAAGCCACAATCCTTTTTTTCATTACAGATCCATGCAGAATGTGCATCTTCTGGAAGAAATCAGAGGGCGGGGGAGTGCTTTCCACGCCTCCTCTGGAAGACTGTTCGAGAGGCAGCCGCTGAAAATGTCTGTGCTCTTGTTGCAAATGTTTAGACTTCCCTGGGAGAAGGTGTCATTATCTGCAGCTCTAAGACAGATCAAGTCCCAAGGGGCTTTAAAGGTAAGAACTGGTACCTTGAAGTGTGCCTACAAGCAGATGGGCAGCCAATGAAGTTGTTTCAGAAACCTTTCCATCATAATGCACTTGCAGAATAGTGCACTTTCGATCCACTTTCACAATGGTTTGCAAGTGGATTTTGCTATTCTGCACAACTGCAAAGCACATTGAAAGTGCATTATACTGCATGTGCGGAAGGGGCCTTAGATTGAACAGTGCAAAATAATGCATGTATGACTGAGATGAGCAGGTAGTATGAATGGGTGGCTGTCATGAGATGGGAACAGGCTGCATATCCGGAAGGGGCCTAGCAGTTTCCTCCACCCTTTCCATTTTGGCCCCTTCCGCGCATGCAGAATAATACACTTTTGATCCACTTTCACAATTGTTTATGAGGGAATTTTGCTATTCCGTACAGTAAAATCCAGCTTCAGAGTGCATTGAAAATGGATTGAAAGTGGATTATTCTGCATGTGAGGAAGGGACCTCAGACTCCTACCAATAGTTCCATTTGTTCATATGCCTTTTGCAATGATGACTTTTAAAAAGTAAAGAAACTAACTTCTAAGTGGTAGTAATTTTTTCAAACCATTTCTGAACATATAACAGTTCAGTCAGCATCTGTGTGTATGTGTGGGGGGGGGGAGGAGGAGGGAGGGTCTACAATTAATTGAAGCCAGAGGCCACAAGTTACAGAGGTTTCACATAACTCCACCTGTGCTTACTTCATTATTTCCCCCTTTTGTCAAGTTTACCTGATTTGGCAAGCGACTATCTTTTGGCAAATCTACATATGCTTCCATTTAATACCTTATTGGTCTCTGTACAGTCGTACCTTGCCTAGTGAATTACCAACTCCCCGCCTTGACATCCAGTCTAGAATATAAAAATAATTATTTGAACTCGTGGGTTCTTGAAGAGGAACGATATCGAATAAGTTACAAGCAGTGCTATCAATAGACACAACACAGAGACAGGAAAAACGTATATCTGGTGGAAAGACATTGTACAGGTGTGCTGGAAGACAGTTAATTCAGTGCTGATGAATGTAAGAGTTTGGCTTGAGGAAGAGCTCTGTAAATTGGTATGTCAGGTGTGGGGCTTGTGTTTGGATCAGTAATTAGCCTTTCTGTTCCTGAAGAACCATATGGAGTGAACCAAAAGGGAAAAGTATGAAGTTAGAAATGAATGATGTCAGATAAGAGAATTCCTGTTAGGATTTCCATTAAGTATAATATGCTGGATTTAGGCAGGTTCAGAAAGAAATGCTTAAAGCTGCTTTATTGTTTTGTGCCCCTTTGTGATGCTGTATTTGAAGACAGTAATATTTTTGCATAATTTTCTAGGCAGAAAGACCCACTGGCCACAGGCTAGAATTTCTGTTGTTTATTTTATTGTTTATTTATAAATGGGAAGGCATAACCTCAAATGGGCATTTTAAAGAGGTGGTTCGTACAGCCAGTGACCCCCATACTTCTAGGTGAGTACAGAGGTTCTGGGATGCATCTGGTCTGGCTGGGTTGATAGGGAGCCATCAATTGTGTCAACTGCTGTGTCCCATATATCGACTGTTGTTTACGCGATTATGTCTGGAATTTTTCAAGCTCCTGTGATTTTTGCAAATGGCAAAGACTCATGCCTTCCATCACCCACATGGAGATGCTGCTGAATACATTGTTTGTTTATTTATTAAATTTAGTATACCGCCCACTCCCAAAGGACTCTGGGCAGTGTACAATAAAACCACCAAACAATACAAGCAAACCAGTAAACAACATAATTCAAATCAGAATAAAGACAATAAATACATTAAAGTCCGGTAGCAATATAACCCAATTGTAGATGGCCTCCGAGATTCCCACCCCATCCCCACCCCCCAGGAGGGGAGCCACTCCAAGTGACACTGGCATGGTTGTGAATATTTTGGTAGAGGACTCTGAAGACTCAGCCTGCCTGTAGTCTCTTCCTTGTAAACATGTAGTACAAACTGAAATAACCAAGCCTCAGGTTGTTTGTCCCTGCTCATTCCCTACAGGCAGTGGCGTAGCGCTAACGTGATGGGGGGCGTGACGCCCTGGGCGTGCACCTGTACAGGGCCGTTTTGGGGGCATTCCGGGACGGGTGGAGTTAGCAGGGGCGCGGGGCGCACACATACCCCGGGCGCAGTTCCCCCTCGCTCAACCCTGCCTGCAGGTGATGCCAAATGGGTGCTCCAGCATACAGCTAAGAGATGAACCTCCTTCAAAGTCTTTATGTAACTGTGAAAGATTCACAGTGGAGCAAAAATGAATAAAAAGGATCCAGGGCTGCTATAAAATAGAATAAAACATAGAATATCTTTAATGTAGAATTTTGATCCTCTTTAACCTTTTTTCTCTTTTGGGGAAAAACCCTTTGATTTCCATTTTACAGGTGGGGGAATTGCTTAAAAGAGTGTGTTTTTTCTGGGCTGCTGGTGCCTTCATGGCTGTAGCAGTGTGCAGACTCTAAACTACTGGACCACACTGGCTCACCCGCACTATCTGAGGTCCATGTCTCTGTACATGTTGTTTCAAGAACAGTTTATGACTTGTGTACAACTGCCTGGATGCCTCAAAGTAAAATATACAAACTAACCTCTGGCTCTGAGTTAAAAACCTCCAAGTACAACTTTTCTCATAAACGGATTATGGGCCAACACAAAGTTATTTACTTAAACCGCAGGCTGCTAACTGACATTTTTACCTGGCTTGGGAAAGGGTTGCCTTCTGTTCACCTAAAAAATACCCAGTTCCTATGAATTCAGCCATGCTCTATATTCTGCTCAATGAAATGCAGTGACCATATCGTCTTCCTAGTTAAGTGAGTAACGTGGCAGATTTCACTTGACTTTTGCATGTCCAAAAAATGTTGTGGTACCTGAGAGACCCTTTTGTAGCAGCTACTGGATGTTGATAGAGAGAACTGACTGGATGACCTACCATCAACAGAGAGGGCAAACCAGCTGTAGTGCAAAGTACCATGCTGCTGAAATTCTCTCTTATTTCAGATGACAGACACTCATCTATGTGGAATAAAAAGTATGCCAGAACTACAGTGAACTAGAAACAAAAAGGAATTATTCAACCAGATAGTTCATATTCTTTTCCAGTACAATTACAATATATTTTTTGACTGGGTGATAGGGTTGCCAATGTCCAGTAGCACCTGGAGATCTCCTGCTATTACAGTTGATCTCCAGATGATCAAGGTCTGTTCCGCAGGAGAAAATGGATGCCTTGGAGGGTGGACTATATGGCATTCTATCCTGCTAAGATCCTTCCCCTACCCAAACCCCCCACACTCAACAAGCTCCACCCCCAAATCTCCAGGTCTTTCTCAACCAAGAGCTGGCAACCCCACTGGGTTTCTAGTCTTCCTGACAAAATTGGAGGAAGCTGGAAAGTGTATAACAAGAACAAATCTCACTTGCTTGGTCTGCAGGGAAGACAAGCTACAGGAAGAGGAGGGTACTCAGCAGGGACAATATTCCGTAGAGTCCTTCTTTTGAAATTATCATTTCTGCCAGGGCAGTGGTCAGCAACCTTTACCACTCAAAGAGCCATTTGGACCCATTTTCCACGGCCCTGAAGATCTACCACCTCAAAGCCCATTCCTGGATCAGCCTTCAGCTCTGGCCCCTCCACTCCACTTTTCCTGGAGGGACACTGCCCGTTCTACCCCTCCGACTCCTCCAGGCCACAAAGCTGCAGCCGCCAGTATAAGGCTGGAAAGAGCACGCGATGCAGCCTCCAGAGCTTCACTGGTTGCAGACCCCTAAATGCCAAGGGGGAATTGATCTCTGTAATCTCAACCCTCTAGGCCCCTATACTGGATCAAGTTTGTACTGGGCCCAGAACAATCATTCTTGGCTTCTTCTCATGTGTATTATATATTATATTTGTTTTTTTTATTCTGGGTCAACAGAGTAGCACTTACAAAAACTGCAACAGCTTGGAACTGGACAAATATTGCAGTATTGTCAATCAGACCACTACTGCTGCATGTGCAGAAGATGAAGCAAAATGAAAATTATATTTTTCCAATATTTTTAACTTGCAAGTTGAAATCATGACATTCATTACTTTGATATCATGACATTCTCTTGATGAATTAAAAAGAGAGGTATGGACCTTTGGGGGAATGCTATTCTAACACATTTTAATTCTGATTTCAAAATTGTATAAATATTTATTGTTGTGTATGTTAACAAAAGAAAATAATGTATTCATGTGTCCGTGAAAGCTTTCATGGCCGAAATTGACTGGCTGTGGTGGGTTTTCCAGGCTGTGTGCCTGTGGTCTGGTAGTTTTTGCTCTTAACGATTCACCTGCATCGATGGCTGGCATCTGGAAGGTATTCTGCGAATATGTTTAAGAATCAGGGCCAACAGTAATAGAGCACATGGAAAAGATCAGGGTCCATAATACTCCCCTTTGCCCAAAATTAATTCTAATAGTTTTTGGAAACATGTTTAATTATATACGAACAGTTAGGGTGGCAGCTTATAACATAAATAAATCCAGTTGTTAACTGTAGTGTACTATGCGTAGTTCAAACCTGGGGGGAAAAATGCTGTGCCCCTGCCAAGTACACTCTGGGCACGTATATATGGAGTTGCTGCTCTTGTACAAAAGTCTTACCATCCAGTTTATGTGGCAGTGGATGTAGGTGGGATGCTTTTTCCTGATTTGGCATAAAACAGTGTTTACTATTTTAATATGTCAGATTTCTGGTCAGCTTCAATTTGCTTGCTTTAAGTAACAAGCAAAGCAGTATAGAAATATGGTAAATCAATATAGTAATAATATTTTCATGATGGTTGGAGTGCTGTACCAAAGTTGTTGAAAGGTCTGACAAATCCCAGCGTAAGCTTTTTTTAAAAAAAAACCTGAGCTAGAGCATGAATCACTTATATATAAAGAGAAGAAGAGTAGTCATTTGGAGTTATACCCCACCTTTCTCTCCTATAAGGAGACTCAGGACTCACAAACTCCTTTCCCCTTTTCTCCCCATAACAAACATCTGGCTTGTAGGTCCAGCTGAGACAGTTCCAAAGACCGGTGACTAGCCCAAGGTACTGCTGAAATGTAGGAGTGGGGAAAGAAATCTCGTTCACCAGATAAGAGTCCACTGCTCATCTGGAGGAGTGGGGAATCAAACCCAGTTCTCTTAACCACTACACCAGGCTGGCTCTTGTGCTAACCATTGTTTGGTTCCACAGAGTGGGATATATTCAACAATGAAAATAAACTGGGGTTTCAAAGGCGACCAAAATTTGGCCAGAAAGGTCACAGCACTGTTGAGAGATGTGGTGAGAACGAGGGTGATGGAATGACCCTCAGCGCGACGCCCAAGAAGTCTCGGGAGCCGGAGATGCTCCAGGATGTGTCGCGGTTGGCTGGATTGGTTCTTTATTTGGAGGCGGGAGAACCTTCGAAACAGCCAATGAGCAGAGGAGATAGGGAGGGCGGGCGCAGAGAAGTTCGCCTCCAGCGGGCATTGTTTACGGTCCTTTCCTAGCAACCCGCTTGTCGCCATGGTAACCGCGTCGCTCTTGCTCCGGCAACGGCAGGTACCTGGATTCCGGCTCTCGTATGAAAGGTACCAAGCCTGCAAGAAGAGGATTTTTTCCAAGGGGTGGGGTGAGTGCTTGTTCCGGGAAGGGCTTTTGCCTCGGATCGCCAGTTGAAAAATGAGCGTGTAAATGTGGAATTGACTTGTATTTTAAAATCTTTCGGATTTTTTTCTCCACGGACTAGAAGGTTCTGAGGTCCATTGTGCATTGGTTTCCGGGGAGGCTGCTCTCTCCCCCCACCCGCCCCTTATCCCCATCAACTCCCGGTCGGTGACTGCACAGTGTTCTGCAGGTTTACTAAGTCAGTAAGCTCCACTTTTTTTGTGTGTGCAGTAGAGGTTACATCGAATTAAGTAGGTATAGGATTGCAGCCTCAATTCGTTGCACCTTTTTAGGGGGTGGTAAAGCCTAGTACTTTTTGTGAAGCATCCAGATAGGCTTTGGTAATCTCTCGGAGTCAGAGCTCAATTCCAGACTGTTGCAGTTATTAAGCGATTAACTTGCTTGTATCACTACTATAGCCTGAAGGGATGCCAGCCTCCAGGTAGGACCCCGGGATCCCCTAGAATTACAACTAATCTACAGGCTACAGAAATCAGTTCTTTCGGGAGAAAATGAATGCTTTGGAGGATGCTCTCTGTGACACTGTATCCCAATGAGGGCCCTGTCCTCCCCAGATTCCATTCCAAAATCTCCAGGAGTTTCTCACCCTGGATCTGGCAACCTACTGTAGCATGGGGCTATAAATTCATGCAAGGTTAAATTTTTTGGTGAATGGATTCCATTAATCCAGTCCTTCTTGAGGATTCTGTAAGACTATTGGGGGCAATTTTTCCATCTAGCTGGTATTAACATAGATACTTGGTTTTGCAGTTCCCAAAATTGTGAATTTGTGACTGCAGAGATAACATACCCCTCCTCCACAATAAAAATGTTATAAAATAAACATACAAAGACCTTAATATCATTCTTCCTTTGCAAATCTATGTACACAGAATTAATGACTTACCTCTTAGGTGCTAAGTTTCAAGAAGTTCAATGAATAGAAGAGTGTTTGTAGTTGAATAGATCTGTATAAGGAGCTAGAAGTTCAATGAATAGAAGGGTGTTTGTAGTTGAATAGATCTGTATAAGGAGCTAAGTGGAGAGAGGGGCTTGCAGTAAAATATCCCACAAGTCTTGGGATCTTTGTATGTATAACATGAGGCTTATCATATTGTTCTCTCCCAGGAGGAAAAAATCTACAATGATACCAGGCTATAAAAGAGACCCAGTGTGGGAATATTTTAATGAGGTTCCTCTACCTATGGGTAAAGCAGGCATGCATGGAAAATGCAAACACTGCAACAAAGAAATGCAAGGCCTGGTGACTTGAACAAAACTGAAGATAAATAATTATGAAATTGCTAGCAGTAAAAGCCCATTTTAGGAAGCCATAAAGTGGGCTCTAGGAAGGGAAAGGGAAAGTGCTGGCCAAGTCCCTGCCTGCTATCATGAGCTCTAGGAAGGGAGGAGAGGCAGGTGGCGGAATGGGGGGCTTCTGGTGGGCCCTGCGGGTGGGGGTGTTGGGTGTTGGGGTGGGTGGAGGCTAGATGGAGGAAGGGGGACGTTGTTGGTGAGGTCGACATGGAGACGCACTTCCTACCAATGGGCACGTAGGACTCACTTCATTGTTGGACATTCCATCCCTCATGGAATTATGTATCAGGATTGTGAGGTAAACTATCTTTGTATTTCTAATAGTAATATCAAATGAATAATTTTAATATAACCATAAAACTGAAAAGTTATTCTAAAAATAACTTTAATCTGGTTGTGCATATTAAGATTATACCAGCCAAAATTATACACACAAAGTCTTTATATAGAAAATCATGATTTAAATCTACTTACTGACTAGTGATTTGTTTTATTTCTGTCAGAAACCCTTTAAGACCAGTGATTCCAGGAGCACTGTTGAATGCCTCTGCATCTGCAATGACAATGAGAGCTATATGCCTTGTGGAAGTAGTATATGCCATGTGTAAATGCTATCAGAGTCACTCAGTCAAGTTTTTTCTAAAATCTGTTTAATAACTAGTGTTTTTTGGCCTGTCCCTTTGCCAAGGTGTGTGAGGTGAGACTTTGCCATGGGCGTGGCACTGACAAGAGCAGCTCAATGGACTAGTGCTGGTTCTGGGACGGGCAAACTGGAAATCACACCACTGAATGAATCTCTTCTTAATGAGATCATTAAGTTTACTGAAAACTTTAGCAGCAAACACCCTCAAGAAGCAGCCTTTGTCTTCAAGGAGCCACTTGAATGGCGGACACAGCTAGAGCCTTCCGCATTTGAATCTGGCTATGAGGTCAGGTAAGAAAGGATGAGAAAAAAATGTAATGGATAGGGCCTTAACATGGTAATGGTATAGGATAAACCAAAGCTAACTAGCTTTGCTGGGCAGCAAGCTGCATTATTCTCAAGCATTCCTTGCATTTGGGTAGGTCAGACCTATATCCATGTCTCTAAAAGCGGACTCTTGGGTACGGCCCTAGTGTGACCATCAAATTAAACTTAAGGGCAGGGGTGTCCAATTTTGTAAATTTCTAACTAGCTTTCATTATGACCTGTGGAGAAAAATAGAAGAAGCAAAAGAGTTATTTATATCCCACTTTTCTCTACCTTTAAGGAGTCTCAGAGCAACCTGTAGTTGCCTTCTCTTTCCCTCCCTTAAATGAACTTCTGAATGGACTTCTGTTAGCAAGACTGCTAGGAGAGAAGAAAATATGGGTTATGAATTAACGGACTAGGAGGGCTACGATAGAAGCTGGGTTTCCTCCCCAGGATCATTCCCAAGTGCATCACTTTATACCTTTTCCTGAGTATATCAATAGCTGCCATTCAATGTTATGTGTGTCATGTCAGGAGCACTTGTTAAATCATGGAGGGGCATGAGATACGTTCCTTATATTAGACATCCAGGTTAGTAAGCAGAAGATGTCCTTGATGAGTTTAGATAAAGGCAGTGTTGCATAGTGGTTGGAATGATGGACTTGGTTTAAAACCTCCACTCTGTCATGAAAGCTTACTAGGTGATCCATTGTCGAAGGCTTTCATGGCCGGAATTACTAGGGTGTTATGGGTTTTCCGGGTTGTATGGCCATGTTCCAGTAGAATTTTCTCCTGATGATCCTCTGAAGATGCCAGCCACAGATGCAGGCAAAGCGTTGGGAGAAAATGCTACTGGAGCCTGGCCATACAATCCGGAAAACCCACAACACCCTTACTAGGTGACCTTGGATCAATCACTGTTTCTCAGCCTCGCCTACTTCACGGGGTTTTGCTGGAATAGCATAGAAAAGGGAGAACTCTATATGACATGATGAGCTCTTTGGAAGAAGGATGGAACAAATATGTACTGGAGACACTTTGGATATTCCACTTCCTTTGTAATATATGGGCCCTGGGCATTACCATTGTAATGAGGGCTGTTTTGCAAATATTAATCATATTATCTGTTGTCATTGTTAGTTAATTACTTTGTAGCATGTCAGAAATTTACATAGGCAAAATAAAGCCAGACAGTTCCAATATATTTATATTCTAATCAACTAATGTTGCAAGAAAGAAAGGAAAGAGAAGGAACTGGGTGTATGATTTTCAGTCCATTTCTGTCCATTCTGTCCCCTTGTATGAAATTAGACAGTTCCGGACATAAATTTCAAACTCTCTGTCCCCTTTTTTTCTGTTACTCAAATTCCAACTGCATCGCTTGGTATCTTTAGCAAAGTCTGTATATTGTCAAATTCTGCATTGGCCTTACTCATGATTTTCAGTAATGTTTTCATAGCTGTAGTCCATTCAGAAGTTTTCGTGTCTGTTTGTGTTTATTCTTCTAGTGCAAAAACAGTTCGGTCCCACGAAACGTACAAAGATGGACAGCCATTGCTCCTGCTCACTGGATCAACTATCAAAGTTCGCAGCTTTGCACAGCTGTCTCGTTTGCTGTATGTGGCTGCAGAAAAACGGCTAAAAGAAGCACAAGCATGCCTAGAAGGTAATATTTTATTCTGTTCCTATTTCAGTTGAATCTTTATCACACAGACACTGGTATGCATGCTGTAAATGTCACTGCTGCGTGAACTGGGAATTAGCCTGTGACATTCAGGACTGTCTGCTTATAAACTTCAGTTTTTCTGCTCTACACAGGGATTATCTCACCACCCATATTGTTTTGTCTATCTGTTCTATTATTTGGATCAGAATCAGGGTTTGGTACTGCTCTACTCCGTTCTTGGTCCTGTAAGAATTGCTAGTAGAATCCCACAGGAAGGACAGTTCCTCTTGGTTTCGAACAAGCAACAGTATCCTTAAACCAGAAAATTCTTAATTAAAATATCTTTCATTCATCCCATTGCATAAATACTTACTTCTTGACAATGCCAACCTTTAAAATCATGACATGTCCTAACGTGATGTTCTTTCAAATTTCTTACACGAATATTAATGCTTGCAGTCAACAGAGATCCCATTGTGAAAGTTCTTGGCCCTGGATATGGGACGATCGAAGGAGAGGACATGACCATGCTTCGTTTATTAGACAACGTGAAAAAAGATGATGCTGCTGATAATGAAATTAAGATGAAAATTTCCCTCCTTCTGCAGCAACTGGATATGCAACTACTCAACAGCTCTTTGAAACAGATTTCACAGTGAGTATATTTCAAATGGAGCATTTTGCTTTTCAGCCAATGAGGTTTTACTGTTCTTCTGTTAATCTAAAGCAGTTCTTTGTTCAGAACCCCAAAATGATATTAGGATGATTTTGACAGTTTTGCAAAAATGGAAGTTATTAAATGGTTTCTCAGGATTGGGGCAAGTAATTGGCAGTTTTCTATACTTTTGCAATTCAGACATGTACGTAGCCAGTGAATGTAGCAAAGATCTGGAAGATGCAAGTTTGAATCCTCATTCTGGATGGAAGCTTGCTGGGTGACCTTGGTCTGTCCTACCCTAGCCTACCTTATGGGGCTGTTGTAAAGACAAAATGGAGGAGAGGAGGACAATGTAAACTGTTTTGGGTCACCATTAAAGAGAAAAATGGTGTACAAATGATGTAAAATAATAAAATGCTGTTATATATACATGAAAAGAGAGCCCCGTGGTGCAGAGTGGTTAACTGCAGTACTGCAGTCAAAGTTCTGCTCACAACCTGAGTTCAGTCCTGATGAAAGTCAGTTTCAGATAACCAGCACAATGTTGACTCAGTCTTTGACTCAGTCTTTCTGAGGTTGGTAAAATGAGTACCCTGCTTGCTAGAGGTAAAGTGTAGACAAATAGGGAAGACAGTGGCAAACCACCCCATAAACATAGTCTGCCTAGTAAGTGTCGTAATATGATATCAGCTCTTGGGCAGTAATGACCTGGTGCTTGTATGGGGAACTACACTTTCCTTTACCTAAACGTGACAAATTTCCGCTGGGTGCAAAAATGAGGAGAACCATGTTTAGCAAGGTTGGCTACACCTGACTCTGCAAGATTGTTCATCCATTAAAAATATTTTTGTTCATAGATCATTTAGCTTCTAAATGTAAACACATATTACCAATATGTCAATAAATATCCTTTTTGAGGATATTGAAGGAAGTGTTAGGTAATTTACATCATAATATATAAAGGCTATCATTTGTTATTTGAGGAAAAGGTCATTATTTCCTGCGTTTATCATCCATCTTTCTTGTTCAGATTTAAGAAAGAGTTATAAGCACAATACAAAAAAGACCGGCATCATTAAGATTTTCTTTTTCATTACCTGTTCCAGTCATACGTTGCAGAATGGCTCCTTCAGTTTCATTGCTGCTGCATAAAAATGTTTCCTATCAGTTAATAAACTTAAAGTGTGATCCTAAACAGAGCTATACTCTTCTAAGTCCACAGAAGGCAGTGGGCTTAGAAAGGTGTAACTCAGTTTAGGATTGCACTGTTGAAATTTCAGTCATGTAACCTTTCCATTAAACCTGTTAATGCTTACAGTCCTATTTATTACAAGTCTGAGGAAGTTAAGGGATCTCTGGAGTACAGCCAATGAGATGTTGTCATTCAACTTTTTTTTTTAAGTACATGCAAGTCTCAGTAAAAAGGAAGTGTATTTCCAGTCTTCTGTATGCTGGACATAAACTTGGTTTGTTTAAGAAAAATTCAACATTTTCTTCTGGTTTTCCCCTCAGTGAATTATGTAACTATCTGCTCAGCTATTAGAATGTAACTACTTTATCCTAATTACAGAGAAGTGAGATTAACTCCTGTTGCTGTGAAAAATGAAGTAGAACTGCTTAAGCGTTTCTCTGGGGCAAGGGATGATGCAGTCCTTGAATCGCTGGAATATACATCAGGTCCAAGCTCTTCATTCATGTCTCTGGTTACTTAATCATTATTACATATTCAAGATAGATGTAGTTGTAATCGTGGTTAAATGATGGTGCCCTAGAACAGTGGTTCTAAACCTTTCTAATGCCGCGACCCTTTAATACAGTTCCTCATGTTGTGGTGACCCCGCAACCCTAACATTTATCAATTTTACAGATGGAGAACACTGATGCAGAGAGTCTTAGGTGACCCCTGTGAAAGGGTCGTTCGACCCCCAAAGGGGTCCTGACCCACAGGTTGAGTACCACTGCCCTAGAAGGATCCAGTGTGGTAAAGTGGTTAAGAGCAGCTGAATTCTAATCTGAAGAACCAGGTTTGATTCCTCACTCCTCCACTTGAGTGGCAGAGGCTTATCTGTTGAACCAGATGTGCTTACGCACTCCTCCATTCCTGGTGGGTGACCTTGGGTGAGTCACAGTTCTTCAGAACTCTCAACCCCACCTACCTCACAAGGTGTCTGTTGTGGTGAGAGGAAGGGAAAGGAGCTTGTAAGCCCCCTTCAGTCTCCTTACAGGACTCCCATAGTTCAATGTGAATTCTTTGACACCTCAAATATGAGTACATTTATTGTCCTAAGTTTTCATAGGCCATTAAAACCTGCTTTATCAGATAGCCTGTGATTTGGGAACTGTGCATGACCTTTGTCCACAAACCCTTCGCGCTGCATATTGCACCCGCCCCAAAGTGACTGAATAAGGATCTCTAGATTATGTGGTTCCTTTATATAATATTATAATTAGAATTTATTTTATGCTTCTTTACTAGCATGCAATTTAAAAACATGGCCCAAAACACTGCTACTGTTTAATTACAGACTATGAATTTTCAAATGGATGTCGTGCCCCACCATGGAGACAAGTTCATGGAGAAATTTGCTACTTGGTGATTAAACCACGCGACACGGACGCTATGTATGTCACGTGCAGCACGGCAGGAGTGTTTTTAAATGGAGTAAGTAATAAAGACACCCAAAGGCAAATCATTGTAATATTGGTTCTATTGTTTTTGGCTAGAATGTTAAAAAAAATGAAAGTTGTACAATTCCTAATCCTATTGGTGGGCATCATGATCCTAGTATTTCTAATTGAACCTTTGAGCCAAGTGCCAAGGGTAAATGTGAACTGCAATGACATACATGCGATTTGGCCTATAATATGCCTATAGAAGCAAGTCACAGAACATTTCCTTTGATTTAGCCATAGCGATTACTCAAACTGTGCAGAAATTGTGTCATCATACTAACTTTCTCCCATATGCAAGGTACCATGCTGTCCAATTGTTTCCACCTTTTTTTCAGTCACTAGGCAATGAACAATTATAGCAAGTTTTGTGCGCATTTAACTTATTTCATACTCTTGTATTACCTGTTCTATCCTGTACTGTTGTTATGCTGTTTGTAGTCCAATATACGAATTGGAAAATAAGTCTCTTTCCTTGATGGTTGTAATGATTGTAGTGTATCAGGCTCATTCCGCACATGCAGAATAATGCACTTTCAAACTGCTTTCAGTGCTCTTTGAAGCTGTGCGGAATAGCAAAATCCACTTGCAAACAGTTGTGAAAGTGGTTTGAAAGTGCATTATTTTGCATGTGCGGAAGGGGCCTCAGTGTTAGTCATTGGCAGATAGAATATTTCTTTAGTAGTGCTATTGTAACAGAAACTGCCGCTGAGAGAAGTAAAGGAAATATGTAATTGCCAAAACTTGAATAATCTTGATGTTGTTGTGATGCTCATATTGAAGGGCCAGCTGTACCCACTTTGAATGTAGACAATAGCATGAACCTCACTAAGTCATTGAGTGAAATGTTGCTTGTGTTTCAAGAACGTGCAAGGCCGTAAAATAACTTTTGGTGTTTGGGAAGTTATTTTTGGAATAAAACAACTTTTGCTGTTTCTGCAGGGAAGAGAAAAAGAAAGGGATGAAATCAACTATGAGAGAAAGAGTGACATATATAAAGACCTTGTCACATTTTTAAGGGAAAGATCACCAACATTTGTAGAAAACATGGCTAAGCAGGTATGTGTGGGGTTTGAACTCATCTATGCATTCTACTAGCAGAGGTGCTTTCCTCCAGCAGGAGGACCTTGCTCTGTGTCTTGCGTTGGGGGAAGCTCCTTATATTGAAAAAGAAAATTATCTTCATAGAACAGATCCGTTGTCTAGTACTGTATTCTTGCACCATGGGAAACTTATCTTAATATAGCGCACTTAGAGAGTAAAATGTGAGAAATACCTTTTGCTGTGTAGGCTGTGACTCATTCCTTATAAGCAATATTCATTTGTATGTTACACATTACATATTTGTCACCTCATCTAACAAGGTTAGTTTCCACATTGTTTCACTAGGACCAAAACTAATTACCGGTACCTGGAAAACAATGTAGGCATGTGCATGTCCAACCCTAATTTTGGATTCCTACACGTGACTGGAGCAGTATTCAGAAAGTAAAAGAGAGTAACAGCTTTGTTTGTTAGGAAAGGCAAAGAGAACAGCAACTTCTAAAATGCAGTTGGAAGCAGAACTGTCTCAACAGTTCAGAGGCGTAGCTGGGCCAGAGTGCGCCCAGTGCGCACTCTGGCTTTTTTTTTCAAGACCTGCTTCACAAGGGCGCGCTTATATCTCCCACTCTTCACTTCCTTAGGCACTGAGGCAGAGTTGAGAACAGGCTATTGCCTGTTCTAGCTCTAGGAACTACATTTCCCAGGGTCGTCACTGGGGAAATGTGTAGTTCTACCAATTGAAACAGGGAAGGCCTGTTCTCCAGCCTGCTCAGTTTTCCCTAAAGAAGTGAGTATGGGGAGCTTAGGGGGGGTCATGCTGGGATTGACATCAGCTTCGCCTCAAGAAGCCTCTCTTCCCCACACTTACTTGCTACTACTTTAGAAAACCCTGGGAAAGGTAGTTCCCACCAGAACAGAAGGGCCTGTTCTCCAGCCTGCTCTGTTTTCTGAAGTAAGTGAGGGGGGGGGTCCCTGCTGGGGGCTGGAGAAAGGGGAGGGGCGTTGGGATTTTGCTTCCCACTTGACTCCAAATTTCAGGCGCCCATGTGTAATGCTTTTACACTCACTCCAGGGAGCTTTGCTGCTGCAACAGTTCCCCTTTGCTTTCTGTGCCCCTGGGATTGTGGGGACTACGTCAATGACCACACCTTCTGACATTTAAAAAGTCGTGGCAGGGCACAGAAAGGTTAATTTCCCCTCATGCTTTTTCCCCAATAGAAGCTGCCTTCAAAGAGCTTTCTGTTCTCCTTACATCCTGGGTCTTGTTACATCAATGAGACCCACCATTTTACTCCATCCTTGGATACCGGAATTTTTGTATTCTGTATGGAACGCTGTATTTTAATGGGTTTTAGTAATATTATGATTAATGGAGCCTATATTATTTATCTATAATTTGTAATTTATTATGTGCTCCATCTGTTTGTTATTGTCTTGTGTTGTTTACAGTATATAAAATTGACAATAAAATAAATAAATACATACATACATACCTACATACATACATACATAAATAGTAGGCATAGAAGGGCAAAGAGAATGACTGATACAAATGCCTGTATTTTCCCCTTCTATGGCTCATAAAAATTAATGTCTCATTTATTGTTCTTGTTTATATTTTCATATTTGCATTACCACGTCTGTTAAATGAAGCACAGCTTTGAAGAATCAAAAGTACATATTAATGGAATACCTTTTATTAAGACTCATTAAATGACATAAAAAAACCAATATCCTAAAGACAAAAAAAAATCATAATCCCCCAAAAAGGGAAGAAAACACACAAGGGTTCCTGACTTCCTCTGCACCAAACATAATCATATTTAAATGTTTACCAAGCCCTAGTTGTGACTCTAATAGAAAATAACCCCCAGTTAATATCATTAAAACAATTCACACTTTTCTCTCTTATATCCTTTCCCTTGATCTTTTACTCTTCAAAGCCACAAATCAACAACACATTTTTTTCTGTTTTAAGCATAAATTCCATCAAGGATTTCCAATTATCCATGAATTTAGATAAGTTATTTTCTCTAATCAAAGATGTAAGTTTCTTCATCTCCATCAAGTCCAATAGTTTCACAAGCCAGACTTCTGTCATAGGTATGGATGAAGTTTTCAGTTTTTGCACATATAATATCCTCACTGCTGATACCACACATAAAAACAGAATTCCACATTTTTTTCAAAACCAACTGTCCATACCCCCCACCCCCCAAAAAAATACATCTCGGATTTCATTTATATATTAGTCATTAAAATATTCTATATTATTACTTGAATTTGTATCCAAAATATTAAAAGTCTACCATAGATGATAAAATGCGCCTTCATGCTGTTCACATTTCCAATACTGATTTAAAACATTTTTTATACATTTTGTTGGTCTGTTGGTCTGTACCATTGATATATGTTGTAAAAGTTATTTTTAAGGCTAGAACTTAAATCAAAAGTACCTATTGAACAGGTAGTTTTGAGTAGTTGTCCTTGCAGCTTGAGCAGTGCCTGATTTCAGCCACTTGGGGTCACTATCCACTCACCATAAGCCGCGGGGTCACCTCTTTAAAAGCCACGGGGGTCCTGGACGCTCCCCACATCTCCGGCGCTCACTGCGCGGCTGCCAGGGATTTACCTCTCTCCTGCCTCCTGGCTGCGCGGCAAATTAGCTCCGCTAAAAAGAGCAACTTTTTTAAAAACCCCGCGGGTGCCGCGGGGTTGTGGGAACCTACCGGCTGACTGGCAGCGGCTGATTCGCTGTGACGTGCAGCTCACGGCCAATCAGGGAACAGGGAGCGCCATCTTGTTAAGTGGGGGTGTCCCCCGTCTACAAAGTGTCGCGTAGTGATGATGTGGTGACACGGCGGTACGGCCACCCAGTCGAAGTCCACGTCTTCCACTGTCTCAACTTGTTCGCTAAAGCCACGTGCCGCGAGCAAATGGAAAATGTCGGCGCCGAAAGCCGAATGAGGAAGTACAAGAGGCGTGGCGAGCGAGCTGGCTTCTGCTTTCCACTTCCAAACACTGCTGATGCACGTGTCTCCACAGAAAAGCGCAGAGCCAACGATTTACTGCTGACGTCAGCATGTGCCGACGTCTTAATAGAGGGCTGTTAGCGCCTCTTTGATGACGTTCTCACTTCATCCGTCTCAGGCGTAACCTATCATAAACAACCTCTTCCCAGCCAATCACACTGGAGACCCGCCCTCGGCTGGCCGCCACTTTCACGTAACTCATGACGCACACGTTCGACGGCCAATCGGAGCGCTCCATTCCCCTCATTGCAACGGAACTCCCGCTCTTTGCTGCCCGCGTTATTTCAAGAATTGCAAACGTGTGGGGAACAAATGTCTCCGTTGTCAGAAGCCACGGAGGCTTTTCATTGCGGGGTCGCAGCGGCGTTGCAGTTTAGTGAGGTAAGTGGGTAGTGGCCCACTGTTTCCAACTGCACAGTGTGAAGCCTTGTGAAAACAACTGCAAGAATTTTAGTGTAATGGAAAATGTTTAAAACGTCTAATATTTATTTTGCTACCGGAAGACCGACATTTCCTGTGTGTATTTTGAATGTAATTATTAATGGTTTATAGGTATTGTTTCTATCATTGTTATGCGTAGTCCAGATAAAATGTCTGTATTAATGGCTGAAGTGGTATATCTGGAGTTCTACCTGATGGCTGTCTGACTTTCACTCTGGCCCTGAACACATTTATTTGGAAACCGTATTGATTTTGTTAGAACTTTACTTCCAAGCAGGCGAGCTTAGAAATTGCAGCAGTTGGCAAATAACTTCTTCTCAACCTTCAGCCTTCTACAGATGGTTTTCCTTTGAGCAGTAATATAACTTTTAGAGCAGGAAAATATCATATTTTAATGAAAAAGGTCAACTTTCTTTGACAATACTTTATATAATCAAAACCATTCCTGTCTTTAACTTCACCCTTATGACTTGAATAAAAGGAATATTCTCCATTTTACAAGAATTCTCTTTGATTTAAATGTCAGACACAAGTGGGTGCTTCCAGCTCACAGAGCATGTCTTACCTCCATGCTACCGGATTTCTAAAATTTAAGTGTTATTGCCTTTCCGGGATAAGAAATACATTGTACCATTCAGAATAAAATTCACACAGACGGTAGTTATAATTAAAGTTCTTATGTTGTTCTTAAAGCAGATGATAGTTTTCAGATTTTCATTATTTTCAAACCTGGAGGAAATTGTGACATTATTTTAAATATTGCCTAGGATCCAAACAAGGTATTCTGCCCATGCACAGGGGCTTACAGCCTCCATTTCTTTCCACAACCCTTTGCCTTCCAGAGCAGCATTCCATCTTATATGAAAACAACTGATAGAAGGGAAGCTCATCAGGTTTTCCAGGCTCACACAGAAGCTTCTTGGGGTAATGGAAGGGATTCTTGCAATCCCAGTTAATGTCAGGAAAGGGTTGGATGACTACTTTCTTGATATATATATAAAACTGTTATTGGAAAGAATATACCCAAACACTATGGAGTAGGATATGGTATAATATTGTTTATTAAAATAATTTGAGATTAGTTAATTTGGGACAGTCTGGTTCTTGAAAATACTGATTTTCCATACCTAGGCGGATTCCACACGGGCCAGGGAAGCAGCGTCCCACAGGCATATATGATGCCGGTGGAGCCCTGGGGCTGTTTGCATGGTGAGGTTTGAGCAGCCCCAGAGTGGCTGCGGCCCACGGAGGTGCCTCCACACAGAGCCACCTTCATTTTCCTTCCCCACACTTACCTTCTCTCTCTGCCTCAATGAGTGAGACATTTGGGAAACAGCGTTCCCTGCTGGCACCACGCAAACGGCACCGGGTTGGAGGCGCCGCTTTTCGGCGCCTCCATTTTCCTTCCCCATAGTTACCTTCTCTCCCTGCACAGCTCTGCAGGGATGAGGAGGCATGCTCATGCTGCCTTCCGACTCCTGTGGGTCAAACGCTGTTTCCCAAATCCCTCGCTCATTGAGCGAGGCAGGAAAACAGTGCCCCCAGTTGGGGAGAAAAAGCACAGAGGCGGCAGCCATGTGAACAGCGCCCCTGGAACTGTGTTTTTACTGTTCCAGGGGCACTGTTTTTGGCCTGTGCGGAATCTGCCCAGGTCATCATTGGAAATTTGTCAAAAATCTCCCTGGTTTTGCAGACACTCTTACTGCTGTTCTTTAAAGATAGGATAGGATGAAATGAGATGGATCAGTTGACAGGCAAATACATACACACAGTGTAGTATCTCATAATAAAGGATTCTAGCACCAACTTGTATTTCAGATAATTAATTTGTGTTTTCCTTGGTTTTCAAACCACCCTACGTTTTGTCAGACAATGTTTCGTTATATGTTAACTAATTCTAAAAATCCAGCACAATTTCACATGTTCAGAAAGTGAACTGCAATCAGTTTTTTTAAAGCATAGCTATATATTTAAAATTCCAGACTATAGCTCTCTCTTGAAATTTTTCTGAACAGAATCTACATTGGCGTGATGTTCTGTCACCTCCATGATGTTTTGTCACCTCTGGGTTGGGATGGGGCTGCCCATGTTATTTCTCTGCTGCCTTTCTACCCGAGTATAAAATATATAATCAATAAAAATATATAATCAATAAAAATGTATAAACACACAATGCTAAATCCAAGGAGGACAGCTAGTAACGCTTATTGGGAAATGTCATACAAAACACAACAAAATCTTCACCCTCTGGCATAAGACTGTGGGAGATGCTGGTGATAATGACACATTTTAAACCTCAGTTCCCAGGATGGCTTGCCAGCTAAATTGGTATCAATGTTTGTTTTGTAGATACGTCTACATAGATATGGTCTTTATACTTCCACGGATTTTATGAGTTCTACTTCCACAGAATTTGGGTCACTGGTGGGAAAACAGAACAGCTAATGTTTCTTCTGGGCCTGCTTTAAATGCATATTAACTGTACATGAGAAATCTTTTTTAAATTTTGAAGAAGATAATCTTGCTAAGGGGGGAAGTTGTTAAAAGCCTTAACACATTACGTTGTTGGAGTGTTATATATGGCAAGTCCAGAATATAGAGAAATACTTCAGTATGTGAGGTCTGGAATAGCTTTGTCTTATAGCATATGGTAAGGAAACCATTTCCAAACAGTTTGCACATGTTCAGGCTCTTTAAGAGAACAGGAAGAAGAGAGAACTTCTGATGTCTTTAAAAATCTCCTCTATGCTGCAGATTACACATTCTCTCAGTCTGAACATTTCCATGCGCTGGATAATGTCTATTATTATTCCAAGTGTTGGGAAGACTCTTGTTTCATGACTTATTGAACCTGATTTTAGAGACTGCAGCTGCTCGCTTAGCTGCATCCATCAGACTCTGTCGTCTGGATCTGGTCAGGGTGATCTGTCCATGGAAAAGCTGGTTGGCACATCCTGCTTACCCTTCCTGGGGTTACATTGTGTGTGTAGATGTTGCACAGTATGTGTGCTGGTGAATACATAATATACACGGTTGTGGTGCTTTGAGACCCAAGCTCTGTGCGCTGCTCCTTGTGGTGGAAAGTACTCTCAAGTCACAGCTGAGTTATGGCAACCCCGTAAGGTTTTCAAGGCAAGGGGCATTCAGAGATAGTTTGCCATTGCCTTCCTCTGTGTTGTCTGATAGAGTTCTGAGAGAACTGTGACTGGTCCAAGTTCACCCAGCAGGCTTCCTATGGAGGAGTAGGTAATTGAACCTGGTTCTCCAGATTAGAATCTTCCGCTGTTAACCACTACACCTAGCTGGCACTCTCCTTGTACTCTCTTTGTGCTCCTTGTACTCTCAGTAAGTAGCTGTACAGGATTGAAAAACTCAGCAGCCCAGTTAAAACCGAAGGTCTCTACGTACCATGCCTGATTTCTGAAAGAAGTCAGAGATCCAACTGACTTTTGTTCCATGTACGTAGTTTTTCTTTATAGTTTTCTGCCATGTTGAAAAAAACCTGTCCTTTAGCAAGGCATGCAAGCCATGCCTTTTCTCTGTTTTTGTAAAAAGAAATCTAAACTGTTTATAAATAAACCAGCTAAAAAGTGTTCAGAGATGACAGCATTGACTATACCTGAGAAAGATCCTTGCATAAAGTAGACTTGGTGCAAGTATTTTTAGACTGGCCCCATCAACTTTGAAGGGCAGTTGCTTGCACAACTAGGAACAGAAAAATCAGGCTACGATATGAAAGAATGTTCCATCTCCCCATCTCCTTCCCACCTTCATAACAGCTGTTTGGGGCTATTACTCAGTTTTAAGAAGTGGAAGATTCTAATAACTAAGATATTTTGCATTAAAAGTATATAAAATACAGAATGAAGAGGTCCTTCCATTGAAGCAGTATGTTTCATCTACCTTCCAGAATTAATTGATCAGTTTATAATAGTTCTGTTTATAATAGTTCTGAAGATATAATAATAATACAGTTTATAATAGTTCTGAAGATATTTACGGTGTGTCTTTCCTACTGTTGCGTCAAATAATAGCATTCTATGTTCCATAAATATATCTGGGTCTGAAAATGTAGTATGTAACAGAATGAGTATGATAATGTATCTTGGCTGAACTAGATTATCAGGTAATCTATCTGGATGAATGAATGAGGCAATATAATTGTTAACATTAAGTGCTGACCTTCTGTAAGGCAGTCCATAAAAGGAAGGTAATACATCCATCTTGGCCTTTCAGATTATATATATTCACAAATATCCAGTCCTTGTAAAGTGCCAATAATGCAGCCATTATAAAAGGGACAGTATAAAATTTAATACTCACTATCTTCTACTGCATCCAACAAAGCCACACACAATGACAGTTATCTATTGGATTATTAGTGTATCTGTCATTGTTTGGAATTTAAGCTTATAAATGCCTTCCTAAGGAATGGTTGGAGTTGGAAAAATATGCCTGGCAACAGTACCCATAATTTAATACAAAGTACCATCTCAGAAACGTAGTGAATTTAACAGTGGCCATATTTGTTGGCAGCATCATGATTGGGAGGAAGGGAATCATGCATCACACAGTTCTTGTCATACTTGTTTTGGGTGGTCAAAAATGATCCCTCAGTCCCTTTTGTGAGCAAAAACCTTGGCGGGATGCAACCGGGTGCTTATTATTCACTCAATAGAGCTTGTTCATTAGGAAGAGAATTTGTATCAAGGGGCCTACAGCTGAGGTTTTTCACACTGTTGGGGTCATGTTTAGTGGAATCCAAGGCCCAAAGGACATCCGGCTGGCCTTAGTCTGTCCTGGCCCCAGCCTGGTGAAATGAGCTCCTGAGTGAGATCAGGGCCCTGTGGGATCTGAATCAATTCTGCAAGGCCTGTCAGACGGAGCTCTTCCGCCAGGCCTTTTCAGGAGGACAGCCAAGTTAACAGCTGTTATCATTGGCCTCCTGTGTGGGGAACTGGGGTTGAAGTCGCCATCTTTTAGCTGTTGCGCTTGGTATTATTGCATTTTACTATTGCATTATTGCATTATTTGTTGTGGTTTTAACTTTTATCTTTTTTTATTGTGTTGTATGCCACCCAAAGCCCTTTGGGGATGGGGTGGGTAGGTAGAAATTTAAAAATAAATAAAAAGTAAAATAAATGAAAGATTTATCAACAGATGGCTGTTATTTTAATTGCATTTAATTTTAAAACCAGTCAGAGTAATATTTATTCTGAGTAATATGGTTGCCTTTTTTGAGAGAACTATGGGGTATTTTTATGAAACAAAAAAAATAATTCTAGCTATATTTCCCCAAACTTACTAATTTCTCAATATGTTTTATTCATGTGGAAATAATATTTTTCCAAACATTTTTGTCTTTTATTAGGAATATACTTTTTTTGACGAACCAAAGCATGAAAAACATTATCAACATGTGGAAGTGGTTGAGGCGGATGAATATGGCCAACCCCAAAAGTTTTATGACTATTCAGAAAAGAATGTGTTTGAGAAGCCTAAGAGTCCTCTTGTAAAAAGCAAACTTACTGACAGCAAGAAATTAGAGTCATCTATGAAATGGAAGAGCATGTCCGGCTCCCAAGTGTATGTAACTCTCTGCATTTTATGGCACACATCGTCAACCTATATTAATGATTTAGCAAACAGTATTTGTGATTTTTAAAAAAATACACACCGGACATTCATAAATAAATGAATCCCCCTCTATTTTAAAAACTCTGTTTAAGGGAACAGTATTTTCCAGTGATAATTTTCCATAGTCCTTTCTTCTGATTCCATGGCATTCTTAACATGATTCATATCATCTATTCAAAGAGAGAAACAAAAAGTAATAATGGGTTTTTATTTAAACTATCACCTGTCCTATAATAGGTAATATCTTTAAAGCAGTGGATCTCAACCTTCCAAATGCCGCAACCCATTAATACAGTTCCTCATGTTGTGGTGACCCCCAACCGTAAAATTGTTTGTGTCTCGGTTCCTAAGACCATTGGAAATATGTGTTTTCTGATGGTCTTAGGGGACCCCTGTGAAAGGGTTGTTCAACCCCCAAAGAGGTCGCGAGCCACAGGTTGAGAACCGCTGCTTTAAAGCAAGTAGCAGTAGAATTTAGAAAGGCTAATAAGTGTGGTCTGGAAAGCCTCACACTGTTTCTGATAGTGATTAGCAAGCTGCCTCCAGGGAGACCATGAACAGAATGAGAAGACAGTCGCCCTTTTTCACTGTTGCGGCAACTGGCATTTATTAGGAAAATGTAGTTTCCATTTAGCCATGATGATTGATAGGCCTGGCAGTAGCTATCTGTTTATGGGATGAATCCCCTTTTAAGGCTGGGTAGGTCAGAGGACATCAAAACTGGGAACTGCTGAGAAACAAGGTCCAGCAAGTATGTCCTTGGCTTGAAGTCTGGAAATAGATAAAAACATACCACGTGACAAACAGACTGCTGATACTTCTAGCTATAGCGTCTAACACAGTGATGACGAACCTTTTTGAGACTGAGTGCCCAAACTGCAACCCAAAACCCACTTATTTATCGCAAAGTGCCAACACGGCAATTTAACCTGAATACTGAGGTTTTAGTTAAGAAAAAATGGTTGGCTCTGAGGCGTGTGTTACTTGGGAGTAAGCTTGGTGGTAGTTGTTGGCGTTGCTTTGAAGCAACCATGCAATTCTTCGGACGAGTGAATCATGACCCTAGGAGGGTTTACTCAGAAGCAAGCCACATTGCCAGCACATTGTCAGCTTACTCCCAGGTAAAGGATCATGCTTTAGTTCTTTGCATGAAAATCAGTGGGGTTTAACAGTGCTTAACAGGGTTACCTATTCTGCTTCCCCAAAACTAGGCCTTAGGTTTAATGCTAATAATTGAGCCCAGCAGCCCATGCCAGCCTAGATGTGTGTGTGGAGGGGGTGATTTCCCCCCACATGATGAACCTTGTGCGTGCCCACAGAGAGGGCTCTGAGTGCCACCTCTGGCACCTGTGCCATAGGTTCGCCATCACTGGTCTAACAGGAAAACCAATCCATACATTCAGGATACCGCTTCCTGCGCCAGTTGCTACTCAATGAAACCCTAAGCAGGACCGGCACAGAGAATGTTGTGCCTGTCAAGCAAAAAAATCTATCTCAGTCATTACCATAAAGAATTGCTTTTGTCTGGAAGTGCTCAAGGTTAATGATCACTTGTTTCCGAAGGCAACAACTTGTTGAAGTTGACAGCCACTGTCTTGGCCATTGTCTGTAATGTAGGCATTTTCTCTATATCATATCTGCTGCTTTGCATGGGAATCTACACAGCATTTAAAGGAAATCCCATAAGCCCTGTCAGGGCAATGAGGAGAGTTTGCAATTTGGATCCCCTACTTATAGCTAGCAGCTTAAATATTTCCAACCTGGTTTATGCTTTCGGAGCTTATGTATTTGAGCCAAGCTGATACAAAGAATTCCCTACACTATGCTAGTATTCATTTTTACAACTGAGACTCAAAACACACTGTACATTTGTATTCAAAATATCCAGAACAAAATACACAAGTCAGGGTTCCAAGCCGACTTGTAGTCTCACAAATGATCAGGAAAACTCACTCTTAGAGGGTTGTGTTGCTCTGTTAGCAACGGTGCTGCAGTGGGGAAGCAGAGGCTGTTTTCGCCAGTGGAATTGGCTACAGGGGACAGGCCCTGTTACCTCTTTCCTTTCCAAGCCTTTTGCACTGTTCTTAAAACAACAACAACAACAACAACAACAAAGGTTTGATATATATTTATCTTGCATCTACATTCCCCATTTTGCTGGCACAACATGACACAGGAAGATTTGCTTCAGTTAGGCCTGATACATAGGTTATACATCTCTTGTAGCCACCAAATGTATTTATGTCTGATGTATTCCAAAAGTTCCCTGCTGGTCGCTGAATTCCCAGTTGGGGTCGGGGGGTGGCGGGTTGATATGAATGATGGCCCTCATGTGCCTGTGCCCAAATGGGGAGCTCTGGGCATGTAACCAATGGAAAGTTCTGGTTGTGGACACAAGGAAGTGCTGTAATGTGTGAAATTTTTTTAGTATGCTTAAAGGAGCGTACTATATGTAATTAAATTATTTTCACACTTGTTGACCACTTTTTGGGATCAGGTGACTGAACTATCCAAGTATACAGTTCACAATCTCTTTGTCAAGTAGCCCAGTGGTGAAGCAGTGAGCTAATCTTGGTCCAGCCAATTCCACATCACAGGTAGAACAGGATGCCATGGACCTGGCTGGAAGATGCTATCAGTTGTGGCAGCATCATTCATTGTCAACATAGCAAAGCAGGTTGTGGATTGCACCCTAACCCCTGAAATGCATATTTAAATATTACTACCTCCATTTGAGCTCTTACATCATCCATACATTGCATTTGAGTGGGTTTGTAGCATTTAACCAAATTCCTGTTGAGGTGATTTATTTGTAATGCCAGCAATTTTCACGCTATGGGTATTGCTGGAGTGAAGCAAAAACCTGAACTGTTTTTAGTATTAGAAAACCATGGCCACAATCCAATAGAGAATTAAATGTGCTTCAGTCCTCTGAAATCATTAGACTTAGCACACTTAACTGTCTATTGGATTATAGCCAGTGTTTTAAAATTCTAAATTCAATAGCCTCTGCTGTTAATTTGTAATGGCAAGTTTCTAAACGTTCGTAAAAAGAGATTCTGTTTCAACCTTCATATATTCTGGCATTAATCAGTTGAAATATACCTCCTTGACTAAATTGATTTTCCAGATAAATGCATGCACAAATTTACAATGTAGTCCCAATAGCACTATGGCCCGCTAACAAACAAACAAAAAATGTTTGTAGGGGCAAAGCAGCAAAGAGAGAGAAAGAAGAAAAGGAAAGCAAACTTATCACTCCAGAAGGAAAGAAGAAACTCAGCACATCATCCTCTCCTTCTTCTAAACGGTATGTGGCTGTCTACTGTTTGTTTCTTCCTTATGAATTACAAACATATCAGCATTCAACACAAGCAGTAAGTTGACTATGGATGCTTTTTAAATGACATCAGCATTGCAGAGTCTCTGCTGTTATCAACTGAGGATCTTACACAGTGGTTTTAAAACAGAACGTTCCCCAGTTATGACTGCTTCTGTGCATAAACTAAGAGGGAACTCCCAGGCTGAAAATATAAACCTGTTGGTTCTGGCAGGATCATCTCGTACTTGCATCTGCTACCATTTTTCCAATCATGGTAAAGAGAAGATGATTGCTTGTACCAGTAACTTGGCTCTTGACAGACATTCTCTTAGCTTGTATTTCTTAACCAGAGTATAGGGACAGATCTCATTTTAAAAAGGCTTTGTCCTTAGAATTTCAACCTACCTTCCTTCCTTCCTTCCTCTTCCTTCCTTCCTCTTCCTTCCTTGCTTCCTTCCTTGCTTCCTTCCTTGCTTCCTCTCTCTGCCTCTCTCTCTTTCAAAGGGGGTAATTTTTTCCATCTCCATGTCTCTCTTTCAAAACTGTGAGACAAAGTGTGTAACTATCAAAATTGGAAAAGCAAACAAATTCAGCCATCCATTTCAAGCGTTTTCATAGTCAGGTCCACATTTTCTGTGATTTCACAGGCTTCATTGGCATAAAATTGCATTGGTCCAAACAAATAATTAATTTTTCAAAAATGTCTACCCTGTACAGCACACATCAGTGAATTTATATAAATTTTATGTCATTCGGTGATTTATAGAAACTAGCAAAGTTAATGTATAAAAAACCCACAATGTTGATAAAAATGTTGATAAAATGTTGACAAAATGTTGATAAAAACATTTGCACAAGATTTTGTCTGTCAGTTTTATAACAACCTGATGCATAGCATAGTAATTAAGGATCAAAATGGACTGGATACATGGAATGTCTTGACATGGATTGGTTGTATTTTGATG
Organism: Sphaerodactylus townsendi; assembly: GCF_021028975.2. Taxonomy (NCBI): domain Eukaryota; kingdom Metazoa; phylum Chordata; class Lepidosauria; order Squamata; family Sphaerodactylidae; genus Sphaerodactylus; species Sphaerodactylus townsendi. The sequence goes on along the minus strand of NC_059435.1, from coordinate 58,860,984 downwards.
GAGCCACGGAGGAGGGGAGTTTTGAACCTGAATGGAGTGGTGGTGGAAAAGGGGGTGATGAACTATTTCTTAAAGGGTAAAAGTAGACCCCCTGTGCAAGCACCAGGACATTACTGACTCATGGGTGACATCACATCACAACATGTACCAGGTAGACTCTGTTGATGGGGTGGTTTACCATTGCCTTCCCCAGTTGTCTACACTTTACTCCCAGCAAACTGGTACTCATTTTGCCAACCTCGAAAGGATGGAAGGCCGATTCAAACACTTTCTTACCAAGCCATTTTCCTGAACAATATTGCCCTTTCACAAACTGCTTTCCTAATTTTGGGTGAAAACATACTGCCCCACGGATTATTTTCCCTGCTGGCAGAAATGCAATCTTAGGTTGGCAAATTAGATCATGAAAAAGGCCCATGGGGAAAAGGATAATAATCTTCCCCTCCCCCCCCCCCCCCCGAATTGTTATTGTGGTCAAATTCTAATTTGACATTCCAGCCCCTCTCCAAATGTTTAGAATGAAGCATACTAGCAGCTGTAGTGCAAATTTTTTTTTTGCGTCTACTGCATGAAACCATGTTAATATTCATTAAGAGCATGCTACCCTTTCCATTTCAGTGAAATGGAAACTGCACAGCAGCTCTCCCTGGTAAGTTGTTCTTTTGATTTATGCTCATCTGCCCATAATTTTTTAAATCAAGTTTCTGTGGGGTTTTTTTTTTGTTTAGGAAAATTTCATTAAAAGTGGAAGATATTAGCGAAAGTTCTTCAGAGAGTGAGGAGGATGAAGAGCAACCTGACCGCCACCAGGAGATAAACACAGATTTGCCATCTGAATACTGGCAAATTCAAAAATTAGTGAAATATATCAAGGTAAAAGAAGTCTGTGTTCATAATATGATATGACTTCCTGCTTACTTAGTATTCCCCTGAATTAATTCATATTATATTCTGAAAATTCAGCTTGTTTATTTTCAGGGAAAGTACAGATTTCCTTTTCAGTTTTGAGCTGTGGAATTCCAAATCAATGGCTGTCCTCATTCCTGCAGTTATGCTCTATATGTTGTGTGTGGGAGGGGCAAGTGATCCTTCAGTCCAATATAACACTTTTGTGGATTATCCTCCCAGTTTGGAATGTCTTAATCTAGTGGTTAGCATGTCATTCTGGACTCTAGAAGACTCATGGTGAAATACCTGCCCTACCATGGAAATCTGCTGGGTGACCTTTGGCCAGTCACTCTCTCAGCTTAGCCTGCCTCACAGTGTTATCGTTAGGATAACATGGAGAAGAATAGATCAATACAGGCTGGTTTGCGTCTCCATTGGAGAGAAAAGTGGAGTATAAATAGGAAAATCACATTTGCATTTTTAGGTATAGAACTAGAAAACAGAACAGTATATGCAGCTCTGAATACAGCTAGTTTGAAGCTAGTTTGGATCTCTGATGCCATATGCTGACGTTCAGAGACATATCTAGGGAAAATGTAGCCCGGTGCAAAGTCTTGAGTTTTCTGCCCCCCTCCCTTCCCGCATGGGCGGCCACCCTCTCCCACCAGGACCAAACAACTTCTTTTGCACCAGGTCTTGAAGTCAGTGTATGGACCCAGGGGGGAGGGGTGCGGGGGCGATTTTCCGTCCCCCCCCCAACCTGACTGAATGGTCGCAGTCCAGGGAGACTTGATGCTGATGCTGCTGGCTAGGAAGGCTTGAACGATCGGGTATGTTAACAGAGTGCTCAGGAGGCAGTAACAGTTTGCCTTTTTAAGTTAACCAGTCAGCTGCTGCCGCTTGCCAGCTGAGCCACTTATAACCAGTATCAAAGCAGTGAATGGATTAATCCTTTGCACACTAATGAACATGAAACCCTTCATTTGCTAGAAATGTAGCTGATGAGTTGTGTCATTGTTTGTCCCATGGAAGGCAGACAAATGTGGTCCTGCTTGTCTTGCTGCATGTTGGTTCAAAAGAAGCTCTTGCTTCAGTCAGACAAGGCCTTTTGTATGCTACTGAACAGCTCTCTGTTTCTCGAGTTTGGCAGGTGCAGTCACAGTTTAGATCTAAAAAAAAAATTCCTGAAGATTTTTGTGCTTTCTAAAGATTAGATTGACTTTATTTAAATAAAAATAAAAACCCTCTGCCCTACCGACAGAGGAATCATAGAAGAATCTAGTAGTCGGATTAGATTTGGGCTTATTTGTCTCATATGGCACTCTTGCATTATTTATTCAGTTTTGGTAGTTTATACATCATTGGACATATAGTTGTTGTTTTTTAAAAACCCATATGGTGCAATATAAATTCAGGTAGATAGATGTGCTTATTTTTTTAAAAACTATATGGTATGATATAAATGCAGGTATATAGATGTGCTTCCCCCCCCAAATCTGCTCTGTGGCAAATAAAGGCAAGAGCAGAGGTGGGATCCAACCAGTTATCACCACTTCTCTAGAAGTGGTTACTAATTTTTTCTGAGTGCCGAGAAGGGATTACTAAGGCAACCTCCCTGCCCAATAGGGACTGGAGGTGCATGTGTGCGGCAGCGCCACTGTTTGAATCCCACCACCATCGGAACCTGTTATTAAAATTTTTGGCACCACCACTGGGCAAGAGGCTTAAGAATACCATTTGGCAATAGAATGACAATTGTATCTCATTTCAAATTTAATTGCACTTGGGCATTCCAAAATACAAGCAATACACTAATGTCAGTAACATTTTAAGTATGCTTAGTTTATAGCATGATTAATTGGTTTTAGAATTATTTGATGTGCTGAGGCAAAAGAAGGTAATGGTTGATTGTTCAAAGGTTTTCCTGAAATATTAGAATAGTGGTATTCAGCATTTTTTCCATCTCAAGAATAAATGGAAGCTAGACCGAGGGAGGTGAGTTGAGTATTAATATTCGTAGTCTGATTAAACTTTGATGCTGTGCCACAAATAGTAACCTTTGCATATTTCCATCCATATCAGAAGGTACATCCAGTAGTTCCATGCTATCATATGGCCAAATGAACACTATGGTTTGGATGCATGTGTTCCAAATGCCCATTTTCTTTGCTGGATTGGGGTGTCTGTCTGTGGACCTTGACAAGTTGTTTGTAGCAATAGTTCAAATGTCTCAAAAGGAGAACTGTGGCGATTTTAATTCCAACTTTTCGTAAGCATATATTGGCAGAAGGAAATTTATCGTCCCAATGCTGATTTTTTATATATAGTTATTCCAAAAAACTTGAGATTCAGATTCTGACATCATAAAGTATTGTGCATATGGAACTGTATTTATTTACACTTCTGGAAACAAAAGAAAATTTGGAAATGCAGCATAAGTCGTGTAAGATTTGTGTAAGGGAGAATCTAAACAAGAGCAAAGAAATATTTTTTTCTCTTCCATAAAAATAAATAAGTTGCACACGGTATCAATTTTGTAGGGATGGTGGAAAAACAGAAGAATTTATTGTGCTTTGTTTTAAAATGGAGTATCCCCAATTTATTTTATTTTATGGCATTATCTGTGACTTACCATATGAAAATGCCATAGTGGAATTTCTATTAAAATTAAACAGTGTGGCCCTTTATCTTCTATTGCTGTCTGGAATACTGGGAAGAACAGTAGACTTGGTCTGTACAGATAAAACATCTAATTAAATCCAGAATGTTTCTGCTTGGATGTGAAAGACGTATAGATAAAACAGATTTTGATTGAAAATTTCTGTAGTGAAAAAGAGCGCAGAAAGTGCGGCTATTGTGCGGCATGCATGCTTCCCAAATTACCGCGTTGCTCAGTGTTCATTGCAACCCTCATCAAAGATCTGACTCACACAAAAAAGCAACCCTTCTTGTGCAGCCATTTCTAATGCAGCCCCGTGGGGAGCTGCTTGTGTGAAACTGTAGAACTGTAAAAATACATGTGGAAATCAGGGAATAAATGGAAGCAGGAAAGGACCAGAACCCTCAGAAAAAACATGCGGAAAAGCCCCCATTGTCCTGTTCTTCCACCTGTAATGCCAGCATTGCTAAGTTGCCACACATATGCACACCCTTTGTCATATGTGCACACTCATCTGTAGGTTGACCATCATAAGAAAGGCAATGTCAATCTGCTAAGTTGCCACACACATGCCCACCCTTTGTCACATGTGCACACTCATCTGCAGGTTGTCTATGACAACAAAGGCACTGTCAATTTCATATATAATATAAGGTGTCTAATTAATACCTTGATTATGAAGGACCATGGAGAGCAATGTACAACCATATATGAGGTTAAATAAAAATCAGTGATAGTTCAATTTCAGTTTTTTATGTTTCTTGAAAAGGGACCTTTTTGTGGACAGAAAGGAGCAAATAGCTTCTAGAGAAATGAGGAGGACAGCCGTGCATCTTCGGAAAATGGTTAATAGTGACTCGCATTGTCTTCAGATTGCTATTGTGTGCTTAATTAGGCAATATATCCATCACAGTGGCCTTGCATAATAAATGTTTATTTGCCATTTGTGATCTACTCAATTTAGGCGCTTTACAAACACGGAGCAGAAAGCTGAATTGCTTAAAAACCCATCAGTCTGGTTTTCTCTAGACAGTCTCATAAACGTCAAAAGTTATAAAAGCCTTCTCAATTTGTTTCATTGTTTTCTGTTAGAAAGATTTTTTTTGCCATGTATGATGTTGCTGGATCAAATTAGCTACACAGATAACAGCTGGGAAATGAATTATGGACTAGTTACCCTAGAAAATGTTTCTGCATGATCGATTAAATATAGATGGTAATATAAATTCATGCAAATAGAACACAAAAGGGAAAGAGACTCTCCAAAACAAAAAGAAAAGGCCCATAATAAAAAATACTAAATTACAAAGATTGCTATTTAAAATGCTAATGTTAGTTCATAAAGGACAATTGATTACAATGGTAATTCAGGAATTAAAGATTTAACCACATGGAAACAAACCATTTAACCATATAAACCATTTTGGGAGCAGCAGTGGCATAGTGTTTAAGAGCAGGTACATTCTAATCTGGAGGAACCGGGTTCGATTCCCTGCTCTGCCGCTTGAGCTGTGGAGGCTTATCTGGGGAATTCAGATTAGCCTGTGCTCTCCCACACATGCCAGCTGGGTGACCTTGGGCTAGTCACAGTTCTTCTGAGCTCTCTCAGCCCCACCTACCTCACAGGGTGTTTATTGTGAGGGGGGAAGGGCAAGGAAATTGTAAGTCCCTTTGAGTCTTCTTACAGGAGAGAAAGGGGGGATATAAATCCAAACTCTTCTTTTTCTTCTTCTTTAAAAATGTAGTAACATATATCAAGAGAATAGAATTAATAACTTAACAGTAGAACTCCATCCCTAAAATAGGGAGTTTAATAAATGTACAATTCCACAATTGCCAGACCTTTAAAATGCAGGCAGCCCAATCAAGATGGAGGGGGCAGAACAGCCACAGGAGGTGGTGCGGGCTTGCACTGGTGTGTTTGCGCTCCTTGCCAGCAGAGTCTCCAGGGAGGCAGGCGTTCTCCACAAAGCTCTGCGGCACCCAACCCACTTGTGATCGCCAGTTCCACAGCTGCACTGGCCTAACATGGAGGCTGACATAGCTGGGGGCGTTCTTGGAGGCAGAGCAAACGCTAGTCAGCTTCCACTGTGCTTTGGTCCTGGGAACACTGGCAGGTGGTGTAACTCTGTTGAGCCCTATGGAGGGCTTTCACGTGATTGGGGCTTTAATCATGCCAATGCAGGCTCTGGGGCTGTTCGCACAAATGGCCCCATGGGATGCACAGCTGTTGGAGCAAGCTGCGCAGAGCTGCGTATTCCCCTCCCCGGCCCCAAACGCCTCCTTACTTTCTGCTGGCAGCCATCGCTCTGTCGTCACTCTGAGGAGGGAAGGGGACACGCCCCCACGGCCAGAGCGATGGATGAAGTACCGGAGGCCAGGGGGCGTGTCCTCTTCCCTCGTCAGAGCGACGACAGAGCGACTGCTGCTAGCAGGAGGCAAGGAGGTGTTTGGGGCCGGGGAGGGGAGGGGAAAACGCCAGCTTCCACCCGCTGCCGTTTGCATGGCAGCAGATGGAAGCCGGCGTTTGCAGGAAAACTCACTCCCCAAGTGAGTTTTGAAAACACCTTTGGCGGGCACAGAGCGCTGCTGCATCGATTTGGCAGCAGCGCCTGTGTGAAGGGTCCCTGCCAAAACTGTGTTTTACTGGGCTGAAGCCCATGCAGAAACCGCCTTTGAAAGGGAAGAGCAGCATCTCAGCCAAACCCCTGAGAGGGTAAAGACAACAAAACTCTTTGTAAAGATGAGTACAGCGATGGCCATCTTGCTGTTGTCGACAGACATGAGGCCCTTTGAGCAGCAGTAGGACTGGCCCAATGGGAAGAATTCTGCTCCAAAAGAATGTATTCAGAGCATAAACATTCTAGAAGCTCTGGGAATTTGAATGCAGACAGCACATATAGTTTTGGGGAAATAGCACACAAGACCCAGTAGGATAGATTGACCTTGGAAATGGTACCCAAGATTTAGTAGGATGGATTAACTTCAGAAATGGTGCCCAAGACTCAGTAGGATGGATTGATCACACTAGGAGGAATCAGAGTGATGAAGGTATGCTGCCACAGGAGGTGGTGATGGCCACTCACATGGATAGCTTTAAAAGGGATTTATGGAAGAGAAGTCGACCTATGGCTACCAATCTTGATCCTCCTTGATCTGAGATTGCAAATGTCTTAGCAGACCAGGTGCTCTGGAGCAGCAGCAGCAGAAGGCCATTATTTTCACCTCCTGCATGTGAGCTCTCAAAGGCACCTGGTGGGCCACTGCGAGTAGCAGAGTGCTGGATTAGATGGACTCTGGTCTGATTCAGCAGGCTCTTATGTTCTTAAGGTGAGTCGTACATCAGTGAAGACTCAGATGATGATGAAGCTATCAACTTGGGATAGATCCACATTCAGGGGCTACTGGGAGATGGAGACAAAGCTTAACCAAATGCCAAGATGAACCAAAAAGGTTTAATTTCAAGATGTCCACTAAGTATACAGCAGCAGGGCATGGAGGGCAGTCACAGCCAACCATTCTAACCTTGTCCCCTTCATGGGCCTGAATGTTAGGTTTATTCTGAGAGATTTCTGCAAATATATTGGTATGTTTTCTCTTTTGCATCCCAAAGTGCTTGGGAACAAAAAAAAGAAAATTCAAACTGGGAAAGAAAATATTCCAACAAATACTCCACAACTTACAAAAAAATTTATGCTGGTGACATTTTTGGAAAAGGGAACTATATGAGCATTATGCAAAGGGCCCACAGGGTTTGGTTGGGGGGCGGGGGGCTGTCAAGCTTGGCTGCTTTATGATTAGGAGATCCAGTTTTGACTGGCAATAATCCCTTGATTAGATGGGATACGCATCATGTGTTTTTGCTCAGTTTTATGTACCCCAGTTTTGGTTCAAGTGCCAAGAACGAACTGCAGCTACAAGGAGGTTTCTGAGCTGCCTCAGAGGCTAAACGGGTGTCCACTTGGCAAGAGAAAACTTGTCGAGATCTGCTAATGCGTTTAGGAGTCAGGGCTTTTTTGTCTTCTTAGGAATCTTTTCTCTCTTTAGCCGCGGCGTCTCTTGTTTTGCATCCATCAGGTAATATTTCAGAGATGCCGTTCCATCGTCAACCCTGACATACAGATCTGTGTGCTTCTGGATCACATAATCAAAGAGTTGAGTTTTTTTGTTGGGATAGGGGAACATGGCTTCGACCTCAACGTCTGTCTTCTGCACCTTTGAGGAGTTCACTTGCTCAATTGTTTGTTTCCAGAAAGCATCGTTCTCTTTATATTTTAATAATCTCTTCATATGGTTTAGTTTTTCCCTGGAAAATCCTTTGGCTGCGTTGCAACTCGATTGCCCAACTTTTCTTATTCAGACCCAGCCGCTTGCTGTTTTCCTGACAGTCTATAGAATCGCTGGATCTTCCCAGATTAGTCTCATTAAACTCTTTTTGCAGACGCTGTTGCAGGCCCAGCCATGACCTCACACCCACTTGGGCAGCTGCGCCTCCTGCCAGAGGTTGAGAGCCGCGCTTCCCCAGATTCCTCTCCCATAGTAGCCCGGCACTGGGGAGAATGCTATTCTTTCTCTGGCATTTGCTATCAGCCATAAACACCAGCAGCCAGGAAGTGATGTGCCCGCCTTGCACACTGGTTGGCCTTCAGGGAGGTGACCAGGGTTTGGAGGTGAAGAGATGAACTGTCCAGTCCTCTATGCAAAGCTACTCCAGTTCAAGCGCAGTGACTTGAATAAGGCTTAGATTGAAGTAACTGTGCATAGGATTGCACTGTGAATCATTTAAAAGGTTCCTACCTTGTGCCACAGCATGTCTCTGAAACAGTTCTCTACCATTAATAAGTGGCCATTCTAATTACCTATTCCTTTCTCCAGTACTCTGGTTTTCCTGGTGCAGCACAGGTTGAGCTTGCCAAACTGATAAGCAAACAGGAAAATGGATTTAATATTATTTTTCTCCGCATCTGGTAACAGCGTGGTGTAGTGGTTAAGAGCAGGTGGATTCTAATCTGGAGAACTGGGTTTGATTCCCCACTCCTCCACCTGAGTTGCAGAGGTTTATCTGGTGAACCAGATGTTTTTCCACACTCATACATTCCTGGTGGGTGACCTTGGGCTAGTCACAGTTCTTCATAGCTCTTTCAGCCCCACCTACCTCACAAGGTGTCTGTTGTGGGGAGAGGAAGGGAAAGGAGTTTGTAAGCCACATTGAGTTTCCTTACTGGAGAGAAAGGTGGGATATAAATTCAAACTCCTCCTCTTCCTCCTACTCCTCCCCCTCCCTCCTCCTCCTCCTCTTCCTCCTCCTCCTCCTTCTTCTTCCTCCTATCTCTGTGAGGAGCTAGCACAGATCAGGCTTTGTACCTTTGCTTTCCTACACCAACCTGACTCCCTTGAACTTGACCCTGCCTGTCCAAGATTATCCTTCTTGCCTTTGAACTGCTTGTTTGTTTCTTTTGCCTCTCAGCCTATGCCTCTCACTTTGCATATCTGGGGTTTGCTTTTGGGAGTGTTCTTGAACTGTTGCCCCTCAACTTGTTCTTGATCTTGCTCCTTTTACTCTGGTCTTTGTCCTTACACCTGCTTACTTGGGTTTCTGATCCTTGGCCTGGTCTTGACCCTGCCTTGCACCATTAGTCCTATGTCTGGAGTTCATCCAGACTCCTGACAGCACTCAAGCAACTGCATAGAATGACAACAGGAGAGAAGCAATGCAGAGTGCCCTCTTTTCTGCTTATGAGCAGGACTGGGCAAGCATTTGTTGGGGGATGGTTTCCAACTTCACTGGTCAGGACGTCTCTATTGCAGGCTGAGAAGGGATCCTGCGGGCTCAAGTTAACATTAGAACCACCTCTGTCCCAATAAACATGCAACAACTTATTTGTGGGTCGCCTGGAGGCGCCTGTTGATGATGCAGCTCGCGTCTTGCGAGACTGCGTCATCTGACCGGACCCGGCTCCCGCGCATGCACAGGGCCAGGTCCTGAAGCCGCGTCCTTGCCCACATATGGGCTATAATGCAACACTTGCCGTGAGGGCCCCTTCTGCCTGCAATGGCGGGCTGCGTGGAAGCCGCGGCCGTGCCTTACGCCTTTCCTTCTTTCCCTCTGATTCACTAGTCAGCAGGGATCCTCATAGTCTCCAAACCAGCAAAGAGGTTTTGGTTTCCCATGCTGTTCAGGATGTGTCAAGGGAATTTCAAGGTTCTTCCAGTGGAGAATAACCTCCTAATATTAGGGACTGTTCTCTGTCATGACATTCCTTCCCTGCACCTGACAGCATGGCTAATCCAATCCTAGCAACCTGATTTATTTATTTGTTAGATTTGGAATACCGCCCATCCCTGAAGGGCTCTGGGTGGTATACAGAAAATAAAACAGTTAAAAATATAATTCAATAGAACAATTAAAACCAAAATAGTTAAATAATCAAATACAGGTGAGTTCAACTTTGTTTTCTTTGAATTCCACATGTTTTTCCTTCACTTGGTGCTAGAAATGTTTCCCCTGGATTTGTCCTCCATTGATTTCCTGAGCACTTCAACTGCAATATGTTTTGATCCATTTCCAAGCCAGCTTCCCTTGAGCGTGTGATCATGTTAAAACGGCCTTTATTTCTCAACTCCACCAAAACATGTAGCCTTTTCCCACGTCCCATGTAGTTGCCCTCTCCTCTTCCATTTTCAAAAGGAATGTTTGGAAATGTTCTCTTTGCCTTATTGAATTAGCAAGGTAACGCTAAGATTGAGATACAAAGAATCAGGGACCAGTGGATTGCTTTTGTCAATTTCACATAGAACTTGCAGTGTTAACATTCAGGCAGAGATACAAAGAAGCAGCATCAGTTGGGTCAGCTTTGTCAATTTCATATAGAACTTGTGATGTTATTGTTATGGCAGAGAATGATTTTGAAGCTAGTGATTGCATCAATCATAGAACACTGTGATGCTGGGACGATTAAAAAGGGTAGCCACTGCGTGTAATCAGGGATCGCTGCAGTAACCATTGTGTGTCAAATTTGGCCAAATAAATATAGTTCTTTGTGGGGTGTCTTTCGCTGTGAATTGGTCATTCTCAATAGTAGAAATGGAGGCTGAGACATTTTTTAATTCCTACTTCAAAATGTAACAGTGCAGTTATGCTAGAGGGCCTGTACAAGAGGGGGGAAAAGGGGGTGTTCTTCTGCATCCCAGATAATGTCCAACCACCATCAGGAAAAATATGTTTTCAGCAGTAGCATGTGGAATAAATGCAACTGAAGAGACAAGGGGGGGGGACCAGAACAATGGAGAATAAGGATATATGTGGAATTATTTTGCAGAAGACGTTTTCAAGACACAAAGTTTGAAAACTGGGAAAGTCTGTGGTAAACTGTGCAAGCAGAAAAGGCCGTATACCTGTAGTATGTAATTTGGGCCTCAGATTACACAGAATTACAGATCTACAGAATAACAGAAGCAATGCATGCCAGAGTTTAATACCTTACTAAAAATATTAACTCTGATATAATCTAATCAGCCCTGGCAGGTACATCACAAATAGATGGTGGAGGTTTCCTTGTCATGTTTAGAGCAAGGTGAGAAAACAAGACTATTTCATTTAGTGCTGCTTTCAGGGGCCTAGAAGCAACATGCTACTTCTAAAGATTTCACAGAGAACATATAAAATGGATCACGGACAATTTCTTTAGTCAAGCATATGGAAACTGCTTCTGCCAATCTCCAACTGCATTCATTGATCTTTCCATATTCCTTCAGCTATTCAGTTGCTTGCCAATTCCACAACTTGGCTACCGGCAGAAAATACATTGATGCATTCAGACCCATAGATGTAGAAATAAATGCCCTGTGTAAGCTAAGGGGACTGTAACCCAGGATGTAACTTTGCAGACTGTGAAAAATGAACAGATCAGGTAGCAAAAAGCCATCCAGTAGAATGGGGGGGGGGGGAGGGGGGGGAGTAAGCAACAACCCAACGCTGGATTCTAAATCCACTGTGAGAAATGATTGTTCTTTCTGTGTCATCTGGTTATTTTTTACTTTTAGCCTCAGAAATCTTGGTAACGGTTTTAATCTGAATTTTACTGCATGCTTTCCCTTGTTATTGAGACATGCCAGACATGACGGTGTCAGAGCTTAATTAGCTTTTAAACAATAGCCATTTTCCATGCGCTACAGACATGTAATGTGAACATTATGGAATCTGCGATTTTTATCTTGGTTGTGATTTTCCACTGGCCCTGGTTATTTGGATCTGGATGTTTTTGTTCACTGCCAAGCTGTAGCCCAAGAACTCCAGAAGATTCAGGAAATGGGGCAAAGAATTATTCCATAACTCAGTTATACTCATTCATAACTCATCTCTAACAAGTTGCAGCTTGACCTGTGTTCTGTCGAACAGAATGAAAAATTGGAAGAGAAAATGGACATTTAGGAGCACTCTGGTGTAAAATAACAAAACACAATTACAGCAAGATCATCTTGTGCCTAGTGAGGTACTTGTGCTTTCATTCCCACACGTAGTGCTTCAATATTCACCTGCTTAGATCAAAGCCTCCTGCTGAACAAGCCTGCATTTTGCGACATAATTTGTCTTGTTTAGAAATTAGCAGCATTCTTTGATGGAGTATTCCAGCTCTCTCAGAATCTGGGCTGTGTAGTGGAAATGGAACTTACTATGACAGATCTCAGCCACCTTGCAAGATTTGCTAAATCTAAATCGCTCATAGAAGAACAGCAAACCCCCCACAAAAAACCCCACCCACTCAAATAACTTGGCTTCTTGTAAACCGAGTTTAAAATTGAGAATTAAATTGAAATGCACCACCAAACCTTACTATATAACTGGAGACTGGCAATTTCCACAGTGTGCTTCTCCATTGCTTCATGCGTGCACTCTTGGAACCAGAACAGCCAGGAATCTCCCATGGAGACCTAGAGGGGAGCAACAAAAACTAATTTGTGAGAGTTCACCTACAGGCATATGTACATCAGAATACGTGTACATCACATGTATGTACATTAGACGAGGACCTACCTTGGCTTTACTTACATAAGGGGTCAAGCACCAGCAAGCATTGGAACATCTTTTTTGGTGTTTGTAGTAGCTTATAAGATCTAATACCATAGGTAATAATACATTCCTATATTGAGGAATAATACATTGAGGAATAATACATTCCTATATTGAGGAATAATACATTGAGGAATAATACATTCCTATATTGAGGAATAATACATTGAGGAATAATAGATTCCTATATTTGGGCCCCTCTTCTTAATGGTCTCCTCAATGCAAGGTGTCATAGAGAGAGTTTCTATTGCATCAGGGAACAGTAGACTGAAGAGTGTCGGTTTTTTTTGGATGGGATCCATGTGGGAAAGATTGCCCAAAATCTTTCAGGAGGCTTGTGAACTCTAAGGAGTCAGTAGAGTTTTTGTCTCTACTGAAACATCTCTATAAGAGGTAGCAGTGGCATATTTTTCATTATTCTCCCTACTCACAAGAGAACCATTATGCAGATCTAGGTTGTATTTGCTTTGTCGTAACTATAGCATGTGGTTTGGAATACGCCGTGCTTTAATTTTTCTGCACTGTGCAGTTTATGCTCGTGTTTTGTTCCTTTCAACCTGTTGATGAATAAAGTACAAGAACCTCTGTATTGTAAACTTCCTTAAGTTCTGTAGGAAAGAAAGATGGCTAATAGAAGTTTTAAATAAACAAATAACTTTATAGATTTTATTTCTTGAGGGGGAACGAAAAACTGTAACCGACTCATTTGTCTTAATGCTGAACTGAAATATTATCTTGACAGTGGTTTGAAAATTTTTCTCTCTGAGGATGGCACACATTCTTTTGGGAATTAATTTTCAATTGAAATTTGTGACTGTTTCTGCTGAACCATCCTAGAATAGGGACTACCCTTTTGAAAGATGAAATCTGCATTCAATTTAAAGCTTTTTAAAAACTGATTGTCGAAATGCCAGTAGAAGTCATCTTGAATCCAACACACTATATCTAATTTCAAAGGCACTAAACATGATGCAGCTTTTGTGTACATTTAATAGAGCGCTAACAATTTCCATGTTGGTTAAAATCTGTCCTCGAAAACTTTCTGTAATAACTACTAGAACAGAAAAAATAATTGTTGTGGCAACTAGTAGTAATGCTTATGCATTGAGTTAATGTGTTGGAGCATATGAAAAATATTTTGTTGTGGTTTTGCTATAAAATATATGTTACATTGAGTAAGCAATTTTAACCCCTTTATATCAAGGGCTCGAGGCCTCTCTTTTCCTTTTCTTCTATGTTGGATAGGGACTAGTTTGACAATGAGCGCAGGCAAACAAAAAGAGACATGTAGACTGCCCACCACTATTTTCAGCAGGCTAATTCAGTGGTATTATTCCTTAGATTTCTATTGGTAAAAAGGGTCTATAAGACCATTATTTTCTTTAAGAAGTCTCAGCACTGTAGCAATCAGTGATACCAGCTTATATTAGCAACATGCAACAATGAGGCTAGGCCAGGGGTGGGCAATTATTTTTTCCATGAGGCCGCATAAGAAACAGAAAATATTGTGGGCCGGGGCCTTGCGAGGCAGAGCTAGAGGCGCTTTTGAGAAGCCCTGCAGAAGCGGCGGCCAAGGCAAGCGGCTACGCGGGGCACAGAAGCGCCGCTCCCAGTACTGCATGAGGGCCAGTCAGGAGATACATCTCTGGCCCGGGCTGGATGTGCCCCGCAGGCCGTATAATGCCCAGGTCTGGGCTAGGCATTTCTGGATCTTTGGTTTCCATTTCCTTTGGCCTTGTTAGGGCCCCATATTCGTGAATCCAAGCAGAGATTTGGGAGGTCTCTTTTCTTACCCTTTTCAGTGCTCCAGGGATCAGCAAGACCCTTTTTACCATCATTCTTGATCCTTCCCTCCAGTTAGCTCTTTACCAGCTTGCCCTCCAGTAACAGTGTGCTAAGGCTCCTGAGCCAGATTTCTTGCTAGGGGGTTTGGTAAAGATGTTTCCTGCATGGTGAGTGCCACTTATTAGTAGCCCTTTTTTACTACTTTCAATGACATGGGTGTAATTCAAGAGCCCTGACTTCAGGCTATTATTGTTCCCATTTATGAAAAAAAAAGGATGTAAGTCTGATCCATATAGTTACCACCTCATTAGCTTGCTTTCCTCCATTGAGAAACTTTACCGGAAATTGGTTTTGTGGCTGGAGACTAAGGGTATTTTGGGGGGAGAGCAGGCTACATTCAAAAGAGGGCATTCAGCATTGGATCATTGCTTGGTTCTTCTCCACTTGGCACAGCAGTATAAAGCCCACCCAAAATACATGCATTGGGTAGCCCTTATGGATTTAAAGGTTGTGTTTGATTCTATACCTAGGGTGCATTTGTGAGCCAAACTCTATTCCATTGATCACAGACTTTTGTACTTAATTAAAGCAATTATATAATAATCCTACTGCTCATGTTCATTGTGGCTTTGAGGAGCAACTGACAAAGTACATTCCTTTCTTCAGAGTGAAGCAGGGTTGTTTGTAGGCTTCCATCTGATTTAGTCTCCATATAAGGATCTTGCAAGGGCCTCTTGTTTTGCCCTCAAGTCACAACTGATTCATGGTGGCCTCCATAGGATTTACAAGGAATTATATAGATTCCTTGTGTAGGGATGGAGATAGGGTCTAAAGCCTAACACATTAAAGCAGCAAGTAGCAGCTTGTTATTTCACAAGCAGTAAAAAAAATCTATCAAGGAACAATTTTATCAAGACCTTTCTAAAAGGAGCGACTCAATTGGCATCTCCTGTACATCATCATTTCACTGCATTGGTTCTAAACAAAGTATTATAAGCATTAACAAAACAGCCTTTTGAGTCTCTAAAAACCATAGCCCTAAAATTCTTATTGTGGAAAATAGCCTTCCAGATAACCATAATGTCTGCTAGAAGGATTTGGAACTAAATGTACTATCTATGAGAAAAGAATTGTGTGTTTTCCACAAAAACTCAGTAAGCTTAAGAGCAGATCCTTCCTTTACATCAAAAGTCATATCCAGCTTCCATTTAAATCAACACCTAAACTTACCTTCATTTTGTCTAAATCCTACACATCCGAAAGAGAAGACTTGGCACAAGTTGGATGTCAGGAGAGCACTGAGAATAGACCTGCCCTGTACTTGTATTTCCAGAGGTAAATGAAGCATGGTTCCCACCAAGGATGTAGGTAAGGGGGGGTTCTCGGGTTCAACCCCTCCATTCATGTCCGAAGCTCCGCCCACCCGTTTGTGGGTTTTTAAAACATTTTAGTGTTTTTTGGTTTTTGGCCTGCAGGGGGGTCATTGTTTAGGCTAGCAGCACCAAACTTTCAGGGATTGTTTGGGGGAATCTCCCGATGATACTACCCAGGTTTGGTGAGGTTTGGTTCAGGGGGTGCTCCCATCCTCCATTGTTTCCAATGGGAGCTAATAGAAGATGGGGGCTACACCTTTGAGGGTCCATAACTTTGGACACCCTGAACTAAATTTCACCAAACCTGGGAGGTATCATCCAGAGAGTCTCTTACTGATGCCATCCAGGGTTTGTGAAGTTTGGTCCAGGGAGTTCAAAGCTATGGACTTCCAAAGGGGGTGCCCCCATCCCCCATTGTTTCCAATTGAAGGTAATAGGAGATGGGGCTACATAACTTTGAGGGTCCATAACTTTGGACCCCCTGAACCAAACTTCACCAAACCTGGGTGGTATCATTAGGAGAGTCTAAAGATACCCTAACAGTTTGGTCCTGCTAGCTTAACAATTGCACCCCTGACAGCAGGCACCCCCCAAATTTCCCCAGATTCTCCTTTTAAATCCACCCCCTTCGGCATGGATTTAAAGGGAGAATCTGAGGTCCTCAGTTTAGAAGAAGAAGAAGAGTTTGGATTTATATCCTCCCTTTCTCTCCTGTAGGAGACTCAAAGCAGCTTACAATCTCCTTGCCCTTCCCCCCTCACAACAAACACCCTGTGAGGTGGGTGGGGCTGAGAGAGCACCGAAAAGCTGTGACTAGCTCAAGGTCACCCAGCTGGTGTGTGTAGGAGTGCACAGGCTAATCTGAATTCCCCCCAGATATGCTCTCCACAGGCTCAAAGCGGCAGAGCCAGGGGAATCAAACCCACAGTTCCTCCAGATTAGGAATGCACCTGCTCTTAACCACTCGCCACATTGAGAAGTGATGCTGTTTCACAGTAGGGGATAGTCCACTCCAGAAACAGCATCACTTTGCTAAATGTTGTTTAACTAGGAGACACCCAGATTCTCGCTTTAAGGGTGAATTTTAAAAAGGAGAATTTGGGTCCTCTATTTTAAACACTGGCCATTGGAAAGTGATGCTGTTTTGAGGGTGGGATTCCAGCATCACATGCAGCTGCCCAGTGGGGGCAAAACTCAGATTTTGCACCAGGCTCCATTTTCCCTCTATGCCTTTGCCCAGAGGGGAGGGCAGAAGGAACTGCCAGCTGCTGGCTGGGAGCCCAGCTGGTGGGGAGCAGAGGAGGGCAGGGCGGGGGAGTCTGCCGTCCCCAGCCTTGGAGAGCTGATTTTATAAGTGCTAGGCTGGGGGTGGGGCTTGCCCTAGGGGCCATGCCCTAGGGGCAGGTGGGGGAGTGGCCCCACTCCTGAACCCCCCCATAAAAAATCTTTTCCTATGTCCCTGGTTCCCACCCCACCTGTCTTTTAGTTGCCATAAAACAGGGGTGGCAAGTGTCCTCCTAACTACTCAGTTACTGTAGTCAGGAACTGCAGTTTTCAGTGCTATGTAGGCCAAACATGTTTCTCATTCAAAAGCTTCCCATAACCTCGTAAGTTTATTATTAAGCAATTGTGTGGTTGGTGGAAACTGTAATACAGGTTGGATAATACCTGTTATTAGTCCTGCTCCCTTGGGTGAACGCATGCAATTGTTAAAGTTTTACAGGACGTAATGATTGGAACAGTCCTGGATGTATAGCTGGAAACACAAACACAAAAAGCCAAAATGGTTACAGACAAGAAAATGAGTGGTCCACTTAACTTGCTTGTAATATAAGCTCAGTGTTCCAAAATGAAAAAAGCAAAAGGTAACTTTGTGTACATAGTAAGCAGATAGGTTGACCATTCGGTTATAGTTATTCTTATGTATAGTTATTATGTGTTTTCATACATTAGTTTCAGCTATGAATCAAGAGCAGTTTCTCACAGAGCAGAATAGCTAATCTAGCTTTGCCAGTGAGTGGACAATTAGCATGAAGTTTCAGCAAGTTCTGACTTTCTGATAATTTTTATGTACATCATGATGCAATTTTTGCAGCAGTCCCTGGGAGAAGTACCTGCTGGGATGATTCTCATTGAGACCATTCCCTTTCCACGCAGTATTTACTTATTTATTTTACTTCATTTATATCCACTTTTGTCCCTAATAATGACCTAAAGTCATTTTTAGGGCAACAGGATCCTAAGGAACTGACTGTACCAGAGCCATTATCAGAGAATGTTCCCCATTCCCTGAGCTAGAGGCACTGCTGAGTCCTACTGCCGCAGGCTCTGGTGCCTCAAAGCATCAAAGCTGGCTGCAAAAACATGTTTATGGAGTCTAAAATTTATTTAAAATAAATGGTCCCATATTCTGCAAGCAAAATTGCACTATCCAAGTTCATGTTACTTAAAAGGGAGCTGCACATTGTTGCTGCCGATGCTATATTGGCATATATATCATAGTTTTTGTCATCTGAGGGGTAGGGGGGAATTGAAAGCAGAAAACGTATTTTGTAATAAACAAAAGAACTTGTGTTATCTGGACAAAACTGTCCCATATTGCCACAATAGGATTACCAGCATATTTGAATTTTGAGTTAAAATGTATATTACTGAACCTATTGAACTTTTTAATGATATATTATCAGCAAACAAATAATAGTGTGTTAATTGCTGCCACTATTCATTGTTAAACAATAAGGAATCCTTGAAAATGTTATGTCTAGACAATACACAGGAATTATCATTATGCTGTTAGATTGCCCCATTTTGTTTTGATTTTTTTTTTGCATTCCTCAGTGGTCTTTGCATCTATTTGCCTTTCTTTATCAGTAAGCGTATCGTATTTTCAATTACTTCCTTTCATAGGCAGGTAACCAGACAGCGACTGTAATAGCGTTGTGTTCAATGAGAGATTTCAATTTGTATCAAGAAACGTGTCAGTTGGCAATCAGAGATGTTGGAGGACTTGAAGTGCTAATTAATTTGCTTGATACAGAAGAAATCAAATGTAAGGTGAGTTAGTTTACATATCTGTTGGGGAGACTCACTTGCAGAAAACGTGCAGCCTATCAGTAAAAGAGGCAAATAGCAGCTCCCAGGGCCCACTTCAGATCACAAAAGTAGCATGGAAGTTAAGACTTAAGTTCCGGGCCCTCCATCTAAATCAGTGTCCTAGTACCTGAAAATCATGGAACTTTGGCCCTTTCCGCACAGGCCATTACACACGGGTTAAGAGCAGGAAAAAAACCGTGCTGGGCGTGAACTTCACACAGTTCCCGCCCCTAATACAGGTCTAACGCGTCCCTCACCCATGCTAATGGCTGTAGGGCGGGTTAAATGACAGTTGCATTATTTGCAATTCTTTTGGGGAAGACCAGGATGGAGCCGGCGCCGAGCAAATGGTCCCGCAGGGGAGGCACGTTACTTGGCTGTGGCTTTCTTGTTCCCTTTCCCCCGCCCGTCTCCTGTGTAGCAATAGTGGCAGGAAAGCACCAACCCGCTGGGAGAGGCAGGCAGGGTGACAGCTGATGCGCCCTTGTGCGAAGGCGCATCAGCCAGCTGTGTTGGCTTCAGGGTCCTGGGGCTGCACTGGGATCACATATCCCGGTTTGCACATGTGTTTCTTGCACATGGATATCCTGGTTTACACCTGCGTTGGCCTTTGCAGAAAGGGCCTCTCTATTATATCTCTTGACTTAGACCTGGGGAAAGTATAACATGTAGTTAGGCAAATGTAGAACAGCAGACTATTTCCCTGGAATTAGTCTGAATGAAAAGAAGTCTAGCTGTCCCAAAGAGTGTATATTCTTTGCTCGTATTTGACAGGGGAGAATGGTTAGCAAATCTAATAATAAATAAATATTTTACTGCATGTTTCTCCACCATGGCATTTTCTGCATCGTGATAGGGTGAACGACCTTGAGGCATGTTCAACCATCTAAGCTCAAGTAATTGTGCTTTATATGCATTTTTTAAAAATCTTATGAATGGAATTTCTTCCTTTGATTAGATTGGTTCATTGAAAATCCTAAAGGAAGTCAGCCAAAATGCACAGATCAGACGGACGATTGCTGATCTCGGAGGCCTACAAATCATGGTAAAGATACTTGATTCTGTAGATAAAGATCTGAAATGTTTGGCAGCTGAGACTATAGCTAACGTGGCTAGATTCAAACGAGCTCAAAGAACTGTCCGGCAGCATGGCGGAATCAAGAAACTAGTAAGTATCCATTATAACTGAATGACATTTGAGGTTATCTTTTTAAAAATTACTGTCTTGATGAACAGTGCTGAGACTTTTGTTCCTATTTAAATATTGTTGGTTCTATCAGTCCTGCTTCTACTTTTTAGTAGCCACATTTGGCTGCTAAATAGCTTTCTAAAAACTGCAAGAAAGTCTAATAAGTTATATCTGGTTTGACTCTTGAAAGCTTATACCCACAAATCATGTTTTTCTCCAAGGTGCTACTGGGCTCGAATCTAGCTTTGCACACATTGAAGCGCATGGCTCCAGTTCCTGGATTGGACACATATAAAATGTGTATATTAGTCTTTGTAACTGATGAAGGGAGTGAAAACTTATACCCTGAAAATCTTGTTGATCCTTAAGATGCTACTGGACTCAAATTTAGCTGTGTTATCCCAGATATTGTTTCTGCAATTCATTGATCCGTGTTTTCTATCAGGTTGGCCTGTTGGACTGTAGAACGATGGGATCATCGCACGCCACACCCCTTCAGGGAAAAGATATTGAAGTAGCACGCTGTGGGGCATTGGCACTTTGGAGCTGTAGTAAAAGCGCCAGGAATAAAGAGGCCATACGCAAGGCTGGAGGCATCCCCCTACTGGCTCAGTTGCTGAAATCTCCTCATTCAAACATGTTAATCCCAGTGGTGGGGACTTTGCAGGAGTGTGCCTCTGAGGTAGGTGACCTCTACAGTTACAGAAAACCAAAGGGCCCCCTCTGTTGCGATCAAACTGAAACACTTACCAGCTTTTGAAAAAAATAAGACTATTTTCTCCAGTATCAGAGGAGCATGCCTGTTATATTTGGGGCTGTGGAACACAGACAAGGTAATGCTGCTGCAGCCGTCTTGCTTGAGGTCTTCCTAGAACAGGGGTAGGGAACCTGCGGCTCTCCAGATGTTCAGGAACTACAATTCCCATCAGCCCCTACCAGCATGGCCAATTGGCCATGCTGACAGAGGCTGATGGGAATTGTAGTTCCTGAACATCTGGAGAGCCGCAGGTTCCCTACCCCTGTCCTAGAAGCATCTGGTTGGCCACTGTGTGAGCAGATGGGCCTTGTTTTCTCCTGGAATGGCATGGCTTTTCTTATGTTCTTATGACTGATTTCACAAGTTCAGTTTATACATGTGAGGAGCCCTCTTTGCCTGTTCTGTTCTCTTGCTCTCTACCATATCCCCTGGATGGCACACCAGGCCTCAGGATGGGGCAGGCCCCACCACCAAGGGATCATGGCACCCCTGACTCTCAGGTCTACGCTCTTAGGGCCAACCCCAGCATGTTGTGAAGAGCCAGCATGGTGTATTGGTTAAGAGCAGTGGACTCTAATCTGGAGAACCAGGTTTGATTCCTCACTCCTCCACATGAACGGCGGACTCTTGCCTGGTGAACTGGGTTTGCTTCCCCCGCTCCTGCACATGAAACCTGTTTGGTGATCTTGGGCTAGTCACAGTTCTCTCCAAACTCTCTCAGACCCACCTGTCTCCCAAGGTGTCTGCTGCAGGGAGAGGAAGGGCAGGAGTTTGAAAGTCACTTTGAGATTCCTTACAGGACAGAAAGGCAGGATATAAATCCAAACTTTTATTTTGCCTTTTTTCCTCCTCAGTCCTTTGGCATCTCTCCTCTTTTATCTCTGCTCCACGTCCCACCCTACCTTGTCCTGTTCCCCTTCTCCCCTCAGCTGGTTGGAGCCCTGCCCTCCTCCTTCCAAACAGCCCTCTCTCCCTGGGGCCAAGCTCTCCCTTCCGTGGGCCAGGTCCTATCCCCCTTCCTCCCTGTACTTGCCTAGCCTCTTTGCCAGAAATTGAAGGTGCCCTCGCTCCAGCTTCCACTCATGCTGCATCTTCTAGGGTGCAGCTCCTCCTAGTGGCCCTGTGGATGGTGTGTCTTCCAGCTCAACAGCAGCCATGGTCTCTGCCACCTCCTAGGGGGGCTGTCCCCCCTCTGCCTAATTCTGGTGTGCTCCATGCAGCTCAGACTTGCTGCTTGGTAAGTGCTGGGGCAGCACACTGGAAGTTCTGGGAGACTGAGAGGGCCGACCCCAGACAACAGACAGATTATATCACAAAGTAAATTTGGTAGTAATCTGTCAAATACATTTTTAATAAAACCACTGGAAGCACTTTGACTAGCATTTGCTTCAGTGGCGGTAGTTAAACTTCAGAATGTATATGTAAAAATTAGCCCAATGTGAGAAGGCAAAGGAACAGTCTGCCAAGAAGTCTCATAAAAGCCTCTGTTGTAGGCCACATTGAGCATTCCAGCACATCTGTTCAGTTTCTGTACAGGCAGCAGGTGATATAAAAGGCATTTCTACGCCTGAGACCCTGCAGGGCTGCTCTCTGTCAGAGTAGACAGTGGTGATCTTGTAGTCCAGTGATTTGACTTGGTAGAAGTCAGGTGTTCTACAGCTGTCTTGTTTCCTAAGAAAGGTAATTTTTGTTGGTGTCATTAGCTTGCAGTGGAAGATTACTGGTTGGATCCAGTGCAAAAATCTCTGATCTGCCTAATTTTTCCTTCCCCTCAGCAAAGACTTTCCATCCCAGGAAAGTAACTCGAATTTCATTTTGTGATATATGCATGTTGTGAACATGCCAGGAAACAGTTCATATCAGAGTTCTGCTTAAACTTCTTTTGATGTATCAAAGATCTGTGGTCGTGCTTTGCGATCTGAACGATAGCCATCTTATTTATTATGAATAGCACTTAACAATATTTAACTTACCCTTGTAGCCAAGCTACAGAATTGCAATAAAAAATGAGAAGATGATTGAAAACCTTGTGAAAAACTTGAACAGCGATAACGTGGAACTTCAGATGCACTGTGCTAGTGCCATCTTTAAGGTAAATGTGGCTTTGCTTCTTGTGTGCTACTTCCTGCTAAATGTAAGGCTATCATACTTCAATCACATTATGAGAACACAAGCTTCACTGGAAAAGGCAATAATGTTAGGAAAGGCTGAAGGCAGCGGGAAAAAAGGAAGACCCCAACACGAGATGGATTGAGTCTATAAAGGAAGCCCCTAGTTTGTAAGACCTGAGCAAGGCCTTTAGCAGTAGGCTGTTGGGGAGGGGGGGGACGATGATTCATAGGATTGCTGTGAAGTGACTTGACAGCACTTACACACACATACATATTTGACGCAGAAGAAATCAGGAGTCCTTCTTTCCCCCCTTAAAGTAGCTTTTTTGTGTCTATATCCTTAGCTGTTGTGTGTTTGTTCCTGAAAAAAAAATCTTAATAAAACTAGTTTGAAAACAATAAACTAAAATTATTTTTCTTTCGCAAATAATTATAAATATTCCAATTTTTTAATAATTAAAAGCTTCAAATAAATGCAATTATACTCTTTTTTCATAATAAATCAAGAACCCGTTATTGGTTTTGTTGCAAAAACCTTTCCCTATCTTCAGTGGAGCCCAGATGGGAGTTCTTTGCGAACTCAGCTGAAATGCTTCAAAATTGCATAGCAGCATCAGTACTTACAGGATTGCGCCCACTGATGCTAGGGGAACTGGTATTTTCTGTGCTTGCTTCGTCTAGTTTGATGTTTCCTTTGCATGTTGTTGGGATTGGTAGCAAAAGTTTGGTCTTTGGATGTTATTAATCACAGCTACATTTGTAAACTTATTCTTACATCACTTTTTAACATGTGCTGCAGTGTGCTGAAGATCAGGAAACCCGTGACCTTGTTAGGCAGCATGGAGGCCTAAAACCCCTCGCTACCATGCTTGCTAATTCTGATAAAAAGGAACTTCTGGCAGCCGTGACAGGAGCAATCTGGAAATGTGCCATTAGCGAAGAAAATGTGACCAAGTACGAGTAACATTTTTAGCTTCTTATTCATACATTCAAGTAGCATCTTTTGATTGAATAATGAAAGCAAGCATGGCTCTGTACAAATTGAAAGACACTTTGTTTCGGTTCTAATGTAATAGATTCTAGAAGGTTCAGGCCCCAGTCCCTACGAAAGCCAAGGTAAAAATCCGAGTTTAGTTAGCATCTTTACAAAACTTTTCAGTTCCAAGCATTTTGAAGAAAATGGAAGGCAATTAAATTGTAACCAGTTGGGTAGATAGGCCTTCAAAGGTTAATGTTAGTAGAGAATTTGTGCATCCTAGATGCATTATATTTTCAGAATTCCCAAGGTACCTAAACCCACCTTATGATTTTTTTAAAAGGACTAACTAAAAATGTTTGCTGGATAATTTTTCTCACGCAATTAATCTTGACGTGCCACTATTTTCTTTCAGATTCAGGGAGTACAAAGCTATAGAAGCTTTGGTTGGGCTGCTGACAGACCAACCAGAAGAAGTTCTTGTGAATGTTGTTGGAGCATTAGGGGAGTGTTGTCAAGAACCGGCCAATCGGACCATCATTCGGAAATGTGGTGGCATTCCATCCCTGGTTGCTTTACTCACAGGAACCAATCAGGCTCTTCTTGTCAATGTTACCAAAGCAGTGGGAGCTTGTGCAGTAGAACCTGAAAATATGCAGTAAGTTTTTCTTTTCTTTTTTAAAAAAATGTCTTTTAGCAAATTCTGTTTGTGTTAGAAATTCTGTGTTAGCGAATTCTGTTTGTGCATCCCAAAGGCGTGTTTTGCAAAAGTGAATATCCAGTGAAAGACGCTCCAGATGTTTCACAACATTTTCTTCCTTTTTTTTGCATCACTGTATATTCGTGATGGCTTTGTAGTGAGTGAATATGAAACAAACATTGATTATTTTATTCTTTACTTTGAGATATATGGCCAGCATCCAAACAAGTTACTTCAGCCGTGTCCAAATGGGATTTTGTTACTGCTGTCTGAACAGCATTCCCTCAAGCCAAATCACAAACTGTCCGGTAAACTCCCCGAGTTCCAAAAGTGATTTACCATGTTACACGAGGGTTGTAGTCTGAGAAGCATAATTTCAGATCTCTGAGACAGTGGAATGGCTCTCTGAATATCCTCTGTGTCTAATAGATGTAGAGCTGCAAGCATAAGCGGATCAGCAGAGAATTTCCTTTCCATCGGGAAGATATGCTAGTTATCTTTGTTTTGCATCCATCATTTTGTGGAATCACAAAAGGCAGCGTAGTGCAATCAGATAAGCAATGTGGAGGAAGGCTAACTATTGCACTCTGGTTGTTTTGGGCAGACTACATAGTTCTTCAGAAACTCAACAGCTCTCCTTCTAAAGGAAGAATTTATGGTATGAATGTGTACCTTACAAACATGCTGTATGAGAACAGGCTGCAGAGGAACAAAGCAGATAACATCCACAGGGTAGTCTGTTAATAGCAAAACCCAAAAAAAGGTGTTTTGTGGCACTTCAAAGACTAAATTGTTTTGTTGTTGTGGACTAGAGACCACTGCGTCGGATGCACGAAGGGTGTCCTCATTGCTTACATACATGTGTATGTATGGATTCCAGTTGGTGGGAGTTGGGAGAAAGGTGGACTTGTAAATGCAGACTCACAGTTCAATTTAATATATGGATCCCGCATTCTATTAAAATGTCATTATTTGATTGGAGGGGAACCCCAACAAGGGGGTCAGGAGGACAGAATAAAAGAGGGGGAAGGGTGCTACTCTAGAGACTAGGACATGGAGTAATGGCTTCAAGGTGCAAGAAAAGAGATTCCACCTAAACATTAGGAAGAACTTCCTGACCGTCAGGGCTGTTCGACAGTGGAATACACTGCCTTGGAGTGTGGTGGAGTCTCTTTCTTTGGAGGTCTTTTAAACAGAGGCTGGATGGCCATCTATCCGGTGTGTTCTGATTGTGTATTCCTGCCTGGTACGGGGTTGGACTTGATGGCCTTGTGGTCTCTTCCAACTCAATGATTCTGTGATTCTGAGGGAGGGAAACGTAAGGGGTGAGGGTCTATTGATGTATCACCAACAGCCTCAACCAAAGGCCTGGAGGAACAGCTCTGTCTTATAAGCCCTATGGAACGGCATTAAGTCCCACTGAGCTCTGATCTCCCCAGAGAGAGCATTCTACCAGGTAGGGGCTCAGGCTGAAAAGCTCCAAATATGGTCATCAGGCTGTTGGCTGTCCCACCACTCAGGATGGCCAGTTTAGCATCGGCCAGAGCCCAGACCTTTTCTGTTGTGGCTTCGGTGCTGTGGGATGGACTCACTGATGAAGCCACGCGGGCTCCCTCCTTGGGGATCATCAGGAGGCACTGCAAGACCTGCCTCTTTGCCAGGGCTTTGGAGGGGGTCCGAATTAGCAGGGCTTTTTTAAGGGGTGCAGGAGAAAGAGATTTGGGGTTTGTTGTTTTATTTTTGCCTTTCAGATGAAAATGTTTTTAAACTATTACTGTAAGCTGCCTGGAACCATGAGGGAAGGCAAGATGTAAATGTTTTAATGAAGAAATAAATAAGCATGGGTTGGTGGGTTATACTTTTCTGTTTTCAAGCTCTTTTGAGTGAAATATGTTTGCAAACTCTTCTGAACATCTAGGCTTTTAAAAAAAGTAAATTTGCATACCTGGCGCCATAAAAATGCTTTCCTAAGGTGCTGTTTAAACTGAATGTTTTAGTAGCTTTATATGGAAACTAAACAAATCTGCAATTAATTTTTCTTTAAAAAAAATTACACACCAAGGTATGCAGCAAAGAGGGCAGATATTTTATTAAGAGAGTGCTGATGTTTGACTTGTATAATGTAAAGCTTGTGTAGCTGGAGACCCCAACCTCTACATTTAACGAGACATGTCTCAATCAAACGTTTGGGCAAGCATTTGCTTTCGCTGTAGTTAATACGGGAAAATCTCCACCAGGTTGTGGCGTCCCTCTCTGCTTATGTACCAACAAGGTCAGAAAAAGAGATAGCGATCTCCCCCTCCTGTTTTGCCTAAATCACTTGATATTCCATGTGCGTGTCTAGCGATTCTGATTTCCTGAAAGGGGCATTTGTTTTTATGACTTGGCTGTCACTCAGCGGCAAGATAGTGCAGAAGTGTAAACATTGCTTATGAGAACAGTCAAGCGCTAGAACCATTTGCATCGATGGGACCCTCTCTACGGCGTACTTCACGCAGAATTGTGGATTAATTAATGTTTTAAAATCAGTCTAACAATGGCGGTGCCATTGATTAGCAAAGTAAAACACCCATAAAGGAAAATTGTTAGTTGTACAACTTCAGACGTTCCTGTACTTGGATTCTGGCCTTGTCCTACTTGCACGTCCCCATTAGCAAATTTAACAAGATAATTTTGAAGAAAATGTGAAGACTTCGGAACAAAATGCTTTCTTCTGTTTCTCCCCTTTTCACTGTTCCCCCAGTATTTTTTTCCCTTGTATTGGAAAAAATGGAAATTTGGAGGAGGACTGGAAGAAACTCCTGTGTAATATTTTCCATTTTGGAATAACTGAAATATTTTAAGACAAAGTTTTGTTCACTCAGAATAAAGATTATTGGTGCAAGACAACTTACAATGTTAGATAATAATTTGTGTACTGTAGACATACACAATTTGTTTTCAGGCATATTTTTTACATGTGACTAATTTTGGCAACAGTTAACATGCTACAGTGTGCGTGGTGAAAATACACTATTGAAAAGTTAATTGTTTTCAGTGTTGTAAAACTTAACTTGATATTCAGATGTGGGGCTTGCCCTGTTAGGCTTGTTCCTTTAAAATAATATACTTTATTTTCTTTACTGCATTTACTACATTTTCCTACTTCTCAAGAGTCCCAAGCGGTTTATTTACTTACTTACACGTGCACAGGCATTATAGGGTACAGAAGATTACAGCAATCTCTCTCTCTCTCTCTCTCTTTCTCTCTCTCTCTCTCTCTGGTGCAATTGTAATTTTGCTTGTCGAAAAAGAAGGCATATACCAAAAAGTACAAAGTCAGGCACAATGTATGTTATGTTGTTAAAGCATTAAAATATGTTTAGGCTTAATCAGAAAGAAAGTATTGTATATGTTTCAATTTCCCCACAAATTTCTGGGAATTTTTTGCCTGGATTTCAATATTTCAATATTTTCCCAAGTTTTATACCAACTATGGTCACTACTTCTCATAAATGCTCTCGTATTAATTGAACTAAAAGATGTTTTACTGTAGGTATTGACAAAAGCTTAGGTCCAAATCATTAATTAAGCTTCAATATAGTCATCTTCATTCAGGCCTTCACCATCTCCAGACACAGATTTAGTGCTTCTGCTGCTTCTGTGGATTTAGAGAGAAAGACAATACAGAACTGTATATCATCCGGATATTGGGGACATTCATGAAGGTGATGTTGTTAGCTTGGAGGACAAAATGGAACCTTGAGGTACCTTAAGCAAATGGCCGTAGGGCAGAAATCCCCCAGCAATATTTTCTGGAATCTACCATCAAAACATATCAAAATCATTGTGGCGCTGTAATTCCCATGCCCATTTTAGTTAATAGCCCTGAAGAATTCCATCATCTTTGGTATCAAACACTGCAGCGATTTATTTACTTATCTATTTATTAAAACATTTATATCCTACCTTTCCTCATGGTTCAAGGTGACAATAATATTGTCCCAGGTCGTGAAGGGCTTTAAAGGTCATAACCAGTAGCTTGAAGGTTCTAGGTTTTGGTGCCCCTCATACCTCCCTTTATATTCCCCCTTGCGCACCCCACGTACCTGCATCTTTTACCTACTTGCAAGCCTTCCTGTATCTCAGGCTCAGTTGCCTGTACCACCTCTACACCCTTTCCTCAGCTGCACTGGCCAGTGGAAGAGAGGTAGCGTCATGGCATCCCCCTTGCCTGCTATGGCAGTGCATTCGCTGTATGCAGCTCGACCAAGTGGTACTCGCCTTGCCACTGGGCTTTTTCTCCCTCCGTGTGTGTGGGCTTTTCCAGGGCTGCTTTGGCGTCCGAGTCCACCTGTGGATACATTCCCTGTCAGCTGATAGTAAACAATCTGTTAGGGCAACCAGATCAGTTTCCATACTATAACCAGGTCTGACTTTAGAAAGAAAAGGAGCTGGATGATAATTTTTATCCAAGAACACCTGGAATAGGTTAGATAACTGTAATGTGTTGTACATAGAGCTGTCTTGCAAAATGAAGCTTCAGTTAGTGCAAAATATAGCAGATTGTTGACTTGTGTAAATTACAGGGATCATGTTATGCCCATTTTACAACAACTGCATGGGATTAAATTCCAAAGCTAATGCAAAGAATTGGCCCTGATTTTTGAGCCATAAACAGGGATAGCCAATGATTCACCTACTTCCAGACCTGCCCATCAATTAAGATCTTCCTCTGAAGTGATATGAGCAACAAGACAACAGCATTTTTCAGTTGTTGCTTCCGAATCAGAGAATGCTGCCTGTCCATGTCTCTCGCAATCTGACCGTGTCACTCCCAGTTAGGGAATGCTCTCCATGTTTCTGCCCAGTACAATTCTCCTTAACCTTTCAGGACTAGATGAAGGGCATTGTGACATTTGTACTCCTTTTTATTTTTTTGTCTGATTTGGGTATCAGTCAAGGCCAAATGTACACATGCCCCCCTGATGTGTATTTCAGCCTTTAGTATGCACATGTGAAAAAGTTCAAGGCTTAAAGGACGTCGTATCAGGTTTTTTAATTAGCTGATGGCCATGCAGAAAGATCGATTTACAATTTACATGTTAACCTTCATGTTTTTTATGAGGCACCTGTGATTTCAGATTACAGCTCTTCTGTCAAGACATCTCCACTTTTTTAATACTGAAGCAAATGGAAACAGGGTGATTTCCCCCTTATGCCAGTTATATCTGTTTTAACTTAGTAATCGCCTGCTTCCACCTGATTGCTCAGAGTTTTTCGGCGCTGACAACATGGGTCAAGTGTGCCTGCAACCACAGAGGCCTCTGATTGGCAGTAAATCTCATTATTAGATATTTTTGTGGGGGGGGGGGGGTCTTCTTTTCCAGAAGCACAAGTATGTTACCTATCCAAGGGGGAAACCTCTTCTGTTACACAGCAGTAAGTTGTTTGTTTTAGAATGTATTCTTGGAGCGTCTTTTCCAACTGCAGTTATGTATGCGTTTTAGTGACAACTGGCATTAATCCCATATTCCTTTTAAAAATTGTCGTAGGGTTTTTAATCTCCTTTTTGTGTTTAACTTCAAACTTTGCTTGCGGTGTAATGATTAATGTCCCAAAATAGACAGGATTTTTAAAAACAGCCCAACCAGATGGAGCTTGAGTCTCTGATTTATAATAGTATTTATCAAAAGGGGTTTGTAGCATTTTTTTTTAAAGTTTGCAAGAGTTGAATTGTGGTTTCCCAAAAGATGAGAGGGTGCTTTGCAAGACTGGAAACCTGTAATCTTACCAAGGAGCACAATCTATATAGTCAGTGTAACACTGTTTACATTTGCATATGTGGTCTCAGTTGGCAGGAGACGCAGTCAGGGTTCTCGAGAGTCCTGGCATATCATGGCGTAACAAAAAGGATGATAGATATGAGAAACAGATGTTGAGGGTATACGCATGTGCCTCTGAGTAAGTCTGCTGCTTGTTTACCCTGGAAATATTCAATATCAAATTATTAGTGCACAAAAGTGGTTTGCTGTAGGTTAAGGTTTGTTACATGCTGAAAGAGAGACTTCATTTAGAACTTTTATCTTGGCAGTCAAACAAATACAGCTCTGGCAGTCCAGAAGACCTTTAAAAAATGAGCACATGCATTAATGATTTCTTGGTTAGACAAACAGTGACTCTAAACAATAATCAAGGGCTATGCAAACATATTCCAATATTATACAAGTAATCAGTCGAGCCGTGTGACCAAGACTGCCTTGCATGCATATTTCAGGAAGCCATTAAAGTGGCTTAGGAGCCATATCCTGTCAGGAGGGTTGCCAGCTCTGGGTTGAGAAATACCTGCAGATTTCGGGGGCAGGAATTCAGTAGGGTAGGGTTTGGGGAGTAAAGGGGCCCCAGAGCAGCCATTTTCTCCAGGGGGGCTGATCTCTGTTACCTGGAGATCAGTTGTAATAGTGGGAGATCCCCAGTCACGCCCTGGGGGTTGGCGACCCTGATTTCTGAACATGCTGTAACTTTGGCATACCTCAGTGTTTAAGAACTAATAATATCACCTTCTTCAGGAAGGGCCAAAGCAGCTGAGACATTTGGAGTTCTGTGTTCATAACTCCCAGCATGTTTTTAAAAACTCAGTTACCTGGCACTCAAGGGTCCAGCTAAGATCAGGTCTGTGATGTGACAGTGGGCTGTTGTATACCCTTGCTATCTCCTTTGTTTTCCTGCTCTGCAGTTTGCCCTAACTTAACATGTAAGATTGCCCTATTGGGTTTGCTGTTACCTTTAAGGGCCCATTTACATGATGCAAAATCTAAGAACTTTGAATCATATATGCATTGGGCATTCCATTCCTCCCAGATGCTGTTGGTTCCAGCTCTGTTCAGGACCACAGCACACTTGGATACACAGGCCTTTAGGCTCCACCTTGTGTTATTTTTCCAACCTGAAGGGTGGGGGGAGCTATGCCTACAGGTAAATTTTCTAGTGGTACAAATAATGGCTTTTTGCAGCTGTCACAAATTGAGAAAATTGCTTAGAAGGAGCTGAAGTCCCTTCTCCATATATGTCATGAGTCTGATCAGAATGGAGTCCTGCATGCCTGAGGACATGGAATGTGTGACCCAAAATCCTTGGGGTGGCCATGTGATCTGCCCCAAATTCTACTAAAACCTTTATGCTGCCTTATTTTTTCTCCTTCCTTAAAGTTTTCTACATCCACTCTTGTCTTTGGGTTTAGGAGAATGAATTGTCCTCATGTATACCTTCTCTAGACTTTCCAGAGGGTGTTTTCGCTCACTTGATTGATTGTAGCAATATCCTTCTCTTTTTTCTACCATGGAATTGCGGTTGCCCTCCCCAAAAGATTTTTACAGAGGCTATATGGTTTGTTGTTTCTACCTTGGAACCTATTTCTCAGACAGTGATCTTAAACAAGACAACTTCAGGCTTGGTGATCCATAAGTTATTTGGGTCTTGTGGGATTCATTCCCTGCCGTTCTTCTTAAGAGGAAGAGGAAAATTCTTACCAAATAAATTTCATAGTATTCTGTGTCCACCCCAGTTAGTTACTTAAATCCTGGTCTGATAGCATCCTATCCCCTCGGAGCCCCTCGGGGACAGGGCGGTATAAAAGCTGAAAGTATAAATAAATAAAAATAAATAAATAAATAAAAAATATCCTTGTTCTACTCTGTTTTAAAAAAATGGGAAAGGGCTAAATCCTAGTCTGTTGTCTGTTTTGTAAATTATTAGGCCCAGCTGCAACGTTATTATTTCTGTTTATGGCTGTTTCATTTAAAGAGTATAAGTCTGGAGGCAAAGTTCCAGGCTCTACAGAAAGGGAATAATTTATCTCTTGATGTTCTCAAACTGTTCTGAATGAGGATGAAAGTAGTTCTTACTTGCAGGATCAAATTTTTCAGGGGACAGAAAAGATGGAACTGCCGAAAGACTGGTGCAATAATAAGGGATGAGCAAAAGACACGGTTTGAAGTGATTCATGCTTGAAGTGATTCATCTCAAGATCTGAATTTCACAGATAACTGTGTTACAGTATCATGCTAACTCTATTGAGGATGACACTGTTAACTCTGTTGCAAGTAACAGCGGAACAGGAGTGTAATGGTACCTTAAAGATTAACAAGATTTTGTTCCAGTGGAAACTATCCTCAGGTGAAGCATCAGATGCAGTGCCTGTGGAAAGATGAAGCATTTCTTACTGGTCTTACAACGTGGTTAAGAGTAGGTGGATTAGAATCTGGAGAACCAGGTTTGATTCCCCACACATCTACATGAGTGACAGAGGCTTATCTGGTGAACCAGATGTGTTTCCGCACTCCTAGATTCCTGCTGGGTGACCTTTGGCTAGTCACAGACCTTGGGCTACTCTTTGGAACTCTCTCAGCCCCACCTACCTCACCAGGTGTATGTTGTGGGGAGGGGAAGTGAAAGGAGCTTGTAAGCTACCTTGAGTCTCCTTGCAGGAGAGAAAGGTGGGGTATAAATCCAAACTACTCCTCTACATTTATTTATTGCTGGATTTATATCCCACCTTCCTTCCAAATGGGAACACAAAGCACCTTACATTGTTCTCCTCTCCTCTGTTTTATCCTCGTAGCAACCTTGTGAGGTCGAGACTTGGTAACCGGCCCAAGGTCACCCAGGAAGCTTCCAAGGCAGAGGGAGGATTTGAACCTGGGTTTCCCAGATCCTACTTTTGACCATTTAACCAGTCGGTACAGGGATTTGTAGCCAGCAGGGTAATCCACGTGCAGAAGGAGTGGTACCAGTGATGGGTAAAGGAAGATAGGAAAGCAAAACCCAGGCCGTTTCCGCACGAAGGCGGAAACGGCCGGGTCAGCGTTTATGACGCCGACCCGACGACGCTGGGACCGTCCGCATGGACGGTCCTGGGAACAGCTGGGCAGCCGGCGCCACGGAGCGCCGGCACCCTGCCGATCCGGCATGTCCCCGGGCCTCCGGCGCGTCGCCGAGGCCTGGGGACACGCCCCCCTGGCCCTGCGCGCCTGCTCCAGCGGCGCAGGGCAGGGGGGCGTGTCCCCAGGCCTCGGCGACACGCCGGAGGCCCGGGGACAAGGTAAGTGCCAGGTGGGGGAGGTGGCATGAAGCCGCTGCCGTTCGCTCGGCAGTGGCTTCACAGCGGCGTTTCCCCAAAAAGAGCGCTGGGAAGCGCTCTGGGGAAACGCCGGCTTCAGGCCGGCCGGGCGGCGCGAGGGCAGCGCGGCTGCGTTGCAGCTGCGCCCCCCGTGCGAATGGCAGCCTGGAGATGGCGTTTTTACCGTCTCCAGGCTGCCATGAATTGCCCGTGCGGAAATGGCCCAAGGTCTTTTAATGTTGCAACTTCCATAACAGTTGTATTTCAATGTATATTTTGCAGGGAAGTGCATAAGACTGGGAGATATTCCAAAAGACAATTAACTGCAGTCCTAAAGATGGTCATGCTCTTCTCTATCCACTGAAATCACTTGGTTTAAAAGGGTATAAATATGTTTAGGATCACACTGTCAGTCCAGGGTGCCACAGATTATCTTCTTATGCGAGCTAATACAGATTTTTGGTCTGGGAAGCAGGTGTTGAATTCCTAATCATTTATGACTCGCTGGATGGTTTTCATCAAATAGCTTGTTCGCGGTGTAGTTCAGTTTCCTGAGAATCTGAGAGTATGAACGGTCTACCTCTCAAGACTGGTGGAAGAAGCAGCAAGACATTCTGTCACTCTGCATACTTTCAACAGTGGTACATAAACAATAAACATGAAAATATCATGAAATAACATCATACTAGTTCTGTTTAATATAGAATACCGTATGGTGGGGCATTACATTTTTAAACTGTTTTGAACTCCTTTTCTTCCCTCATGTCAAACTATGCCTTACATACTATTTTTATATCTAGCTGCATGCCATGTCCTTGTTTTATTACAGCTTCTTGGTATGAAAACTGATTTCCTGCTTTCCGTCATCCTTTTTTTTTTGTTGGCATACTTTATATTGGCAGTGTAAATCTGCCTGCCTTGTTTAATGTTTCAGATTGTCCTTGCTCTTCTCCGCAATACCTGGATGTTGGAAAGCAAAATTATATAACCAGGTTGCATCAATTTATGTAAAGCCGTAGTTACTTTAAACAAAGGGTTTGTGTCCTAAATCATTCTGTCTGTACCAAAATAATTGTATGATTACGTACAGGGCTGATTTTCTACTTTTCAGTCCTGGCAAACTCATTTTACATAATGAACAGGAATTAAATGTTCTTGCTTGATTTTTGACATGAGTAAAATCTATGTGTTATTTCATTTCCTAAATAAGGGATTCACAAAGATGTGGACATACTGTGTAGAATTACACATTTGAGGTCATAAAATCAAAGTACGCCTGATTTTCTTTATCTTTGTTTCATCTGCTTTGAATTTTGCATATCTTCCTGAACAAAGCCATGTTTGTCAAGGATATTAAGTTTTGTTTGGTCTTCCTCTCCGTTTTAAAGTACTCAGTAGACTTGAATATGAAGTTATGATCCCCTAGACTGATTGACATATAAACATAAGACAGATGGTTTAAAGATGATTCTGATGATAATTCGTTTTTTAGCTAGACATGAAGATACTTTGATTACGGTATGTTTAAGCAATTATAACACGGTATTCAGTGTTCGCCTTGTCGGTAGGGAGCGCATGAGAAACAAGCTACACGTTATTCATACCTAACAAAGGGTGTACTGTGGTGTGACCCATTTTAATTCCGAATGTTAGGTTAGCAACATAGAAATTTAAAATATGTCATACAGCAAGGTAAATAAATTAAACATAGACTCAATATAGAGTTAAGTACATAGTTTTTTGGCATAAATATTTGTTTTGGAAAGTATTTGTTGCTATATGAAAGAAACCAGTATGTTTGAATTTTGGTCTGACTTTGCATGCAGCTCGTTAAAAAGTCACATGTCTTGTTTTTTAAGTTTACAAGATCCCCAACTATATAATGTAGTTTATTTTATTTTTATTTTTTTAACGAAAAGATTTTTTAGGCAAAGTGTGCAGGACTCGAAAGACTCAGCGAGAAAGTATATCTTGTTCTAAATCATGTTTGTTCAATAATCTATTTATGGAGAATTGTGGCGTGTTCTGCTGATAAAAGTTACTATACCCTAACACAGGGGTATCCAACTCTGGCACCCCAGATGTTCATGGACTACAGTTCCCATCAGCCCCTGCCAGCATGGCCAATTGGCCATGCTGGCAGGTACTGATGGGAATAATAGTCCATGAACATCTGGGGTGCTAGAGTTGGACACCCCTGCCCTAACATACCACTGTTGTTGAACTGAAACAAAAAATATCACAAGCAAGTCTTGCCACATCTTTAGCTAATGTTCAAAGCACACATTTCACATATTTTGTTTTTCATTTGATGCCCCCAATGTGTCCCTTTGTTAGGATAATTGATCGCTTGGATGGTGTTCGTTTGTTGTGGTCTTTGTTGAAAAATCCTCATGTAGACGTTCAGGCAAGTGCAGCCTGGGCTATCTGCCCCTGTATTGAAAATGCAAAGGTAAGAAGAATTTTTCTACATTTAATACCATTCGTATAGATTACTAGCAAAAAGCCTGGCAAGTAGTCAAAACGTGTATGAAGTGGTTGTATGGGTTGTTACTTGTGTACACATCCATCCATCATGTGCCCTTTAATGGCCAGGCCTGTTAAATACTGCAGTATTTACCCTTTTCTGTAATGTGAATTGTGTTGGTTGCTGTACTCTGTTTCACATAAATATGATAGTTTGGTCAGTTGAGGTACAGTGGTTGAGAAAGCTGTATGCTTCCACATTAGAATATAGTCCTGAATGAATATGAGGATCATTATTAATTTTTATGCACTACCTTTCTCAAAACCATTGTTTTGTGCATTATTGAAAATATAATGTTGATAAATGAAACTGAATGCTAAAATGTATTTTTACTGTAAAAAAAATAAATGGGGGAGCAGGGCCAGGTAAGCACTAGGACTCAGGTGGGGCATTCTACAACAAAGAAGGTCTGGCGTGCTTTGTTTTGTAGTGGAGAAATATACAGTCTATTCTTGTCTTTATGTGGAACAGAGTACAGGGATGGAAATTGGTATGGGATAGAGATTGGTATAGTGGCGGACAAGGCAACTTACATACTCCTTTCCCTTCCTCTCCCCACAACAGACACTTGTGAGGGAAGTGGGGTTGAGAGAGTTCCAAAGAACTGTGAGTAGCCCATGGTAACTCAGCAGTAACGAAAGACTGCAGAAGCAAATCTGGTTCACCAGATAAGAGTTCTCTGCTCATGTGGAAGAGCGGGGAATCAAACCTGGTTCTCCAGGTTAGAGCTTACCTGCTCTTAACCACTACACCATGCTGGCTCTCAAGCTGGATAAGGGCCATGAAATTGCAACTGACCTATAGCAACCCTAACAAGGGGCTTTCAAGGCAAGTGAGAAGCAGAGTGGTTTACCACTGCCTTTCTTGATGCTCTTCCATCCAAGTACGAACACTGCTTAGTTTCTGAGATCTGGTGAGATTGGGCTATAGCTGCCATGCCACTTTCCCTTTCATTCCTCTATTTGCCCATGTGGAAAAACCAGTTCAAAAGGAGAATTCAGACTAGCAGAAATATAGGACATTGTTTTTGAAAAGTCAGATGGCACTTTCAAGAGTAACAAATTTTGCGGGCAAGAGCTCAGTTTGACTGATGAATCATAGAAGACACAGTGCAGTAGCTATCCTGGAAATAAGCCTCATTTGAATTTACCTCACCCACTAACAAAACAGAAGCAGCAAGTTTCTTCAATTACGCTATTTTAAGCAACTACAGCCCATGTTCTGTGTTGGTCTTGTTAGCTGGAAATATTCACTGTTTTCTTTTTTCCTGGATATCCTCTTACTCATTTTCTTTTTAAAAATAAAATGCAGAGCAACAAATAGGAATGCGAAAAAAGCTTCCAAATGTTTGTGTATAGACATACATCAGAGTGATTTGATTTAAATCAAATCAAATCGATTTAAATCATCACTTAAATCACAATTTAAATCACTAGTCAGTAAGACTTGATTTAAATCATGGTTTTCTACATAAAGACTAATTTGCTAGTATAATCTTAATAATTACAACCAGATGAAGGTTTATTTTTTGAATAATAACTTTTTGGATTAGTTTGCAGATATCAAAATTACTGATTTGATTTTCCTATTAAAATACATAGATAGATAATTATGGAATTATTATGAAATGAACTATCTCTAATTTTGGGGGGTAACCAGGTTTTGCATTTCTTTGTTGCAGTATTTGCATTTTGCATGTGTGCCTGCCTTACCCATATGCCCGAACTGGGTCTCTTTTACAACCTACTGCCATTACAGATTTTCTCCTCCTGGCCGAGAATAACATGATAAATCTCAGGTTGTACGTATAAACTGAGGCGAATGGTGACCGGAGACAACTCCTTCTCCGGCCAACTCCCCATGCTCAGGGTGAAGGTTGGGGACGTGGCCCGCCCCAGAGCCCCCCCCCCCCGGGCTCCCTGCAGCCTGACTTCTGCCCTCCCCAAAGCCTAGGGAGAGCAGGAGCTGGCCTCCAGGGACGTGCTTTTAAAAGCACAGCAGCCAGAGGGGCTGGGCTTGGGTACTGGGTCCTGCTCCCCGAGCCCTGCCCCCCAGCCTCCATTCTTTTAAAAGCACATCCCTGGACGCTGGCTCCTGCCTCCCCAGGCTCTGGGAAAGTCAGAAGCCAGACTGCAGGGAGCCCAGGGGATTAGGGGCGGAGTGCTGCCACTACCTGCTGGGGTCCCTTATCCCCCCCGCAGGTCCCTGGGGGCTGGCTCCTGCTCTCCCTAGGGCCTGGAGAGGGCAGAAGCCAGCCAGGAGGGAGGGCGGGGGATTGTGGCAGGTAGGCACACACCCTTTTGTCACATAGGGGCATCTGGTGCCCCCCCAAGACCAAAAGCCATGCTCCCAGGACATAGGTGTCCCCATATCCCTAGGCCAGTACGCCCCTGCGTACAAAGTTCCCGAGACTTGTGGAGTATTCTCCTCGAAAGGTTTCACTATCATTTTTATTGCTTGCCCCTCCCTCCTCACAGTTCCTTGTACAGATCTATTCCTCTCCAAACAATCTATTCATTAAACTACCTGAAACTTAGCATTGAAGAGGTAAGGGTTTGATTCTATATGTGTAGCTTTGCAAAGAAACAATGGGGTTAAATTCTTTATCTCAGCTCTATATATTTATTTTTTAACATTGTTACTGTGAAAAAGTGGCATGTTATCTCTACAGACACAAATTCATGGTTTTGAGAATGGTAAAACCAAGGATCTATGGTAACATCTTCTAGATGGAAAATAGCCCCAAATAATCTTACACAAACCTTTGGAAGAGCATGATATTGTAAATGGATTAATGGAATTCATTTATCAATTTTTTAAAAATATTGCATGACTTTACAGTATCATGCTATGTAATTAAAAACTAATTGTTATTTCATGATGGATTATAATGTACCTTAAACAGAAAACTATTTAAACTGTCTTTAGAGAATTTCCCCCCTCAAAAATCATTTTGTTTTTAAAAATCTGATTTAAATAGAAAAATCTGATTTAAATAAAACAATGATTATTTTTTAATGATTTTTTTATCCCCGATGACACATACGCATACACTAAATTCTCTGCTGCCTAAAGTGTTTCCATAGCATTTGCTAGGGATATTTTTAGATGCAATAAACAAGACAGCTAAAAGATCCTTATCCTAATAAATCAGAGTGTAGCGAACAGAGCAATTTCATGGTGATAATACACTGGAGGCATTTGACAGTGCCTAAGCAAGATGTTTCTTCTCAATATATATACCCTTAAAGTAATGTTCAAGAATAAGTTACCTCCAATAGATTGTGTTTAAAATTTTGCAGAACATTATCTATTGGATAATTCCTAAAAGGTTGACTTCTCATGGATGAAAACAAAGTTAAATGGAGAGTTGCTGCATGGTAAAGATAACATACAGAGTTATTTACGTAATTGTTATGTGCATCAATATATTGGCCATGATCCAGCAAAGTAATTTCCTGTGTTTACACAAAATCCTTCTGTCTTCTGCTTTACTCTTCTGCTTTTCTCCTTCTGTCTTCTGCTTTATCTATAGATAACCTAACCTAATCCATGTATACTAAGGGTGTACTTGGGCATCATTGCCTGTGTTGGCATTTGGAGGGGCGGGAGGGTTAGATCAGGGCAAGAGACTATTTCCGTGGATAAAAATGTTATTTTGGTACGTATGTACACAATTTAAATATATTTATTTTTATACATGTGTTTTTAAAGAAAGAACAGCCCTGTAGGCAACAGAATCAGTTTAACAGAAGTAGATTTAGATTAATTAGCTGGCTAATTCAAAAGCTACAAACCATAACGGTAGAAGTAATTGCAGTGACAGAGTGGAAGCGTATTAGCCAATCAAAGCAAATAATTATGAAGAATTGCAATGAAAAGTGTTCTGAGCTCTGTTGATATTGGAAAGTCGTTTTGTAGGCATGATACAACTTTATTCCCAAAGCTGAATAATGTAAACATAAAAATATTCAGAAATTACAAAGTCTTCCTTGTTTCAAGTATAGCCGCCATGTAGATCCCAAAGGCAGATAGATAGGATCCAAAATCATTTGGATAATTTTAATTGGACAGATAGTATTAGTGAAGTAAGAATCTTTTAAAATGTCCTAATCTAAAGATTCAAAAACCTTTCTTCACATTGTCATTAAGTTCACCAAATAGTGCAATAGGGCACAATTCTTTATATATTTAAGTGTGATGGTAGTTTGGGAACAGATTGATTAAAAATAATTTTGAAACACGTTGTAGGATGATCTGTGCTGTAAATCAGGCTTAATGAATATTAAGATTGTCTTGCAAAAGTGCACTGAGGTTTGATATGCAGCCCAATCCAGAGGGAAGCTGAACTAACTTCTGGATGGGGCACTGGTCCATGCTGGTGGATTTACCCTCTCTGGGACATTTACGCCAGCAGAGGGGCAAAAATGCCAGTGGGTGGGCACTGCAGCACTCTGGAACACTTGAGTACAGCACTGGACCCCACGTCAGCACTCCCGTAACACAACCAGCCCCTTCGATACAGTGGGGGCAGGTTGGAGTTGACTGTAGGTGGCAGTGGCATAGTGCCAACGGGGAGGGGAGGGGCATGATGCCCTGGGCGCTCAGCGCAACAGGGGCATGGAGGGAACATTGCAGGGTGGGGTGGGTAGCGCCGCGGCAGGGGCGCAGGGCACACGTGTGCCCTGGGCGCTGTTCCCCCTTGCTCCGCCCCTGGGAGATGGCTTCCACCTGGGATGGAGCTCTCCCTGACCTTTAGAGTCAGGAACATTGTGGCACGAAAGGCCAAAAGTTACGCCAAAAAGGTGGCATAACTTCATTCATCTTTATGGAGGGCTTTCAGGTGGCCAAGTTTGTTTGGGGTTTTTTTGCTGCAGCCCCACATCACCTGAAAGCCCTCTGGAGGTGGCACAGCAACATGGTGGCACCCCTGTCTCTGGCCGCAGGAGCCTCTGGATTGAGCTGACCGTCTTCTATCTGCCAATTGCATTGTTCCCCCATACCTAACATTTATTTTTTATCCCATATCCTTTGTGTTCCTAAATCTTTCTCATGTTCCCCTCCCCCCCTCCCCCCAGCACGCAAATTCTTTTAGATATGTATTGTGTCCTAATACAGTTTTCACAGCTGGTAAAGAAAATGAAATATGATTTTTAAAATTCTTTCCTCAGTGCTCACTTTGTTTCCTGTCCTTTCAGTGCTTACACCCAATGCTTTACGTGTAGCAATGGGGTTGAGTGGTCATAGAATGTAATATGATCTAAGCACATATAGTGGTCACATTCAGTGACCAATGTGACTAAACATATATCACTAAACTTCTATGCAGGAGTCAGCGTACTTCATCTCTTCTTTTACTTGTTGTGTGCAGATACTAGGTCCTGGCTATGCAGCCCAAGCTAAGAGCCTCAGGGCAAAAGCCCTTTTGTTTTCACTCTTCAGCTTAACCTCTGGCAAGCCTTTGGTACAATATCTAACGCAGAGAGCCTTAAAAGAAAAGACTTGGTGTGTCTGGCTTCTTCCTGTCAGCCCCAGAGGGCTTTTGCCTGTGTCCTCACGGATCCGTCTTCCCAATGGCACTGGCCTTTTACCTGTGAACAAAGAACATCTTTAACTTCAGAAGTCTTTGTATACAACAAATAATTAGTTTTGTCAATACGTTTTTCAAATGACATGAAGATATGTAAGGGTAACCGGGAATCATAATTTTTGAGTCATTGAACCCAAAAAATACGTCTACGTGGAGTCTGGGGATGTGGAGTCAGGAGACAGGTGCAGAGTTGACCGCTGGGCTCAGCCAGGCCAGGCCCAACGTTCATCTACAGGTTCAGCCTGGCCTGGTCCAACTTTAAACTGAGGACTCTGCCTCTGAAGCCCCCAGTTTAAAAGCCGAGCTTCATATTGCTGGCTCCACTTCTGAAGGCAGAGCCAGCAGTGTAAAGCTGGACCCAGCTAGGCACAGCCTGCAATTCAGTGCTGGACCCAGCCATGCCAAACCCATTATTAAACTGTGGGCTCCACTTCCAAAGTCCACGTGGACTGCCGAGGTAGTGTGCACAGTTCAACGCAGGACCTGGCCAGGCTACAGATAAGGGAGACAGAGGAGGGGTGTGTGTGCCGACCAAAAATGCTGAAAAAAATCAGCATTTTGGGGATCTAGTCTTTCAGCTTCCTTTTATTGCCACCATGTTCTCAGGTGGAAACCCCTCCCCACCCCACCAAATACCAACAAGATATTTCACCTTTTCTTTTAGAGCCTAGACTGAAAGTCTGACCACTGCACCACACTGGCTTTTGTGTGTGGCTGCTGTTGGACAGTAGTAAGCAGCTGGGCCTGAGTGAGGGGCAGCCAAATCTAGAGGGGGTGAATATTCTGGAGCCTCTGGAGCCAGTGCAGTCTTGTACTACTGATGTGGATGTCCACCCCACTGGTGCAGTGAGGCAAATGTACTGTTAGGGGGGTAATGTATCCTGGCAGGTAGGCTTTGTGTAGCTCCACAGTCCCTGGCCCGGAAGCCGCCACTCGTCTCCAGCCCCTCTAGTGTGGCTGGAGATGTTCTGGGAGTGGGCCAGGGGGTGGAACCCCCTTCAAATGCTAAAACATCCCTGAAAAAGTCCTCCCCGCTGCCTTGTATTGTCATAAACCAAAGGTTCACCTGACAATACTGTTGTGGTTGTCTAGCAACAGCCACAGAGAGCATTTGTTTATTAAAACTACAGGTGCTTCCTGTTTCATTTGTTTGTCTGTTTAGATTTCAGATTTTGCTGCAAACCTTGGGTTTTTTTACTTGTCTGGTCATAATATGACTCCACCCTCTAGATTCAAGTATTCACCAATCTGGCCATGTTGAGAATTCAATATATTTATGATTGATATATATTAGTTTGAAACACTGTGCATCAGTTGT
This sequence comes from Sphaerodactylus townsendi, assembly GCF_021028975.2. Classification (NCBI taxonomy): domain Eukaryota; kingdom Metazoa; phylum Chordata; class Lepidosauria; order Squamata; family Sphaerodactylidae; genus Sphaerodactylus; species Sphaerodactylus townsendi. Next base: position 58,817,851 of record NC_059435.1, on the reverse strand, counting down.
TGTCTTAAATAACTTTGAAATCTTTACTGATAGATTGTGCTGGCTTTGTGGAGACTTATTATGATCATTGGACCCCTTTATGTGACAAAACAGCCCCCACCCGGGACTGCTGTCTGCAGAATAGTGCGGTTTCCAGACAAATAAAAGTTGGTGATCCCCAGTATAGATTACATGTCCACTTGCCAAGGCATTTGGCTCATACACTGTATTACGCTGTTAGTTTTCCTTTCTCAAATAATGATATTTTATGAAAAGAATAAAGAGGCAAATTGAATGATCTGCTTCTTCCTACCATCCTGAAAATGGATTTTGGTGGGGTACAATTTTAAAATCGCAGGTCATGGAACTGGAAAAGGACAGTTCTGCTGAATGAAACGTGGTCTACAGAGGACTCTTGGTAACTCAAGTTTATTTGCACAGCAATACCATCACATTTTTGGGCAAAAGCAACCAGAGTTGATAAATTGGCTTTGACATCTTGGACTTTCTGAGATGTTCTAACTGGAAAATGCCACTAATTTTCATTGACAGACTTTTATCTACAAAGGTAAGATTAGGATGTTGCGGGTTTTCCGGGCTGTATGGCCGTGTTCCAGTAATATTTTCTCCTGATGTTTTGCCTACATTTGTGGCTGCCATCTTCAGATGCCCACCACAGACGCAGGCGAAATGTCAGGAGAAAATACTACTGAACACGGCCATACAACCCGGCAAACCCGCAACATCCTAATCTTACCTTCGTAATGATTCCGGCCGTGAAAGCCTTCGACAATACAAAGGCAAGATTATTAATAAACATGTTGTCTTTTTAAAAGGACTTTACCTTGCAGTACCTCAGAACACGAAGCAAATCTGGCACTGGGGAGCAGAAAAGGACCAAACTTTTATCCATCAGTTATTTATGTCATAGGATATTGATACAAACAGTCATGAGGCCTCACAAATCAAATGCAGCCCAAAGGTTCACAGTGAATAGGATTCTAGTAATTATTTGAGTAATAAGCTGTAATTCAGAGTAATTAGCTACAAAATGCAACAAGAGTAATTAGCTGTAAAATGCATATATTTTGAAAAGTTTTAATCATAAGACATAGTGATTAAACTACTTTTTAAAGCTCAACGGCTTGGTTTTGTTTTTCAGGATGCTGGTGAAATGGTTCGCTCATTTGTTGGTGGTTTGGAGTTGATAGTCAATTTGTTAAAATCGGACAATAAAGAAGTTCTAGCCAGCGTATGCGCTGCTATCACCAACATAGCAAAAGATGAAGAAAACTTAGCCGTTATAACAGATCATGGTGTTGTTCCTTTGTTGTCCAAACTAGCAAACACAGTAAGTAACTCCTTTTAGTGATACACTTTCAGAACTACCAGTTTGTAGAAATCTCAGTAAGGCTTCCTTATGTTTACTGCCGTCAGTTATACATAGTTGTCAAAGGTGCTCACTTGTCAGGCCTAAAGAAGCACACATCTGAAGGCACAAAAGTGAGACAGGACTTCCTGATTTAATAGCCAAAATGGTGGCGTGGCGTGGGGTGGCTTAAAAAGACAATGTGAAGGGAAAAAACCCTTTGTTGTTGATTCTACTATGGAACAGATGACAGCAGAGTAAATCCTTTTCTTTTTAGATGATGATCAAAAAAGGATTATTGGATATACAGGGATGTACACTGAGAGGGATATATACCTCTTTACAAATACCAAGTAATTTTTATCACAAATTTCAGTGTAATTCTTTAAAGTGGTACATTCTGACTTTAATCAATTTGGCATCTGTCCATTGCATTTGTTATCTACCACACTTCCTTTTTGATCAGGGTGTCTCAGATATTCTCTCTTCATTTTTCTTCACAGCATCTCTTGGGGGAAAGTCAGTTGCACAGTGATTGGCTTAAGGTTACTCTGTGAATGTTGCTGTTGTGCCCACATTTGAACCTGGATCTCCTGGTCCTAGTATCTAACACATTAACGGTTACTACACTCTCAAGGCTCACAATACCCCATTCTGCTTTAAAAATCAGTTCATAAAACCACTTGCTTGTATTTTCCTGAAACGAAATAAATCTGAATCCTACACAGCTTAGTTAAATTTTGTTATTCATCTTGCTCTGAAAAGGCATTTAGTCTTTCATTATCCATGTTGCCTTAAGTTAAGAACTGGGCAGACACCTTGCTAGGGAAGGTCTATGGCTGTGCAGAGTAAGTTTGACACCCAATCAGAGCAAGTGGCTACTTGGGGGTGTCACACCTGCTGAGGTGCTTGAAGGGGCAGCATCCCCTGCACTGTGCCTGTGCCACCTGACTCAGGTGCAAACCACTTTTGACTTAAAGTGGAAGATCCCTAGGGAGGCACAATGTCTTGAGCAACCCCTGTGACTATAATCTTAAATGGTTTCTGTATACAGACAATACCTCATCTGGACCAGTTCCATAGAAGTGGTTTCTCTGATGTTAAGGATCCCAGTTGGAAATATCTGTTGAATCCCTCCAACCATTTTCTTATACTGCAGTATGTCTCTGGCTTCTGTTTAAATGTCTTTCCAAGCTAATTTAGGATGCTAGGAATGTAAGGGACATTCTTTTTTTCTCTTTGCTCAGAATAATGACAGATTAAGACGTCATTTGGCCGATGCCATTTCTCGCTGTTGTATGTGGGGAAAAAACAGAGTTGCTTTTGGAAACACCAAGGCTGTCGCCCCTTTAGTACATTACCTGAAATCAACTGACCCAGCAGTTCATCGAGCTACTGCACAAGCCCTGTATCAACTCTCAGAGGATCCCAAAAATTGCATCACCATGCATGAAAATGGAGTGGTAAAGGTAAGAAAAAAGTGAGCCAGGGTCGGACCATATCAATGGTAACATCTGCATGGTGGATGTATCCCAGAATTGTACTATGCTTATCAAGGGGGCACTCCATCTGAACTGGAACAAAGATGGAATGAGATAGTTAAGAAGGTTATGTGATGTCATTTGACTCAGACATAGTTTGAAACCATGACTTTTTTTTACTCTTTCCCCCCACCTCATCCCATGGCTAAACTGATATCTCAGCCTGCACTGAGAACTGAACTAGTCGTGATGGTGTCCTCATGGTTACAATGGGGATATTGCTGCCATTGTAAAGTAAATACTGTAGTAAAGTAAAAATACTGTGAAGAGTCCCAGGTTGAGGTATTTCCCCCCTTAAGCCCTGTGAAGTGCCACAGTGGCTGCACCCCCATGGGTGTTTTGGCTCTTGAAAAGGGAGGGGGCATGTCTTCAGTGAAGTCCTGCATGAGACTATGCAGGCTGGCCTCAGAGAACTGACTAGAAGTCTTCTGGAAGCTTCAGAACACTTGGCGCGCTCCCCCTTCCCTCTATCGGGCGCCGGGAGGGGGGCAAGGCCTGGGGGGCAGGGGTCGGGGCCTCCACCTCCCCGAGCCCCACTCCCAGGTGTAGCGGGAGGGGGGCACCTGGAGAACAGCTGTCTCTGGGGGCCATTTCCCCTCCATACGCCTCTGCCTTTCACATCACTAATAAATCATGGTGACTAGTCACAAAGGGATAGTTCAGTAAAGATGGCTCACACCCCTCTCCTGCCACTCCACTGAGCCAAGTTTGAAGCCTCCCTCGTGCCCAAGGAGCTGTTCTCCTTGACAGGCATAAGATGAAATAATACGATTGCCCGAAATTTCGGGTGGTGGGGACTGAGCAAGTCCATTTGCCATACTGGTTTAGGTAAAACATTTCTGTATCATACCCTGTTTCTCTAAAAATAAGACATTCCCTGAGAATAAGATGTAGCAGAGGTTTTGCTGAAGGGCAAAATTAATCATGTTGGGATTTTTTTTAATTATTAAGAACTGTGGAAAAATGTATTCTTGTAGAATTACTTTGAGATGGTTTGTTACCAAAGATCTTTGTTCTGTAGACCTCCTAAAAATCTCAAGTTTGGATAGGCAGAGAAATTTAGAATCGACATCTTCTTTGAAATGTGGCCATTGCAATTAATATTTCTTGCTGTTCCTATTGAAAACTACCATCAAAACTTATGGAGAATTTTGTACACCTTTTAGGACAGGTGTAGGGTTTTTAAGTCAGAGAAGTAACTTTTGGTTAGGTTAAAATCTAGGCTTTAATTTGCAGGAATTATGTATTGCCTAAGTACCCACAGTAACCAACTGATGCCTTATGACCCAGGCCAGATAAAATATTGGACATTTTTTTTCCGTATGTCAATCTCTGGCTATGTTTTCAATGTTTGAGTCATGTATTGATACCTAATAGGGATATTCTTTAAGGTGGGAAGTTTTTAAAGTCATTGAAATCAACCTCCCTGCTCTCCGTTAATCTCTGCTGAAAGGTGGAGGGGAGATAGAAATTACTTCTCTTCTTTCCACCCCCCACACACTTTCAGCAGGCTCTCTGTTGAAAGGGGAGAAGAGAGCAGTGACTTTTCTTCTCTCTCTCTCTCTCTCTCTCTCTCTCTCTCTCTCTCTCACACACACACACACACACACACACACACACACACACACACACACACACACACACACACTCTCTCTCTCTCTCTCCTTTAATCTCTGCTGAAAGGGATGGGGGAAAAGAACCCTGGCCTGCTTACATACACCTAGAATTTCCTCATTGGCTTCAATAGAGCCAGCTCAGTTCAAAGGGAGAATCTGGGATAATTTCTTGGGTTGCCTGTCAGGTACGCATTTTCTACACTAGTGGCACCAAAATTTCAGGATATCTTCAGGAGACTATCCTGATGATATCACCCAGGCTTGGTGAAATGTAGTTCTGAGGGTGCGATTTTATGGACCCTCAAAGGGTAGCCCCCATCTCCTATTAGCTCACATTGGAAACAATGAGGGATGGGGGCACCCCCTTTGGGAGTCCATAAAATTTGACCCCCTGAACCAAACATCACCACCTTGGGTGGTATCATCTGGAGAGTCTCCTGAAGATACCCTGAAATTGTGGTGCCACTAGCTTAAAAAGGCGCCCCCTACAGGCCAAAAAAAAACCCCACTTAAAAATACCAAAAAATCAAACTAACCCAAATTTTTCGGTATATCCGAATATATTTGACTGAATTTGACTGATTCGGCTATAACAATAATTTTACAGCCAAATCAATCTGAATCCAATTTTTACCAAAAAAAATTGGTATCACTCAAGCTTGCTTAGAATCCTCTCCCCATATCATGCTAGATCATATCAAGAGGAAGGGAGGGATTGGGAGATCAGCTAGTTGGAAAGCTGTTGCTGCCTCACCCATGGGCCTGGTGGAACATATCCATCTTACAGTCCCTGCAGAAATAACCTCAGTCCTGCAGGACCCTGGTCTTATGTTTTGAGGCCCTAACACATTTGTTAAAGCCACATCGCTAAAGTCTGGTATACCCAGCAGGTGCTTGCAGTAATGAGCTGGTTTCTACTGTTGGTTAATCATGTCTGTATATATGAATATGTGCAAGCACAGATCTAACACCACAGATAAAGCTTTCGTGTTAATTTACTTCCCCCTTTCAGTGGACTGTTGTAAGCATGATACAATCCATATATGTACATGTGAACCAGTCCCGTGTTGTCCCCAGCCCAGGTGAGAGATGGTACCAGCAGTAAGTGATGGGCTTATTGACTTAATGCTTCACTTTGGAAAGTTTCTAATTTAGGAACATTTGGATAACAAATTTGGACTTTGGCATCATCCTCATCTTGGCGTGTTCTAAATATCTTTTAGTCTTATAAAAAGAAGCTTGTCCTGCTAAGCTGTAGGTTTGCTGGAGCAATTCAGCAGAAGCTGTGCCCTGCAGCTCTTTCGGTGATAAATGGGCCATTTCAAATAAATGGAGCTGCAGCCAATTTGTGCAGAAGGAATCATTAAAACATTTTAAATAGACAGTTTTGAAGGTTCAAAATGTATAAACAAGGTACGCTAAATCCAAATATATATTGCTCTTTTTAATGGAAAAAGGTTGCTGCTAGTTGACTCTTCCAACGTTCACTGGATTTGCCAAAAAAGCACAAGAATCTGGCATGAGCCATAGATAACAGCTCCATCTTTCATCTAGGTTTCTCTTCTGTATTTATCTTGCTTCAGAGAATGCAGGGAATGTCCTTTCCTTCCGACTTGGCACATGTTCCGTAAACCACAGAAATACACGGAACAGCTTCTTGCAATTGTTCTAAGACAAATTTCAGTTTAGGAGACTTCATAAAAAGTAGGACTGGGATCAGATCCAAGGAGCTCTGTGTGTTAAGACGAAAGCATATCCATCCATGCTCAGAGGGGTTACTGGTTCTCCCTCTGTCTGTCTGTCTCTCATTGTGCATGACTTCATAGGGTCCTTTGATCCCCAGGAGTGGCTTTTGATGGAGTTCTATGAGGGGCTGCAACTGGGCACTGTGTTTACTTACCAACTTCAATGGATCGCTCTGTTGTCCACATTGATTGTACTGTTTGTCTCTATGTGACAAAATCTGACAGAAATCTTTTACTTACCCTACACTGGAAGCTGGGTCGAAAAACCGCAGTGTGGACTTTTGACTTCTCTTTGGCTCCTGATCAAGGTCCTTTTAATTTGATACATTAAAAAAACTTATCTGTGAACCGTACTGCTCACAATTAAAAAATTAAACAATAGTTAATAAAATGACTTTCTTCTAATTAGCCTTAGCAACCAAAGGCAAAGTGCCAGGTAATTTTAAATTTTGGCATTCAGTTGCGCAAAAATAGTTTCCCTACAAAAGAAACTATTCACAGAAGCTGGACATAAGAAATAACAATAAAAAATGGTATTTCAGACTTCTTGACTTGTGATTTTGGCATTCAGTGAAAATATGATATATTTCTCCATGAAACCCACAAGTCTGATTTTACTAATTAGATATCTTATCTCTCTATTGAAGTAGCACTCTGAATTTTCCGCCTTATGATTAGCATGCTTTGATGGGGACCTCCCCACCCCCAAAAAAGGTTCTTCCCATTTTAAGTTGTGATTTTCATTTATTCCTCTTCCTAGATCTGAGCATTGCAACAAACCTTATTTTAGGACATTTGAGGTTTGTGTGTGCATATTCATTTATATGTACATAGCTTATACTGGCCATATGTTGGGGAAGGGGATCTTATGTTTACAGAGAAGTGTATTTATTTATTTGGGATATTACTGTGCCTCCTCTTGAGAGTGGTGTTCAAAGTGACTGACAATGAAAAAACTCTTCCCTCATTCTCAGACAGGTATCATAGATATGGAGGGATTGGACAGATGTTATTCTGTGTTGCATCTTTGGCGGCCATTTGCTTAGCAGATAAAAGTGAGGGTTGGAAGTTATGTATCTATCTGTAGTCTTTGATTGTGCCTTTAAAATCATGCGGTGCCTTTAAAAACCTTTTGTCTTGTAAAAATTCTAAAGCTCAACAGCTGGTGGAACAATTGAGGACTAGACAGAGCTGAAAAGCTTCTTACTTGCCCTCTCCAAAGGTAGGCCAAAATAACAATTAATGTTTTTGACCATTTAAGCTTGCACAAGTTTGTAGAATATGTGGATTCAACTCAATACTCAGCTCAGTTCTTACAATTCAATTTCAGATATTTTTTTCTGTTTTGATAGCCATTCAGAATTGGAATGATTTTCATCTTAGTATTAAAGTTTCTGGCATTTACAAGTATATGAAGAAGAGGCGTTTGGATTTATACCCTGCCTTTCACTCCTGTAAGGAGTCTCAAAGCTGCTTACAATTGACTTCCCTTCCCCTCCCCACAACAGACACCTTGTGAAGTAGGTGGGATTGAGAGAGTTCTGAGAAAACTGTGACTAGCCCAAGGTCACCCATCAGGCCTCATGTGTAGGAGCAAGGAAACAAACCTGACTCATCATTATTAGAGTCCACCGCTCATGTGGAGGGGTGAAGAATCAAACCCAGTTCTCCAGATTAGAGTCCTTCACTCTTAACCACTACACCATAGAATCATAGAGTTGGAAGGATCATCCAGGCCAATCCCCTGCCATGTGGAAACACACAATCAAAGCACTCAATCACAGCCATCCGTCTTCTGTTTAAAAACCTCCAAAGGAGGAGCTCCACCACAGAGCCTCCAAGGCAGCGTATTCCACTATCAAACAGCCCTTAACCATCAGGAAGTTCTTCCTAATGTTTAGGCGCAATCTATTTTCTCATAGTTTGAATCCATTGCTATATGTCCACGCAAACTCTGATGAATATCTAGGGAGCCCATGATGGTTTTGTAAATACAATGTAGTAATTTAACTGATTATACAGAAGACACCCAAACTTAGTTTAATCTATTATGTCAATGTCTATTTTTTTAAAAAAAGTAATAATAACTTCAACGGTATATATGAGAAACACTGTCTAGGAAGAAAGTAACCTTGGCATTAAATGGGAGTCATCCCACCCAGAGACTCCTGTATGCTCAACTGCACCCGTAGAGCTGCCCTGCTCATTTCACTCAAGATCTGCTTCCTTCATTAAACCTCAAAGACAAAAAAATTGATGTTTGCATTTTCCATACATTAAAATAAATGCTGGATTGAGGCACATACACATAAAAATGTGTTATGTGGAGACTGAAAAGCAGTTGTTAGGCTTAGAATCAAATGACAGAAGTACTGTAGTTAAATATAATGGGTTAAGATGATTTCTCTTGGGAATAGGAGTTTAATTGGTAAACATTGGCATACAAATACAGGCCTCTCCTGTATCTGTATGTCAATTGTCAGCATGGTTATGATAACTTAGTATTTCAGATTCCCTGTCTTTTTAATAATTTTAGGCGTATTCATCCAGTTGGAGACAATGGGATGGATTCAACTAGCTTTTGTATATACGAGGCCCAGTATAAGCTTTGGGATGGTCAAAGGCTTCCTTACTTTTTCATCAGAAAAACTGGTTGGAAACGTCTTACCATTAGGTGAGAGACAATGATTTGTTCAAGCCCATTTAATTCTTATTTGGGATTTGCACTCAAGTGGAAATCCATTACCCAGGATCTCAGGTAGCAGTGGATTCTTCTGAGCAGAATTTCTCAGGTTCCAGGGCAGCAATCTTTAATATGCTCAGAAGAAGCTGTCAGCACATTGGTCTTTAAATGATACCTGGATGCTGGTACAAACATTCTACCCCTGCAATCCTTTCCCCAGATGTTTTGAGAAGGAGGAAGATGGTAGGGAGAGGTGATATTAAGCTCACCTGGACTTGTTCTTCCCAATAATTTTTTTACTAGAACATTCCCTGTAAAACCTCAGACAGAACCAACTATGACATGCTTGGGGAAAGCTTGCCCATCATTTTTTTAAAAATGATACCACAACATAAAAATGATCAAGTAGCATCTCAGTAGAATTATATAATTCTTGCTGTACACACACACACCGTTGTCCTGAAAAATAGCCAGTTGTCAGAAGCTGGATCCACTAAGGAAATTTTATAATTTAATTATGAATCTTGGTAACTATTTCTTTTAAAAATTTCCCACCATCTTTTTTGGTTTTAAAGTTCCCAAGCAAACGTTCAGGAAAGAAAACCTCTCCACCATGTTAAAATTCCTGGTTATATCTGTTATGCTGTTATGCATTCTACACGGGGCTGTCCTTGAAAAGCATTCAGAAATTTCAATTGCTGTAGAATTCTGCAGCCAAGTTGTTTACTAGAGTGGGTCATAAAAACCATATCACACCAGTTTTGGCCTATCTATATATTGGCTCCCAAACTGTTTCTGGGTGCAATTCAAGACACTGGTGTTGCCCTTTAAAGCTCTATGGTTTGGGACCAACATAACTGAAAGACCACTTACTCCTGTATGAATCTACAGTTATCTGTGAAAGCTCTGCTTCAGCAGTGGCGCAGCGCCCAGGGGGTCATGTGGGGCACAATGCACCGGGCTTGCGCGGGGGCATGGCAGGGGCATTTTAGGGGCGTGGCGGGGGCACAGGGCATACGTGGGGGGCAGGGCATTTTGGGGGCGTGGCAGGAGAGCAGGGCGTACCAGAGTATGCGGTGGAACAACTGGAGCCTAAAAAAACCTTCTACAATGCAGCATAAAATATGGTCTTTCCAGGAGGGGAAGGAAGGGCATTTCATACTTGCAATGACACTACAGAGGAAGCCCTGTTCCAAATTCCCACAGTACAAACCTCTCCTGGCACTCTCAGTGTAGCTTCCTTACATGATCTTAACCAGCCATAGGAACTCGCTGAACAAGTCGGCATCCACTTTTTTCAAGCAAGAAGCATTTGTTAATCATCCAGTCTCCCCTGCCTTCTCTCTTTGCTGGTACTATAGAGAACAGCATCAGTTATCATTTTTTCTAAGTTGTACGTGTGCCAGCTGTGTAGTCATTATCTTACTTGTAGCTCTTCTCCTTTTTTTTATTGCAGCCCATTTGAGGTGGAAAGGGTTTTTGCAGCACTTTGGCACGCAGTTCTTAAGCATTTCAGATCCGTGCTCTGCATTTTATGCAGTCTTTAGATAGCTCTTTTCACCGTGGACTGGAAAAGCATTCAGAGTCATAAAATGCTAGCAGAAAGTAAGAGCTTGGAAAAGAAGATACCTACTTAGTAAGTGTTCTCCAAATGAGCCATATCTTCCCTACATTAATCTGTACAAAGGGGGAAAAAAACTCACAAAAATATAAAACAGTTTAAAATAAAATGGAAAAGAGAATGTAAGGCTGATAGAAGATGAACTTAGGAGACTGGCGTGAGGGGCGGGCGGGAAGAGGTTCCCCGGGAGATGCTTGAGCAAATGTTCATTGCAAGGACAAAAGCAACAGGTCTGGCAGAATCTTCTCTCCTTAATGCCTATTGCACATGGTAAGTAACCTGGCTCCTCTTTTAATCTTAGTAAAACGAGTTTCCAGTGATCTGAAACGGGGTTTCTACATGTCTCTTTCTCTCTCAGCATATATTATTACAAAGATCTTTGTCAGTTCAAGTGCCTTCTTTGAGCATTAATCATCTGTCAAAATCTACACTGAAATCAAAATCAAATTGAAAATGTGCTTCAACTCAAGCACGCTAAAAGGGTCTTTGGCCTTATGTTTTCTGGATTGTCAGGACTGAAAATTGCTTTTTAGGGGATGAACTTTATGTACCACTAGAGTCTATGAATGTTCCTGGTGACAGAACGTCTTCTAACAATGGTACCATTTTTATCATGTTATTAATTTCATTGGAGCAGCAGTGGCGTAGGAGGTTAAGAGCTCGTGTATCTAATCTGGAGGAACCGGGTTTGATTCCCAGCTCTGCCGCCTGAGCTGTGGAGGCTTATCTGGGGAATTCAGATTAGCCTGTACACTCCCACACACGCCAGCTGGGTGACCTTGGGCTAGTCACAGCTTCTCGGAGCTCTCTCAGCCCCACCTACCTCACAGGGTGTTTGTTGTGAGGGGGGAAGGGAAAGGAGATTGTCAGCCCCTTTGAGTCTCCTGCAGGAGAGAAAGGGGGGATATAAATCCAAACTCTTCTTCTTCTTCTAAATTAAATACGCTGCCCTTTCCCAGCCATGGCCAGGCTTATTTTATTTATTTATTTATTATTTAGATTTATAGACCGCCCCATCCCCGAGGGGCTCTGGGCGGTGGCTCACACACACGATTAAAACAGTCATAAAATCAATAAAACTTACAAAAATCTAAAACAGTTTAAAATAAAATGGAAAAGAGAATGTTTACAATTATAACCTTTAAAACACTATAAATACAAATGACGGCATAACCCAGGTGTCCATACGGACCCTTATCTTTAGTGGAATATATAGGCTAAAATACAGTGGTGGCTAGTGATTTAGACTAATGATTCTCAACTACCCCTTCAGTTGAACAGGTACATCTGTGGCACAGGAGTAATGCCCTCATCACTAATTCTCCTGATTGCAGACTCCCTCCGTATACTTCAGTGTTGGGGGAAGGAAGAATATAAGGGAGGAGGGCAGTGGTGGGATTCAGCAGGTTCGCACCACTTCAGCAGAACCGGTTGTTGAAATGATGCATGTAAACAACCAGTTGTTAAATTATTTGAATCCCACCACTGAAGGAGGGGGAAGGGGCCCATCCACTCTGGGGGGAAGGGGGAAGGGGCCCATCATCCGGTCGTGACGCCCCCACCCTGGGGGGAAGGTGAGGGGAAGGAAGGGGAAAGGGAGTCTGGCATCTGGTCATGGTCCACCCACCCTAGGCGTAGGGGTAGACAGAGGGAAGAAGTAGGGAAGGAGGAACAAGGAAGGATCTTCAATTAGGGTTGGAGAACTCCCATCTCAGACTATTTACGCAGGTTTGAACTCAGAGGCAATTTGACTTCTCATAAGTATTCCTCTTGATTCCAAGCACAAACTAACTTTCCATGGAACTCAGTGGAGGAAACAGCATGACTGTCATGTGTGGAGAAGAGGGAGGGGTTTGTAGTCTGGTACATGACCTGATTTTGTTTTTCTCTAGCCCACTGTTCCAAATGAAGAAAGGGGAAGGGTCTGCAATGATGAGCGGGTTGGGTGTTCTAGCCCCAAACCGGGTTTGATTCTCCACTCTGCCGCCTGAGCTGTGGAGGCTTATCTGGGGAATTCAGATTAGTCTGTACACTCCCACACACGCCAGCTGGGTGACCTTGGGCTAGTCACAGCTTCTCGGAGCTCTCTCAGCCCCACCTACCTCACAGGGTGTTTGTTGTGAGGGGGGAAGGGAAAGGAGATTGTCAGCCCCTTTGAGTCTCCTGCAGGAGAGAAAGGGGGGATATAAATCCAAACTCTTCTTCTTCTTCTAAGAACACAGCAGGACAGTGAGGCTCCCTGGCCCAATGGTTTCTGCTTGTTTGTCTCCTGCAGCAGCTCTTACCTTGGCTACTTTCGATATCTCTTGTCTTTCTTTTTCTTTGGTTTCACTCTTTTTTCCTGTGTTCTTCCACTATTTCTCTTCTGTATCAGTTAACATGTGGAAAGTTCAAAATGATTTAGACAGTTTATATAAGAATTAAAACTTAAGACCCCAAGAGCCACATGTTCATGCCTCCAAAGGCTTCTTTTAGTTATTATTTTATTTATTTATTATTTTATTTATTTGATTTGATATACCACCCTATCCCCAAAGGGTTTCTTGCACTTAACAGAAGAGTCATAGCTCCAAGGGGGCCAGGGGGTGCACGATGCATCAGGCACGCGCCCCTGTGGGGATGTGGCTGGGCCAGGATGGGGACGTTCCGGGGCAGGGCGGAGGACGCACCAGTGCATCGGGCGTTTTTCTCCTTTGCTACGCCTCTGCTTAACAGGCCTTTCCCTTTTTTCTTTTCTGATCACAAGTTATGCTGTTTGAAAGCCATTCCTGAAAGATCCCCAAGTTTCACATAGGTTTTGGGTGGGGGAAGCTGTAATCAACAAGGGAACCTTTAAAGCAATAAAGATTCACCAGCACACATAAGTTCCTTGATGGCATTTTGGATTCCGGACTGTGTGTGTAGGCTGATTTATCTCAGTAATGAAGCCACCCAGCAGAAGAGGGAGAAAGAGATGATTTTGCCCAATCCCCGAGTTGTTTGTGAGACTCTCCTAAACCTCAGAGAAGATTTCTGGGATAACCAGCAGGCTACTTAGGCAAAGGGCAGGCCAGAAAATATTGGTTCTTCTGAGTTCTGCTTCATCAAATTCTGTATTTTGCATGTGATTTTCTCTCCATGTTGGCTATTGCAACCTACAGTTAATTCTCAGCAACTAATCTCCTTTTCACCTGCCAACACCTCTGCAAAAGAATGGAACTAATTCCTTGGTTCAGAAGGTCTGATTGTTAAATAAACAGTTTCCGTCTTGCATCTATGTTCATATGAAAAATCCCCAAGTTTCACAACCATCGACAGGTGCCCTGGGAAAATATAAATTCGCACAGCTTTGCGATTACGTTGTAATTACTAGTGTTGGTAATCCATAAAATCAGCTCTTTATTAACTAGTTTTTTGAGTAACCTGGATTTCTTCTCCCAACGATTTTAAAATGCAGAGGATATTCTTTCCTGTTGGCTTTTATTTTGATCTTTTTGCTCCCATGATGTGGATAAAAGTGAGTCTTGCTTGCCCTCTGTCTTTGCTGTGTCCTTTTCTTGCCTTGAAGAGGCATGATGACTTAGACTTGAGTCAGTTAGGGGCATGGATTTTACGTAGGCTACTTGTATTGTCATCCCCTATCCACTAATGTTGTATTATCCTGCATTATTAATATTCATAAATACAGTGGAACCTCGGTTTTCATCGATAATCTATCTGGGAAACCTCGGCGAAATCCGAAACCAATGAAAACTGAGGCAAACACTGGAAAGCAATGAAACTGCATGGGTCGCCGTTGGTTGTCACGAAATTAGTGTATGCGCACCGACAAAATCCTCCGACGACGAAAACCAAGACAAAATTTTCAGGGAAAGAATCGATGAAAACCGAAACCGATGAAAACCGACGACAACAAAAACCGAGGTTCCACTGTAGTACATAAGAGGCTGAAAGGGCCCATTAAGCGTCATCTGTGAAAATTCATCACCTTTGATGAACCTCTGCTCAAGGTAATATTACCTCATTTTTGTAGCATTGGATCTTTGAATTATTTGACTGTTAAGTGCAGCTATTCTGCAAAAAAAGTGGAAAATAGCAAGACAGCCTAAAATAGAAATTGTGTTTCGTTCTCCCTGCATCTTAATTTGCCAGTTAACAAAGAGTATTTCACTATTACCTCTGATTGACTATGTCCACGCCAACAGAGTCCTTACCGTAATTGTCCTGGAAGGCCGTAGAAGAGGAGGCAGTCAGTCCAACAGATTTTCCTTCCTCAGTAAATTTCCTATTTGTTCTTGGGTCAGAGACAAGTGAACATCTTGGTTTAATGCATCTTCTGAATGTCAGTGGTGGTTTTCCTCCAAAGGGGAATTTCTCAGTGTCCATTTTCAGTTGGAATCTGTTCATTTTCACCCACAGTGTCAGGTGCCAAATCGTTTTTCGGCAGATAGCGTATTCCAAATTTTGTCTTATTTATGGGGAAGCAGAAGGGCAGCTCTGGACTGCAGTAACAAAGTGTTAACTGAGCTCGCAATCGGAATTATTTTGGATTGTATCACATGCTGTATTATTTGTAATGTTAATTAAATAAGTCTTTTTGTGGGGTAAACAATAAATGTGAAACAACATGCAAATGTAGGTGCTTTAAATATTTCCAGTGTTCAGCACAGTGTTGAAAGCAAAATGTTGGCTGCATCTGGACTGATACTTTTTTGGATGACCTTCCACCATATGCTTTTATTTAAGACAATTTTTCCCCTTTTATGTTATATTCTAAAAGCATGTAAAATGTTCTTTTGGAGTAAAGCTACTATTCCTATCCACTTACTAATTAGGAGATCACAGAACAAGGAATTTGACATCTTCTTGGTAGAATAGCATGTGGAAGAAACGAGAGACTGGACTGGAAAAGGAAAGTGCAGCCAGCGTAACTGAGGAACAATGCTTTATGGTTTGCCAGTGTGATACAGAAATATAGCAGCTGTCAACATAAAGAAGTTTTTCATTTCAAGCAGGTTTCAAGATCGGGTTTCTATTGTACAGGTGCTGTTGGATTGCCCATATTGCTTATGAGTGTACAAGTGGCGTCCAACCTGGAGTGCCTTTTACCAGTTTGGCTGTCCTGCCAACTTCAGCCTCTCCCAGATAAGGATGATTTTGTTATTTTTTTTCCCTTGTGGTCTTATGCTGTTTTATATTTAATAATGTACCTTGGACATCTCTTGCGGAAATGTGGAATGTAAATTGTTGTAAATAGTCAAATATAAGAATATTTTTTTTAATTTATATCCCACCTTTCTCTCCCGTAAGGCCTACAAGCTCCTTTTCCTTCCTCTCCCCACAACAGACACCTTGTGAGGCAGGTGGGGCTGAGAGAGTTCTGAGAAACTGTGACTAGCCCAAGGTTACCCAAGCAGGAATGTAGGAGTGCGGAAACACATCTGGTTCACCAGATAAGCCTCTGCCACTCAGGTGGAGGAGTGGGGAATCCAACCCGGTTCTTCAGATTAGTATCCACCTGCTCTTAACCACTACACCACACTGGCTTGTTGCTCCTTTATGAATATGTCCACTCAAATGAGTGGTCCAATTAGACTCTGATTAGACGCACAGGTGTCAAACACGTGGCCCTCCAGATCTTCATGAACTACAATTCCCATCAACCCTTGCCAGTCTAGCCAATGCTCATGTTGGGAGGGACTGATGGGAATTGTAGTTCATGAACATCTGGAGGGCCGCGAGTTTGACACCCCTGGCATTAGAAGGAGAAAGACGAGCTTATAATTTGTTTTTAACTGATAGAAGAACATTAAATACCTCAAGCTGCAGCTTCTAGGGCAGCAGGCTTCTGAAAGAAATATTTGTCTCGATTTGACGCCAATATTTGTGTCACCTCTGCGCTGCCATGATGCAGTTACCCATCATCTCCATTTGGAGGGATAAATCTGCACTTTAGCTCATGACTGATTTAGCCACGTCATACTAAAGTTGAAAGGCACCAAGCGCTTTCCTGCACTGATTTAGCTCAACCTCCACCTGTCATTTGAACTAGCAATTACTGAATAACTAAGTGAATTGTGGAATTCACTGCCAGTGGGTAAATGATGGCCCCAAGCATAGATGACTTTAAAAGAAGATTAAACAGATACATGGACTATTGAAATAAGATTAGACAGCAGAACTGTTGCAAGCCGTAGAGAAAACATGCTGAAATTGCTGTCCTGAAGAATGAGAAATAGGAATAAATAAACTGATAAGGGACTATTTGTGCTCACAGGAGCTGAGAAAGCATAACTCCATGGGCCTTTAAAGAATAGTCAGAAACCGGTGACAGATCAGCCTGCCAAATTTTTTCTTTGTTTTCTTACTACACTGAGATAAGAATTTCGATTAGATTGTTACGGCGCGAGTTGAGTCTAGGTGTAATGAGACTGTGAAGACGTGAGAATGTTCTAATGATTGTCTATCATTGTGATGCCAATTACATGTATGTGGACTAAATGAAAGTTTGGTAGGTACCTTGAGTATCCCGCTAAGGTTTTTTAATCTATTTGGTATTAATTTATTGCTAGCCGACAGAAGCAAGCAGGTTTATGTTTGTGCCTGCCTGCAGTTTGGCAGCCCCAATGACCAGTTATAATACAGAGCCTGCTTTCGTTGCTTCTGTCTCCTGAGTCCATCAAGGAATATGCAAGGATTGCTGGCTGTGGTAATCTTCCACTTGTGGGTAAAAGGGTCTTGGTTCTTCTCATTAATCATTGTGCTGGACTTGGGGTTCGGCCTTGAGGTGGATGTTCCAGTGATCTAGTAGTGCTAAGTATGGATCTACCCCTGCAGCGTTTGTTTTTCTTTAAAGTTTCTTCACTGTTTGTATTGCTGATTTTGCTTTGCTGTTCTTTGAGACTATCCAGGTGATGGTGGAATGTGGTCAGAATCCCACTTCTTTCTGGAATAATTTCCTGACAAACTGGTCTGCATTATTTAATCGGAGTGTACCTTGTATCCCATTGTGTGGTTTTATCTTTCATATGATCCTTTTGGCTGAAATATCTGGTAAATAGTTCCCAAAACTGGAAAACCAATCTGCAGTGATCATATATTCCTTATCTATCCAACTGAACAAATCTACTCCTGCCCAAGATGTCCTTGGAATATCAGGCTGTACTAATGTTTCTTTGAGTTGGCCGCCTTCCCAGGGCCTGTTCACGTCACATTTCTCCATGAACGTCTTTAATTGCTCATTCATTCCTGGCCTATAGGTGGCTTCCCTGCCCTATCATAGATATACTTCAATTGCTAGATGTGATGATTGTACTTTGTGCATGATTTCTATGTAGAGAACTCCTGGTATCATTGCCCTTTCTCTCTGGAGGGTAATGCCATTCTGTACACAAAACTCAACTTGTATTTGGAAGAGTAGTCTCTTTTGAAACATAGTTTTTGATTTTGACCAGTCTTGCAATAGCATGAGTATTAATCCTTAGAATAAGTTATCTTTTCAGTTGGATGCTGATTTTTTAAAACTTTCAGGTTTTTCTACAAATTTGGTTTTTTCCTCAGGTTTGTAGAAAGCTTTGTCTTGTCTGTTCATGGTTCCAGTCTCCAGATTTAAGTATCCAAAGATGGGGCTGTAGTGGAAAATTAGATATATTGACTATTATTATTGGTTTAATCCTTTGTCTCAGTGTTCTCCAGATGAAAGGGCTGTATTTTTTTAAAAAAAACCTTACATACTAAACAAACAGGTGATAATGATTGTTTTGGAGAAGGAAATCTCGGTACCTTCAAGAAGAAGCTACATTCACGAAGCTACATCCAAGAAGTTACATCAGTCCCCCAAAGAGTATAGTTTTATTATACAAAAGTTTGTCTTAGTCAGATTTCACATTTCTAGGTGTACACTTTAAAACAAAAGTAATATGCAAAGTGGCTCTGAAAACAAAAATAATGAAATAACTTGAACAAAGGAAGATTATGTTTTAAAGAGAAAAAGAGTATATATGCTATTTCTACCAAATAACATGTCTAAGAAGTACAGTTTTACCTCACAGTAAGGAGGTGAAACACGGTACCTCACAGTAGGAGGAATTATCAGGCTTCCAAGACGAAGTCATGAAAATAGTTATTAATGGGGAAAATTATAGTTGGGGTTCATCATTTGGTACCTTAAGGAAGTCATGAGATCTGCAGTGAACAGGCAAGCTATAATTATAAATAGCCTATGTTTTCCTTGTTCCAAATGTCAGCCTTAAGGCTTTGGTGAAACCACTGTATGTACGCTATGTACATACATACTTTTGGTTTTGAATGGAGCACATGAAATTCTTCTGCTCTTAACTCAGCTGTAAGGTTCACAGGAATATTGTGGCGTGCCTGGGGGAACATGTTGCAAATTAAAGTTGATCAAAATTACAGTTTGCTGCAGAAACAGAAATAGCTGTTGAGTTGTGTGGAGGAAGGGGCTTTAATAAACACAGACGGGTGGGCAGAATAAGAAATACAGGTGAGCAGCACAGCTGCTGAGAGTCATGGACTGTGTCTTTGCTATCAGCCAATGAACCTCAACAATTTCTGTCTTGCGAATCCTATATTGGAGATACCAGTGACATAATTCTAGAAGTATCAATGGAGTCATGTCTAAACTTGGAAACAGGACTTATTTATTTAACAATTGTGGAAATAATTCCACCCAAAAATCAGTGAACATTTATTGTGGAAAAACAAACAAACTCCTGGCTTGGTGGATGGGGAAACCTCTAAAATTGCCCCAGACAGAAGGAAATATAACTTCCTTGCATCCTCTTTCACACTACAACCCTTAAAGTTCCCTAAAATACTGCTCCTGTGGCATAGAGGACCCCCAGGAATAGCTGGGGGGATTCAGAGGCCTACAATGATGAACATTGACCCTCTCCTTGCATGTGTGGAAATTTTAAGCAAAATCCAGCTGCTTGATTGGGTATAACCACAGAGCCGCATTCACAGGGTGATTATTACTGTCATATGGACTTTGTCTCAAATCAACAATTGTCATGTGATCCTGTAACTCCCATTACATGTTATTAATCAAGGACAGTTTTATATTAATAAATTAGGTGTGTGCAACATTTTCGGAGGGTATTTTTCGGGTTCAGGTTTAATAGACCTGAAACTTTTCAAAAAATCCAGGAAAAGCAACAGCCTCCTATTGAGCCCCGGCAGCACCACCGGCATCTCAAGGATTCACCTCAGTGCTCTCGCGGCTCTGCTTAGGTTGAGCAAACACCATGCCATTACAGTTTGGTACACACGCACCAAGGTTTTCTGCTTTTAAAAAATTCTAGCCCTCTAGAGATCGCCAAAGTACCGTCGTCTAGAGACAGGGGTCTGCAAATACTGACTCAGATGTTCAGTGGACGAAGTTTTTAGATGTTCAGATATCCCATCAGCCCCTGCCAGCATGGCCAGTTGGCCATGCTGGCAGGAGCTGATGGGATTTGTAGTCCATGAACATCTGGAGAGCCGCAGGTTGCAGACCTCTGGTCTAGAAGAAGTCAAATGAGGAGGTTTTGGTTTGGTACCATTTTAGATGGTAGGTGCTCCACTGATTCAATTCTGTAATCGTTTGGGTCTTGCAAAACTTAACTATTGTAATACTGGAAATCCTGGATATTTCCATATTGTTATATGTTGCAGCATTCTAAAATTAGGGCACGTCTTTTAAACTTTCCTAAATATGTCTCTTCAGGTGCTTTTGGAGCAAGGCACGCAACCTTGTTTCTGTTCTGTTTGGATTGGCCTAGTTGTAACCCTATGTTGTGTTGGAAATTTTACTTCTTCGAGTTATACAGTTGTATGAATCTGTGAGTTTTGTGCTTGAATTCATATAAACCCTTTAAAAAATGAATTCTAGCAGGAAGATGGAATGTATTTAGAAGTTGCATCTAGAGGTCAGAGGGTGAGAGGTGACTGGCAAGATGCTTATTGTATGCATTAGTCTAACACAAATACTTCCTGAAGTATGAAATGCTTTGATCTCTATAAGCACATACCATATGTATGCAGCTGTGACCCATGTCTCCCAACCACTGGAAGGTTAGTGAAAGGTAGTATATAGTTCTTAAGTCTGTGTTCAATTTCTGCTTTTATATTTAGCAGTTCATAATTTTATGTAATAACGTAGCAGCATGAAAAATATGCATGAAAATTGAGTGATAACAGATTTTTTTGTGGTTTGATTCAATGTTGTTTGAGTGGATTCTGAATCTGGAGGGCGGCAGGCTGGGGGAAAAATGGGTTTTTAATTAAGGCTGCGTCCACTTCAAAATACCTGAAGCCACATTAAAAGTTTGGGAGGCTTTCCAGAATCTGGAGTTCCATGTAGCTAAGTGTTTAAGCAGTTGTGTCACAGACTTGCTGCCACAAAATTGCAGCACAAACTAGGAACAACCATTTATTGGTTTGAGCTGCTATTTTAAGTAGGCCTATTGCCATGTGGTTCATTCTGTATTCATAGTGTTTCCACTGGGGAAGAAATGGGATGATCACTCAGTGAAAATAAAACTGGACTGCTGAACTCCAGAAAGCTGGTTTTAGGCTAGAGCCCAAAAGAACTCATCCTGAATCCTGTGCCTGACTATATTCACCTTCTACACCAGTGTAATATTTTTACATCTGAATAATTCCACTAGAGCCACTTCTGCATGGTCCAAATAACCCGGGTTGTGCAAGAGAAATACCCCCTGTCTAAAATCCTTGCGAGAAAAATTCCGCCCTATACACCCTCTCCATCTAAAATTTAAATCTAAAATCCTTGCGCGTACGAGAGAATTGCTGCCCTCCCATTTGTGACACCTGCACACGCCGCTTTTCTGCCCAAGGTTTCTCCCTCCTTTCTCAAAACCAAGGTTTCTCCCTCTGGTGCCCTCCCCCACAGTGGCCCGGGAGGAGGGTTCTGCTTCTCATGCCTGTCCATTGGTGGGGCAGGCCAGAGCGGCAAGGTGTGAAAACTGGCCCCATTTATGGAACAGAGGAGTTTGGCATGCTGGTGGAAGCCTCCGGAGCAACAAAGGAGCATTTCAAAAGGACCTCAACCTGTGCGGTTCAGGAAATTTGCAGAGCTAAGCCACTTGTGCGGGGCGGCTCCAGGGCAGAAACATGGCAGCCCCGCTGCAGCACCGGGGGCAGTGCAAAACTCCTGATTGCATTGGGGCATTCCCCGTGCCAACAGAGGGGCAATTTCAGCATGCAAAATTGGCCTTATAAGAGTTGAGCAGACCTTTCCTAAGGTGCAGATTAATTATGGCATGGCCATAAAATCAGTCAAAGACTTTGGTTTGCACTCAAAATGCATAATTTTGTGCATATAAGAACAGCATGACAGACTAACAGGTTGTGTGGTTCAGAATCCAATTGTTAACCAGTGACAAGATTTTATGATCAGGACAATTTAAAAGAACAGAATATATTCCCTGTTATCCATTTTCACATTCCAACAGATAAAAGCATACAAATAATTAACCACTGTGGGAAACAGTTATGGATGTGCCCATTAACTTAATCTGTCCTTTTGAAATTCTGTCTTGCTTTTAGCTACTGTTAATTCAACAGACTATTGAGATTCCAACCTTCCAACCTGAATTCCGGAGCCGTGGGCTACTTTCATTCATTAGAGAGTATTGTTTTGGTAGACATATGTCATGTTAAGATAATTTATTTTCAGGCTAGTGGTTTTGGTTTGGAGCTCATTCTCATTTTATTATTTCTGTATTTTGTTGTTGTTTTTAAAGCTTCTACTGGGCATGGCAGGCTCCACGGATGAAACGCTTCAGGAAGCAGCGGCTGGTTGCATAGCAAACATTCGCAGGTTGGCTCTCGCTACAGAGAAAGCAAAGTATGGTTGAATCTCCAGACAGCCTTTACTAGCTCCTGAGAATGTTTTTTTTTTTATGTTACACCACTAGGACAGCACAAGCAGACATGGAATGCTGCAGAAACATATATGTTAAGTTATTTTATAGGTGACTAACAATTGATGCAATGTCTGAAATCAAACCAAAAAGTTGTAAGTGCTCTTTATTTTGACAATGTCCATACCTCATTGTTGGAAAGTTTTCAATGTTTCACCTGTACCAAAAATACTCCAATGAGTATCCAAAAAATGTCTTTCCAATTTCATTTCAAATACATTTTGACCTGTCGTGGACCTATAATATTTTCCTATACTTGGATGTGGTTGTATTATTATTCCTGGGCGTCTGAAGCAATTATGTTTCTGCTAAACCTGTCTAATCATTCTGTCACAATGGTTTTGGTTGCTGGAACACTTACAGAAACCTCCAGAGACATCCGTGTACACATGCGCTAGTTCAACATCTGGAATTATACAAGTGTTTCAAGCAGATGGATTTGTGTACGCGCTTTCAAGACATCTCCAGAATCCCGTTAGTACTGTCAGCATCGAAGATTTGCATTAAGATTAATAACATGTAATGTTTGTGGTTAGAAAATCAAGTGTTCAAATTCCCAACCAGACAACTACAATGAGAATAAAATAAATGAACATTTTATTCATCTCCATTAGAATGATCTCGCTGCCATTTCACATTTCTTCTGTAGGGCTTGTACCAGTCTAGCTCAGTCTAACTTATGGGCTTATACCAATCTAACTCACATAACTGACCTCAAAGAACCTTGGAAATTTCAGTCTGGAGAAGGTATTCAGAAGTTTGTCTTAGGGCTCTACATAAGAACATAAGAAATAGCCTGCTGGATCAGACCAGAGTTCATCTAGTCCAGCATTCTGCTACTCCCAGTGGCCCACCAGATGCCTTTGGGAACTCACATGCAGGATGTGAAAGCCTTCTGCTGCTGCTGCTGCTGCCAAGGACCTGGTCTGCTAAGGCATTTGCAACCTCAAATCAAGAAGGGTCAAGATTGGTAGCCATAGATCGACTTCTCCTCCATAAATCTGTCCAAGCCCCTTTAAAGCTATCCAGGTTAGCAGCCATCACCACCTTCTGTGGCAGCATATTCCAAACACCAATCATGCGTTGCCTGAAGAAATGTTTCCTTTTATTAGTCCTTATTCTTCCCCCCAGCATTTTCATGTATGCCCCCTGGTTCTACCCCCTGGTTCTACCCCTTATGCCCCTCACAGATGCAAAGAGAATAAATGGCTGATACCCAAATAGTTCACACCTGTGATGGGAATAGGCCCCCTGTTTGATTTCCTATTGTTAAGAATTCTCCTGATTAATCCTTTTGATTCTATACTACATCCAGGGCTGAGCTTATATTCTGCATTAGAGGTGGGCAGCAGGACCACAGTTTACTTCAACCTGACTAACCACATCACACACACAATCTAGGAAGTTAGCCTGTGAGTAACTTTCTAGGTTATGTGTCTTACGTGTTTGATTAGATCTGTAGAGTGTCATCAAACAATCCCACCCAGAGAAGCCCGGCTTGTTAACCACTGAAACGTGAAGGTTCTTAATTCTAAATGACTCAATTTCTTTGGTTTCTCTTCCAATGCAAACAAACACACACACACTTTTCTGTTTTCTTCAGCAAAACTAGTATATTTAAATGCAGTGGCAATGAACGACCCTCTAGCACAGTGATGGCGAACCTATGGCACGGGTGCCAGAGGTGGCACTCGGAGCCCTCTCTGTGGGCACGCACATACAGAGTTCATCATGTGGGGGGCAGAAAATCACACACACACACCCACATACATCTAGACTGATCTGTGCCACTGGAGGCATTGGTCAATGTCGCACGTAAGACCGCTGATGAGCAGGGAGGACTTCGGGCTGGCAAGGCTGAGTGCCAATGGGGTGGCTGCTGCCGGGGGTGCAGAGGAGGCAGAGATGCTAGAGAGGCACAGAGCAGTGCATGTGGGACTTGCTGGAGGCTAGAGCAGGCTAGCCCCTGCTCGAACGGGTGGGATGGAGGAAGAAGGAGCCAATCGGTTTTTTCTAAATTAAAACCTCAGCATTCAGGTTAAGTTGCAGGGGGTTGGCACTTTGTGATAAATAAGTGGGGTTTGGGTTGAAATTTGGGCACTCGGTCTCAAAAAGGTTTGCCATCACTGCTCTAGCATAATAAGAAATGAATGGATTGGGACTTCTGTTTGGGATACGGATCAGCATCATCTCTTAAAATGGCCCTGATTGGTGGCTCTTTGGACTTCTGGTCATGGTATCAGCATAACCTTTACACAGTGTCCATGTTTAGGAAAGTGGCAGGCTATGTGGTTATATTTTGCAGGATTCAGCAACAACATTCAGTTTACAATAGCAGCATTGAGCTCTGTGATTAAATGAAATGTCCTCAGCCTTGTTTTTCCCTCAAATATTTTATTAGCTGCCTATAAGAAAGCAATAAACATGCAAACCATGCGTATTTCCCCCTCATTTAATTTTTTCAGTAAGTAGCACACAGTACTTCTCTACCCAGCCTATAAATTTCTGGAGACATTTGGGAATCATAGCATCTGAGAACTTTCTGTTTACCAAATGATATCCATTTACCAAAGATATCTTTGCAACTAGACCTGCTGGTATTTTTTTCTTCCAGGTCTGTGTATTTGGAGAACATTTCCAAATTACATGACAACCATTAAAATAAAACACTGTTCATAGGGTCATGAACGAATCCTTTCTTGTCAGGTATTATCGACAAGTCCAAAGCATCTGTCAGAAAGTGTAACATTAATTGTTAAACAACATTCCCTACCCAATGAGCTCCAGCAAATCTTGTCCCACATCTTTTCTGCTCTCTCTTCTGTACTTGGCCTGATTGTCTATTCTTTCCTCCATTTCCTCATTCATTCTGTTCCCATTTTCCACATCACCTGTTCTATGGCTTCTCTGCCATTTTTAAAAATCTCCTGAGCTTCCATATTTTCACTTCCACCTAAGCATGCTTAATTTGATATTTCTGTTTTGTAATACATCCAAAAACACTCCCTGAGGAAATTTCTTACAGATTACCACATTCAGTCAACTGGGCTGTCCCCTTCCACTTATGCTACCTCGGTAGCAGATCTTGAGTTCTCAGTACACAGCACACAGTACAAAGCAAATCATCAGTTATTGTGTATATTACTATATGTATAGCGGAGGGGGGAGTGTCCCTATCTAGTTTTTAATTCTTTTTCCCCCTCAAAACTAGCCTCTAGAGTTTCCAATTGGCTGGCAAATCGGGGCATTTGTTTGCCTCAAAAAATGGAGGCTTTCAAAAATGCATTTGTGTATCTTTTCCAATTTGCTTGGGTCAGTTGTTCATTGAATGTAAATCAAAAGAGCTCCAGCAGATGTCAAAACCGCTAAGCTTGCCTTTCATTAAGATGCTCAGGGGGAAAATATCTTTAACAATTCACAAAACCATTCTGGAGAAATACTATAGCACTCTAGGAAGGAGAGGGCCTTCCGTCCTTTGAACCGAAGAGAAATACTCAAGCTTTCATTTCAAACGTCTGTCAGCAGACAAGGAAAAAGCCTTTCTTTTATCACTTCCTGCCTGTTTGATTTATTACTTGATGACAGACACTCATTATCAACCAATCAATTGTCCCAGGATGCTCAAATAGGCTCTGAAATGTGAGCTTTATATTCATTTCCTCTTAAAGTTCAAGCATATGAAAATATATGTTATGACCTACTTATGTACTGTTTTATCTTTCACTTGTTAAGGAGAGATCAAATATGGTTGGAGGGCACAGGCTAAAGTAACTGCTGAAGCTAAGCAGGGCTTGGTCTGGACAGTGCATGAATGAGAGACCTCCGGGGAGAACATGTTAAGCTCTTGGTAAGCCCCCTTGAGTTTCATGATAGAATAATTGTGGTATGACACGGGCTCATTCTGCACATGCAGAATAATGCTTTCAGTGCTCTTTGAAGCTGTGCGGAATAGCAAAACCCACTTGCGAACTGTTGTGAAAGTGGTTTGAAAACGCATTATTTTGCGTGTGCGGAAGGGGCCCAACAGATAAAAAAATGTGTTCAGGAGGTAAGACCTCCTTACCCCTCCTTGGCTTTGGCGTTGTTGTCCTTCATTATCAATTCAGATCGGGGATTTTCAAGGTTGTGTGATTTCAAAGGCACTAGTCTGTATTTATTTATTTATTTATATTTATTTATTGTTTAGATTTGTAGACCGCCCCATCCCCAAGGAGCTCTGGGCAGTGCACAACAACATCAACATATATACAGTTCATAACAAAAGATCACAGTAGTGACCACATAAACAATTATTACATTTACTAAAATCCATTAAAATCCATTAAAACAGCGGTCAATACAATAATAACAGGCGTCCCATAACCCAATTTATTAAAAAGCCTCCCCAAAGGAGGGAACGGCCGGACTCCACCCTAGGAGGGTAACGTAGATGTAAACAAAAATAGAATGGTAGAAATAAGTGAGTAAGAGGGGGTGCCCTACTCAGCGACTGGACAATCCAAAGGCCCGGCGGAACAACTCAGTCTTGCAGGCCCTGCGGAATTCACCAAGGTCCCACAGGGCCCGGACATCTGGAGGAAGAGTGTTCCACCAGGCCGGGGCCAGCTGTTAAAAAGACCATCATTAAGTGACTAATTGGTTCTGAGTTTTTAAAAACTGCAGTTTTCATCTTTGTGTCTTCAATGCAGTCCCACATGGGATTGAGCAGGCACAAGCCAGCCACGGGGAATCTGCTTCCAAGCTTCTAGAAGGTTCAGCATCTTAGGAGCGCTCCCCCGCTCCTCTGTCTTTAGCCCAAGTGGTCACATGATGGAGGTGAGGAAAGTGCTCTTCCCTCAGTTCTCTTCTTGCCGCAATAGAGAGAGAGGACATGTTTTTTTCTGACTCGTCAGCATCTCTTCAGCTTTAACTCCATGGTGGATTCTGCACAGCATCAATTAAACGGGCTAAGCAAGTTATGAAAAGTGCTTCACACAGCTCTCTTCCCCAAAACGGCTCCAGCCCATTGTATTTCTCTCGACCCAGGTTTTCAAAATTGATAAACTAGCCATCTTTTTTTTTTAACCCGGCTTGAAGACGCTCCTGCATGAACACAACAGGCAGGATATGTTTTATTTTCCCTGCCCGCCAGCCAACTTCCCCTCTCCCTTCCACCCTTTTACTTCTGTTTCTGCTGCTGTCCACCATTTCAGGATTGTGCAACTCACCCAGCACATCATAGACTGATTCTCTGACCGCCCACCATTTTAAAAACATTTCACATGCATATGAAAGGCTGTGAAAGGCTGACTGAATGAGTTGCAAGCAACATGAAAATCACGCAATACCCACTGGCAGCAGCCCATTCTTGTATAATTAAGAAATTGTTGTTCAAGTATCTTCTGTGCAGGCATGCGCGGGATTGCACAGGTGAGCTGTGAGGAATCTCCTTCCGAACTTCTAGAAGCTTCAATGTCTTAGGAGCGCTCCCCTTACCTCTGTCTCGAGCCAAGCACACTTTCTCCCCATGGCAGCAATTGTCGGCCATTTCGCTCATAGATCTCCAGTAACACATTGCTATTACCTGGCCATTGCATGAAAGTCCCTTTTTCTCATTTTTTAATTTTGAAAATGCAGTTATGCAGATACTCTTGACTGTATAGCGCCAGACTTTGAGTGTTCTGGATTAGATTCAATGGGGACAGATTACCGGTTCATTATCATCACATTTTATTAATTAACTTGGAGAAGACCAGGCTGTGGGGATTGTTTCCATTTAGTAATAGTGATTTACTAACTGGAGAAGTAGGAGGGGGAGGTACTACTTTTGCTAATGAGGTTTGCTGCAGAAAGTCCC
Organism: Sphaerodactylus townsendi; assembly: GCF_021028975.2. NCBI lineage: Eukaryota > Metazoa > Chordata > Lepidosauria > Squamata > Sphaerodactylidae > Sphaerodactylus > Sphaerodactylus townsendi. The sequence continues at coordinate 58,789,534 of NC_059435.1, read as the reverse complement.
CACCAATCAAAAATGTTCTCTCATCAGAGGGCAGGAATAGGCAGCTGGAAAATTCAATTGGCATTGACTCAAGGAGTGAGGCAGCTGTAAGGATGGCAATATTAGAGTTAAAAAATGTTCTGACCAGCCCACACGCACCTCCCAGGTAAGTCCACTTGCTACTCTCCCATGCAAGATAACACTGAAGACACAAAGATGAAAACCAAGTTACATTTACCTGTAGTTGTTGTTCATTGAGTTTCTTCTGTGCAGGCACGCATCCCTCCCTCCCTGTCCCTGCTGTAGGTTTCCAGAAATTGCTCAAGACTGTCCATCTGCTTCATGATGGTGAATGGAAAACTTAGGGAGGAAGGCTCTTCCTGCCTCCATCACGTGACTGTTTGGAAAGGAAATAGCCCAGTCCTTGACTCGAGACAGAAGTAAGGGGAGCGCTCCTAAGACATTGAAGCTTCTAGAAGGTTGGAAGGAGATTCCTCACAGCTCACCTGTACAATCCCACGCATGCCTGCACAGAAGACACTTGAACAACAATTTCTTAATTATACAAGAATGGGCTGCTGCAAGTGGGTATTGCGTGATTTTCATGTTGCTTGCAACTCATTCAGTCAGCCTTTCACAGCCTTTCATATGCATGTGAACTGTTTCCTTTGAGAAGCATTATGTTTGAAGCAATGTTTGAAGAAATCAAAGCTCAACCTGTGGTGTGGGATGGACAACACTTGCCATTGTATCTATGCCATCACTTGCCATTGTATCCATACTTATACATTATTGTCACGCCATCATATACATTGTATCCACGCCATCACTTGCCATTGTGTCCACGCCATCACTTGCCATTGTATCCACGCCATCACTTGCCATTGTATCCACGCCATCACTTGCTCCTTCCCCATATAGCCAACCCCATCTACTCTCTCTGCTCAGCCACTGCCCTATTTCCCCTACTCTTCTTCCTCCCATCTTGCACTGCCAGTTGGGGCATGTTTTGCTTCTGCACCGTTTGCTGGAGTTTAATCCTCTGATGTTTGTACTCCTACCCATATAATCTTCCATTGATCCTGAAAAGTGCTCAGCTGGCACCAACTTTATTCTCTTCAATTAAGCTCTTTGTCTGAAATAACAGCAGAAGTGCAGTTAAAATGACATAACGTCACATTTCTCGCCCGCAGTGGTAGCAGCCCTGAAGCCTCTTGCTCCAGCACACTTCGGCATTCCGCATTAGGCCGTTTGCCTGTTTTTAAAGCTGACTTCCAAGACTGGAAGGCAAACTGCTCCCCAGCTGAAATCTGTGGTCTCCTTGTCTGTCAACTCTTAAGCTTTTCACACATTCCCCTGCATTCAGGAAAAGGGAGAGGGGAGGCGATTGTGTGGCTCAGCCACACTTATGCTCAGACAGCCCAACCCTCTCTAGGGCTTTGGTGACCTGCCTTTTACCTTTGGGGGGCCAAACCCTAGGTTAACCTCATTCCTCTAGAACTTGTGGAATTGTTCCAGGAGAGATTTTTGGCCCAGACTTTGCAGGCTAACGGGAATCATTTCTGTTGTCCTTACTACTGCAGTATATAGAATTTCTCACTGAGAAAAAGATAAAGACTTCCCAATTATATTTTACTACTCTGGCTAGGCTATAATGTTCTCCGCCACTCAGCACTTTGCTGTTCTTATCAAGATGCTGAAGCTAGCAAACTCACACTTCTTTGGGAGGAATCTGCTCCATTTTAATCAGGGAGACTTCATAAGTGTGTTTTGGGTCACCCTTGTTTTACACTCAGGACCGTACCTCCATGCTGACAAATCAGAAAAGGTGCCTATTTTTATGCTGTGGGGAGTTTGAGGGGATGAAATTGCTTTGTGTTACTATTTCTTTTCGTTTTGTTTCTTTGTTTTGAGCCAGACACCTCCCCTTCCCCACCCGCTGGTCAGTTCCTTGCCAGTTCCTGCTGTTTCTTTTGGCAGCTCTGATGTTTTATCCAAATTTACATGGAATACAAGTAACCCATGTGTTTCATCTTTTTCTGAAAAAAAAATCCAAAGACTGTAGTCAATTGTATTAGAGCTGCAAATCTGCTTCTCTTCCAAAGGGCTCATGAATCCCACATGCGAGAGTCTGCATCAACTATCACGTTGCCTGATGTTGGGTGGATCCTGGCAGGGGAAAAACCAAAAAGGTATACTAAAACAATCATCTGGTCTGGAATCCAGCCTATCAAGGCCACGGCCTGCAAGCCATCGATTTCTGATGGCTGGAGAAATTCAAAGCCTGGCTTTTAAGTACTTCCAACCAAAGGCAAAAGGTCAATCAAGATCATAAACAGCCAGAAGCTCTCTTTCCTCAAGTCTACCAATCCTCTCCCTTTTTGACTCAACTTCTTTCCTGCCTGTGTTCCCTTCTGACTCTCTCTCAAAACCATCATGGAGACTGATTTTTTTACGAAGAAGAAGAAGAAGAAGAAGAAGAATAGAATAGAATAGAATAGAATAGAATAGAATAGAATAGAATAGAATAGAATCTTTATTGGCCAAGTGTGATTGGACACACAAGGAATTTGTCTCCGGTGCATATGCTCTCAGTGTACATAAAAGAAAAATACATTTGTCAAGAATCATAAGGTACAACACTTAATGATTGTCATATAGGTCTAGTAAGCAATCAGAAGAAGAAGAAGAAGAAGAAGAAGAGTTGGATTTCTATCCCTCCTTTCTCTCCTGTAAGGAGACTCAAAGGGGCTTACAATCTCCTTTCCCTTCCCCCCTCACAACAAACACCCTTTGAGGTGGGTGGGGCTGAGAGAGCTCCAAAGAACTGTGACTAGCCTAAGGTCACCCAACTGGCATGTATTGCACAAGCTAATCTAGTTCACTAGATAAGTCTCCACATCTCAAGTGGCAGAGTGGGGAATCAAACCCGGTTCTCCAGATTAGAATGCACCTGCTCTTAACCGCTACACCATGCTGGCTCTTCACTAGGGGTTAGAATCGTGGCAAATAGATCCTGTCTTCTAACCCTTTGCACCTGTTAATCAGACGAGGCAAGGTAAGGCATTTTATTTTCAGATTGTTTGGACTCACCAAAGATGAGTCCATGTTTCCCTATCACTGTTGAACCCTTGGCCCATAAACTTGTCTGAATTTTCTCTTGCTAGACAAGGGAGTTCTGCAAGCCCCTTTCAGTCCTAAATGCATCTTCTAAAAAAGCTAAATCAAACAAATATAGAGTTACCAGAAATCCTTGGAGTGAGAAATGATAACATTGTCTCAGGAATTTAATCCAGAGAGAAAATACATAAACACAAAGGGGTAATACCACAAAAAAGGGGTGTTTTTTAAAAAAAGTAAATTTTAGGAACTCCACCAAACTAGCAGATTGTATCTGCAGGGTCTGCTTCTTGTGCCCTTCCAAGCAGATAACAAAGATACATTAGATTCTCAGTACCAGTGCAAGTCCCAGGGCCATTTGGGTGAGTGGGGAAATCACATTTAAGTTTTATCCCACTTCTGTCAGAGTTGCTGACAAGATTTTCTGGTTCTGATGCTGAATGCCACCCTGTGCAGTGATACACAACATCATGTTTGGCCATTCCATTAGGAAATCAATGCAGAGTTTCATAGAACATGGGTGAAAGTTGTGACTATGGTGGTACTGAGGGAGCAAGCTTGTTTTAAGAACATAAGAAAGAGCCTGCAGGATCAGACCGAATCTATCTAGTCCAGCACTCTGCTACTCGCAGTGGCCCACCAGATGCCTTTGGGAGCTCACATGCAGGATGTAAAAGCAATGGCCTCCTCCTGCTGCTGCTGGTCTGCTAAGGCATTTGCAATCTAAGATCAAGGAGGATCGAGATTGATAGCCATAGATCGACTTCTCCTCCATACATCTGCCCAACCCCTTTTTAAAACTATCCAGGTTAGTGGCCATCACCACCTCCTGTGGCAGCATATTCCAAACACCAATCACATGTTGCATGAAGAAATGTTTCCTTTAATTAGTCCTAATTCTTCCACCCCAACATTTTCAGTATATGCCTCCTGGTTCTAGTATTGTGAGAAAGAGAGAAAAATTTCTCTCTGTCAACATTTTCTACCCCATGCATAATTTTATAGACTTCAATCATATCCCCCCTCAAACGTCTCCTCTCCAAACTAAAGAGCCCCAAATGCTGCAGCCTCTCCTCATAAGGAAGGAGCTCCAGTCCCTCAATCATCCTCGTTGCCCTTCTCTGCACTTTTTCTATCTCTTTGATATCCTTTTTGAGATGTGGCGACCAGAACTGAACACAGTACTCCAAGTGCGGTTGTACCACTGCTTTATATAAGGGCATGACAATCCTTGCAGTTTTATTATCAATTCCTTTCCTAATTATTCCCATCATAGAGTTTGCCTTTTTCACAGCTGCCATGCATTGACATTCCCATGGAACTATCAACTAAGACACCCAAATCCCTTTCCTGGTCTTTGGCTGGTAGCACTGACCCTTGTAGCCTGTGTGTGAAGTTTGGATTTTTTGCCCCTATGTGTATCACTTTACATTTTGCTACATTGAACTGCATTTGCCATTTCTTAGCCCACTCACCTAATTTATCAAGGTCCGCTTGGAGCTCTTCGCAATCCTTTGTGGTTCTCACCACCCTACATAATTTGGTATCATCTGCAAATTTGGCCACCACGCTACCCCCCCCCCCCTACTTCCAGGTCATTTATGAATAGGTTAAAGAGCACTGGTCCCAAAACGCATCCTTGGGGGACACCACTCCCTACATCTCTCCATTGTGAGAACTTCTCATTTACATCCACCCTTTGCTTCCTGTTTCTCAACCATAGGAGGACTTCTCCTCTTATTCCTTGATTGCCGAGTTTTCTCAATAGTCTCTGGTGAGGAACTTGGTCAAAAGCCTTTTGGAAATCCAAGTAGACAATGTCCACTGGTTCCCCCTTATCCACATGCCTGTTTACACCCTAAAAGAACTCTAGTAACTTTGTAAGGCAGGACTTGCCTCTGCAAAAGCCATTCTGACTCTTCCTCAGGAGGTCTTGCTTTTCTACATTTTATTGTTTTATCTTTAACAATAGATTCTACTAATTTACCAGGAACAGACGTCAAACTGACTGGCCTGTAATTTCCTTAGTTTCCCCTAGATCAGGGGTAGGGAACCTGCGGCTCTCCAGATGTTCAGGAACTACAATTCCCATCAGCCTCTGTCAGCATGGCCAATTGGCCATGCTGGTAGGGGCTGATGGGAATTGTAGTTCCTGAACATCTGGAGAGCGGCAGGTTCCCTACCATTGCCCTAGATCCTTTCTTAAAGATTGGTGTGACATTGGCCATCTTCCAGTCTTCAGGGATGGAGGCTGATTTCAGGGATAAGTTGCAGATCAAAGTGGGAAGATCAGTGAGCTACTTAAGAACTCTTGGGTGAATGCAGATTATCAGTGGCTGCCAGAACTTCTTCCTTGTCTACCATTATTTCTGCTAGTTTCTCGGATTCACCTCCTAAGAAGCTTGGTTCAGGTGCAGGAATTTTCCTCACCTCCTCTTGGGTGACGACAGATGCAAAGAATTCATTCAGCTTCTCTGCAATCTCCCTGTTATCCTTTAGCACACCTTTTGTTCCTACCACTTCCCTAGCTGGCTTCCTACTTTTGATATACTTAAAGAACTGTTTGTTGCTGGTCTTGATGTTCACAGCCATGCGTTCCTCGTAATCCTTTTTTTGCCTCCCTTTCTGCTGCTCTTTCTGCTACTCCAGAGACTAGGACCAGGAGTAATGGGTTTAAGATGCAGGAAAAGAGATGCCACCTAAACGTTAGGAAGAACTTTCTGACCGTCAGAGGTGTTCAACAGTGGAATGCACTACCTTGGAGTGTGGTGGAGTCTCCTTCTTTGGAGGTTTTTAAAGAGAGATTCAGTGGCCATCTGACAGGAGTGTGTTGCTTGTGTTCCTGCATTGCAGGGGGTTGGACTTGATGACCCTTGAGGTCTCTTCCAACTCTATGATTCTGTGATAGAGTTGTCAACTCCAGGTTGGGAAATTCCTGGAGACTTGGTGGTGGACAGTGGGATTTGGGGAGGGGAAGAACCTTAGCATGGCATAATGCTATAAACTCCACCCTTGAAAGCAGCCATTTTCTCTATAGAAACTGATATCTGCAATTTGAAGGTCAATTGTAATTCTGAGAAATCTCCAAGCCCCACCTGGGGACTGGCAATCCTAAGTACTAATGGTATTAGCCAGGTAGGTAGTTAAATGTCCCTCCGTGTGACTACCCCCTGTAGTTTTGCCCGCTGGTTCTGACAACCTAGGATCACAACATGACCTGTTATGCAGGGCAGCCACCCTAGGGCTCTTGACCTGGGGTTCTAACAGTGAAATCTTAAACAGATTTATCTCCTACAAAGCCCAGTGACTTCAAAGACTGCTTCTGTTTAGGATTGTACTGTTTGTGCAGTCTATGTCTGATGATGCACCTTCTTAGAGCAGCAGCTGTCAATGACACTTTATGAAGGTTCTGAATCCATGGAAGAAGTATTGGTTTGTTCTGTATTCTGTATTCCTCATGTTGCATTCTGGGAAAAGTGGAGTGCAGGTCTATAACTTGCCTCTTGTCAGCTAACCGCCCATCCTTTCCTTAAAATGAATGTTAAAACAGGTTCCTAGTCAGCAAATACGAGCTCTGCGATATTCTTTTGTAGGACTGAAAACGATTGGGCTGCAGAAGTGTTATGTGCATAATGAATGGACCCTTGGGCTGCCACTGCTCTTTCTGATGGTAACAGAAAAGTCAGAGAGAGAATGGGCTCATTGTCTGGTTCAATCAGTCCAAAATCCTTTTCCTTGTGAGTTTTCTAAGCTCCTATATGGCACCATTTCCATTTGATCCTCCCAAGAACAATTTGCTTTTGTGTTACCCTCCTGGTCCTTGGTAACACAAATGCAAGATAGGGTGGAAAGAAACAGTGCTGTTTGTGTAATATTGTAAGTATTTACATAGGAGCCTGGCCCCGGACCTTGTTAGGGAGCTCTGAGGAAATAGCATGAGTTGATCAGGCATCTGGGTACAAATAGTCATGCTGAGAGTTTTGGAAGCAGTTTGGATGCGAGGTTGCACTGATGCTTTGCTTCTGATCTGGGACGAACCATCGGAAGTCAGGGGCCTCAGCAATGAAACTGAGAGGGGGGAATTAACTGTCCCAGCCTCGGAACTCATGAAGACGAAAAAGCAGGGTTGATTTTTATACCCCACTTTTCTTTACTTTTAAGGAGTTTCTAGGTGGCTTACAATCATCTTCCCTTCCCCTCCACACAACAAGACACCTTGTGAGGTAGGTGGGGCTGAGAGAGTTCTGAGAGAACTGTGACTGGTCATATGGAGAAGTGGGGAAACAAATCCAGTTCACCCGATTAGAGTGTGCCACTCATGTGGAGGATTGGGGAATCAAACCTGGTTCTCCAGATTAAAGTACACCATTTTTAACCACTTGCTACACTGGCAACTCATTTGGGTTTGGTTGGATTCACAGGGTGTTATTGGCGAAGGGCTCTATGTACAAGTTATGTTTCAAGACAAAGGGACACCCAACTGCCTTATATTTTTATCCTGCCTTTGCTCTAAGGAATTTAAGGTGACCTAGATAGTGTTTACCCCACCCATTTTATTCCTGCCACAACCCTGTGCCACGTTACCACACTAGCACCCCAGGGTACTGGAATATTTTATGTAGAGCGCATGATAGGTGTTTCTGACATTATGCATGGAGTGGAGAATACCCCCATAATGCTAGCACTCACGGGAACCCATGAGGTTGATGGGCAATAGATTCAGGACAGAGAAAGGGAAGTATTTTTACTTAATGAGTGACTAAAATGTGGAATCCACTGCCAGAGGATATAGTAATGGCCTCAAGCATAACATCACAAAACCTTGAAGGAGGATTCAATAAATTCAGGAAGATTAGGTTCTTCAGTGGCCACAAGCCATGGTGAGTGAAGATGCCTCTGTATTCAAAGGCTGTAAAGCTCTACTGGTTCTAGAAGGCAGCATCGGGAAAGGCCTTGGCCTCTGTACCCTGGTTTGGCACATTTATGTAACAGGATGCTGACCTGGGTGGACCACTCTGCTCTTATTAGCTTGTAAGGTGATTATGAGGTATAATATTGAAATGATGCCTCTAATATATTTTCAGTCCCTTTTTACAGATCAAAAAAGAACAGCTACATCATTAGATAAATAACCACCTTGGAATTTAACCCTCCTGTTTGTATTTATTTTTATTGTATTGTATTGGGGCTTTATACTACCCCTCCCCTTTCAGACTCCGGATGGTTTCCAACCATAGACATGAATACACATAAAATCAAATATAGATAATCAACTGTATGAATATCATAAAATGAACAATTAAACCTATATAAATTCAAACAAATCCTGGTGGTGCTAACACAACTGGTAAAAACAATGCTAATCAGAGGGACAAAAGACTGAAAAGGTCGGAGGTGATTTGCAGGGTGGTCTGAGAAACAGGGGCAGGCTCAGATGATAAACCATATGCCTAGTGCAACAACTTTGTCTTATAGGCCCTGAGGAACTGCATTGAATCCCATGGGGCCCTGGTCTCACTAGCCAGAGCATTCCACCAGGCTGGGGCCAGGACTGAAAAGGTCCTAGTCCTGGTTGAGGCAAAGTGGCCTTCCCCTTGGCCAGGGATCACAAGTAAGTTCTCACCTGACAGCAAAGTGTTCTTTTGGGGATGTAATGGGAGAGACGGTCCCACAACTATGTTGGCCCCAGGCCGTTGAGGACTGTGGCGTGACTTTATACGTTAGTACAAAAACCTTGAACTTGACCAGATAATCCACCTGGAGTCAGTGCAGCTGGCGGAGCACAGGTTAGATGTGTGTCCACCACAGGGTTACAGTAAGGACATTTGGAGTTTCTGGACCAGTTGGAGTTTCCAGAGCAGACTCAAGGGTAGCCCTGTGTAAAGCAAGTTGCAGTAATCAAATCTAGAGGTGATCATTTCATGGATCTTTGTGGCTGAGTACTGCTCCTGATAGAATGAATGCAATCTGTGACTGGGTGACATTGTTATTTAATGAACACCCTTTGCTGATCCATTATGTTTCATTTCAGTGTATGTTATGAGAATCGCTGTCCTAAAACCAGGAACAGCACAGAAGAGACAGATTAGTCAGCTGTTTCCTGCCTTGACATTTAACGCAGCAAAATCTACCTGCAGTTCCCCACTGTCATCAATAGGTGGTGCTCACAGTTTCTAAGGCAGCGATGCCTCTCAGGTTACCTTTACCAACACATACAAAAGAATAATATTCAGAAGGAATTAATGTAGTGCATCAACAGTAAGATACTACTTGAAGAGTCTGTGTTATATTATCTGAATAACTACCTGCTAATAGCTCATTCCTTTCCCTCTTCTCAGCTTAAACGTTATGTCCTGAAGTCTAGCAAACAGTTAACGAAGCCTTTAATTGGGTCTTCAATATATGGGCCCATTCTCTTAACCAGAATAAATTTAATAGAGGCTGGTATGTATTCAAACATCTATGGACTTTGCAGAGTGTGAGTTTCCTGATTTCCCCTCCTGCTGATCTCCCCTCTTTACGTTATTCCAGGAGGTCAGCAGAAGGGGCACAGCGGGGGTCTGCAAAGGAAAGGGAATTGGTAGAAATCTCTGCCCTGCCTTCTGCATATGGAAATGCTGTTCCGTCAGAGGAACTGCATGGTTGGATACATGTCACTGCAACCAACGTTTATACAGGTTTCAGATTTTCAAAAACATCTTCCTTCATTTGAAAACATTCGTGACCTTCTGCACTCGCTCCTGTCACAAATTAGTTTTCTTTACTTGCCCAAGTTACAGATCTGGAAGGAAGTCAGAGCATCTTTGTTGGGCCCAGAATCTTTGTGCTGCCAAGGGCCACACCAGACTGGGGATCTTGGACTGGATTTCCTGAAGTTTTATTTTACACTTGAAAGCAGCCACAGGTAGAGATGAGGGACTTATATCAGGTGCAACTGTGTAGGAGAAAATTTAATCCGTCCCATACACACCTTTTCTTCAGTGATAAAGAGGAGGATTAAAAAAGTCAGGCACCCATCCTGCCTTTTTCTCTGTTGTGACTATCAGCATCTTGGGAGGCATCACAAAAATTGTACAGGGGCAGATTAATGCCCTCTCTTGCAGCAGCATGACCCCAATCCAAATTGTCATATCCAGTAGCTGTCTTTTAATGTTAAAAAAAAAATCAGGATAGCTGGCCATGTCTCTTTCACACAACATGACATACTCCTACTTTCTTATCCCATTTTAATCCTGCCTTGGAGGGTATGTGCTACCTGCCTTTCTTCTGAGGAAAGGACAGCAGACATGACTCTTCCTGCCCCCATTTTATCCTCCCGAGGACCTGTGACATAAGCTAGGTTGAGAGAGAATAACTTGCCTAAATCTACCTAGTAAGCTTTGGGGCTGCAGGGGATAAAAATGTAGGCCTCCTCAATTCCTCGTCGAGAAGGAAGAGGAGTTGGTTTTATACCCCATTTTTCTCTTCCACAAGAAGTCTCAACGTGATTTACAATTGCCTTCCCTTCTCCTCCTCACAACTGACACCTTGTGAGGTAGGTTGTGATTGGCCCAAGGTCACCCAATGGAGAATGTGATTGGCCCAAGGTCACCCAATGGAGAATTTATATGGAGGATTACCATAGACCAACATCTATGGTTCTCTTACTTTCAAGAGGTGTTTGGTGACAACAGCAGAACTTCTGCCCCTGACACCCCACGCTCCACCTTCACCTTCCCTACATGGCCTCCAGTGCTCGCTGAAGAAATTAAACCTTTGATTGAACAACTGAAGTCCCATAAAGCCCGGCCCCAGGCAGTTCTTCATGCCTGATTTATTTAAAACCCATTCAATTGACTGAGTGGTCTCCGGCTTCTAGCTTTGCTATTTGCCGGTTAATAACACTGGCATAGCCCCCTCTTCGTGGACCAATGCCATAGTAACACCAATATTTAAAAAAGGAGACCCTAATCAGCCAGTCAATTACAGGCCCATTAGCCTCCTATCAATAACGGGTAAGCTTTATGCTAAATACTTATTGAACAAACTCTCATCCTGGATTGACAGCAATAGGATATTGGGCTTAAAACAAATTGGTTTCAAAAAAGGGCATACTACAATAGATCACTGTATGGTTTTAAATATGGTCATCTCTAAATACACCAAGAGAGGTAAAGTTAATCTCTATACTGCCTTTATCGATCTAAAAGGGGCTTTTGATTCAGTCGTAAGAGAGCTCCTCTGGCAAAAACTGGAGGCACTGGAAATCGATCCCAAACTTTTAGCGCTTATAAAAGCCCTGCATACCAACAACACTTGTCAAGTGAAATGCCCGCCTCTTGGCCTATTGACCCCTAAAATTAGAGTAACCAAAGGAGTCAAACAAGGTTGCGTTATGGCCCCCTTCCTGTTCAATCTGTTTTTAAATGACCTTGCCCCTACTTTGAGAACAATTGACTCACACTGTCCCTTGTTAGGGAACATGCCACTGCCAATTCTGCTTTATGCTGATGATGCGCTCTTACTATCTCGCACCAAGGTTGGTCTATCTTGCCTCTTACATAAATGCAGCGAATATTGTAATAACAACCTGCTGTCAATTAACCCTCTCAAATCTAAGATCATGGTCTTTTCAAGTACCTTCAAGATTTCTAACTGGCACTTAGATAATGACTCTATTGAACAGGTTAAGTTCTTCAAATATTTGGGAATCAATTTCCATCACAAATCTAGTTGGGTCAAACATAGGGAAACTGTTGTCAAGAGCTGTCAAATCACCTCTGCTGCCATTGAAAGGTTTTTCTTTACTAAAGGTGGCAGATTTATTCCGGCTGCTTTAAGGGTATTTAATGCCAAGGTGTCCCAACAACTTCTCTATGGGGTTTCCCTATGGATCGAAGCCTGGCATATATCCTTGGAGCGAATACAATCTAAATTTTTATATAAGCTTTTTGGGGTCCCCCATTGCGTACCCTCACATAGCGCCTCTGCCTCGAGGCAGGATTACACCCTCTTGAAACTCTAAAACCATGGTGGGCCACCTTTAAATTTTGGATTCGGTTATGTTTCCTTAACAACCCTAACAGTCTCATTTATTGCACCCTCCACGAACTTCAATCTTCTACCTGGTGGGCTCATATCAAATCAAAGATTTCCTCCCTGTGTCTTTCTTGGGACCAGCTCCTTATGCTTTCTCCTAGCGAGATACAACATTGTATCAAGGTACGGCTATTCGACCAGGAACACCAATATCTAGTTAGTAAAGCAAGGAGCTTGTTCTCTCCCCTCCATTTTAACATCATGCCCGGGAAATGCAAGACAGCTGCATATTTAAACATCTTGTCTGACCCTAAGCTGAGGTGGCTATTGACCAGAGCGAGAACCAACACATTTCCACTAACCTTTTCCCCAGAGAGATTCACGGTACCTTCACAGCAAAAGCGTACCTGTGAATACCGTCAAACCTCTGAGAAGTCATTGGAGCACATTTTATTAGTTTGTCCAAAATTTAACAATTTTAGACCAAACCTGTTTTTAGGGGATCCCTTACTGGTCCATCCAAGCCTTTTTAATCTTAAATTGAACTATCTTCTGAATACAGAGAATCCCAAGCAATTGGACATAGTGGCCAAATTCTTGCTCACTATTACGAAATAATTTCCTGGTCTCCTCTTTCGCTCTGATGTATGCATTTTTGAAACAGGAGTACCTGTTTTATCTTGTAAAACTGTATTTGGATTACTTAGCTCTGCTATGTTTTAATGCCTAATAAAGGTCTTTGAACTTTGAACTTGAATATGGAGGATTGGGGAAACAAACCTAACTCACCAGATTAGAGTCTGCCATTTATGTGGAGAAGTGGGAAATCAAACCTAACTCACCAGATTAGAGTCTGCCACTTATGTGGAGAAGTGGGAAATCAAACCTGATTCTCCAGATTAGAGTCCACCTGCTCTTAACCATTAAGCCATGTTGGCTCTCTGATCCATGCTAGCACTCTCACTATGGATCCAAGTCATTCAAAGTTGACATAGGAATGAAGAAAACCAGTTTATATAACTGCATGTTCAAATCCTGCCTTCGATTTCTCTCCCATGATCTTGTAAGTCTCTGCGTGTATATCAGCTACAGTTACATATTCCTACAGCCTCAGTTTGAGAGTTCTCCAAGATTATTGGGTCCAAATCTGCACACGCTGAGAGCATCTTTGTAACCGAATTACTGAAACAGCTTTACAGAGATGCTAGAAATGAAAAGATGAAATGTGTAGTTGAATCTGAAGGCCCTTGTAACTATTATAATGGTGCATACTGGGAACCTACCAACTATGTATATCAGAGGGTATGTGCTTCCTGAAATCCTTCTGATGTTTGCAGTCACCACTTCATCTGAAATGGGCACCATACATATTTTCTGCTTCACTACAACCAGGATTCAGTGTAGCATACACTAAAGTAGAAAATTAGAATGCTGTCTATTACAGGGGAAATGGTGATCATGTGCATCAAGAGTGTTGCAGGTAGCTTGCATTTCCAATACAAGTGGGTTAGATACTCCCAGACATAACATTTGAAAAAGATTTGTGTGGTTCTTTCTCCCACCCTGGACATTCCACAGGTATATATACTACACAGAGAAGCCACTGAAATCCACAAGTACATGGACAATTTCAACAGAAAGGAAGAAACCATGAAAATGAACAAAGTTTGGCTACCAGTACTGAAAAACACTAGAATCAAGCTAATGGTTAGTGAACCCCACCCAGGGGGTCTCCAGGCGGGAAGCAATCAAAGGGATTAAAATACTAGGCGGCTGCTGTGCAGATGTCCTTGCTAGCTGATTGTGCAACTTCATTGTTACTTACATATGCTAAAATGGGTGGATTCCACAACACATGCATATCACACTTGCTAATTGCACCCTTTACACTTGTTAATCAATTCAAATGGTTCTTTCTCCCACCCTGGACATTCCACAGGTATATATACTCCGCTTGCTTTGCTTTACTACCATCAGATCCTCTGAAGATGTCAGCCACAGATGCAGGCGAAACGTCAGGAGAAAATGCTACTGGAACATGGCCATACAGCCGGGAAACTCCACAACACTCCATTCGTGTGGTTATTTTTCTTCAGGTTTGGTTACACCAAGACATTGTGGGCACACATATGCTGTAGTATTTACTAGAGTGACATACCCTTGTCCTTGACCTGAAGTAGCCACTTCTAGACCATATAATGTCAAATTCATTAATAAGCTTTATATTAGGAGGAAGGCATTTGAATGAAAAGCAAAGAAAAAAGTCAAACAAACCACAGGAACTGTGGGAGAACTCTGCATGCCAAAGAGATGGAATGCCATGAAATACCAGGAAGCTGGTGCCATACTTCAAATGACATCAGCCAGCGACAGTCTTCAGCATTAGCTCCATAGAGTCCTAAACAAACTTATGTTATTGTTGAGGTCAGAGAGTTTGCTTATAAGCCCCCATCACAACAAAGTTGGAATATAGTAAAGGAAATGTGGTTTTTAAACAGGTGTTTGCATCTCAGTAACTGGCACCAACAGTTCCTATTAAAGAAATATGGGACATAGAAGGCTCCTTCCTTCCCCAATCTGACAGAAGTGGACAACTGGAAGGGTGAAAGACATGACTTGTGGTGCAGGATTTTGCACAGCGACGTTGCTCCTCTTTCTATGCTGCCTTATTACAAGACGCTTTGTGTGTGTGTGTATATATATAGTGTTTTGCAGACATTATCTCAACAACATTCTTGTAAGATAGGAAAGTATTACTGCTATATTTGAGACCAGTAGCACCTTAGAGACCAAAAAGATTTTTGGGGTATAACCTTTTGAGAGTCAATGCTTCTTCAACATACAACTCCTGAAAGCTTGTACCACCACCACCACCCCCTGCAATTGTGTTGGTCTCTGAGGTGTTACTGACTCAAATCTAGTTGTTTTACTGTTGTTTTAGATCAACATGGCTACCCTCTGAAACTATCTTCATGGCAGAATTACTGTTCCCCTTAAATCAGATGACGCTGAGCAAGTTGTGGTTGAGACACAGTAAACACCTGGGAATGTCATCCATGCATTCACATTTGGCCCCAGGTGTGGCTATTATGGGAGGATGCTGATTAAGGTAAACCTTTGGGGCAACTATACTTTAGGGTCAAGGCTTTGGACTGTTTAGGGTTATGTTGTATCAAAACACCTCAGGGGCCTCTTTAGTGGCCTGGAATTTTTCTACAATCGTCCCTTCTTCACACCAGCCTCCCTGAAAAAATCAAGTGCCAACATTTGTGAGAAGGGATGATCCATTTGTAAGGAAGTGTTGGGAGCACATCAACGGCATGTCCCACAGATCTCATCTTTATACACTTCTATTATATACCTATGAGGTGAATTTAGTCCCGCTTTTGCTTAATATTTGGCTGGACACAGGTGAAAGCAAACAAGTTTTATTTAACAGAAAAATCCGGTAAGTGTTTTGGATGGAATGTTTAAGCTTAAATGGATAAAATGACTTTCAGTTACAAGCCAGCAGTTACAACATCCCCCCCCCCCCAAAAAAAACTGAATACTTTGTACCTGACCAAACTGTAGTACATAGACACTGTGGTGAGACTATGCTCCCTTTCCCCAGAACATTTACCTCAAGTTAGGAGGTTTACTGAACCTGGTTGTCAAAATGTAGGTTCCCTCAAATATGTAAGTTTATCCTTGCAATCTCAGTCTCTGGTTTTAAGAAACTGCCTATGTAGGTCTGGTGCTTCTAGTTTTTGCCAGTGTTTATCATCTAAAAATAAACTTTATTCCCTAAGCCTACCCAAATTCTGCTTAAAAGCCAAATAAAAATCCTAATCCAGAGTCACAAATTCCCTATCAGAGAATATAAATGTTCCTCTCCTTTTTAAACTGAGGTTTGCTCATCCCCTTTCACCCAGTGGAGTTCTGTGAGTTCTGATGTGCTGACAATCACTTGGATTTGCATGAAGCTATAAACACAAGAGGCTGAGCCCTTTGGCACAGAGTGGTAAATTGCAGCATTGCAGTTAAAGCTCTGCTCAAGTCACGACCTGAGTTCAATCCTGACGGAAGTCAATATCAGGTAGCTGGTTCAAAGTTGACTTCTAAGGTTGGTAAAATGAATACCCAGTTTGCTGAGGGTAAAGTCTACAAAAGACTACCTATACCTTTATAATCAAAAGAATTGGACTTCTGAGGATGATTGCCACACCTGGCTAGATGAAATTATTCATGATGTCTTGCTGAAGGTGGAATGCATGGACCCTCACCAATCAAGGATTGTTTTGATTTACCAATTTATTTCTGCTGCCTGAAAAAGCTACCCCATTCATTTCAGCAGAGGGAACATTTCCCACAAGAAAATACATCTATTTCTCAGGCAATCTACTCTGAAGTGGAGCTCAATTGTGCAGGGGCTCCTTCTTTCATTGGCGCATGCAGGGAGTTACAGACCAGAGTTAGGAGCATGACTTATAAAACCGTCTGGAGATGTACCTCAGGATGCTCCTGCCAAAATCAAGGTCTCATTATGTGCAATCCTATTACCTAAGAAGCAATGGCAAATATGCTATTCCTGTAGCTGTCAGTCAGATTATAAAAAAGGACAACCACAAAATGCTTAAGGACTCCCCAGATAAATAAAGGAATGGAACCCAAATCCTCCTGTTCTGGGGTACTACAAAGTTTTAGGATCTTGACCATAATTCCTCCAATTCCATCTAGCTCTTTATTTTCAATTGACCTCCACACTTTGAGCCCTCTAGCAGCCAATAAGTATGACCATACCTCATGAAGCTACTTCAGAAAGGGTTAGTTTACTGAGTAATATTTTTGTATGTATCTGGGGAGTCCTTAAGCATTTTGTGGTTGACTTTTTTATAATCTGACTGACAGCTACAGGACTAGCATGAGTGTGGAGGCCAATTGAAAATAAAGAGATAGATGGAATTGGAGGAATTATGGTCAAGATCCTAAAACTTTGTAGTACCCCAGAACAGGAGGATTTGGGTTCCATTCCTTTATTGTTCTGAAAATCAGATCTGGGCAACATTCCACTGTTTAAATGGGGAGGACTTCTAACGCCAAAGTTAAAGGGTACTTCTTTGCCATAGCTATCATTTCCTTCAGTTTATTCAACTCTCTCTCTCCACAATGTTACCAATATGGACATGGGCACCAAGAAACACTATAAAAAAATCAATGTCAGGATGCATATGATCGCATAATAAAACAAAATTGGGCAGTGTTTCACCAATGAATATGTGTGACCTGTGCATGGATGAAATCCTGTCCCCCTCCAAAACATCCTGGTCTACTGGACATATATAAAGGCATGAGTCACTTCTCACAGTTGCCTCCACCAACTGACATTGAGACATATAGTGCCTTTGAACATGGAGGTTCTATTTAGTTGTCATAGGTAACCCCATAAAAAGAATTAAGTACCAAAAGGTCAAGAATTGAGTAGGGCCACTAGATAAGAAATAGCTGTATAACAAAAATACAAATGCATTTATTACAAATTAAAATTATCACATAGTAGAAGGCCCGTAACAGCCTGTCTTGTGTGCACAAAATCGCAATGACAAAACACAAAGGAATCCTAAATCACACTTTATTTATGACCTCAAATCAGACTTGTTTCAGCCCACTGGCCTTCTTCAGTGGTCAAAAGCGATAGTACAATGTATTCGCCAGCCAACTCTAATTACAAATAAAATATGAGGAGGATTGAGATCAAATATCTGTAAACAAAAACTAGAGAAAGAAAAAGAACAATAAGTTAGCCAATTACATATGACATCATAAATTACTGAATATGATTTCAGAGGTACAGACTTACTAGATAGCTATATAAAATTGGCACCCAGGTCTTCAACATAAAACCAGTGTCCACTCAAAGAGGCATAATGCAGTGTGCCAATCATGCCAAACTCCTCAGGAAATAAAAAAATAGAGTAGGAGGGCTTAGCAGCAGGTCAATAAAGTCAAGTAGTTGCCTCAGCTTCACTGTAATAAAGTATTCAGCTTCTGATGACTTTCACATAGCTTACCTGCCTCGATTTCAATGCTGTTGGGAAGTAGGGCTTTCCCCCTGCTTCCTGACAGCATGCTAGTCCATTTGTGAACCTCCTGGGGTTTTGCTGACTTTTCTCCACTCTTTCTCAAACTTGCTTTACTCTGAAGCCTTGAGAAAGATCACAGTAAAGCCTGTCTGGCTGCTGTGTGGGTGGGAAAATGTGGATTTCCCCCATCCACATGGCAGCCATTTTCCCAGAGATTATCCCTGCAGCTGCCATTTCCTCCCCCCACCACAGGAGGCTTTACATGTTTTATTTGGCACTAGAATAGCATTATACAAAACACAGAATAGCCTTATATTAATATAATGTTGTAACAAATATGTGTACCGGGTTCTTTGAATTCTCAGCTTTCATTTTTTTAAAGTAAGTATCTAGCTTGTTTCAGTGCAGAGAAATAAGGCAAAGGCATATCTCTGCAACGGAAAGGGCCAGGGGCATATCTAACTAAAATGGTGCCCGCCAGGGCAAACCCAGGCACCATGCACTCTCCCCGCCAAAACTGCGCCTCGCCCCCACCCAGATGCAGTTGAAGGCCAGGGAGCCTGATCGGTCCACTCCCCCTCCACATGGAAGTTGAGTTGGGGCTCTGCCCCATGAACCCGCTTGCCCCTCCCTTTCCATATGGAGGTCAGATGTGAAGCTGGCCCAGCACCACCTCCATGTGGAGGGGGAACAGTACGGGCCATTGGAACCGGGCTGGAGCCAGGCTTGTAATAAAATGCTTGTAATAAAAGTGGCTAGTTTGGTGCCTCGAGATTTATACAGTTGGCTCTGCTCCCCAAGCTCCACCTCTGGTCAGATGGCACTTGGGAGGCGGAACCAACAGGATAAAGCTAGAGGGGTCGAAAGCCCCGGCTTCAGTCTGAACTCAGCTGAGGCCAGGCTTGTATCTAGCTCTAAGCTGCAAAATATTTCTTAACCCAGAGCTAGCAACCCTACCTGCAGCTTAGAGATGGGTCCAAACCTGACCTTAGCCAGGCTCAAAGTGGTCCTTACTGCTCCCATCTCCATATGGAGAAGAAAATGATGATGATGATTTTGGATTTCTTTCCTGTAAGGAGACTCAAGGTGGCCTACAAGCTCCTTTCCCTTCCTCTCCCCACAACAGACACCTTGTGGGGTAAGTGGGGCTGAGAGGGTTTCAAAGAACTGTGATTAGCCCAAGGTCACCCAACAGGAATGTAGAAGTGTGGAAACATATCTGGTTCACCAGATAAGCCTCTGCCACTCAGGTGCAGGCGTGGGGAATCAAACCTGGTTCTCCAGATTAGAATCCACCTGCTCTTAGCCACTACACCATGCTGGCTCTTTTAACTGGGCCTTTTATAAGGTTTATTGATTAATAAACTGCACAGAATCCTGTTTTATCCCTGTTTTAAATTTGTTTTATTGCTGAATACTCACTGATCCGTACCCTACCATTCCATTTACCAAAGTCTGAAGTCTTCCTTCGCCCAAAAGTCTTCCTTCAATTGAAGTGGTGCTTTCTCTATCAGAAGGGACAGTTGTTGAAGAAAGCCTCCTTGGGCCAGAGGGTGACTTTAAACATTACTGAGCAGCGTGGTCCGATCCAGGCCACTAGATAGTTAAAATCTAGCCAGTGACCTATTCAGATAATGCCCTGTTCATTTTGTCTTGAGCCAGAGCTCTTCTTTAATCACTCACTTCTCCACCTTGTGTCTTCCATCTTGGACTTCACTTATGCTTACTTTAGCAAAGTTTACGGTCATGGGCTGTATATAATACTGAAATACTGTGACTATTTATTTCAATAAAAGGTGAATGAATAAAAAAAATACTGTGACTACTGCCAATAGGCCCTAGGGTATTAATTAAGACTAAAAGCAATAACTGTCCAATAACAAAGATACTGGCAGGGGAACGAAGGGGCTATGGTACTTAATATACATTGTAAAATATTACTGTACTCAGAAGCCTTCTTAGACCAAAAATAAAGCTTCATTTGTCCTCAATAAGACAAATATACTTCTAATGGTTGTTTAATATAACAAATGTGTAACTGTTCAGAACATTTATGTAATCAGAGTTATAGAAATTTCTATCATTAAGAAAAATAGGCAAAGACAGTGGGTTTTCATACAAGGAATGGGTTACTACTAAATTGTTGGGCATAATCCAGGTAATGCTCTCCCATAAATTATTTCTGTTGGTAGAGGATCATATTTTCCAGACAGTCTGACCTTGCAGGGTTGCAATCTTATAGTTGCTTGTGAATGAGTATAAACCCCACAGGGATAATCCACTTCTTATCCTCAGGAGCAATGTCATTGCAATGTGGAAGGCAACTGTAGGATTGTCACAGCTACATACTGGTTAGTGTCCATGCCACCCAATAAGCAATGATACAATTTCTCCGACATCCCAATCCAGCATTACTATGTATGCTTTAAGAGAGTAGTTTTTATTATTATTCTCTTTAAGAAAAATACACACTGATTTGTTCTGTCTACATCATATTTTTTTTAAAAAATTAACTGTATCTAAGAATACAGTGATTTAAGTTCTGGTTTTGAAATGCAGATCTTTTTTCTTCTGAGGTTTTGTATCTATGCAGAGAGGGTGGTCTACTGTATGGAAAATCCCCACCCCAATTGGCAGAGCAGTCTTCTGAGAGTTACACCAATCTAATCCATAGACTTAGAGTAGAAGAACTGCACACTGTGAGCTAGCTAGAATATTCTCAAGATTCTTAGTACAGGTGCACATGTTTTGAACACGATGTTCATGCTACATTATACTGTCTTTAGCTAGCTGTGATTTTGTTGTTCCACAAAATTGGTCACACATGACAAAATTGTATTAACAGGTTGAGTAGTGATCCCACAGAAGAACCCATAGGCTGGATGTTGTTACTGAATTTGACAGAAATGTAGAAGAGTTCTCCAAATAGCCATAATCTAAATGCAATACAATTAAAGTATAACTATTACAAAACTATCAAGCTTTACAATATTATCATGCTATTTCATTAACCTTCTAAACCATTGGGAACACCTTTCTGAAAGGAGATCAGGACCCTTTTACCTCTCACAAGGATTTCCCTGCATGCAGGTAATGTTTACACTCATCAGCTAACACCCAAATACCAGTTAATTCCACCCAGTATCCATTTTACCTTGCCATGTTTCTGTTGGAAACAACTAAATACCAACAACTCGGGTGTATCAGTGCTGGTAAGAAGGATTTCTAAGTGGTGACCGTCTGGAAGAATATTTTATTTCCCACAGGAGAACTACACAAATTGATCTGCTACTCATACCTGCTCCAGTTTCATCGGAAGTAATTTTAGGTTAGATAATGCTTCCTCCCAAGTAACTGTGTGTGGGAAGCCTCTTCCTGCCCGCTGGTCATATTAAGTATGTGTAAGGCATTGAAACAGATCTTCTGAACAAGATTTCGTTTTAGGGTTTGGTGTAGTGTTCACACAGCTCTCTCACGTGGATCGTGATCTGACATTTGATCCATCTGTAGCGTAGCATTTATGGGGAAAGCCAGGTTCTGCTCCCAAGAGCTCTGACAGAATTTTTACATTTAATTGGGCAGGGAGTATAAAGCATTTGTTCTGAAGTCAAATCCAAAATCCCCTTTCCGAATTGTTGAGAATGAACCTTATTAGAGAAAAAGGAGGACTGTAATAATGACAATAATAATGGTAACCATGATTTTTATGATGATAATAACAGTATCTAAGTATAAAGGAGCTCTGGGCAATAGCAATTTTCAAACATTCCTGTTAAGATCTCGACTTTTGTGGAACCTGCAAAGTGCTTTGAACTTATTCCAGGTGGGGTCTTGACCCATAGTGGCAGGTGCACAATATCTCCCACAGATACGTGTCAGCATGGCCAATTGGCCATGCTGGTAGGGGCTGATGGGAATTGTAGTTCCTGAACATCTGGAGAGCCGCAGGTTCCCTACCCCTGGTGTAGCTCAACCTTTGTTCAAAATGCAATTCACCCCTACTCACTCCACACCTGGACCAACCTGCCAGGAAGGATGGCTGCATAATGGATGAGTTAGGGATTACACAACCCTTGATGGAGGGAGAGGAGCAGAAGACAGTCCCTTTATTTTATTTCAAGAGTCTTCCCCGCTATCTATGGGAAGCGCCCACGAGGCGATTTCCGTTCTTCTGAATTCTCCTTGAGATCAGGCCAAGAAGGGTCGCCGGCAAGGGCTTGCCCATCCCCAGGTGTATTTTCTCCAGATGAAACCCCACGGAGCCCCGCGGGCCCTTGTCTCATGGGGAAGCGCGCCTAGGACTGCAGCAGGGCAGAGCGGCGGGACTGACTAGATGCTCTTGGGGTGCCCCCTCGGAGCTCGTTCTCACGCCTTGCCCAAGTCAGGTGCAGCGGAGAAAGAGAGAGAAAGCGCCAAGGTCTTTCTCTCCCAAAAAGACCGGGGGGGGGGGGGGAACAGCCTTGCCCGATCCCCCTTTCCTCCTCCCTCTTGGCGTTCCCGCAGACAGCGCCGCCGCTTTCCATTCCGGAGACGGCCCGGGAAGCTGGTTATGGCAAGCGGAGGATGTTCGCAGGCTGAGCGGGCCAGTTGGGAAACATGAGAAGGTGCGGCTATTCACGTTCCCGGGCCGGGCAGCTGCTGGCCGGGCAATAAAGGCGAGAGGCGGTCGCGGTCAGACCGGTGGTGGGGAAGAGCTGCGGGGAAGCAGTGCCCGCGCCGGGTGGCGAGCAAGAAAGACGGGCATCATGAGGCGCCAGCTGGGATGGGAGTAGGAGCCGCGGGTGCAGCGAAGCAGGAGGACCAGCGCCCAGCGGCCGCAGCAGGAGCTCCCCTGAAGCACCAGGTATGGGTGGCGCTCGCTTTCCAGGGGCGCCCCGCCGAGCCCGACCACGGCTGAGCTACGGGGTGGGGATGGATTTGGTGGTGGCTTCCCGACCTCTCCATGCGCACACAAGCCTCCTCCGGCTACAAAGTCATTTTCTGTTTGCCGCCCTATTCTGCCTCCCCCTCCCCCATGGGTCAGTGGGTCCGTCCCACACTATAAAGCACTGCCGGGAGGATCAAAGGCAGCTTTGCCTGGGAAGGAATTCCGGGTGTGTGTGTGTGCGTGCTAGTCGGTCTCGTCTGTTTGGGCACCTGGTGGAGTGTGCCATGGCGGGTGGCACCCGCGAAGGAGGGCAGGAGAGGTCTCAAAGACGCAGTCCGGTTTCCTCTGTATGCGCGCGTATCTTGTCCGTGCTTTGCGAAAGTGAACGCTAGTACTCTTGGGTGTCGGAGTCATGCTTCGAGTAAAATTAAAATGGCATAACTGAAATACCTTTTTTAAAAAAGTTACGTGTCTGCACCACGCGCCGTTTCCAAAAGACGCCCATCGATTGGGTGCTTAGAAAAGCTGTATGTGTGGGGTTATTTTTGCCCCTGCTTCTGGGGCGGGGAGCCGGAGCTTTCGGCGCGCCCCCCTCAGGTCCAGCCCTGCCAGCCGCGGCTTCTGTGCCGCCCCCGCGAGGAGTTCCGTGCAGGAGGACGTCCGAACGAGCCTGCAGCTGCGCCTGGCTTTCTGCACGCGTCAGCCGGAGCTCAATTGGGCCCGCGGTTGGGGGAGTGGGGGGCACCAGGTCAGAGGTCAGGCTGGCGCGTGTGGGATCGCCGCGCCCCTGACTGCAGCTACCGGGTGTGGCGCGTGCTGCATCCAGAGCGTCCCCCCATCCTCCCCGCCAATCCCCTCTGCTGGCGCGCTTTGCGACTGTGCGCGCCCTGCGAGGTTAGTTGCCGCGGCGTTTCTCCGGAGACCTTGGCGGTAACCAGGCCTTGCTGCAGGACACTGCGTCGCCAGTTCCCTTCCCCCGCGCTTTGTGTTTAGCAAGTTGGACCAGCCTCTGCAAAGGCACCTCTTGGACACTTGTCGGAAACCCTGACGGGCTGTGGGATTGAACGCGCTGGAGGCGAGATGTTGGGATCTTTCTCACTGCAAACTCTTACACAACATCTGCAAAAATCTAAACGGAAAGCTGGGGTTTTTTTTAAGAGCAAAGAAGAAGCTGTGCGCATATAGTAGATAGGAGAGATGAATTAGTTCAGATTAATAAAAACTGTTCTTTCGTTGGTGCATGGTGTATTCAGGTTGCAAAACCGTGGTTTCGTGGGATGGGATCCAAAAACTGACAGTTAAAAAAAGGGGGCCTTTGCGAGGCGCCACAAAGAGGCTATTGTGGAGTGTGTGCATGGATGTCTACACACGCGCGTCTTGTCGCAGTGCTGGCCTTTCAGAGCAGGGCCTCCTGGCCCAGCCCTCAAGGAGCCGCCTTGGAAGTAAGCGCAGGCTGCGGATCTTGGCCCTGCTGGTTTTCCAGGAGGGCCAGTCGAATGGAGGCTCCGCTGCAGCCTTCCAAGTATTGACAGCGCCGTAGGTCCATTCCCATTTTCATGCAACGAAAAGCTGAAAAGCTGCCGAGAGAAGCCCAGCAGCAGCAGCCAGCCTCGAGCGGAGTTTCTGGGGGTCAGGCAGGGAGGAGGGGGTGATGCTCCACCCCAGGGTCCTCGACTACATTGAGTCTCGTGCAAAGGACTGAAGGGAGTAGGGACCCTCCGTTGGGTAGGCGGGCAGGCTGCCAAGAACAAACTGCTTGGTGTGTGTGTGTGAGCTACCAAAAGGAGGGGGCTTCTAGGGAGCTGGCGGGGGTAGGGGGTTCTTGGTGGGGGGCAGGAACTTGCTTGAAAGAAAATCCCTGGACCGAAAAACGAGGGAAAAAATATAAGCCAAACGTGCGAGCAAAAGTGGGGGGGGGGGAGGTTTTGAACAAACGATGCTTGAATCGCGGTTTTCCCTTTGCGGGATTGGCTGCTGCCTAAGGCGGCTTGAGGACCCCTCGCTTGGAGATGGGATTCGATACCTGCGTGGCCATTAGCCTGGAAAGGGGCCCACGAGGCTTGGACAGGGTCTGCCACTGAATGCTCCTAGTTAGAAGAGGCCGGCTTTTGGCTCTCGGCTGGTGGGTCAGAATACGGGACTAGACGGACCCCTAATTGGATTCCCCCCCTTCATTCGCGTTCTTTCGTTGCCTGGGAAAATGGCCTCCTGCCGCTGCCTTTCTCTGCCCTTTCTAAAAGCGATTAAAAACGAGAAGCTTGAGGAAAGACTGGATTAGGGAGTCAAACAGTTTCACGCACACACAGGTTTTATAAGTGTTTCCAGCGTCACCGTTGCCCCCCCCCCCCATGTTTGTTTTTCCTATTTGCTGCATTTCCTGGGGTTCGGATTATGGCCCCTTCCGCACATGCAGAACGTTGCACTTTCAATCTACTTTCACAATTGTTTGCAAGTGGATTTTGCTATTCCACATAGTAAAATTCAGTTGCAAAGTGCATTGAAAGTGCAATATTCTGCATGTGCGGAAGGGGCCTATGTTACCCTACCCAACAGGTCTCCTTGAGCTCTCCGCTAGAGCGCTGCTTTGTGTCCAGCAGGCCCTGAGACGTAGGGAGGCATCAGACTAACTGCGCATCAGACTAACTGCCTGGCGGACCCCGACTCTCTTGCCTGCGCTTCGGCTCTCGTGTGCCGCGATCGGACAAATGATGTTTCTCCTTCTTTTCCACACCCTCGTTTGGGTGGTCTTTGTGGCCAGCACCAGCAGACTCCCTGAAAGCGAGAGGTGGTAGGAAACACATTGTACCTCCGTTTAATTCGAAATCAAAGAGGATTGAATGCCTCTGAGCTTAGGCAGAGTGCCTGTCCCTCTTTGCCGTATATTTTGGAAACAAATGAGGCGGGTGGCGACGGTGGGTCATTGATTTCTAGGGTTCTCTGGCTCCCATCCAAGGCCCAGTGAAGCACCCACCGCAAAATGGCCCCAAACATGTTTCACTCTTCACTGAAATCCTCCTTTGCCTGTGAAATCCCACCCTGGTTAATCCACCTGCATTTAGATCCTGGACTGCAAAAGGAAGGTTTTTGCGGCTGCCCCGAAAACTGCTCGGGTAAGGAGGAGCCGCATTAAGGCCGGGCTTTGCGATCTCTAGGGGTTTATGGCAACGTTAGGATAAACCTTTCCGCCATCCTGGGGTGTAGCGCCAAAGTTAACTGCAGAAAGGACCCCCAACCCCAAGGGGACCCCCCTTATTTTATCTTGCCGTCGCCAAGGACGAGTTTAAACGTATTTACCGAATCGCTCAGCCATGCTGGCCCGCAATGTATATTTTCCAGATCCAGTCAGCATGCCTGTAAAGGTGTGATGATGGCATGAAAACTGGTTCAAATGCCCTCTCAGCCTCGGGGCGTTTAGCAGCACAGGTAGACTCGAGGCCAGTGGCAACGCAGCGGGTAGGCCAGCACGGTTTTCGGGAAAGGGGCTTTGGAAAGGCAGGGGTCTCGCGGCCAGAAAGGGCTTTTCCTGGACGGCCGCTGTCTGAAACGGAGGACGTCTCGGCGAGTCTCCCTAATTATGCACCGTAAGGTACCATGCGAAGTCTGCTCGCCGCCTGTCCGGACGGAGCCTCCCGCCCCTGGCTTTCCAGGTTTCCTCACAAAAGGCAGGGCCGCCATCCTCCAAGGGGGACCGAGAGGCTCCCACAGGCCCCTTCCTCACATGCAGAATAATGCATTTTCCAATTCACTTTCACAATTGTTTGCAAGTGGATTTGGCTATTCTACACAGCTACAAAGTGCACTGAAAGTGGATTGAAAGTGCATTATTCTGCATGTGCGGAATTGAGTGCTGTCCTTTCCGATCTTGACGTGAGTGTGCGTGTGGCCGAGCGGGAGACATGGGGGGGGGGGGAGTAGGACATGCTGGCTTCTCCGACTGAGACTAATCAGGCGTCCCTTGGGGACCCGTTCCCACTAACCGCGCCGCATCCCCTTTTCCAAAGCGAAGCCCTCGATTCCCTAACATGGACGCCGCCTCCCGGACCTGAGTGGCATTGACTTCCCTCCGAGGAAGTGTGCGCGGGTCGGTGCCAAACAAGCACCCCCACCTGCACGGCGCCCAGACGGCAGGGGGGTTGTTGCCTTCCCAACCCTGATAGACGCCTCGTCCCGAGAACCTAAAACGCTGGGGCGGGGGGGAGGTGTTACTCTCCTGTAAACACGCGTGGGATCGGGGCCGTCTTCAGCCGCCCCTCCTCCCAGCCTGGATGCCCGGAAGACCCGCGACTGGCGCGCTTCTCCCCTCCGCCCCCTCTCTCCTCCCCAGTGGCTGGCCGTGGCTGGGGAGGGCTGCAGTGGAGCCGGAGCAGCGGGGCGAGCAGGCGCGGCCCCGGGGTCCCTTGCCCTGCCCTGCGGCTTCCCCTGGGCTGACCGACGTGCCGCTTTCCTTTGCAGCCGCTTCCGAAGCGCGCCCTTCGGCTTCGCCCGCCCCGTCGCGCCGCGCCCCAGCCGGGCCGCCCTCGCCTGCAGTTCCCTCCCGGCCGTCCGCACCATGAACACCACCACCCTCGTCTTCGACCAGCTCAGCGGCCAAGTGCTCTTCGACGGCGGCGCCAAGGAGCAGGAGCGGGGCGGCAGCCGTCCCTATGCGGCGGTCCTCGACGTCTCGCCCCACCCGGAGGTGTTCATCCCCGACAGCCCGTCCATGAAGGACAACCTCAGCCTTCGCCACAGGAGGACTGGGTAGGAGGCTCCATGAAGGGCGCTTGTTGGGACCGGGGTGTAGGGTGTGGGGGAGGCATTGCTCTCCTTGTGGGTGGGAGGTGGGTCATCACTCTTGCCAACTCAGGAGCCCCCCCCTCCCAAAAAAGTTGCAATTTTATAATTAATGGTTCAGGTATTTTAGTTTTTCAGCTTTAGGCTAATATACTCAACAAGCAAAATTCCATATGGGATGTTGTGGTGTTTCCAGGCTGTATGGCTGTGTTCCAGTAGCATTTTCTCCTGAATATGGCCATACAGCCCAGGAAACCCCACAACATCCCAGTGATTCTGGTCCTGAAAGCCTTTGACAATACAAAATCCCATATGTTTTATTCTGAGGTCTATCTGTAGATACTGTAATTTCAAGCAATGCTGTTGTCACCTTGCTAAATCTGCAATCTGTTCATTATGGTAGAGGAAGTGTGTGTGTGTCTGTGTGTGTGTGAGAGAGAGAGATGGACAACTGTTTGGAAACAAGGGTAGATTAAATAAAAACTGATCTGCTAGAAGTAAATGCTGCTGGTTGTCATAAACATGCTGCCAGATACTTATACGTGAGGCGGACCGAGAGGTATGTAGACAATATATGAGAACTGACTGTGTAAACAGTAGAGAATCCCTTGGGTTGAAGATATGCTGACAGTTTGAAACATTCGGATTTTTCAAAATGTAAATGCATTTCTAAATCAGACAGTGTGAATTGCAAGTCTGTTAAAGTTTTTTTCCCTCTGCCAAATTTAAATGTGTTAATTGTATACAAAATGCTTCATATTTACACTAAAATTATATACTACAAATAACTCAGTTTTGTCTAAGGTGTTTGGTCCTAGGCACGAAGGAGCAGACAGTTCAAAAGTTAAAACTGCAGGTCTGCATTTGGAAGTAACTCTATTGAACAAACTTGGACTAAATTGCCATGCGTAGGACCAGGCCGTGCATCTGCCTTCTTGATTGATGAGGCTGCGGCAAGGTGTTTAAGAGGTGCCCCAAATGCAAAAATCTGAAAACGTATTTCATATTGCTGAACTACCAGTTTAAAAATGGCATCAGCTCATACTTCTAATAACATCTCTGGTTGGCAAGGCACTGATTGTGTTTCATCAAGATGTTATTACCAGCTGATCCAGGCAGATTCAGATTTCAAATAAAATATTAGACTGTGCAAAGCCCAAGAAGCTAGAATAAAGGCAAGAACTGGGGGGGGGGGGGGGTTGAAACAGCGGCAACCCAAGAGCAGCACCTTCTGAAAATACATGGTATTACAATTCCAGTTCACATTCTTTTATAGCAGGGCATTATAATGCCAGGACAGATCTGCTCCAACCCCAGGGAAAGCGAGGTGAATTTTATGCGCTGTTAGGTGCTGAAGGAGCTGATCCAGAGGGTGTGTTATTTGAAAACGTTTGTGTTCAAGCCCCACTGAAATGAGTTGTATGCAAGAGCGGCGCTCTCAAATTGCTTTCCTACTGTGATTGCAGGCAGACTTCCAGGTAGATTGGGCCCCATTTTAATTTGTGAGCAGGGTATCCATCTTGATTTTCCACCTCAGTCATCAAAATAGAGCTTGTGCCTTTTGAGCTTTCCTCCTGCTTTTAATCGAGTGGCACCGGATCCTTGTGCTTATAGCTATTCGGGGCACCGTGGCTTCTCATCTTTGCACTTGGTCGTGGAAGCAAGTGCCAGATAATGTGGTGGTTTTAATTCTAAATAAAATGGTCATAGAGCCATCTCGGCAGAACAAGATAAACCAGCACATGCCTGAAGATGGCTGTTCAGTTATCATTAATTTGGTAGACTTCAGTGGGTGTAAAAACTCAGAATCATTCTGTGTACACAGAGCTTGTCATCAAGCATGAAACTGGTTTACCCTAAGAAGTGAGGAGCTCATATTAGCACCCTTTAATCTGGCAGAACAAGCTAACAAAAGTGCAACCCCGATTGTGTGAGTCTTACTGGAGAGCTAAAACATTAAAAGCATGCAATGCCAAATTAACTCCATTTCAGAGGGTGGCTTGGAGTCTGATGTGTAAATTCCTGACACATGCAGAAGGGTGGTGCTCTCGTGGCGCCCAGACCATAAGCAGATGTGGGGCTTGGAGCATTGGCGAGGAGGAGTGGAATGTGATTGGCTGAGATGTTTTGAATAGTCGAGCGGTCAGACCGCTTGACACAAAACAAGATGTTGGATCCTGCTATCCCGTCTGAAAAGAACTTGCTCAAACAATTGGTTTGATATTATTTGCAGATGGCTAGGGGAGGGACAGAAATATCTGCCGGGACTGTGGCAAAGCGAATATTTGGGTCTTTTCTTCAATAATTCACAAAAACCTTGGCAACCACTCTGATGCGAAGTCTCCTCACCCACTCCCTCCTATAGGACAAAGTTTGAGTCCCTATGTGAGCAGATTATCCCAATCCCAGGCTCTGTGAGATCACAGCTTGAGTCCGCCACAATACGTATAACTGAAATATTTCTAAAATTCTGCCAGGCGCAGAATAATAGTAATTTTATTCATGATGCAACAGCCTGTGATGTTTAGAAATACCAGATTTGAACATTTTTGCTCTAGAAAATGATTGAATGGTACACGATTTAGTTGAACGGCTAAAGCTGAGAGGATTTGTCTAGGTGAGAAATTGCTGGAGCAGCTGTAAGGTTTTTTTTTTGGTAAATTCAATTAATATTTGTAGGAGGTAACTACTAATAGTAGGAGATAACTATCTGCATGTGTTTGGTTCTTTTCCCTGGCTTCGGTAGCTGTAGAGCTATGTCGGTGTATACCAGGACTGGGATTCCTGACAGGAATAGTATAGGTAGTCTTATACTGCATGATGTTTATTCAAATGTCTGCAAAAATGGCAGAGTAAAAGAATGTGTGTGGCATTCAGCAGCTGTCCTTTACTCCTTTTCTGCGGTTGTAGGCCTACCTGAGCAGCTTTTCAGAATTAGAATGGCTCACCCGGGAATACCTTTGCATGCCCAACAGCCTCTCTGACATGAACAGCGACTGAAGAGTCATGTTGAGCACCAAATGTTTTTAGTTAGCAAGTGCTGTTTTGTCTGCTCTTTAAAACATTCCCCATTCCAAGGTCAGGCTGTGTATCAACAGCTCCCCTACTCAGGGAAGGCTCTTTATTTTCGAAGGAAACTAAAAGGCCATGTACGGCCTTCCAAACAGCAGTACAGTTCAAGTTCTCGAAGCACAGAGCTACCAGACTGGCTCTTTGTATTGCTTCCTTAAGCCTCGGGCAAGAGTTTTGTTTGCTATCTGGCAGTGTTGTTTTGATGTATGTGTAGTCACAAGCCTTTATTGGCATAAAATAAACATACAAAATCAGCATACAAAATTTGCCCATTATTGCTCACAATTATAGACACTGGTACTAAAATACTAAATACTAAAATATATACATGGTCCTTCTGTAACTATAGGACATTCCTTCAGCTAAGTTAACTCACTTAAACGTCATCGGATACTGACAGAAGCTAGAAAAATTACTGCTGGCTATATGTGGTCATAATACATAGACATTGGTTGGTATTCATCTAGACTTACATCTATTATTGTTAGCAGAAATTTTGCTACATTCTCACACACTGTGGGATCCATGTTGTTCAAAAGCATAGGTATCTTAAGAGCATCAGTTAGATTGTTATACAGAAATGGGATAAGTGCAGATTGTGACATTCTGATTTTTGCAAACCTTACACAATGAAAGAGGGTATGATCGAGTGTCTCCACCTGACCCATATTGCATGGACATAGCCTCCTCTGTTTATCAATTTGTTGATATCTGCCATAGAGCAGCATAGAAGGCATTAGATTGAATCTGGCCAGTGTTAAAGCTCTTCTTAATTTAGGGTTGGTGATCCACTGTAAATAATTGGCCATGTGTCCTTGTTCAATTGGAATAAGCAGGGTCAGGGGAACCGTTTTCCTGCTGTTATCATATCCGATACTCTTGTTCTAATAGCAGTTTTTTTCAAGCAGCTATATGCTTCTGATAGGGAAGAGGGACTACTGACTCTAAGGAAAAGCCAAGAGTGTTGATTTTTCCTCAACTAGTTTCAGCCACCTAGAATTTGCATAGTCGGAAAGCATGAGGTGTAACAAACTGGAGTGATCCTGCAAATATGAGTGGATCGTAGCCAGTATCTGACAGTTCTCAGCCAGGCCATGCGTGGCATATGATATTTGCCGAGTTCTAAACATAGGGCTGCATATGAAGCACAATTTGGTAAGCCCATAATTTTGTGGAAGAAGCGGGACTGGAGCTGTGTTTATATTTTTGTTTATAAGCTCCGATCCAAATAGGTGCTCCATAGAGGAGCTGAGAGCGCATTTAGCATTGAACACCTTCAATGCGGATGAGTATATACTGGTGGCCCACAGTGAAAAGAAAGCGGCTGAATTGCTAGGGCACTGTTGTTAGCTGCACAGCAAGTGCTAATTTCTATGTACTGCCCAATTAAGGTTGCTAGTAAAGAGTTATGCCCAAATATCTGAACTGGTTAGCTTGTTCTATGGGTCTGTTATTGATGGTCCATAGTATGACTAGGGGTCTTCTAGCGAAGACCAATATTTTAGTTTTTCATAGTTAATTACCAGTTCGTTCCTCTTACAATATTCAGCACAGCAATTTAAAGAGTGAGTGAGACCAACTTTAGTGTGGGAAGAAGAACAGTGTCTAGCATGTATACAGTAGCAGTGCGTGTTTAGTGCTTAGTTTGGGAACATGCCCATTGGCCTTCTGGAGTGTTGGCACTAGATCACTAAGGAATATATTGAACAAAGTGGGGGCCAATGTACAGCCTTGTTTGACCCCTCTGGTTGTGATGATATTTTCTGTGAGCGGTCCTTTTGTTGCGGCTCTTATTCTGCAGCTAGTGCAAGTGTGTAGCTGTTTTATAAGAAACAGTAGTCTGGGGTCCATGTGTAACGCCGTCAATTTTCTCCACAGTAGGGCTCTAGATATGGAGTCAAATGCCCCTTTTAAATCCAGGAAGGCTGCAAACAGTTTACGGTTATTATGAGTTATACTTTTGTTAGCTAAGTGTGCTAAAACTGTTACATGATCCAGTGTTGATTTATTTTTTAGTGAATCCAATTTGCTCCGGTCCTATTACTTCTGCTTGCTTGACCCAATCTTCCTTGATGTATGTGTAAATGTTGACTGCTGTTGAAGTGGTTAGTTGGAGAGAATTCCATGCAGCCTAGAAAGTGAAGGAACAAGTTATATTTTGCTGCAAAATCTCAAAAAGTAGATCTCACTCTCATATGTACATTCCCTGGCAGCCTGCAGCTGACAAACTGTATTTTAAGAGACCTATACCAGTGTGGTGTAGCGGTTTTGGTATTGAACTAGAACCTGGGAAAACCAGGCTCAATTCCTCTCTCGTTCCATGGAAGCTCACTGGTGACCTCGCAGATTCTCAGGCTTGACTCTGGCTATGCCCTGTTCAGAATAAAAATGAAAGGAGATTTGTGAATTGATCCACCGCTTCCTGGACTGCCTTTGTTCTGGAACAGGGGTCTGCAACCTGCGGCTCTCCGGATGTTCATGAACTACAGTTCCCATCAGGAACCCCTGTCCTGATGGGAATTGTAGTTCATGAACATCCGGAGAGCCGCAGGTTGCAGACCCCTGTTCTAGAATGCTCCACTTGCGTCCTAGTGCCTTGCAGACAGAACTAGGTAGGCACTAGGACCCATGGACTCCTGTCATCTTTATCCTGAACAGGGTATAGTATTTGGATGGGAGATCTCCAAGGAATCAGACGCAGGCACCAGGAACCACCTCTCAATGTCTCTGGCCTTGAAAACCCTGCAGGATTACCATAAATCAGCTGTGACTCCGATGGAGAAAAAAAACCCTCTGGCTTTTAAACTATTTATTTCCATCTTAGTTTAGAGAAGTATGATTGGCGTTACTGTCCAGTGATACCAATATTAGAGCATTCATTGGTAATCACCTTTTTTGATTTACATTTTTATAGTTTGCCTTTCTTACTGGGATTCAAAATGGATTATATAGAGTCCACCAACACAATCTAGAAGATCGGACATCCTATAGACAGTGCAATAGGATTTGGATTGTAGTCATCTGGAACCAATCAGAAACACAAACAGAACTGAAACAAAACATAAGTAGTACCATGATGCATTACATGATCCTAAAATTACACAATAGGAGTCTACTTACAACAGACCGTCCCTAACTCTTTACCCATGTATCTTTCTAAACCAATTCATCATAGTACAGCCATCACCTCTGTGTAGGAAAACTCTTGTGAATAACTACTTTTGCTTAGGACTCTGGGTTCTAGATGATCAGTGTAAGGTTTATTGAAAACAACAGGGCTTGTTAGTCAAACTTATTCCTTCCATAAGATTTAGGATCCAATAAAAATTACATTTACTCTCATCACGTGCGTTATTACTTGAAAGAAAGTTTTACTGTTTTCAGTAAAGCCCTTCTTAGTTTTATATTAACAATAATAATCTTGTGAGGAAGGTTTGGTCGAGAGAGGGGGACTTCCCAGCAAGCTTCTATGGCAGAGTGGGGATTTGAACATGGATTTCAGATCCTAGTCCAATAATTTAACCACATTATTGAACTGTCTCTCTCATTTGCTCAAACGGCAGATGCGTTAAACTAAAAATTAAATCACCTTAGCATGGATGTGTGATACATATGCATACATTTATATCATGATTTACATACAATTCCAGGATGATAATGTTACAGTGATCTGTTTCTGCTATTGGTTAGGGCCCCTGATTTCCCAGCTTTCCTGTTTTTAAAAAGAAAGTCTTTTGATCTCCTTGTTGTGGAGATAACAAAGGAAAAGCATGTCTCCACAATGAACAGAGCTGATGGCTGCTAACAAGTATAAACAGGGAGCTTAGGCTAATTTTTCACTTTCGAAATGCCCTGTGGCATATCCGGGAGCGTACCTGCTGCGGGGCTTCTCACCCTGCTTGTAGGGTGTCCTATGGCTTCCCAACTCTTTCCTTCACTCGAGTCAGGGCAGGTGCAGGAAGCCCCAGTTGGTTCCCCACAAGCACCATGAGCTCTTCTGCAGTCTCTTCCAGGCATACGCAGGCAGCCTCCGTTTCCTGCGTTTGGATTGGCTGAATCTCGCCCCATTCCCCCCACTCACTTTCAGTGCAAAAAAAATATTAAAACAAAGTGCAGGCAGGCGCCAAGAATTGCCGCTCTCAGCCCCCCCCCCCCCGTCTAAAATCCTGGAGCCTCAAGGTCAAGAGAATCACAGGCTTCCCCCTCAAACTCTTCACGTGTGCGAGATAATCGCCCTCCCCCCTGCAAACTCCTTGTGCATGGGTGGGGGAGGGTGGGGATTCTTTTGTTTTGGTGGGGCGGGCCAGAGCAGCAAGGTGGGAAAAATGGTCCTGGTGCTGCTGCTGTGGAGTTAGTTGTTCACGGCAGGAAAGCCCCCAGAGCAACACGGGGGCATTAAAAAAGAACCTCCATTTTGGCGGTTCTGGAAAGCCGCAGAGCAAAGCCAATGCTCCGGGGTGGTGCTGGGGCAACAGCGTGGCAGGCACACTGCAGCAACGGGGGCAATAAATAACTTCATCGCACCGGGGCATTTCCCATGCTAATAGAGGAGCAATTTGGCCATGAAAAACCGACCTTAGAGGAGTTAATATATTGTAGAAAGAGATTGTTATCGCACTATTGCAATGTATCAGTATTTGCATTTTTGTTTTGTATGTGTAAAGCCGTCCTGTTTTGTGCAAGGGGGAAAGCAAAGAAAATAGTAGAGGCTGTTAAAAAGGCTGTTGCCAGTGTAAATGGCTTTACATTCATGGTGGCAGATGCATCCTTCTTATGAATGCTGTATATGTCTCAAGCTCCTTATTTTAATTGGATGATAAAGATTTTAAACCTTTAGTGTATCATGAATGGCATGTTTCTAACTAATAGTTGCTCTATGCAGTCCAACATGCCTTAAGTTTGATGACACAACAGAATACTTTTTTCCCCATGAAGATGTGTGTATACTATGTAACATGGGGTATATAAAGTCATAGCATGGTAATCACTATCATGAGTTTCTAGAGTCCAGTGTCACGATTACTTGTGGGGGATTCTATGTTGCCCAGAACAGATTTGGACTTTTTGCTGCATTCACACGTTTTTTGCTCCATAGCATTTGGAAACAGAGAGGAAAGGCAGGTGTCCCTCTTGAGTTAATTGCTGACCAGCCAATCCTTTCAACCTACCCTCTTGTTGATCTTCCCTTCCTTGCTCTGCAGCACCCGGCAGAACAGCGGGAAGGTGAGGCACAAGCGCCAGGCCCTGCAGGACATGGCGCGCCCGTTGAAACAATGGCTGTACAAGCACCGAGACAATCCGTACCCCACTAAGACGGAGAAGATCCTGCTGGCTCTTGGTTCCCAAATGACTCTGGTACAGGTAAGAACGAGCAGTGTGCCTCTGGACTTACTCTTTCTGTAAAAATCCACTTGCATGATTTGCATCAATGAAGTGAGAGAGCAATGCTAAGCAAGGCATATAATCCTATTCAGGTCTATCCAGCGGGAATTACGCCCAGGAAAGTGCTCGTAGGATTATACTGTGACCTCAGTAGTTAAACCTGGATCTGTCCTTGTCCCATCAAAACAAGTAGTGTGTGGATCATGTTGAGAGCAACAGAAGGAGTTTTAGGGAGAAAAGTTGATCTCTACATGGCAGCATTTATTTGAAAAAAGAAACTGATCCTAGTTTGGCTGAATTGAAGAATTCCAACTCTACTAATTAACAACTGGGCTGCCTCTGTTCTTTTGAATGCCAGTAGAAAGATTCATACTAAGAGTTTAACTAGACCAATAGCTTCTCTTTAGTGACTGCCAGTACAGGATGCTGTTAAGCCTATAAGAAGGCACAGAGATGAAGTGGAATGTTCTTGTTATCCCCAAAGCTGTTTCTTCTAAAGTTGCCCTCCAGGACAATTTTGGCTCAGTTGATAATGACCACCTAGCCTACAGGCCTTTATTCCCACTTCTAACATCCAGTTTTCTTCTTGGTCTCATGTGGAAATAAACAAAAGTGCATGTTTGGTATAAGAACGCTTTATTTTTATCTGCAAATCTGCCTTCATTGACCGAAGCATGCAATTTCCCCCATGTTCCCAATTCCAGATGCTCCTTCCCCTTTGCCCAGAAATGCTGTCACAATCATATGAAAACATATCCTTCAAGGGGAAGGAAAGAATGACAGGGGTGTCCAGATGATGCGGATCCAACAAACGGGTCCCGAGAATTGCGCGTGCAAGGCCTGCTCTCTGGTCGCACCTGCCCTAATGTGGAATAATTTCACCAAAGCCCAACCGATCGAAAGTGACAGTGATGGAACTTGTGAGAACTGGGTCATGTTTTCTCATTGATTTGAAAATGTTTCTCCTTCCAAAAGCGGCTTGTTCCCAAATCATCAAACAGTGTTGCATGACTGGCTTTAATCTTCCATCACAAAGTGCCAGGACTCTTTCTGGAGGAGACCAAAATAAAAAATGTGTTTTCCTGATTTCTATTTCCTCGCCATGACATTGGCCTCCTTCTCTTCCTATCCATCTGTCCAAGTGCCTTTATGCCTGGCAACGTTGTTCTTGTGCAGTTTCTATCATTGCATTTGAATTGCCGTCTCCTCTCAATTTGTTTTGTTAAAAACATTCTGTTCAGCTGACGCTGTGCATTTAGCACATACCATTCCAAGAGGTGTTTGCTAATAATTAACAGTTGCTCTAGAGGTGTAGAAAGCACAACCTCTTTGTGTGTGTTTTAGACAGCTCCCGTGACCTGAAAAATTGCTCTGCTTCTTGGATTGTGTTAGGTTTCAGCAGCTGCTTTTGGTTCTGGATGTTTCCTTTGGACAGTTACATTTCTGTTAAATTTAATCAGATGCTGTTTCTTTCTCAGTTGATTGTGAATGTATGTAAGTAGCATTGTATGCGGTGTTGCGGCAGAGAGGTAGCATAGATTTTTGTTTCTTAAGTTAACTGTGTTTCCTTCTTTGGCTGTTCTGTCTGATGGACTGTGATCCTTCCCGGTAATTTCCTCTGTCTGTATGCTCCCCTGTACTGTCAAAACTAGAAGACCAGTCTAGATGTGTCCTGGTAGAGGGGATACATGTATATTTATATATGATTCCCCTTTTCCCTTATAGACCAGAGGTGGTTACGTGGATTAAGTGGGTGAGGAGAGTTAACCCCCATCTGACCTCACTGTACTCAGCAGATTTGAGGACTTTTCTTCCAGCTCCATTCTAATATAATTTAGGCAGTAGAATAGAAGTGCTGAACTCAAGGGGCACAATAAGGTTGCATGTGGAGGTGGGGGTGGAATTTAGCTTCCCTCATCTATGAACTCTGCATGTTCGTTTTTTAAAAATAGAAACTTATTTAGGTAGAGAAATGAGTACATAGAAGTATAAACAAAGAGAGATGTATAGATTGCCAGCTCCAGGATGGAAAATGCCTGGAGATTGAGCCGGTGGAGCCTGGGCATAGGCAGGGTTTGGGGAAAGAACTCAGCAGGGTACGATGCCATAGACTCCGCCCTCTACAGCAGCCATTTTCTCCAGGAGAACTGACCTTTGTTGACGGGAGTTCAGTTGTAATTCCAAGAAATCTACAGACCTCACCTGGAGATTGGCAGTCCTAAGGGATTATCATTCATCACCCACCACAGTCCAATCCAGTTTGTCCTTGAATATTTTTTTGCTTACTTTATTTTAATCCTTCAGCTTAGTTCCATCCATGCAAGTACACATGAGGCCAGTTCTTATTGCCTCAACCAAAGTCCCATGAACACTTGCTTTTCACTTCCCATTCCCCTGAATGGTTGGAAGTTTAATACAGTTGCCTTCTACAAGCTCCATTGTCATAACTGGGAGAGGGTATGGGAGGCGTATTTATTATAACTATTCAGTCACAAGTGCGGGGGTGGGGAGAGCAGGTCAGCATTTGTGAGTGGCACAGTCTGGAAAACATTGGTTCTGCAAAATTAACGGTACACCTTTTGAACCCCTCACCCTTTAGGGCTCCTTCTTGCCAGACAGGTGGAAAAGTTCCTGACTGTACCCAAGTTCCCAGACCATCTCTGTTAACAACTATTTGAGCTGTTGGAATACACTAAGTAGCCTCCAGCCATCAAAGGCAAGCAAGGCCTGCTTCACCTAGGAGGGGAAGCTTGCTGAGGGGAGATGGTATGGCCCTGGTTGCTGGGGGAGACCAGGCAAAGTCAAGTCAGTGGCCTTTCTGCAGAATTGCAAAGATGTGATAGAATAATTTATTTTATTTATTTATTAGATTTTGTAGACCGCCTCATTCCCAAAGGGTTCTAGGTGGTTCACAATACAATAAAAACCAATAAATTACTTAAAAACATCTACGAAATATAAACAGATAGGGAAAAAAGCGATAATATTAAGATGGAAAGTAGGGAGATGCTGGATCAGCAGCTCTTCGGAGAGGCAGCATGAGAAGAAACCCGTAGGTGCTTTCCTCCAATGTCATGGTACTCCCTCCCTCATTTTCTTCTTCATTTTCTCCTCGCAGCAACCCTGTGACATAAAAGTTAGGTTGAGAGAGGGATGAGCAAGAGATCTCCCAATCGAATTCCTAGCAAGGTGGGAACATGAATCCCGATGTTCTGGATCCCAGTGTCACTTTGCAAGTGTCTCCTCAGCTTATGGATTCAGTGGAGCAGAACTTGGAAGGAATTCTGCAACAACTCAGTTTAAACAAAATTGTTTACTTTTCCTCAACATATAACACTAATCAAGTTTTAACATTTAACATAACAATTCAAGGTCCTGTTTGTTTCATTTCATGTCCCTCTAATTACAGTCCGATAATGCCACTTCCATTTCTTTCTGCAAGTGGGTGGGCTCATGAAGACTCCAGAGGCTTGGTGTACTTGATTTGAGGTGATGAAGGTCCCCAAAAGAACTTTCACCAATTACGCACACAAAAAGCTCTGAGATAATAAATTCATAAACAAGGTGTTAAGAGCTTATAATAATCTATCAAGGTCCCAGCCTGGTAGCCTAGCTTCCTCCAACTTCATGAGTTCTGCAGCCTTCTATTTCTTTCTGTCTCCACCCCTTTCTGGGTCATCTAGTTCTGAATGTAGGGGTTACACAAGCACTACACGGCACTGTCTTCACCCTGCTAACATCAGGGTAGCATCTGGTGCGCTGGCCGGTTGAATGCCCTTGTAGAGCATAAATGTCTTTCCAGTAAGTGAAGATTGTTGAATGAGATGAAGTGAAATTTTAAGGCTTACAGGCCTTTAAAGAAGGCTTGGGAATAGAAGAACTCAGCCTAAACTTAAGAAGCTGAATTCTGTACTTGATCATATTCATGCAATTCTCATAAAGCCAGAGGAACAGGCAACGAGGCCCTTTTTGCTCTGGACTCGGAAACTTTATACTCCTGAAACTACAGAACTAGAACAGGAAGCCTTCTCTGTCTGAAAGCCACAGCCTATATTTATCTCACCAATTAGTCTCCAATTTGGAGGCTAGCAATTTGTCCTGCTAATTTGCAATGAACATGTCATGTTTTCATTTGCAATATTCCCGTAGGGGTGGATTTATTTTATTTTAAATTTAGGTTTAACTATTCCTGTGAAATGAAAAAAAAAGGGCTGTACATTCTTTCCAGAAGGGGAAATATGAATGACTTTATTGTTGAATATGAAGTTATTTGCCATGGTATGACTAATCTACTGGTTCTGGGCTGCTGAGGATCTTGCAGAATTGAAGTTCACAGGCAGGCATAGACTGTAGTTGACTGATGAAGGGGGTGCCCAAACTAGGGGACCTGTTCTTGACTTCTGCCTTTTCTTGTGTAAAATGTCAAAAGGCTTTTTTTCTATTAGCCAAGAGAGAAATAAGTAGCCTCTTATTATTCATTGTTATTCTTTCTTTTATTGTCTTAAAACCTAGAGAAGTGCACTTGTGGAAGGGCCATTCTAGAATAAAAACTTTAGACAAATTTACAGCAGTATGTAGCAAAAGGCATAAACCCACAAATGTATCTGTGATTATCAGTGTCTTTATTTATTGCACTTAATACCCCGCTCTCCCTTGCCAGGGCCCTTCGGGGATGGGGCAGGATATAAATCCAATAAAATAAATAAAAATAAATTAATTTTATTTTTGTGGTTGTTTTGAAACTTTCAGATGTTGACTACCTTGCGTTCCTTGCCCTTAAAGGACACTGGAAAGTTGGTATTGTATTTAATGAGCTGTGAGTGGAATAAATTCATAGAATTTATGAATTCCCCTTCTTCTTGTGCCCCTTGATTAGCTGATCCTGGGATCTGGGGCTCCTTGGGAATACCATGGGATGTGGCAGGAGAAGGGTTGGCATAAATTGCCCCCTGATGATCTCATGCAAAAGGGAAAGGGGTTACTTTCAATTTCCAACTCAAGTTGCACCCCAACATGGTAGCATAACATCCCATTCTGTTCTTGAGAGTCACCTGAATTTCAGGAGCAATTTTGGGGAACAAGTTCAGGAAGGACGAGATGGGAAGTCCATCCAGTGAACATGTTCTGTCTGTGGCAGATTGGATCCAGGCGCTTGTTTTTTAATTTAATATTTTTGATCAATCTGTTCTTTAATATTGATGTTTGAAGAAACGACAAAGCAGCTGTAAAACAAAAACCTAGAGAAGTGCATTAGTGGAATGACAATTCTAGAATAAAAACTTTAGACAAAATTACAACCGTAAGTAGCAAGAGACATAAACTCACAAACGCATCTGTGAATATTCGTCTCTTTCTTCTACAGGACGTGAGCAATGTCATACTAAATTCTCAAGCATTTCTTTGGCTTTGTCGGACATGTCAATCTACCTGCAACACTAATTCATTTATTATTTATTTATTGCACTTAATAACCTGCCCTCCCTTGCCACAGTGGGCTCAGTGAACCTTGTATGTTTGTATCCCTAGCTCCATGGGAAACCACGAGTGAAAATTCAGATGTGCAGTTTCTGAGTGGCTGCTGGAAAGTAGCATGAGCATGGGGGTGATAAAATTACTCTTTGGCATCTGGGTGCATTAGCCATTCAGCTCTACTCCATGGTCATATGACTGTCCTTGTATCCCCTGCATATCTGTCCCAGTCCTGTTGGCCAGACACAATCTGGGAGTTCTGTGTTCAGAAGTTAACTCCCAAGTGCATAGAGATACAGTATAAATTTGGGCCATAGTATCCCCATTGCTAGGTTTCATGACCTATAATGGACTTAGTATGGTGCTCTTGACCCCATTAGAGAAACTGAAATGTACTTTTGAGAGGACCAGGAGAGATATGTGGGGAGCACAAGGATTTTGTAACATGTGCAAAAATCCTCAGTAGCTGCATACCTGCATGATACTGTACCTGTGTCCCAGCAGTGCATTACTATCCCCCCTTCAATGGCACACAGTGGTGTGGGTTGGGCTAGGATATTCCTTGGCCCCCCCCCCCCCCCGAGCTAGTGCTTAGCCTGGGGTCCAGTAATACTTTTAAGCTCTTTACAGAAATGTTCAAATTCAGTCTCGTGCTATCCAAAACTGGTACAGCAATAGAGTTAACTGTTGTCATTCATTGAGTAAGGATGACACTCAGGTCCAAAGATTTGGACAATTTTATATACTACCCAAAGCAACATGAACATCAAGATTAGGTCATGTGGAACCCTACAGGATAGATCCCAAGTTCCTGTCGCTTCGTCATCTCATAACAGATGAATCTACTCCCCTGTTTCATAATGTTTTATGGTTAGGAAACTTTTCCTATTGTTGTGCCTAAATGTACTTTCTCCCCATAATTTAAAATCATTCATCCTTGCCCTCTCCGCAGGTGGGAGAGTGAACTACTGTTCCTTTTCTTTTTTAAAGAAATCTTGTGTTGTACTATGATGAACTTTCTGTTGAATTTAAAGGAAAGATTCCCCCCCCCCCATATATATATATTCCCCCCATATATATTAAAAAGATTCTGTATTTGTTTCCACAAGGACAACGAGCACCCGGAATGCAAGTGTTTGGGGGATGCATTCCTTTGTTATAACAATCTTATTTCGTAATTCAGAGTAAGATTTTCTCTGCCTTCTGGATTACTTTACATTGGAATAATTAATAATAAGATGAATATTTGCAGTTGACATGGAAAAGTTGAATATGTCGCATTTGTTATTGGCCTTTTCAATAAAATGGTAGCACATGCATATAAATCATATGAGTTTTATTGCTCATATAAAGAGTTATGCGGCTAAAACTTCACATTCTGTTGTTGCACAACACAGTCTGATACTGCCAAGGTATGCTTCCGTGCTGCTCTTTGGCAATTTGCGCTGGTGGAACCATCAAAGTATTCAGCTGGGAAGCCGAATGGATGAAGCTGTCTTGTATGGAGTCAGAAACAAAAACAAAACAAGGAGAGCAGGTCCTCAGTACAGAATGTGAAAAGCAACACCACGAAGGACTAGAACATTTTCATTACATTTCTATCCTCTGTCTTGTAGTTCCAGCAAGCAAGGGGCCATGACTCAGTGATAGAGCATCTGTGTTGCCTGCAGAAGGCCCTAGGTTCAATTCCTGACCCAATAAAGCTGTTCCTATTCTGAGTAGACAAGACTGACTTTGATAGACCAAAAGTCTAGGGCGTTTTTGTTTCTTTAATTCTAGAGATGGGCTGTGGATCAGTAGAGTGCCTGCCCTGCATATAAAATGTGCCCCCTTCAATTTATGGCATCTCCAGTT
The DNA here is from genome assembly GCF_021028975.2 of Sphaerodactylus townsendi. Classification (NCBI taxonomy): domain Eukaryota; kingdom Metazoa; phylum Chordata; class Lepidosauria; order Squamata; family Sphaerodactylidae; genus Sphaerodactylus; species Sphaerodactylus townsendi. The sequence goes on along the minus strand of NC_059435.1, from coordinate 58,745,938 downwards.
AGAAGAATCAGGTAGTATGTGAAGTGAAAGACCCCAACCTGAGATCCTTGCAAGCCACTGCCAATCAGAGTAGCCAATACTGACCTTAATAGGCCAATTGGCTGATGGGAATCGTAGTCCATAACATCTAGAGTGCCAAAGGTTCGCCACCACTGAGCTATGGCAATCATTTTGTGACTGACCCCACCTTCTGTGGCAGCCATTTTGTGACATCCATCTTGTTGCTGTCAGAATTCTATGCCATGTCAGAATTCCAAATGCGTTCGCAGGGTCAAAAAGGTTGGATGCCCTTGGATTACACCAGGAAGGGGGGATTGGAAGAAATAGCCTCTTCACTTGTTGTGTGGGTGAAACTGGTGATATCTACTCATTTCCCCTCAGGCTGGATCCCACTAGTCTGTCCCAAAGAATCTCTGGACTCTTAGGGATGCAGGAGTCTGTAGAAGGGAGAAGGAAAAAAATATGTTCTGTGTACTCCTTCCAAGCATTATTTGAGGAATGCAGTCCATTATTTTAAAATAAATTGGCCCAGACTAGCCTGATCTTGTCAGATCTAGGAAGCTAAGCAGGGTTGACCCTTGTAAGTACTTGGATGGGAGACCATTAAGGAAATTGAGGGCTGCTGCACGGGGGCAGGATACAGCAAACCACCTCTGAACACTTCTTGAATCTGCTGTTCCTTGTCAGCTCTTTCCACCCTACATGAAAAACGGAAGCCTCAACAGTCGCTCTTCCCAAAGCAAGTGTAGAAGAATGAGCAAGTTTGCTTGGTTCTCTTCTGTGTCCCTTGCATGAAACCTCTGAGTGCTCCCCCCCCCCCTTTGTATGGAAAGGAAAGAAAACTTGTGCATTTGTTTTTTTATTTAGGTATCAAACTGGTTTGCCAATGCACGGCGTCGCCTGAAAAATACTGTCCGGCAGCCAGATCTGAGCTGGGCTTTACGGATAAAGCTGTACAACAAGTATGTTCAAGGAAATGCTGAAAGGCTTAGTGTCAGCAGCGATGATTCATGTTCAGAAGGTTTGTTTAATATTTTTATAATGTTGTCTGTACAAAGCCAGCTGAATTTGCAGGTTATTGAAAATGGCTAATCTGGGAAAATTGTCCGTCAAGCAGGCAGAGTTTTATACCAAGCTTGACAATGAAGCCCTAAACATGACCACTAATTCTTAGTTTATTGAGGTCAATGGGCTTAGAATGGTGGCACAACTCTTAGGTTTACACTGCAGTTACGTTGCATCCACTTAAACCAGCAAAAATTCAAAGTTCATTCACATGGTGCTTTTGACAAGCATTAGATGTACTTGACCCATGTTATGATACTTGTAAGTCACAAGAGATCTAAGAATTCATAATTTCACACTTTAGATAAAAATCCCAGCAAAGACACAGAGTAATTTATCTTGGGTTCTGTGTGGTTTCCGGGCTGTATGGCCGTGTTCTAGCAGCATTCTCTCCTGACGTTTCGCCTGCATCTGTGGCTGGCATCTTCAGAGGATCTCAGAGGATGCCAGCCACAGATGTAGCCGAAACGTCAGGAGAGAGTGCTGCTAGAACACGGCCATACAGCCCAGAAACCACACAGCACCCAAGTGATTCCGGCCGTGAAAGCCTTCGACAATACACAGCAACTTATCTGCCTGACTCAATGTATCATATTGGTTTCGTTTAATTCTTTGTGCTAGGTTATTCTTCAGTATAGACTGCAGCCCCTCTGACCCCCTGTGCACATGCAGAATAATGCACTTTCAATCCACTTTGCAATTGGATTTTACTGTGCGGAACAGCAAAATCCACTTGCAAACAATTGTGAAGGAGGATTGAAAGTGCATTATTCTGCATGTGCGGAAGGTGCCTCTGACATTGCTGGCTACAATCTTACATTGGTATGTTCCAGTCAACACTTTGAGAATCACTGGTTGGGATCCCAATAAGCTATTCTCAGCATGCCTGAAGCGTGGGCATGTCCAGAGTGATTTTTGCCTTTGAAGAGCAGCCTTTGTGCAAGCTGAGAAACTGCCTTTAAAAAGTTCCCTTGGTCTCAAATGTGGGTTGCCATGGGCCTTGGTATGGGGTTGAGGGCTGCTGTTAGAGAAATATAAGCGCCAAACATCCTTGAGCATGTGGAACCAGTTGCGCTGTTCTTTGGACCTCAGCCACTGAAATCAAACTGCACACCACACAGTATATTTGAGTAAACTGTTTATGAAACGGCAGACTTATCTGCTAGAATTGTTCAGCATCCCAACCATATGCTGCCTGTAAATAATTTTGTCCGCTCCTAATTGAAGAACAGAAAAGGGACTAGAATAACTCTACCCACTGTAGAAGGAAAAACTGATGGACTCACAAACTATTTTTGAACAGGAAAAATATGTCATTAGCAAGCAAACTAAATAGATTTTAGAAAAGGCCAATATGATTATCTAGTCTGATTTAAATTTTCCAGCAAAAGTTATGAATACTTTTTAAGTAGAGAAGGACGCCTAGGTATTTCTGCCTTTTGATGTGTCTTCTTTCTTCAGATGGTGAAAATCCTCCAAGAAGCCATATGAACGAAGGGGTATACAACACACCAGTTCATCACACTGTAATTAAAACTGAAAGCTCAGTAATAAAATCTGGAGTTCGACCAGAAGGAAGTGCCAATGAGGATTACGTATCACCCCCCAAATACAAAAGCAGCTTGTTAAATCGCTACCTGAATGACTCATTGAGACATGTCATGGCCACAAATGCAGCCATGATGGAAAAAACAAGGCAAAGGAACCACTCGGGTTCGTTTAGCTCCAATGAATTTGAAGAGGAACTGGTGTCTCCATCATCCTCTGAGACTGAAGGCAATTTTGTCTACCGAACAGGTAGGATATCATTTTAAAAGCAGTTGCTTTTTGTTTATTCATCTGATTTGGAAACGAATGTTATGGCTCCCAGTGCTGCCATTTTTAAGTGAAATGAGTGCAGGATCAACATCTCACTGAGGTAAGTCGTTATTACCCCAAAACACTGATTTATAAAATAGAAATGAGAATGGGGGACCTCTGCAAAGATCTCCCATTATAGTCTTTTTCATAGTACAAGTGTAAAAGCTATGATCCAGATTCTGAAGCTGAGAATGTTTTTTTACAGAACTACACTGGGTTTGGATGAAATATAATGATTTTTTGAATGATCCGTTCTGATGTCTGACAAAAAACCTATCTTTCAAATGTCTATCCCATCTCTCCAACAGCAAATGTGTCACAAGAAGGCTAACGACAAATCGTAGAATAACATGATGTAAACAAATTAAATACCATATAACAGCTGACACGATTTAAACTAACAAACAACAATAGAATCAGTATACATTTTTTTAAATATCAGTATCAAAACTGGAAGCTGAAAAAAATCTTAAACTTTGAGGAGAGAAATAACTAGAGCTGAACAGAGACATACTGCAGATCACTGTTGGAGTTTGTGATTGACGCATGAAGAAGGATGGGATCTGAACGGGACTTGAACAACAATCCTTCACAGCTGTTTTTTCCTTAAAGGAAGGCACAAAAGTATATGTGTAACTATAGTTCAGTGTTGCTAGTAGGGAACTTTAAAACTCAAAACTTGTACCCCAAAAATATTGTTGGTCTCTCAGATGCTACAGGCTTGAATCTAAGATTATAACAGGCATAATAGATACTAAAACGAATCAGTACATCTCTTTTTAGGTGGAACCATGAAGGTATTGGTGGCAGTATTGAGTTAGAAAATCTACTGTGGCATTCATGCATCTTAGCCATGGAATGGGAGATAATGGTTTGCTGAAGAACTGCAGGTTTTGTTGGGTATTTGAAGTTAGTAGATGATCGGTGTAATCTTATATAGTTACTTGAGCCTATGCCTATCAATTTCAGTGCACTTAAACTAGAATAATTTTGCATAGAATTGCGCTGGATGTTGTAATTTAGGGCATGTTTTTGCTTAACCTGCAATGTATACAATTTATATGAGTTAATGAAATACAGCAGTAAATGTATTCTTCCTTGGCCTTGGTGCATTGGGGTGGTGGTTGAAGGTTAACCCTAAAGATCTCCAATTTCTGGAGCAATCCCAGTTTTATTCAACAGTTAATCTAGCTTAGTTTTAGTGTTCAATCATGTTCAATGTATTGTGAAAGGCTTTCACAACTGGATTCCACTGGCTCTTGTGGATTTTCCAGACTGTGTGGCTGTGGTCTGGAAGTTTCTGTTCCTAACATTTTGCCATCATCTATGGCTGGCATTTTCAGAGGCATGTCATGGTGAGATGCAATTCTCTCTGCGGCACAATACTCAATATGCATTTAGTGTAAAGGGATAAATCCCAGACTCTTCAGCCTTTCCTCATAGGGAAGGTGCTCCAGTATCTCCTCATCTTGGTTGCCCTCTTCTGTACTTTTTCCATCTATGTGATACCCTTTTTGAAGTATTCCAAAGGAGTCCACACCATAGATTTATACAGGAGTCTGCACCATAGATTTATAATATTGTCTGTTTCAATTCAATCCCTCTCTGAATAATCCTCAACGTAGAGATTGCCTATTTCACTGCTGCATCACACTTTTATTGAGCTCTGTACTATGATCTCAAGATCCCTCATTCTCAGCAATTTTGGATTCTGTTAGCTTATACTTGAAGCTGGGATTTTTTTTTGTTTCAGGGTGGTATAGTGATTAAGAGCAGGTGGATTCTAATCTGGAGAACTGGGCTTGATTCCCCACTCCTCCACCTGAGTGGCTGAAGCTTATCTGGTGAACCAGATGTGTTTCCACACTCCCAGTAGGTCTGTCATCACACAAGTTGACTCAATTCTTCAAACCCCCATCCTGAAAATAGTGACTCCTGCATGGGTACATGTAAATATGTGTATCTGTTTCTATGGCAGTCATATCCTCTGACAGCAAATTCCACAACAGTCCCTTACTAATAAAAGAAGTATGTCCTTTTGTTGTTGTTGTTCCGAAACAAATAATTTTCCAACTCCATTAGGTGTCCTTGAATTGTAGTATTGCAGGAGTGGAAGAAAAGCCCCCTGTCTACTTTTTTTCACCTTGTGTACAATTTTATAAGCCTATATCACGGGCCAGGAAGGAAGAGGCATGGTGTGGCCCAATCTTAACAGATCTCAGACGCTAAGCAGGGTCTGCACTTGGAAGGGAGACTGCCAAAGACGACTTTGCAGAGGAAGATAATGGCAAACCATCTCTGCTTCTGTCTTGACTTTAAGGCCCCTTGCTTGGTTCACCATAAGTTGACTGTGACTTGATGTCACTTTACACACCCACATATCATGTGTTCCCCCTTTTTTTCTTAATGAACTGTTAGATAATTTGATTGTTTATTAGCAAAGAAAAAATAATCTACCCAGAGACAATTGCTGTGGTTATATAAAGTTTACTTACTAATAAGGATAAAAAAAGGGTTACATGGAATAAAACAAAGAACAGCTTTCTATCCTAGCACTAACAGGATTGCTTTACTCAGGCCCATGTGAGCCCACATGGTGCCTATGAGCAAGGCAGGAATTCATCTTGTGTGAATCCCAACAAAGAACTTCTGAGCATGTGAGTGAGACAAAGGAACACAGATAACTTTATCACCTCTGACCTACGTGCCAAGTCTCACCTATGCAATGCCGGGTTAACTAGCCAATGACTTAATCAATGAACTGTGACCTCAGTACCTAATTAGCATGCACATAGTTAACCCCTTCTAGTCAGGATTGTGACAGACACTTGCAAATCCTAACATGAATTCTTTAGCCTTTCTCCACGGATGCTTTTTTTTTCAAGCTCTGCAATATCCTCTTTGAGATGCACTGACTAAAAGCGGAACTGTACTGTAGCTCTTCATGAGGGCACTGCAATACCTCCATTTTCTTGTCAACCCTTTCCTAGCATGCAGGTTGTCTTTTTCACTGCTGCTGTACATGCATGTACTTGCCATCAAGTTGCAGTCAACATATGGTGATTCCATGAAAGAGTTTTCAAGCCAAGTGAGAAGCAGAGGTGGTTTGCAGTTGCCTTCTTCTGCAGAGTTTTCCTTGATCCTGCTTAGCTTCCCAGATCTGACAGGGTCAGATTATATGCTTCTTTCCCTCCCACTGCTGTGCATTGAGTGATATTTTCACTCAGCGACTCAGTACAACCTCAATATCTCAATTTAAGCCAGTTCAGAACCCATAAATTTAAATTTAGAATTGTTTGTTCTATTGTGCATCACCTTACACTTGCCAACATTTGCCATGTTTTTGCCACTCAGCCAATTTAGAGAGCTCTTCCTGCACCTCTTCACCATCTATCTTTATTTTCACCACTGAAACTAATGCAGTATCAACTGCACACTCAGTCACTACTCCCAATCCCAAATAATTTATGAACACATTTAATAGCATTGGTCCCAGTGTTCATTTCCCCCCACTGCAAGAGCTATCCCCCGAAAGCACTTCCTGGCCACCATTTTGTGGTCATTCCATTTTTTAAAAACTTCTTCATAGATTTGTAGCTACGAAGTTTCAAAGCCTCATACTGCCATTCTCTGGGGTCATGTCAACCTAGCTACGTAGACACGACTGCACAACATTTCAGAAAATGACTGAAACACAGTGTGAGATGTCTGGTGCGAGCTCAGAAAATGGTGCCGACAAGGAAGTCTGGTGATTGGAGAGCCATGGGAAACGTTCTAAAGAGATTGCACAGCAATTGAAAATGTTTCCAAAATGTTTTCCAAGAAGAATCAATTGGGAACATCATGCAATTGAAACATTTTCAGGCAGGAAATAAAATGTTTTCGGCTAAAAGCCAGGTGGAACTCCATGGTGGAAACATTTTATTTTCTGCCTGAAAATGTTTCAATTGTGTTGTGTGGAAAGGGCCAATGTGTGGCCCAAGGCCATCCAGTGAGTTTCATACCAGAGAAGGGATTTGAACCAGTGCCTCTCCATTCCAGTCTATCATTCTGGCTGTTGTTCCACTCTGCCTAGCATCCCAGTCGGTCATTCACTACACAAGTCTCTCACAGGGGTCTTCTGACCTCTGAATGACTTTGGAGTCACCTCTTGGGAATCGGTCAAACTAGAATGAGACCAGATTGTCCTTCTTTTTCTACCCGTGTGAAACAGATGCTGTCTTTTTTACTTTCCCTTTTTCATTCCCTTGATTCTGTAGATCTCTTCATACAAAGGAAAAATCTATGTCATGACTCTAGATTGGCTATAGGTTTTCTCCATGTGCATATTCTCACAGTTGGAATCTCCGTCCATTTCCTCATTTGTTCTTAAACTCATAGGAGGAATTTCAAAGCACTGAGTTGAAGCTCTAGGGCTTTGTGGAAGTTTTCAGGTTGATTGTCTAAAGAGGAACAAAGGATGCTCTGTTTGGTTTAACCTCCAGGTATCCAGGCCTGGAGAGGGACTTCCATTTGGAGACAAAACTGCCCCACCTTTTGCACAAAGTCTGGGACTGAGCCTAGGTACTGAGCATATTAAAAAAAATTTAAAGCCTCGCGTAGAATAGGAGCTGTGGTTGCATAGTTAGTGTTTTTTTCAGATGAAATCTCTTGGTTTTTGAATACTATTTTTCAACATTCCAAGTGCATTTGGTCTACATTATGTGATAATTGCCTGCCAAATTCTAGTTTTTAAAATGAGCGTTGTTCAAGCGAGTATATGGTAACTTAAGACATGAAAACTTCTGGTTTTCTGTACTTATACAACTGGAATTCAGAAATGGGGCATAATCTTAATACAATTGTTACTGGACTCTGTCCCTTGCCTGCCAACATTTTAGAATTGAGTGGGGGGAAAGGGATTTTTTTATTAGGCCAAGGCAGCTGTACGATAACCGCTGCAGCACTAATGGGCTGAGCTTTTGGAAAAACAAGCAGCAAATTGTTACATGATCGTTCTAATCTCCCTGTTTTTATGTGCTGAGAATGCCTCCTATTTCGTGTGCAGCGAAGCTTTGGATATAACAAGCACAGTTCTGAAAATGAAGCTACTTTTATTCATCACGCTTGTGCTAAGTGAAAAGGGGCATTAGGCTGAAATAAGGGTAGAGGAGAGAGAAAGGGCTTGTGGCTCTAAATAACCCATGAATTTTAAGTGTAATTTAAATAGCAAGAGCAGAACCAATTTTAAATATGGTTGATGAGCAATTAGAGTTTAGAACGTTTCCTCTAATAGGCTGGATTTCAGAAGTGATATTACCACTCGCTTCATAAATACGTTAGCCAGTTTAGGTTACTCAGTTCCATTGCACATCAAGAAAATGATGTTTGTCATCTTAGAATCCTCCACAGACATTTTTTGGCATGTTAGAATTTTTCAGAACATTTGGCTATGAGAAAACTGATATGTAATTTCAGGTTATTAATTTGTTCATTATAGCTTGGGTTACAAAGCAAATGTACATAAGTGGTAAAAGTTGCATTTCCAAACTATTTTGAATCACAGTGGCTACAGCATCTCACAGAGAGCCCCGTTATGCAGAGTTGTAAGCTGCAGTTTAGCAGTCGAAACTCTGCTCAAGCCTGAGTTTGATCCCAACAGAAGTCGGTTTCAGGTAGCCGGCTCCAGGTTGACTCAGTCTTCCATCCTTCCGAGGTCAGTAAAATGAGTACCCAATTTGCTGGGGGTAAAGTGTAGACAACTGGGAAAGCAATGGCAAACCACCCCAGGAAATATAGTCTGGCTAGTAAATGATGTGACATCACCCCATGGGTCAGCAATGAGCTGGTGCTTGTACAGGGGACTACGTTTACTGATTAGAATAAGTGAATTATGTTGATACAATTGTATTAATAGAATGATGATTCATTCTAGATATAAATTGTACATTAAATGTTATTTGTATAAATGGTTGTAGCTCTCCAGAAAGACATTCAGTGCTGCTAAGCATTCATATCAGTGGATTGTTCTAGTAATGTTTAGTCGCATAGCATGGCCACACATCTAGCGATTAAAACACACCTCGGTCTCGTAGGAACAACTGAATGGACTGTTCTTTCCCTGTGATTTCTTTTATTAATCACAGAAACTGTAAAGTATGCTCCTTAATTATTAGTGTCCCGATACAGGCTTCTGTGCAAATATAATTTATGGGGTTGGGACTTGAGGTATCAATTTGGATTCATATCCTCATATGGACTCCATCCATGTTTTGACCTAACTAGTAACTCATTTAAAAAAAGCTTTCTGAGTGTGTGACTGGAGATGTATCAGGATGTCCAGTTAGAACAAAATATGAGAAAAATATCTTAATCCTGCCTTCTTCTCTCACGCTTTGTACCTAAAAAAATATTTATCACCACATATGATCAGAAAATGGTCTACTGCTAACTTCTTATGGCTGGGATTTAGCACCTAAAGGAGCATTAAAAACTGTGGAATGATGTCTTCATGGACACAAGGGGAATTTTGCTTATATTCTGGAAGTGCTGTAAATTTGTGGATGGCAGTTGTAGAGTTCATTCTGTTTATTGCTGTTGCTTTCCAGGTTTTGTTTTAGTTTATTCATGTTTTAAATTGAGTAAATTTATTTATGGTTTGATTGTTGAAAGCCACACCAAGCCCGTGAAGGGAAGAGGAACAAAAAAATTAAACAAAATAATAAATAACATTTTAAAATTTTCCCTGAAAACTTTGCCTTGTCAAATGCTTTGCGTGGGTGTTTTCTCTGTTGGGGTTTTTTGCCTGGTAAGTATAGATACATACACACATATCCTTTCATGGCCCATATTCTCTGCAAGTTTCATTAATTTCAAAAACATTTCCATATATTTGGGATTTAATTTGTGCCAAGAACAGATAACAAAAGAATAAATATAAGGCCTCAAGGCAAGTGCATTTCTCTCAGTCCTGAGTGGCTGCAGAGAGTTCCCTCCCTTCAGAGACACAGGAAGCATCCCTTGTCCAGAAGATGCCTATTCCTAATTTAGCTGAGCTTCAGTATCTTTCTTTTGTTTTTACTCAAAATGAAGCACTGAAATACATTTGTTCCTGTTCAAAGTAGTTGTGAAAGCACGGGTGTTGTTTGCATGTACAGTTGCAAAGGAGAGCTGAAAAGCCTTGAAATCTCTTTGGTACTGATAGGTTTCAGTCCATTCTAGTTTGTGTAACTTAACAGCATAAGGAAGGCAAACAGAAAAAAAGCAAGTCTGAGTGGGTCTACTGGGAAGCAAGTCCCATTTTATTCAGTGGAACTTATTTCTAGGAAATTGTCCTTAAGACTGGAGCCTTTTAGATTGCAAAACCTGGAAAGAGCAGCTCTTGAAAAGAATTTATTTTAGGTGCTTATACTCTGAAGAGCTTTGTGGCTTCTATATTGTTCTCACTTTCTTCTTTACACTCATTTGCCCCTCCTCTGCGGCCGTGGGACACTCCTACATTTATGGGGTCTGACCTTGGATATTTTCAGTATTAATAATACAAGCACCACAATTCCCAGGGGCCATGAGTAAAGGCTGGAGAACTCTGCCTATAACTTGAGGATTCTCTGTACTTCAAGATTTTATTTCAGTAGAAGCCAAATATAGGTGTGTTATCTGGTCTTGCTATCTTTTTCCCATTTAACTTTAAAAAGCAAAATGTAACATGTAATTCTAAGTGGAGCTATAAACTGCACTTATCTTCTGGAACCATTCAAAAAATCTTTGACAACACTTCTCATGGCAATATTTGAATTGCATTTTTGTGTGTCTGTAAGATGTGCTGCAGATTACTGTAAAGTAAATGGGCAGTGGAGACAAATATCTGCCACTGCAAAATGTAAACTTTCACTAGATGAAAATTGGATTGCTGAACACAGCACACGAGGGCACATTCCTGATATTTTTAGGGCACATGTTAAAAAGTTTGCAAAGTCAGCTGCTTAAATAGTATTTTAAGTGTTCCTTTTATAATAAAAAAACTGTTGCTCAAAAATAACAAGTAAGTTAGGCTGTAAAATCTTAAAATCCCTGAAAGGTGGCAGTTGATGACCTAGGAAAAGGTTAGTTATTGCTCTTGAACAAATGGTATAATTTAGGGGTCTTCAAACTATGGCCCTCCAGATGTTCAAGGACTACAATTCCCATCAGCCCCTGCCAGCATGGCCACATGGTAGGGCTCATGGGAATTGTAGTCTATGAACATCTGGAGGGCCATAGTTTGAAGACCCCTGGTATAATTAAATAACATTTTAGACACCTCAGTTGAATCAAATGCTACATATTCTTAAAACAGTAAAATTAACATTTTTTCAATTCAGAACCCGAAATATTGCTTGGTATATATTTTGCAGCAAAATAAGAAAGTGATATATTATGTACCTGAAACTGTTTTATACTGAGTCATTCCCTTGGCCTATCAATGCCAGTATTGTCTATTCTGATAAGCATTAGTTCCCCAGGGTTTCAAGTTCAGGAACTTCACATAACCTACTGCTTGATCGTTTTAACTGAAGATGCCAGTGACAGAATCTAGGACGTTTGGCATTCAAAGCCAGTCTTCTACAACTAAATTGCTGCCCCACCTTTATAGTGTGTGAGGCAGTTAAACGTGCACTGAAAATACTGCTGAATTTTTCTTATTTGTATTTTTCTCTCACTCTATACTCTGAGGAACAATGTAATAGGATAAAGAGAAATGTATGGGTCACTTGGGGAAAAAGAATGCTACTTTTCCTATTCTCAACTATATTTCACAAGGAGCCCTGTGACATCATGTAGTTTCCATGGCTCCTGATGTTCTAACAAGGTGTCCAGAAAAATTATATGTTCCAGGGGTCTTGCAGAGCTAAACAGAAGAACCCTTACTACTCTGAGCTGGAGAAGACCTTCTTGGGCAAATGAATTGTGATGCCCTTGAGCATCCTGAGACAGAGAAATTCACACTGCAGACCCAGTGGTAATTATCTTTGACAATCGCACACGTAGGCTCTTACAGCCTCACAGATCTCTGTGAGGTCCTTCCAACACCTAGAACACCGCAACCAACGAAATTAGTAAGAAAACTAGTTTTAAAATAGGCTATTTAAAGAATGTGAAAGCTGAAAAAATAATACCTTGTACTAACAATCAGCGTGTACTGATTTAATTGGTAAACTGTTAACTGGCTGGGTTAAAATGGTTCATTCTCTTCACATGGACATTAACTTTTTGAGTCTGTTATCACATTTCTTTGTGACATCGGCTAACAAGTCTACCATTCATCTATAAAGGTCAGTATTATCTACTGTACCAGAAGTGGCTAAGGTAGAGGCCTTTTGTATGAACAGGTACCTATTCCTTTTGACTGGTTGTACCAAGAATTGAACCCAAAACATTCTGTGTGCAAAGCATTTAAACACAGCCCCTCTCCTAAATAGGTAATAATAAACTGAGCAGAGTTGAAATAAATCATCTTCTTGTGACGGACCTTTTGAGAAATCTTGAAACCGCACACTTTGAAAATCCCTATATTTCTAAGTTTGTGTACTCAAACCTATGTGTAGAAAATATATATATATATTAAAAATCCTGCTGCTGTGGTAGGCTTTATGATGTTCCAGTTTCTTAAAACTGCAGTGATTTTGATCTCACCCTACATAGGCATGATTTGATGCATGAGATTCAGCTCTCTATTGACTTTGTACAAGGCTAATATCTTTTTCATCAGCAGGACTCTTTTTAACCCACGAATTTTGTGTGGGAGAACTTTGTCACCTAGTTGAGTACCAACCACCCTGCATAAGCCATATGTTAACGCTTTAATATTGGTGCTTAGTTAAACTGAAGTTGAGCACACCCATGTGCAGGAGGAAGCATGAATATGATTAACGTAAGACCCAGAATGTCAGTTCTACAGTAGCAAGGAGGAGAATATGAAGGGACTGTGTTTCTTGGCAGTAACCCTAAAGTAATGGGGAGCCCATAAAAACTTCATTTCGTTCTGGAAAAATGTCTGACTTAAAACCTCATACCTGAAATTGTGTTCTTGTGTGTTCCAGTCAATTTGCACAGCTTGTTGTAAATAAAACAACCGCTGGTAACAATCTGGTAAATTTTGTCTGCTTCACTGTCTGTTGGATCAGCCTACATCCCCAGGGTAATATTAGACTATCACAGTGGTGTTCATACCACTGCATTTAAAGTAGTATCACTATTTCCACTAAATCCTTTTTTTTTAATTCAAGCTTTTATAACCCAGCTGTAAAAATTCAGTCTGGGTTGAAACTTGGCAAAGCAACCGCCTTATGCTCCTGCCTGTGTTTAATGGATTTAAACAGGTACACCTCGATGCTATCAGTCTGTACATTAGTGTACTTGCAAATCTCTCGTCTTTGAAGAGAAAATAAAGCGATAGGCTTTTTACAAGGGGTATAGGTAAGTTAAAATAGTAGCTTCTTTTCCAAATTTACCATAAAAACAAAATTTTGAAAACCTCTTATTCTTTAAATGCAACCAGTGACATTTCCCCCCTTCCTAGAGAAAGTAAAAACAATTCAGGTTTTCTGTAAACGTCATTGAAAATGAAATCTTGGCTGTTCCAACACAGCCTCCTTCTTTCTTTTCTTTTCCACCCCCCTCCCCCAGTCTAGTTTTGGCATCATTTTCTTCATTAGAAAAGCAGTCCAGCACTTGCTTTTGCTTGCTTTTTCCCTTCTAGCAAAGCTCCCATTGCTATTTTTCTATCTGAAGACTTTCACTGTGTATCAGAATTGGCATCTGTGCCCCATGGCATACCTGCTCACACTGGCACCTGGGGCAAGCACTGAATTGGCCACCCTGGGGCCCACCCAAATTTGCACCCTCCACCCAAAATTGCATCTGCTTCCTACCTCTCTAAAGCGGTAGGCAGGCCAAGTGGCTTGAGGGAGGAAGGGGGTGACTGGGTGGGTGGGCTGGGCAGCGAGCAAGTGGGCAGGCTGGACAGAGGGCGGGCAAATTGGGCAACGTGAGCCTGGTGGGAAAGAAAGGGAGGGGGTCAGTCAGGCAGCCGAAGAAACCCCAACAAACCTTTTTCTCTGTCCAAGTGGTGTAGTACTTGGGTGGAGAAAAAGGTATTTTGGTTTTGTTTTGGGGGAGTGGGGGGTGGAGGGGAGGGGAGCAGGGGAGGGAGCAAAAATCCCTCCCCCAAGTGACCTGGCAGATGTTCCTGGGCCAAATGACCCTGCCTGCCCCTCCTAGATACGCCAGTGCTTGTGACATTAAAGCACTCTAAATATGAATGAGAGTACATCAGAATTCATTCAAGACATCTTTTCTCGGTCTGTGGCAGACAGGGCCAGTTCCAGGTTTCTGTAGGCTCTGGCCCCATTTCTCTCTAAATACGCACTTCCATTTGGCCCCTCCTATCTTCTTAACCACTCAGTTTTCATTTCTATTTTCTTATTCTGGTAAAGGGAAATCAGGCAGTGCTTTTCTTTCATGGATACCTTTTATTACTTTATAGAAAAACAGAGAGAAAGAGAGAGAAAATTGCCTTCCCTGATTTTATTTGGAGTGCTGTTCAATATAATTGGCATCATTTGTGTAAAAGCAATACAAATATTGTTCTGGAGGAGCCTCGGTCTTAATGTCTGCAGAAAGGTTTCTCTACTCCACTCTGAGGGAGCCAATTCACATCCATCCAAAATGCTTAAGCAACTGAACAGCCCTAGCATACTGAAGATTTTCACTTGGAACCATCTGGTAGAAAGGAAGGAATTTAATTTTATCACTCAGCTCTAAATCAAAAGAGCCAGAACTTACCTTCTACAAGGGGGGGAAAAAACTCTTTAATGTTGATAAATGCATCACTTGGTTTTTTAAATGAAGAGTTATATCATTGATGCAACAGATTTAATCCAACAGATGTCCCAATTCAACTCCTTAATGCTTGGTTTATACACATGTACCATTTTTAAAACTGATTTATATTATCTTTTTAAAAACTGGCCCTTTTGGGTTTTCTGGGCTGTGTGGTCATGATTGGGTAGATTTTTCTTCTGAACATTTAATCTGCATCTGTGGCTGACATCTTCAGAGGCATGTTGTGGTAACATGCCAGCCATAGATGCAGGCAAAACATTAGGAGCAAAAACTACCAGACAGTGGCCATACAGGCAGCCGGTTGATTCTGCCTGTGAAAGCCTTCAACAATACATTTTTTAAAAAACTGTTTATTAAAAATTTTGAAGACCCGAATTGGATACAAAAATGGCTAAGTATATTTTTCTCTTTTCCCTGCGTGTACCCATCATGATCATGTGAAGCTCTTGCACAGGTGTCAAACTTGCAGCCCTCCAGATGTTGTGGACTACAGTCTCCATCATCCCCTGTCAGCGTGATGCTGGCAGGGGATGATGGGGACTGTAGTCTATAACATCTGGAGGGCCGCAACTTTGACACCTATGCATGCATCAGCTGGTCGTAGCAACTATATCAAAACAGATTTGACAGCATCTGGAGAGAGCTCCAGTGTGTCAGAGACACAGAGCTTTCACGGTCAGTTGCAGTAAATTCTGTAAGGCCCCTTCCCTGTGTTTTGTTGCTTCAGAAAAAAACGAATAAATATGATGGAACATTCCAGAACATTCCTTTGCTTGGACAAATGTCTGTAGGATGCACGAAGAAGATCCCAGTTGGGAAGAGTGTAAGGTAAAAAGAAGGTCTGAGGATATTTTCTAGAACCATGGTTTATACTCCTTTGGCACTATTAGCATAACGTTGGGTTCAGTTATTAGACCCCAACAATTTACACTTTTCAATCACCCTGTCCAACACAATGCTGGCAAGACCCTGTTTTATCTGTGTTATGCAAAAATACCTAGAAATTTGGCTTTTTGTCCACTGACATGTTGTTAGTGCAGGGGTGTGTGTGTGTGTGTGAGTGAGTGAGAGAGAGAGAGAGAGAGAGAGAGAGAGAGAGAATAGAGTGGGCAAACTATCCCATGCTGACTTGACGAGATCTTAGCATCCATCACCATAAAGCAGTGGTGGCGAACCTATGGCACGGGTGCCAGAGGTGGCACTCAGAGCCCTCTCTGTGGGCACGCGCAAACAGAGTGCCCCCCCCGCCCAATCTAGGCTGGCCTGGGCCACTGGGCTCGATTATTAGCATTAAACCTAAGACCTAGTTTTGGGGAAGCAGTGCAGGTAACCCTGTTAAGCGCTGTTAAACCCCACTGATTTTCATGCGAAGAACTAAAGCGCAATCCTTTACCTGGGAGTAAGCTCAGTTGCTGGCAATGGGGCTTGCTTCTGAGTAAACCCTCCTAGGGTCGTGATTCATCCGTTCGAAGAGTTGCACGGTTGCTTCAAAGCAAAGCCACCAACTACCACCAAACTTACTCCCGAGTAATGCACGCCTCTGAGCCAACCATTTTATCTAAACTAAAACCTCAGTATTCAGGTTAAATTGCCGTGTTGGCACTTTGCGATAAATAAGCGGGTTTGGGGTTGCAATTTGGGCACCCGGTCTCGAAAAGGTTCGCCATCACTGCCATAAAGTAATAAAGTTTCCATTCTCTACTGTGCTGTGAAGTTTGCAATGAGGGAAATAACACACAATTATTTCCTGTCAGCATCTGCCCTGCCCACTGCTGATGGTAGCCCTGGTGGTAGATCTGTCTGTGAACATATTTAGGGTTGCCAACAGTTTGGAGAAAGAGAGGCTCAGTGTTGTTGCCTAGGTGATGTTGTTTATCTCTGTGAGATGGAAAGCTTCTGTGGCCTGCTTCCACACATTAAGCCTCTCTTTAAAGGGGAAGGATGTTTTCCTTCCACGTTGTTGGCAACCTTGTCTTATATTAAATCCATTGGTCCTTGTTTGTTGTCTGTGCTAAACCTCAGCACAGGTTCTCTGAGATTTGTCTCAACATCTACTACCTGACTGAGGCGTAGCAAGGGATAAAAGCGCCTGGTGCGTCCTCCGCTCCGGAATGCCATGCCCCCAGAACACCGCCGCCCCACCCTTGCCACGCCCCACGTTACAGCCCTGCCCGGTGCGTCGAAGCCCCGTCCCCTTGGAGCTACGCCTCTGCTACCTGAGCTTTTTGAAAGGAAGCCAGAATGTTGTTGCAGTCAGTTTGTCAGAGCAGGACTGAAGAGATCCAGGTTCATGACATCTCTTCAGCCATGGCCTCTAATGGTTGATCTAGTCACTCTTTCTGTGTTTAACCTCACAATTGCTGTAACTCTACACTGGATGGCAGAACAAGGAATGCTGAGCTGTGATCCTTGGAGAAGAGTGACATAAAAATGAACAAGGTTTTTTTTTTTCCAACTGGAGACACCAAAGACTGGAGCCCTTTTTGTTCAAATCACATAACAACAATCTCATCTCCCCTATGTGGAAGTTCTCAGCTCCAGGATCAGCACTGTAAACTGTTGGAAGACATGCTGTTTATAATATTTGGCCACTATTTGGAACCTTTGTAGTTTATCTTAAGGTACATTTTGCCACATTCCACTCCTTTAAAAAAAAGATGTGATGATTGGTTAAAATATCTTCTTTCATTGAGTAAGACTTTCCTGAGAAAAGATCCTTCCATGCTGGTTTTGAAAAGTTCTTGCAGTGACTCAGAATTGATATTTTTTTTCTCATCCTTGTGGTAGTTATATTAATATATGTTCGTCTGTTTTGGATTCTTTCTACTTCTCTGAAACTGAAGGTTTATTGTGGTGCCAGAGTAGATGAACCAGGAGAGCCTTATCTGTTTCACCAAATCCTGTTTCTCTTTATTGGTTTGTGGTTTGTGGCTGAGTCCTCATAATTCTAAAAAACTGATTTATATCTTCTGCTGAAACTGGCTATATGTCCATAATTTGAACAGCGGAGAGACGTGGTGATGTTAGTTTCAGCCAAATGCTTCCATTTTTATTGCAATGTATTCATAAACCTTTAGAGGGGAATTTGTAGCAGAATCTGTATTCCACAGAAGAAGAGTTGGTTTTTATACCCTGCTTTTTCTGTGTCTTTAAGTGGTCTCAAAGAGATTTACAATCACCTTCCCTTCCCCACAGGAGACACCTTGTGAGGTAGGTGGTGCTGAGAGAGTTCTGAGACAACTGTGACTAGCCCAAGATCACCCATCCATCTTCAAGCGAAGGAGTGAGGAAACAGATTGGAGTCAGTCACTACGTCGGTTACATTACACCATTACACCAACATCAAATTCTCATTGGTTTTAATATATCTGGTTCCCATCTAAGTCTGCTGTTCTAGCCCTGTTTACTTTCTGCTTTGTCTTCTGGCATTAAGCCAAAGCTGTAAAACATGATCTCGTCCACCTAGACTGCAAGAGCTGTTGACAGAATTCTGTCCTTACAGAAGGTGGTAAAATGGAACCACTTCCCCCAGAAGGTTCATCTCATCAATGAACTTGTCATTCTGTAAAAAAAAAAGCCTCTTATGAATCCAGAGGCTAACAGGCGTGTGGGTCACCCAGTCCGTTCTCAAAGCCAATCATGAGTGATATTAGATGTGCTCAAATAGGAATAAATTACCAGTTGGTCCTAAACCAGAGACAGTGACCTCCAGGTGATGAATGTACACTATACTTTATTACAGATGGTTACCCAGCTATGCCTTTTAATAATTTCAGAAGTATTTGTATTTATTTATCCTCTACTTTTCTCCTCAGTGGGGACCCAGAGTGTCTCATAATATTGCTCTCATTTTCTCCTCACCATAACAGCCCTGTGAGGTGGGTTAGGGGGTCTGTGTGAGAGAGTAACTGGCCAAGGGTTTACCAGTGAGCTTCCATGGCCTTCCAAGGATTTGAACTTCAGTCTTGCAAATAGGGGTTAGTCTGACACTAACCCCTATCCTTCACTGGCCCTCTGACTGGAGATCACTGGAGACTTCATACATTATAGACCCTTTCTGCACAAATCACTTAAAACGTTTGTAAAACATTTTCAATATCCCCCCCCCCCTTACCACAGTGTTTGTCTACACACTCACCCCCTCAAAATGGCTGCCATTAGGTGTTTCCCCCTTTTTTGAGTTATTTGTTGAATCGATGCTTCGGTTCTTCTTGCTGCAATTCTCTATACCTTGTATAATCTATGCTATTGTATCTTTCCCCCCCCCCCAATAAAACCAAACAGAAATGATGAAAATAAATAGGCAAGGGCGAACGGAGTGAGCTCAGGGTTGTGATAAAATGACTCCAAGTAGGAAGTTTGGGGACGACACAGAGCCATGGAAAATGTAGTAAATACACAGCAAGATGTTTTGAAAACTTTTCCAATCAAAGAATCATTTTAAAAGGAAATTCGTTTAAAATGTTTTGAGGCTGGAAATAAAATGTCTCTGGGATGTAAGGGGGAGGGGGGGGACAATGTGGAACTCCATGGAGGAAGTGTTTCATTTCCTGACTCAAAACATTTTAAAAGGTTTGTGCTGAAAGGGCCATTGTGTATTTTTCTGCCAGTATTTCTAGAACATTAGCAATGTGCAATTTTCTGGTTAGCTTATAAATTGATCGCAAATAGGGAGTGTCATCCTTGAACACTTAAAATGCGAGAACATTAAAAAAAACCCCACACTGGATCAGACAAAGGCCCATGAAGTCCAGCAGTCTGTTCACCCAGTGGCCAACCAGCTGCCTCTATGAACAGGGGCATAGCTGCAACGGGGACATTCGGGGCGGCTCACCCCGGGCGCTGCCATTGCAGTCACATGTCAGGGGCCGGGGTGGGGCATGTCGGTTACATTTCAGGACGGGGAGAGGGACATGGGCAGTTCATGCCCCAGGCGCAGTTTTTCCTCCCTTGTCACTGTCTAGGAAGCACACAAACAACACAACATCGTTATTCTGCCTGTGTTACACAGCACCTAATATCATAGGCCTTCTTCTCACCCACACACCCTGCTCACTTTTATTGAGCATCCTGATTTTGATTGCAAATACTTTGCAGATGTGTTTTCTTGTACTTCGCTTCACGCAAAGGCAGGTATCATATCCCCTAAGTACTGTACAATGTTCTGTTTAAATCATGCGTCATCATGATTTTTAGCATGCACCGAGGGCAACTACTGGTCAGCTCCTTGGAGAATGATTTATACTAGTAATTTTGTAGCTGCAAAAGGAGCACCAAAATTAAAAAATACAGTCTGTTTTAAATTGGCAATATCCCATAATTCTTCCCTGTTACAGTGGTTTGCAGTAAGAAATGTGCAGGTACTATGCCAAGAATCTTAACAGCATTTCAGGTAGACATGGCCAAATGTCCTTTTCATACAATATATCTATCAGCAATACACGTTTCACTGACTAGCCTGAACACTTGAAGCTACTCGCCTTCATTATCGTATGGTGAATCATCTCACATGATTGCCTCTTAATGCTTCAAAAAATTATCCAAGAATAGGAGCCAGGCTGAGAGGGGATAAGTTTATCACCACTGGATATCAACCACCGACTAATGGCTGTTTCTTAAATTGAATCTCTTATCCTTGGCCATCAACCACCAACTAATGGCTTGAACTAAATAGGTGAATTTGCCCTCAGATTAGCTCATATGAACTGGTAGTTATTGACAGGTTTTTGTCAGCTGTTATCTACTGAGCTGAGGGTTAAGTGTTCATGTTATTCTCAAAGTAGCAATAGCGCAGTGGTTTTCAAGCTTGCTTCATTCAAAGGAAGGGTTGTGGCCCAGGGTTGGGGCATTTGTATTGCTTGCAGAAGGTACTAGAGTCAGTCCCTGGCATCTCTAGTGGACCTCAACCCTGGAGAGCTGTGGCCAGTCAGAGTAGACACAACTGACTGTACAAGACCAGTGATCTGATTCGGTGTAAAACAGCTTCATGTGTTCCTGTGTTCCATCTTTTCCACTTAGGCATTGGCTAAGAAAACCCACTGCATCTTCAAAGGAACAAAAATGCAGAGGTTTTATGGCCCTGTTCTAAATTTTATGCCATGTCGTAATGTTGGGCAAAATGACTTTCAGAGAAACTGACCTTGCCAGCCCTCATACACTTCTGAAGAACTCTAGGATTTCCAAGATTGCAATAGCTCTAGTGAATCACTTTCTTTCATACATCATAAGACACGAGCTTAGAGGTTGCTCACCTACTCAAAAAGAAAGATTTGACACTTGATGGCTTGCCTTGGAAGGTTGTGTTTTGATACACAGGCAATTTGTACCATGGTAGTGTGGTTCATATCTTGTAGAGGACCTCCACCACCTATACTTCTGAGTGTCATGAGTCAGCCTTCTAGGCATGAGGGCCTGTGGAAGTGGAGCCAGAAGCAGAAGAAATAAATCAACTAGTGGAGACTCTGGAAACAGCCAAGGATGCAAACATTGCAGCTTGATATGGCAGAAGGCTCTGTGAACTGGAAACTGGCATCAGAGGAGGACTAAGTACAACATGAAGTCTCTGCAGGATTCTGACCTCATTGAGAAGGGTGTCTCACCTTGGGCTTGGCTCTGGGTGCAACAAGTGCGATCCCCTGGGAAGCACCTTATGCCTGGATTCCTCCTTAGCCACAGTTTCTTGTTTGTTTCTTGACCCCTGGACTGCCTGACCTCTGCTTACAAACACCTCCTTCCTTGACCCCTGGACTGTCTCATATACACTTGCAGACCTTCCCTACCTGAACCTCTTAGCTGCTGAACCTGTGCAACTACTTTCTGCCTGCTTTGGGCATCTGTTAGCTGCTCATGCCCAGTCCCCACCAGCACAATGAGATGCCATGACAAAGCATATGTTCCGATGCTGCTGTGTCATACTGAAGAGGAATTAAGAGCTTAGTTTTTCATTGGCTGAACGGAGTCCTAAGATCCAACCCACTGTGCTTATAAATTCATACAGTCAGGGATGCATCCCATAGTGCAGAGAATTTGTGCATTGAGTTTCACATCTTTATGTTTTGAAGCAGACGTCCTTGCTTTTGTTAGCACAACAAAAGGATTCTGCTCCCTTCTACCAGTCTCACTTCTGTTGTTTCAAAAGTAATGCTGCTATTCACCAATGGCAAACATTTGGAGTTGTGTAAACTGATTGAGAGCTAAATTTTCTCAGCTCAAGAAAAAAAGCACCCAATACAAGCAGATATCTGTGATGCATAATAGAATCACAGTATCCTATGGAATTACACTATCCAGAGGACTAAAAAATATAGTATAAAGCAGAAAATGTCACTTTTCTGAAAATATCTCGTAGCTGTCAATAATAAATATACCGTATTAATTTTGTAACAGTATAGCTTGGCAATTGAGTAAATAGCAAATTCTCTACTCTCAAAACATGTGGAGATAAATTAAAAGCTGTATTTTGTCATTTAATTAAGTATGGTAGATTGATTTTTTTCCCCTCTCCTTTCCACTAGAAATCAAACCATTTTTGTCTAAGCAATTCCTGTAAGGAATTCTTCTGTTACATCTTTTTTAAATCGGGGGAAAAAGCCATTGTGCCACTTTCATTTATGACTATGTTTTTTGCCTTCGTTGAACCAAATTGTCAACCAGTGCACAGTTAGTAAATGTCATGCATGTTTTCAAACTAGGACACCTTCTCTCCAATAATTCCTTCTAAAATAACTGTGTCAAAAGTTAAACGAGAGGTTAAAGAATTAAGAGATGGGCATGAGTCTTTTTGGCATTCTAAAAAGAGACATCTGGGTTGTCAGAAGTTGTAAAAGGTGAGATTTTGTGGTTAGTTCTCTAACCAGTAAAAAAAAACCTCCCCTTCTTTCCTTTTGCCATTTCTGCCTTCACTGAAGATCTCGGTGCTTCAGAGGTTGCCTCCGTTCCTTTTACTGTATACTTCTGCACGAAGCTTAGCCAAAAGTCCGCTTGGCCATATTTTTCTCTGGCTTAAGCTAAATAGTGATCTGACATTAGACTGCTTCTCTTTTGGGTTTTCCTTCTCCACCGCCCTCCTGGGACCAATTCTTCAAAGGGGCAACCTCGCTTGGTCCAGCACCACTCGAAAGCATGTGGAAAAATCCACCTGCTAGTGCAATAATGGTTTTTTCAGGATGGGTCCCGCTTGTAGCTGAAAAATCAGTCTCCAAGCTAGCAAGGCCGCTTCTTCTACTGTAGCACCTCAACACCCTGCCAAAGTGGGGGTCTGGAATGAGCCCCATATTTTCATTTGCATAGTGGTGAAATGTGCTACGTTGCACATACCTTACGGGGAATCATTTGACTCCAGCAAATGGACTGAATTTTCCGGCTGGGGCTTGCGCTTAGCGGAGCATAATGTGTGCCGATGCCCCACCTTTTCATTCCAGACTCGCTACTAAAATATTGGAAAATGTCTGGTTGTGCCAAGTATCCACAACGGCACTGGCAAAAGCATCCAAAATATTGTTCCACAAATGAATGATTTTCACATATTCTTCTTTAAAGCATTCAGGAAGAGAGAGAGAGAGAGAGAGAAGCAAGGGAGTGAAGATGTCTGTCCCTGGCAAGACAAGAATGGATTTTAAATTTCAGACCCTTTTCTGTTAACTGTTCAGCTTTGTAAGAATGGCATATTCCTTTTTTAAAAAAAACCTTTTTTTATTTCTTATGTAATTAAAACCAAAGTTTTCTTTTAATTTTGAAAGGCTTGATTTGGACTAAAATAACATGGAACATTTTTTTTTTCAAACTCTGATCCAAGCGGCTCTAGATACATTTTCTTTAAACCGCAGAGCCTGCTGTTAGATTCTTTGCTCTGCCAAACAGACTGCAAATTGTTACTGTGAGCGATAGTGACCGAGTTTCTGAATGCCAGTCGACGAAACAAGCAAGGTTGTTTTTCTGGCACTGTTTGTCAATGACTTAAACCCTGTGTTTCATCAGATATGGGAGCCATGAAATAATTGTGCAGAAGTTCTCTCTGCTCATTTTGCTTTCGACAGTGATGAATAACAATTATCATGTGTCAGGCAAAGATAGGAAGGGAGATGATAAAAATAGGGTAAAAATAAGACCAAAAAACCTCCCAAAGTAGTTTGAAAAAAAAGAGAGAGCAGAATTTGGAGGAATCTATAGAGAAATAAAACTTTCCTGAGCCAGATGGACTGCATGTAGAAGGGAAATTCAAGTTGAGTGAGGAATGTGATGCTGCTAATATCTGTTCCTCACCTCCTGCTTTAGTTCATAATTGTGTTCAACCAATGATCTTGGCATCATTTGCTTCTTTGCATACAATCCTAAAAAGACCCTTCTAAATGCATTGAAATACATAACTTTAAAAGATGTGCCTCTGCTTATGATTGCACTGCTAAGATCTCTGCTTAGAATGCATATATAATAATATGTAGAAATGTATTATTAATACAAGATTCTAATATAATAATATGTATTCATATTCTGCAGTATCAGCAAGAAGAATCAATAGAATTCCCTCCCCCCTTTTTTTATAAACACTTTGGGACAAATTTAATCAATTTTATAATTTCCCCACCCAGCTCATTCTCCATCTTGCCTTTTGTTGGAAATGTAAAGAAAAGTGAAAGCTTAAATATTCTCAGAGCATCCTGGTCACAGCCTGGCTATAAATATCTTCTTGCTCATGAAGATTGTGGCATTTTAAAATCAAGCTTGAGCAAAAACTTGGGAGGAATACTGTGCAAACAATTTTTTATCTCTCTCTCCAAAGTAGCTTTCTTCCTTTGACCCAATGCTTCCAGAAATAGGCCATGAATTTGGTTGTGTTGCCTACTGAAACTGTTTGACATCACCTATTCTTCTTGTTAACTGTTGCTGGATGAAAAAATCCATAGTCCTCAACAGCCAGGCATTGATAGAAAAATTCCTGCCGCAGTTTAGTTTGTATTTGTGATATACTGCAACAAAGTTATCACCACTATGTATGCTGAATGTTTTGTAATGGAATCCAGTCTAATTACCACCATAAAGAACCGGGATGTAGCCAAGTAATTTCATTTATTGTCTTTCCAGACAAAGCCACTCATTTCAAAATCAGCTGTTTGAACTAGATAGCTTTGCAGCATGTGTCTTGTTCAGGCCATCTGATGTGTTAAGCTTTGACATGGAATAAATATCAGGCAGGCAGCTTGGCAAAAATAAGGATTTTGCTTTTACTGTAAGGTCTTTTGCTGTATCAAGTACTGTGCATTGAGTCTTGACGTAGACATGGGGCATTCTTCTATACATAAATGAAAGGTTGTAATGATTTAATAAACTTTTTCTTTCAATTTGTGGAAAGTGTTTGCTCCTCAAGTGCTACTGAATAGACTTGGTACCAAACAGGCCAGAGATTTAAAGTGGGGGGTGGGTGGGTGATGATCATCATTTACCCCTATGTTGCAAAGCTACTGAAGATTAGATACTGATCCGTCGAGTGGAGATCAGTAGTTCTGGCTACACTAAGCAATTGGGAAGTGATAAAGCAAGGTTTGCGTGTATTGAAGAAGGTGACAATAGAGGGGGTAATCAGCAGAGCTGGGTAGCGAAGGGCGGATCCAGTGGTGGGATCCAAACATCACCAGATTCTGTTGTGCACAGATGTCTTCCGAGAGGGCATTCCAGAGGGAGGGTGCCACAATCATGAAAACCCTTGATTGTGGGGGAGGTCCCGGTGGAAGAAAGTCATGCTGCCCTAGGGCCCTGGACCACCAGCATGCCCCATGAAGGTGAACAAAGGGAGCGAGAAGGATTATAACAGGACAGAAGGTCCCATAGGTATGAGGGTTTCAGACCATGAGGGCTTTAAAAGTAAGTGCCAATACCTTGAATTGGATCTGGAAGCTAATTAGTAGCCAGCAAAGCTGCTTCAAGTTTGGTGTTATATGAGCTGATCATGATGACCTGACCAGCAACCAAACAGCCACATTCTGTACCAGTTTCTGAAGCTTCTGAAGCAACGTCAAGGGTAGCCCTACATGGAGCAAGTTGCAGTAGTAGTCTAAGTAAGAGGTTACCATCTCGTGGATCAATGTGGTAAGGTTGGACTGAAATAGAGATGGGGAAATTTTTGAAGCCTGACAAAGATGAAAAAAATACCATTCCAGCCACCATGGACACCTGTTTGTACACGGAAAGTATCCGAGGAAGCCAGAACCCCAAACTTTTCCTGAAATCTGCAGTAGAAAGCTGAGTTTGATCAAGCGATCGGAGTGACAGTTTCCCCATAGCCAGAGTGCTTGCCAGCCACATGACCTTGGTTTTCACAGGATTTAATTTCAGCCAGCTACCCTTTAGCTCTATCACTCAAGAGAACAAAAGAAATCCCCCCCCTCCCCCGGCACACACACAAACACACTTTTAGCCAGCAGGGTAAAGAAGTGCTTAAAACAAACATGGTATAGTGCATTTGCTTCACTTCTTACCACAAACAGATTTTAGTCTAGATTCTGTTCTCTAGGGATAGCCAAGTAATTTTGAGTTACACAAGGGCCCTTACAATACAGAAAACTTTCTTTTAAGAAGTCACCTTTGTGAAGTTCCCTTCTGTTTGCTTTGTAAACTTCTGGGCTTGAACCCCTGAACGCCAGTGGAAAAATAGCCATTGATATTTGTTAATCCAAGGTTAAAATTTTTCTACCATCGTCTTTCACAAATGTATAATGTCCCCAAAACAAAGACATTCTTATTCAAAAGTAATGCATGTAGCATGAAAATCCACAGAGGTCAGAGAAGCCGAGCTCTTTTGTTCAGTAAAAATATTTATCCTCAGATCCCAAAAACATTATGAATCATTTTTTGGTGTTCTAAGGTCAGGATGTGGAGTGAATAATTCCAAAAGTTATAGTAGCCAAATATTATTCCCTCAAAAGATTTGTGTAATATCTATTTATCTGTGGTCAGATGACTGCTATGTATAATTAGAGGCAGACTTTGTCAAGTTACAACTACGTCAACAAAGCTGAATGGGAGCATGCTGGAAGACCTTGGAGTATTTTTTTTAGCTGTACCAAAAGAAGTTGCCTTATATTGATTACATCCAGTGACCCCCCCCCCTTCCCCCAGCCACAGGGATTTTATACTGTGAGATAGTCTTTTATGGAAGCCTGCTGGGTTACCTTGATAATCACAGGGTTTTTTTCAAACTCTGTTCGAACTGAGCAATTGCTGAGAGCCTTTCCGACCACTCTGGTGGCAATTTCTAGTATGGAGAATTGGGTTTGATTCCTCACTTGTCCACATGAGTGGGAGACTCTAATCTAATGAACTATGGGGCTTTCCCCACTTACCATTTGCTGTGCGTTACTCCGGGAAAGTAGCGCAGGGTCCAGCGGCGCTCCCCACTTGCAAGGGCGGCAACCACGCAGCCGCCCCGACGCTGCCGCTCTCCCGCCCCTTCAGCACGCATCATTTTTGGCGCTGAAGAAATGGCACCTTCTGACTGCAGGGGAAACACAACCCCGTGGCAGAAATCACTCGTGCTGGGAGCATGCTGGGAGTAGCGCGCCGCAAATGGTAAGTGGGGAAAGCCCCTAAGTTTGTTTCCCTTCTGCTGCTGCTGCTGCTCCTGAGCACCTGGTCTGCTAAGGCATTTGCAATCAGAGATCAAGGAGGATCAAGATTGGTAGCCATAGATCGACTTCTCCATAAATCTGTCCAAGCCCTTTTTAAAGCTATCCAGGTTAGTGGCCATCACCACCTCCTGTGGCAGCATATTCCAAACACCAATCACACGTTGTGTGAAGAAGTGTTTCCTTTTATTAGTCCTAATTCTTCCCCCCAGCATTTTCAATGAATGCCCCCTAGTTCTAGTATTGTGAGAAAGAGAGAAAAATTTCTCTCTGTCAACATTTTCTACCCCATGCATATAGACTTCATGCATATAGACTTTTATAGACTTCAATCATATCCCCCCTCAGACGTCTCCTCTCCAAACTAAAGAGTCCCAAACTCTGCAGCCTCTCCTCATAAGGAAGGTGCTCCAATCCTTCAATCATCCTCGTTGCCCTCCTCTGCACTTTTTCTATCTCTTCGATATCCTTTTTGAGATGTGGCGACCAGAACTGAACACAGTACTCCAAGTGCGGTCGCACCACGGCTTTATATAAGGGCATGACAATCCTTGCAGTTTTATTATCAACTCCTTTATTAATTATCCCC
Organism: Sphaerodactylus townsendi; assembly: GCF_021028975.2. Lineage (NCBI taxonomy): Eukaryota > Metazoa > Chordata > Lepidosauria > Squamata > Sphaerodactylidae > Sphaerodactylus > Sphaerodactylus townsendi. The sequence continues at coordinate 58,717,945 of NC_059435.1, read as the reverse complement.
AGCATAGAGTTTGCCTTTTTCACAGCTGCGATGCATTGAGTTGACATTCCCATGGAACTATCAACTAAGACGCCCAAATCCCTTTCCTGGTCTGTGACTGATAGCACTGACCCTTATAGCGTGTATGTGAAGTTTGGATTTTTTGCCCCTATGTGCATCACTTTGCATTTTGCTACATTGAACTGCATTTGCCATTTCTTGGCTCCTATAGTCACTGGGCTTAGAAGGATGCACTGTGTGGATTTGTCCAGCATGTGTACTGACCGATGAATTCGGAGTGCTCCCTCCACTTGTTTGGTTTGCTTTTTAAAACGTGTCTAAGATCACTGATAGAATTGTAAGATGTGCCTGACCTAGTTCTGGCATGGCTGTTCATAAGACAGGGAGCTTAGTTCTTCCTCCATCCAGGGACCCAAATATTATTGCTGTGAGCCGAATGCAAACTGGTAAGATGCCGCTTCATATGAATACACAGTCGCATCCCATAATACCATCCTATGAATCCCAACAGAAGAAAAAAATGAATTTTATTTCTGAAATGGCGATCACGTCATGATGATAGATTCCTTAACCTTAGTAAAGTATTTCCATTTCCTCCCCTCCATGTTTGAAATTTGTTTGCTGGATTTGATAACTTTGATGATTAACCTGTGTTGAAACCATCTTCTGAGTACATTAGAAATACAAAACATGCACATCCTTGGCAGTAATCAAGAATGTCCTGAAACATCTGTATTTTTAATTTAAATTGGGAAACCCTATTTTGAAACAATCGAAGCTATTTCACTCAGGGGATCAATATCTGTTCTGTCGTATCTAATTCTCAACACAGCCACTTCTGTAGATACTTAAATCCAGAGACTGGAGCCATGAACAAAGACTACATATATTTCTGGTGTGTGTTAAGCGTCAAGCCACTTCCGAGTCTTGGTGACCCTATGAATCAATGTCCTCCAAAGCGTTCTATTGCCATCAGCCTTCCTCAGGTCTTGCAGACTGAACATATTTCTACAAACCTGAAAAATGTCCCATATTTGCAGAAAAAAATCTGAAATGTAAAAACAAAACCAACCTGGGGCATGAACTCCCCTCCAAAATATCAGCAGCAGTGCCTGTGGCTTTAAGAAACAAATGCCTTCAGTGGCCATTGCTGACCAGAGAACTGGCATGACTTGCCTAGGCCTGGCTGCTTGCTACTGATCAACAATGGTCCGCTCTGCACAGCACAAAAAAGACATCTGTGGGACATCTTAAAAAGGGGAGACTTCTGGTGTGCTTTCCAGACAGCAAAGGTGTCAGAGGGGGGAGAGTGCCTGTTCCCACCTGACCGTTTTGTTCTCCAGTCAGTTTCACCCTCAGCTTGTGTCTGACATTTTGTGTGCAGCTGAAGGGATTCTCCCTGCTGCCGTTTGCTGAAGGTTGCCTTGGAACGTTTGTTCTGCAGGCTCCGATCCTGGTCGCCTTTTCAGCCCAAAAAGTACATAGTTGAACTCAGCTGGTCCTGCCAATTCTGGCAATATATAGTTTTCCTTTTTTAATTTTATTTTTGATGACCTATCTCCGTTGCAACGTAGACACAAATACGAGATCTTAGTCGCTCGGAAGAACTGTTTACTGTTTACCTCCCATTGAGAAGCTCTGCCTTCTGCTGACTGATTTAACTTTTTCTTACTGTGCAAAAAAACTTCATTGGCCCATGGAGGGAGGTCAGCCCAATGCTCCTTAGTGGGGAGTAGACAGGTCTTCCAAGATTCTTGAATTTGTGTCTACATAGCTACAGAGATAGCTCATCAAACATGAAATTAAAAAAGGAAACCATATATTTCCAGAATCGGCAGGACCAGTTCAACTACACACTTTTTGGGCTGAAAAGGCGACCAGGATCGGAGCCTGCAGAGCAAACGTCCCGGGGCAACCTTCAGCAAACGGCAGCAGAGAAAATCCCTTCAGCTGCACACAACATGTCAGGCACAAGCTGAGGGTGAAATTGACCAGAGAGCAATATGGCGGGGCAGGAAAAATAAGATGCCTCCTGAGCTCTGCATTCCACACAACCAGGCAGGAGACTTCTTGCTCATGGCTTAGGAGAAACAGGTGCACATTGAAGCATTTTCCCAAAAAGACACTTTGAGCTAAAATAAGGTGTCCTGAGGACATCTTCAGAAGACAACTATGCAGAGTGCCTTTCCGGTACACCTGTTTAATCATCCGCAGGACGTCTTATTTAGGCTGTGCAGAGCAGACCCGTATTCACCCTGTGAAAGTCAGCACAGTGTAGTAGTTAGTGTGTCAAACTAGGATCTGGGAGTTCCAGATTGAAATTTTCACCCTGCTGTGAAATGGTGACCTTGGACCAGTTACTCATTCTCAGCATAACCTACTCACAGAGTTGCCATGAGGATAAATGCAAGAGAAGAAAATGATTTAAGCTGTTTTTGGTCCTCATTGAGCAGAAAGGAGGGAGTATAAATGAAATAATATAGCTGGTGATGGGGAGGGGCAGGTAAAAGATAGGTTGGTTAGTGGGTGAGGAGGAGAGAAAGTGGCAGGAAAAGCGGAGTTACTAGGGTGGTTTTCAGGGAAGTGAAAGAGGAGATAGAGAAGGAGGAGGAAATAAGCTGCTCTCCAAGTCCCTGCTGATCCCCCACTTGTTGAATATGTTCGCAAATGGTTGTTCCATGTTTCATAAAACAAAACTTGGTGCTTTTTTGCCCTCAAAATTCTGAATGTTTTTACAAAGGACAGGAGAAGTATCTCACACTCAGCACACAGTATTGGTTTTACCTTAGAATCTAAGGCTTAGATCAATTTCAGAGATGTGTCCCAGCCAGTGGCATAGCTACCAGGGGGAAGGGTGGGGACAAATGCCCTGGACAGGCTCCTGTTCGGTCATGTGGAGACGGAAAATTGCCCCCACACCCCTTCCCCTTTCCCCCTCAGCCGGGCTCAGCCCCGCCAGGCCGCTCCTTCAGCCAGTGGAGGTTGAAGGAACAGCCTGGTGGGGTCGCCGCAGGGCACCCCTTGGCCCTACCAGGCCCGGTGGAGGCCGCCTCTGAGCCCCCCTCAGTTCCACCCCACCAGGTTGCCCAGGACCGCCACCGACTCAGATAAGTGGGGCGCTATGGGTGGGGTGTAGCTACTGGGGCGTCATTTTGCCCCAGGTGCCATTTCCCCCCACTATGCCTCTGGTCCCGTTTTTTTCTCCTCCTGCTATGATTGCTCGGTTTTGCCACTCGTATTTCCTCTTATGCAATTCTTTCTCAGAAGCAAGTTTCTCTCAAAGTGGCGATACATAACAGAGAAGAAAGGCCGTTTGGTATAGACTCTCCAGGCATGTGGATTTCTACCAACATTGTTAAAGAATGATTTAGTCGCAGACTGGCATCTACAAAGTCTGTTTGCCTGTCAGAAAGGCTAACCTTCAAAGTGAAGATCAAATCTAAAGTGATTTCCCAGTTCTGACAAGGCATTCAATGCAAATATTTGTTCAGTGATCCTCCTCCTGATTTGCATTGTATTTGAGTCCAGTTTCACATGTTTTGCCAAAGGAGAAATCCTTGAATTCTACTTTGTTACAAGCTTTTGCCTATTTACTACCGTTTGAAAGAGCATTTTTATCCCTTACGGTGTGAAACTGATTCCAAGGCAGCACACGTATCCACTTATTTAGCATTTACAGGGTACTTATTCCTAGAGAGATCAAATGCTATAAATTACCTTCCTTTGACATCTGTGCTGTTTAATTACTCACCCAGCATCAGACAAGTACATCATTAAAAGGCATTTTGCAGTCAGTGTGCTAGAATTGCAATAGGTGCTTACCAAAGGAGCTGTCTAGACAGCAAAATGTCACATTTTTTTAAAAAAAAATGGAGTTACAAAGATGTTTGGTAGCAACCTGACTTCTAAAGCAATATTTTGGAAGAAAGTGTGTCACTCACTGTCTCTGTCCCTTCTTTGTCCTGCACTCTGCCTTTCTCTCCACCGCGTCTGTAAATTGTCCTATTGCATTTTTTTAATGGACACTTTAAATGCTCACAGTGCTTTGCAAGTTGTGTTTCGTTCTGTTTTTTGTTCAAGTCACTTTTACATCTGGGCTGCTATCCAGCACGTAGTTGAGTGTGATGAAAGTCAGTCATTTCAGTAGGTTTACTGCATAACTTTCTGCTGGATTGTGGCCCTGATATTTGAAAGGTATAAGTGCAAGTTTTTCTTTTTATTGCTGTATGCTGGAAAGGGGGGGAGGACAGGAGAACTGGGACAGTTCTCTCGTTCTGAAACTTTTTCTGTGAAGTTTAAAAATCCTCTGGTTCTGTGCACAATGTAGATCTGCTCCCACATCCCACTAATAGAAGTAAATCATGTTTACTGCTATAACGTCAGCATTAGCAATAAAATATGGCTCGAAAATCTACTCCCTTCTCTCCTCGTTCTTGAAAAAAACTGAACATAATTGCAATCTATAGACCTGCTTATCCTGGCCGCATTTTAAACTCTTTAAGAACCTATTTTAGATTTTTAAAGTTCTCTCTTACCGTTGTTTAAAATGAAGGAAAACGGGACTCTCGGCTGGATTATTTAGAATCAGAGTCAAAGTATGACTGTTTGGCATTTGTATTTTTAAAAAAATGTTTCTACTTTGTTGATGACATTTTACTGTAAGCAGTAAATGCATTTGGGGTTTTAAGATATGCTGGCTGCAGTCCTCTTTTTCCCAGCATGTTAGCTTGTAGGGGAAGAGTAAATTTATTTATGGGCTGCATGTGTAGCCTGTATTGCAGGTGATTAATAGAAAGATATGAAATCTATCAGCTGAATACTGTGTGCAGAAAGAGCGTGGTTTATTTCACCATCTGATATATGGTAGCTGAGTTTGTTACACTTACAAGTTTGATGCTAAACTTATATCCTTGAAGATATAATTAAACTTTGACAAAATTATTGCTGGGGCTCATTTTTCTGTGCACTTTATATCCTACTCAGGCTTTCGCCCTGTTTTGGGGTTTATCTGCTTTCTTGAGAAATTCCATGCACATAATACAGAATCTTGTGATGTTTTAATATCTGTTCATGTTATTTCCTTAACAATACTTGTTCTGTATGTATTCTTCCTTTGGTCTTTTCATTATTTTTGTACTGTTTGTATTCAGGACTCTGAGCTTGCCTTTGTTCCATTGTGGAAATCAAGGCAGTGTAAATAGGGCTCCTTTCTTGGGAGTCCTTTCAAACCCCCCCCCCCTCGCCTCCCCAATAATAACAAAAGAAGAGGCCTTCAGAATGGGACCAAAATTCCATTTAGTCCTGCACCTAGTTTCACTCAATGGCCAACAAGATCCATTTGAGAAGTTCCTACATGCATGAGAATTAATAGGGAACTCCCAGCATGCATCTACTCAACAGAACCCGATAAAAGGTGTGTCAAATCCATAAAGAATATATTATATATGAGACCCTCAGCTGCTCGAATAATATATGTCCCAAGTTGCAACCAGCAGAAGAATAGTGTTTGTGGGAAGTGACTAGAAGAGAGGCCAGAAGAGCTATGTTTGTCGCTCATCGTTGTGTGTTGCACTATGTTGCAGAGTATTAGCACACCATCCCGACAAAAAAAAACATGATCCAGTCTGAATGTTTGAGAATCAATTCCACTGGTCAATGAATTAGCAAAATGTGATGAGTCTGAATAGTTGCTATAAATCCCTAAGAAGAGACATTTGGGTTTGGCAGTAAGCTAATCAACCCCAATCGCTGTATGAATTCCAACACAGCAACTTCCCTCTGGACCCTTTTTGAATTCCAGGGAGGTTGAAATCCTCTCTCATTCACTTCTAAAAGGTTTCTATTCTGAATGTCTATCTCAACACAATCTCCAAGAACATGCTCTTAAATTCATTACCAGATTAGGGCCACAAAAATGATGTATTGGAGAAATTCTCAGTAGCTACACTTTAAATGCAGAACATTGTGCCCTTGAAGATTCCAAGTATGGTCTGAAAGTTTGGGCTGGCTTTTAGTGGCCAGTGTACAACTGCAGGGGAGTGGAAATAAAGCTGCATAAAAACAAATGAATGCACATCATTCATTCAAATGTTTTATTTTTAAAGCTTTTCTTGTACCTTTCCTGTGGTCTGTGTTCTGAAGCCGCAGACACATATTTTTCTTGTGTACATTCAAGTCATTTCAGTTTAAACAATAAGGCTGTTTGAACTCAAGTTAACTCAATGTTGCCCTTTGCTGTGTCTCTGTGAAGATATATACTGCATACCTTCTGTGTGCCTGTAAACTGTGGTTTGGAAGAACTGCGCGTAACCCAGCAAATTGCACTACATTGCCACTAAATCATCAATGTAAAATCTGTGTGTCATTCAGCCAGATCCTACTATTTTCTTCTTCCCATTCTTTTTCCTCCTTTTGATTATTTAGAAACTTTGGATCAACATAGTCATTTCCAAAAGCAACAAATCCAGTTCACACGAGATGAGAAGAGAAACAGTTGAGAGACCGCGTGCCAGATTTGATATGAAAATCAGAACCACTCCGTGAGCTGCCAAACATCTGACACAATATGTACTTTGCATTCTCTTTCTTCTGGGCTACAGTTCCCCTTTAAGCCTCTTTCTTCTTGAATAAGCCAGTAGAAAATTTTGTATGAGCTACTCCTGCTCTGGAGTGCCCACAAGGAAGAGGACATAGCTCAGAAGCAGAACACATGCGCATGCAGAAGACATCAAGGTCTATCTTTAGCATCTCCAGTTGAAGGGTAGCAAGTTTGGGCAAAGAGTTGGTTCCACTCAATGCAGACAGGAGTGGAACAGTTAAAATAGGTAGAAAGGGAACTCCTGAAGTGGTAGAGTTCTGTGAATTTTCTGAAAGGAGCACTCTTAGCCACAGGGCATTTGAGACAGCTGCCCTGGGCCCCTGCCTGGGTGGTCCCCCAATAGCCTATGTCCTGACCCCTAATCAAGGGCAGCTGGCTGCCATGCCCCTGTCCTCCCTAGATCTAGGGCAGGACCCAGCTTGGTGACCACTACACACCCACCTTATACAAAGCAAGGGACACCATTGGGCTTTCTGATAATTTCATAATGACAGTTGAGATACATGTGGAATTGTCAACAATCCCTTCAGGTTGACAACAGTCTGTTTTTGGGTGTCACAGAAACTTGAATGTTAAGCAAACAGCAGGACTCAACTTTATGATTCAGACTGTTCACTTAATTTCATTTTTACCTGCCACACCTCAATTTGGATCTCTGTTCCAGTGTCTTCACATAGAGACTAAAGCTGGTGGAAGGAATAAGTATTAAAGGAAGAAATTGGTTGCAACTAATTAATATTGCTACGGGTCTATTTTTGTCAGTGGGTCCTGTCATTACTAGGCTTGGAGAGTCAGGTGCACCGAATCCCAGATTCGGCCCAAATCTGGGTGAATTGTGGTATATTTGGGCCAAAATCAATAGAACTTGCTGAAGAGCCGTGAGTGGGGTTTGGTTCTAAGAGAAAGCTGTAGTGCAGCAGGCTTCATGTGTAGGAGCAGGGAAACAAAATAAGCCTTTTGGGGACCCATAAAATTGAACACACACACACACACACACACACGAAGCAAAGTTCACCCAGCCTGGATGCTATTACCAGGAGGTCCTCCTGGAGCCACCTTGAAAGTCTGGTCCCTCTATCTTCAAAAATGTGCAGCCTGCACAGAAATTCCGTCACCCAAACACATACATACACACGCATATATGCAGTGAGGCTCACTTCTAGCTAAGCATGTGTAGGATTACATCTTTAATACCAAAGCATAAACAAAACAAGTCTCTTGCTTCTCCTCTTCTTTGAGCCTTTGCAAAGGATTTTCAAGCAGTAGTTTTACTGGCAGAAAAAACTCAGTGGAGGTTTGGTTCTGGAAAGGCAACTTGAAAATGCATATAGAAAAGGCTTAAGCGTACACAAACGGTGAATATCATGCATACATTCTTTCGGTCTGTCTGAAATGTCCGCCACCTCTTTAGATTGGTAGAGCAGTGTTTCAGAATAAGTGAAACTGTTCTTAAACAGCTGCAGCATCCCTTTAAAGAGGTACGATAAGCTGGATGGAGCATCCCAGCTTTCCGTGCTCCACTGTTACAAAGGACTGTCCTTCACAGAACGAAACAATAAGGCCTGTCTGGTGCGTCGAACACAAGGATGTACAACTGGCAGCTGAATGACTTATTTAACACTTACATTATTTAACCCAGCTGTAATATAATTCAAGACAGCATCATCCCATTGTTTTAATTTTTTGCAAAATTCCACTGTTTCTTTGTACACTATTAACGTTCCTTGGAGTCGTGTGCAGGACAAGCTCTTAAAGGAGAATTCTGCTACATCCCCAGGAGGCGGTGTGAATGATAAGTTTGCGCTGTGCTATTTACTCAAGGAAATACATTGGAAAGTAATCAGGAAAGAAAGAGTGCTCTCTCTGTCTCTTACTGCTGCATTTTGTACACACAGCACACAAAGAGGCTGTTATGTGTGCAGCTGAGCTGATAATTTCCCCCTCTTTGGGAGAATCTTCTCACCACAACCAGGAAAAGAGAATGTTTTTCAAATGTGAAACATGAAACTGCAGGTCGTAAAGAATGATAGGTGTTTCAGCTACGCGTCGTTTACAGTGCTACACGTAAGTACAAAAGCTGCTGAAACCTGGAACAATCTGCATTCCAGAAGCAGATTCTAGAATCCGCCACCACTAATCTAGAAAACTTTCTCAGGGGACTTGAGGGATTTCAAAATGCAGCAAGCAAGGCTAACCTAACCCCTTTACCCCAAAAGCAAGGCTATGTGAAGTCTCAAACTGGGCCTAACATGGCTCATCCCTGATCCAGAAATAATGGAATTTTCAAGACAATTTCCAAACATCCAGAAATCATCTAAGGAAAAAGCATAGAAGCTCGAATTCCTATCAAACTCATCCTCTATAAAGACAAGGAATTAACTCCCCTACCAGTGTCCTCAGAGGGATATTCCTGGTTTGTAAACACAGGTTGTGAGCACTGCAACGTTAATGTGCATGCACAGCAACTGAAGTGACAGTTGGCATATATTAAATATGTGGCACTGAAAAATGACATGAGGTGACTTAGAGCTGCCATTGACCAGTGACTAATGTCTTGGCACGGAATACGACATTTTTAATATTGTCATACGCTGCAAACGTCTATTAATAGTGTGTAGAATTCCAATAGTAAGAGATTTGTAATTCTCTTGGAAGCAACAGGGAACAGGCATTCTAGTCTTATTAGGTGAATGGTGGAAACAGGATGAGGCCTTCCTAACCAAGGAAAAAATAACACTCCCCTGATGTTAATGAAGCAGTGAGGTTTCTTGGAGGCAGGGAGAGAGGGAGATGCTACAGCCAACAACATTTTTCGTTTGCTGCATAACAGGTTCTTTCATCATCCTCCAGGCCCCCAGAAAGAGATCACTTCCTTCTTCAGGGATGAATGGCAACACTCTTAAGAGAATTATCTTTCTATCTTTCAAAGTGGCTGCATCCTTCAAGATGTGGAACAGTCACAATTTTGGCTCAGCACTGAACAACGGCCTCCAGCTCCTTGAAGAACCCATCAGCTTACGCTACACCTCCTACTTAACATCCTTGATCTGGAGAATAAATTTTCCCCACTCCCCGTTTGATGCGGGCTACTCACAGCAAGTAACCCACAGTCCAGCAGCACTCCCCACGGCGGCAGCGCAGCCACCCCGATTCTGGAGCTCTTCAACCCCGTTAGCGCACGTCATTCCCACTCCTGTTTGCAAGAGCGTCTTTAGGAAAAACCCTCGTAGAGCGCGGGCCGCTGCTCCTAGTTATGTGGACGCTACCGTCCAATCAGGCACGGCGGGGCTCCAGCCAATCAGAAAAGAGACCCACATTTCTGACGCCGCGGAAGACAGCGAAGCTTTCGGAAGGCACAAGCTGTGGTGGGGTGCACGAACTCGTGCTGAAAAGCAGTGGTTGAAGCGAAACCGGTTTAGCTTTTTTTTTTTTAAGTGGGGAAAAGGCCTTCTTCTGTGCTTAATTTCACACTTTATTAGTGCATTTTGCATTCTAGCCCATGGTCACATCCTCCAGTTACCTTAGAAAACCACCTCTGGTGCTGGGATTTTTAGAATACTTTTGCTTTTGTCGGACTCATCTTGCTGTGTAGCTTCTTTAGTTTCTTTGAAACAAAACACCCTGTGAGTACATCAAGGAATTGTAAGCTGGATCTGTCTTGCTTTGAAAAATAGTCTAACACCTTTGTGATAAGTGCAGTTGGATGCCAGACCACATCAGTGTATGTGGTTAGCACATACAGGCATGCACAGAGAAAATGTTTTGGAAATCTGATATAATAAAACAGATTGGTTCAGAATCCTGATTGCCCCAATCCAGTTATAATCCAGCCAATCTAATGTTATAATTTAGGCCCCTTTTGCATATGCAGAATAATGCACTTTCAATCCACTTTTCATAATTTCCTCTGAAGATGCCAGCCACAGATGCAGGCGAAACGTCAGGAGAGAATGTTGCTAGAACACGGCCATACAGCCCGGAAACCACACAGCACCCACTTTCATAATTGTTTGCAAGTGGATCTTGCTATTCTGCATAGAGTAAAATCCAGCTGCAAAGTGCATTGAAGGTGCATTATTCTGCATGTACAGAAAGGGCCTTAGGCCGTTTCCGCACAGGCATTTAATGGCGGCCTGGAGACGGCAAAAACGCCGTCTCCAGGCCACCATTCGCACAGGGGGCACAGCTGCATCGCAGCCGTGCCGCCCGACCACAGAGAAGCTGGCATTTCCCCAGAGCGCTTGGAAGCGAACGGCAGCGGCTTCGAGACGCCTCCCCCACCCGGCACTTCACGAAACTGGTGTTCCCCGGGCCCGGTGCGCCGCTGAAGTTTACAGGGACCACGCTTCTTGCCCTGCACCGCTGGAGCAAAGGCGGCGCGCCAGAAGCAGGGCTGGGCGGTCTCTCAGGCTCCGGTCCAGCGACGCTCACCGAGGTCGGAGATGTCAGCGGCGGCCGGCGCTCTTTGGCGCCGGCTGCCTCGGGTTTTCCAGGGACTGCTTACATCGCGGACAGTCTCCGAGCTGCTCGGGTCAAGTCGCCGGAATGTAATGCTGACCAGCCACGTCACTCGCCGTTGGGCGGCGAAGCTTGACGGCCTTAGATATACAGCCAAATCTGAGTAACATTTAGGGGGTTGGACTTGATGGCCCTTGTGGTCTCTTCCAACTCTATGATTCTACCGTATGATTCATTCACAGGAATGATCCCACCCAAATTACATCTGCAGAAGTGCAGCTTTGACTTTCCCTCTCATTGGAGACCAAAATGCCTCCCAGAATCCTCTAGGAGGATCAGGAAATGCTCACAAACAGCTTGGGGAGGGAGTTGGAAGTCTTCTATGAGCTAGGGGGTGGTGGTGGAATGAAAATCACTCATGCTTATGTGTGTAAATGTTGGCAAGTTGCTTCCAACTTATGGCTTCTGAAGCTATGAATTAATGTTTTCCAAAATATCCTATCATTAACAGCCTTTCTCAGGTCTGTAGACGGAGGGTTCATGGTTTCTTTTGTAGAGTCAATTTACCTCATGGTGCATTTGCTCTTCTGCTGCTTTCAACTTCTATCATTATTGTCTTTTCCAATGTTTTCTTGTCTTCTCATAATGCAATCAAAGAACGATAGCCTCACCCTTAGAACCAGCCCCTTGCCCATGAGGAAATTTTAGGTGAGGCCATAAGTTCAAACAACATCTGAATTAAACCACATGCGTTTCAATAATATCTTATTTTTCATCATTGTTCTTCTCTTAGTTTGTGTTGTGCCTTAAGAATTCATTTTTAAAAAAGAATTCTCAACAACAGTATATCCTGAGGATAAAAGGATGTTCAGTCACATTCTGCTGCTCAAAATGCATGGATAATTTTGATGTAGGCAGCTGTTTTTGGAATGGTGCTTCCTACATGCATGACAGTGACACCTCCTAGTTTCTTCTAAAGCACCTTCTCTTGGGTGTTGTGGGTCTTCCAGGCTGTATGGCTGTGTTCCAGTAGCATTTTCTTCTAACGTTTTGCCTGCATCTGTGGCTGGCATCTTCAGAGGATCCTTTGAAGATGCCAGATCCTCTGAAGACTCTAGCCACAGATGCAGGCAAAACATTAGAAGAAAATGCTACTGGAACACAGCCATACAAGCCGGAAGACCCACAACACCCTAGTGATTCTGGCCATGAAAGCCTTTGACAATACACCTCCTTTTGCTTTGTGAGGCGGATGAAAACCAGGAATAGTTCACTGCCTTCGTTGAAGAAGCCAGTGGATGATAGGAAATCCAGAGCTCACCCATTAGTGATTACTGGTTTAGTGGATCATCCCTAGGTATTTATTAAGGACTTTCATCCAAAAGCCTGTGTAAAAGTATTTTTTCAAACCTGTTCTCTAATAAATATACATTCCTGTTTTGGAATGATCCAACCTTGCTTAAAATAATTTGAAGAAAATTAACAGGTTCCTTCTCTTTTTTCAGAAACTCTGGAGAATGGCCCTAACAAGTGTGAAAGGTGAGTAAATGTTGCATCTGCCCCTTTCATATCCCCCCAATGAATGTAAGAGCTGGAAGGTGCAGCCTGATTCTTTATTTATAACCAATGATAATGAGCAGACAGCAGGATCAGTAAGGATCATGTGATAAAAATTGTCAAGTGGGTTCTACTTGCTCTGTAAAGTCACTGGTACCTGCAGAGGTTTATTCAAACTGTCCTCCAATGTACCATTTTCTTGCTGCCCAGGCAGACTACCTGCTTTCAGACAATGTACATTTTTGCTACTATTTGGGAAAGTGCGAGAGTGTTGGTTGCAGTCCCCTTTCCTGGTAAATTAATGAGCAAGCTGTCATTTTATGAGTGTATTAAGAATGTGTGCCTCCTCCTCAAAAATTGTAGTTAATTATATTAATTAAATACCTGTTTTCTCTTGCTTTTATTTCCTGAATTTTAAAATTGGAAAATTAGGGCTGCATTCAGATAGCAAACTTAACCATTGCTCCAGAGAATCATGGACTCATAGAGTTGGAAGAGACCCCAAGGGTCATCAAGTCCAACCCCCTGCAATGCAGGAACCCACAATCAAAGCACTCCTGACAGATGGCCATCTAGCCTCTCTTTAAAAATCTCCAAAGAAGGAGACTCCACCACACTCCAAGGTAGTGTGTTCCACTGTCGAACAGCCCTTACTGTCAGGAAGTTTTTCCTGATGTTTAGGTGGAATCATTTTTCCTTTGCCTTGAACCCATTACTCCTGGTCCTAGTCTCTGGAGCAGCAAAAAACAAGCTTGCTCCTTCACCAACATGATTTCCCTTCAAATATCTAAACATGTGAGAAGGAAGGAAGGAAGCAGGGGGCACACATGTGAACCCAGAAACATGTTCAGGCATATTTTAACTTAGGTCCATTGTTTACCAAGCCCCATTGTTACCTCTTCCTTCTATTGAAGAAGAAGAGTTTGGATTTATATCCCCCCTTTCTCTCCTGTAAGGAGACTCAAAGGGGCTTACAATCTCCTTGCCCTTCCCCCACTCACAAACACCCTGTGAGGTAGGTGGGGCTGAGGGAGCTCTGAAGAATCTAATCCAAGGCCACCCAGCTGGCATATGTTGGAGTTCACAAACTAATCTAGTTCACCAGATAACCCTCCACAGCTAAAGAGGCAGAACGGGGAATCAAACTCGGTTCCCCAGATTAGAGTGCACCTGCTCTTAACCACTACACCACACTATTGCCCACTTGTGTCTGGTTTGGTTAAGAGACTTTTTTCAATTTTTGTGGTGCATCATAGCATTGTAATGTTTTTCAATATAACCCAATAACAATAGTAATAATTAATAATAATGTGTACAGATAAATGTTTCTTGTTACTTGATTCTAGTGCAGCTAACAGAAAGAGATCAAACAAAGATGAAACATACTGGAAGGAGATCAACGCAGCAATGGCCTTAACAAACCTTGCACAAGGAAAAGACAAACTGCAGGGCACGACCAGCTGCATCATTCAGAAATCGTCGCATATATCAGAAGTAAAGACTGTCAAAGTGCCACTAGTACCACCGTTTTAGAGAGCCGTTACTTTTTCTTCTGCCTCAAGCGGACTTTTTTTGTGCCACAGCTTTCCCCATTAAGTCGGACTTGGCGACCTGAAGCAAGCGTTAAAAAACAGGTTCCTTTCGTATTGTGGTCAGTAAAAATAACGAAGAGCTCCGTTCAACAGGAAGCTCTCCAGTACAAGCACCACGTTCTTGCATGGCTCCCATTCAGTTTAGTAGCGCTTGAGCTGGACAGCTTCCTCGGGTATTTTACCCAAGCACGGTAACCAAGAAACGCTCCTGCGGGCTCAAGTTTTGTTAAGTATAAAATCATTTCTATAAAGGGCATGTAAATTATGAGGGGAAAGTTTTCTCCCATTTTTTTAAAAAATCAAACTATTAACTTCACATTAAGCGTCTGCATAGCTATAACACATAAGTGCCTTGCTTTCTTACAATAAGCTAAAACGTGGGCTCAGCCCAGGACAGCTGTGCCTCAAAGTATCAGCGCCATAACGCTTCACCTTTGCATGTAGTTTCATATGCATCCTGGCCAGTTGAAAGCTGACCTCAAAAAGGGGAGAAAGAGAAACAAACCCTGGAGTGTTAGTGCACTAGTTGCCTTCTATGAATTACAGACTGGTAAATCTTCGCAGTGAAATCGCTGCATCTGATTACGGAAAAGTCCACCATGTCATCCAACCGAGCACACAAGCCTCTTGTGTGGGTAAAAAAAATTGCTATGCATGTATTGGTTTTTCTGCCTGCATTTGCAGTATTTTTAATGCCAAAATAATTGACTTTGATAAGTGCAATACTGTAGAAAGGAACTCAAACGTTTTAAGGAACATCCTGGTTATTTATATTAGGGGGCTTTCACCTGAGATTCAAAGCGGTTCTTGTTTCCAATGCTTTGCAATGAAACTGTAAAAACTTACGTTGGCCAGAATAGTCATTCGCATAATTTTTTTCTGTATTGAAACAAATCAGAGACTTCGATAAATAGCAAGAGAACAACTCCAAGGAGATTTAAGCCTCGCATATGAATAATGGTCCAATTCTTAGCTGTTACATAATACAAAATGTTTTAAATATCAGAAGTACCCACTGAAGTCTTGGTTGCAACAAAGCCATTGGTAAAATACAGTTAGTATTTCTTCCTTCTCAACTCTCCTTTTGATTTATTTGAAACTGTCAAATAAGTAAGCAGATCCTTGTTGCTGGTACCAAATCAACCTATGCATCAGTTTATTATTTATACTGGAACCTGATCTCAGTAACCTTCCATGACAGAAACTGTTGTTGTCCAAATACATTCCAGAATGTTCTTATTTTGATAGAATATATCAAATGAAGTCAATTCCCACTATAAGAAAGGCATTGTGGAATCTATGTAATATATAAAGCCTGAGTTAGAAGCAGGTTGGAAGTGCTAAACAGTTGTGGCACTGAAACAATTCTGAAGTCAAAGCTGTTACTAAATTAGGCACTCCAAAACATGTTAAATTTTTACCTTTCAGTCCCATTGAGGGAAGTGCATTTTATACAATCAGGAGATTCTGGGAGGTAGACAGGATTTTTCCTCAGCTATGCAAAAATATTGTAATTAAGCTCACTTCTCAAATAAGCAATAAATCCAAATTAAATTTATACTGAGTTTGAGGAAAGAAAGTGTCAATTGTCCCTAATTCAATTCCAGGCAAAGTTGAAACTTGGTTTATTTTAGTTAAACTGGATTGAATGCTAGGTCTAAATGAAAGTATCTGGGTTAAACCTGATTTAAGGGCCTAGTTTGGAACTGGTTCAAAGTTCAGGAAAGCTGCTAATCCTGTTTCATTCCGATTTTGTATGTTCAATTCAAATGAGAGCTTTTTAAAAAAGGACAACTCTGCAGGACTGCAGGCGAGGCACAGCTTCCTTCATCAAATACAAAGCCTGATGCAGCCCGATTCCTACAAATGCTTTTGGGTATATACAGAGCCCTTTAACCTTCTCATTGCTCTGCACAAGAATTCTCTCATTAGTTGCCTGCCAATTCTGTGGTAGGGGACTTCTATACTCAGGACCGCATGGAATTGAATCTAATGAGCTTGTACACTTACTGGATTGCTCATATGTTTGCCTTACGCAAATCTAGTTCAAGAAAATAACAACTGGATTTTTTTAAAAGCAGGTTTCCATTGACTGGGTCTTTTGGTGTGTAGCGTACTAAATCAGAGAACCCCAACCTTTTTGAGTGTGCAGGCATCTTTGGAATTCTGACACAGCATGGTGGGCCCAGCCACAAAATGGCTGCCCTGGGAGGTGGAAACATCTGTACTATGGCTGTTGCAGCTTACCTTGTGCTGGAGAGGCAGCTGCTGTTGAAGTCCATTTTTTTAATATGGGCACAATCAATCAACTCTCTAGTAGCCCATTGGAAGCCTTGCTGGGCAAAGAACTCACCTGGCCCCACCCACTTTCCAAAACATCTGGGCAGAACTAGGGGAGACGTTGGCATGGGCCAGGTTGCCATGTACTAAATTTTTGTTCATAACTTTCTACTTTTGATAAGTCTCTTTGCATCTGTAAGCTGCACTTCCTACTTTCCTGGCCTGCTTATGACAGTTCCTTGTATCATGCAGAGAGGACTCAACCCCTGGTGAAGCTGACTTTCAGGTATGCAAACAGCTCTTCAAGCATAACCAGTTCCAGTTGCACTAATATATTCTCGATGCATAGCAGATAGCAATCTTAACATAACTTGTAGGAAGTGTCTTGATGTAACATAGCATTTTGTGATGGTTGTTTTTTTTTAAAGTGTACAATTTAAAATGATTTGATACGAAAAAAAATTTGTACATAAATATATATATTTTTACTTTTTTAAATGGCTGTTTTGCGTTGACATAAAAGCAGGAAATATATGTTATGACTGTATGAACTGTTGAAGTATACTTTTGATTGACTTGCATCATTGCGCAAAAGACATTTCTACATCAATGTCTTTTGAGACCTGAGCTACTGGATTTTGTCATAACAATGTGAGTTTCTAAAAATTTGGAAAAAAAGAGTAAACACTTCATTCTAGTTCATACTATTATAAGTTATTCTGTTATTAACTATTTTGTGACAATAAACTGTCTTGCCAAACTTTTCTGTATGAGGCGTTCTGTTATGTTTTAATTTGAATAAATATTACAAAATATCGGACAGTGAAAATCAGGGATGGTTCCACCGAGTAAGAAATCTAAGCAGCCACTTCGGATTAGGGATACCAGAGAATCCAGTGGGCCCTCTGCCAAGGAATCATAGGGTACACCTCTTGGAATACGCGCTTACGGAGGCAAATACTTTGGACCAACCCTTCCGGAGGCAAAAACCATTGGTGGCCATATGTAAGAACAGATGCGAACCATTTATTTCTCAGCCTGAAGTCTCTCAGGTGCTTAGAGCTGGAAGCTGGACCCTGAAGTGCAGTGGGAAGACATATTGACAGGCCAAAGGCTGAGAATGATGGATAGGAGGCAACTAACATTTCCTCCAGAATTCCGGACCAATCTGAAATTGTTGTGTCCACCAAAGGTCACCCCTTTGTTAAACCTAGTTGGATGTTATATTGGTGGGGAGGGCTTTTGACAGGCACAGTATCCTCTGGTAAGAGCAAGATGCTTTCCTAAGCACACAGAGCAGCATTGACGGCTGAATGGGAGTCCAAGAAGCGTAATATGGATTCAGCAGCAGGCCAGGAAAAGATGGAAGGCTTTCAACATCTGAGAAGAGTGTTCATTGGCAGGTATGTATTTTGAGCACAGGCAGTTCATTTCCTTTGCTTCCTGCACCCTTGGATGGTGCTTCTTAAGCTCACAGTAGTATCTAGCACCTAAGGAAGGCCCCATTGTGAAATAGAATGGTATCAGAGGTGGGATCCAACCAGTTCTCACCACTTCTTTAGAAGTGGTTACTGATTTTTTCTGAGTGCCGAGAAGGGGTTACTAAAGCAACCTCCCTGCCCAATAGGGACTGGAGTTGCGTGTGTGAATCCCACCACCATCGGAACCTGTTATTGTAATTGAGTACTCTTTCTGAACGCAGATCAATATCTATTTCTTGATTCAGTGGTTTTCATCGCCAATACCAAGTTCATTTGGAAAAGGAGGGGGGGGGGACACAGTAGCCATGTTGTAGATATTTTTACTAAATTGGAGATTTGTAATATATTTGGTCATTGACTGTAAATAAAGTCTACTACTACAGTAGCCATGAGATGTGGAGACTTGATACAACCTGGACCAAGTTAAGGACCTGAATTGTATTGACAACTTTTTTCTCTCGTGCATATGTACATAGACAATAACTGTTCACAGTAGATGACTGAGTCGACCATTTGAGGGCAGAAGGTCAGACTCGTGATTTTTTAAATTAAGCCTGGACTGTCCCATATGCCTTGAAGCTACACCAAGCAGCAGTACAAATGCCTGCTCACCTTTGTGGCATCGGTATGATGCTGCAAATGCTTGTTTCCTTCTGGGCCTCGGAAGAGGCTGGGAAGTCTGAACACACAGTCTCAGGTTCCCGGAATCTCTGACAAATGCTTGACTTTAACTGCTGCACGAAAGCAAAACCAATCAAATGGTCAGGTTTTAAACTTCACAAACACTTGCTATTGTTTCATGTTATATTTTTCTCTCTCTAATTTATCCTTCTTGTTTCTGCTTTAATAGTTTCTGGAAACACAAATTCTTCATGTTTTCAAAAGTAAAAGAATGATCAGTGTTGAGCCAAAGGCTAATGGAGTCCTGGTTATTTATGATGTAGAAAACCAAACATCATTAGAATTGTTGGTCTTTGCTTCAACATATGTAACCATTTTAATAAAATAAGTAACTGGGATTTTTTTTTTTTATGTTCTTGCCGTTTTGGACATAAACATTCATTCCTCAGGCTGTAGCTTTGAGTCGCATGTTCTGTTCATTTGGTGTTGCTCAATATCAGGGCTACAATCCAAAATGGTGTTAAGCACACTTAACCCCATTGGTGTCAGTGGGTTTAAGCACACTAAACTCTCTGTCGGATTGTGATTCGGGAGTTTATGTTGAAACTAATGCACAATTGTGCCTCACTGCAAAAAACTGGCCGTCTGCAGCTGATTATTTGGTTGTGATAGCAGAGGCATATCAAGATCACATATGATTTGTGCTGAAGTGTCTTCACAGTTTAAAAACGCAAAGAAAGTACTTTGTTATTGCATAGAAACACTATGCCAGATCTTTTGGCTGCTCGTAAGCCCATATGCATCCTGACCTGCAAATTTAACATCTTTGGTCCTGGCGAGATAATATGTACTCTCCATCTCCAAATGTGCATATTTCATCGCGTTTCAAAAACCTGGCGAGCAGAATGGAGCACTCCCCATGTAAAAAGTGCAACTGCATGGAACACTCCCAGAGGTGAAAAAGGAACCCCAGGTCTCTCCATGCTGGAAATGAAAGCCAATTTTAGAGTAAGGTTAGATGCATTCCTGATGTTGTCTGGTCCCAGAGGGAACAGCCACCCTGACTTAAGGGAAGGGTGATGTAAAAACAGTTGTATCTATCAACAACATTTTAGCCAACTTTCCTTAAAGATGACTTAAGGAAGATAGAGATGACCACATTTAAATTGTAGGGTTGCCAGCTCCTGGCTGAGAAATTCCTGGAGATTTGGGGATGGAGCCTGGGGAGGTTGGGCTTTGAGGAACTCAGTGGTGGCGAACCTTTGGCACTCCAGATGTTATGGACTACAATTCCCATCAGCCCCTTCCAGCATGGCCAATTGGCCATGCTGGCAGGGGCTGATGGGAATTGTAGTCCATAACATCTGGAGTGCCAAAGGTTCGCCACCATGGCTCTAGAACATGGCCAATTGGCCATGCTGGCAGGGGCTGATGGGAATTGTAGTCCATGAACATCTGGAGAGCCACAGGTTGCAGACCCCTGCTCTAGAACAACCACTTTCTCCAAGGAAACTGCTTTCTGTAGTCTGGAGGTTGATCACAATTTGCAGCCCGACTTCAGCACAAATTCAACAAAAAAAGCTGGCTGTTTTTTGGCCAGCTCAAGAATAAAAAGGACAGCTCCAGTATCGACATCCAGCTATGAATAGTCTTGCCAACATCAGTTTGACCCTGAACATTCAGATTTGAGATGTTCCTTCACAAAGTAAAATCTCTAATCCAAGGATGATGGTCAAGATCGAGGTCTGTAGGAAACGGAACAATTGAGATGTGCAGTGAACTTTTGATCTTCCCCAGACTTCCAACACACATAAATCTAACTTTAAAAAACCCCACTAAATTTGAGTCCATCACTAACCGTGTCCTGTTAAACAAGAATAGAAAAGGAAAGTAATGATAAAAATGAAGAGGGGAGGGAAATGGACTAAATAGAAGAGGGCATGAGATTAGTTCTAGACACCCTCCCCCCTTTCAGCTTTGCTTCTCCAAAGCATAAAAGCAACTGTTATGTCAGTTTGGGCTATTGGCAATGGAAGAAACCATTGGCAGCAGATATCAGACCTGACTTAAGACAGCTATAACTCAAGCACCTGACTTTTTAAGCAGCTGAGGTCTGGTTTCTTAATGGATGTTCTTTTTTATTTGTCTTGTTGGTCCTATCTTCAGATATTTTTACTTTCCCATTTGGAGCCTTTTGGATGGAATTCCTGCACTCCCTTCCATTTTCCTCCCCCCTTTTACGACATGTAGTTTTCTTTAAGCCAAACATTCTTCTGCCCAGCTTTATCACAGGACCACATAGGACAATAACATTGCAGCCCAACAATGGTTACAACCAAAGGCCATCAATGTTGACAGGCTTCAAATAGTATTGCTCTGTTTAGAATTGCACTGTGAGTAGAATCTCATGTCAGCTGATTATTTTCCTTCCTCTGAGGGTGGATATTTGTAAAACAGAGAGGGTTGATTAGTTGGTATCTTTATTCAATAAAATGCATCTTTCTTTTGTCTCAGAGCAATATCAGACCAACAAGTGGTAAACCCTTTTCACAATGGTTCTGGTTGAACTGAGGGAAAATGGGTTCTGTAGAGTCCCTATTGTTTAGTGTCCATGCCATCACTAACTCACCACCCATCAATCCTTAGTGCAGTTTCACAGCTATTGAAGCAAAATGTTTATTAAGATGGAGGACAAACTTGCATGCACCTAAATATATATGTTTTAAAATATTATTCGTACGAGGCAAATGACCTCCCTGAAGCGTACTTGACTGCTGAACCAGGAGTTGCCATGCTGATACGCATGTGTGAAAAGCAAGCTGCAAAGCCAAGCTTAGCCCACTGGCAAACTTTCACTGAAATAAAAACTTATCTGTCTTCAACCTCGCTGCAAATATATGGCTTTGTTATTTCTCTGGGAGTTCTGTTATTTGTTATTTCTCTGGGAGGTCAAGGCCCACTGTCATTCCTTCAGAGCAAAAGAAAGGGTCACAGGAGGTAACAGTCTCTACTTCTCGGCTCTCTTGTGTCAAGCTCTCTTGCTGCTGAACTTAACGAACGCAACTCAACTCTCAAGGTGCTAAGACCTCAAGTGTGTGCTGCAAAATTGCCTCAACCCGCCGACTCCCTCATCTATCACTCTGTGCTTAACTACTACTGCTTTTGGCCATCTTAACTCCCTGAAGGACTGTCATTCTAACCATAACTACCTAAGACCTGCCAAGATTCGTTTTATGAGCTGCTGCTGAGAGTTTCGCTATTTAAGGCTGATTTTTCAGCAATTTTCATTGGCACTTGATGGTACGTGCCTGATTTACGATGCTGTAAATAACCACAAATAAGGGACATCTCTTTCCTTTATGGTAAGGAAACGTTACATTATTTTGAGGGATGGTGGAAGGACAGGTTTCTCATTAAGTTCTGGAGTCTATTTTGACTTCTACGACGAGTTTTCAGTGCAGCCCTGTAACACACTTTATTATTCTTTTAAGCTAGAATAACTGGCTTTGTGGTATGAAGTGGGGCTGGGATCCATATGTGTTTTTGCTCCTAAGAATTAGAAGAGTCTGAAATGCTGTTGGGTCAATAAACCTAAAACGCTGCCCTCTGTTTTGGCTTTTTCTGCTGCCTTTACAGCTGGCCGAGTGTCAAAAAGAATTCCAATTGTCTATCTAGCCATGAATTTATAGTTGCTGAGGCCACAGAATGTAAACATCCTTGAGTTCTTGCCCCTCTACAGAAATCTATTCAAGTCTTTTCTGATGACCAGCACATAAGCACATGTGAGAATCAAAGAAGCTAGAAGTCCCTTTGTAACATGTGGACGATGCTCAGGCTGTTTTGAGATTATTTTAGCAGCATGACAGCCATCCCAAAGGGCTGTCTCAGGGTATACAACTGTACATTGTCAACTAATAACATTCTGCATTTTATCTTCCACAACTGATGATGGAAGGGGAAGGGTAATGAATATGTTAGTTGTGATCCTTCTTGTTGCACTACACAAAAAGTGTGTATTAGTCATTATTAAGATCAACTTTAATTCGCCAACAGTGGCGAGAGTGCTGCCTACTAAGAAGACTGCACCAAGAACCGAGAGTTGAGTTGCTCTCAACTATGTGCATATTCCCCTCCTTTTTTTCCAACATCTCGCTCATTAGCAGTGTTCACAAATGTGCCAGGGATAGTAATGTAGAAAACAGACCATACAAAAATGGAGCAGACTTGGGGCTTTTTCAAATGCACAGTAGTTGTTGCCAGCAGGATGACAAAGAAAAACCTGGATATTCACTTAGTGAAGTCAAGTGCCCACCTCTGGCCATTTAGCTGACCTTCAAGCACTGTCTGAATGCCCAACTTTTTGTTATGATGTTTGTAAACTGGCAAGTTGATCTTTCAAAAGAGGCCAGAGCTTAGCAGGAGGGAGCATGCTCATGTAGCAAATAAGACCCCCCCCCCCGCACTTTCACTAGAATAGCGCCCCAAAATCCATGCAAGCATGTTTCCCGGTTCTGCCTGGGATGTTGGCCTAGCAATGCACATTTCCAAATCTAAATATTCATCCTGAACAAAGGACTGAGAGGACGGTATTGCACTGAAATATTTAGCCATTGGCCAATTTTATCCAAGTTGCAAGTTACTACAGTTCTTTGCTGTCATAAGTCCTTAGCCTGTATCCATGCTGTGCTTACCCCAAGGCAGTTTGCTGCACAGCGGGGTCTCCACGTGTTTCGTTGTTTATACACAACGAGATGTCCACCATTTTGCCTGCTCCTGCTTTTGCATCGTTCCCAGATTGGTAGGTAGAATGTCACCTTTTATTGGGGGGGGGGGGGGGACCATGCGTGTTATTTTTTTTTAAAGGCACATTGATCCCCCCAGGAATGCGTGCCAAGGAGTGGGCAGAACTGCTCCTTTGTGGGTGAAGGCAGAAAGGAACAGAAAACCCAAAAGCAAGGGAAACAGATGCTGGATGCCAGACAGGGAAATAATTGCATTTTTGCTCGCTTTTGGAAACCATGGTGCAGTGAATTTGGGAGGGGAGAGAAAATCTGACCCGAAAGGAATATGTACACTCACAAACACATGACAGGCCACAGTGGCCTCAGGGCCATTTCTCTTTTGATGCCATGTTAGCATTCTATAACTTGTGAATAATTTGCAAGTCCACCTTGGATTTTGCTGGAATTTGCTCAGAAGCAAATCTGTCATGGAAATTCAGTGCTCATGTATGTCGGGGTAAATTACCTCATTGTGTTGGCTACTTAGCTAAAAGATATGTTACTGAATTTTGTGGTGACCAGTTTGATTTGAATGTTCATTTGCTTGATGGTTCCTTCACCTTTAAGAGAAAACTTGAGGCAGGGGAATCATCCTTCCCCCCCCCCCCCAATACATTGATGACATTTGATAGGGATGCTCATTTTGGCACCTGTTCCATCAAAGTGGGGCATCAATGGCATAAAAATAGCGAGCAAAATGCTGTGAAGGAAACAAAAATGGGAAATTTGTCAAAAAATATAGCCAAGAGGAAAATGAATTATGCATGAAGAATTTTTAAGAATACATATTCATGCCTCTCTCATCTGCCAGTGCTTGAATGGAACAGTGTTGGTGTTTGCTGTTTCTTCTAGACAAGTTGAGATGAGATTAAGTTTCTCAGGGACCGCTGCTGGGTTGGTGATGAAGAAAAAAGGACTGGAGGGAAATGCAGCACCATCCTTGAGTAGGTCTTCTGAAATGAACCAATAGGTAACAAAGAAGAAAAAGGAAGGTCTGAGGATTCCATTCCATTCCATTTGTTGAGTATTTCCAAGTAAGCGTATATACAGGATTGCAGCTTCAGCTCAGTTTGCAAACTAATGGGAACCCTATTTCTTGAGCCTCATAGAAACATTCCCAAGTGAGGGTGGAAACGTTAACAGATGATGACACATTTTCACAGTATAGTTTGGCTTCATGGTCACCAGGTCCAGAGATGGAGGGGGGAAGTGTGCCCAGTGTGCGCATGCAGCCTACACCCCGCCACGCCCCTGGAACGCCACCGCAGGGGTGCATGCCCAGTGCATTGCATGCATCCCTGGCAGCCCCCTTGGCGCTACGCCTCTGAACAGGTTTCTAAAGCTGTAGTTTTCAACCTTTTCATACCTAGGATCTCCTTTTAAGTTCAGGTGGCAACAGGGGACCCAGTGAGCTCAATCACATGGCAGGAAGTCACATACATCATTGTCATGTGACAGGAAGAGGAACAGCCAGCCTTCGAATCTGTCTGTGCCATAAAGGACCCCACCTTGCCATTCTGTAGCTCCTCTAACAGGGTATGGAGAAAGGCAAGAGGTCTGGAGTTCTTGTTTTCTATCTGTGGCCAACACCTGTATCTCTTATGAAAAACTGTTGAACAGTGGGTGCTCGAAGGAGTTTGCTACCCAGGAGGTGGAGTCTGTACCACGACTCATGGATTGAAAACCACCCCCTAGAATCACTGTGTTTAAATTATAATAGAAGAACATCAGCAAAGAAAGAGCCACACAACTAATTCTGCATATCTGAGGGGCTCAAGGTGTGCATTTCTCAAATAGCAGCTCTCCATACAGCATGGAAATCTGGACTTAAAACAGAAGGGACTGTTCAAAGATTGCCAACTCTGGGTCGGGAAATATCTGGAGATTTGGGGGGAAGGCAGAGCCTGGGGAGGGACCTCTGTGGGCTTTAACAGCATAGAATCCATCCTCCAAAGCAGCCATTTTCTCGAGGGGTATTGATGTCTGTCATCTGGAGGTCAGTTCAAATTCTGGGAGATCTCTAGGCCCCACCTGGAAGTTGGCAACCCTAACTGTTTCTGATGTAGCATACAAGGTATATATGGGGTGGGTGGGTAAAAAAGCTAAATCCTTTGCACCCACGTTTATCTCAGGATTCCAGAAGTGTTTTCTACTAGGAATGAGGAGGTGAATGATAAGGGAGGATGCTTGTGGCAGGACAACATAAGATCGCTGGATGACTAGGCTGAAAGACAAGTCTTGTATCAGATTGTACATATTGAGCATGCTTAATAGGCTAATGCGTATTAACTTCTCCTCCTGCTCTTATGACAAACTGTATTATAATGAACATACAGGAAAAATATGGGAGGGACCACATATTAAGGAGGAACATGTAAATAGGCGGACTGGAAAATTATGACTCTAAATACCCTTAGCCAATGGGGGAACAGAGTGGGTGTGTCGGATTCAGGAGAAGGAAATAAACATGCTGTGGATATACTGTTTCAGTGGAGTCTGCCCATGTGGGGACGGCTCCCCTTTCTTTGCAAATAAAGATACTGAAAACTCTCTTCAGTTGGCTTGATATTTGGTAAAGAAATATTGGGCACCACACATACATCCTGAAGCTGCTGATAAGCTGCAAGTCCTTCTCAGGTTTATGCTGCTGCTCCCATCACAGCTTACGTGGGGTTGTGGCTG
The DNA here is from genome assembly GCF_021028975.2 of Sphaerodactylus townsendi. Lineage (NCBI taxonomy): Eukaryota > Metazoa > Chordata > Lepidosauria > Squamata > Sphaerodactylidae > Sphaerodactylus > Sphaerodactylus townsendi. The sequence continues at coordinate 58,691,895 of NC_059435.1, read as the reverse complement.
TGAGCCACCCACTAAAAGCCAAAGCCTTCTTTGGCCACACCCAGTCTTTCAATTACCTGAAGAAAGGGAGGATGAAATTTTCAGCCCAAGTTTTATTAAGTAGGCTTTGAAGTTCCCAATTCCCTTTCCTTTTATTGTCATAGGCAAAATGCCACAAATGTCATAAATGCTAAGTATAAAATACCAGCTGAGTACAATTTTTTAATCAGCCAGGAAAAAAAACTTCGTCAAAAGAAAGGACTATTTTAATTAAATTATCCGAGTCAAACCACTGGGCTCTTATTGAATTATACGCTAATTAGCCAAATTCCAGATAGTTCATCAGCTATTTCCATCCAACCCCAAAAAAGGGTTTTAAAAAAAAAATTGTACAAGAGTTTCATTCCGCTTCTGTGCAACACAAAAATTATATTAAAATGTCATTGGCACAAAAGGCCCGAATTTTGCTTTTGTGCTATGCAAGAATGCTGTTACACTTCTCCAGAAAAGCAACAAAAAGAAATGAAATATTTGTTTTCTATTTCACAGGAAGCAATGCTTTAATTTGTAGAATACGTTAATAAACCTTAAAGATTAAACGTTGTTCTCTTTTGAAATGCGTTGTCAGTTTTCCTGTCTTGCCCAAGGGCAAGTGGATCAAAAGTGAAAGCATACTGGAACCCTAGGTAATAATTTGGAATCCAACTGACAGAAGCTGCTTGCTACCTCTGGCTTCCCTTCAAAGACCGCCTTCCTTGGACATCAAAAAAGAGGGAGAGAAAGGGAGCGAGTTCAAAAGCTTTCTGCATATTTAAATATGCCCCCACCCGCACACCAAGAAACAAGTTAGCACCCAGAATGTCACTGCCATAACAAAATGTGAACTGGGCCTTTTTTTGTCTTGGTTGTCATGTGACTGCAGTGCAGACTTAAGGCGACCCCAGAGGTGGGATCCAGCAGGTTCTCACAGGTTCCCGAGAGTAGGTTGCTAATTATTTGTGTGTGCCGAGAGGGGGTTACTAATTGGTGATTTTGCCACGTGATTTTTGCCTTAGTTACGCCCCTCCTCTCAGCAGTAGCACGCAGAACTTGAAGAAGTCTAGCAGGAGGTGCACCGGCGTGCGTGGCAGCCTGCGCCTGCGGGCATTCGTTTCCCGCCCAAGGACCGGCGCAGTGGCTGCGTCCTTGCCACAGCCCCGCCCAGGAATGCCCCGCCCAGGAATGCCCGGCCATGCCCCCGTCGTGCCCCGCCCAGCCCCATTGGCGCTACACCACAGTTTGAATCCCACCACCATGGGAACCTGATACTAAAAATTTTGGATCCCACCACTGGGCGACCCCATAGGGTTTTCAAGGCAAGAAACATTTAGAGTTTGGTTGCCTGCCTCTATATAGCAATCCTGGATTTTCTCAGTGATCTCCCATCCAAATACTGACTAGGGCCAACCCTACTTAGTTTCTGAGATCTGACAAGATTGGCTAGCCTGGGCTATCCAGCTCAGGGTCTTACGTGACTTATTAATGTGTGAATACTCCTGCATGCATGTAGGGGGGACCAGGCATATCGGTATGCAGCGATGGAGCAAATGGTAGTGGCCTTGGGTAGGGCCAGATTTGAAAAGCGTAAGTGACCCTGCACATAGGGAGAATGGGGCCCGTTGATGTTGGCCTCTCACCACAGAATCCTGGAGCTGACCCTGATTAGCACACAAGGGCCCCTTCCGCACACGCAGAATAATGCACTTTCAATCCACTTTCAATGCACTTTGCAGCTGGATTTTACTGTGTGGAATAGCAAAATCCACTTGCAAACAATTGTGAAAGTGGATTGAAAGTGCATTATTCTGCACTGACCAAGGAGGGTCTGTTTATACTGGATCTTGTTAGTAGCAAAATCATCATGCCCTGGTAATTATAAAACCAATAAAAGTTAGCTCAGTGTTTGTTTGTGTGTATGTATGTGTATATACATATACAATCTATTCGAGAAAAAATATGACATATCTTCACATGTATTTTGACACTGAGGTTTCTTCAGTAACAAAAGGAGTCTCCTCACACGTAAGCCTCCGTAGTCATTCTGGAACGTTCTGCTCTGCTAAAAATGTTCCGAGTTCTCATCACTTCATTTGAGACCTGTTACCCGTAAAGTTGTTAGATATATTGTTTACACACAGTGTATCACCTCCCCAGTAAAAACTTTCCATTATGTTCTCAGTTTCTAGACAGTTTCCCCTCTGCTAATGCTATCTTAACCAAAACAGCTTCACGTAAAGCCTTTACCAGTCAGCCATAAATAAAACACAACATTAGAGAGTACTCTGACCATTACTTGGGGCCCTTTTAGAAATAAAAATACAGGCAATAGTTCTTTTTAAAAAACAGTTTCCTCACAGGCAACGGAGGTGGGAATTCAATCTACGGTTTATACTATGAAATATGTTCCATAATCTGTTTCATCATGACATATACCAGCATGAAAATGGTATATAATGGGATCGGGATTTACAGCTGGACATTAAACAAGGGCATGTGGAAACATTATTAGGTAAACTTATACTTAGGGACTCCTATACCCTTTTCAACAAAATGAACTCAGTCCAACTTAATCCGCCACGTGCTGGACTGTCTTTGTTGTAGAATGGTCAGCTTGGGTTCAAGTACCTATCAAATAGAACTTGGTAGGAACTAGAACGCAAGTGGAGCATTCTAAAACAAAGATGGCCCATTATGTGGAGGATGAAGTAAGTTCTTATTGTAAGGGTATAGCTGCCTTCCCACTGCAGCAACAAAATGGTAGCATAGACAACATGAGCCAAGTGTAGTACTTGAAACACCAAGCAGTGGTGTAGCTGGAGAAATGGAGCCGGGGGCAGACTCCCAGATTTCCAACTACCCCCCATGGGCCCTGGTGCTGCCCCTACCCCCCGTGCCCCACTTACCTTAGCCGGCGATGGGGCAGGGTTGGGCAGGGGTGCATGCAGCAGCCTCCACCAACCCTGGTGGGGCCAGGCAGGGGCGCCTGGCAGCAGCCTCTACTGGCTCGGCCTACCCCTCAGGCAGCAGCCAACCCACAGCCGAGCCAGCCGACAGGCTGAGGCCTGCTCGGGTGGTGCCTGGCTGCTCTGCCTCCTCGTTAGCCAACCAGCCCGCAGCCCAGGCTCCGAGCTGTTTATCCTCATTCCTTCCCACCCAGAGAGAAGGTGTTCTTATCACATCAAGGAAGTCACTGATCGTATAAGGAAACTGATGAAGAAACATAACCTCCAAACCATCTAAAGACCCACTAAGAAAATTCAACAAATGCTACTTTCAGCAAAGAATAAGAGGGATCCTCTAAAGGTTAGCGTCTAACCTCTGCAGGAGTCTACCGTGTACTGTGCAACTCTGGACAAGTCTACATAGGGACCATGAAATGCAGCGCTCAGACATGAATCAAAGAACATGAAAGGCATTGCAGACTAATTCAGCTGGAAAAATCAGCAATAGCAGAACATGTGATAAACCAAGCTGGACACAGAATGTTATTTAAGAACACAGAAATTCTGGACCACTACATCAGACTACACAGAGAAGCCATTGAAATTTACAAGCACATGGACAATTTCAACAGAAAGGAAGAAACCATGAAAATGAACAGTTTGACTAACAATACTTAAAAACGCTAGAATCAAGCCAATGGTTAGTGAACACCACCCAGGATGTCTCCAGACAAGAAGCAATCAAAGGGATTAAAATGCTAGGCAACTACTATGCAGATGCCCTCACTAACTGATTATACGACTTCATTGTTACTTACATATGCTAAAATGGGTGGACATGCAAATCACACTTGCTAATTGCACCCTTTTACACTTGTTAACCAATGGTTCTTTCTCCCACCCTGGACCTTCCACAGGTATATATACTCCACTTGCTTCACTACCATCAGATCCTCCGAAGATGCCAGCCACAGATGCAGGCGAAACGGAGGGAGAAAATGCTACTGGAACACGGCGATACAGCCCGGAAACCCCACAACACTCCAGTGATTCCGGCCATGAAAGCCTTCTGCAATACTTCCCCTTACCCTTTATGAGGTAGGTTGAGGTAAGAGAGAACTGTGACTAGCCCAGGGCCACCCAGCAGGCTGCATGTGGAGGAGTGGGGAATCAAACCCTGTTTTCCAGATTAGAGTATGCCACTCTTAACCTCTACACCAGGCTGACACTCAGAATAACTTCCTGCTACTTTGCTGGGAATCTCATGGTAGGCGCGTTTGACAGGCAGGCATCTGTGCTTGGTAGTGGTGGCCATTTGCAGGCTGAGGTGCGTATCTTCCCACCTTTGCGGCTGGCCTCAGGCAGCTGCCAGGAGGCTGTGGTCATTCTCTGACTGCATAGCCAATCTATCCAGTATTTGTCTGAGCAACAACAGCTAATCTGTAGGTGGGGGGAGTAGGTCTCCCATCAGAGGATGGTGCATACCCTCAAAATGTTGTTGATTGCAACATGCCATACGGTGTTGATCCAAAGAGTGGCCTGCCAAGTAGGGTCGGGCTTAAGGCACCAAAACAGCCTGTGAAGAGTTGGCTCCCTGCTGTTTGAGCCTCCTTAATGTTGAGTTGAGGTCAGAATGGTTAATATGCCCTCAATGTTTCTTTCCTTCTTCCCCTGCCTCTAACTCTCTCATGACATCCCCACAGAAACAACTGAATAGCATACTGGTACATAAATATTGGCTACCTTTTCCCCCCAGGCCCAGCTTTCCCTTTCTTTGGACTTAGCAGGCAAACAGCCTGAAAAGGCTGAGATATTTTGGCAGATGGTGACTTTCTGACCAGCGTTGCAGCTCCGGCTCCAGTCTCAAATCATAAGTAAGGAATGCTGTCCTCTCACACCTTTCCAGCTCTTTCCTCACTGCTGTTACAGCCGTGACAGAGAAACATGTTTCAAAAGTGCAAAAGTCCTCCGGGTGGGAAATGTACCAGAACTCCCCTTTCCACTTACACATTTCCAGCAGTCCAAGAAACACAATTAATTAGGGTTATTGAGCTGCTTTGCTCCCTAATAAAATTATTTCAGAGTGGTTATATGACAAGCCAGGGGTATCGTAGTCTGCACGCTGAAGTGATTAGTGGACTCTTTGATTACATTACGGCAAGTCAAAGCACATTGTTTGGAACACTAGACACATGGAAAACACATGTTGCACTGAGTTCTGTACATGGTAGTTTAGATTAGAGGTGTTGATGAATTGTGTGGAAATTGTTACATAGACTGCAGGCATATTTTGGGCAGCCACATCCATGCACTTCCCAGACACATCTTTTTGGGGGGAGGCAGGCAGACATTCACTTTGGTTGCTGTTTTTTTAAAAATAGCGAGAACACAAATAACTCCGAGGGTATTTTTAACATCTCCTTTCTACTTTTAAACAAATCAGTAATGAATTGCAGAGAGAGAGCGAGCTAAGAATCCTAACACAAAACAAGGGGATTCTGGAAAAAAAAGTGACATCATAGTTATGACAGCGTACTTCATATGGGATTCATAGAGCTACAAGAGTGGCTCATGGCGCTGGGGATTTAGCCAATAGGGTTGCTGCCAATGCTATATGGTTGCCCACAGGAGGTATTCCTGAAAGAAGCAGATCACTTTCTCATTTCAGAGAAAACACCAGAAGAAATGACCCGGTACTTCTTTGTGGTACTTGGGTCCTGCACCAGCTGAGTGTCCCCTTGTCCCATCTATCAGCTGTCTTCCTGAGGCCGTGAAGAGACAAGATGAAGAGACAAGATAATAGTCAAGTATTCTTCCTCCATGGCAGAATTTATTAAGGGCCAAACTAGACACAATGGTATCAAGCCCACTGCCACCATTTTAAAGTTATTTTTAAATGCCCTGAGGCCCTGGCTCTCAATATGGCAGGTTGAGGCACTCTTGTCTCCTCCCCACCCCCCTCAAGCCTTAGAAAGTAGCTTAATGCGGCTGTTTGGGCACCTGAAAAGGCACGAACAGAATACAAGTGTGCTGCAAGTCTCATGGTAGTTTAAAATGATTTTTAAATGGCAGCAGCCCCGAGGATGCCCTCATATCTAGTTTGCTCTATGAATAACTTCCCCAAGAACCTCTTTGTTACATTTTATTCATACCAGTACTGTACATTTCTGCAAGTCACTTCATGAGCCAATTTTGAACTGAGAAGCAGAGTGAAGACAGAATCGATCAGTTTCAATTGGAACATTCATGCACAACAAATTAGGGCACAGATGAACTGGTTGTGGATGTCATACTTGTCACATGGGCAAAATGCTTAAGTTCCACCTTCACATATTACACAAGAAAGATATGCACAGGTTTTTTTTCCATATATTGTCTTTATAGCACGATCCCATAGAACACAAAAAGGTGATATGAGATCTGGTTTGCACTTTGCTTGGAGAGCGGTAGATATTTTCATCTTTGTGGCTATTCCTATACAATCAAGGAATGTCTACACCTGCTGCCCATTTTATCCAACCAGTTCTCACCACTTCTCTAGAAGTGGTTACTAATTTTTTCTGAGTGCCGAGAAGGGGTTACTAAAGCAACCTCCCTGCCCAATAGGGACTGGAGGTGCATGTGTGCGGCGGCGCCACTGTTTGAATCCCACCACCATCAGAACCTGTTATTAAAATTTTTGGATCGCACCACTGTCTCCACCTCTAGTCATGTGTGTAGAAGATGACAGCATAGATATGGGACCAAGTAAGGAAGAGCTGGTACTCACTCAGCTTCAACGAGCATACGTACCAGGACTGAAAATGTGCTCTTGCTGTGGCTTTTGTGGGAAGTTCTACCAACTGGTCACCTCTCCAACACTGGGCAAAGCGAAATCTGGAATGACGTTTTTCTTTCCCCTGGTTTTCAAACTTCAAAAGCCAACCTGTCCAAGACTCACACCAAGCATTCTCAGAGAGCACCCATAATGATCACAGTCCAGATTAAACAGGCCATCGTCCATCCTACCTCCTCCATTTAAAAAGACCATCTGTGTAACATTCACATACTCTTGCTTCACTCAAAACTGTAAATGAATGATGATTTTTCTATGGCAAGAAAAGCGGCCATTCCAGCTGGCTGCAGCCTCTATGGCAAATTACCCAAAGCAGCAGATGATTCCAGTATGAAGATTAAAATCCAATCTTGGCTGGGCGCAGAAAAGCATTCCCATCCTAGAAACTGGCCCAAAAGACCCGTTGCCTAATTAACGGCTGCAGGTGGATGGCGGGGAACGTCCTTCCAGTTATTTTTGTAGTTATCACATATGGTTGGGCCGAAAGGTTCTTCCCCCCTCTCACTATTAACTTGGCATCTCTGAGGTGGAATATTTTGTGCGATCATGCCCTACCATCACCGCCACACACAAGAAACTCATAAAACTCATAAAAAACTAATCTCTATCAGTTTATGAGGGAAAGAATTAGGAATAATATTACAGTATAAGGTGTTAGATGAGCTCCGCTCTTTCCATTTCAATTTTTTAAATGTACAGTCTCAGAGAAAAGCGTGTTTTCCCTGGATTTTTCCCGTCGGCTTTCACATAGGGAAGATCACCCATCTTTACTAAAGCCTGTTCTCAAACACGGCACTAGACTGGTTTGGTTAGAATTGTAACATGGTGAAAATCCCTCCTGGTTGGCTGCCAAGCAAGAAATCTTGTTGTGTCAATGTCCCAATGAGAACAAAATTCAGTCTGGTGTCCCTTTGCCCACCCCTGTATTTTAAGAGTAAGCAGCTAAGGATGTGCAGGACATCAAGCCTTAAATCTAGACGAGAAAAAGAGTTTGGATTTATATGCCCCCTTTCTCTCCTGTAAAGAGACTCAAAGGGGTTTACAATCTCCTTTCCCTTCCCCCCTCACAACAGACACCCTGTGAGGTAGGTGGGGCTGAGAGAGCTCAGAAGGACTGTGACTAGCCAAAGGTCACCTAGCTGGAGTGCACAAGCTAATCTGGTTCTATCTACTAAAGTTGCTTTACTTGTCTTCCATGTCACAGTGTCCCTTCCCTTTTCTGTCAGTGGTATCTGTAGCAGTAGCATCTAGCCTGCTACTTTGTACGGTCAGCAGTTCTCTTGCTATCCAACATAACAGGGATTGAACCTGGGACCTTCTTAGGGATGCCAACCTCCAGGTGGAACCTGAATATCTCTCAGAATTACAGTTCATCTCTAGACTATAGAGATCAGTTCTCTTGCAGAAAATGGGTGATCTGGAGGGTGAACTCTAGGGCTGTGGTGGCGAACCTTTGGCACTCCAGATGTTATGGACTACAATTCCCATCAATTGGCCATGCTGGCAGGGGCTGCTGGGAACTGTAGTCCATAACATCTGGAGTGCCAAAGGTTCACCACCACGGCCTAGGGCATTGTACCCCACTGAGATCCTTATATTCCAAAGGCTCCATTCTTAAATCTCCAGGACTTTCCCAACTAGGATTGGCAACCCTACCTCCTATCCCCCACTAGTGGTCAAGGGAGACCTGGCAACTCTAGACCTTCTGCATGCAAAATAAGTGCTTGGCTGCTCAGCCATGTCTTCCTCTGAAGCAACTATTATCATGCAGAACTATTGGTGCATATCGATCAACTTATATGAACAACCCCAGCCATTTGCATAGGACCAGTTCCAGGCTTTGAGGGACCCTGGGCCGAGTATTTAGAGCATAGGTGTCAAACTCGTGGCCCTCCAGATGGTATGGACTACAGTTCCCATCATCCCCTGCCAGCATCATCCCCTGCCAGCATCCCAGGATGATGGGAACTGTAGTCCATAACATCTGGAGGGCCGCGAGTTTGACACCTGTGATTTAGAGGCATCTCTCATCTCCTTTATCTACTACCAGGTCCCCATGCACACTTCTATACCTGCCCCCACCAATGCCCATGCCCTTTCTGTGCATGACTCTTCACACCATTCACACTCTCGTCCACCTGCTGGACCTTTCCTCAGCAGCACTGGACAATCTGTTAGGCTGGGGATATCATTCTTGGGACCATCAGGAGCATCACTTGCACCACCTACATACGCTTCACTGGAGCACATGAGGGGAAGCATTTGCAAGGCAGGGGAAAGGTGTGCAGGTAAGAAGCAGAAGATGGTGGCAGTGGGACCTGCGAGAAGATCTGATCCCCGGCAGGTGGTACCAGGCCTGCATGATCTGCACACTGGTTTTTAAAGTGCTGGCATGCACTTCCAAATCTAAGGCTCCTTCCACACACGCAAAATAATGCATTTTCAAACCACTTTCACAACTGTTTGCAAGTGGATTTTGCTATTCCACACAGCTTCAAAGAGCACTGAAAGCAGTTTGAAAGTGTATTATTCTGCATGTGCGGAATGAGCCTAAGTATCAACATGTGTTAGGGAACCGCTACTCTGCTTATCCCTTCCTTCCCCAAAACATGTCCTTTGCAGTCTATATTATAGAAGTGGTTTCAGGAATCTGAAACACCAGGGACACAGTTTGCCCAGAGGAAACAGCGTACACACTTCTTTTTGGTATGTCACACAACCTTGTGTGGGCATACTGCAGACTGCAAAAGGTTGACTAGTCACCACAATGACATTTCCCAATGTGACCTTGCTAACCTACCAGTTCTTTTATTGCCCTGCCAATGTTGCCAGGATAGAAGCCACCAAATGTGCAGTCTAGACCAAAATCACAACTTCCATTTCCCATCAACCTCTGCAAAAACCAAGCACGATGGTAGTGCCATCTTTGTTTGAAACCCAACTCTGAGACAAACCAGCCCCCTCATCTTGAATGTTTCTACAGCCGTTAGCAGCCTATAAACTATTAAGTTCCTTGATCTTTCAAAATGAGCAGTGAGGAAGCCAAACCCACCCGTCTTTCCACCGCCACCCAAGCATTCTTCTCTTTCTCTTTCTCTACCCTCCCTTTCTTGTAAATAACCTCCTTCCCAAATAAATCTGTTTTAGAAATTAAGTATCTCCTCATCAGAGAGTTTACAGCCAACACTTTACAAAGGTCGTGGATTACATTCACACTTCTAACATGGTCTTTCCATTATTCTTTGCCACTGGGAAATTCCATCGACTGCCTAATCCTGCATGCTTCACCAGATGATGAGGTCTGCGGCTCGTACTGCCTCACTTCAGAGCCTGAGGTAAGGTCCCACTGATGTACGCCTCAGGTAATCATTCGCCACTGCGCAAAACAATGTAAACTCACTTGGCAGTGACTTGGTGCGTGAGCTGGTGAAAGAAGCCAAAATAAACAGAAGAGGTGTGGCACCTTATGGACTAGCACTTTTAAAAAATAGTAGCTTAAGCTTATGTGGACTAGAGCCCACAGATTTTGTCCCGGATCCTTATCAGATATACATATATACACTTATATGAAAGGAAAAATACTCTGTCAGCTGACACCACGGCCCTGAGGGACCTTACTCAGTTCCGCAGGGCCTGCAAGGCAGAGATGGTCCACTGGGTCTTTGGTTGAGGCCACCCACAAGTCTGTTTGATCTAGCTAATAAGCCATTCTCTCCTACCTGGCACATTTCCAACTTCCAACCTCCCCCTCTTGATAAATAGAAACTGATTTATGTCAGGATGGGAAGGGTGGGTGGAATGATTCTTTAGGCTGGGATTTTATTGTCCAGTGTGTCATCATAAATAGGTTTTAAAGCTAAAACCTTTTTTTTGTTATTGATATTGTGCTTTTAACTTCAGTGTTAGCTGCTCTGAGCCTGGCCATGGCTGGGAATGGGTAGAGTATAAATTAAAGAGTGATGGACAGCAGGGTTCACAGCTGCAAACAGCCAGGTAAGAGATAATAAAATAAGATTCTATTTTATTTTTTAAAATGCAGAGACCAGAGCATACATTTGCCCAGTAAATGTATGCATGCTGAGTAAGTAGAAATTATATGCATCTGATAGTGATAGCTAGTCCTTAAAAAAAAAACCCAGTGCCTTGGAGATGCCTCAAACTTCCTCTTTAGTTGGCTTCAACAAACTAATGCTGCTGCTCCTCTCAGGTCCAAACTTCAAGATGTATCACTTGACCTTGAAAGGGACTTGCAGCAGGATGCCAGCTGCACGTTCCCTGAAGGGATTCAATTCTGAAGGGCCACAAGGCCTCAGTTTAGATTAGGACCAATCTACAGTTTGCCACATTGCCAAATGTGTCAGAGCTACCTAAACCTCACAAATAGGGTGGCTAACCTCCAGGTGGTACAAGCACAACACACCCTGTTGCGCCTCCTTTCCATTGTAATATGGTAACCTCCAGCTGCTGGCTAGAGATCTCCCCTTATTAAACTGATATCCAAGTGACAGAGATCTGGTGAAAAAAAAGCGGCTGCGACTTACCGCGGTCGCCATTGCTGCTGGGGAAGGGACAGCCTCCCATGGGCGGCCGCCTTCCCGGCTGCCTCGCGAGTTCCCTCTGCTCGTGAGGCTTTTGGTCTTTTAGGGCGCCCAGAAGTGACACTGGGCGCCCTGACGTCATCTGGGAGGAAGGCCGGGCAGCCTATTTAAGGCTAGGCCCGGCTTTGCCTCCCCCCCCCCCCCATTTGCTGTGCCTTACGCTTTGTTTGCCTTGAACCAATTTTGTTAAATAAAATGGCTATGGCCAACTTTTTACCACACAAGAGAGCGTGTTGTACTCAATTTATTGTAAGTTTAGGATAGGCTGACCAGTCGTCCCGCTTTTCGCGGGACCGGCCCGCCTTTGGACAATTTGTTCCGCGTCCCGCGGGTTCTACAAATTGTCCCGATTTGGGAGGCTGCTGCACTGCCTTGGGGGCGCAAGGCAGTGCGGCAGCCTCCCATGCGCCTGGCCGCAGGAGCGCACAGGCTTCTGGGGCTCGCTGTTTGCCGCTCTGTCACAGGGCGGCAAACCGCGAGCACCAGAAGCCCGTGTGCTGATGCGGCTGCGTGTGCGCGCGTGCGCGTGCACATGACCACCTCCCCGTCCCGGATGAGGAAGGTGACCATCTGGTCACCTTAGTTTAGGAGGGTTCTTAGCTACTTCCCTCAGACAGCAATGACTGCTTTAAAAGGTGGACTATATGGCAATGGCATTATACCCCTCCCAAACCATACCCTCCTCAAGCTCCATCTCCAAAATCTCCAAAATCTCTGGATATTTCCCAAACCCAAGCTGGCAACCCAACCCACCAATCCTGTAAGATTTAGTAAATAAAGAATAGCAAGGGCCAGGAGAATGTGTTCTGGTTTAGGGTATAGCTTCTAGAAAGTAGCAAAAAGGAGATCGATTTGAGTCTTTTATGAGAGAAAGAAGGCGGCAACAATAGGAATTCTGAAACTGGGACCTATTTTGGGCTCAATAAACTCTGCAGAACGGCTCTGAAAACAGCAGCTGTCCATTGAGACAAAACACTGAACACCTGTTAACTTCAGTGAGACAAAACAGAAGGGGGAAAAACCCAGATGCGGCTATTGTTGAAATGCAACCGATAGACTCCTTTATTTATGTTGCATTAGCATTATGCTACTTTTTAGAATAACTTGGATGGTGGTGCACACAAATTTTGCTTTGATGAATCCTGGAACTTCTGCAGAGTTGATTACTCCCCGAAAACATAAAGCTGCCAGCCTTTGTGAAATCTCTCAAACCAACAGGTCAGAGGCAATAATTAGCACACCGTCCTACTGAAAAAAAATGCAGAAGCGTTGATCTTGCGAAGTATTCTGCTAAGCTGGAAGATTTATTTAGCTTCAGCACTATAAAAGTGGAGGGGGGGGTCTGCTTAAAATCATTCATCTAATTTATACATCTGGAAAGTGGTAACTCCCCCTCCCTCCACCCTGTCTCTGACCCTGACTGCAACATTAGTAATGACAGGAAGTACATCTGGAAAGGGGGGGGGGGTGTTTTCCTAAGCTACCGAAGTCTATGTGCAGTAAAGCATGAATTTACTCCACTTGATAATACAACCTGTGTTTTTATTCAGTTAGAACGGGAGTTATGGTAAGCCATTATAAGTCATTTGATATTTACCATATATTCAGACGCTTTCCAAACAGTCGTCAACATTGTATTTGCTTTTTTGATTGCTGAGGTGCTAAGAGAAGCAAGGATTCCCCACAGAAACAGAGAGTGCATTATTCATGGCTGGAACTCCACCTGCCTCCATTAAGGACAACGCTGGGGCAGGGACAACGCTGCTCTGAGCCAGAAAGAAGGCTGTACCTCAGACACCTAATGAGCATTAAACAAAGGGAAATTGCCACATGGTTTGCTCATGATGGGTACAAACTGGGCCTGCCATTCAAGGCAAGGGGTACACTACTCCTAGACTTCATTGCCTGCCACCTCTCTGCGTGGTGGTGGTAAATTTTGAAAACTCACTGACATCCCAAGTTTGATGATGCCACCTCTGTGGGAAACCTGGAAGCAATTGTGGTAGCTGTAGCTATCTGCCATCACTTCTAGGTTTTCTCCTGGAAGTGACATCATCATGCTCACAATGCTACCCTTCCACACTGGTCATTTGCTAGGGTGGTAACCCTAGTGGTCCTAACCAAAATTGGGCCCTTCTAGTGCTGTTAAAAGGGGTTCTCAGTGCGAACTCATTGCTACAAAATGGCAGTATGTCCCTGGGGTGAATTCAGGAATGCTGCCTTATCTAGTTCAACCCTGAGTACATACAAAGCCCATGAAAACCTAATGATTAGGAAAGTCTAGGAAAGGAAGATAAGCACTTTAGGAGACAAATTCTACAACAAGGGTAGAATTAGAATGGGACAAAATCCTTGACTTTGGTAGTTGAATATTTCTATATCATGGATTGCCAGTAGTAAACTTTTGTGCATGCAAAAGTGTATTGCCATGATTGGCTTTTGTGACCTAACCCTAAAATCAAACATGTAGTAATGAATAATAATGTACAGTAACAATTTGCTCTAAGTCACTTGTTTTACAAAACCATTGTTATTTTCTGGCCTCCTGGTAGGGGGGGAGCGGGGGAGGGATATGTCTGAATTCTAAGTCACCATCTGATGTGGTGTTTTAATGCTGTTTTAAAATTGTTTATGATTTTATTGTGGTTTTAACTGTTGTTGCCGCCCTGAGTCCCTCAGGGAAGGGTGGGGTATAAATCTAAAAATAAATAAAATAAATAAAAATAAAACTCTTCAAGTAGTGATGTTTTGTTGAAGTGACATTCCATTAGAAATCAGCCGGCTTCTTTCTCAGATTTCTCAGTTTGTGAGAAGCAGCAGTGGCATAGTGGTTAAGAGCAGGTGTTCTCTAATCTGGAGGTCCTGGGTTTGATTCCCCGCTCTGCCACCTGAGTTGTGGAGGCTTATCTGGGGAATTCAGATTAGCCTGTCACTCCAACACACGCCAGCTGGGTGACCTAGTCACAGTTCTTCTGGGCTCTCTCAGCCCCACTTACCTCACAGGGTGTTTGTTTGTTTGTTTGTTTGTTTGTTTGTTTGTTTGTTTGTTTGTTTATTATGTGATTTATAAGCCGCCTCACCCTTATTATGTGATTTATAATTATTATGTGATTTATTATGTGATTTATAAGCCGCCTCACCCCCGAAGGGCTTGTTGTGAGGGTGGAAGGAAAAGGAGTTTGTCAGCCCCTTTGAGTCTCCTTATAGGAGAGAAAGGGAGGATATAAATCCAACTCTTCTTCATCATGATCTATGCCCTCCAAAAGAAGGGAGAGAGAATGAGACAGTCTGCCTGCCTTGGCCCTGCCCCCACAAAGGGAGGGAGAAAGAGGACGCCTACTCAAGTAGCCAATAACTCCATCCCCGGACCACACAAGACTTGGTCAGGCCAAGTGCAACCTTCCTCACTCTATATGGGGCTTGGAGAGCCTGGGTACTCCTTTCTCTGTGCCAGATGAGACTCAGGCAACCCCTCCCAGTGGAGGTCTGGAGCACTGGGTTTGGACTGGCCAGGCACTGCCTTCCTTGTCAGGGTATCCATTGATGATAGAGTCGCCATCTACCTGTGGGGGGGAGGAATGTTGTGTTCCTTTACTAGATACTTTACCTGGAGATGACTTCAGATGCCCATTTCCACACATTAAACCTCCATAAAAAGAATGGCACTTTTTTTCTCCAGACCTGTTGGCAACCTTAGAAGCCACACTTAGAAGCACATAGAAGAAAACTTTACATTGGCTCACTCAGTTTGTTAAGGCATGCTGGATCCATCCCAAAGTATATGATTACCAAAGTTATGAATATTGGAGAAAGTTTGCTCCATACTTTAATCTGCTTTGTTTGGCTAGAAGAATTTCTTGCTTTGGCTGTTCACAGGCCCTTTTCCTTAGACAGGTGGCCACTTTTTGAACCAATCTGATCTGTGTGAGGACCCCCGCCCCCCGTCCCAAGGCAGTGTAGTAATATAAGCTGCATTCCACTTCGTAAAGCCTAAAATGAGAAAATAAGCTTAACTGGTGGCTTAAATACATGTCTGAATCAACACCAAACGCACCTGATAGTTTTTACTTCATTCCTTTTGCAATGACTATGTGAAAATTTATGGATGGGTGAATTTTCCCCTTGTTTGAAGGAAAATCACACATCTGGTTCTCCACTCGCCACATCTGTTTGAACTTGTGCTTCCCATCCATGGCTCTGCACGAAGTGTAGCAGTTTTTGAGAAGACAACTTTTCACTGATGTTGCTGGGAAATAAGAAGAATAATAGCAGTGTAGCCGCTACTGAACCCTTGTGGCTGCTGAAGTCAAGCCAATGAAAGAGCACCATTTCTTGTGCCTTTCTCTGATTCATGAACTTTGTTTTTTTCACCTATCTCAGCCTGGCAAATAATAATTCACTTGGTGCTCCCTAAAATTGTCACTATTTGGATTGGCCTTTTACTTTATCTTTAACAGCAGGTGGACATGTACAAATTAAGCAGGTGATTTTTTTTGCATGGAAAGCGATTTAAAAACCCTCACCTGCTAGATATCTGTGTACCAGGCCAGAGGAACTAGAGTAGAATCTATAAGAACTTTGGTGCTCAGTCCTCATAATCCTCTCTGGGTTTTTAAATTTTGTCTTTCTTTACACCAATTACTTCTACTTTCTGCCTGCTAGACCCACTATCCTGCTGTACTGATCCTTGGTTCTATCCTGTCAGCTGTACCCAGACCAGGTCTACGATGCTTTTTCTAGCATGTGAAACATCATCCCCACTAGGAATGAGAGCAAGACATTGTGATTACCCTAAGAAAGAGCAATATGGAGATGCAGAGCTAACCTGTCTTCCTGTACTGTTTTTAAAGATCAGCTGAGATAGGGCTGCAGTAAGGGATGGTAGCAACTGCAGTGGGAATGTGATGGGGTGGTGCAGTTGTCATCCCAGGTAAGTAGAGCATGGTGTGAAGGTGTGCACAGAAATCCTGTTACTCAAAATGGTGGGGTCTGCCCCCTTTTAGAGTGGGGGGATTAGCAGAGGGCAGAACTAATGTAGTGAGAGCCCAGGTAAGCTCAAAATCTTTGTTGCCAATGTTTACAGAGATAGACCTCTGCAAGAAATCTCCAGAAGAACAAAGTAAAAGTTTAACAATTTTTATTAGGAAAAGTAAAATAATAAAATTGGAATCACACAAATGGTCAAAGCACACAGAGAATTCACACAGACCTAGGATTTAGATAGTGTTGAGGGGATAGATTTGGGAAAGCAAGGGGCTTGTAAGGATAAAAGCAATAATTATCTGATCTAAGAGTGGAATGGTCTGATGAGCAGAGTCCAATGACCCCCACTGAGCTCTGGTAGAAGACAACGCACTGGGGACATTATCAGCCAGGCAAAGAGATATCCAGGGAAATACTGAACACTGTGTGCTGGTCAGAAGGGCTAGTTTTAGGGAGAAACAGCCCTCAGATTATGCTACGTGACCCTAAAATCCCAGGACAAAGGAGACTCTCACCTTCTGGAGGGAAGACAAGAGAGGGATACTTAACTTAAGCATAGGACACTTAAGTTAAGTGTCAGATAGTTAAAATTAATGGTTGGACACTGCTTCTGTTATCAGGTGGAAGTTAACCCCCCAATGTACTTTTTAAAAGATTTCAGATTCTTATGTAAACCTAGTGCTTTCCCCTCTGATTCGCAGAAACATCTGTTTTGTTTCTCCATGGCTCCAGTCTCTAGATTTAGGTATCCCCAAATATGTCCATGTTAGTGTCCATGTTGAGAAATAGATATATTTTATAGGTAAATAGGTAAATAACATAATCTGTTAAATAAAATCCCATCAAGCCTCTCTTAAAAAGGAGGACATTTTTCTCCAGGTCAGTTGGCAACTCTACTTCCAGGCCATGAAATGCTTCAAAGACAAGTGCCAGTACCATTTATTACAGCCACAATCTACTGGTGTTACTTGCATGTTAGCGCCAGGTGGAGAGCCCAAGCTGCCCATGCTGTATTTCACTCCTGTGTGTGCATGCGCACATGCTGTGACATTCCACAGCAAAACTGTTGCCTTTCCTGGGGTCTGTGAGGGGAAATGACAGCACATCCAAAGACAAGCCCCAAAAGGTGAAATATCTGAGATTTGCTCATTGGATGACACAAGCGTCTGTACAGCATGGATTAATAAAATGTTGCCCTACAAATGACTGGGGAACATGCCAGAGTATCTTTTCTGTTAGTGAAATAAAGCAGCCGACTTTTAAGACAGTCAGAAATGTAATTTGTTCATTGCTCAAGTCTAGCAGCACATGTAGTCTTTTTGTAATGCAGTGTGATGGGCGGGACAGGGAGAACGTATGTCTTGGCTTTGAAAATTACATTTTTTTTCAATGGAATGAAAGCTAGGAACCTTAATTCCAAGGCAATAACGCAGCTTTCAGAGCAGAGATGTGCCCGAAATGAAACATTGTTTATGATCAGTGGAAAAACCAAATGAACCATATTTCCTGCATCAACACCAAACTATTTCTTTCCAATTTATGATCCAACTTCATGCTTCAACAGTTCCTAATACAGAGGCTTCTTACAATCCTGTTTGGTGCAACAAATTCATATTAGTTTCAGACAGATAAATGAACTTAAAACAAAATCAGACAGAGCAGAACAAAAGACCAGATAGCACAGTAAAAGATTCCTTCAATCATAACAGCTCACTACTCCTAGGACCTTCTGAAATCAAGAGATCTTTGTCAGTTTCTGGAAGGCTAAAAAGGACCAAACTTGGTTAGCTGAACCAGAAGAGAAAATTTCATTATAAGGGCACCAACACAAAGAAAGCTGCACTCTTTAAAGAAGAGAGATCCCTCAGCTTGCTGAGCCTGTGGGCATATTTGAAATTTTAAGAAATAGTAGTGAGGGCCCCTACAAAATGGCTGCCAGGAGGGAGCAATTGTAGGGAACTGGAATTTTCGAATCAAAAGTGCATAGCCACAAAATTCAGTAACAGCATTCCTATATGAGCTCTTTATGGGGCTAATTTGCCAAATGTTGAGAAATGACAATTAATACAAAAGTGCTGATGTTAAATTATTCACCATAAATCCCCTCCGCTGGGTCTTGTTATGGCAGTGTTACAACAGCTAGGTTTCTGGGCCTAACAACTGTATGTACCTGTCTTCTCTGTTGTGGCCCTCACCTTGTGGAATGCTAAGCCTAAGGCGGTGGTGGTGAACCTATGGCATGGGTGCCAGAGGTGGCACTCAGAGCCCTCTCTGTGGGCACGCGCAAACAGAGTGTGCCCCCACCCCCTGTACATCTAGGCTGGCCTGGGCCGCTGAGCTCAATTATTAGCATTAAACCTAAGGCCTAGTTTTGGGGAAGAAGTAGGTCACCCTGTTAAATGCTGTAAACCCCACTGATTTTCATGCGAAGGACTAAAGCGCGATCCTTTACCTGGAAGTAAGCTCGGTTGCTGGCAATGGAGCTTGCTTCTGAGTAAACCCTCCTAGGGTCGTGATTCACCTGTTGGAAAAGTTGAACGATTGCTTCTAAGCAAAGCCACCGACTACCACCAAACTTGCTCCCGGGTAACGTATGCCTCAGAGCCAACCGTTTTTTCTAAACTGAAACCTGAATTCAGGTTAAATAGCCATGTTGGCACTTTGCGATAAATAAGTGGGTTTTGGGTTGCAATTTGGGCACTCGGTCTCAAAAAGGTTTGTCATCACTGGCCTAAGGAGACCAGGAAAGATCCCACTCTCCTGTCTTTCCACAAACTAAATCAAATTATTCAAGAGGGCTTTCTGCATAGGTAGTAGGGTAGCATCATACACAACAATTCACAAAGTACATGGATAAATTATTTGGGGTCTCAGTCTATACAGTTGTGAATAGTTTGCAGTAAGTTGGATCCTATTTTGCAATTTTGCTTCATTTAATGTGTCATGTTAGTACTTATGCTTTGTTTCAGTTCTTAAAATATCTTATATTTATTACAACCCAAATCCTATTTTATTATTTATTGCCTGTCCCATTCTGTTGATTTTATTGACTCACTCTTTTTGTAAACTGCCTTGAGTCCAGTGAGAAAGGCAGATTATAAATAACATAAATAAAATAATAAATTCTAAGTGCTGCTTCTGACCTTTAAAGCCCTGAACTGATTGGGTTCAGAATACATCCAAGGACTACCATCTCATGTATAAATGTGCCTGGCAGAGCCGTACGGGGTCCAAATGTCACCTGGGGACAAAGCCTCCTTCGGGTGCCCCCTCCTTCGGGTGCCCGCCCATCCCTGCTCCAGGGAGCTGGGAACGCCCTGGCCCCACCCACCTATAAAGAATACAGAGTTATGCCTCCTTCAGACCCACCCCCTACCCTGCCTGAAGATCAGGGTTGTGGACCCGTCCCCCTATTTTAGCAGGCCCAGTCCTGCCTTGAACTATCTTTTTAACTTATGGTGCACATTTCAACAAGGCAGACCCTGTAACATCAAATCAGTATCACAGAATGCCATTAGATGATCTGTTACAGTCTGTCTGGTCCACTTCATTCACTGTTGCATGCAAACTGGAATCCAGAGAGACATTGTGTGGAGAAAGCAAAGTACTGAATTCTTAAACTGGCCCACAGCTTTGTACTAACATGGTGAAATACCATATCCATGTAGTTAAATGCTATCAAATATTGTTCCTAGTTCCCCAGTAAGACTTTTGCCATATTGAAGAGCTTTTGGTTCTAGCTAAATGGTGTCCTCAATGTTCACGAGATGAACACTTTTGAGCTGTTATCCAAATTATATTATCAAAAGCCAAATGGTTCACACTGCTGAAGCAGCCCTTCAGATCCAGTCCTCCCCTCCTTTTGATCCCAGCAAATATCACAGTAACTGGAGTTTTCCCCTCCCCCTTTGATTTCTGCACACACGAGGCAACGATTCAACACTGCAGCAGCCACTGGCTTTGTACCCTGTGTCAGTCACTAACAAGGCCTTCTGGAGCATTTGATTTCATCATTTGTGGAAGGGTTGGAAAAGCAACAGGCCCATTTCCAACAACAGTTGCTCACTCTTGGCCAACTGGCTTGGCACAAGTAAAGGGTGTGTGTTTTTTTCTCTTCAGAACAGCTTTTTTGACATTCCACTGTGAGCTGAAGTGTTTGCAAATTACAGTTTTGAAATGGCCAGATGTTTCTTCTGAGAGAGAAATAGATGGCCCAAAAGAGGAAAGATGAGACCTGCCCTCTGGTTTGTTACACCCTGTCAGCTTTGCATTTAACGGACGGCATTCGATCATCTGAAAACTACTAAATGCGGGTGATTAATGGATTGATACTGCGGCCGCAATATATTTATAGCTGTATCTATCAACGTAATGCCATTCGCCCAGCATCACTGTGAAAGGGAAGATTAATCTGTCATCCTTGTACAGAACAGCAGCAGTGGAAAGGTTCTCCTCAGACTAGAATGTTTCACACAAAACAGACTATTGGTTTTGTGTGTTCCTTTCGCTGCTTGACTCCGCACCAAAAGAAGTAAACTTGTTTCTGCTGCGTCTGTTTCTTGTTTTCAGAGAGAACGGAGACTCGGAAGGAACTTCCATGACATCGAGCTTCAAAGTGACTGAAGCAAGGCAAGATAAATAGGCTGAAAGTTGATGAAATGCAATGAGGGAACTCTCAGAACGACCACCCAAGTGACTTGATTGGAATGGCTTGCCCGGGAAGGTGTAATGGTGAGGTAAAAGGTGCTTTAGTGGTGTTGTGTTAGACAAAATAGAGATGGCTTGACATGCTTTGGTCACTGAGGAAGGATAATAATAGTCATTAATGGGCAATCACCAAAGCAGATCCCTTACTCCTGTTTGGATGATCAGCCACCCAGAATCTGATTCAGATCCACACACAGAGTGACAGAGCTGAACCTAATTTGCCAGCATTGAAACTGGAATACCATCGACAAGAACAAACTGTGCTGTTAAATGACTTGCTAAGCCTCATGCCTCAGCCATCAGACTTTGCAACATCTCCTGAAAGTGTGGTGATGTCATCAAGTTATGCCTGCCAGTCAATATGAAGCATCATTAGACCTTATGGACTGGGAGATCACCACTAGCATAAAATGTAATGCAAGCATAACACGTTTGCATTGGCTGGGGGATTCCACTGATGTTAGTTATCTTCATAATAGTGGGTCTTTGCCAATGCAAGTGGGGAAACTGTGTGGAGTCGAGGGCATGATGAGCAGAGATAGAGAGAATTGTATTTGAGGTCATATCTCAATCAGGGGTCAACCCCTTTCCCCATGATGGAGTAACTCTACACATGCAAAAGACATGCCACCATCTAAAATACTCCCATGGGTGCTGTTCCCCCATAAGCCTAATTTTGAGTTCCCTACTGGCCACTTGTAGGGAAGCCACACACTTTGTAGCAAATATGTATGCTAGATGAACATATCATATCTGATGGCCACAATCACCCACAAGGCAAACTTCTAATCTGTTTACCTGCCTGCCATATGTCTGAAATGAATACGGAACAGCTTTGTAGCTCCATGCAGTAGTTGTGATAGCAGGTGAGATCTCACAGTGGTGTGATCAGTTCAATCATAGGATCATGGGTGGTCAGGAAGGACCTATACTTTCCATAAGGCTATGCAAATATGTGTATATTTGCTGTTGTCGCAGAGGGAGAACCACCAAGTGGTTGAATGGCACCACCATTCCAAAATGATTTTTTAAATGTTGTGAAGATCAAGAGCTGAGGTGCTCCTGTTCCCTCACACACACCTTAGCAAATGCTGAAATGGATACACCTTTCCCAAGGCTCTTTTGGCCCTTAAAAAGTCATGGAGGAAGGGGAATAACAGCAGGATTGGGGCCACGTGGCTCTTTTAAACCACTATAAAATGGTCACAATGCACTTGTGACAGCCACAAGGATGCTGTGTCATGTCTAGCTTAGTCCAAAAGGGGTCTAGTGTGTAGGATGAAGGATGGAAGAGTACTTCGATGGTACTCAGTAGTTCTTGGTGAGTACCTACTAACAAAAATAATTAGAGATTTACATTCCTATGTTTCCCTAGTCTCTCTGTTGGCAACCTAATAGCTGTTAAATATGCCACCAATGAAGGATGTCCCCACCTCTACCCCATGTGTTATGTTGACCACATACAGATCTACAGAGGCAGCAGTAATCAAAGAGGAGATAGTGACCTCCATGTGCCACTCCCTCTGTAGGAGATAGCGACCTCCATGGGCCATTCCCTCTGTGTTCCAGCACTCCTTCTCTGCTATTTCAGAGATCACAATATAACGCATGCACTGTTAGTCAACATGGAGATGCAATGATGGGAAAGGCTGTTGCTGTTGCTGTTCAGCACATGTACTTTATGTAAGTCCCCTCAAATTCAAGGGGATTTACTCAAGCGATTCCTCCATCTGGAGTTTGAGTTGGTAGAGAAATAAGCTTAACTCCTTATCTGTGAGTACAGACTTCTTATCTTACTGTTTTTCTGAGTCAAAAATATTGAACAAATCAACATCCAACCTTCTTTTTGGCAATCACAGCAGCTAAATACTTAGAAACTGCTAAGGTAGTTTTCCAATCCCCATCTCTGAGAAAAAAAATGGGGAATTTTTTGAGATAAGTTCACGAATCAGAGCAGATTTTACATTTTAGTAAAATGCAGTCTAAAGACTCGAAATAACTAAATCTTCATTTACAAATTCTGTCCAAACTGTGCCTGCAAATTGGTCTTCCAGTATGGCCGAGAGGAAAGAATTTAACCAAGCAAGCGTAAATGCTCTTATATGATAAGGGGAATATTGACCTCAAAACACTATAACGCTAAATTTGATGTGCCTTTGTAGGATAGTTCCACAGGTATCAATGAGGAACACAAGCTTTTCTTTTGACTCACCACCTTTGGTGGATTGATCTTGCAATATCAAAACACTTGTGAAATTTATCTAAGCAGAGATGACAGTGGGTCAAGACGAATCCTTGTGTGGTATTTCCATGGTATTTCCATTGTGCTGCGTCTATCCCTCTCAGATAAAGTCAGATATATCTTCTGTTTCCAGATCCATCAACACAAAAAATGGAGAAATGTTCATCAACTGGGAATTCTAAGGAAACTTGGTGGAGACATTACCAAAATTAAGAGTTATTGATGGGCTGTATATTATGGAACTCCAGTGTAAAATAGGATTCAGTGCGGTTGCAAAGTCTAGCTGTTCATATCTATGTCTGACAGATGAAAGTTCCACTCACTGCCACCCAAATCCAGACCACTATGCTATATCTAAGGGCTAATAGCGCATATGTGGTTTGTTAACTTTACTCTTCTTGGACCCAGTTGAGCATGATGTTGACTGTATGCACCTTTAATGGGAATCAAGAGGCTCTTTAGGGCCTTGTTGCATCAGCCCAATAAATCCACTGCTTTTGCTTCAGAAGAAAAAGGTCTGGTCAGACTGACTCGCTGTTCTTCCAAGAAAGCAGGCAAAAATGCTATTTAAAATCTGGTTGAGATTATGCGTTTTCTGCTTTAGGGGTTTGCTAAGCTCATTATAGAAGCAGAATGAAATTCCACAGTACATTTAACATTTTTTATTGTTATGATTTTCTGTTCTTTGCTGAGCTAATAGAAATTGACTTAGGCCGTCAGTGATCCAAGAAGGAAAAAACATAGGAATTCTACAAGCCTGAATGCCATCATGATGCTGTGACTACCAGTTTGGCTACTTGGATGCTCAGTTTATTCCAAGGAAGGATTAAGAGGATTTCATTTCGATTTCCAAGTTATGAAAAGCCATACAGGCTAAGACAATAGAATTTTGCCACATATTTGAGGCAGGATACTTCTGGAAAGCCGTCAGACTGCTGGTCACATGTCGCATTTCATAAGGTCTCATACCACTAGGGGGTTGCTCAGGGATGTCACGCAACGGAGATGTCACTCCATTTGATCGCTCCTAACAGCAGATGGCCTCCCAACTGAATGTTTTCATTTCTTACTTCGTTGCCTCATGTGGAATGCAGGGCTGGAACCTCTGCTGCTGCAAACCAGATCAAATGAGACAAGAAATCCTGCACATATGATGATGGAATGGTTCTGTTAAGTGATGGGTAGGGAAACAAAAGTAGGGTACGATGCCGGCCAGAGATGCTGGCCAGAAGGTTTATATGAATTACAGCTGCCTCCCAGAAATTCAGCCCATTGGTCCATATAGCTCAGTATTGCCTTCTGTGACTGACAGTGGCTCTGCAGGTCTCAGGTGGAGAAAGGAATTGCCCCAGAATCTGCTACCTGCAGTATGATCTGACTGGAAAAGGTCATTGTGGGGTGAGGTTTGGAAGCAGAAATGCAAAGTTGGGAAGAGCCGAGTTGACTTGGTTCAAGGATGCCTTGCAGTAGCTTTCTGTTTTTTTTCCTTGCACAAACAGAGGGGTTTTGTGAGGTTGAACCCGGTGTCTTTTTTCTCTTCCAAGGAAAAGTATCAGTGAAAGAAGGGTGTCCACATAAATGAAAGGGTAAAAACTTCCTTTCCCAATAGGAGCCAGCCTGAAGCTAGGTTGCACACAGATGCATTTTAGCTTTCAAAATTTAGCAAGGAAGATCAAGTCATGGATCTCTCAACTTCTTCTGTGTTTTGACCAGTTTATGCAGGCAGCAGCCTATGCAGCTACCCATCTGCCCTTTGGCAGTCACTATGAGCCTAGAGTCTCTTACACTCCTAAAGCTCAACAGCAGAGGAAAAGCACAATCTAGAAAAATCCTTGCTCTTTCTTGAAACATTTTAAAGGCTCCCGGGCAAGACATCATGAGGGGGCACTGATCTTATCCTTTGCCTCAGGCCAGTATGATCAGGGAACCCCCATCACACACCATTCCTGAGGTCAACACAGTCAACAATAATGTGCAGGCAGAGGCATAGGGGAGGAAATGGCACCCGGCACTGCCCCTCACCCCCACCCCTGCCACTTCCCCCCGCCCCCACTTACCTTAGTTTAAAGCAGCGAACTCACATGGTCTCTTGGGAAGTGTAGTTCCCACCAGGCTAAGGTAAATGGGGTGGGGGAGTGGGTGGGATATTTTCCATCCCCATGTGACCCACTGGTGTGCGCCTGGTGCACGGCGCACCCTCCTGTCCCCTTATAGCTCCACCACTGTGTGCAGGAGCTGAGCGAGTGTGAGATGGTGTTGACTGGAAAGGCAAAACCCTGAAGCATATTGTGCTTTCCATTTTTGATCAAGTCCAGCTGACGCTCACTGACTTGGTTAAAAGCCATGAAGTTATACAGAATCTAGCTTGGTTGCTAAAGGATCAAGCTAATGCATCTTCCAAAAAAAAGGCTTTCTTTCAGCTTCACTCAGCTTGGAAGATGCACCCCCCTCAGTCTGATCTGGTCATGTGGATCCATGTAATGGTTATCTCAAGGCTAGACTGCTGCACTGCACTGTACGTGGGTCTGCTCTCAAAGACAACTTGGAAACCCCTGTTAGTTCAGAATGCTGCAATACAGCTGGTATCAGATGTGAAGCAACATGTACTTGTCACACCCATTCTGCAAATACTCCATTGGTTACCACCCGGTGGCCCTTTCTGCACAAAGCACCTAAAACATTTCTAAAACGTTTTCAGTCCCCTCCCTTTAACATGATTTGTGTCTGCACATACCTCCTGAAAACAATCAATGGCTGCCATTATGTGATTTTCCCCTTGTTTTGAGTCTGTTGTCGAAAACAGGCAAGAGGGAATGGAGAGTGAGTTCACAAAATGGCACAGAGAAGGCAGAGAGGTGTGCAAAACGTCCTAAAGAGATCACACAGGCAAGTGAAACCATTTTGAAAACTTTTCAACTGAAAAAATTGTTTTAAAAGGGCATTCATTTAAAACTTTTTGAGGCGGCAAATAAAACGTTGCGGGAATAAAAGGGGGTAAAAACAATGCAGAACTCGATGGAGGAAACCTTTTATTTCCTTCCTTAAAAGGTTTTAAAAGGTTTGCACAGAATGGGCCAGTTACGGGATCTGTTCAAGGTTCTGGAAGCCACCTTCAAAGCCCTCTGAACAGCTTGCTGTTGTGATTCTTGTGATTCAGGACAAATCTCTGGATAATTTCCATCAGAAAACTCATAACAACATTTTCTATACAACAATATCCAGATTACATTTTTTTAAAGCAAAACCTTCCCAAGATGTCATCAACATTCAAAAATTGCCCTGGTTAAGTACCAACAGACATTATACTGTGGTCCACTCCATAGCATATGGGTAAAAAATGAATAAAATGAATTTTAAAAGGATGCTTGGATGTTGGAAGGGAAGAGCTGGTCACACAAAAATCTGGCTATTATGTGTCACTCATCATTGATTACCGTTATGACAAGTAATTGCCACATAGCACATACCTGGCTTCCAAGAGATTTTGTGCTGGTCCAATCTGGGGCTCATTTTGATGTTGTGAAACTAATATTTTTGTTTCTATTATAATAACTAGAACTGTATTGTTTTCATGCTAAGCAACTTTTGATTATTTTCTTGCACATTCTCCAAAAAGCAGAGAATTTGCTGTTGAACATAAGCTATTTATTAATGTTTGGGAAAATAGTATTGGGGGCTTTAGATACATTTCACAGAAATACACTGGCAACTGTGAACAATTTTATTTAGGCTTATGCTTACATTCTCAAGGTGCCTTGTAAGTGTTGATGGAAGAACTCACAACATTTCAATGAAAATTTAAAGGATTTCTGTCCTTTTAACCCAAATTCATGTGTAGAAGCTTCCCCAATTCAAACTCAAACCGTGAATGAAGAAATTTTTCAGGGAATTCTATTTTGTGGGCTTATTAATTTTAATTTTAAACCTTCCCCACCCAAAATTTTACATGGAGATCATGTCTTAAAATCACATATGATTTCAATCTGTACTTAAACAGGAAAACATAATTAAATTCCTTTTTTATTGACTTTAAGCAAAGCTGTGAGGAACAGGGAGATGTTCATGTGTATTTTCATAAACACTGACCATTTTCATTCGCAGTTTGGGAGGTGTTGCTGTAAAAAATGGTGGAGCTTTTCTGCTGCTCCATGAATATCAAGAGGTCAACCATCTTTTTGAGCCTGTGGGCACCTTTGGCCCCTTCCGGACACACGAGGCGACTCAGGTTCGACTCATGTCGGCGGAGTCGTACCTCAGCTCGAGTCCTCCCGTTCCTCCGCACAGCAGCTGACTCGTGTCTCCGGAGCCGAGCTCAGAGGGCGGGACCACCTCCCCGCGCTGCATTCTGATTGGGACGAGTCTCCCTTTCTGCGGATGCCCAAAGCTTCTAACCGCCACCACGAGTCTCCTGTTCTGCGCATGGGCGAAATACTGAGCTGTGATTGGCTAGATGGCAGAGTCGAGTCGACGGAAATGAGTCGAGTCAGACACGAGATGAGGGGGATGAGTCGAGTCAGACACGAGTCCGACGCTACGTCTGTGCGGAGGACTCGGGTCGGACTCAAGTCAATCTAAGGTCGACTCCTACAATGCGGAAGGGACCTTTGAGAGTCTAGCACACAGCATGGTGGATGCAAACACAACGGCAGCCATAAAATGGATGTCACAAAAGGTGGAGACAGTCATAAAATGGCTGCCATGGCTTACCTTCATCCACACAGTGATGATCCTAGAGTTGTCATGGCAGCTGCTTCCAAAGCAACCTTTTAAAAAATCTGTACATCAAATCTCCAGTGGCCACTCAGGAGCAGGGCAAAAAAACCCATCTGGCCTCACTCACTTTCTGAAAACATTTGATGGGTGCCAAGAAAGGTGTCAGTAGGCATCATGGTGCCCATGTTGGAAATGCCTGCTCAAGAGGCTTCGTTTGCCCTCACATTCACTATGTGGCCCCTAACCGGCTAACATCTCTTTGCAGTTTCAGAAAGCATCACTCCCAGCCAGTGGTGAGATTCAAATAATTTAACAACTGGTTGTTTACAAGCACCATTTTGACAACTGGTTCTGACGAAGTGGTGCAAACCTGCTGAATCCCACCGCTGCTCCCAGCCATCAAAGATGACCTATTTACCACCAGGAGGAGAATCTGGATGACATAATCTTCATTCCCTCTTTACTTTCTTGCTTCCCTCAAGTTATTTAAAGAAGAGGAGGAGGAGGAAGAGGTGGAGTTCGGATTTATACCCCACCGTACTTTCCTGTAAGGAGACTCAAGGTGAATTACAAACTCATTTCCCTTCCTCTCCCCACAACAGACACCTTGTGAGGTAGGTGGGGCTGAGAGAATTCTGAAGAACTATGACCAACTATTCTGAAGAACTATGACCAAGGTCACCCAGCAGGCTTCGTGTGTAGGAGTGGGGAAACAAATCATGAGTCATGAGTTTCCTTCTTCTCACGAGTTCACCAAATAAGATTCTGTTGCTCATGTGGAGGAGTAGGGAGTCAAACCCCAGTTCTCCATATTAGTGTCCATTATTGTTAACCACTACAACATGATGGCTGTCTTAAAAACAGCACAGCATGCCCAACATACCAGTTATCAATGGTCATGAGTTTCCTTCTTCTCACGAGAGTTCAGCCACCATTTTTGGTTGCTTATTGCAAGGACAACCCAAATGGGAGCAGCAGTGAGGGAGGGGGAGGGGCACTGCCCTGCCTCAGGTGGTGCAGAATCTTCAGTCAGCCCTGAACTGACCCTCAGGAAACACTGAGACTGCAAAATGGACCAGCCTGGATTTGTTGCTGCCCCAACGGGGAAGGCAGCCTCTGTCCCTAGGAGCTGCCGCCAGCCCCGCAAGCCAAAAGATCCAACCCAAAGTCACATTCTTGTGAAAAACAGTAATGTGTTTAGTGACATTTTAAGGCAATGCATGCATGCCAAAATCCATACCTCTAAACAAAATTAAAAGGGTTAGTATTTTTTTTCTCAAGCAAGTTAACGTCAGCATATCCAGGCCTTAAATCTTTGCACAGGCAGTCAGACTAATGAAGCTCTAAGAGACAGCACCACCTTGCCAGTCAATGGTCAGGCGTAATTTACTACTTTGGTAAGCGGAGGCTGTGAAAACTGGCTATCCAGATGGATCAAAATCCTTTTCTCTTGGCTGTGATCACACTCAGGGCAGGATTCCACATACACTAATTGCCAAAGTACATCTGAGAAAAGCTTAGAGGATGATATGTTTTCTTTAAACTGTTTATTTGGGAGTCTGTAGGTCTTCAAGAAAAAGCCATACAGTGTGAAAAGGATCATTGATCAGGTCGATCTATTTTAGGATTTAGGGGGTATTTTTTCCCCTCCTTCTTGAGAATCATGGTTGGCATTTGAGCAGCTTGCAAATTGAAACTAAATACACTTACATGACGTGTGATTTTATTGTTTCAGCACATCTGGAAGCTGTAATGTAGCAATGCTGTTGTGTCATGCAAATTGATATGAACTGAGAACTTTACAAGGACAATCCTGATTGTCATATACATATTCTAGACACATACTCACATGTAAATAGATCTGCTATGTTCATAAATCTAAATAAAATATGCCATAATGTAGGCTTTCTTAGCTGTTTGTTGGAATCACTCATATGAAAATCAACGTTAAATCTGATCCCAGTCTGGAAAAGAGGGAGAGAGTAATTGTTAGGAGCAGCCAGTTTTCACAGCCTTTCCGAAGGTCTACAAGTAATAACTAACACCTGACAATTAGGACCAAACTCCTATGTTCTGAAAACAAAACAGCTGATTTCACAACTGACTTAAGACAGTTAAGTGATAACAATGTAGATCCTCCGGATGCTACTGGAACAGCAAAGAGCTAAGAGATGACTCAGAGCAACTTAGAACATACAGTGTCAGTCCAGGAAAGAGACTTTGTATATGTGTTGTCTGGCACATACAAATTGCAAACTTCACATGACTTGTCATAAGTGAAGGCATTGGTGACTACACGTCTTTCAGGCAGTGGGAGTCTGCAGTCTGCCTGGATAGGAATAGAAGGGTCCATAGAACTTGACCTACTTTCCTACCTGCATCTCCAATAATATAGTGGTAGGAAGATAAGGTCTAAAATACACCTGTACTTTTAGCGTCTCTGCAAAACTCAGATATAATTTTTCCTTCTGAGTAACTACTTAGAAGTGTTGCAGAATTACAACCAAAGAACCGAGGAGTTATGGCATTTCCTGACATTTCCAAGTGGGAAAACGTCAACCAAAGCAGGATTAAGAAAACATTTTTTTATTTATGTTATTATGCTGTTAGGAAATAAGGAAATGTTTTACCTTCCGTCATTCAGTGTAGAGTATCTAAATGGAAAAAACCCTCTCTCCCAAAGTGCACGGGATGAATGCCCAGAGACACACAGCTTCTTTGGAAATACACTCTATTCTGCTTTTCTGACATATACCTTTTCACCTCCAAACTGAGGCTCATTCCATACATGCAGAATAATGCACTTTCAAACTGCTTTGAGTGCTCTTTGAAGCTGTGCGGAATAGCAAAATCCACTTGCAAACAGTTGCGAAAGTGGTTTGAAAACGCATTATTTTGCGTGTGTGGAAGGGGCTAGACTGAGAAAGGTCAGCACTAACCACTGGGTCATAGCCACAAAGATGAGATAGCCTCTTTCTCAACTCATTGAATACACGAGGAACTCAGATATGGATACCGGAAATGCAGTCAGACTAGTAATTAAAAATCCCTCCTAGAGTTAGGCTTTCTCTCCCTTCAAATTATTCTCTTCAAAGTATCACAGACCTGAAGCAATAGTTCAGATAGCCCTCAGACACCAAACAGGTCTCATCACACAGCAATATGAAACTAGAGGTACAGCTGACTGTTAAAAGGGTTTGTGTACTGAAAGGGACCTGTGTCTGTGTCCAGCAAAGGGCATGGCTGTTCTAAGGGAACACAATTTCAGTCCGTTTTAAGGCCGTTTTCCCTGTCAGCCTCAAGTAGCGCTCAGTTCTCTGGTAAAGTTTCCCTTCAGTTTTGGACAGCATTGACGTACACACACCCAAATGGCAAAGTGTATTGTGCTTTGGGATCATCTGAGACAAGTCTGGGCTTAATAATTTCTTTCCAACAAAGATCCAGGGTGAAAATAAATTATCGGGGGAGGGGGAAAGCACATGCTGTTGTCTCTTTATGTGTTGGTGTTTAGCTCCTCCTATGGCATGCCCATGAAATGAAAGCAGCAGCTACAAATTGAAAGGTTTTCGCTGGCTCTCCGTACTGCTAATCTGCAGTAAAGTTGCTGGAACCCCCTAGTGCAGTGATGGCGAACCTTTTCGAGACCGAGTGCCCAAATTGCAACCCAAAACCCACTTATTTATCGCAAAGTGCCAACACGGCAATTTAACCTGAATACTGAGGTTTTAGTTTAGAAAAAACGGTTGGCTCCAAGGCACGCATTACTCGGGAGTAAGCTTGGTGGTAGTCGGTGGCTTTGCTCTGAAGCAACCGTGCAACTCTTCCAACGGGTGAATCACAACCCTAGGAGGGTTTACTCAGAAGCAAGCCCCATTGACAGCAACCGAGCTTACTCCCAGGTAAAGGATCACGCTTTAGTTCTTCGCATGAAAATCAGTGTGGGGTTTAACAGCGCTTAACAGGGTTACCTACACTGCTTCCCCAAAACTTGGTCTTAGGTTTAATGCTAATAATCGAGCCCAGCGGCCCAGGCCAGCCTAGATGTGTGTGGGGTGGGTGGGGACACATGCCCACAGAGATGGCTCTGAGTGCCACCTCTGGCACCTGTGCCGTAGGTTCGCCACCACTGCCTTAGTGTCTCATGAAGTATTCTCCTGCAAAGCTTTACTCATGCTGCAAAAGAGAGTTGCCAACCTCCAAGCGACAGCTGGAGATCTCCTGCTATTACAGAAACAGAGACCAGTTTCCCTGAAGAAAATGGCCACTTTGGACCATGGGCTGTATGGCATTATAGCTCATTGAATCCACTCCCCTTCTTAAACCTGATCCTCCTCAGGTTCCAAATTCTCCAGGTATTCCCAACTCAGAGCTGGCAACCCTACAGCAAAATAACGTGGTTCAGCAATACCTCCCCCTCCCAGTAATGGGGCTTCTGCAGTGAGAAGCTGGGTTCTGAAGAAAACAGAGTAATTTCAAACAATTGCAATAACAGCACCTGCCTCAAGTCCAGGGTTGAAGAGCAAAATGCATCCATCAGCATGTGGTAACCTCATAGGAAGTGAATGTTCATTGCACTGAGTTGTGTACCAAAGACATTTGTTTGATTGTCTCTAATGACAAAAGTGGATTAGATGTGCGTTTTCCTGGAAGTCCCATTATGTTGTACCAGATGCTGAGAGAGGAATGTTTTCGCCAGAAGTCTCTCATGTCTTGCCAGTACTTTATACCTGTATGTTTCTGCCACTTTCACCACTGATTGCTCCATTTTCTACTAAAATCACTGTTCAGGGCATAATGAGGTGAGTGGAAAAATGAACTCACTTTATCACATACTGAAAAGTAATCTGCAGGAGCGACAAAGTTTTCAAAAGACCTCTTTGCCACACTCATGTGACTCTCATGAGATCATCACACGGGTTCTTATAGACCCTGGATAAAATCCTATAAACTAAGGAGGTCCATCGAGTTTCTTCTTCTGGTCTCCAAACTTCAGATGATAGAATTTCAATGACCATATGCAGAGTGCACAGGATAGAACAATGTATGAGAGTTTATTCAGTGACCCTTTCTGCACAGCACGAATAAACATCTTGTAGACATTTTTAAAAGATCAATTTTATCACTTTTTGTCCACATAGCATGGACAAATAAAGAGCTTGCTGGGAAAGCGTTTTATTTTTCCCACCTCCACCACCCTAGGAGCAGCAGTGGTTTAGGAGGTTAAGAGCTCATGTATCTAATCTGGAGGAACTGGGTTTGATTCCCAGCTCTGCCGCCTGAGCTGTGGAGGCTTATCTGGGGAATTCAGATTAGCCTGTGCACTCCCACACATGCCAGCTGGGTGACCTTGGGCTAGTCACAGCTTCTTGGAGCTCTCTCAGCCCCACCCACCTCACAAGGTGTTTGTTGTGAGGGGGGGAAGGGCAAGGAGATTGTAAGCCCCTTTGAGTCTCCTGCAGGAGAGAAAGGGGGGATATAAATCCAAACTCCTCTACTACTACTACTACTACTACTACTACTACTACTTCTTCTTCTTCTTCTTCTTCTTCTTCTTCTTCTTCTTCTTCTTCTTCTTCTTCTTCTTCTTCTTCTTCTTCTTCTCAGTTTCTCCACAGCTCATGCCCACCATTTTCTTCCCTTTTCAGGAGATTCTGTGCTGCCGCCATTTGCTGAATGTTCCCATGGACTTTCCTCTGCTTGCAGTTCATCCGCACATCCTTTCAATGTATAAACTGCATTAATATAGTTTTCCTGGCAATCCCGAACACGTGTCTTTTTTTTTTGTTTTAAATGAGATATCTTTGAAGCTATGATGTCACTATATGAAAATCACAGCAGATTCTCATATTGTGATGTTGAAACTTTATTAATGCATTTTATACACATGCAGATGAGCTCCCAGCAGAGGAAAGTCCATGGGAACATTCAGCCAATGGTGGCAGCATGGAACCTCCTGAAGAGGGCAGAAAATGGTGGCCGCGAGTGTGGAGAAACCGAAAGTGAGAGCTACTTAAACTTGGGCAGAAAAATAAAACACTTCTTCTTCTGCACAGCCAAGAGAAAGTGACTTGACCCTGTCTTGGGGGGAAAGAATTGCTAATTTGGGGTTTTTTTAAAAAACAACAACAGGTTAAATAGAAATTTAAAAAATCCTGAAGTAGTTTTGGAGAAAAGGCTGTGCAGAGTTCTTCCCCAAAACAATTTTTTCCTGTCCTCAAGATGTTTTATTTGTGCTGTGCAGAAAGGGCTTCTATTTTTTCTGGCTAAGTGCTAAGATCCCAAAGTGGAACAGGTGAACCAGAATATATTTGTATTTTAACTTACAACTGGCTAGGTACAAGCCAGTTATTTCTTGACACCTGTAAATATCTATTTACAAAAACTGTCTCCTTGCAGCCGTTAGAAATGACTCCCACAGTATGAAGGATCTGGTTTACTGAGGGGAATTTTACTTAAAAAGCAAAGCTTTTTTTTTTTTTTTTGGTGGGGGAGGATCAGGACTGAACTCCCAGCTGATCACAGGGATCGGCTGGAAGACAGGTTCTTCTGTTGTCCCATCCTGGAAACTTTGCTGCAACCCACACTTGTTGAGATGCAGCCAATTAGGGGAGAGGGTGATTAGAAGCCCAGCTGCTATCGCTTCTCTTTTCTCATACCTCAAGCTGGCAGCTTGGACTTGTTGGATTTTATGAGTGCCAGCCCCCTCAGTCATGAAAGAGTTAACTTGCTGTTGTTGTTTTTTGTTTGCTTGCTGTAGCCAGATCAGTTAGATCACCTTGTAACAAATAGGGCATTTAGTTGGTAAGCTCTTTCTAGAACAGGGGTAGGGAACCTGCGGCTCTCCAGATGTTCAGGAACTACAATTCCCATCAGCCCCTACCAGCATGGCCAATTGGCCATGCTGACAGAGGCTGATGGGAATTGTAGTTCCTGAACATCTGGAGAGCCGCAGGTTCCCTACCCCTGGACTAGCCCAAGGTCCCCCAGCAGAAATGTAGTAGTGTGGAAACACATCTGGTTCATCAGATAAGCCTCTGCCACTCAGGTGGAGGAGTGGGGAATCAAACCCGGCTCTCCACATTAGAATCCATCTGCACTTAACCACTACACCACGCTGGAAAGATGCTGCTATCTGCCAGTGTTTTCCCTGCTATGTAACTATGGGTAGCCCAGGCTAACCTGTTCATGTATTATCTCAGAACCTAAATGGGGTGGACCCTGGTAAGTATTTGGATAGGAGTCTTCTAAGGAATATCAGCTGAGGCAGGCAATAAAACCACCTATGAGAATTTCTTGCTTTGAAACCCCAACAGGAGTTGATGTAAGTCAGATGTGACTTGATGGCAGCAAAAAAAATGTAATTATGAAAGGCACAAGATCCCTACTTGCGTTGAATCCATATGTTTTACTTCGAGTGATGAAACCATTTATCATTAGTCAAGTGCCCAGAGCACCTAAGGCCGTTTCCGCACGGCCTCCTTGCGCCCCCACGCCGCCAAGAGTGCGGGCGGCGTGGGGGCGCAAGCCCGTTCGCATGAACGGGCAAAGCGGAGGCCGGCAGGGAGGCCCCTGGAGGTCGGAGGACAGTGTGGGCGGGGCTGCGACGCCCAGCAGGCGACGACGAGGACACCGTAAGTGGGGCGGAGACGGGAGACAGCGTCTTCCCAGAGGCGCGGTTCGCACCGCGCCGCCGGGAAGACGCTTCCTCCCCAACAACAACCCTTTAAAGGGGGGGGAGGGAAGCGCATCCAGGTTGCCGCTGCTGCGTTGCAGCAGCGGCGCCTTTGCAAACGGCGGCCTGGGGGCGGCGTTTTTACCGCCCCCAGGCCGTCGTTAATTGGCCGTGCGGAAACGGCCTAAGAGTGTGTGTGTGTGTATTACTACAGTATTAGAAAGCAAGCATTACCATCTTAAAGCAGAGTTACATCCAGTGGTGGGAATCATGGAATTCAGCAGATTCGCACCACTTCGGCAGAACCGGTTGTTAAAATGGTGCTTGTAAACAACCAGTTAAATTATTTGAATCCCCCCACCGGAACTGGTTGTTAAATTACTTGAATCCCACCACTGGTGACATCCTTCAAAGGCCATTTAAATCAATGGCTATCTAAGGTTGTAACTGCAAGGGGATAAATCTAACTTTCTCCAGGAGCCAGTGGGCATATGTTTGTTGTTACTGGGATGAATCCTCCCCCCCCCCCCCATTCCACTACCTTTTTCATCTCCCCTTTTGCCATCCCTGCATCACCCACCAAAAGAGTTCCCTATAATCCAGGAAATGTCAGGTACCGGAGCAGAAATCTCCATCTGGAATGGAAAAGATGTGGAAACTGCATCCTCTCCGCAACATCCCCTCCCCCCTCCATGTACAGAAATGCCCCTTCTGGTTGTTCCAGGGTACCTTTCAACCTAAAGCATTGCTGTTTTTATTAGCAATATCACAATTAATCTAAAAGAAGGCAGCAGTTTACAGAGCAGACCGGAGAGCTGTTTTATTTCAAGAAGAGTGTTTTGCAAAGACTCTTCCATGAGATGGCAGCAGTTCTTTAGGTGATTTCCAAGCGGATGACCACGTACGAAGATGTCATAGGAAGAATTGCCCCGAGTCAATTTTTTGAAACAACAGAAAAAGGCGTTTCATTTTCAAGGGTTTTTCTTTCATTTGCTTTGTGACTTTTCAGCCATCAATCAGTCAGGTATCTGACTTTTAAAATTTCATCTCTTTCCCACTTCATCTCTGTCTTCCTCTGTACTGATAAAGAGTTGGCTACACTGCATATTGTTCTTATTATCTGTTATTCAAGGCTGGTTTATCAGTTATTGGAGAAAAGGAAAGGACAGCCGCCTGATCTTCATATTTTTGTAGAATTCAAAGTTATTTCATTGTTTATATATTGAACAGAGAGCTGTGTGTTCACTTCTGCTTTCTATAACCCCAAGAGTAACAGTAATAGGAAATAAATTTCTGTCCTTTTAAAAATGATACGCATTTTCAGCAGCTGGGTAGAAAATTAAGCTGTATTTTGCCAAAAAATGACATTTTCTGTTTCACACTTTTAAAATTATTGTTGTAACATCAGCAACAGCTATCTCCCTGAGCAGTTTCTAATAGTTTAGCATTTATTTATATCTGTAGCTTTATTATCAATATTACATACTTAGTTTTTGTGTTTCAATAAAATAGAAAGTGAATATTCTTCTGAAATTAGAATCGTTTTTTTAATGTTTAAAGTACTGGAGGGTCATTTTATGGGAGACACCCATATAATAACCATGAATAAAATAGTTATTTATTTGAACTCAATACCACTGTATACTTACTTGACAGCCAACTGCTGGCGGACTGTGATCTTAGCCTAAAGAATAGGAAAGGTTTAAAAGAGCTAGCAGTATTTTTTTTTAATGTTTATACTTTCTGAGTTTACTTTCTGAGTTTACTGGCTGGTTTAAGTTGTCTCATCTGGCTTGCTGGGATCTATTCTAACTTATCAAATATACAAGAATAGTTTTTAGATTAGAAGCAGATTCCAAATGTCAAGGGAGCTTCAGCTATATATGTAACAAATAAAGTCTGATTGTTTATTTTGAGAGAGGAGTCTGATAAATTTATTTTGATTTGTTTCCTAAAAATGTTTATATCCTGCATTTCTATTTTTTAAAAAATCTGTGAGGTGACTATACATATACATTTGACTCTGAAGGCAAACTTCTCAGGATTTTATAGACTTGTCTCACAATGAAGAAATTATATTGTACAGCATAGCTGTTTGGACAGAGATCCTATTTCATGCTTACTATGTGTATGCATGGCCATTTAATCAATTTGTTTGCCATTATTATTCAAAGCACCTGAAAAGAAACAATTATTAAATGAAGAGGACTTACAAGAAAGGGGAAAGAGGAAAGACAGGGCACTCTTCAAAGCTATCAACTTTACAAAATCTACAGATATTTGTGTTCTCTTACTGACAGATCTGAAGAGCTGAGGTAAACCGAAGGCAGGGTGCTAATCGTGACCATTGCAAAGATGGATATGCTGCCTGGAAATCATCAAATACAGATCCGTAACTGAACAAATTATGAAAGAACATGGAAACGATAGCATAACACAAGGGAAAGCATAACACAAGGGAAAATTGTTCTTAGGATAAAGGGCCAAGTTCATAATTTTTGGGAACACCAGATTTATGTAAACAATGAGACTTGGTTTTATCTTTCTTTTAAGAGTTTGCATTTGTAAACTTTTGTAGACTTTTTTTTCCCCTTTAGAGTAAAGAAGGAACAAGTAAAATTTTTAGAGCACAGCAATTGCATTTAGAATTTTATAGAACAATACCAGTTAAAAATAGACACAATCTGTCCCGTGCTAACATTTCCATTGTTTTCAATGGGAAAGTTAATCAGATGCTTAATTCTTTTGCCAGTTAAATAAATGGGGAAAAAGAAACACTTAACTTTAGCTACTCAGGCTCAGCCTGTTCTCAAACAAAGCTGTTCAGAAGTGAAATTCAGGGTGGGACTCATGTAACCGTCGCTGTGTTAGGTTCTCAGCAGGGAATTTTTAAAGGTTTCAGCAGTGGCGCAGCAGAGATCTTGTATCTAATCTGGAGGAACCGGGTTTGATTCCCAGCTCTGCCGCCTGAGCTGTGGAGGCTTATCTGGGGAATTCAGATTAGCCTGTGCACTCCCACACACGCCAGCTGGGTGACCTTGGACTAGTCACAGCTTTCAGCCCCACCTACCTCACAGGGTGTTTGTTGTGAGGGGGGAAGGGCAAGGAGATTGTCAGCCCCTTTGAGTCTCCTGCAGGAGAGAAAGGGGGGATATAAATCCAAACTCCTCCTCCTCCTCCTCCTCTTCTTCATCATCATCATCATCATCATCATCATCATCATCAACTGGCTCCCCAGGGAACAAAATCCTAATGAACTTGGACTTCTGAGTAAATGCACTTAAGATTTCACTGCACTTTTGATATGTTGACAGAAAACAATAGCAATATTTAGTAAATGCTGTTATTTTTTATTTTATTTTAATCAAGCCCCCCCCCCCCGAAGTCATTAATGGTCACAGTGTTTCACATGTCCTTTTATACCCGTCCTGGTTCTATGTTTTGGACACCCTAAAGCATTTTTTGGTTTAAGGCACAAGAATGTGGGGAGAAATATAATTTGCATACTGTGTCTTGATGAATCTCTCTTTTTACACACTTTTGCTTTACACTTCTCATATGCACACAATGCATTCTTCAATTGTCATCTTGTTCTCGTTGAACCTGTTCTATTTTTCTGTTGTTATTTTTGTGCACATAAAACTAGTTTTGTTGTTTCAGTAAAAATAAAGCATAACACTAAGCAATTACAAGAATAATGCTTACGCTGCCTAAGAGAAGCCTCATCTTTCAAGTCTACCCCATCTGTTTCAACAAATTGGATTTATTTCAAACTAAGGTATTAAGTGAGAACCACACTTCCCCAATTTAATTGCTCACCCACGGCCAAACATTCATCCTTTCATCAGGTAATTTGGCCTTGGTACTAATTCCGATAAGTGGCTCTTTGTAGTCTCTTCCAAACCATTTAGCATTTTTAAGTCAAATATTTGTGGCAGAAAACTTCATCCACATGCATCGCCATATACACAGGAAAATGCTTTGCATTTCTGAGGCAATTTTGTACTCCTGGTGAGATGTTGCAATGTCACGGCCGAAACGTTTGAAAGAGGTGGACCGGAAGGGCATAGCCTCTCCAGTTGTCAAACGAAATGATTGACTGCGGCAGAAAATTCCCTCAAAATAGGAAAACAGAACAATAACATACTGAAGAATACCAAGCCAAAGAATCACAGAGACAGCTGCCTTTCCCTTCCATCTTCTGTTTCAAGGCCAACTACAGTTAAGGATTTCATTAATGACTTAAAAGAAATATTGCAGAATTACACAATCAAGTTGTTATTGGAAAAACAACACCATCTTGTGTTCTTGTTCTCTTTCCTGCTTATTGAAAACAAGAGGTTGTTTTAAATTAATGTTCACAAAATGACTGTATTTCCAGAGTTAGCTAGATAATGTGTGTGTCCTGTAATCTGTGAGATAAATAATGCAATATTGTACAACACTGGTTTTTGATCCAGATTACAACACAGCCTTAATTTATCTGAACAACAAAGAGAATTACCCACACATTCAGATGATTAGGAATTCAGATATACACATGTTAAGAATGCTTCCAGACCCTGATCCAGAGACAGTTCTTTGCATTAAGCGGAAGTTAAACTGATCACTTGTTTCAGTGAAACTAAAATATGATTTGCTCTTTTGCACTGAGGCCATAGAATTTTGATGGGGAATGTGTGTAACTCCTTGCCTTCACATGGAGAAAGTGATGGAGCTCCATTCCTTTTTAAGACATTCCCAAAGAACAGAAGGATGCATGAACAGAGGCCCCCTTGCACAAGCAAAATAATGCATTTTCAAACCACTTTCACAACTGTTTGCAAGTGGATTTTGCTATTCCGCACAGCTTCAAAGAGCACTGAAAGCAGTTTGAAAGTGCATTATTCTGCATGTGCGGAATGAGCCAGAGATTGTAGCTCTGAACTGCCACCACAAAGGGATAAGTTCTAAACAAATCAAAAGAGTAGATCTTTATTCTAAACTAGCACTAAAGCCCATTCTTTAATTGACTGCTCTAATTTGGAAATCCCATTTAATTGCATTGTAGATATGCAACTCTGGCTAAACTGTTTCAAACTGTGTAATCTGGTTTGAGCTTTGAGATTAGGGGGGTCCACGCAGGGATGGGCTGGTGTGGTTTCCTGTGGCTGGAGCAGTTACTGATACACCTGTGACTATAGGCGTTAAATTAAAAGTTGGGAATTCAGAGAATGTGTTACATATGCTAAGCTAAGAAAGGACATATTGATATAGCTCAGCTCTACTGCTGATTTTTTTTTAAAGATTAAAAGCACTTGTGTGTGGAGTGGGGGTGGGGGAGAGAAATGGCTTCCGCAGGGACAGTGTCAGGGGAAAATAGCTTCCATCTTGGATTTACTGAGAATTTACCAAAACGTCAGAGCAAAGCAGGTTCGAGAAAGATTGGGGAAGGCTAGGGAAACCCAGGATGGTGAATGACTGCACCACGATGCTGTGGAGAAGCAGGGGGGGAAATTGCTTCTCAACCGCCTTGAACCTGAGCCATATAGACATGTGGAAATGGTTGAAAGTAAGTAGATAGATACATAAATAAAAAGTCATGAGTCAAAAATGATCTATTTTTGATTCTTTAATAGTGTTGTGATATATATCTCAACATTATTGCTTAAAGAATTCAAAGTAGCACTCACTGAATCCAAGAGAAACACAGCATAACCTATTGTTCTCTAAAGTATGCTCATGAATATTGTCAAGAACGGGTTCTTTCCCATTGTCATGAAATGTGAAAATCTGCTTTCTAGAAACAATGAAGTGTGCTGAGAATTGTCACATTTTGCATACAGGCGTCCAGCTGTGTCAGGTTAGTAACACGAGAACATGCCCTGCTCAACAACAAATCAGGGCATGTCAACCATAGAAAGCCAGCTAGTTATTAAGTGCACAAATATTCATGTAAATAAAAACAGATTTGGTGGGAGGATGCCTTTTAGTTGTTGTGTTCCGAGACAGGAGATAAAGAACTGTAAAATAATATTCCAAATAGGCAACATGTGAAATAACAAATGCTGTGGATGCTAGTGGGGGGTTTGGGTAGTGGGAAATTTGCAGAGGGCTCATTCAATTGATTTGGAATTGTTAACAATCCATTGTTTTACTGGTCCAGCCAAAGTCTTTTCCAGCACTGCTCAAACTGTATACAGTGGAACCTCGGTTTTCATCCGTTTCGGTTTTCATCGATTTTTTTAGTGAAAAATTTGGCTCAGTTTTCATCGATTTGCAGTAAGGTGCAGGGGTTTGTGGAGAAAAGTCACCCGGACAAAGCTGTTGCAGGCCATGTCTGCATTTCAGACAAATCTTAAAGAGGCGTCAGAAACAGACCTCTTTTGGACTGGCTTTCTGGCAAGTAACATTGATGGTCCACACTGGCTCTGAAGCTGGTCCTAGATGTTGGGTTGTTTGTTACTGTTTTCAGCATTAAAGCACTATGTTTATTCACCAAAAAAATGAGTTTTGGTATGTTTTTGGGAGTGCCTAGACGCTTTTAATTGATGGTTGCTTGGATTCCTATGGAAAAGTTTGCCTCGTTAGTTTCACTGGGGTTTCGGTTTTCATTGATTCTTTTCGGACAAATTACCAACGAAAACCGAGGTTCCACTGTAATTCAAAAATCCTGCCTGCTATCTGATATGCAGCACACGTATGGCGATAAGTGATAGCTAAAGACCTTGAGAAGTTGCAAATAAGTTTCTTCCGACCCACCCTGTGAGTTCCCAATTGTGTACCCCATTCAGAAATTTAGTTTAGAAATTGGACTGTGCTCTTTACAATCAATCACATGGAAATATTCTATTAAGATGTGGCTAAAAATATTGTTATTAGACCCTCCTGAGTCAACGAACGCATCTAATAAGGCCATGAATTGCAGGGATAAGCCATGACATTTCTATGTAAAATGCAAACATACATGCTAGAAGCAAACTATGTACAGCCATAGTCTTTGGGCGAATGTCAGGATTCTGTCCCAGCCATCACTGTGTGCCTAATGTGGCAATTCCTTATACAGAGAAGCACATCTTGTGAGTACATTCTCTTCAAAACTCAATGCTGACTTGCAGCCAGCTGGCTATTACTCTTCTTTGCCCCACCTCACCTTCATTGACTGATGGCAAAGCCAGGTCCTTTTGTTTTTATTATTGCCATTTTGTTATTAAAGCATCTGCCTTCAGAAACAACAACAAAAAAATCACGCCCTCTAAATATCAACCTGGAGCTTCAACTCTACCCTATTTCAAGCCCAAATATCAACATGGAGTTTCAACTCTGCCCTATTTCAAGCCCAAATAAAAACCATCCCGTCTCCAGGCGAAATGACACGAGGACCGAGAACAAAGGCAGGCTTGCTTAGGCTGTTCATTGGTATGCAGAGGATTCAGCGGCTCTTCTAGCTCCTAGCAATTTCACACCAATGCCAAGGCTTGAGGTCTGGGAATAAACCAAATGCTTTGAATACGGGGCTCACTTGGAAATGTGCAAAGGAGCGGAGCCGGTTCTTGGTATGCAAGATTGCACCATCACAAGGGAATTTCCTCCGCA
Organism: Sphaerodactylus townsendi; assembly: GCF_021028975.2. Taxonomy (NCBI): domain Eukaryota; kingdom Metazoa; phylum Chordata; class Lepidosauria; order Squamata; family Sphaerodactylidae; genus Sphaerodactylus; species Sphaerodactylus townsendi. The sequence continues at coordinate 58,648,610 of NC_059435.1, read as the reverse complement.
TTTATGTTTATGCTGGAAGTGCATCTAAGGCCAACCGGTTCTGTGATGGATGGGACATTTGTTGTGGGGCTCGTGGGGCTTCGATCCAGGGAAAGTTCGCAATATTTAAATCCCTTTGAAAACAATGCACAAGTTTAGTCTGCCTCACTTAAGTGAACCCCGTGGACCAGATCAGACTGCAGCTCTATGCACTCTTATGTAGCAGTCACCTTAATTGAAGCCAATGGAATTTTCTTCCAAGTAAGCATGCCTAGGATTCAGCTGCAAGGAACAGCTAACATTTGCTAGAGCCGTGGTGTATGGTTTTTTTATATTCCAGATGTTATAGATTATTATTTCCTTATCAGTTTCTGCCAGCATGGCCAATTGGCCATGCTGGCAGGAGCTGATGGGAATTATAGTCCATAACATCTGGAGTGCCAAAGGTTCGCCATCACTGTGCTAGAGTGATGTGTGTGTCCATATGGGTAGGGGGGAAGGCCCTGAACAAAATTCTGTCCCTCCAAGGGGCAGATAAGAAGAACAAAAGAAGACAGAAGGACTGCGGAAGAAAGAAGATCATCCATGATCTAGAATGGGGAGGGTCAGATCAAGTTGCGGCAAGTTTTAAGAACAAGGGAGAAATGGGGACACTTTACTGTGACGTGGGGCCCTGGGTGGTCCAGTAGCTCTGAGTTCATTATCAAGATTTGGTGTATTATGTCATTTCAAGTATAAAATATATATTTTCATATCTTTCTCATATATACATTGCATGGGTAGGAGCAGTGGTGGGATCCAAAAATTTTAGTAACAGGTTCCCATGGTGGTGGGATTCAAACTGTGGCGTAGCACCAATGGGGCTGGGCCGGGCATTCCGGGGGCGGGGCATTCCTGGGAGGGGCATTCCTGGGAGGGGCATTCCTGGGCGGGGCTGTGGCAAGGACGCAGCCACTGCGCTGGTCCTTGGGCAGGAACAAATGCACACAGGCTTAGGCTGCCACGCACTGCCGGGTGCACTCCTCTTGCTAGACTGCTTCAAGTTCTGCACGCTTACTGCTGAGGAGGAGGGCTAATCTAAAGGCAAAATCACGCGGGCAAAATCACTTCAATTAGGTAGCACCCCCTCGGCAATACATAATAAATAATTAGTAACCTACTCTCGGGTACCTGTGAGAACCTGCTGGATCCCACCTCTGGGTAGGAGGGAGTTTAGATGAAGCACATTCAATGTTGGCCTTGACCAGCACCCCATTAATGGGGCCTCGCTGAATTACAAATCTCTCACCTTCATATGTAGCAATGCGTCTCAAGGCTGCCTTCCTTCCAGGCGCATCGCCAACGGCAGAGAGAATCTCCAGCAAAGGCGAGGGAAGGGAAGTCGGGTGCGTATGTCTGGAAACATTTATCCTCCACTTTGTATAACTTCATCTCACAGATGCTGAGAATGAGCAGCCTGCGCAGTTGTCTTCAATTACAGGTCAAGAAAGAGACATGAAGAGGAACAGGCACTACATGAAAGTCTGCCAGCTTCTGGAAGATTCTGTGTTGATCTGGAGGTTCCTGAAATAGCCAAGCTTTCCAAGGGAAACCTAGGCTTTGTATAAGTCAGAGTAAGTTGCAAGTGCAAAATAACCCCCATAATCTCTCTCCAATGTGGCAATCAGCTGCTGTGAGAAGCAATAATGCTGATGTTTATGATGAACCAGAAACCTGGAAGCCTACAGAAGTCTTGAAGAAGTCAAATGTTCATATGCAAAATGGGAACAAGACTAAAACAATTTGAAAAGTGGCACTAAAACTGGAGTCAGGCATTAAAATGAATGGTAGACAGGACAGGCAGACACAAATGCACTGCTTGGGGCCCCTCATAGTTATCCTATCCCTGTTCACTGTTTTACAGGTATACTTCAAAAACCTGCAAACCTGAGGCCCCTTCCACACATGCAAATAATGCACTTTCACTCCACTTTCACAATTGTTTGCAAGTGGATTTTGCTATTTCGCACTGCTGCAAAGTGAATTGAAAGTAGATTGAAAGTACATTATTATACATGTGCGGAAGGGCCTGAGTGACCACAGACAACTTTCTCCTTCTTACCAGCTCTTCTTTCACCCCTGCATCATTTATTGAAGGCAGCAGCAATGCTGGTACCTATCTGCTTTTCATGTAGCCGAGCACATGCATGCAAGTGTAGTTTGCACACCAAGAGATATGGGGCTCAAGGCTATCACATTTAGCTTGCTGCCCTGTCTACAGAGTACAAATGCCATTTTGTCTCAAGCACAGTTGGCGTAGCAGTGGCATAGGAGGTTAAGAGCTTGTGTATCTAATCCGGAGGAACCGAGTTTCATTCCCCGCTCTGCCACCTGAGCTGTGGAGGCTTATCTGGGGAATCTCAGATTAGCCTGTACACTCCCCACACATACCAGCTGGCGACCTTTAAGAAGATCACAGCTTCGAAGTTCTCTCAGCTCCCACCCACCTCACAGAGGTGTTTGTTGTGAGGGGAAGAGGCAAGGAAGATTGTAAGCCCCTTTGAGTCTCCTGCAGGAGAGAAAGGGGGGATATAAATCCAAACTCTTCTTCTTCTTATGAAGTTCAGAAAAAATCATCAGCAGGCCACGTAACAGTGGCACCAGCAACTATGTCCCAGTACTTTTTAAACTTAAACCTTCTTCTGATTGTCGAAGGCTTTCATAGCTGGATTCAACTGGTTGTTGTGGGTATTCCGGGCTGTGTGGCCATGGTCTGGTAGATCTTGTTCCTAACATCTTCAGAGGTATATCACAGAGCGGAAGTCTGTTACACACCAGCGATACACCTCTGAAGATGCCAGCCACAGATGCAGGCGAAACATTAGGAACCAGATCTACCAGACCACGGCCACACAGCCCAGAAAACCCACAACAACCACTCCTTCTGATTCTTTAGTTGGCCATCTGAGCCCCTAAACATACTGTCAGCTATCGGTGCAGTACATGGTTGGCAGAATCCCTGCACAAACTGCAGGTATGAGATTCTGTGGAGTGGGGCTTTCACCCAATACTGGCAATAGAGGACCCAACTGCACACTCTCAGGTGTGTCTCTATGCTTTCCTCAAATGTGTTTTCATTTTGTTCATCTTCACAAAATAACAGCCCTACAGGTTGTCATCTGCAGTGGAAGATGACAAAGAGGAAGAGTCCTCCAAGCTTTGTCAGCAGTTTCTCTGCTAAAAAACACTCTCTCTGAAATACTGCTTTTTGCCGTTAGTGATTTTCTAGTGGTCACATTTTGGCTAAATAATGTCAAACGCTGTGTAAACGGCCAAACCATATGAAAGCCAAAGGTGACACAGCATCACCAGTTGAAAAGATCAGCTGATGTGAAAGGGGTGCCATGGCTCAGTGGTTAGAGCATTTGCTTTGAATTGCGGCAGGTCCCATGTTCAGTCCCTGTTTTCAACTCCAGTTGATAGGATCAGGCAGTAGGTGACATGAAAGATTTCTGCTTGAGAGCCAGCATGGTATAGTGGTTAAGAGGGGTGGACTCTTATCCAATTAATCAGGTTTGTTTCCTCACTCCCTCACCTGCTGAGTGACCTTGGGCCTGTCACAGTTCCCTCAGAACTCTCTCAGCCCCACTTACCTCACAAAGTGTCCGTTGTGGGGTCAGGAAGGAAAGGGGTTTGTAATCCACTTTGAGACTCCTAAAAGGCTGAGAAATGCACGGTATAAATCATAGTTATCATAGTTATCCTCTTCTAAGATACTGGAGAACTGCTTCCAGACTGAGTAGGCATTATAGATCTTGGCAAACCAAACTCAGTATAAAAGCAGCTCCATGTATTCATGTCTGATCATTTAAATCAAGGGGGTCACAGCAGGCTGAAGAGTGAAGCCCTCTGGATCCAAAACAACATGCACTCTTCTGCCCATTGAATTAGAGCACAGGTTATTCAATAACTTCATGACCACTCAGATGTTAGTGGATTGTAGTTCCCATCATCCCCTGCCAGCATGATGCTGGCAGGGGATGATGGGAACTGTAGTCCATAACATCTAGAGGGCCGCGAGTTTGACACCTATGAATTAAGGCTACCCCTGTTATAATCCACATAAACTGCAGGAGACAAGCCATAGCGATTGCACAGAAGTAGTTCTGCACTTGCCCCAGTGATCAGTCATAAGTCTAGGGAGGTAACCACCATGGACTAAAAGGCTCTTTGGGACCATGGCGGTGAGATACATTTCATTAGCACATTCAGCCCCTGAAATAAGCCCCATGCGAACTTGCCCTCAGTGCAGACTTACAGAATTATATTTGCAGTGTCCAAGTGGCAACAGCACTACTCCATATTTATCACATGCCCCCTTCCAAATTCCTCTCAAGTGAACACACAAACACACTGTTGACTGTAATCTACCTGCTTTAGCACCTGCAACAACAGGAAGACGGGCTCTCTTCCATGGGGAGCGTTTGCAGGTCTATTAAAGTTCCAGTCAGCCCAGTTCCAGACATCATCTTTTCCCCCATGCACGCACACTTCAGCTATGGCAAAAGAAAAAAATCCCGTTGGGCAGAGTGCTGATTTCATGCCTTCCTCCCTTCTCTTCAGCTGTCTCAGAATTGGACATTCACAGCTCACATTACAAGTGCTTATATTTCTACTGCCAAATGCTACAGAGATGGCCATCAAGCCCAACAGACAAGGAACATATTTTAATACATCAACAAACGAGCAACATTTCAATGAAGTAAAAATCAATGGAGTTGCCTTGGCATTTGTTCCACAAAAGCATTGAGTGTTCTCCCTGGTGTGACCACAATTAGTGGTCACCACATCAAAACTGAGTAGAGACAACACAGCCACGAATCCACTGGCCACCGGCCACTTTTGTTCCAACAAACAGACAAAACACCAGAGTGCCAGTGTCACAATTGGTGTCTACTATGCAGCATTAGGGTCCTCTTTCGTCAATATATTCACTTCTGTGCTAAGGCTAAACAGTGATTCCTCTTGACAGCCACATAGCCCAGATCCTTACGCTATGATCCCAAAGTCTTCTATTCCCCTGGAAGTTACCATCAAAGACATTGGCACTTTTGAATAAGCTCATTCAGCCCTGTCGCCTAAGTATTTCCTCTATATTCATAATCATGAGGTCTGGGGAAAGCTTGCTTTTCTAGACAGGCACATTGTCAAAGGATATTTTCATCTATCTATGTATTTATTTTATATAATCCACAACAGCTGACAAGTGAAAAATACCCTCAAATCTGTTTTTTTTAAAAACCATCTCATTAAAATACAGAGTCATGCTCTGAAATTTCAGAGGTGCTGGGTACAATAACCATTGACAACCGAATTTAAATTTTTTGCAGCCTCGACAATATTGTTTTCAGCCCAAGTTACAAAAGAACCAAAGAGAAGGATATAGATGATTGGGGTAAATACCCCTTGCTATTTGCACATTGCGGAAATCAGTCCCTTTCCTTCTAGCCATGTATTTGAACACGTGAACACATGAAGTTGCCTTATACCAAGCCTGATCATAGGTTCATCAAGGTCTACATTGTCTACCTAGACTGGCAGAGAATCTCCAGGCTCTCAGGCAGAGATCTTTTCAGGTCACCGACCACCAGATCCTTTTAATTGGAGATGCCGGTCCTGATAAGTTTACTTAAAGACAAATTCAGTTCACTTAAAATAAGAAGATCCAAATTCTCTGTAACACAAGATGCAATAATTTATATCACCTCTGTTGATTCAATTTCATTTTGTCTTCCCCATTCATTTGCCAACCATGTCTAGACCCTGCTTCAGGCCAGAGATAGGCTATATTTAGTGGAAAAGGAGTAGTGAATTAAAAAAATCAAAGGGAACTGAAAGTCATCAGCAAACCCATTGATGATGCCCCACCCCAAACGACAGACTGTCTCATTCAATGGCCTGATGAGAACAAAACAGATGGCAAACAAGCCAAGTGGCCAGTCAACTGATTTTGCATCTCCAATGGAAACTGTCTGTAGTCTACCCATTAAAGCAGGAGCAGCAGTGGCGTAGGAGGTTAAGAGCTCGTGTATCTAATCTGGAGGAACCGGGTTTGATTCCCAGCCGCCTGAGCTGTGGAGGCTTATCTGGGGAATTCAGGTTAGCCCCTGTGCACTCCCCACACATGCCAGCTGAGTGGACCTTGTGGGCTTAGTCAAGCAGCTTCTCAGAGGCTCTCAGCCTCTCACCCACCTGCCACAGGGTGTTGTTTGTTGTGAGGGGGAAGGGCAAGGAGATTGTCAGCCCCTTTGAGTCTCCTGCAGGAGAGAAAAAAAAAGGGGATAAACTAAAACTCCTCCCTCTCTTCTTCTTCTTCTTCTTCTTCTTCTTCTTCTTCTTCTTCTTCTTCTTCTTCTTCTTCTTCTTCTTCTTCTTCTTCTTTCTTCTTCTTCTTCTTCTTCAGACTGAAAACCACAATGGGGACATTAACACTAATTTACATTCAATTTGGGCATGTTGGGGGACAGGGAACAGACCAGCATTTACCGTCAATCCCATTAAAAAAAGTCATACGATCACAAACATATGTAATCTTTCTATTTTCCTCCCGAATTGCTCACATAAATGCTCTGCCTAGTAAGTGAAGAAGTGTGTTCTAGTCTATAAGTGATTATGGTGGAATGAAATGTTCCATCGTGGAATTAAATTTTCTGCTTAAAGGTGCCACTATGTATGTAAGTTATAATCAAGTTGCAACCAATTTATGGCAATCCAAGCAAGAGGCAAGTGAGAAACAAAAGTGGTTCACCATTACCTTGCAGATGTCTTCCTTGGGGGTCTTCCTTCCAAGGATGACCCTGCTTAGTTTCTGAGATCCGATGGAACTGAGCTATACCATCCTGCCTTCCCTTCCAAAAGTGGCACTAGACTGCTGTTTATTTTGATGACACTCCAGGTATTCTGACGATTTTTGTCTTATGTTCTACAGAATTATATTCTTGGAGTTTTCTGAAATTACTTTTAGTTTATAGACTGCCACAGGGGCCCATGACATAGGATTGGGATACAAAGATCTTGAATCAATAATTTATTCCATCTTAATCTCACCCTTCTGTCAAGGTGCTCCAGGTAGAAGCCCCAATTACACAAATGTACACCTCTTAATCAAACCTCAGCAGTAGGCTAGGCTGAGAGACAGAGATTGGCTCAAGGTTGCTCACAGTGCAGTCCTAAGAACGCTTTCCTGGAAATGAGCCCCACTGGATAGACATGGGTAGGTTTCTGAGTAGATTTGCTTAAGATTATTTTCTCAGTGAGTTTCATGATAATGAGGGACTGTGAATTCTAATCTCCTTGATCTTACCACTACACGATGCTGCCAGGAGACATCAAAAATATTCTGAAAAGACTCTATTTTGATATTTATATCAAAATAACTCATACCTAGTAGAAAACAAATCTTTTTTTTAAAATGAAGTTTCCCGAATTAAAACCGTTCCAGGACCTTATTTTTCATATTGTAAATAGCATGCCCTTTCTGACAGTTCATTGCTTAATTCTCTGTTAAACTTAATTTAGTCGCTGGGAAAAAATTCAGCAAGTTTTGAATAAATAAATCACCTCAACATCACTAGAGAACAGATTCCTTTGGTGTTAATTAGAAACAGTGTTCATGCTCCCCTTTTACCTGATACTGTTTACCATTTGATAATCTGTTTCAGAAAGTTAGTTTATAGATTTATAGAAATCATATGTGGTCCAAAGAAGAATGCACCTTTCGAAAATGTATTTGAAGTATCATCCCACAATAATAAAGCCAATTTATTTATCTAAAAATAAGAAAATCGGTCTCACATATGCAAAACATCAAGTGTCATTTGAACCATGAATATTCATTGGAAGGGTCTGCACGAAAAAAAAACATAAAGGCTTTGAACTGGCCTACAAGTACTCTCTAATTATCAATCAAGCTCTCTTTATTATGTCATATCCTGCTTCAGTTTGGTCTTCTCGGTATGTGTCTTTCAAGAACAAAAATAAGACGAGGATGCCCCAGATTTTTCTGTTTATTTCTGGAGTTTCCTAGAGGCATTCTAATGTATAGTGTCCCCCGCACCCTAAAGTAAAAGAAAGTTGCAAATTTAAAATCTCGCCTCTCTAACTGTATTTGAACCAACTCCGCTAATATTAGAAGCATGAATCTTATAAAACTTGCAAAGTTACCTAAACTGAATTTAAATCTTTCCTTCCTCCACACTCATGGGACTACAAATGAAATCTGATTAGATGACGGAAAGGAGAGGGGCGCATTTCTCACTAGGGCAATAAATCAATCTTCTATTTGAATTTGTATCAGTTTTGGATCAGCTATCTTTTCCAATACATGTATTAAGTAGCTGAATTATTACTACCTTGGCCATATGTAGTTAGGTGAACTCTGTATCTGTTCTTCCAAATGAAATACATGTGAACAGTTTCCTCTGCTCAGATTTGCCTCCTTCTTCTCCCTCCTCCCCTTAGAGAGGGTATCGCTAATAAATATGGTTTTAATTCTGCCAAAGTGAGCCATCTGTCTTTATCATGGATTAAAGTATCAAAGAAAGGTACACAATATACACCCAGCAGTATTTTTAAATTCAAGCTAAGTGGTCTTCCAGCCTCGCCAGATGGTTCTCATAAGACTGTATGGAGAACTACATTTCATTTCACAATGTGAAGAGATGACGGTCAATTAAGAGCATGCCTAGCTGAGATACATTTCGAGAACCATTGCAGGTATTACAATTATGTAACATATGCAGTTATTTCTGGAACATAAATTGAATTTTTACTGATGGGTAGATTCCTTAAAGAATGCCCACTTTTAAACAGCAGGAAGCACTCCTACATACCAGCACAACAGATAGATCATATGCTCCTGTTTGTGTCTTTGCCTGTTAACCCTGTTCACATTAGATTAAAATAATATCATTAGTGTATGCAATAATGGATACAATCCGTAGTGGGAACTGGTTTCCCACCCTCAAGATCCATGGAAAGAAACAAACGTGCTATTAAATCTCTGCTGCTTCAGAACTCTCATCTACTAAATGCAGCTTGTACAGAAGAAGCTCATACCAGATTAGACCCAAAAGCTTTCAAAAGAGAAAATTTAATATTAAGAGTCAGACTATTTACAGATTGCCAAAATAATTTGCCATCTAACATGAAATATAATATAGAACCCAGATAAATAACCCAGATAAGTTGATAGATGGATCAGATCCACAGATAACGAATGGTCTATTTCTTTAGGAGTGGCAACTAATTACAAGAACAGCCGAATGAGCTGGAGCAAGAATCCAACAGGTATGTCTCAGTAAAGTGTGTTGTATTCTACCACCCTGCTCAGTTATGCAAGAACACTTCTACTGTCCCAAGCAGTCTACTTCCTTCAGTAAAGAGGATCTTCCTCTAGAGGAAGGCTCTTCAAGCTGCAGGAAAGCTCCCTGTTCAGTTCTGCACTTAGCTTCACAGAATGATAGGATTCATTCAACCAATTATCTTCCTGCCCTCCAGCAGAGATCCCTACAGTGGAATTCTCTAAGAATTTGACAGTAGTGTGATTGGCTTCAACAAATACAAGGGATATAGCAAATTCATTATGTACTGTGGGAAATGTTAGCCCTCAGTGCATAGCTTCCCCTTCACAAAGAACTTTGTTTTTTTCTGTTTAGTCGCCATAGACTGACTAGACACTGAATACTAAAGCATGCACTTTAACTAGTCTACTGTTTGTAGCCAATTCTTTGAAAGAAACATGCTTCTTAGTCTTCTGCAGTAGATAATCCAACATTAATATTTCCCACTAATCTTCCAGTTAGTCTTGTGTAATCTCACCCACCACCTTCTCCATATGTTTTAGAAGCCAGGAAAAAGAGCCAGCATGATATAGTGGTTAAGAGGGACAGACTCTAATATGGGCTGATTCCGCATGGGCCAAAAACAGTGGTGTGAAAACGATGTGAAAACAGTATAAACCCTTTTACACCGTTTTAAACCCTTTTACACCATTTTCACACTGTTTTCACACCGCTGTTTTTGGCCCATGCGGAATGAGCCATGGAGAGCCAGGTTTGATTCCCCACTCCTCCACATCAAGCCTGCTGGGTGATCTTGGGTCAGCCACAGTTCACTCAGACCTCTCAGCCCACGCAAAGGCAGGCAACAGCAAACCACCTCCAAATGTCTTTTTCCTTGACCAGAAGTCAGCTGTGACTTAGCAACCACCAAAAGGGGCTAGGGAATAAAAGAAAGCAAATGCACACTTACTAAATATTCTTAATTGTGCATGTTTCAGATGGGTGTCACAAGCAGTGCAACCCCATGTTGCCATTACTATGGGTTCAATGCCATGGATACATTCTGATAGCTGCAATGATTTCCAGTCCTCTCATAATGATAAGGTGACCAGCCGTCCCGATTTTCGCGGGACACTCACGCTTTTGCGCGATGTGTCCCGCGTCCCTCCGGGCTTTGGCATTGTCCCGGATTAGGTTAATGTATCTCGCGCCGCTGCCATTACCGCTGCCATTGGTGGAGCAATACCGTCTTTTGGCGCGCGCCCTCATTGTGAAACAGGAAGTGCCCCAGTAGTTGCACTCGCGTACGGCGCAGGAGGGAGCGCCTCCCGCGCTGCCACAGTGCCTTCTGGGGCGCTTCTGTTTCCTGACTGGGGAGCACCGCGCAAAAGGCAGTGTGTTCATGTGGGTGGGTGCGCGCACACGTCCCGCTTTTCAATAGTAGAAATCTGGTCACCTTACATAATGACAGACATGCATCTTGTGTCAGAAGAAACTGTTTTGCACTGGAAGAAGGTACAGTATAGCTACTGTGGGATCCAACCTTGTATATTTATTTTTCAGTCTCTGTAAACAGACTAGCTGCTATTTTAACAATGTTCATGATCAAGGCCTAATATACCACTGTGCTTACAAATTCCCCCTTCCAACAGCAAGAAGATAAATGGTTTATGAACACTTGCAGCAAATAACCTACCAAACAGTTAACTTTGTGCCAACATCTTTTCCATGTGCTTTCTGTTTACTTTTTAAAAATGAAAAATAATAAGATACCAATATTATTAAACCCTTGTTGTACTTAACAGATTTGTGCATTGCAGTAAGCAGGATAATATTCCCCCGTTTTAAAAAAAGGTTGCAGGAGACTGGGGAGGATTGTCCTGGCATCATGTAATGAGGCTTTAAATTTATGATTACATTAAATTACGAATTATTTCCATGGCCTCTTTTCTTTTCCAAGCCATATACACGCATTCCTTTGAGATGACCTTCTAGCTTTCGTCTCCATTCACTGCTTTGAGCTAAATATAAAATTTACCATATATTCATGCAGATAGGCTGAATGCAACCATATCTCCTAGTATTTGTCATTTCATTTGGGGTCCCATCAACCCATGGGTTGCCGTGATCAGCTTTTGTGACCTAACCCTAAAACCAAACATGTAATAATAAATGAGAGTGTACAATAACAATTTGCTCAAAGTCACTTGTTTTACAAAACCGTTGTTATTTTCTGGTCTTGTATATAAAAAGGGGGAAATGTATAATTTGGATGAAACATAAAGTTTATATACATACATACATACATACATACATACATACATACATACATACATACATACATACATACATACATACATACATACATACATACATACATACATATACACATATATATACACATATATATACACATATACATATACATATACATATACATATACATATACATACATACATATATATATGTGTGTGTATATAAAACATACATACATATGTACATACATACATACATACATACATACATACATACATACATACATACACACATACACACATATACATACACACATATATATACACATATATATACACATATACATATACATATACATACATATACATACATACATACATACATATATATAAACTTTATATATATATATATATAAACTTTATATATATATAAACTTGATGTTTCATCCAAATTATACATTTATACATATATACATATACACATATACATACATACATACATACATACATACATATATATATACACACACACACACACACACACATACATACATACATACATACATACACACACACACACATACATACATACACACACACACACACACACACACACACACACACACACATATATAAAAACTTTATGTATATATAAACTTTATATATATATAAACTTTATGTTTCATCCAAATTATACATTTCCCCCTTTTTCCCCCCTCCCTCCCCATGGGTTTCTTTCTTAATTTCTTAGGTAAGCAGCAGCAGCTTCATTCTTTCTAGCCTCTTCTTCCATCTTTCTTCTATAACTCCGACTTCTCACATCCAATCTGCAAATTCAGTCCATATCTTCATCATTTCAATTTGTCTATCTTGCCATAGTTGGTTTCGAGACATTATTTCAAATATTTCTGACTGTACTTGTTCCCAAACATATTCTAACCATTTCTGTATTGTCCATATCTTCTTATCTTTCCATCCCTGCATGAACAGCTCTTATCATTATTTTGTACAGTAATCTTGTAAGTCACCATCTGATGTGGGGTTTTAATGCTGTTTTAACACAGTTTATGATTTTATTGTGGTTTTAACTATTGTTGCTGCCCTGAGCCCCTTGGGGAAGGATGGGGTATAAATCTAAAAATAAATAAAATAAATAAAAATAAAACTCTTCAAGTAGTGATGTTTTGTTGAAGTGGCATTCCATTAGAAAGCAGCGGGCTTGTTTCTCAGATTTCTCAGCTTGTTCTTTAACCTATTACTAGTTAGAAAATTCCAGTACTGTATTGTTATTGCCCTAGTGAGAAATGTTACCTACTCTCCTGGGTTTCTGCAAACTCTGAAAACTGAATTAGTCAGCAGGGCTTTTCTACACAGACAACAGAGTTGATCTGTACCCAATGGTTCATGAGGTTATGCGGTTGGATGAAGTATAATGGACTATGCTGTTTACTACTGTGTATGAAACTGGGATCCCACTATGTAATTTTTGCATCATTTAATGTGAAATGTTAGTATTTATGCTTTGTTTCAGTTTTGTTTTTATATTTGTGATTGATTCAACAACCCTCATCCTATTGTATTGTTTACTGAATGTTCTATCCTGTCAGTTATGTTGACTCACCTCTATGTCATCCTGCTTGAGTTCAGATGAGAAAAACAGACCATAAACAATGTAAATAATACTGGTTAGTGTTAAACTACGACTGAGGAGACCCAATCAGTCTTGGAATTCAATAAGTCACAGCCAAACAAAAGGTGAAAGGGACCTTGTAGCTTCCAAGAGAACACCATCACTATTTTAAATACATTTTAAAATGCTGCTGGCCCAATTCTGATCAGGTCCTCATTGCATTGTCTTCCCTGCAAACTTTTTCAAGAGATTACACAGATGCAGAGGGAGAAACGAGCATACCCTCCCCTCCCACACACACACACACACCAGAGGCGTAGCAAGGGGGGAAGTGCCCAGTGCACTGGTGCGTACTCCGCCCCCGTCTTGCGACGCCCCCACCATGCCCCCGCCACACCCCCACAGGGGCACGCGCCCAGTGCTTTGCCCACCCCCCTGCCCCCTTGGATGCCTCTGACACACACACACACACACACACACACACACACAGGTGTTCTGGAACTTATAAAAGACACAGGAGAAACAAAAGCACCAAGCGTTGTATTCAGTCTGATCAGGCTCTAATGCAGAACTCTACGCTCAGATGTTCGGGGCACAATTCCCATCAGCTTCAGCATGGCCAATTGGCCATGAAAGGAAGAGATGGGAATTGGAGTTCAGGGACATCTGAGAGCGAATGAGTATATTTTATAATGGCATTTTAAAATGTCTTTAAAATGGCAGTGATATCCTCATGGTGGCCACATTTAGTTTGGCCCTATGTCGCCCTCTTCAGCTTTTCAGGTTTTGCCATCTTTCATTTTCCAGCAAAAAAAAAAAAAATCTATGATGGCTTTTTGAAGAGATGGTATTTTTTTAATGTAATATATTGTCAAGGTCTGTTGGTTAAACAACAAATCCAGCTTGACATGATCTTGTTGTGTGACATACTAAGGAAGATTTTCATCAAGTTCTTTGGATTCCATTTTAAATCAAAACTCCCTGTTATACTTTCAGGGGATTTTAGTCTTTAAATAGCAGCAGCACTTTCTGAGTTGGCTAAATATATGAAGGGCAACTGTAGCACATTGGTTGCCTGGAGAAGGTCCCAGTTTTAGTTGCTCTTGTCTTCCCTTAAAAGATCTCAAGCAGTCGTTATTGGGAAAGACCTTGGAAAAACCTCCTAGAAAGCTACTTCCAATTAGACATTGACATTACTGGAGGAACTAAAGGTTTGACTTCTGTTAAGATAGTATCAAGGACACAATTCTCAAGAAGGTGGCTGCCATATCATAAGCACAAAAGGGGGGGGGGGTCTTGATTAAAATAAAATAAAAAATAACAGCATTTACTAAATATTGCTATTGTTTTCTGTCAACATATCAAAAGTGCAGTGAAATCTTAAGTGCATTTACTCAGAAGTCCAAGTTCATTAGGATTTTGTTCCCTGGGGAGCCAGTTGATGATGATGATGATGATGATGATGATGAAGAAGAAGAAGAAGAAGAGGAGGAGGAGGAGGAGGAGGAGGAGGAGGAGGAGTTTGGATTTATATCCTATCTTCTCTCCTGCAGGAGGAGACTCCAAGCAAGGACAATCTCTCTGCCCTCTCTCTGCCACAACAAACACCCTGTGAGGTAGGTGGGGCTGAAAGCTGTGACTAGTCCAAGGTCACCCAGCTGGCGTGTGTGGGAGTGCACAGGCTAATCTGAATTCCCCAGATAAGCCTCCACAGCTCAGGCGGCAGAGCTGGGAATCAAACCCGTTCCTCCAGATTATTACATAAGATCTCTGCTGCGCCCACTGCTGAAACCTTTTTTAAAATTCCCTGCTGAGAACCTAACACAGCTTAATGGTTACATGAGTCCCACCCTGAATTTCACTTCTGAACAGCTTTGTTTGAGAACAGGCTGAGCCTGAGTAGCTAAAGTTAAGTGTTTTTTTCCCATTTATTTAACTGGCAAAAGAATTAAGCATCTGATTAACTTTCCCACGGAAAACAACAATGGAAATGTTAGCACGGACAGATTGTGTCTATTTTTAACTGGTATTGTTCTATAAAATTCTAAATGCAATTGCTGTGCTCTAAAAATTTTAATTTGTTCCTTCTTTACTCTAAAGGGGAAAAAAAAAGTCTACAAAAGTTTACAAATGCAAACTCTTAAAAGAAAGATAAAACCAAGTCTCATTGTTTACATAAATCTGGTGTTCCCAAAAATTATGAACTTGGCCTCTTTATCCTAAGAACAATTTTCCTTGTGTTATGCTTTCCTTGTGTTATGCTATCGTTTCCATGTTCTTTCATAATTTGTTCAGTTACGGATCTGTATTTGATGATTTCCAGGCAGCATATCCATCTTTGCAATGGTCACTTATTAGCACCCTGCCTTCGCTTTACCTCAGCTCTTCAGATCTGTCAGTAAGAGAACACAAATATCTGTAGATTTTGTAAAGTTGATAGCTTTGAAGAGTGCCCTGTCTTTCCTCTTTCCCCTTTCTTGTAAGTCCTCTTCATTTAATAATTGTTTTTTTTCAGGTGCTTTGAATAATAATGGCAAACAAATTGATTAAATGGCCATGCATACACATAGTAAGCATGAAATAGGATTCTGTCCAAACAGCTATGCTGTACAATATAATTTCTTCATTGTGAGACAAGTCTATAAAATCCTGAGAAGTTTGCCTTCAGAGTCAAATGTATATGTATAGTCACCTCACAGATTTTTTAAAAAATAGAAATGCAGGATATAAACATTTTTAGGAAACAAATCAAAATAAATTTATCAGACTCCTCTCTCAAAATAAACAATCAGACTTTATTTGTTACATTATATAGCTGAAGCTCCCTTTGACATTTGGAATCTGCTTCTAATCTAAAAAACTATTCTTGTATATTTGATAAGTTAGAATAGATCCCAGCAAGCCAGATGAGACAACTTAAAACCAGCCAGTAAACTCAGAAAGTAAACTCAGAAAGTATAAACATTAAAAAAAAATACTGCTAGCTCTTTTTAAACCTTTCCTATTCTTTTAGGCTAAGATCACAGTCCGCCAGCAGTTGGCTGTCAAGTAAGTATACAGTGGTATTGAGTTCAAATAAATAACTATTTTATTCATGGTTATTATATGGGTGTCTCCTCATAAAATGACCCTCCAGTACTTTTAAACATTAAAAAAACGATTCTAATTTCAGAAGAATATTCACTTTCTATTTTATTGAAACAAAACTAAGTATGTAATATTGATAATAAAGCTACAGATATAAATAAATGCTAAACTATTAGAAACTGCTCAGGAGATAGCTGTTGCTGATGTTACAACAATAATTTTAAAAAGTGTGAAACAGAAAATGTCATTTTTGGCAAAATACAGCTTAATCTTCTACCCAGCTGCTGAAAATGCGATCATTTTAAAAGGACAGAAATTTATTTCCTATTACTGTTACCTTGGGGTTATAGAAAGCAGAAGTGAACACACAGCTCTCTGTTCAATATATAAACAATGAAATAACTTTGAATTCTACAAAAATATGAAGATCAGGCGGCTGTCCTTTCCTTTTCTCCAATAACTGATAAACCAGCCTTGAATAACAGATAATAAGAACAATATGCAGTGTAGCCAACTCTTTATCAGTACAGAGGAAGACAGAGATGAAGTGGGAAAGAGATGAAATTTTAAAAGTCAGATACCTGACTGATTGATGGCTGAAAAGTCACAAAGCAGATGAAAAGAAAACCCTTGAAAATGAAACGCCTTTTTCTGTTGTTTCAAAAATTGACTCGGGGCAATTCTTCCTATGACATCTTCGTACGTGGTCATCCCATTGGAAATCACCTAAAGAACTGCTGCCATCTCATGGAAGAGTCTTTGCAAAACACTCTTCTTGAAATAAAACAGCTCGGTCTGCTCCTGTAAACTGCTGCCTTCTTTAGATTAATTGTGATATTGGTTAATAAAAAACAGCAATGCTTTAGGTTGAAAGGTACCCTGAAACAACCAGAAGGGCATTTCTGTACATGGAGGGGAGGGATGTTGCGGAGAGGATGCAGTTTCCACATCTTTTCCATTCCAGATGGAGATTTCTGCCCGTACCTGACATTTCCTGGATTATAGGGAACTCTTTTGGTGGGTGATGCAGGGATGGCAAAAGGAGATGAAAAAAGGTAGTGGAATGGGAGGATTCACCCCAGTAACAACAAACATATGCCCACTGGCTCCTGGAGAAAGTTAGATTTATCCCCTTGCAGTTACAACCTTAGATAGCCATTGGATTTAAATGGCCTTTGAAGGATGTCACCAGTGGTGTGGATTCAGCAATTTAACAACCAGTTCCGGTGGGGATTCAAATAATTTAACTGGTTGTTTACAAGCACCATTTTAACAACCGAGTTTCTAGTCGGCGGTGCTTAATCTGCTGAATTCCATGATCTCTACCACTGGATGTAACTCTGCTTTAAGATGGTAATGCTTGCTTAATACTGTAGTAATGGCTACCACACACATTACCCCAGGCCGCTTCCGCAGACGCCAATTAACGACGCCCAAGGTAAAAACGCCGCCCCAGGCCGCCGCTTGTAGGCGCCGCTGCTGCAACGAAAGCAGCGCAACCTGGATGCTTTCCCCTCCCCCCCCTTTAAAGGGTTGTTGTTGGGGAGGAAGCGTTTTCTCGCTATGCCGGGTGCGCACCGCTTCTGGGAAGACGCTGTCTCCGCTCCGCCCCACTTACGGTGTCCTCGCTTGCCGCCTTCTGCTGCGCCGCAGCCCCGCCACACTGTCCTCCGACCTCCAGGGCCTCCCCTGCCGCTTTGGCTCCTCGCTTCATAAGTGAACGTGGCTTGCGCCTCCACGCCGCCTCACTCTTGGCGCGCATGCATAAGGAGGCCGTGTAGTAGGAAACGCCTTAGGTGCTCTGGGCACTTGACTAATGATAAATGGTTTCATCACTGGCAAGTAAAACATATGGATTCAACGCAAGTAGGGATCTTGTGCCTTTCATAATTACATTTTTTTTGCTGCCATCAAGTCACATCTGACTTACATCAACTCCTGTTGGGGTTTCAAAGCAAGAAATTCTCATAGGTGGTTTTATTGCCTGCCTCAGCTGATATTCCTTAGAAGACTCCTATCCAAATACTTACCAGGGTCCACCCCATTTAGGTTCTGAGATAATACATGAACAGGTTAGCCTGGGCTACCCATAGTTACATAGCAGGGAAAACACTGGCAGATAGCAGCATCTTTCCAGCGTGGTGTAGTGGTTAAGTGCAGATGGATTCTAATGTGGAGAGCCGGGTTTGATTCCCCACTCCTCCACCTGAGTGGCAGAGGCTTATCTGATGAACCAGATGTGTTTCCACACTACTACATTTCTGCTGGGGGACCTTGGGCTAGTCACAGTTCTTCAGAACTCTCTCAGCCCCACCTACCTCACAAGGTGTCTGTTGGAGGGAGAGGAAGGGAAAGGAGTTTGTAAAACACCCTGAGTCTCCTTACATGACAGAAAGGGGGGATATAAATCTAAACTACTACTACTAGTACTCTTTTTCTTCTTCCTCTTCCTGCTGTGTGAGAGCCAGTGTGGTGTAGTGGTTAAGAGCAGGTGCACTCTAATCTGGAGAACCAAGTTTGATTCCCTGCTCTGCCACTTGAGCTGTGGAGGCTTGTCTGGGGAACTAGATTAGCCCGAGCACTCCCACACACGCCAGCTGGGTGACCTTGGGCTAGTCACAGTTCTTCTGGGCTCTCTCAGCCCCACCCACCTCACAGGGTATTTGTTGTGGGGGGGAGGGGAGGAAGGGAAAGGAGATTGTAATCTCTTTTGAATCTCCTTACAGGAGAGAAAGGGGGGATAGAAATCCAAACTCCTCTTCTTCTTCCTCAGCCATGGGAGACACCATGACTCCAAGTCGACAAAGTTTTGCTGGATTCTCTTTGGCATGTGTCACTAGGTGCTGAGCATAAGTAATACATGTGAGTCAAAGTCTACCACTGAGGGATTTTAAAATGTTGGCAAGTGTACCCTCATATTGCATCGCACTCAAGATGCAATTGCTCCCCTCTACTGTTTTCAAACCAGAGTTTCTTCTCTAACGGAACTAGTTCCCTCAACTCCATAAGCACACAGATTTGGTGTTCTTTTCTCACAGGCCACCTAGATGTCTTTCATAGCTTTTTCATATTCACTAGTGTTTTATGATAGTGCTAAATATTAATTTTTTTAGACAAAAGAATTCCAGAGAGTGCCAGGTCCTGTTTTAAAAACCAATATAACATTTCGGTAAGAAAGAGACGTTAGCTTCAAGCTCCACCTAGTCTTTGTAATCAGGGCATTTTTTAAAAGTTTTTTTTTTTAAGTATGAAAAACAGATTGACTTTATCCTTTTCGCCTTTACTACCAACAGACTCTTCTGAACAACAGTTTCATTTTAAAAACGGGCTGCGCTGTGCCCAGTGTTTTCTTTGGCAGACATAAAAAGGGGGATTTGAGGGCAGAAATAAATTGCTCCAGAGCACCAAAATGGGATTAAGAGATTCAACAGGACTTCATAAAAAAATCAGTTCTACTGAGGCACAGAAATATGTTTTCATTTGTTCCCTTTAAAAGATAAAAGCATGAAAGGAGGCAAGGAACACAGGCAAGCTTCAACGGCGTTTGCTAAGCCTGCATAAAGATTTGCCAAGGCGGGGGGTTAGAAAGAGTAAAAATACACACACGCTCTCGCCTCCCAGAGCTACGTTAAACACTACAACATGAGTGAATTTGCCTATAATGTGCAAATGCCCTTGAAAAATAGTTGAGGCCTATAACTAACAGCGCGGCCTGCCCCTGCCCCACATCTGGGCTAGATTTTCAGTCAATACTGATTCAGTCAATACTGCTCCAAGCTTGAGACAGGATACGTCAGACAGGTCTAGCCGCATTTCTTGGACATTAGACTTGGTTTGTCTCCGAGTGTTTCCACAAATGACTCTAAAAAGACCTCTGAACATCTCTGGCTCTGGGCATGTGTGTGAGTGATGGAAAAGCAAGGTGGGATGCAACAGAAGTCCAGTGGGGTGGGGGGGGGATGTTTAAAAAAACCACAACAGATTGGGCCATACAGGATGTTACATACAGGATGTTAAATTGGGCCACACAGGATGTTACATACAGGATGGGCCATACAGGATGTTAAATGGACAAGCACAATTTCGGCCACTGCCAGATGGTGCTATCCGAGAAACATCTAATTTTGCCTGATAACAGGTGGAGGAGGTGCATCGCCCACCTCCAGGGGTCTGCAACCTGCGGCTCTCCAGATGTTCATGGACTACAAATCCCATCAGGCCCTGCTGGCATTTGTAGTCCATGAACATCTGGAGAGCCGCAGGTTGCAGACTACTGATTAGACGTTTCATTTTGCCCTCTGGCGCTGTATCGGAATGTTGGTATCCATCTGTGGGAATGGGATATGGACCTTTGGCTGCACAGAATCAGACCTGCTTTGTGTGATTGGTTGCTGGCTTAGGAAGCTTTGGTGGGAGTGAGGTGGCCTCGCTCTTTTGCGCATGGAGATTGATCCGTTTAGGGGAGGAGAAGCCTGTGTGCCGGCCCTCCCTAATTGGTGGGGGCCTCCAGAAGAGGCGGGGGGTGCTGGTGGCTCACACCCCCTGGCAGCAAGGGGAGTTCATCCAAAGGACAGTGCCCAGATGGCTCCCACTATCTTGCTGCTCCAAGCATTGGTGTTTCCCCCCATGCATGTATCTGGGGGAAAGTTATTACTGGGGGACAACAGATGTGCTGCCCAGTGCTGGATCCGTCCCCTATGCTGTGCCTCTGCTTCCTTTCGCCACCAAATCAATAAAACAGCTGTGGCCAAATTTTACTCACACAATGGGGGTTTCTGTGTCTCCTCCTGCACCCTCGAACTGCTTCCTCGCCTTCTCGGGCAGCAAAAGCCATTGTACTGCACTGTTACAAAGGAACGCAGTAAAGCAATTCACTGAATACCCATGAACCAATCAACAAATGGTTAAACCTGTCTTAGCAAATCAGCTCTGTTCATAACTGTCAACTGTCAAATGAATTGAGGGGTGTATAAGCATTCTTAGCTACAGTCTGTACAGCTCATTGCCTGCAATCATTTGAAGGTACAAACACTATCACTTGGGAATCCTACGTGTAGAGCCTGGCGTGGATTCAGCTTTCTGCATATCGTTCCACAGAAAACCTTTTCAAGCGCTCATTACAAATGTAAGTAACTGATCCACGCAAACAGCCACATGTGAAATTACTGCACACAATCAACTGAGCACAAGGAGTTAGCCTGCACTGAGATTATAATATAAACAGACAGAGAATATGAGTCTGGTCTGATGTATCATTTTGCACCCCGTACAAGAACTTCTGGAATTATTTATGGGGGTGCACATATGTAAACATTCTGCAGTGGAACACGTCAGCCGGCTCAAGCTTTGCCAAGTTTGAGAATGGTTAGCACCACTGGGTGTTACTGCAGCACTGTTTGTGTTTCCTGCTGCTGGATAAAACTAAACAGTCAGGCTGCCTTACAGCCGAATCCTGAACAGAGTTTCACCTTTCAAAACCCCACAGAACTCCATGGGCTTAGAAGGGTGTAACTCTACTTAGGACTGCACTGTTGGCCTAATAACTTTTTACTGCTATTTCAAGTTAAACATGGAACCTTTCACTAACCATGCTAAAAACTGTACTCATGTTAATTACTTACATATGGGCCAATAATATATTTTTAGCAACCGCTCTAACATGGTTTCCACTATAGAGTGTTGACAGACTGAAATCATGAGAGGAAAAAAAAAACCAAATTAGAAAGGCAGATTTCTCTGTCGGATGAAAGGGAGATAAAAGACAGCACACAATAAATGGAAGACCTCTTCAAACTAAAGTTTAAAATACAATGACATGTTCACTTAGACTTATTTTTTTAAAATCCAGTAATTCAACTCCGCATCTGCCCGAGAAATTATGCAGTTGCCAGTTCTTCATTTCTCTAAATGCATTTCCACGTGGTGCCAAGATGTGTTTTCCCCTAACATATTTCCATATTGATCAGTAATTTCTGTTCCAAGTGAATGGAGCAGAAAAGTAATTGTTGATGTATCGTAAACTTCTGAACTCTGGCGAAAAAAAAGTAGAAAACTTAAAACATACTTAAGTGTAAATACAGCCGGTCTGTCAAGACATTCCTTTTTATAGTTATGCACTTCATTTACACTCCGCCTTTCTCCCCAATGAGCGCTTACATCATTCTCCTCTCCATTTTATCCTCCCAACAACCCTGTGAGGTAGACTAGGCCAGGAGTGTGAGACTGGCCCCAGGCCACCCAGCAGGCTATCATAGCAGAGCGGGGGATTCAAACCTGAGTCTTAACCCAGATCTTTCTTACTTCATAGACCAGTGATGGCGAACCTTTTTGAGACCGAGTGCCCAAACTGCAACCCAAAACCCACTTATTTATCGCCAAGTGCCAACACGGCAATTTAACCTGAATACTGAGGTTTTAGTTTAGAAAAATGGTTGGCTCTGAGACGTGCGTTACTCAGGAGTAAGCTTGGTGGTAGTTGTTGGCTTTGCTTTGAAGCAACCGTGCAACTCATCGAACGCGTGAATAACGACCCTAGGAGGGTTTACTCAGAAGCAAGCCCCATTGCCAGCAACTGAGCTTACTCCCAGGTAAAGGATCACGCTTTAGTTCTTTGCATGAAAATCAGTGGGATTTAACAGCGCTTAACAGGGTTACCTACACTGCTTCCCCAAAACTAGGTCTTAGGTTTAATGCTAATAATCGAGCCCAGCGGCCCAGGCCAGCCTAGATATGGGGGGGGGGGGGAATTACCCCCCACATGATGAACTTTGTTTGTGCGTGCCCACAGAGAGGGCTCTGTGTGCCACCTCTGGCACCCGTGCCATAGGTTCGCCATCACTGTCATAGACCATGAAACTCCAACCATTATGCCACATGAGTTTTCTTGTTTGCTTTATGGACCATGGCACTCTACATCAGGGGTGGCCAACCTATTGTGCTCCAGATGTTCATGGACTAAAATTCCCATATCAAGCTTTCAAAATTAGAGGGACTAGGCAGTATTATGTGTATTATTCAGTTTGTCATTTTAAGAAAGCAGTAAGTCTGAAATTGTTCAAATGTTATTGCACTAGAGTACATAAAATTCATTTAGCAGGTATTCTAATCCACCATTACACTTGGGGGAAATATTAGAACTTGAGCTCTGATAATCAAATATATATACTGTTTTGAAAGAAAATTTTTTGGACTATTATTAAACCACTATTTGCTGCACAGGAAAAAAGCTATTTACAGAAAAATCTCTTTTTCCCTAAGCATGTGTAACCATTTTTCTTTAAGCATTGAGGTTATTATGTTTATACGTTAAGCTTCCTGATGCTCTTGCTAGTGAATTATGCATGTTTCAACAAAAGCACAGCTCAATTGTTCTGGAGATACTAAAGACAAAAACAGAGTATGATCCAACTCACATGCAAAAGGGCAAAGTAGATAAATCTCATCCTTTGGCCAGGAATGAACTATCCTGAAAGGGTATTTCAGGAATTTTGAAGATTTGATCTAAATAGAGAGATTTTAAAACTCTCATATGCAAAAAAAATCCACGTATGAAGGTATTTCAGCATAGCAAATTCTACAAGTACTTGAACTCCTGTTACGAGTCCACATTCCAGCTCTTTACTCTCTTGCAAGATTACATACATTCATTCCTGAACGTCTGTTCACAGCTTTGTTATTAAGAGCATTTGTCATTCCTTTCCTTCTGTCCACCATAGAATGAAGGGCAATTTCATCTTCAGAAAACACTGAAACTGAATGTATCCTCACGTTTCTCCAATGCCATGTGTTCATTCAATGCACCTATAGTTACTCCTTGGGGGAATAGGTACTGGTCTTCGGTGAGCCTTAATTCAAAAGAAATTACTAAACATGATTTACAGCAGCCCACAGAAAGGACAGGAACAATGCTGGATTGTGCAAACGGGCAGAATCTGCTGACATGCTGCATTAACTCTACTTCCTTTGGTGTTTTCCAAAGCATCAGCACTCTATCAGTAGTGGTGGGCTACTACTAACCTACTGTACAGAACCTTTAGGTTGAGGGGAAATGTCATGTTTTTGATGAGTGGAATGGAAGGATACAAGCCACCAATCTTGCTGCCACAGTACTGAAGGTTCCAACTGGAACCACAACAAGCTACCAGGTAAGTTTAATACTTAAAAATATCCACGAAGCACAGTTTCTTCTTCCCTTTGCTTGTTTTGGGAACACTGATTGCACACTGGCCAGGGAACTACAATGAAATTTGCTATGAGGACAAAAGCATCTTCAGTTTCAACAATGCTTAAACCACAGGAGAAGGGAAAGCGCTGACCTCACAAGGGCTCCTGCAAGCTCGAGGACCAGTTTGTGGGGGTGGGGGGGAAAAAGATAGATTTTCCTCCAGCACCATTTTTAATTCCAATCCTGAACATGTACTTTGCAATAAAAAACTGATCCCACCACACCACCAGGGATGCAGGGTCATTTGATCTCTAACAAAATATTTAGCAAGTGTGCTGTATCGAAATAGCAACAAACACCTGAAGCTCGTGCGTCACATGAAGTGTGTTAATATTTATTTACAGAGTTTTTACTTACATTTCTAGTGGTACAACGTTTGTTTAAAAACAGCTATCATGTTTTAACTTCTCAAAATTTTGATCACATTTTCTCACAAGTGTAAAAGGTGAAAAGATTTTTTTTGTAAGCAAAATGCAGCTGTCAACGTTCCTGTGAAAGACTAAAGACTGTACGCAGAGTACAAAAGAGTTGCAATATTATAAAGGTATCTCATCAGGATATCTATTTACAGGAAGCTGCGCCGTAGCTCCTAATGTGCAACAAAACGGCACCCTGTTTGTACTTGCAGTCATCAGTGTCGTCTGTTGCAAGGTCAACGAGGCTCCAGAGGTCGTTCTGAAGCTGTGCCTTACAAAATTCACCTATACATGAAGAGGATGTTAGAAAGCACTGAATACTGTGAAAAAAAAAGATCCATCTATACAAGTTCTCTGAAATAAAGCCCACCGCCAGCTGTTTGCAACAGCAAACCCAAAATACAAGAGAGCACTTTCTTTACACACATCCAGAACACAGATTGTACACATTATTTAAGCTTCAGGACTAACAGCCACAAAGAGAACAGACATCCAATTCAGGTCTGTCATCCATGAATGTGCAACAGTGAATTGCTGAAATCAAAGTAATCAACGCTTAGAAAGAAGCATTCAAAGTCTGATTTACAAGAAGAGTCCCAACAGTCAAGCCCTTATAACCAAAAAGAAAATAAATGCTCCTGTACGTCCAAAGCACACGACATCATAAAAACAATAGTGTGGCTGAATGTAATTATAACTCTCTCAGGGTTAAAACTTCCTTCAGGCAACTATTCACTTGAGTGAGGATTTTAAAACTGAATAACTTTAGAAGCACCCTCCCAAAAGCACAAATCTTTAATTGTGATTAGTTACAAGCGAGAAATGGCTCTTTAAGGCTAAAAAGAGGATGTTTGTGTTGTGCTGTTACGCTGGGAGAAAAGTATTTGCCATGAAATGTGCAAAGCCTACAAAAAATACCCACTTCAGAGATGTGTCTGTAGTAGTGCTATAGGTCAGAGTTAAAGACCAAAGTCGGGCAGAATGCAGCCAAAATGTATTTGAGATGGCTTTCCAAAGTCGTCCCGTGATCATTAAGGTCACTGAATTTGAGTGCATTTGTTCCCGAAAAGGAAACCTATGCCACTTACAAAAGAACCTGAAAGTTTGCAAATTAGGCATGCTTATCATAACAATTCTCAACTGGAAAAGCTGCAGACCACATTTTCCTTTAAAAAAATGTTCACTGCCATGACACAACAAATATGTGCAAACTGCAAGGTCCCTAAAATAGCAGATATGAGTTTTATGTACAAAGGGCATCATTATTCAGTTAAATAAGCCGACAGACGAGTCTTCGGGAGTTTACAACATAGAACAGTAGCTCGAACAGCCACTTCCTTGATACCCTTCTTCATGGTTTGTCAACTTTAGGCCTCTGTTTTGGCTCTCACTTTCCCACAGTCCAGGAGTCTGAATGATTTTCTCAACGAGTTCCTCGAAAGCACACTGCACTCCGTCACAGGTTTTTGCGCTTGCCTCTGGGAGGGAAGAAAGTGGAAATGTTGGACAAGCATCTGTGTGCATTTCCCCGTTTTCTGCTCCACGGAAGGGTTACTGCCTCCCACCATCACATTTGAATGATTAAGTAAAGAGTGGCATTGCTTCTGCATTTACTTAGCATGGTACTCAGACAGCTTAAAAGGGCACTGAAATAACTTTTGGGGAAAAGCTCTTGTATCAAAAAAGGGGAAAAAAGTTTAGATTTCTTTTCGTATAGCTTCCAGATTTGATGAAGTTTACAACCCTTCTACTGTGCTCCATGACTCCTGGATAGATGTCAAACTCGCAGCCCTCCAGATGTTATGGATTACAGTTCCCATCATCCCCTGCCAGCATCATGCTGGCAGGGAATGATGGGAACTGTAGTCAACATCTGGAGGGCCGCAAATTTGACACCTGTGCAATACTATAGAAAGAACTTTATTAGATGTTATACTGATGAGGCGAAGACTCATTTGCCAGACAAACAATAACTCTGATTCAGAAACCTATCTGTCACAGAAGTTCACTACCATGCTGAAGACTGGGGCAGATACAGTTCATTAAAAGCATTAGGCTGACTCCTCGTCTCACAGCAGCCTCCCACAAGTCAATGGGACTGAGAACACCCACTTTTTTAGTGGCTTTAACATTATTGATGGCTAATCATTTTGTTCTGCAAGGAATCTTTAAGGATGCAATCCAGAATTATTGAGCTTCATGTTGAAACCCCCCATTCAGAATACCGTATATACTCGTGTATAAGTCGACCCGCATATAAGTCGAGGCACCTAAAAAAACTGGGAAAACTTATTGACTCGCGTATAAGTCGTGGGTGGGAAATGCAGCAGCTACTGGCAAATATAGATACCAATAAAATTACATTAATTGAGGCATCAGTAGGTTAAATGTTTTTGAATATTTATTTCAAAGAAAAACAGTCAACTAGCTCTGTAAGTGGAAAAGGGAGTCAACAAAAACAATATGGTCTCAACAATAACTTTAAAGATACAAAAACCTTAGCTCAACCAGCAACCAAGCAAAAACACAAGAGTTAAAATCCTTCAAAACTGGATTTTTGGTCAGGGGAGGAATGTTTATGTTAGCAGGTACTCAACATTTCAGGAGTATATCTTTAGGAGACCCTCCCTGATGATACCAGCCAGGTTTGGTGAAGTTTGGTTCAGGGGGTCCAAAGTTATGGACCCCTCAAAAATGTAGCCCCATCTACTATCAGCTCCCCCCTGAAACAATGGGGCACTTCACTTTGGGGATCCATATAACTTGGGACTCCCTAAACCATGACATCACCAAACCTTGGCTGGTATCAGCACAACAGATTATCCTGATGATAGCAAATCCAGGCTTTGGTGAAGTTTGTCTCTAAGGGGTCCAAAAGTTATGGACCCTCAAATGTAGCCCCATCTACTATTGGGGCCCTCCCATTGGAAACAATGGGGTTGGGGGCACCTCTTTGGGGTCCACATAACTTTGGGACCCCTTGAATCCAATCTTTACCAAAATTGGGTGGTATCATCAGGAGAGTCACCTGATGATATCCTGAAATTTTGGTGCCACTAGCCCAGGGGTAGGGAACCTGCGCGGCTCTCCAGATATTCAGGAACTACAATTCCCATCAGCCTCTGTCAGCATGGCCAATTGGCCATGCTGGTAGGAGCTGATGGGAATTGTAGTTCCTGAACATCTGGAGAGCCGCAGGTTCCCTACCCCTGCACTAGCCTAAAAACTGTGCCCCCTGGTGGCCGACAAAGTAAAAACCCTAAAATATTTTTAAAATACAGCTGACTCGTGTATACGTCGATGGGGGCTTTTTCAGCACAAAAAATGAGCTGAAAAACTCGACTTATACACGAGTATATATGGTACATAGTGCCATCAATAAGCAGAGTTATTTAAACAGGAAAAGAACTAATACCTGGTCCAAAAAGACATAGAATTCACTGCAGCAAGTGGATCAAGACTATGCTTTTGAAGACACATCACATTTTCCACAGCCAGTTTAAAAGTCATTGGAGGCTACAGGAAGAAATCCTTAATATATAGGTAGGAAAGAAAGCAGGAAGGACAGATCTCTGGAATAATACTTTTCCCCTACACAGAAGCACCGGAGCACCACACAGAAAGTCCTCAAGTCTTTGCTATTCAGTCATCTCATTTTTTTGTATTAATGTTACTATATAATTATCTGGTGTTAAGCCGGCTCAAGAGCTCTCTAGACAAAACTGTTTATTTCACAAACTCTTATGGCAGTGATGGCAAACCTTTTTGAGACCGAGTGCCCAAATTTCAACCCAAACCCCACTTATTTATCACAAAGTGCCAACCCCCTGCAACTTAACCTGAATGCTGAGGTTTTAATTTAGAAAAAACCGATTGGCTCCTTCTTCCTCCATCCCACCCATTCGAGCAGGGGCTAGCCTGCTCTAGCCTCCAGCAAGTCCCACATGCACTGCTCTGTGCCTCTCTAGCATCTCTGCCTCCTCTGCACCCCCCCCCCTCAGGCAGTAGCCACCCACAGGCACTCAGCCTGCCAGCCGAGTCCTCCCTGCTCACCGCGGTGCGCGTACATTGTGCTCAGTGGCACAGATCAGTCTAGATGTATGTGGGTGTGTGTGTGTGATTTTCTGCCCCCCACATGATGAACTCTGTATGTGCGTGCCCACAGAGAGGGCTCCGAGTGCCACCTCTGGCACCCGTGCCATAGGTTCGCCATCACTGTCTTATGGGAACCTCTGTCGCTGTGTGTGTGCATGTATATCCAAAACTGAGCACTGCATGAAACCCACACAATTACAAATGCATCACTGACAAGGTTATCCAACTGTGCTGCAGTGACTTCCTACTTTGAACCACTAGCATTACAAGAGAAACTCGAGAGTACAACGCTGTCTACAATGTCTACAGTCAAGTAAGTTCACATCAGCCATTGTACAATTCCTCAAGGTTCCAATGTAATCATTCATTTCTCATCAAACTTCCATCTTTGCCAGCAACAAATCCACTTTGTCAAATTCTCATGACTTCTAGGTGAGAAACAGATAACTTACTGAAGCCTAGGATTTGTTATTAGAAGGAGGAAGGGAGTCAATAAATGATAAAAGCAATAACCAAAATATCCTGAAACCAGCACCAGCAGCTGCCAACTTCCTTCTTGAATCTTCCCTAATAGAAGTATGAGAAACAGCAGTGAATTTGTTTCCATTACTACAGACTTATGAACCTGAGTCTCACACACGGAAATTAATGAATGGAAATCCACCAATAACGGATTTCAATTAAACTGATTGGCTATACCACCTCCATTCACTTTAGTGACTGGTGGAAAGTGCTGTCCAGGCGCGGGTGACTCATGGTGACCCTGCAGAGTTTCCACGGCAAGAGACCTTCTTGCCACTGTCCACCTCTGTGCCACGACCCGACTTCCTTGGGAGCTGCACATCCAAATACTAACCAGGGCTGACCCTGCTTAGATTCCAAAATCAGGCTAGCCTAATTTATCCAGGTCAGGGCACTTTAATGGGACCTGTGTGCAAATCCTCTGGCTAATCCTCATCAAAATTAGAGGATACTTTGCAGCATAGATCTTGGCAGAAGACTGAACTCATGGGATGCAGCAATCATACAAGAAAAAAAGAAGAAGAGCTTAGATTTATATCCCCCCTTTCTCTCCTGAAAGGAGACTCAAAGGGACTTACAATCTCCTTTCCCTTGACCCTCACAACAAACACTCTGTGAGGTAGGTGGGGCTGAGGGAGCTCCGAAGAGCTGTCACTAGCCCAAGGTCACCCAGCTGGCGTGTTGGAGCGCACAGGCTAATCTAGAGCTGATGGCTGTGTTTCACCCGCAGACCACATCCAATGAGATTTTAGAAGCTGTTACCACAATGATCACCTTGGATTGGGATGGCAATTAATACGCATAATAAAACACTCTGTTCCAGAGTTGTACTTCGAGAGAATTAGTGTAGTGTGTGTAAAATTTACTTCTCAGCAAATATCCTTTACGTTATGCAACTGTACAATCCCATCTGATATGTGTAGCTGTTAAGAACTACACATACAACAGGGACCCCCACCTCCTGCATCAAACTTGCTAAGATTTTCAACAGCTTACCGATGAACAACATGGAATGTTTCCGTGCAAACTTGAGTCCTTCATTTCTGTCAACTTCCCTGTTTTCCTAGAAGAAGTCACAGGATTATTAGTCAACAAACACAGGTTTACAAGCAACGATAAACCTATTTAGAACCACTTACCTTATCTATTTTATTTCCAACTAACATCTTAACTATATCATTTCTTGTGCAATATGTTTCCAATTCAGTGAGCCAGTTGTCCAGTTTAACAAAAGTGTCTCTTCTCGTGACATCATAAACTGAAACACAAATTCACAACGGTCAGTATTAAGCAATGATGGAGGCATTTCCAACTGCTAACACATTGAGCCTTTCCCCTTCACAGTTTCTGCTTTAACACTCTGTGCTAGTTTCTGTATGACAATTTGTTGTAAAAATCAAGTAGACAACCATGAGCTGAAGTCATGGCATTTTAATATGGCAAAATATCCAGCTAAATCTACTTACTCAACTGTGATGATTTCTTAAACACTATTAAGCCCAACAGCTTCTGCAATTAGTGACAATGGAACTAGGAATCCAATTTAGAAGTTTCTCTAAATCACTAGGTGCTGACTACGAAGAACTAATTATTAAAAATAAGACAGCCACACAAACTTGTAGCACAAACACACACCCTGCTACTGCCTGAAGACAAAGTCCGACAGGTGGCTTAGAAGAGCAAGCCAAACAGTTTCTATCAGCAGATTCCAACTTGGCTACCTCGCTCAGTTTACGAAAACTTCATTACTTGTAACAAGAGTCTCAATGTTTGAAATGCATTAACTGTGGGAGGCAGGTAGACAATGGAAGGGAAAACTGGAGGACCTATCAAAAGGGTGTTCAGTGTAAGGATGTGTTGCTAGTGACCAATATCAAGATCATTCATATCATATTATAACTTTCATACAGATGGGTGGGAAAGCTGAAAAATGATTGATTTGAAATCTGGTGATGGAGAAGAGTTTGACTGATACAGTGGACTGCCCAAAAGACAAAGCAATGGGTTCCAGATCAAATCAAGCCTGAAATCTCCCAAGAAACTAAAATGACTAAATTGAGGCTATCATGAACTTTGGTCATATTATGAGAAGACAGGAATCACTTGAAAAGACAATAATGTTAGGTAAACTTGAAGGCAGCAAGAAAGGAGGAAGACCCAACATGTGATGGACTGAAAGGAAGCACGGCTCCCAGTTAGCGAGATCTGAAGAAGCTGTTAACAATAGGATATTCTGGAGTTTATTAATTCATAGGGTCATCATAGCTCAAATGCAACTTGGTGGCACTTCACAGATACACACACATCCCAAAAGCCCATTTAAAATCAAAATGCACACACTTCTTTGCAAACTACAGCCAATTATAGCCTGCAGAAGTATTTTTCTACACCCAAGCAATCCAAGCAACTCTGGCTACCATTAATGCTGGTAACCAACGTGCTCCTCAATTTATCCAAGAATTCCTGAACATATGAACAGAACTGCCATTGATCCAAGGACATTACTTGCAATGGCCTAAGGGGGCTTCTGAAGGCAGGAATTGGGAGTTAGGATTTACTGAGTCTCCTCTCTGAGTGCAGTCCCCATATTGCACCCATAACTGCTCCCCTGAACCCTGAGAGAAGTGTTTTGAATGAAGGGGAGAGGGAGGTCAATCCAGTTGGCAAATCAAAACAAGCCAGAAAAGTTATCACTTTTGTTTAAGAACATTTCAAATAAGTGGTAACCAAAAACATGCTTACCTAGTATAACACCCTGCGCTCCTCTGTAATAACTTGGTGTTAGTGTTCTAAACCGTTCCTGACCAGCTGTGTCCTAGAGAATTAGAAAACTATAAGTATGACGTGTTCTCTGCTCAGGCATGCAGTATGAAGATGTATCCCAAGATTGGCTGCTTTCTATCCTGAAAGATCTTTTTTCACGTGAAGGACTGTCTACAGGAGAAAGACGTGAGTGTTTCCCAGGCTGGGACAAGCGTCTGGAATGCTTTGCTACATGAAAACAGCGCTGAGGTACAGAAAGTATCTGTGTGGAGACAGCAATCTGCAAACAGAACTTGGACTCTGCACCAGCTCCTCCTGATATAGGTTTCATCAAAGGTACACTTTCTTAATCCTGAGTATTCCTTTTAGAATTAATTGGTGATTCCTCAAAGACTGGCATACAAAACAGATCATCCAGGCATCTGTATTTCTCAATTTCAAACAATATGCTAGCAGATCCCTAATTAGCGAGAGAATATGAATGGCCCAAAGTAATCCAGTGAGCTTTCATGGCATGAGGGGGGAATTTCAGGTCACCTGACACTAGTCTAATACTCTTAAACACTGCACCACACCGGCTCCACTGCTTAAGACAGGCAGATTTCTAACCCTCAATATGAAATTATGTTTTCACTACTCTCAGAACTAAAGAAGGTCACTGGCTTGCAATTATGATTTAATTCATATTTTAAGTTTCTTCCATTGAGAAATCTGAGGCAGCTTATATAAAGATCCTGCTTACCTTTCACATGCTTCCAAACCATAACTTCAGACTAGTTTATACACATATGGAATTGATGCTAGATTCGAGTCCAGGAGCACCTTAGAGACCAACAAGATTTTTTGAGTAAAAGCTTTTGAGAGTCAAAGCCCCTGTGGCGAGCCGCCGCCCGCAGGGGTCTGGACCATCCCTCCTATCCTGCCCGACCCCGGACAGCCCCCCTCATCAGGGAGAGAGACTTTGTTGGTTTCTAAGGTGTTGCTGGATTCGAACCTAGCTGATCTACTGAAGAGCAGCACAGCTACTCTCCAAAAACAGAACTGATGGTACAGCACGTGATGCAGCAACCTTAAAATGCATCAGCTACCTGTCCTTCTTTTGAGTCTCTACCTATCAAATCAGGGGGCGGAGTAGAATTTTTGCAAAAAATAACAAATCACGCCCAAACTCTGGACTTGGCGACAGAGAATTAGAGACAGGGTAACATTTTTTAACTTTTGTATTTTCAGGTTAGCCCTAGCAGCAAGTCTTATCTAAATGCTTAACTGTAGGCTGCTGAAATCTGACACAACAATGTCACCTGCTAGGATCTTCCTTTGATACAGAAAAACTCTGTCAGATATAAACACAGAACTACAGACACTGAACAGTAGTAGTGAACACGCTGCATATTTTAGGTCTAATAGGTCTTACCCAGATTGCCAACTTTGCCTTATTTCCATCAACTGAGATTGTTTTCACTTTGAAGTCAACACCTAGAAAACAAGAGGATTTAGTGCTGTCAGACAAGGTATTATTCAGTTAGAAGGAAAAGAACAAAAAACAGAGGGGAAGAAGGCTGTTTCATATACTGATTAAAAACGCACGCTATTTGCAGACTACTTTGTTCTTTCTATTCCCTTATTCTGGAACAAAGATTTGGGCAATGGAAAACATCCAGCTTTTTCACAGCTTTCAGAACAGCCAGAAGTTTGTAGAGATTTGTTTTTCCCAGCCATCAAGTCACAGCTGACTGATGGCAAACTGGCTTTCAAGACAAGAGGTGTTCAGAGGTATTTTGCCACTGCCTTCCTCTGCATCATGACTCTGGTATTCCTTGGCCAACTCCCATCCAAATACAAGTGAGAGCTGACCCTATTTAGTTTCTGAGATTTGACAAGATTGGGATAGCCTGAGGCTATGCAGGTCAAGGCATACTGCCTGGAAAATACCAGCAAAATTGCTCAGGCTACCATTAGATTTAGACTTAACAGCTAGTTCATACAAGACACTTACCGATGAATATGAATTACTGCAGAGAGATCTATATGTAATATAATTCTTACACACATGTCACTTCCATGTAGGAACTGGTAAATTCTGCATGTGCTATGAAGTTTTATTCCACTGGCGGGGAAACATTATTTCTAAGGAACATATATAGAAACCACGGTTCTTTAGCTGTTTTTTAAAAAACACATTAACCACTAAGCCACAAGTCTGTATTGAGATGACTGTTTTCTCCAGCAATCGATCTCTGACATGTACTCAGCCCACACAATGAAGAGAAGATCAAAGTTTATTATTTCCAGGTATCAAGTAAAAATCTTATATCGCAGCCCAAAATCATCTGATGTTACCTTTTAAGATATGAGGTTGCCATAAGTTGACTGTGACTTGATGACACTTTACGTACACATTTAAAATCAGTCTAACTACTCCTGAAACCACTCTTATTTAATTAAGAATCACAATAATATTAAAAAACCTAGCATATGTTAATGAAAACAGAAATTTTTAAAAATGCCATTTCTTATCCCACATATCTTAAAAGATTTCACAGATACTTATCAAAGTGTTTGCATAAAAAGATAAGATAGCCTTACTGCAATCCCAGACAGAGAGAATTAGGGACATTAGATTGTTTCTTACCTCACATAGACCTAATTAGATGAATTTCACATTATTAAACTATCTAATGTTTTCCTCTGAAGGCAAGATGGACGACACAGAATGATACTTTCACAAATAATACTTGTTTCAAACAGTGTTTTGCTTGTTCTGGTGATTCTAAGAATTAGACTGGGAATAAAGCCCATAACTTATCCTTCTCAAGATTGGGGCAATGAAAACAACACTGAAACCATAAAGAAAAGAACATTTTATGGATGTGAAAACTAAAAAGTAACTCTCAGCCATAGTTTGTTCAAGATTCTATATGGTTAAATTCACATGTGTTTGATCATGTGTTATACAGGTGACAAAATAGGCAGGTGTGTATTTGTCAGACTTACTACATTTAGTGCTACTTACTTTCCTACTCAAGAGAGAATATTCTCCCATTTCAGAATGAGTGAAATGACGTAAGACAGAGCTTCAGCCACTCAGAATGTTCAGCAATCCATTTCTCTAATGGGACGATTAGAACATTTGGGGGGGCACTGAAAAAACTCCCATTAAACCCTTCCCCCATTTTTGGAATAGGTGAACTGTTCTAAGATTGCATGGGATGAAGGTTTGCAGCTCTTTCTTGCTGTAATATTGGGTGTATTTAAAATTTTGTTTGTAGAAGACTGACAGCCCAATCCAGATTGGGGTTGGGCAGAATAGCCATAGGATGGTGGTGGCGAATTGGCCATGCTGGCAGGGGCTGATGGGAATTGTAGTCCATGAACATCTGGAGTGCCATAGGTTCGCCACCACGGCCATAGGAAGTGGCACAAGCAACTGGTTGCAAACCCTTGGTGGAAGCTGACTAATGTCGGCTCTGCCTTCCCTCACAGCATCCATTCTGGATGCCTGTACAGCTCCACTGAGCCAGGACTTCCAGCTTTTGCAGCAGTGGGGCTGAGGGTGCCTGCCTGCATACCTGGCCCTCCAATGGCAAATTTGCCCCTTGAACCAGTAAGGCTCACAACAGCGCAAGGCTGCACCAGTTCCATAGATAGGTCCTCCCTCCACCAGACTGGGCTGCCCACCTTTTAATTCCATAAGAATGCCAGGCAACACAGTTGTATATGTTAAGTTACAAATGATATGTTCTGTATCTGCATCACACTAAAGATTCAAACACTTGAAAACTGGATGAAGTGGAGAGGTGATATTGTATGACTTTTAGGGAACAATGCCTTAATGCTAAGAACCACTGTTTTAGACAGAAATGGCATGCCCTCCATACAGAAATGAGAATGCCTACCAGCTTTCGTACCAGCTTAGCTTACACACTTTAACCGAACCTGCTATTCTTCCAGTATTATACGACATAGGTGTCAATCCCTTATGTTGACTAAGATGCCAGGGAGGGAAATCCTTCTCCTCACAAACTTTAAATGCTGCAGACTCATATGTCTCTGCTTCCTTTTTTGTCCTTTGGTCTATTTGTTTCTGTTACAGCTGAACTGCACAATTCAAATCTTAACATAACTTCTCCTGGACAAACCAGAGTGCTATATTTAGACATGATCTTTGTACACCCTTGTGACATGTGCAATACAAGAAAAGATACCATTACATTTTTGTACAGTCCTCTTCAAAAAGCACTAAGCTAGGAAAAACATTCCCTTCACAAGTCAGTGCTAATAAATGTAAGAGCTTTGCCTAACTCTAAGATGATCAGAGCCCAAGCAGTTTTTTATTCCTATTTTAATTGAATATGATATACTGTTAAATAAGCTGCCATTTACAACAAAAATGTTGTCTTAGGTCTCAATTCTTTTAAACTAATACCACTTAATAGCAAGAAAGTAAGCATGTCTTAGACCTGCTCTCAAAATTGAGCAGTCCCCCTGTCTTAAGAGTTTCCATTTCCCCCCAACGGCATCCCTCCTTTCCCCACTGCTGCTTGGCCACTTGCCAGACATCCTTCCTTTTGAAATGAGAAGCCACAAATGGAAGCCTGTGTCTCTTCACAAAATCGAAAACACAACAAGAGCCACATCAGCTACATTTCACAAATGTTTTCCTTACATTTACTTTTACTGCCTGGGCTTAGCCTACCAAGTCATGAGCTGGGGGACAGTTAGTTCTACAGGACCACAACTCAAAAAGCCCTAACATTAGTTCTGACCAGTCTTGCTAATTTGTGCAATTTCTAGCTGAGGACAAGCTGAACAGAAGGGGGCTGGACAAGCTTTCATAGGTGTTTATATAGACAGAAAACCAATCAGTGTTACATGACATCTGAACTTCCGATATTCAGTTCAAAATTGGCTACTACTGTCTATCAGCACAAATCCATATCCTAATATCCTTTGCATTGGACAACAAATTGAAAAGTAGGTCTATTCCGTACCTGAAGTATGATGATGGGCAACAAAAGGCATAATTAAAGAGTCCTTACATAGAATCATAGATTTGGAAGATACCACCAAGGGCCATCAAGTCCAACCCCCTGCAATGCAGGAGCACACAATCAAAGCGCTCCCTGTCAGATGGCCATCCAGCCTCTCTTTAAAAGCCGCTGAAGGAGACTCCACCACACTCTGAGGTAGTGCGTTCCACTGTTGAACAAGCTCTTTGATCTCAGCCACTGATCAGAGCATTTTCTGGCAGGCCTAAAGTGGCAATCGGCATTACTCTGGGCAAGAAAGAAAAGGCCCCAAGATACAATCTTCACAAAAAGGTTAAGAAACCTATCGTATTTCAGGACTCAAGAATCCTCTATTTCAATTTTTAAGGATCTTAGCCTTGATTGTGTCCCAGGGCTCCAGTTTTCTCTGCCCAAGCATATACTTTCTGCTGCAAGGACTCCGCTTTTACTGGACAATAAATTAATTCAGAATCACAAACAGACATTCTAAATTCAATTCCAGTATCAAGCACAACACAACTTACCAATCGTTGCTGCAAGTTCTGGATCAAATGTATCATCTGTGAATCGTAATAGAAGGCTGCACCAAAGGGAAAACGGAAGGAGAGAAGGAAGAAAAAAGAACGCTCCATTAAATCTATACCAGAAATGGACCCAGAGTACCAATATATTTATATACTGCGTTACATGGGCATAAATTATCACACTGCAATCAACCTTTATGGCTTTTAGTAACACCTGTTGCTGCTATTCCTTCAGAATTAACTTGTACTTTGCCAGGAATTTGACCAATGTACCATTCACAGTGCAAAGCAGAATTCAAGCATCTCAGAAATTATGCATAAGGAAATCTTAACTGACATACAAACAGTAAAAGTGACCCATCCAGGTTAAACTTCTATGAGAAAGCCTATTAAAATCTTCAAGAAAAATTATTATTCAGGAATTAAGGTTTATTTTTACAATTAAAACACTTAAGACTGTACATAAATAGCAAGCCTGCCAGAATATGCTGCCTCTTCACAGAAACCACTCAAGGTGGCTTACAACCCAAGACAACAAACAATCCAAATAAAATTTACTCAGTCACCAAAAAGTATTTAATTCAGCAGTCATAAAACAACCAGTAAAAGAGTGATGAGAAAAATATACACCACCAAAAAGCAAGCCAAAGAGAGCACAAAGCTAGGGGAATGCAGGTCAAAATCCATAACAATAGACAGTCAATTAAAAAGTGGTATGAAACTCAATTAAAAGCTTCTTGGGCAGAATATTTTGACCTGGTGCCTGACAAACCTTGGTTAAGGGAAGACATTTCAAAGACAAAGTGCTGCCACTTATAATAAAAATGTTGTCTTAGCCTTAAAAAGCAACCAATTGTTTAAATTTTTATCTTTTAACAAAATAAACACTAACAAATTCATCTCTTGTGAAGTGGTTCCAGGCACTACTACTTTTTGCATGCTCCATCTTCTAATTATGCTGCATAACAAACAAAAGGCCACCCTGCACTGGAGAATGAGAGGGTTTACTTCTCTATTAGACTTGTTCTCCAGTTTTCCTTCAGGGAACTAACTCTTCCTCCTGATGACTGACATTTCCACTGGGCAGGAAGTTCTCCAAAGGTTCAGGGACCACCTGCTAGACTAGAGGTTGTCAACCCACCCCTTAGCTAATTCAACCTACGTACTTGTATCAATACCAAGCTGAACATCCACGCCTCCAGAGCACTTTTGTGTTAATAGCAATATGTAAATGAAAAACAAAACCATACTGGTTAATCAATTAGTGTTTCACTTCCCTGAGAAAGTTTTTTCTCTTTGACCCCTGCCTCACCTCGAAGGGCAAGAGAGCAGGGTTTGGGATGAAGCGGAAGCAGGATAATTCAGGAGGGGGCCCTTCATCTCCCCCAATCCCAAACTGCTTAAAGCCCCAATACATTGAACTGTGCCCAGAAACAAACAGGCAGTCAGGCTACATCTTTCTTCACAGCAGTGCTATGTTTTCTGTATGCAACCCCAACAGCAACTTCACCATTATGTACCATTTGATTTACTTAGGCCAGGGGTCGGGAACCCGCGGCTCGCGAGCCGCAAGCGGCTCCTTCCTGCTTGGAGTGCGGCTCCCGGCATGGCTGCCCCTTCCTGGGGCCTCGCAAGCTCCAGCTGGCTAGCGAGGCTTGTCTCGGCTCCTCCCCTCCTCTCCTCTGTGCCGAAAGAATGCTTGTTTGGGGGCGGCCAGGAGGCCCCGCCCCGGACTTAGTGGCTCCACCGTGCTGCCCTGCGAGGAAACGCCGGCCAAAGCACACACGTTGGCCACGGCTGTGGCAGGAGCAAAGCAGCTTAGCAGGGGGCGGGGTGAGTGGCGATCACGCCGCCGCGCGTCGCCTCCCCGGCCCTGGCCCCAGTGAGAGCAGAGCAGCTTAACCGGGGGCGGGGAGAGCTGGCGATCGTGCTGCAGCCGGCTGGCCGTGGCACCGTCACAAGACAGGGGGGTGAGGAAAAAGGTAGCCTCAGAGGCCTTTGGGAGGCTATGTAAGGCGGGGTGGTGCAGGGGTCTGGGGAGAGGGAAGGAGCCGGGACCTGGGGAGGTTGCGAGGAACGGGAAGGGAGGCAGAAGAGGATAAGAGAGAGGGGAAGGAAGCTGTGAAAGAGACAGAGAAAGCGGTTGAAAGGGGCAGAGGGAAGGCAGAGGAGAAGACAGAGAAGAGCCGCGCAGGGAAGGGAGCTGAGAAAGCGGCTGAAGGGTGGAAGGCAGAGACAGAGCAAAAGACAGGAGAGCCGCGCAGGGAAGGAAGAGGAGAAAGTGGCCGAGAGGGAAAAGGCAGAGCAGAAGGCAGGAGAGAACGAAGACAGGAGAGAGCTGCGGGCTGAGAGTGGGAGGAAGTCACCAGCAACCTGTGGCCAATGCCGCACGCTGCCCACCAGCTCCCTCTCCCCAGCTAGACTCCAGCAAGGCAGGCAAGCTTGCACGGAGGGGCTGCCCAGCCGTGACCCTTGGAGTTCTCCGTCTCCTCCTCATTGTTGCCGTCTTCGTTGCTTTTAGCATGGCATTTTCATTTCAAAAGAATGTGTATTGTGAAAAACCAACTGATTACTTAGGGGAGCTTATTGTTGTAACGTTCCAGAGCGTCTAATTTAGTCTCTCTTATCTATGGTTTCAGTTTCGTTTCTTTCTCCTCCTAACTTGCTGTTTACAGCTCTCCGTACTCTATCCAACTATTTCCACTTTTCTCTGTGCTCTTCTCTTAAAGTGCTCCTATCAGAGCTCCTTGTGAGCAATACCATAAAGGGGTGTCTAATTTAAAGTTTTATTGAGGTAAGGAAATTCTTTAAGTCGTTTATAGCCCTGCTATATTTTATCTCCTCTCAAAAAGCAAAGTAAACGTCTTGCTGGTTTTCCCCCAGTTTTAACCGTTGCAATTATTGCCTCTTCCTTAACTATAATAGTCCTAAAACAATAGACAGAAGAATTTAACTCCTTGCATCTAAAGGCATTTATAAGTTTGTTTGTGCTGGGTTTAAATGTGTTTGGTTTGGCCGCTTCTAAGGGAATGGCTGGTTCCCTTCACTTTGCTCCGCTCCGTTGCTGTCTGGGTGGGGTCTTTCTCACTCATTTTGAAGCCTTGAAAAAGTCCGCTCACCCAGTTCCTATGTTGTCAGTGAAGTTGGGGTGCTCTTTCCTACTCACTGGCAAAGCGAGCCTGTTGAAAGACTGCAGAAAAAGATGGGAAAGTATTGCAGAGCATGGGCATGCTAACAGGAAGCATGATGTGCCTCAAAAGAGACGTAAACCATATCATACTTGAGCATAATTTATCTGCTGTAAATACCACCTCCCTGTTTCTGTTTTTGCAATCACTATTGATTAAAATCATTATCCTGGATGTTAGAGCACATTCACACCATCTCTTAGTAAGAAGTATTTAAATATATTTACAGTAATGCTTTGTTCAAAAGATCTGTATGGTAAAAGATCTTCAAGCCAGAGCTGCAATCAAGCAAAGAACATTTGATTTCAATGGCTTATAAGCATTTTAAACTCTGTGCTGGATTTTTTAAATCTGATTTTTTAAAATGCATTTTAAAAAGTACCCCGCAAGGCTACATTCTTGTGTACTCTTTCATGTGAATACATTTCAACTAAATTCAGGGGGGTTATTTCCAAGTGCACTGGTTTAAACTGTAGTGTAGAACCTTCAGCTCCACGGCAGGAAAGAACTGAGGAAAGGACTGATGTGTTGTGCAGTTGAATCCCCTCCATTTTCACTTCCAAGTAAGTTCTGCTGTATTGTGAGGCTTACTCCTAGGTAAGCATGCAAAGAAGTGCAGCCTTTATTCCATAGGTTTACCAGACTCTCCTTCATTTGATGGCTGAGGAGATGCTTTCCTATACCGCAGCAGCAGCAGCATCTAATTAGGTCACCTGATTGGTCTTGCATTCCTAGTTTATACCCTGTAATCACCCACAATATGTTTATTTCTCAGATGCATTGTTTCATTTCATCTCCTGGGAAAACCTACCGATGCCTCAATTAATGTAATTTTATTGGTACCGGTATCTATTTTTATTTTTGAAATTTACCAGTCGCTGCTGCATTTCCCATCCTCGACTTATACGCGAGTCAATAAGTTTTCCCAGTTTTTTGTGGTAAAATTAGGTGCCTCGACTTATATGCGGGTCGATTTATCTGCGAGTATATATGGTATTTATTTCATAGTTATAAAATATATTTATTTTGCATGAACTCAGTGCACAAAAACCATGGGGAGGATGGATTTCATAAGCAACACACTATAATTGGTTAAAAAACCCAATATATACAGTGTTATTTTCATTTTAAATGTCAAGAAGTATTTGCGGCTCCAAGTGTTTTCTTTTCCGTGGAAAAGTGGTCCAAATGGCTCTTTGAGTGTAAAAGGTTCCTGACCCCTGACTTAGGCCTACTTAAACATGAAGCTCTTATAGTGCTGCTGGAAAACACTCAACCTACAGAAGAG
Source organism: Sphaerodactylus townsendi (assembly GCF_021028975.2). Classification (NCBI taxonomy): domain Eukaryota; kingdom Metazoa; phylum Chordata; class Lepidosauria; order Squamata; family Sphaerodactylidae; genus Sphaerodactylus; species Sphaerodactylus townsendi. The sequence continues at coordinate 58,606,309 of NC_059435.1, read as the reverse complement.
GCAATTTAAAAGTTAAAAAGAACTAATTGAGTCATTAAGAGATATAATTCAGTTTGCTAATTAATTCCTATATGCCATGGGGTTTTTTTCTTTTGCAGATTTTGGGGAGGGGGGAGAGTTACTAGGGTGTTCACATAAATTAGCAACATTTTCCCACTATCCCTTCCCATCTAATTCCATACCATCTGACCCAGTCAACAATCTGAATTCACTGTACAGCCAGGATAAATTTAACTTGTTTCCCTAATCATTACAAGCATTACAGTTGCTTAATTTGGCAACTAAAAATGAGGGTACTCTCCCTGCATTGGTTGATTACAGGTAAACAATATGCAGCTGTAAGAATGTGCGGCTTCCCAAGGTCACATGCTAAAGAGATGACCTCATCTGAAAGATGTCATCAAACCTGTCAGCACTAAATTCTTGCAACATCTTACAGATCAAGCATGCTGCAGTACAAAGGGAAAAGTACAAACACACCACAAATGTGTGTGTGTGTGTGGGGGGGGTGTTTAACACCAGGTATACAAATTCAGAATAGGAAATGTAACATGCTAAAATTCCTGTTCAGTGTTTTAGTAATTACATGTGGTGCTGCTCCAAAAAGATTCCAAAATACTAGGTCAGATGAGACACACTTGGCATTTATGTAAACAAGCGACTTAGTTGCATCTACCAAATAAATTGGATGAGAGTGTTTTTAAATCATGCAAAAAAAATCTCCCCATATAGAGCACTTCACTACATATTTTACTTTACAGTCCAACATATATCCAAGCACTTGTGTCCATATTATACATAACATGCTGATAATCACTGTGATGCACTGCTGAGAATGTTAGGAGACCCAAGTTCAAGTCTCCACTCGACCGTGAAGCTCACTGGCTGACTTCAAGCCAGTCTAGTTTCAGCCTAACTTACCACACAGGATTGTTACAAGGATAGAATGTGTGCATGAGGAAACTAACAGATGCTGTCCAGGAGGATGAAAATTAAATACGAAATATCGTGAGAATTGATGTTCAATATACCCCAGACAAAACTATCCACAATGGCAAATTGTTTAATTTCCTTAGGAAACCAGTCCACTACTCAGCAGTAGTGCTAAGATGATTATGTGGCACCAAGCTACTTATTTATGAGGGAATGTCAAATGACTGGGCTTGCAGCAGAAAATAGGGCAATATTTCTCTTTTCCAATTGTTCCCAAGCTAGAGGAGTTACAAAAAAGGTAAACAAGATAGCTGGGCTGGAATTTTAATTGCCCAGACTCATCTTACCACAGATATTAGCAAAACCCTGCAACTCCTCTCATATAAGACATAATTAATAGTGAATTACAAGCCAGAAGCAATTACAAGTTCACAGTAAGGAGCAAAAACCTGGATGTAGTTGCCGAAAGGTCTCCTGTAATACAGAGAAGTAGCTAGAAAGAGTGCGTCAATGCAAAATAAATACTAAAGATGCATGAAATGGCTGTACAAAATAAATTGTTCCGCCGGGCCTTTTCTGCTGGGCCAGCAAAGAACCCCTTTTTTTTTAATATCATCCCATGGCCTTCGTCTGGGTGCGGCATGAATGTCTGCTCCTTTATTTTCTTGGGTTTTAAACCATCTTGTTGGTAACTGGTTTTAATGTTTATATCTTTTATACTGCTTTTATATTATTGTATTGCTTTACTATATGTTTATATGTAAGCCGCCTGGAGTCCCTTTGGGAGATTGGTGGGGTAGAAATGTAAGATATAAATAAATAAAATATTGACCATTGTAAGCTCCATTGAACAGTGAAGCACAATGCTCAGCCTATCAGGCGGGGCCAGTGCCAGTCTAAATCCACAGACAGGCTGAGCGATCTTGGCCCTCTCCCTGAGTCACCTCACAGGGCTATTGTGTGACTTAGACGGAAGCAGGAAGAGCCCCAAATGCTGCCCTGAGGTTCTCGTTGCAAGGGCAGAATAACGCAATGTGAGGCTGACTCCCGACAAAGGAGGGCGCGCCCCACCCAGGGGTGACATCAGGGGCCGGGTCCCCAAAACAGAGGGCGGGGCTTCCAGACAAGTTCTGGGGCCTCCCCCTCCCCCCCCGCGGCACCCAATCCCGACGTCAGAGAAGCTGCGAGGCGACCCCCCCCCCCCGTTCCCTCAGAAAGGGGAAAGGGGAGACCCTCCCCACTCCGGTCAAGACGGGACAGCCGGACGAGGCCTGCCCGGAGAGAAGGCCAGGAGACAGGAAGAGGCCACGGTCTACGAGGCCCACCTGGACTTGCCGACGCCGCTCTCGCCGATGATGAGTATCTTCAGCGTAGTCAAAATGTCCTCGTCCATGTCGGCGGCCCCCAACTCACCCGACCCGCAGCGGAACCTCCTCACTCCTCACGCAGGCTGCCACGTCTTCTGCGCATGCGTCCCTTGTCCGTTCGCTTCCGCTCCAGCCGCCACAACGCGCATGCGCCCTTCGACTGCTGAGCATCGCTGCACTTTCCCAGGTGGTCTGCGGTCACCTGGACCCGGCTTTGCTAGTGCGTCCGGCTCTTTTGCCTGCTGTAGGTCAAAACTGCAATCCCGGGGAGGAGAAAATCCCAGTGTTGAGCTGATCGGGGTTTTCTGCTGACTAATCTCTAGGACTGCTTTGCCCGTGTAAAAAAATCTTGAAATACATTCAGGGCAGCCAGCCAGAATAATTTCAGGAGTTATTCAACAATGTAAAGCCGCAAAAAAGAGCATTGCTCTAAAAGGCAGTCAGGTATATTGCGGCACGATAAGGGGCTCAGTTTGCGGCTCAGTTTGCAGCATTGTGGTGGGGGGCTGTTATACTGTGGTGCAACTGACTTCAGTGGGTTTAGAGTGGTATAGTTCCAACGTCTGCAACAAAACTACCCTTCTAGAATCAGATATTGGAAACGGTTATAAATTTTCCTCAATTCGTTTTGCTTGGGCAGGGAGGGAGGCTGTGCATGCTAGAGCACACAACGTTCAGCCATTTGTAACCATTGAGAATTTTTGAAAGAGAGTGCTGTGACCGAACAGTATGGCTTTTTAATATTTAATTCCTTGAGGCTTTGTGTTCCATACCTGCAGACATTGAGATCTCCAAGTAAACTGTCCTCAGAATAGTTGGAGCTGCTGCTTGTCTCATGAAAGCAGAAAAGATTTATTTAAAGGGGAGTGTAAAAACATGAGGAGCCCAGTGGTACAGAGTGGTAAACTGCAGTACTGTAGTCAAAGCTCTGCTCATAACCTAAGTCAGTCCCAACAGAAGTCGAGTTCAGGTAGCCAAATCAAGCCTGTCATCCTTCTGGTTGGTAAAATGAGTATCCAGCTTGCTGGGGGTAAAATGTAGATGATGGGGAAAGGCAATGGCAAACCACACAGTAAACACAGTCTACCTAGGAAATGTCGTGATGTAACGTCACCCCAAGGATCAGGAATGACCTGGTGCTTACATAGGGGACTACTATACTATTGCCTGTAAAATGCACTAATATGGAGACCGATATGTTTAGAAAGTTAGCAGCAGAGTTGACACATTTACTTGTTTCCAGTTTCCATCTTTATGTTTTTCCATCTTTATGTTTCTCTTTCTGTCCTGTATGTTGGAATAGGCAGAGGCATAGAATCTGGATCATGCTTATACTTTCTGCAGGCCAATATAAGTGACATTTCATGACGTGGAGTAACAGTTTCAACACATTAAAGTACGTGGACACACCTCCCAAAAAACCACCCTTAAGCAAATGGAATAGCACCTCTTCCAGTTCCAGATTTAATCCTCAGCGTTGCAACAGAGTCCTCTTGGCTGTCTTGATAGTCTTGTTCAATCCCCGGGACTCTTGCATTGCAACATGTGTCGAAAACCCAAGGCTTTCTGTTGTTTCATTTGTTGACAGGCCTAATGAATGGCATCTGATATGCAGGCCAAAAGTCAGCCAGAGGTAACGAAATGGGGAAAGAGCCATCATTGCATGGGCCTTAACTTTTGCACACATCAAAACAGGCCCCTCCAGAATCACTCCTGAGAAGGGAATTGCCCAATTTGACTTGAAGACTCTCAGTGAATCAATAACAGCATAAATACGTGACCATTGCTGCGTGAAGCAATGCCTGCTACTTCCAGAAATTTTCCTCTTCTAAACAAAATGCCTGCCCAAGATTCACCAGCGCATTGGGACAACCAGCAATTCTTTGGAAGAGGTTAAGGCTAAGTGAAGAAAGCAGAGGGGTATGCTTTGTTTAAATATGCACTAATAGCAGACTGTGGTGTTGAGGTACGTTGCAGAATAACGATGATAAATCCCATAATGGCAGCAATCCGAACAGCTGGTTGATGTGGGAATCAAGGCTGGTGATCCAAAGCTTCCCAATCTCAACTTGAAGTGAAAGCAGAAGTGATCAACACCTAGTACAAAATGTGGGCTAGTGGCTTCCATTTGCAAAAAATGTCTTGCAGTGTTATGCCATCCTAAGGCCAATACAGAGTTATGCCATCCTAAGGCCAATAACTTAGGAGGGAGCCATGGGGAGGGGGTTGTATTTGTTTGCCATCAAGTTACAGCAGACCTATGGCCCCCCTGTCGGGTTATCAAGGCAAGAGATGTTCAGAGGTGATTTGCCATTACTTGCCTCCAAATCATACCCATAATATTCCTTGGAGGTCTCTCATCCAAATACTTACTAGGGTCAGGGCTGAGACTATATGACTGGCCAAAACAAGCTTCCCTGGCATGAGTGAGGATTTGAACCTGAGTTTCCCAGGTCATAGTCTGACACACCTTAATCGCTACACCATTATTAACTGCCCTTCTCAAGGCTGTGATTGAATCCCACTTGCAAGTCTCAGGCACCTGGAGGACTACATTTCCCAAGGTATGGTTACTTGTATCTACCAGTAGGTGCCTCGACTTCTATTCGGGTCGACTTATACATGAGTATATACGGTATTCAAAACTGAGCAAGGCACAGGAGAGGGAAGGGGAGATTCTCTTAGACCCCTGCTTGACCCAGGCCTGGCACAGCTGCAGTGGTTAGGTGTATGAAGGAAGGGAGCAGAGAGTACAACAAAAGGGAGAACTCTCTAAACCAAACTTCCAGGATCCGAGATAAGAAATGATATGCACTCAATTGCTTCCCCCCCCCCCCACATTTGTTTTCATTATCTAAATAAATGATGGTTGCATTCCCCGCTCCCATTCATTCAGAAACAAATATATATCTTATGGAGGGAAGCCCTTTTCATAAAATCATAGAGTTGGAAGAGACCACAAGGGCCATCAAGTCTCATGCCATGCAGGAGTACACGGTCAAAGCCCTCGTGGAAGATGGCCATCCAGCCTCTGTTTAAAAACCTCCAAAGAAGGCGACTCCACCACATTCCAAGGCAGTGTATTCCTCTGTCGAACAGCCCTTGCTGTCAGGAAGTTCTCTTCCTGATATGTAGGTGGAATTTCTTTTCCTGCCCCTTGAATCCAATACTCTTTGTCCTAGTCTGTGGAGAATCAGAAAACAAGCTTGCTCCCTCTTCAACACGACATCCCTTTGAATATTTAAACCTGGCTATCACGTCACCCCTTCACCTTTTCTTCTCCAGGCTAAACATACCTAGCTCCCTAAACCACTCCTCATAGGGCACGGAATCCAGACCTTTTACTATTTTGTTCACCCTCCTCTGGACCTATTCCAGCTCGTTAATATCCTTCTTGAATTGTGGTGCCCAGAACTGGACACAGTGTTCCAGGTGAGGTCTGACTAATGCAGAACATAGTGGTGCTATTATATCCCTCGATCTAGACCCTATACTCCTATTGATTGGCTTTCTTAGCTGCCGCATCTCACTGCTGACTCTTGTTAAGTTTGTGGTCTACTAAGATTCCCAGATTCCTTTCATATGTACTGTTGTCAAGCCAGGTGTCACCTATCTTGTATCTGTGCATTTCATTTTTTCTGCCTAAGTGTAGTATCTTACATTTATCTCTGCTGAAATGCATTTTGTTAGTTTTGACCCAGCTTTCTAATCTGTATAGGTAATTTCAAGTTCTGAACCTGGGCCTTAACCCGTGCTAGATGCAATGTGTTTCCATCAGCAATAGAGGAGGGGCAACTACTCCATAGGTGTCAAACCTGTGGCCCTCCAGATGTTATGGACTACAGCTCCCATCATCCCCTGCCAGCATGATGCTGACAGGGGATGATGGGAACTGTAGTCCATAACATCTGGAGGGACGCAAGTTTGACACCTGTGCGAGTCTATACCATCCAAAGAAAGATTCTGTCCACATTGCCTGAACCAAGTAGAAAATCTAAATCACACAATCTTCTTCTGTCCTAAGTATTCAAATATCAGATACTTACTACCACAACCCACATACCATAAAGCACTAACCTGTCCAGCTGACTTGCGAATAAACTTACTTCTCAACTGCAAAAAACAGGAGACACTGGAAAAGACTGCTAAATTTCTCCTGCAAGTGATTGCTGTATGGAATCAAGGAAAGCAGAAGGGAACATGACCTGTTTAATATTTACGCACTGCATCACCTCTATTTTTTTATTCTGTGTGCCTAATAAAGGTTATTGATATGATATAAAATTCTGAATCTGTCCTCTGGAATACTAGCTACCCCTCCTAGTTTGATGCCATCTGCTGGTTTGATTAGCATGCCCTCTATATCATCATCCAGCTCAGAGGTCGGGAACGCGCGGCTCGCGAGCTGCATGCGGCTCTTCCGCCGCTGTTCTGCGGCTCAATGAGCCGAGCTGGGGGCCCCATCTTCGCCCGCCCTGCAGGAAGCAGGGCGGGCGCATCACTCGCCCGCGGCCGGCCAGGCCGCGCCGCGGGCTTTGCCTCTTGCCCGCCCCGCTGATTGCGGGGCGGGCGCTTTCCCGGCGGCCGGCCAGGCCGAGCCGCCGAGCCCATCTTCGCCCGCCCTGCAGGAAGCAGGGCGGGCGCATCTCTTGCCCGCGGCCGGCCAGGCCACGCCGCGGGCTTTCCTCCCGCCCGCCTTGCTGGTTGCCCTGCAGGCGCGGGGGGGGGGTGTGAGCGGGCGGGGGGGCGAGGGAGCAAGTCGGCGGGGGAGCGGACGGGGGCGTACAAGCGAGTGGGGGGGGTGAGCGGGGGAGGGTGTGCCAAATGGCTCTTTGAGCGGAAAAGGTTCCTGACCCCTGATCAAGCTAAATGATAAAAATAATATATCGGATAACACTGGGCCCAGGACAGAACTTTGCAGTCAGTTCCCTCCAGGAGGAAGATGAGTCATTGGAGAGCACCCTTTGGGTTCAGTCAGTCAGGCAATTACAAATCCATCTAACAGTAGCCTTGTCTAGCTCACATTTTACCAGCTTGCTTGCAAGAATCAATTTCTTGCAAGAATTTTGGTCTGCAACAGAAAAGCCCAGTAGTACCTTAGAGACCAACAAAATTTTCAGGGTATAAGCTTTTGAGCGTCAGAGCTCCTTTTGTCAGATACCAGGTGGTTGCTGTTTTAGGTGTCTTGCCTGAGTGTCTGAATAGTCTTCCTTATGCACCTCAAAGTCTTGCTATCTTGCTGCTCACAAGGGGAGGAATCTCACAGAGCACTTTCCATGGAAGGAAGGGTTTCTACATGCTGAGCACAAATGTCTTGCTTCTCCCCTCTCACTGTAGCCCAAACTCCCCGCCCCCCCGAAACACTGCTCCGGGGGATAGGACACCTCCAGGAATAACATTTGAGCAGTGGCGTAGCGCCAACAGGGCCGGGGGGAAGGGGGGCACAACACTCCGGGCACAGGAGCACCGGGTGCGCATGCGCGCCTGACACAGTTTACTCTGCCTCTGCATTTGAGGGATGTATATATTGACATGCACAAGCATCTTCACAGATCTCTGTTTCAGTGGATTTCTCATTTCTTGAGATTTCTTCTAAATCTCTAGCATTAGCAATTACTTTACGGATTTTTAATATTTAAATCATCTCTTCATTTCAACATGCGCCACATTCGCTGATCTGAGATTCCATAGCATGGCATTATAAATCATTTCCTGCCTTCTCTAACATTTTAACCATCTTCTTTCCTTCCTTCATCCAAGTGTTTTCTCTATATACGGGTAACACAATAGTGCTTCAAATCTAATATTCGATAAATGTATAAAATACATACATTGTTCTGTCAAGTACGAGCTCCTGTAACTTTCCATTGGCAATCTACTATTTCAGGTTTATGCATTTTTTATTCGTTTCAGCTAATTTTCCTTAATTGTGTTTCTGGCAGACTGCTACTTTAATGGCATTTTTTTTAAAAAAGTTATTAATGCTTGCCACAAGCCATACCATTTCCAGATGTCCAGCTGCCATAGTAGTAACAGAAACAAGATGGTCAGTTACGTTATGTTTTAGAGCAGCAGAATAACATGTTCCTGATGTTGTGAAGATCGATACTTTCATTTTCTCCACAATGACCCATTGTTCTTTTCTCTGCCTCTTGGATGTATCTGTCTCTCACATTTGCTTCTATATTGCAAATCAGTTAGCTTGGGCAGTCACTGACTCCCGCAAACAGAAGTGGCCTCAAAACTTAAACTAGCACTACAGCTGTGCCTTATTGACTTTGGTGGAACTAGCCTCTACATCACTGATCAATGTGGGAATGGCAAACAAAAATGTTAGGCCGTTTCCGCACGGGCGGAATATGGCGGCCTGGGGACAGCAAAAACGCCGTCCCCAGGCTGCCATTCGCACAGGGGGCGCAGATGCATCGCAGCTGCGCCAGCCTCACCGCCAGTTCGATCGGGCTGAAGCCAGCATTTCCTGTGCGCGCTTTGAAGCGTACTTGTTGGGGAAACGCCGCCTGGTGCCGCCGCTGCTTAACGGCAGCGGCTTCAAGACGCTTCCCCTCCACTCCCTCCTGGCATCTTACTGTTTGTCCTCTCATATTCTTGCCAGCCACCGAAGCTCTGGGAATACGCCTTCCTGCCCTGCGCCGCTGGAGCAGGCACACAGGGCCGGGGGGGGGTGTCCCCAGGCCTCGGCGACGTGCCGGAGGCCCGGGGACACGCCGGGTCAGCCGGGCGCCAGCGCTCCGTGGCGCCGGCGTCCCGGCTCTTTCCAGGACCGTCCCACGCAGACGGGTCCCAGCCGCCGCCAGGTCGGGCGCGAAATGCGCTGACTGCCGCTTCCATCTCCGTATGAAATGGCCTTAGCGAAGTTCAGCTTTGTGACAATATTTATGCACATCAAGAACAAATATACATGCACAGTAAACATGCTGCATATTAGAGGCATCCCACTGTGGGTTTTCGGGTAAAGAGAAGCTATAGCTCACTAACAGAACTTATGTTAGCAAGCAAAATGTCCCAAGTTCACTCTCAGCATCTCCAGCAAAAGGATCTACCAAAGAAGTATTAGGAAGCTCTTTTGGTTGTGATGGTGGGAAATTGCTATGAAAGGCCTCCCAGGTCTATACTTAAATGCCCCTATACATATACTATACAGTATGTTATAATGCATCTTGATGATGTTGACAGTCATCAGTCTGCAGATGATACACAGCTGCATACAATGGAACCTCGGTTTTCATTGCCTTCGGTTTTCATCAGTTTTGGTTTTCATCGATTTTTTCAGTGAAAAATTTGTCTCGGTTTTCATTGATTTGCAGTAAGGTGCAGGGGTTTGTGGAGAAAAATCACCCGGACAAAGCTGTCTGCAACTTGTTTAATGACAATATCTTGCCCCATTTCAGACAAATCTTAGAGGCATCAGAAACAGGCCTCTTTGGACAGCTTTCTGGTGCGACATTGGTCCACTGGCTCTGAAGCTGGTCCTAGTGTTATTGTTTGTTACTGCTTTCAGCACTAAACACTATGCTTATTCATCAAAAATGTGGTTTTGGTATGTTTTTTGGAGTGCCTAGAACGGATTAATTGAGTTTACATTGATTCCTATTGAAAAGTTTGCCTTGGTTTTCATCGGTTTTGGTTTTCATCAATTATTTTCAGATGGATTACCAACGAAAACCAAGGTTCCACTGTATATCCTTATCCAAATGTAGTAGAGGTTCTAAATTGTTGCCTCACTGCTGTGAATAAAGGGCTCAGAGTGAACAAACTGAAACCCAATCCTGGTTAAGACAGAAGTAATGCTGGTTGGAAAGGTGGAGGTCTTGAAGGACATGATGCTCCCACTTTTGATGGGGTTCAGCTGATCTTTGCCAACTCAAGCGAAGGGTTATACTGGACCCAATATTATTGCTGGAGAAGTAAGTTAATACAGTGGCCAAAAAAAGAGAGGCTTTCTTCCAATTCAGCCCAGCTCAAAAAAAAATGGCCCCTCACCATGATACAGCCGATCTGGCCATTTCAACCCATGCCATGGTGATATTGAGACTAGATTACTGTAATGAGAAGAAGAAGAGTTTGGATTTATATCCCCCCTCTCTCTCCTGTAAGGAGACTCAAAGGGGCTTACAATCTCCTTGCCCTTCCCCCCTCACAATAAACACCCTGTGAGGTAGGTGGGGCTGAGAGAGCTCCGAGAAGCTGTGACTAGCCCAAGGTCACCCAGCTGGCATGTGTGGGAGTGTACAGGCTAATCTGAATTCCCCAGATAAGCCTCCACAGCTCAGGCAGCAGAGCAGGGAATCAAACCCGATTCCTCCAGATTAGATACATGAGCTCTTAACCTCTTACGCCACTGTTGCTCCTGTACTGTACATTGCACTGCAATGCACTGTACATTGGTCTCCTCTCAAAATCAGTTCAGAAACTGTAGCTGATTCAGAACGCAGCAGCTCAGTTATAATCAGGAGCTAGATGGCGCATGCACATTCATCCCTTTCTGCAATCTCTCCACTGACTTCCCATCAGTTACTGGGCTTAATTTAAAGTATTTGCTATCACACACAAAGCCCTTCATGGCACTGGACCCTCATATCTGTAAGACCACCCCCCCACACGCCCCCGTACTCTGCCTCAACAACTTCACTCTTCTGAACAGGACCTTCTGCAGGTACTAACACGTCTCTTCTCCATTTTGGCCTCCATATTGTAGAACGGTCTGCCTCAGGAGGTCAGAAAGGTCTAACTCTTCCAGCTTTCCACATACTATGCAAAACTGAATTGTTCTAGGGGGCGTTTCTTCTATGCAGGCAAAAAGGCAGCACTGTACAAAATTATTCATCAGGTTCCTTGGGGAAATTACTAGGGGCATATTACTATGTCAGGTTTGCTGTAAATTGGATCTTATTATGTAATTTTGCATTATGCTTTGTAACACTGACACTTTGCTGCAGTTGTTTTTCAGATTTCTGGTTGGTTCCACAACCCAAATTCTATTTCTTGAATGTGCCATCCTGTGGAATGTACTGGCTCACTCTGCGTGATCCTCCTTGAGTCCCAGTAAGGGCAGATCTAGGGGGGGCACGAGGGAACAGGGGACCCAGAGCCACTTCAGTGGGTCACTTGAGGGGTGCATTTCCCTGCCCACCCCCTTCCCCCCAACAACTCACCACTTACCTGCCAGGCCTGCCATTTGCTTGCTAGGCCCGCCACAGCCATTTCAGCCCACCCTCAACAACACACTGCTTTGTTTCTAAACCAGTCCGGCTGTTGGAAGCATGTTTCACACTCTGGCCTGCCCCCTTCCTCTCTTGCCACTGTCACGGGCTTGCGCATCATAGACAATTGCTCGCAGGCTGAGTATGAATGTAATGGCGAGGAGGGCAGGTGCCTACCAGCCTCCTGAGGTCTTCTAGCCGGCCCTGAACCACCTCTCTGGTGCCACTCCCACTGCAAATCCAGCCCAGCAGGGGGAAGTGGCAGGGAGTGGAGTTCAGCAGGAGCCGAGCACCAGACATAGAGCTTCTGTTAGCTATTCACTGTTCCAATAGTTCACATTGTTGATTTTCAGTAAGGCTGTTTTAAACCCGTGAGGACCATCCTGTCATCCTTCACAACAGAGTTCAGCCCTGTGGACTACACAATAGTATCCCTGGGTGGCCACAATGGACATGGCTGCACTTAGCACTTAGCATGGCTGCCTATTGTCCCTGCACATGTCTTGCAAGCGATGATTCAACTGGGAGATCTCTGGGAGTGGCTAGATTCTGTCCAGTCTGCTGTTCCAGCGTGCCTCCTTGAGTGAAGAACTGCACCCAGCCAACCCTTCCAAGTGCCACCTGTGACTCCACCCAATTTAGATACATGCTGTGCCAAGGAAGGCTCAGCTCATCTCCCCATAGCCCCAGGATGGTGGCAACTCGAGACATCAGACTTCACAATGATTTGCAGTCCAACAATCTAGCTTGTGGCACAACTGTGTTTCTGTCTGCTTTGTTCCAACTGCATGATAGGAGCTCCACACTCCTCCCTGCACCACTGCCTCCCCCCCATCTGTGACTTCCAGTGAGGGGTGCCCAGTGACACACCAAAGAGGGAGGGCTCTTGGGTGGTTTCGGTAGCTGTGGATAGTTGTGCAGGGCCACTGGTCCCCACCATGGTCATCTGCCAAACATAGCAGGGACTCAGAGAAGCAAGTCTTTCACTATAGCCATCCTATTCAACCCTCTGTGACCCCAGGTAGAACTGATCTCATCTACTGTGCAAAAGCAAGGAAATGAAACTCCACCACCACAGCTATTGCACATCTGCAAAGCTGTTCGACGGCCATTCTGGGCAGACAACAGATGGTGGACAGATCAGAGGTTCGACATACAGGCAATTGTGACTGTCAAACATGGTGCGTTCATCTAGTGAACACATTTGCTGCCAAGTCTGTGGCATTCCTAACACCAATGCTGTCACTCTGGCCTAGTATACTAATCATAAATATACCACGTTAACCCTCTAAATGCAATACTGTTGCTTTTATAACTTTTAATATCTAATTTCTCAATCTATCGGGCAGGGCTTCAAAGTGGATTCTGAGTGGCAAAACACATTTTAGGGCTCTCTAAATCTGCTCTGTGTTTTGAATCCTAATATTAACTCAGACTCCCAAACTTGCCCTTTTGTAAACAAGGTGTTCTCTGCTTAAATAATTTCCCTCCATTTTCTATTTTTTAAAAGTCTGCGAGCCTTCTGTTTAGTGCATCGCCACTCTCTACGCAGCAAGAGGTCTGTTTGTGTGGTTGAAATAAGAGATCTCTCTGGACGGCCAGAGTTCACTTTCTGCTAAAGATGGGAACATTATAGGTTCATAAATTGTTTCCTAGGTACTGAATTGGTCTAGCTATAGACTGTCTTTCTGCATGGTTTTTAAATTCCTGTCAATAATTCTTTCGCTTTTTGCTTCCATTCAAGCCTCTTGGTGAACTACCAACAGTAGCCAGACGCCCCTAAGCTGAGGGAAAGAGAGGTTATTTTTCCCTGGTGCCCACAAACATGAGTTTGAACTTTAGATGGAAGATGTTGCTGAAAAGCTAAGTAGGTATTTCTCCACAGATTTTTTTGAAGTGCTAAGCCCACTGATTTGGCATGTCCAAAACCCTTCAGTTGTATAAGAAATGTGACATCTAAGGTGGGAAAATATCATTCTCAGACCCATGAAAAGATCAGTTTTGACAAGACACAGAATGATAGCACATCAGCTATCAGACAGCCACGAAAACTGTAACAGTCTTTGCTTTCTTTGAAAATTGTTGGCCTGCTTTAATTAAAACTGCCATGTAATTAGGTGCTAACATTGCCAGCCTTCAGCTTTCAAACCAGCATTGTGTAGTGGTTAGAGCAGGTGGGCTCTAATATGGAGAAGCGGGTTTGATTCCCCACTCCCCCACCTGAGCGGCAGAGGCTTATATGGGGAACGATATGTGTTCCCGCAGTTCTACATTCCTGCTGGGTGACCTTGGGCTAGTCACAGTTCGTTGGAGCTCTTTCAGCCCCACCTACCTCACAAGAGGAAGGGAAAGGAGCTTGTAATCCACCTTGAGTCTCCTTATAGGAGAGAAAGGTGAGGTATAAATCCAAACTCTTTTTCTTCTTCTTCTTCTTCTGTCCCTGAATCTGTGGTAGTTGAATCCCCACAGGATGCAAAGGCATCGTGTCTCTTGAGTACATGCAGGTACATGAATGTACATTAAGAGTAAATCAGAACATAGGGACCCTGACCTGGATGATTCTGGCTAACCTAGTCTCATCATGCTGCTAAGCAGGGTTAGCCCTGGTTAATGCTTGGATGGGTGACCACCAAGTCCAGGGTTGCTGTGAAGAGGTAGGCCAGTGATAGCGAACCTTTTCGAGACCGAGTGCCCAAACTGCAACCCAAAACCCACTTATTTATCGCAATGTGCCAACATAGCAATCTAACCTGAATACTGAGGTTTTAGTTTAGAAAAAACGGTTGGCTCTGAGGCGTGCGTTACTCGGGAGTAAGCTTGGTGGTAGTCAGTGACTTTGCTTTGAAGCAACCATGCAACTCATCCAACGGGTGAATCATGACCCTAGGAGGCTTTACTCAGAAGCAAGCCCCATTGCCAGCAACCGAGCTTACTCCTAGGTAAAGGATTGCGCTTTAGTTCTTCACATGAAAATCAGTGAGGTTTAACAGCGCTTAACAAGGTTACCTACACTACTTCCCCAAAACTAGGTCTTAGGTTTAATGCTAATAATCGAGCCCAGCGGCCCAGGCCAGCCAAGATGTGGGGGGGGGGGGGTATTCTGTGCGTGCCCACAGAGAAGGCTCTGAGTGCCACCTCTGGCACCCGTGCCATAGGTTCGCCACCACTGAGGTAGGCAATAGGAAACCACCTCTTTTCCTTTCTGGCCTTGAAAACCTTGTGGGGTTGCCATAAGTCAGTTGTGACTTGATAGTACTTTTCACCACCACTTCACAGTTACAAGTGTGTCTCTATTTTCATCTTTGAAATGTTGATAGATTAGTAGCTGAAAGGAGGGTCAATTCAGAGGGAACTAGACCCCTGAGGCCATCTCTTGAATTCAGCTGGTACATGGGTAGCCAAATGCTGAAGGACCTGATCCAAACCCTTTTCTTGGGTTTTGTGAAGGGAGCCCTGAATAGAAGCAGCAGTTTTGTTAATAAGCATATCAAAAGGAGAAGGCATATCAAAGCGCCCAGTATATTTCTGTCTGTGGCTTAATAGAATCTAGCTCTGAGGAAGCCAAACGCCAAAATTGTAGAGTTATATTTTTGTCTGACCTTGATTTCAGCGTTTTCTTACTCAGCACGGTTCACTTCATATTTGTTTTGTTTTAAAGTCTGGAATATTTTGCATTTCACCTTAATAGTTCCACTCTGTTTGAAATGTTTACATAGCGTGATTTACTACAATATGGATGTGTAATTATGTGATGATTAGACAAAACATTTCTGACAAGAAAGGAAAACAGTAGTTAATAATGTTTTCCATCTGTCTGGTAGAACTTCACTAAAAAAGCAGCTCTCTGCTTGGACCAGAGTCCAAGGCTACACCTAGATGAGAACACAGTAGAAACAGCAAAGCCTCCATAAATTCATTCCGATTACTGCTCACACGTTTTTGGAAAGCATTACCATCTGTTTTGCAGATAAATATTACAATAATTAATGTCAGCACATGTTTACATTATAGAATCTTAGAAGATTTCCTCCCTTCCCTCTGCAGAAATAAAGATGCCTTTTAAATGAGTGGAATGAAATGCACTGTCGTTATAGGACAAAATGAGTGTGTGTCAATAATGACTTCTTTTATTGCACAACCTCTGAGATGTTTCTGTTCTCTGTTTATGGTGGAATTTTGGACTGTCGTTATGGTACACAGAAAAACCAAAAAGAGTTGAAAATGTGCCGATCTGGTAACAAAGGCTGTCCCATGTGTGACCCTCTGACCCCACATGGACAAGTACTTTGCATCCCTCCCAAACTACATGGGGAAACAGACTTTCTAAGAGTTGGACTGCACCCTATTCATAGAATCATAGAGTTGAAAGAGACCCCAAGGGCCATCAAGTCCAACCCCCGGCAATGCAGGAACACACAATCAAAGCACTCCTGACAGATGGCCATCCAGCCTCTCTTTGAAAACCTCCACCAAGCTCCAAGGTAGTGCATTCCATTGTCAAACACCCCTTGCTGTCATAAGTTTTTCCTGATGTTTAGGTGGCATCTCTTTTCCTTCACCTTGAACCCATTACTCCTGGACCTAGTCTCTGGAGCAGCAGAAAACAAGCACACTCCCTCACCAACATGACATCCCTTCAAATATCTAAACATGGCTATCATGTCACCTCTTAACCTTCTCTTCACCAAACTAGACATACCCAGCTCCCTGAGTCACTCCTCATAAGGCATAGATTCCAGACCTTTTACCATTTTGGTTGTCCTCCTCCGGACCTGTTCCAGCTTGCCAAGACATAATTCAGCTGAAGCCCACCATAGCTGTCTAGATGCTGGGACACATGAACACAGACACGTGAAGCTACACTATACGTGTATTGGTCCACCGAGGTCAGCATCATTTACTCAGACTGGCAGCTGCTCTCCATGTCTTAGACAGAGGTCTTTCACATCACCTACTTCAGCGATACATATTGCTGAAGAATATTTGTTGAATGTTGAATCTTCGTTATTGTGTAATGCGAAGTTGTCTTTACCTGTGGAACAAGAAAAAATTGATTGAAGCTGTCTTGACCTGTGGAACTATTAAGAAAAAAATTATTTGATAGTACATTTATAAAACCATTTATAAAACTTTCAGGTCTACCTACTCCATCTTGTTAATGGTAGATTCACAATCTCCCAGTGGTGTCAAGAGGTCTCCTGGGATTACAACTGATCTCCAGGCTAGAGATCAGTTCACCTGGAGAAAATGGCTGCCCTGGAGGGCGGACTAAAAAATTGTAAGTTCTTTTTTCTTACAGTTTTACAATCCATTTAGATTTGTATGCTGCTCTTGTTCAGAAAAGAAGTGGGATAAAATATTGCCTCTTTATATTTTAATATTCTCCCATTTATCACTTTGTGTTATTTATTTTGTTTATTTCATTTTTAGTCTTTTAAAACTCTTCCGCCATCAAACCATGGTTAACAGCTGCAGAACCAGGTTTGATGCTCCACTCCTCCACATGAGCGGCGGACTCTCAGCTGCTGAACCAGGTTTATTTCCGTGCTCCTACACTTGAAACCTGCTGGGTGACCTTGGGTTAGTCACAGTTCTCTCAGAACTCTCTCATCCTCATCTACCTCACAAGTGTCTGTTGTGGAGAGCGGAAGGGAGAGAGTTTGTAGCCCCTTTGAGGCTCCTTAAAGGTTGAGAAAAGCAGGGTATTAAAAAACAATTCTTTTTCTTCTACTTCTGCTAGATATTGTTAGGTTGCAATGTTTCATTTTTTTACTGCTTTTCAGTGTGCTTTATGATTGCTGACAATGGTTTCATTGTAAAGAAAGGCTTGCACTAGGAACAATCATTCAATTAATTGAGAGCCTCCAGGCCTGAACAAGCAAAGCAAGAAGCAAAGTGCCAACTTCCCTGCACCTCGACGAATTAGCAGACTGCACATATTGTCTTATACACAGACATAGGACCCAAGCCAGGGCTGGGAGGTGCAGGTATCAAGCCCATAGATGTGCATTCCCCTCACTTCCATTGTTACCAGCTGCAGAGTCTGCAAGGAATTGCTACATGGATCATGCAGTAATAATCCAAAGAAAACATTGCCAGCACACCTACCCCAGCTTGGAACCAGCATCACCCACAAGCATTTCTTGATGGCAGCAGCATGATCAGTGGTGGGATTCAAATAATTTAACAACCGGTTCTGGTGGTGGGATTTAAATAATTTAACAACTGTTTGTTTACAAGCACCATTTTAACCGAAGTGGTGTGAACCTGCTGAATCCCACGACTGAGCATGACCCCCCATAATGTATGAAAAAGGAGCAGCTTAGGGACTGGTTACCTTTGATTCCTTCTCCTGTCTACTGTTTTGTGTATTCTACAAGCTAGAGCAGGAGTCCCCAACCTTTTTGAGCCTGTGGAATTCTGACACAGCATGGTGGGGACAGCAACGAAATGGCTGCCACAAAATGGCCGCTGAAGGATGAGGAACCCCACCTCAAAATGGTTGCCACTGCTTCATTAACACAGTGCTGATCCTTGAGCTGTGGTGGCAGCTGCTGCCAAAGCAACATTTTAAAAAATCTCCACAGCCAATCAAATCTCCAATAGTCAGTGACTAGCCTTGCTGGCCAAAAGCCTTATCTGTTATATCTCTATAAAATGTTATAGAAAATGCTTTTTAAAAATTAAAAATGGAGGAAGAGCCTAGAGGGATTACTACTGTCTTCCCCGCCAGCACCTGCACCACCACCTGAATTGATTCTGGGCACTGATATATCACTAAGGAACATGGTGAAATACGTACAACTGTATAAATAGTGAAAGACTGAGGGGTTAAGGAAGGCAATGAATGGGATGATTTATTATTTCTTCAGTTCCTGGTTTATTACTTTTTTTCAGCTGTATCAAGTGTGTGTGCATATTGATTTTCCCCCATTGTCTCATATACGTTTGAGGCGCACCACTTAACACATAAGGCTGGCACAAAATTTGTTCCAGATGCAGACATACATTTTACATTTGTTCTTTAATAACTACCTCATTGTCCCAGAGAAAATAAGTCTGAATTTTTTTTCTTCAGTATCAATATTTTGTGCACCTGTTGGAAGGCTAAGAATTTGAAAACTTTTGTCGGCTGAGAGAGGGGAATTAATTCTACATCTGATGAGGTTGTGCGTGCATTTTGTCTCCCTTGTGGAAGGTTGCCCTTGCTATTTTTGAAAATACTTTTATACCAGGAATGTTGGTGTTTGACCAGGAATGCCTGTATTTGTCAAATTCAATATAGTTTATTGGTGCCTTTGGTTTCCCTAATTGGTTATTTTCTTTCTCTTCTAAAAGTAACACAGATAAGAGTCTTTTGCTAAATCGAGTCTAGATTTAGGCCTCTCTAGAGAGAGTTAAATCTACTAACACTGCTACACAGTTCTGTAATAGTGGCCGACAGATTTTCCTGGATCGTTTCCATGGTGGATTCAACCCAGACAACGGCCATGAGTAGCCATCTGATTTTCCATTAAGGTAATTGTCGGTATGATTGTTTGCAGAAAGGAGATGCACCATACATGTTTCCACTGGAAAATGATAGCTGCAGTGAGAATATGCAAAGAACTGGACACCAAAAGCTTTTTGTAGTAAACACCAAGTTTTGCTGTCAGTCTGACAAAGCACAGGAATTATGCCATTCTTAATGATTCTTTACTGCCACCTACTGGTTTCTGTTGCGTGAACACAAATAAGAAACCCTTTTTAGGCCCTGCAGCTCAATGCACAATTGCTACTGAAAATGGCAGCTGTGTGTTTTGTGTCCTCTCTTCCTGTATAATGTCCTATTAGACTTGCCCATGTTCTGATGTCACAATGTCCTGTATTTCCTTGTCATATATTGTCCCAAGAGAATGGCAGAGATTTATCTGCTTTTCCAGGTTTGTGGCAACAAGGGGCCTCCTTCTGTACAAAACGCATACTTGCTCCATGTCCTCTGTATTCCGGGAGAGATCACCGCAAAGCTGGAGAAAACCTGCAAAGTGCATGATTAGAGGGCAAATTGTGGATGCTATTAAAAAAAAACAGTTCTCCATCTTGGGAGCAAAGATGGGGGGGCGGGAGGAATCAGTGCAGAAGAAGCTCTAGTTTTAAAACAGAGAAAGTTGTACAAAGTTAGATCCCTAACAGCCCAACCGAGAGCCCTCCAGCGTGATGCAGTACTGCTGGGGCGCCACCCCACTCCAAGAGGGCTTCTTGACAGCATGGGCAAGGGAAACCAAAAAAAGCCTCCCCGCTGCCAAAAAGTTCTCCAGTGGGCTCTATGGGCTTAGGCAGTGGTGGGGTTCGTACCACTTCGGCAGAACCAGTTGTTAAAATGGTGCTGTTAAATTATTTGAATCCCACCACTGGGCTTATGCCACCCAAAACGATGACGTAAACCCAAGCCCCTCGAGATGGCATTCTGTCAAGCCAAGGCTGGGTGGAAGCCAACTAATGTTGGCTTCACCCTAGGCCATGCCTCCGGAACACACCTGCCACACCGGCAGAGGTACAGGAGTTCCAATGCAGCACTCTGTGCCGTGTCTGCCTGCTGCGGAGGGCCATGACACCTTCCCTCCGGCAGATTTGCTCCTCCACCAGGGTAAGTGCCTCAGGGATGCAAATCTGACAGTGCATGCCCACACCTCCTCCACAGGTGGATTTGAGCCCCCCTCCCTGGATTGACCTGTTAGATTTTAGTAGGAGTGGACTTGAGAAAGCACTTTGCTCTCTTCCACTGAAATAAAATGAGACCTTCCAAGTGCTTAACTTCATCTGGATCATGCCGGCAACTTTATTTGCTGTTGGAGAAACATTCTTCCAGTATGATTTATGCCTGATCAAATTTACCATCTTCTGAAAGATCAAAGGAGGTGTCTTAGTTATATCCTATCCACAAAGTTATTCAAAAAGTATTCCAAGCAACATGGCTACATATATATATATATTTCATATGATTTCTCTTTTTAAAAGAATTTATCTGGCTCCTATCAGATTGTATGAACATGTAAAACACATTACAGTACTCAACAGGAAAAACATTGCATGCTTGTTTTGTAAATGCTTAAGCACTTTTGAACTGCTGAAACAGCTGCTATAGTCTTTAGAACACTATCCTGGAGTCCAATAGATAAAATAGAAGAGGAATGATGTCACTGAGCAATATGGCTTTTTAAAGGTTGTCACATGATACAGAGTGGGGGAGAAGGAAATAATTACCTTGGGGTGTTTTTAAGCAGTTACCTGCCTAAGTGCATTCACCATGTATTAGAGTGGGAAACAGATTATGGTTCACTTGAGTTCAGGATTACACCTACAGATTCATTATTGCTGCCAACTGTTTTTCCTGTGTTGCTCAGTTGTTTGCATTCAATTACTATAGCACTTCAGGGGTGGAAGGAGTGCTAACAGGAAATTAGACTTGTGTGTGTGTCCAAATTCTCACATAAGTGGAAGCACATTTTTAATGTAGAAACTTACATTTAAAGACCGGATGGATGTCATCAATGCAATTGCTCACTCTGGATGAGGTAGTGGGGGAAAGGACAGCTTTAGCTTGATTTGGAGCAGGATTCTTCTAGTGCAATATGTATTTTGCAATCTTGGGAAAATAAAGACTGAGCGGTGAACTGCTTTGGCAAAATCTTGATCAATCCTACATCCCCATGCACCAGATGGATGTTTTTATGCTGATCTGGGCTGTGAGATCGTATATGAAGAGCAGACAGGATCATTGTCATCTTGGAATAGGGTCTACCCTACCAGATCAGTTTCACATGCCCCCCCTGCCAAATTATAAATCTACAGCAGCTACAGGTCAATCAACCATCTACATGCCTGAATTCCATCACAAACTAACAGAACAAACCCCACCCCACCCACCCACCCCCCAAAGCCCTCTTGACTCTTCCACCCTTGTCTATTTCAACCCTTCAGCCTACACATCCTTCTCAAGCCTTCATGGACACAGAACTCCTGGTTAGAGTAAGCACCTCAGTATGCCTGGTCATTGGGGGTGCTACATCACTCTAAAAGTGTGGATAAGTGTTATCTCCTGGGAGGGAATCTCGCTCTCTTTGTCTTAACTTGGGAGATGTCCTCTGACCCCTCCTTGCTCTGTGTGTCCTTGTTTTTCTCCATTCTTCCACATGGCTCTTCATCAATCAAGTCACATGTTTCTAGAGGCCTTTCCTGTAGAAACACTGTTTTCATACTTCCATAATACCAGGTAAGCTTGCTGTTTGTGATAGGGAAAGTATTCTTCAGATTATACTTCTCTCTCCCTCCCTTCAACTGCAACCTGAAGATGACTTGAATTCCTTTGAACAGTAAGTTTAACTTTTTGAAATATACTTCTTGGGAGTCGGAGATCTGTTTACTGCACTCAATAACACACTTCTGTGACTGGTCAAACTCTGCTATGTTAACCAAATATTGCAGTTCTCCCTTCCTTTGAGGAGTGAAGGCTACATTTACATGGGAACCATCTTCCCAGCAAGTATACATCAGATGCTTAAACTGTTCCATGGACTGAATGCTGTGAACTTTCCAGGTGCAGAAGTGTGTCTTTCTTTGCCTTTGTGTTTCCCCAGCATTTTTACATTTAATGTGAAATTTATGCTTGCTGAAAATGCACACTTAAGGTTCATTGTGATAGACACTACATGGAAGTAGTGGGAAACACTTGATTCTGCACAGGAGTACATACCGTAAGTTACCTTGAACACCGAAAACAGTTTTCGTGCAGGTCAGAAGTTAGCAAAAGTACTTGTACAGTTATGAAAAATTAAATCTGTGGTACTCTGAGGCCCCTTTCGCACATGCAGAATAGTGCACTTTCAATCCACTTTGCAAGTGGATTTTGTTATTTCGTACAGTAAAATCCAGCTGCAAAGTGCATTGAAAGTAGATTGAAAGTACATTATTCTGCATGTGCGGAAGGAGCCTGAATCGCATAATATGCATCTCAAATATAGGTTATTGAGTGAACTAGGTTGTTTTACTTGTAACATTCATATGCAAGGAAGGAAGGAAGGAAGGAAGGAAGGAAGGAAGGAAGGAAGGAAGGAAGGAAGGAAGGAAGGAAGGAAGGAAGGAAGGAAGGAAGGAAGGAAGGAAGGAAGGAAGGAAGGAAGGAAGGAAGGAAAAAGTTGTGCAAAAACATTTTAAGTTGTGTAGTAACTTCACCGAGAGGATATACATAAGAGAGGTAGATTGTAAATAAGTTTAAACATTAACAGTGAAGTCCACTGGGGGGTGCTGAAAAGGTTCAGGAGGCAGCGTGATCCCAGAGCAGTGGCAGCACTCAGAGGCCCCTTCCGCACATACAAAATATCACACTTTCAATCCACTTTCACAATTGTTTGCAAGAGGATTTTGCTATTCCGCACAGTAAAATCCAACTTCAAAGTGGATTGAAAGTGGATTGAAAGTGCATTATTCTGCATGTGCAGAAGGGGCTCTTGTACTGCATAGGGCTCTTTCATAGAGGTAGGGGGAACATCGCTGTCAGGTTGATGGCCTTAGTGCAGCAAGTATCTTAGGAGGTGGAATGGCTGCACCATCTCCAGCCATGGTGCATCTTACCTCCAACCTCACCCATGGATTGCACTGCCCAAGAAATTATGTGCCACCTAAATCAGCCTGTATGAGCAAAATCTGGTTTTGCTAGACTACTGAAAATTGTGATTAAGGGCCATTATATAATTTTTCATGCTAGATTCAGAATTTTTTAAAACACACACAACTCCAGGCGTCTGAAAACTACTCAATCCTACAAAAATGTAGTGGTGACAGCATCATACTTTCAGGAAGTTAAAACCCAGCAAATGTGCATCTCCATCTCCAATACAGACATTCAGTAACTAACAGAAGAATCCTAAGGAGAGTTACTCCGATCTAAGCTCATTCATTTCACTGGGCGGCATAACTCTGGAGTAACTGGAGTAACTCTGCACAGGATTGTATGTTAATTGAAGAGAAATTACTATATGTAGTTTTCAGGTGTGTGTGATCTTTAAATGTTATGTCTTTACAAGCAGGCTTCAACTTGATTTGGTGATCAAGGTTGCAATTCTAAACATCCTTACTAGGGAGTGTGTCCCACTTAACTAAATGGATTTACTTCTAAGTATACCTGCTTAGGGTTCTATTGTTCAGACACATGGCTTTGCCTTCAGTCTTCTGAATCAGTTCTTCATTCTTCTTTAGCTGAGATTTTTGCTTGGAACTTGAACAAGCAAGGCAGACACTGCAAAAGGCCTACACAGAAGTTTTATGCAATGGGACTTACTCCTAGGAAAGTGTTATTGGCATGGCCACCACACACAAGCAATTTCCATTGACTCTAATCAGAGTTGCAAGTTAAATGAAATCTATCCCCCTCTAGAGACCTTTTTGGGACTTACTTGTCTAATTCTAATGAAATATTTAAGGAAAGTTATTAAACAAAAATATGTGTAATGCAAAGTTATGCAAGAAAAGCATACCAGTTCTGATCTCAGAAAAAAAGAATTCCTCTGTTCTTTAAAGTTACTAATATTAGCTAAAATTAAAAACATAGTTTCCTAGCAGAATGAGTATATTAACTCTTTTTTTCATATCATTTTTTAGTTTAATGATTATGTTATTTGGCTCTACAATTGTCCTTTAATGTTGCTGGTCTTCTGCCAATTAATAATTACAAATAGAAAGAATATGATAAAATATAGTATTAACCAATGGCTCTGCTAAGATGGAGCTAAGTGGTGTAATCCATCTTTGCCACTGACCCTTTCCATGGTATCCTTCAACAATTTGATAATTTAGCAGTCACCTGACAGCCTAATTTCTTGCTCAAGTAGTCAACATGTTTTCAGCAGCAACTTTTTTCCCCTTCCAATGGCACTTTCTGGATCTGTTTCTAAATACTATTAAATGCAGTAAACCATCCAAGTTTTGGATCTACATTAAGAATTCTGAAAAGATCTGGAGAAGCCATTTTCATTTTTTAAGTCACTCTGGGGGGGAAAAACCCATATCTTCTTTTCTATTTCTGTAACTCTGAAAGGCTGGCTGAAGCCAAATGTAAGGTTGGCTGAAGCCAAAGTTTTCCCACAGGGAATTCTTGCATTCGCACCGTCTTGTTGAAAACTGGACTGCTGTCCAACCAACTACGTGGCACCTGACAGTACACCAAGAGTATAGCACAGTCCCTAGGACTAGCTAGCTCCACATTCAAATCAGTCCTCACATTCAAATAGGGGGTGATGTTTATAAGCTGTGTAACTTATGCCTAGAGAGAGGTTACATATACACTCAAAGGTCCTATAAGTTCAATGGGACCAATCTGGCAACCATGTCTGCTACAGCTACGGCAGCTAAACTAATGTTTTCTACATCAAACACAGCAAAGTATCAACAGTAGCTGTGCTTTCCTAAGCATGCAGAATACACATCATGGACCTAGAGTTGCTCACTCCAAGTTGTAAAGTACTTAGAAGATTTTAGGGGCGGAGCATGAGGAGGAAAGGGTTTGGGAAGGGGAAGAACTCTCAGCAGGGTATAATGTCAAAAAGTCCACCTTCCCAAGGTAGCCATTTTCTCCAGGTGAACCGACCTTTGTCATCTTCTATTTATTTGTTTGTTTGTTTGTTTGTTTGTTTATTAAATTTATATACCGTCCCTCCCCCGAAGGGCTATGGGCGATGCACAACAAAACAACAATAGAACACACAAATACAAAATATAAATTAAATATTAACTATAAAATAAAACCCTTTAAAATACAGCGTATAGTACAAAATTATAAACGTCCATTAAAATCCACATTAAAACCCTCCCAAAGAGGGGGAACGGTGGGTCCCAAGATGTTAGGGATCCAAGATATAAGAGGATAAAGCTGAAAGGAAATCTGTTGTAATTCTGAAAGCTATCTAGGCCCCACCCGGGGGTTAGAAACCCTATCTGGTCTGCTGTCATTCATGTTCCTGGACACAGGTGTTCAGGAACAAGCAAATCTTCCATTTCTTGAGTTTGCCACATAAAACAGGGTGGACGGAGAGGCCACAGCTCAGTGGTAAAGCACCTATATAGCCTGCAGAAGGGCCCAAGTTCAGTCTCTGGCATCTCCAGTTAAAGGGAGATCAGGTAGAAGGTGATGTGAAATATTTCTGCCCGAGACTTGGGAGAGCTGCTGTCAGTCTGATTAGACATCACTTGCTTTGATGAGCCATAGGCGTGGTTCTGTACAAGGCAGGTTCATGAGCTGACGTGCTTTCAACAGTGTTGAGGTACTGATATACCTACGCCAAACATAATCAAAGAAAACTGCTCATGGAAAACAGCTAATTATTTCTGAAGTCCAGCACTGCCAAACTGTCTGAAGAAAATCTAATTACAGTAAGATTGAAGACAGATTTAAAGAACCCTCCCCTCCTTTCTCTGCAACTTTTACAATCAGGACACAACAGATCGCTGCAGAACGGTACTGTGCGATGAAACGAGCCCATGCTTATAGAATTAATTTTTGGCAGTCCTTAATAATTTTTGAGAATTAGGAAGGCAGTGTGGAGAGATGAATAGTGCCTGAAAACAAAGCAGTGGAACACAAAAATAACTCAGTTTTCCAAAAACAGACTGCTGAATGAGGAGCTCCTTACTACCCACCCCAACAAGAGGTATAAACATCACATCTAGTGCTTTCCTTGGGTTTCTCATGGGAGTCTCTCCATATGCTTACCGCCACGGAAATTTACCATCATCTAAAGATCAGACTGTATGACCAGGAATACCAATCTCTCCTGAGTGCTGCACAAAGCTCCTGTTCCCCTCTATACTTTGGGATCACACCCCCGAAATCTAGCTCTGCTGTATACTTAGAACAGCTTGTTAATTATAAATGCAGATGGGTCATGACAAGAGCAAGGTGCAACTCATTCCCCTCTGTCTATCTTCAAGGTCGTTTCCTTAACATCCCACAAAGTGAGCGTTGCTGTCAGTACTGTACCAATGCTATAGACTCAATCCCTCATATCCTGCTTTACTGTTCGAGGTATAATGATACTAGAACCGATCTGGGAGCTTTACTACCTCTAGAATTTATGTTTCTCTCAGACAAACTAAAAATGTCTAAGCTATTGAACAGCCCTAATGTAGAAATTTCTGAAGCAGTTGCTACATGTTTAATCCATGTTCTACATGATATATAACAATGATCCTGTTTTTGTATTTGGAATGTCTGGTACTTCTGGTTTATGCCTAATAAATGTTTTTGGATTGGATTGGATCTAGTGCTTGACATATTAGGGACAGTGGTGGGATTCAGCCGGTTTGCACCACTTCAGCAGAACCGGTTGTTAAAATGGTGCTTATAAACAATCAGTTGTTAAATTATTTGAATTCCCATCCCTGGAACCGGTTGTTAAATTATTTTAATCCCACCACTGATTAGGGATGAATTAAAGTGAATATTATTTCCACAGCAACAGATCCTTTTTGTAGCCTCTTCACCTGTGCTGATGAGGATCAACAGAGCATGCTACAATTGCAGACTGCCATTGATTAAAATGTCTAAGAAAAGGGGGCCATGACTGGTGAGCAATGATCAAGGGGGAAAGAGACCCTGATTATTCTAACACAAGCATTGTGGTCCTGCTCCTACTGTTGCATGAGCTGATCGTTGGCTGAATAGGCAGCACAGAAGTGCAAGTGCTATTATTATGCCTACTGAGCCTTCCCCTCCTCCTCCTTCACTGGCTCTTGAATTGCTGTGGGTGCCTCATGTGGGTGCCTCATGGGCCCCCACAGATCCATGCAGTTCTGCTCATGGGAATAATTCTGCCAAGGGTGTGACCATGACCCAACAGTACTTCATCCTTATTACAGCGGTCAAGGGTCAACGAAGAACAGACACAGAATATATTTTCGTAATTGTAACATTGCATAGCTTTGATGTTTTATTCCGGTTGAACTCAAAACCTGCTCTACTACAGAGAAGGATAAGACTATGAGGTGATGCGGATGAGAGATATTTTTAATGTCCTCCACATGACGGCCTCTTCCTCCATCAGCACATTGCAGAGAAATCCCAGCTGCTTTCTCATTGTACTAGGTTTTTTACTAGATGAATGCGTGAACAAAGCCTTAATCTCAAACAAGTCATAGAACTAAAGGTCCAACAAACCAACAATTTTTTGGTGTTTTGTTTGCAGTCAATTCACAGCAGACTTATGATGCCCCTGTAGGATTTTCAAGGCAAGGGATATTTGGAGGTGGTTTACCATTGCCTGCTTCCACGTCATGACCCTGGTATTCTTTGGAGGTCTCCCATCTAAATATCCAAGGTGAGGGTTGAAAGTGTATGACTGGGCCAAGATCACCCAGCAAGCTTCCATAGTGTGAAGGAAGATTTGAACCTGAGTTTAACAGGCCCTAGTCCATCACTACACCACACTGGATCGCCTATAAGAGTCATTACATGTGCCTAAACAGATCTATAGCCAGAATTGTTATCTGTGAGGGGGCAGGAGTATATGAGGGAGGGCACAAGTTTTCCAGGTTCCTTTTATCCTGAACCCTGAGACTCATAAAGCAAGATCAGTTATTGTCATGTGGGGTCCAATACTAGATGGGGCCTGGTGATGTCACATTTTATGGTATTAATAGCAGTACTTTCACACATCACTAAGCCCCCTTCCACACATGCAGAATAATGCACTTTCAATGCACTTGCAGTTGGATTTTACTGGGCGGAATAGCAAAATCCACTTGCAAACAATTGTGAAAGTGGATTGAAAGTGCATTATTCTACATGTGCGGAAGGGGCCTCAGTGACAGCCAGTGTGGCACAGTGCTTAGAATGAAGGACTCAGATCTGGGAGTCCAAAGTTCAAATCCCAGTAAGGCCATGCAAATATACTGGGTGACCTTGAGCCTGTCACACACGCTCAGCCTAACCCATTTCACTCATTTGTTTTGAGGCAAATGAAAGATGAATTATGTAAGTCAATTTTGATTGCCGCTGAAGAGAAATGCAGGATATACATGAAGTAAACAAATACACCAGATGGCATCCGTGTATAATCACCATCAATGTGGCTGTGAAGTGATGCGCCATCTACCTGCACCATCTACCAGCCTAAAAAGAAAGCATAACATTGAAATTAACTGCCTCTCATCTCTAATGTATGTGTGCTGCAGATATCACACATAGGCACATGCAAAGATGTTAGAAGTCATCTATCGTTTTAACACAGCACGCTATCACCGATCTAGTGCTGGTGGTAACCATGGTGGCAACAATTGGCACTAAAAGCTCAACTAAATTTTATGTTTAGCACATGGTTCATTTTCTCATGGCCATAGTCTGGTAGACAGCCCATCTTTTCAAGGCCACATTGACTGCAATTACACACAGGTATCATGTGGTTCATTTAATTATTGAGAGAGAGAGAGGGGGGGGGGGTGTAGCGGGGTAAGTATTGGACTAGGATCTAGAAGACCCCGGTTAAAATCCCAACTCTGCCATGATATCTGGTCCAGTCATAGAATCTCAGCCAAAAGTATTTTACAGGGCTGTTGTGAGAAAAAAATGGAGGACAGCAGAATGATCTAACCTGTTCTGGAAAAGACAGGATATAAATGAAGTCAATAAATACAATTTACTTTTATCTATAGGTTTAGCTACAGACTTATAGCTGTAGGGAGCGTACTGCCCCCATACACCTCTAGGGCAATAGGCCTTTATTTTCTTGGTCACCAAGTCACAGCTGACTTATGGTGATCCCATTAGTTTTTCGCCTGCTTCTGCAAACCTGTTTTCATTCTGGTTCTTCAAAACTGAGGGTGGGGAGTGTTCTTAAGTTAAGGTTGATGGTGATCAGATCTGACTAACAGCCCAATTTAGACCTCTCCGGTGGATGGAGCTGGAACTACTGCAGCACCACCGTCTCCAAAGAGTTTGTCTGCAGCACAAGTAGACACCCCCACCCCGAAAGGAAAGCTGGCTAAAATGGCTAAAATGGACGTATGCCACAAGAAACAGGGCATACATTCGAGGATGGCTCTGTGGGTAGGTGGAAGCTGGGAGGGGAGCAGAAGCCAACTATGGTCAGCTCCACCCCCTGGAACACCCCCAAACTGCCCCTGGTCATGCTGGGGCATCTTTCTGCACCAGCCAAGCTGGGGAACGGCAGTGGCTTGCGTGGTCCCTGCGTATCTTTTCCCTTTGCCAGTGCATTTGTTCCTTGTGCCAGTGGGGTGGGCACCCTCATTGGCGCAGGGGTGTGCCAACTCCTAAGGTAAGTTTCCCCCTGCCCTGCATTAGGCAGTTAAGGTCCTTCCTAAATTTTAACACATTTCTGAATTTTCACTCTTCCTCCGGTCTTTGCTAAATTAACCATGTTTTGTAAACACTTAAGATTGAAAATGCGAAAGAAAACACTTCAAACCGTCCTGAACAATATTCATTTTTATTGCTGAGTGTTTGGTGCCATCGTGTGGTCAATTTAATTTTAGACATCAGCCAGAGCTGGTTGTGCACCAATTGCTAAACTGAGGCCCCTTCCACGCATGCAGAATAATGGTTGTGATGTGGTTGTGATCTAAGGAGATGACCTGTGATATGATCTGAAAATATGGCTTTGATGAGGGTGTATGGCTGTGATCTGTCATTTATTGGTGAATTTTGAGGGGTAGATCCAATGCTTACCTTTCCCCAAACTGGGTAATATGCTAACTTGTGTCCTTCCTTTGTATGCCAGTTGTTGTACAACACAATCTCCAGACAGACTTATCCTATTCTAAGTCCACTGATTACTCCATTTTTAAGTCCATTGATTCTAAGTCCACTGATGATATTGATTTAAATCTGACCAGGATTGCATTATTAATGTAACTGCAATTTTAACATAGTACTTCTGAAATCCTTACCATTTTGCTTACCCTGTCAAATCAGTTTTTTTCTTAATTAAATGCCAGTTAGAAACCAACAGCATTTGAATAGGCCTACTCAAATGCTGGCAACCAAGTGTATTCAGCACTTCCAAACCCCCCAGGAGAAAACAACTAGTTTTCCCCAAGCATGCATGGATTTCCTGTTTTGTTCCTTGGCCATCCACACTTTCCCAAGTACTGAAATCAAATTTAAAAACAAACAAACCGGAAACACTTTTTATGGATTAATCAAGAGAAAGCACCCGCACCTTCCCAATACATAAAACAGCCATGTTCAAATGGGACTACCTGGCCCATTTCAAACAAACTGGTGGTTTCTGGTTATGAGAAGCTGATCTTCATAATAAATATAAAATGATAAGAGAAAAGAAAAGAACGGTAGATGTTAAGTTTAGAATATTATACAGGATAGAATATTATATATACTTTGAGGTAGAGTAATAGACTTACTATTATTTTCAGTTTGATTGCATTAATCAATACAGATGTTTTAAGTTTATTGTTTGTATATATTTTAATTAAATAAAGAATTTTTTAAAAAAATGATCTTATCAGCATTTGAAATAAGTACTTTATAGCAAAAGAAATATTTTCAGTCTAACGATTGCCTTTGGAGGATATTTAGTTAAGAAATAAACTGATTTGACAGACAGAGAAGGCAAAATGGTAAGGATTTCAGAAGTAGTGTGTTCAAATTGCTGTTACATTAATAATCCAAACCCGGTTAGAGTTAATTCACCAATGGATTTAAGAATGGAGTGATTCTGTATGGGATTGTGGACGCAAGTTCAAACGTCACCCAGTGTGGGAAAAAGAAAACAGTGGATCTACACAGATCCTCATGGATCTGCCTCCGACGCAGTTCGCTGGTCGAGAAGGGGTTCAAATTTACCCGCCATCCACGCTCGAACTGCGCCACAATGGCATCGCCTAGCAGCGCCATTCAAAGACTCTGGCGCGCCCGTCCCTTCCAACGTGCAAAGAACACTTGCAGGAGGGCAGGCCTGGCGCGGCGCTCCTTCCAGCTGGTTGCCCTCCAAACCCGGCTCGGAAAGCGGGGTGGGGGGACCCCAAAGGCACGATGCCGGACCTGTGCCACACGGACTGCGTGGAGCGGCCCCTGACCCGCTCGCTGCGGCGCCTGGGGGGCTTGGTGGGCGCCCACCCGTGGCCCTTCCTGCTGCTGCCCGTGGCGCTCTCGGCCGCGCTGGGCGCCGGCTTCCGGCAGCTGCCCCGCCGCCAGTCCAACGACATCGAGACGCAGTTCACGCCCCGCAGGGGCCCCGCCAAGGCCGAGCGCCGGGAGGCGGTGGAGCACTTCTCGACGCGGGACTCGGAGCGCTTCTCGGCGCAGAGGCAGACCACCGAGGGCACCTTCGCCTCCTTCGTGGCCGTGGCCCACGAGCGCAGCGCCACCATCCTCACCCCCGCCGCCTTCGCCGAGCTGCTGGCGCTGGACGCGGCCGTGCGGGGGCTCAACGCCAGCGGGCGCGCCTACGCCCAGGTCTGCGCGCGATGGGACGGCGCCTGCAAGAGCCCCAACCCACTGCTGACTGCCGTCGGGGACGACCCGGCGCGCATCGAGGCGCTGCTGCCCAACCTGACCTTCCCGCTCTGGCGAGGGCAGGTCATCCTGGGCTTCTTCTTGGGGGACGTCTCCGTGGGGCCAGCGGGGGCCGACGAAAGGAGCCGCCCCGTCCGGGCCGCTAAAGCGCTGCGCCTCTTCTACCATCTGCAGGAGGAGGACCCCGCGCAGCGAGCAGCCAGCTTGCAGTGGCTGAAGGCTTTCCTGCGGCGCATCGGCGGCGTGCTGACCGAGCTCAACCTGGCTTCTGTGCAGGTAACGGCACCAGAGCCTTATTCCTTTCTGGTACCCATCTGCAGCCAGTTTTCTGCATAGAATCATAGAGTTGGAAGAGACCCCAAGGGCCATCAAGTCCAACCCTCCTACAATGCAGGAACCACAATCAAAACACTCCTGGCAGAGGGCCATCCAGCCTCTCTTTGAAAACCTCCAAAGGAGACTCCACCACACTCCAGTGTAGTGCATGCCACTGTCAAACAGCCCTTACTGTCAGGAATATTTAAGTGGAATCTCTTTTCCTTCACCTTGAACCCATTACTCCTGGTCCTAGTCTCTAGAGCAGCAGAAAACGACCTTGCTCCTTCACCAACATGACATCCCTTCAAATATCTAAACATGGCTATCATGTCACCTCTTAACCTTCTCTTCACCAAACCAAACATACCCAGTTCCCTAAGTCTTTCCTTGCAGAGGATGGATTCCAGACCTTTTACCATTTTAATTGCCCTCCTCTGCGTTGTTAGGAATAAGTGTCAATTTTAGCTGAGGTAAAATTATAACATATGCATTTTTTATAATTTTGTTTTCTATTCTGTTGTAGATTCCTTTTTAATGTTAATCAACTGTGGCTCCTTTTAATTGTTATAGTGGATTATACTTTTGATGCCCATGTATGTATGTATGTATGTATGTATGTATGTATGTATGTATGTATGTATGTATGTATGTATGTATGTATGTATGTATGTATGTATGTATGTATGGTAGTACTCATCTGCCTGCGCCACTGTGGATCCCTGCAGAGAAAGGAGAGGGATAAATGAGGTTAAATAAATAGGGTATGTTAGATGGGGAACAAGAAGATCCATGTGTAGCCATAAAGCTTCTTGGTGATCTTGAACTATGAAGTCTCCCTCCATCCTTTTCAACTTTACCAACCCCACATGCTTGTTGCGGCAGAGGAGACAACCTTGTGCGTCACCCCAAGCGTCTAGTCCCTACCCCAAGGGTAGGTTGGGGGGACTGCTGTTCTGCCCCTTGACCTTTAGCCTGTCAGGATCTCCAAAGTTCCATCTTGTCCTCATGTTTTTCAACATCTGTGTAAAGCTGCTGAAATCTCTGTCATTTGGGCTGAGTTGCCACTGATAAGTAGATGACACTCAGCTATGTCGCATGCTACCATCAGATCCATGGTAAGCCGTGGGAACAGTGAGCAAGTATCTGGAGGCAGTTTTGGAGTGGATGAGGGCTAACAAGCTGAAATTTAATATTGATAAAACTAGGTGCTACTGGGGGGTGGGGAGAGGATGTGACCTAGGAAATGGGTTATCCCCTGTTTTTGGGGCTCTTGGCGTGCTCCTAGACCTGGTACTCTCTGTTGAATAAACAGGTGGACAGTTGTGTTTCACTAGCTTCAACTGGTGAGCTAGCTGTGACACTTAGTGGGCCGAAAAGACCTTGCCACTGCAGTGCATGCCCTGGTAACATCTAGTTTAAGTTTTTAGAGTGTTCTCTACGTGGGGCTGCCCTTGGACACTGTCTGGAAACGACAGTTGGCATAGAATGCTGCTGCCGCCGCCAGAGTATTGATTGTACTGGGCCATAGGGATCATATTGGTTGATTGAGCAAGTGGTAGCATTTCTGGGTTGAGATGCAGTACAGGCTGTTTTTTAGGGAAATGGTCTCAGGCTGTGGTAAGCCTCTTTAGGGGGAAAAAGATGGAAACCCATTCGTGTCTTTTGTGCCCAGAGAAGGCACTGTCAGTTGAGGAAATAATTTTTCTTTTCTAGTGTTTGCAGCTTTGATTTATCTGTTGCACAAGATGCATACATACATACATACATACATACATACATACATACATACATACATACATACATACATACATACATACATACATACATACATAAGCCTTTATTGGCATAAATCAGGAACAATTGCATGGATACATGATAGATAAAAGGCCCCACGGGGAGCACAACAAATACGTTCTACTGGGAACTCTCAACTATCTCCGCAATGAAATTGGCGATCTCTTCACAAAGACCAGGGTCCGAGTTGTTTAACAATAGAGATAACCTAATCAGATCAGGCAGCCCAGATTGAAAGAAAAAGTGTAGGTTGGTATATTTAGATCTGATGTTATCAAATCTGGTGCAGTGCAAGAGTTGGTGAGTCAGGGTTTCAACCACATTAAGTTTGCAACTGCATAACCTTGCGGATTTATCTAAACAAGATGCTTTTGCGAACTGAATCAGATGTCTGACATTTCATTACATGTGAAGTGAAATAATATTTAACAAGGGACCTCCCCTTTTTTCTCATCCTTGCAGGTGGCTTATTTTTCCTCAATATCCAAACAGGAAGAATTAGAAAAAAATTCTGAGCAAGTGATCCCTTTGTTTATTGTCACGTATATTTTAACAGCATGCTTTTCGGTCTTATCATGTTTAAGGTAACATTTTCCCCTTCATTTCTTGGGTGGGGGAGGAGTGAGGAAGCACTGTTGGGTCATTGTCCAGTCATCGATTCTCGGTTAAATTCATTCCCAAAAAAGAAAGTCCACAAATGTCAGTATTATTATAATTAGAATCAGCATTATGTGCAGTGCACATTTAATTGCATCCAAAAGGTGTAGAAACTGGCAAATAGTATTCATCTATTTGTAGAGAAAATATTGGGGCCTTCCAATGAATTAGAAATTCATTTAATTGCTTGGTCATTTTTAAAATTTTATTTGCTTGTTTTTCTCACGGCGCTTCAAGGCAAATTGTAAAATATAGAACAGCACAATCATTCAGTGTAAGACATCCAGTAAACTGCAACAGACCTACAAAATTGGAAAACAGTAAAATAAAAATCTGCATAAAACACTACCTACTATACACAATGCAAAAACTGGATTCCAGAAGATAAAGCAATATCTTTGCTGATAATAAAGTTCATTGTCTTGGTCTTTCAATTAGTCAATGAACCAGGGGCATGTGTTCTGATAGAAATTCACAGGTATGTGTTACACGCATGTCTAATAAATTTGTACCTGATGCATCCGTTGAAAGGCACAGTGCTTCTCCCATCACTGTGGTATGATTTAACTAAAATGTGATGTCCCGGGAAAAAAAATTTGGAGGAAAAATAAGAAATTTGGGAGTGAATTTAAAAGACTCCTATGAAATGTTTTTCTTTTGGAATGAGTCAAATGCTTTTTAAAACGGGGCTGTATTCCAAATGTAAAGCATGGAAAAAATGTAAAACAGCCTGTATTATTAATCTAATTGTCATTAACTAATGATAATTTCTACATATACTGTATAGATTACAGAATATGTTCACTATTGAAAGTGAATACTTTCATAATACATAATAAGCTATAATGTGTTTGATGATAAATTATTAAAGTTCAGTGTTATCATGAAGTTTTAACTTGATGGATGTATACGGGTTATCATGAGAGAGCCTGCTGACACTTCCTCAAATGAGGAGGAGCGGGAGGGAGCCTCAGGCTGGTACCAGAGGAGCAGTTACTACCGGTAGCAGAAGCTGTTACACTGTGCCCTCAGCTCTCCAGCTCCAGAATTTCAGCTGTGCCTGAAATCCAACCGTCAACCTCACATTCAGGGTTGTTGGAGCCTTTGGAACAAAGGAGGAGGCATTTACAAATACAAATCCTTTAATGGCATATATGAGGAGGAGGCATTTATAAAGAGAACTCCAGGAAGAAGGAGTAGGAGTAGTTTATTTACGGTTAATCAAAAAACCCACCCCTGTTTGTTGTTGTTGTTGTTGTTGTTGTCGTCGTCGTCGTCCCCCCCCCCCCAAAAGTACCCTTCCCTCCAGGGCTTTGAAGCTTTTAGAAATTTACACCTCTGATTTCATCTCTCCCTTCCTCCACCAAGAACTCCCTGCGATAATATTGTCATGATGGGAACTATTTCTAATTCTTGTGGCTTTACAAATTGCCTCTTAAATACAACAGCTGCTCTATTTTTCTTTAAGGAAGCAGTGACTCTGTAGGTGCACCATGGAACATTGAATCCAATCAGATGGTTTTTATTATGTTTTGCAGGCTCGACTGTGTACGTACAAAAGTGTGTGTTGCAGCGTTTGGAGTGTTGTCATCAGGCTTAGCTGTTATCAGTGGTTTTGGGTTATTGCTCTTTTGCGGGGTGCCTTTTGTTATCACAGCGGCAAGTGGACCATTTCTTACACTTGGTAAGTGAGAGATGGTATCCATTTCCATAAGTAGTACTGAGGCTTTGGATAGATGAAGGTGGAGAGAATTTGTAAATGCACACATACAAAATCATACCCTTAAGAAGCAAGGTAAAAATCTAAGATTTTCCTTCAGAACGTCATTCTTCCTCCAAACATTTCTCATAAATCTTATCTGCATTTTTATTTCTTCCTCTTGCCCTTCTTATCAGTAGCCACAGAGAACACTTAGTCCCCTTCCGCACATGCAGAATAATGCACTTTCAATGCACTTTGCAGCTGGATTTTACTGTGCAAATAGCAAAATCAACTTGCAAACAATCCACTTGCAACGTTATTCTGCAACTCTGTTCTGGATTGCAATGTTAATTTTCTATGGATATCTTTTTTGAACCTTGATTCTAATTTTAGTCAGTCAATAGCCCTTTTAGTCTTCTATAATTTCATTTTCACCCAGTTGCCCCTCTGCCCTACCCCTGTCAAATGGGATCCTTTCTTGTTGCCCCGGTGCTCCCAGCCCAAAATGTCACTTCATATACATCAGGATGCTCTAGGGATCATTTTTGCTTCAGTAGACATAAGCTAGTTTGAAAGTACACCCCAACTCACTGTGGAATATGGATGTAATTTCCACCACACTTCCTCTCAAAACACACAGTAACAGATGCCAGATCTGGTTGAGATATCTATCTGCACTTTAAAGTAGGACGGGGGAAAAAGTGCTTTCATGCACCCGTCTTGTAGATGGGGGTCATGTGAATTTGGAACTGTTCTAGGCGTGCAAAAGTAATATCCCTTTTCTTTCTCCAGGGGTTGGTGTTGATGACATGTTCATCATGGTGTCCTGCTGGCAACAGACAAAAGTCAAGCACAGAGTTGAGGATCGGATGGCTAGCACCTATGCAGAGGCGGCTGTGTCCATTACCATCACAACCCTTACTGACGTTTTAGCCTTCTACATTGGCATTGCGACATCCTTTTCATCCATTCGGTCCTTTTGTCTTTACACAGGAACGGCTTTCATCTTCTGCTACATATACAATTTGACGTTCTTGGGGGCAGTCCTTGCTCTGAACGGTAGAAGAGAGGAAAGCAACAGACATTGGCTGACTTGTATGAAAGTGACAGATGAAGCTCAGCATAACTTTGTATACAACATGTGTTGTGTGGGAGGACTTTATGATAAAGCCACTGGAAGAGAGTTTGAGCATCCCATGAATGGATTTTTTAAAAAGCATTTTGGTCCTTTTCTTATGCATAGCTGGTCGAAAGTGGCTGTAGTTGCCCTGTATTTTGCATACATATGTAGTAGTATTTATGGGTGCACTCAAGTTAATGAAGGTATAGATCTTCGAAATCTGGTCAGCGACCATTCCTACGTTGTTCGGTATTACAATTTTGAAGAACAGTATTTTAAAGAGTATGGTCCTAGAGTTATGGCCATTGTTACTAGAAGCATACCGTACTGGGATGCAAGTGTTCGTGCAAATCTTGAGCACTGCATGGAGATGCTAGAAAACGCAACCTTTGTGGACAAGAAATTATCAGAGTCGTGGCTAAGAATGTATGAAGTGGCTGCCAACAGAATGTCTCTAAATATAGATGACCGAAGTTCTTTCATTGGTAATTTATCTATCGTGTTCAGACAAAATCCGCGGTCTCGATGGGATATCAATTTTACTGATCTGGAGATATCAGCATCCCGTTTTTTCATACAGACCGTCAATATTACTACTTCAGTGGATGAGCGGAATCTTTTAAGTCAACTGAGAACTCTTGCAGCAGACTGTGACTTACCGCTAACTGTTTACCATCCTGCTTTTATATTCTATGATCATTTAATTTTAATAGCACAGAACACCGCTCAAAACATTTTGATTGCTACTGGAGCCATGTTAATTATTTCCTTGCTGCTGATTCCCAATCCTTTGTGCTCGTTGTGGGTCACGTTTGCTATTGCCTCTGTTATTATTGGCGTGACTGGCTTCATGGCCTATTGGAATGTCAACCTTGACTCCATATCCATGATCAACCTTATCATGTGCATAGGATTTTCAGTGGACTGTTCCGCTCATGTTTCTTATGCCTTCGTGAGCAGCAAGAAAACCAGCCTGAATGACAAAGCCGTGGATGCTCTATACCGCCTTGGTTACCCCATGGTGCAGGGAGCTATTTCCACCATTGTGGGAGTATTGGCGCTTTCCATGACGGACACCTACATTTTCAGAGCATTTTTTAAGATTATATTTCTAGTTATTTTGCTTGGAGCAGCTCACGGTCTCCTTTTTATCCCTGTGTTTTTAACCTTTTTCGGCTTTTGTGGGAGACTGTCAAACATGCAGCGACGAGTTGACTGCCAGTTCAATGAAAACTCAGCCAGCACTGACAGCAGTGTTGTGCAGCTGCCTGTTATAAACACCTAGGCTTTACTATGTATCAAGCCAACCGGAAGGATTATGTTACCTGATGTACCTTAGGTTGCAGTCCTATACATGCTTACCTTAGGGGGTAAGCGCCAGTGGACACAGTATGATTGACTTGCGCTGTGAACATGCGTTGGATTGCATTGCTAGCCAGCTGAATTTATTCTACAATGTAGGAAGGTGCTTTCATGTATAGTATTTATAATAAACTGTTTAAGATCTGTTAGAAAGCTGCATATGGCAACAGTGACCATCAGCTACTCATAGCAAGTTCCTTACGTTACTAGCCGGACAAAGTCTTCTCATACTGTATCTCCCTTGGCTTACCTATATTCAGTTGGAACCAGCTGCTTTAAGGTGGAATGGGAACTTAGTAGTGACTTTATATGATCAAATAAATTATCCTGGATTTTTTTTTACAATTAAGACATTCCCTGCTTATTATTCAAGGAGCCATCCTAAGCCCTCCCTCTGACAGGATTGTCAAATGGCTGCAGAAAACAAAGGGTCCTGTCCCTTTAACATATACTTAATGGGATGTTATTTCCCTGGAGTTACTTGCATCCATGCCATGAAAAGCTTCAGCTGCCCATTTCCACAGGTTAAGCCTCCAATAAGATGCACTGGAGAAAACAGATGCTCTGGCACTATGCCTGACATGGAGGCCATGTAGAAATGGACAGTGTCAGGGAGAAGCAGAGCTCAGTTGGTACCCTAAGTCTTCCAACTATTGGCACTACCAGTTTCATGTTGATACTGATGATAACCTTAAGAGAGCCAGCATGGTGGAGTGGTTAAGAGCAGGCGCACTCTAATCTGGAGAACCGAGTTTGATTCCCCGCTCTGCCACTTGAGCTGTGGAGGCTTATCTGGTGAACTAGATTAGCTTGTGCATTCCAGCACATGCCAGCTGGGTGACCTTGGGCTAGTCATGGTTCTTTGGAGCTCTCTCAGCTCCACCTACCTCACAGGGTGTTTGTTGTAGGGAGAGGAAGGGAAAGGAGTTTGTAAGCTCTTTTGAGTCTCCTTACAGGAAAGGGGGGGGATATAAATCCAACTCTTCTTCTAATGGAAGTCTGACTGTTCCCAGTGAGCACAGGAAGAATAAAAACTAAATGCTGCACCAGGTTTCTGTCATGCACCATGAGGGTTGCCAGCTGCTTCTTGCTCTTCCCCCTTTCTCCCTCCTTCCCTTTCTTTCACTTTTCTCATCCCCTCTTCTCTCTCTCACCTCCTCTCTTTTCCCCCTCTTCTCTCTTTTCTGCCCTCCTTTTTCTCGTTTCCTCTCTCTTCCCCTCTTTTCACTCTCTTTTCCTCCTTTTCTCTCTCTTCCCCACTTTCTCTCTGGATGGAGGATATAGTACTGAGTCATGGTGTGTGAGAACAAGATCTTGGGATACAGGTGGACAGTAAGTTGTGAGCAGTCAGTGTGATTCAGCGTCAAAAAAGGCGAATGTGATGTCGGGATGTATTAATAAGGACATAACATCCAGATTGCAAGAGGTTGGGTGGGAGCAGTTTGAGAGCTTGCCCCAGGCACCATACAGACTTTAAAAGTTACATTCAATCAGAATTAAAGCTGTATGTGAAAATTATTTTATTGGGATACACATAAAATGTAAGGACGACATATACTTCCCCTATGCAGTTTGTTTACATTTAAGGGGAAAATGGAGTTTACCACTCTGTGTCATGGGTCTCTGAAAGCTTCCCCATTCCTTTCATAACAAGTTGGTGGAAAGGTTAGGATTCTTGTGGCAGTTCTAGACAACAGTCAGCTATGTCAGGTGAGACATATTCCCTGCTCATCTTCGCTCTCAAGGTTTTTTTTATTTTTGCACTAGTACTCCTGTGGTAATGTTATGTCTGTCATAACAGCTGTTATGTCTGTCAGTCATCAGTGTTGGGGACATTCTTGCTGGTGCAAAGTTCCATCAAGTTACATCCGACTTAGGATGACCCCACTGAGTTTTCAAAGCAAAAGACAAACAGGTGGCTTGCCATTGCCTGCCTCTTTGTAGCAACCCTGGATTTCCTTGGTGGTCTCCTATCCAAGCAGGTCTGACCCTGCTCAGTTTCCGAGATCTGACAAGATTGGTCTAGCCTAGGCCATCCAGGTCAGAGTACAGATATTCTGAATTGCACCCATAACTGTATCAACAGCAGAAGATAATTCATCTGTTAGGTGCGGTCCTCTGTGTTCAGGATCCAGAAGGACTGCTGCACTATGAACTGGATGAGAGCAGAACTTATATCTTAGCAACCATTTGTTTTACTTTTTTATAGAGAGGGAGGCAAAGAAAGCAAAAGAAGCTCAATTCAGTTTTCTTTCAGTTCGACAAGTATCTCAGAAATATTTAGGTTTGATATGTCCTTCAGGTTTCATAACAGCCACCGGAACTGGTAGTAGCAAACTGAATGCTCCTTTAACTTGAATTTACATTGTCAATAATCTGCTTCTGAATGTATAAAGAAACAATCAGGGATGCTGCCTTATCTTTTGAAGCATACCACATTTCGCTTTGCACAGCAAACTTTCTAAATGCTTTGTAGCTGGCCCCTATCTAAGCTGGAAGCAAAAGCACACCATCCTTCCCCAGCTTCCATGTCTGTCATTTCTTCAGTCTGTTCAGCAACACTGGGCGATCCTTGGAAGCCTCTATAATCGCCTTGTAGTTTGCCAGTATTGCCATGGAGATATTCACAGGTCAATTCAGCTATGATCCTACCTCACTCTGAAGGCAAACAATACTTTACTTTTAACAGAACCAGAGGCGTAGCTGGGCCAAACTGCGCCTGGTGCGCATTCCACATTTTCCGCCCCCCCCCCCCCCCCCCCCCCTCACCAGTTCGGCCACAAGCGCTCACCGTTCCCCTTCCTGATACTTAATTTTGTTCCTTTTTCAGAACTTTTTCAGGCTTCAAAAGGCTTTGTTCTCAGTAAAAAAAAGGCCTGATGGAAACTATACTTCCCAGGAGACCTTGTGAGCCCCAAGGTCTCCTGGGAACTGTAGTTCCTCAGGCTGTTTTTACTGAGAACAAGGCCTTTTGAAGCCTGAAAAAGTTCTGAAAAAAGGAACTAAGGTAAGTATGGGAAGGGGGGTGGGGGGCGCCACCAGGAGGCGGGGCCTGGAGGCAATTTTTGCCCCCGGCATGCGCCCGGTGCACGACGCACCCCACCGCCTCCTCATGGCTTCACTGCCGAACTGCTTTTAAAAAAATATATACACATTTCTACTGCAATCTGTCACAGGAGTCCGCCAAAGAAGACGACTCTGCAGAGAAAGGCAATGGTAAATCACCTCTGCTTCTCACATCCCTTGAAAACCCACCAGGGGTTACTATGTCAGCTGAAATTTGACAACACTTTACACACACACACACACACAGACGACAACTACATACTTAGTGCAAGCAATAATACAAGTCAGTGTTTTTCAAATGAACAATACTCCAGGCTCAGAGTTGCATTAATTTTAAAAAGTAGCTTTAAAAACCACAATATTTTAAAATAACATAGATGTTTATCTGCCATATTGTTTAAGATGCTAGTTTATGGCATACATCGGAGTCCTGAAGTTGACTTTCTCAGATGATCTTCCACTGCTTCTTTGGAATAGTTTTGTGTATGTGGCTTGCACTTTTTTCTACATGACTGTTTCTATGCGTTGTTAAAGCTTCCTAATTCTTGTTGAATTGTTAATATATTTCCGTCCAAAGTTTTTATATTTTCCAACTGCGCTCCTACTTTTGGTGGTTTCACTGTAACAATGCCACATACCAACGATTTAAACATTACTCTGACTAATTCAAACCGAAAGCTCCAGTAAATGCTTAAGCCAACACTTTTACGTACCGCAGATCAAGAAATGAGGCGTTTGGGGGGGGGAAAGTGCACATGTTTTGAAAACAGACGTGAATAAATATCGGGTGGAGCAAACTGAATTCAGGGACACTCCATGCAGCACTAGGGCTGGATGTCGAGAGTTTACTGGATGGCTGCAATTATTCATCCTGGGGATCCATCCCACTAGGGGACAAGGCCAAAGCAAACCCGGTGGCCCGCTTCTTGGGGGGACCTGCAGGCCTCTGCCGCAGCCGGGACGCTCGCAG
Organism: Sphaerodactylus townsendi; assembly: GCF_021028975.2. Classification (NCBI taxonomy): domain Eukaryota; kingdom Metazoa; phylum Chordata; class Lepidosauria; order Squamata; family Sphaerodactylidae; genus Sphaerodactylus; species Sphaerodactylus townsendi. Next base: position 58,563,278 of record NC_059435.1, on the reverse strand, counting down.
CGCCACTCTCCGGAGGAGGCCCGAGGCGCCTTTCACGTGGGATTTGTGTCCCACCAGACGTGCGTCAGGCGGCTCCCTCCGGCACAGAACGAAGGCGCGAGGTGATGGAAGGGGGCATGGCCGAAGGGGGACCGGCCGATGGGGGCAGGTGCCGGACGGACTGCGTGGAGCGGCCGCTGTCCCGCTCGCTGCGGCGCCTGGGGGGCCAGGTGGGCGCCCACCCGTGGCCCTTCCTGCTGCTGCCCGTGGCGCTCTCGGCCGCCCTGGGCGTCGGCTTCGTCCAACTGCCCAGCCGCCAGTCCAACGACATCGAGGCGCAGTTCACGCCCCGCTGGCGTTGGGGCCCCGCCAAGGCCAACCGGCGCCTGGTCCAGGACCGCTTCCCGTCGCGGGACTCGCAGCGCTTCTCGGCGCAGAGGCTGACCACCGAGGGCGCCTTCGCCTCCTTCGTGGCCGTCGTGGAGGAGCCCAGCCACACCCTCCTCACCTCCGCCGCCTTCGCCGAGCTGCTGGCGCTGGACGCGGCTGTGCGGGGGCTCAACGCCAGCGGGCGCACCTTCGGCGAGGTCTGCGCCCGAAGCAATGGCTCCTGCGCCAGCCCCAACCCACTGCTCAGCGCCGTCGGGGACGACCCGGCACGCATCGTCGTGCTGCTGCCCAGCCTCACCTTCCCGCTCTGGCTAGGACAGGTCTTCCTGGGCGCCTCCTTGGGGGGCGTCACGGTGGATGCTGGACCGGCGGAAGTCCAAAGAGCCGCCCCGTCCTGGCCGCCAAAGCGATGCGCCTCTTCTATTACTTGCAAGAAGATGATCCTGCGCAGCGCGAGGCCAGCGTGAAGTGGCTGAAGGCCTTCCTGGTGCAGATCCCGGACGTGCTGGCCTCCTTGAACCTCACCTCGGTACAGGTAAGTGTGACCATTTCAGAAGGTGGAGGCTGAGGCTGCAGGATAGTTTGGAGGGAGTAAAGCCCAGTGAGTCACATGAGACTTACTTGTGAGTAGACCAGTTTAGCATTGCTGTTACCAGTTAGATGATGTGCCTTGTATACTATCAATTGCCTATAATATGTTACTTCCACCATGCAGTGGCATCCCAATCTTGTAGAGGATTGCTATGGGGCATGCCTATGATCCATCCGAGACTGATGAGAGTCTCTTACATTGTAGAAAAATGATCAAGTCATTATGGCTTATAGGTGTTCCCCAGTGAGTAACATGAGACTTACTTGTGAGTAGACCAGTTTCGGATTGCTGTTAGCATTTAGATGATGTCCCTTGTATACTATCAGTTGCCTACAATTTGATCCTTCCACCATGCGATGGCATCCCAGTTTTGTAGAGGATCACTATGGGGTATGACTTTGATCCATCACTGTAGAAAAATGATCATTATGGCTTATTAGATGTGCCCCATCTGGACAATGTTGATTTGTCACCAGTTTGGCTTGTGTGCTGATCTGGATAGCCCAGGCTGGCCCCCTCTCATTAGATCTTGGCTGCTAAGCAGGTTCAGCCCTGGTCAATATTTGGATGGGAGACCACCATGGAATCTGAAATTGTATGAGTCTGAAATTGTGTGCATCGAGGAATGCTGCTGTAAATTTCGTTGTGCGTGCACAATGACAATAAAATGCTTATGCTTATGCTTATGCTTATGAATGCTGGGACTCAAGGTAATGGTGAACCACCTCTGATGCTCTCTTGCCATGAAAACTCTGTGGGGATGCCGTAAAATGCTGTGACTTGATGGTAAAAGAAGTCTGACATGAAGATTTGTTGTTGTTTTAATACACTTCTAAGTTCTGCTTCAGTAATTTGCCATTCATCAATATGTGACTCTTGTGTTTGTGACATGCCCATATCCCTTTTGCTTTGGATAAGTGCATTGTAATAAAAACCAGATAAGGCAAGTCAAACTTTTAGGAGAGAATTGTAAAGGAGCTAAAAAAATTTGGACGCAAATCCATACATCAATCCAGAAGACCTTAAAGACTAAAATTCAACTGAAACTGGGAATGTACCTTTTGGGATTTATGGACAATTTGATAAAAAATATGGAATGTTATTTTTAGACATGACATCAACAGTATACTTTATGCACAAAAGTAGAATACTGCCTGTGGTGGGTTTTCTGGGATGTGTGGCCATGGGGTGGTAGTTTTTGCTCCTAACATTTCGCCCACATCTATGGCTGGCATCTTCAGAGGCATGTCACAGTGAGTTGTGTTTCTCTTCATATCAAAAACTACCAGACCACAATCACGCAGCCTGGAAAACCCACAACATTCAGGCCGTGAAAGCTTCCAACATCACAACAGTGGAAAAAATTCATCTATTCCTACTACAGAAAATTGGTTAGTGAAGCTGCTGGAATTGGCAGAAATGGCAAAACTTATTTTGTTAATTACAGAAAAGAATCTACCTGAATTCACTGATAATTGGAAACCTTTTTACACAAGAAAGAAAAAATGGTACAGAAGAAATCAGAAGTCCTTTTTTCTTTTCTTCTTTTTGTATTATGATTTTGTGAAGTTTTTGATGTGAGTTTTAAGTGTGTTTTAAAAGCGGTCATAATTTTTTAAAAATTAAAAAGATAAGGCAAACATCCCTACTACCAACTATGGCACATCACATTGTATATTTTTCAGTATTTTGGACTCCATTTGGGAAAAAAACATTTATTACATTTGGTTCCATTATTTGGTCCAGAATCATCGTTGGATGGCGACAGGCTGACTTCACGTAACCTAGGGCCCCTTCCGCACACGCAAAATAATGCGTTTTCAGACCACTTTCACAACTGTTTGCAAGTGGATTTTGCTATTCCGCACAGCTTCAAAGAGCACTGAAAGCAGTTTGAAAGTGTATTATTCTGCATGTGCGGAATGAGCCCTAGAAAAGGGGGCTGCTCCAGTTACCAAGACAAAGATGACCAAAAACATTAAAAAGCTGATGTTGCAGTGAGAAAAACAGTTTATTAGTAATAATATAAAAACCTCGACACATTTCAAATGGGAAAAGCTCTGAAGGTCAGTATGCACTATGATATTTTGACAAAGTACCATGTGAAACACACAGAGCTTTCGATATTATTGCATTGCTTATTTTCCAACTGCACCATTGGCTTTTCCTTTTTTGTGTGTGTTGAGTGCACACGATTATGTTCCAAAATTGCTTTGTGAAACAGATAGGAACTGTTGTGATAGGAGTGGGCACCTATGGTTATGAAATCTGAGAAAAAGCCATTCAAATTGAAGAAGAAGAAGAAGAGCTGGATTTATATCCCCCCTTTCTCTCCTGTAAGGAGACTCAAAGGGGCTTACAAACTCCTTTCCCTTCCCCCCTCACAACAAACACCCTGTGAGGTAGGTGGGGCTGAGAGAGCACAGAAGAACTGCGACTAGCCCAAGGTCACCCAGCTGGCGTGTGTTGGAGTGCACAGGCTAATCTGAATTCCTCAGATAAGCCTCCACAGCTCAAGCGGCAGAGCAGAGAATCAAACCCGATTCCTCCAGTTTAGAGTAAACCTGCTCTTAACCACTACGCCACTGCTGCTTGTCTGTATTGTACTGAATACTGTAGGAAAATTTGCTAGGGCAGATTCTGCAGTCCTAGAAGGATATTCTTGAGATAACTGTGATAATGAACTGACTTGTCCAGTCATTTGTTGCTTGTGGGATTGGGTAAAAGTCAGATCTAGATGCTTTAAAATGGATTCGCATGAATTCATATGATTTTTACATTGAAACAAAATAAAACCACTGTCGTATTGTAGATCATATAGTCTATGGCAGCCCCACAAAAATCATGCATTCATTGCTTCATGGCACCATAATGGTGCAAAAACGTAGTTCCAGAGACAGATCCTCATGGATCTTATGATTTTTGTAGCGTGTCACCCCAGACTCACCATCAAATCATACATCATATCCATAGTAATAGATTACTCCATAAAAGTCATGGATTCCTGATAGTTGAGAAACTAAGGTCAGATTAATCAGAACTTTGACGGTTATTAACTATTATTTCCAACTTGATTTGGGAAAAAAAGTATGAAAGAACTGATATTTGCTAACTTTATGATCCCTGGTAGTCTCTTTGGGAAACTGTGTTAAGAGAAATAATATTTAACAAGTGTTCCTCCTTTTCTCTCTCGTGGCAGGTGGCCTATTTTACCTCCATATCCCGACAGGAAGAGTTTGAAAAAAGTGGCAAGGCAGCGATCCCTCTGTTTTCCATCACATATTTTTTAACAATATTCTTTTCAGCTATATCATGTGCAAGGTAATTTGTTTATATTTGCAGGGGAGGTTAAATTTTCTAGTGATAGTATGATTTTGCAAGTATGCAAGTATATCTCTTTAAAATCAATGAAACATCACATCAGAAATGTCACATCCACCTCAGAAAACACAGAAATCGGTTAAAATGCTTGTTGAAAAACAAAGAATAAATTGTACACATATATAATTGACACTGTGTGGCAACCATAATGCCAAAATCACGGGAAGATTTTCCATATGGCTGATGTGGATCAAATCTGGTATCATTTCATTAACACCACTGTTGAACTATGAGCTTACTATACTTTTTAGAGACTTACAGTTAGAATACGATCTTTCCCTCTCAAGCCAGAATTGCAATATACAACTTAGTAAGCAAATTCAGAAAACAGTATCTCAGGTTGTACTGCGTAATGTTAGATATCTTTAGATGTTAGTTTACATTTAATATGAATAAGATTAGTCTTCACAGTTTTTGGATCCCTGACAGATTTCTCAAACTGATGCTACTGGACTTAAATACGTGTTTGAGGTGTCAGCAACCAAGAGTAAATTTGACGCAGTTGTTACGGATATACCGGATTATCAGGACATTTGGAAGTTAATACATTAATTATGACTAGGGAAGGGGTGGTCCAGTGGTGGTTTGGCTCATGCCATTCCAGTGAGCAGCACTGCCTGTTAATTGCCCTGGGAAATTCCCAGGTTGGCCGTGGGGCTCTTGAGGGGTGAGATCACGGTGAGACTGTAGAGTCTATAGCTGACATGCCCAAATACAACCTGATCAGCAGCAGAGGTGGGATCCAGCAGGTTCTCACAGGTTCCCGAGAGTAGGTTACTAATTATTTGTGTGTGCTGAGAGGGGGTTACTAATTGGTGATTTTGCCACGTGACTTTTGCCTTAGTTACGCCCCTCCTCTCAGCAGTAGCGTGCAGAACTTGAAGCAGTCTAGCAGGAGGTGCACCAGCGTGCGTGGCAGCCTGCGCCTGCGTGCATTCATTTCCCGCCCAAGGACCAGCACAGCGGCTGCGTCCTTGCCACAGCCCCGCCCAGGAATGCCCTGTCACCAGAATGCCCGCCTACGCCCCCGTCGTGTCCCGCCCAGCCCCATTGGCACTACACCACAGTTTGAATCCCACCACCATGGGAACCTGTTACTAAAAATTTTGGATCCCACCACTGACAGCAGTATCTTCACCTGGTGGATTTTCCTGACCTTTTAAAATGTTTAATTTGTGGTTAAGAAAGGAGGAAAGAAAGGAAAATGGGAAAAATATGCAACTGATTACAAATTTTCAAAAAACAGGGAAGGGTAGAGAGACCATCCTTAACCTTCTCATATAACATCATAAACAAAGCCCATCTTTCTGTGACTTTATCAGTGTTTGCTCTTCTAGATCTGCTTTGATCCATCATGTTAAACAAAATAAACTTCCCATATTTTCATAATCCATTCACTGATATTGGGGGCCACAAAGGATTTCCAACTAAGTGTTGTCTTGTAGCAGTTAACAAGTTCATTGCAAGTCTTCTGTCAGAGTCAGGGACACAATCCCTTTCGCATGATGTGTTGTCAAGTCAGGTGTCACCCATCCTATATCTGTGTATTTCATTTTTTTTCTGCCTAAGTGTAGCATCTTAAATTTATCTCTGCTGAAATTCTTTATCTTCATAACAACCTTGTGGTGTGAGTTAAGCTGAGAGTGCGGGATTTGTCTAAGCTTACCCATCAAGCTGGCAGAGTGGGGATTTGAAACTGATTCTTCCAGATTCTAACTTGAGATTCAAGATGCACCACCACTCTGGTTCATAATAAAACATAATAATGCAACAGTAGGATCAAATGGCCCATTAAAAAGGGCTCTGATGTAGAACTTTAAGGATCATATAATACATTTGCGTAAGTGACATTTCCTTTTACTGTCAATGTACAAATCATACTTTCTGGATTTTGTGTCCAATCATTCCAATCATTGATTTTCTAATTTTAATTCCTTTGCATTTATCATTCCTATTCTTTTGCATCATTCTCATTCATTCTTTCTTGAGGTTCTCCCAGTTTGTTTTATAAATAATTTTCTAATATCTCTGTAGTTATCCTCTCTCTTTCTTAATCCATTTTTCTTTCTTTCAGCCTTCCCCTCCCCCCACCCTTGCCTTTCCTGGACTATTATTAGCTAGTCTGTAATTTTCTCCTTAACCCTTGCTTTAGCCTCCTTAAATAATAAATCAGACATTTAAGCATGATGATTTCTTTATTCAAAATAATAAAAAGAATTACAGAAGTTTGGTGAGGAATTTAATAACTGCAACAAGAATGAAAATAATGCAGATCTGGAAGCAAAAAGTGATTATAGGACTAAATGATTGGTTGCAAAGAATATGGATTAAAGCACATTGTACGAATACATGAGGAAAGAGAAGAAAATTAATTTGCAATCGTTTATTAAGAATGAGTCTCAATGTGTTCAATATTAGATTCATTAGATGGACAGAAAACATGGAGGGGAGGGAGGGGTGGCATGCAAAGGAAGGGGAGGGAGGGAGTAAGGGATGGCATGCAAGGGAGGGGAGGGGGCCTGGCATCTGAACATGGCCCACCCACCCTAGTGAAGGGACGGGGAGGGGTGGCATGCAAGGAGAGGGAAGGGAGGGAGGGGAGGGAGGAGTAGCAGGCAAGGGAGGGGGAGTAGAGAGCTACGCCTCTGGGAATAGCAAAATCCACTTGCCAACAATTGTGAAAGTGGATTGAAAGTTCATTATTCTGCATGTGCGGAAGGAGCCTCAGAAAGACATTAAATGTGTTGTGAGTACCTGTTTTGCAGGCTCGACTGTGTACGAACAAAAGTGTGGGTTGGAGCATTCGGAGTGTTGTCATCAGGCTTGGCTGTTCTCAGCAGCTTTGGATTGTTGCTGTCCTGTGGAGTACCCTTTCCCATTACAGTCGCAAATGCACTATTTCTTATACTTGGTAAGTCAATCGCTGTTTCCAGTACTATACGTATCGCTATGGCTTCAGATGGTTGTGTTAGAACAGACATTAGAGAACATTTACATTCTTCTACCTCCTTAACCCTGATGAGCATATTAGAATTTTGCCATGCTATGTAGCTTTACTTTTCCGTATCAACGTTTCTTCTCCAAATGTGAATGTGGATCATAAATCAGACTTCCACTTGGATTTCTTCATCTCATTCTGCTTGATGAGCTTACTTTTTCTATGTTTACCTTTTCTGTACCAGGCTGCTAATGTTAACCAGTAGCTCTTTTAACTCTTCTGGCACCTTACATTTCTTCAAACTAGTTGCTTTTTCACTGCACAGCACTTTGAGGTCACAAATGGTCCCCTTGTCACTGATCACACTGTAATTAATTTATATGTCAGATACTCTTAAGACTGAGTTTTCACGTATCCTTTTTTACTCAAGTTCATATAAGCTAGTTAAAAAATATACACAAACTCACTGTGTTATATGAAGAATGCAAGCACCAAAATCGTAACCAGGCTATCAGGTAAGTAAAATGAATAAACTGGTACTCTGTGTATATCATAAAAATGGTATTAATATGAAGAATATTTAAATGTGTTTTCACCACATACCTTCAAAATGCATGATAACAGATGTTTAAAATAGAATGTGGTTGGATACGTGTACGTGCCACCTGCCTACAAGTAGGGTATTGCATAATTTGATGGAGTGGTGTGAAAAACTATATAAAGTGAAGCTGAAATTCCAGTAGAAGCCAAAGTTTCTATTCATCTAGCAATCCACAAAGATTTGTGGGTGGAGCCTTGGGAGCAGAGGCGTAGCTGGGCCAAACTGTGCCCGGTGTGCAGTGTGTTTTTTACGCCCCCTCCCCCCCGTGGCACCCCCCCGTCCCCTTCCCACACATACCAGTACCTTAGTTTCTTTTCTTTCTCTAGTACTTTTTCAGTCTGAAAAAAGCGGCCTCTTCACAGTTCAGGCTAAAAACTGCCTGAGGAACTATACTTCCCAGGAGACCTTGTGAGCCCCAAGGTCTCCTGGGAACTGTAGTTCCCCAAGCCGTTTTTGAGCCTGAACTGTAAATAGTCTGCATTTTTCAGCCTGAAAAAGTACTAGAAAAAGAAAAGGAACAAAGGTAAATGTGGAAAGGGGGCTGCACGGGGGGGGCTGCACAGGGGGGCACAAGGAAAAGGGGGAGGGGCCTGGGCGATTTCCACCCCCCAGGCATGCGTCCAGTGTGCAACGCACCCGCACCCACCCCCTTGCCACTCCGCCACTGCTTGGGAGGGTACAATGCCATAGACTCCATCCTCACAAGCAGCCATTTTCTCCAGGGAAACTCATCTCTGTCATCTGAAGATCACTTGTAATTCTGGGTGATTTCCAGCCCTCACATAGAAACCGATAGTCCTTGGCACTATTCGGACAGGCCAGGGAGGCGGGGTCAAACCAGGATGAATGATCGGTGCAGCCCTGGGACTGTTAGCATGCTCCCACGTGAGCGGCACTACAGCTGGCACAGCTTGCGAACACACCTTTCTGCATAGAGGTGGAGTCCTTTTGTTTGGTCACTGCCTCCCTGGCTCCGCAGATGGGAGCTAGGGAAGGGTTAAACAAGAATGGCAATTTTTGTGATTCTCTTGTTTGAACATGCATTGCAGCTGCAGCCGTTCGGTTGGCCATGGCTGTGAAGTGCATTAAAACTAAAAAAATAGCTAAAAACGTGATTCTTGTTTAACCTGCCCCACAGCCAGTAGCACGAGTGAGAGGTGGGTTAGAGCCGTGTTAGGGGCAGAAACTGCGAAGTTCCCACCCAACACAGGTTTAATCCCGCCTCTCTCCCAGGTTTACTGGCCCGTGTGGAAAGGGCCCTAGTTTTCCTGGAGGAAATAGCTGCTTTGGAGGATAGAGTCCATATATTATACCATTCTGAGGTCCTGCCCCTCCTCAAATCCCACCCTCCTCCAGCTCCACCCCTCAAATCTCCATGTATTTCCCAACCTGGAGTTGGCAGCTTTATTTCCTTACCACCTTTATCTGCCTATCTCTATTCTGTCTCCTCCTTTGCCCCCCACCCCCTTCCCAGCCTGTACCTTGGAAAACTAGTCTTTCTCCACAAAAGCTTAGCGGTACATTAGTCTTCTCTCCTCATTATTATCCCGATAACAACACTGGGAGATAAAGGCTGAAAGTATGTGACTGGTCCAAAATCACACAGTGAACCTCTATGAGACCGCATCACCCCATATGTCCCTGTACGGCCTCTTCGATCAGTTGGAGGCCAACCTACCTAGTCAGTCCCTGGTCTCCTCGGTTATCGCGTGCTGAAAAGCCTCTCCACATGGGCTGGCCAGGGCCTCTCCTACGGCTCTGGCCCCGGCCACACTGATAGTGAACGGTCTTCCCTCCCAGCTGTCCGAACCCCTGCCAAGTGGGACAGCTTTGAGTGAGTTCCACAGGGCCTGTAAAGACGGGAGCTTGTTCCGCCAGAGCCTTTGGAGGAAACCTTCGGCTGCTGATGGTGCCCCTATCCCCCCCCTTTCATGGTGGCCCCCCTCTCACATCTGGAGCTGTTTGTCATTCAACGGGACCTGCCATTCCTCCCTCTTGGGGAGAGGATTTTTAATATGGAGCTGGATGCCCTTTATTTTTATGCTAGTATTTTTATATTATATTTATGAGATCTAGCTTTTACTGTTTTATCGCTGCTTTTAAAGATTTAGCCATTTTATGTTATGTTATGTTTATTGTTGTACACCGCCCAGAGCCCGTTGGGGATAGGGTAATATAAAAATATAATAATAATAATAATAATAATAATAATAATAATAATAATAATAATAATAATAATAATAATAATAATAATAATAATAATAATACCGTGTTTCCCCGAATATAAGACAGTGTCTTATATTAATTTTTGCTCCCAAAGATGCGCTATGTATAAATGGGAAGTTCTCACAATGGAGAGATGTAGGGAGTGGTGTCCCCCAAGGGATCGTTTGGGACCAGTGCTCAATTGCAATATACAACTTAGTAAGCAAATTCAGAAAACAGTATCTCAGGTTGTACTGCGTAATGTTAGATATCTTTAGATGTTAGTTTACATTTAATATGAATAAGATTAGTCTTCACAGTTTTTGGATCCCTGACAGATTTCTCAAACTGATGCTACTGGACTTAAATACGTGTTTGAGGTGTCAGCAACCAAGAGTAAATTTGACGCAGTTGTTACGGATATACGGATTATCAAGGACATTTGGAAGTTAATACATTAATTATGACTAGGGAAGGGTGGTCAGTGGTGGTTTTGGCTCATGCCATTGCAGATGAGCAGCACTGCCTAGGGTGGTTAAACCACCTAGAAATTCCCAGGTTGGCCATTAAGGAGCTCTTGAGGGTGAATCACGGTGAGACTGTAGAGTCTATAGCTGAAATGCCCAAATACAGCCTGATCAGCAGCAGAGGTGGAGGATCCAGCAGGTTCTCACAGGTTCCCGAGTAGGTTACTAATTATTTGTGTGTGTGCTGAGAGGGGTTACTAATTGGTGATTTTGCCCACGTGACTTTGCCTTAGTTAAGCTCTCTCAGCAGCCAGCGTGCAGAACTTAAGCAGTCCTAGCGAGTGCACCAGCGTCGTGGCAGCCCTAAGCCTCGTGCATTCGTTCCACCAAGGACCAAGCTGCGTCATGCCACAGCCAGCAGGAATGCCCTGTCACAGAATGCCCGCCTACACGTCGTGTCGCCCAGCCCATTGGCTACACCACAGTTTGAATCCCACCACCATGGGAACCTGTTACTAAAATTTTATCCCACCACTGACAGCAGTATCTTCACCTGGTGGATTTTTTCCTGACCTTTTAAAATATTTTAATTTGTGGTTAAGAAGAGGGAGGAAAAGAAAGGAAAAGCGGAAAAAAAATGCAACTGATTACAAATTTTTCAAAAAACAGGGAAGGGTAGAGACCATCCATAACCTTCTCATATAACATCATAAACAAAGCCCATCTTTCTGTGACTTTATCAGTGTTTGCTCTTTCTAGATCTGCTTTGATCCATCATGTTAAACAAAATAAACTTTATATTTTACTTGTCCATTCACTGATATTGGGGGCCACAAAAGGATTTCAACTAAGTGTTGTCTTGTAGCAATTGCAACAGTTCATTGCAGTCTTCTGTCAGAGTCGAGGACACAATCCCTTGCATGTGCGATGTGTTGTCAAGTCGAGTCACCCATCCCTATATCTGTAGTATTTCATTTTTTTTCTGCCTAAGTGTAGCATCTTAAATTTATCTCTGCTGAAATTCTTTATCTTCACCTTAACAACAGGTGTGAGTTAAGCTGATTTGTCTAAGCTTACCCATCAAGCTGGCAGAGTGGGGATTTGAAACTGATTCTTCCAGATTCTAACTTGAGATTCAAGATGCACCACCACTCTGGTTCATAATAAAAACATAATAATGCAACAGTAGGATCAAATTGGCCCATTAAAAGGGCTCTGATGTAGACTTTAAGGATCATATAATACATTTGCGTAAAGTGACATTTCCTTTTACTGTCAATGTACAATCATACTTTCTGGATTTTGTGTCCAATCATTCAATGTTGATTTTCTAATTTCCATTCGCATTTATCATTCCTATTCTTTTGCATCATTCTCATTTAATTCTTTCTTTGAGAGTTCAGTTTGTTTTCACCAAATGACCTCATGGTTCAATTTTCTAATATCTCTGTAGTTATCCTCTCTCTTTCTTAATCCATTTTCTTTCTTTCCCAGCCTTCCCCTCCCCACCCTTGCCTTTCCTGGACTATTATTAAGCTAGTGCTAGCGATTTTTCTCTTAACCTGCTTTAGCCTCATTAAATAATAAATCAGACATTTAAGCATGATGATTTCTTTATTCAAAATAATAAAAAGAATTACAGAAGTTTGGTGAGAATTTAATAGCTGCAACAAGGCCGAAAATGTGCAAATTAAAAGGAATTGATTATAGGACTAAATGATTGGTTGCAAAGAATATGGATCATGCACATTATACGAATACATAGGGAAAAGAAGAAGAAGGTAATTTGTCGTTTATTTAAGAATGAGTCTCAATGGGTTCAATAGTAGGTACATTAGATGGACAGATAACATGGAGGAGGGAGGGAGGGGTGGCATTGCAAAGGAAGGGAGGGAGGGTAAAGGGATGGCAGGGAGGGGCCTGTGGCATCTGAACATGGCCCACCCACCCTAGTGAAGGGGCCGAGGGAGGGGTGGCATGCAAGGGAGGGGAGGGGAGGGAGGGGAGGGAGGAGGAGCAGGCAAGGGAGGGGGAGTAGAGAGCTACGCCTCTGGGAATAGCAAAATCCACTTGCCAACAATTGTGAAAGTTCATTATTCTGCATGTGCGGAAGGAGCCTCAGAAAGACATTAAATGTGTTGTGAGTACCTGTTTTGCAGGCTCGACTGTGTACGAACAAAAGTGTGGGTTGGAGCATTCGGAGTGTTGTCATCAGGCTTGGCTGTTCTCAGCAGCTTTGGATTGTTGCTGTCCTGTGGAGTACCCTTTCCCATTACAGTCGCAAATGCACTATTTCTTATACTTGGTAAGTAAATCGCTGTTTCCAGTACTATACGTATCGCTATGGCTTCAGATGGTTGTGTTAGAACAGACATTAGAGAACATTTACATTCTTCTACCTCCTTAACCCTGATGAGCATATTAGAATTTTGCCATGCTATGTAGCTTTACTTTTCCGTATTAACGTTTCTTCTCCAAATGTGAATGTGGATCATAAATCAGACTTCCACTTGGATTTCTTCATCTCATTCTGCTTGATGAGCTTACTTTTTCTATGTTTACCTTTTCTGTACCAGGCTGCTAATGTTAACCAGTAGCTCTTTTAACTCTTCTGGCACCTTACATTTCTTCAAACTAGTTGCTTTTTCACTGCACAGCACTTTGAGGTCACAAATGGTTCCCTTGTCACTGATCACACTGTAATTAATTTATATGTCAGATACTCTTAAGACTGAGTTTTCACGTATCCTTTTTTACTCAAGTTCATATAAGCTAGTTAAAAAATATACACAAACTCACTGTGTTATATGAAGAATGCAAGCACCAAAAGTAAGTAACCAGGCTATCAGTGAAATAAAATGAATAAACTAATTTACTCATGTGTGGTATATCATAAAAATGGTATTAATATGAAGAATATTTAAATGTGTTTTCACCACATACCTTCAAAATGCATGATAACAGATGTTTAAAATAGAATGTGGATCGTTAATGCGTGCCACCTGCCTACAAGTAGGGTATTGCATAATTTGATGGAGTGGTGTGAAAAACTATATAAAGTGAAGCTGAAATTCCAGTAGAAGCCAAAGTTTCTATTCATCTAGCAATCCACAAAGATTTGTGGGTGGAGCCTTGGGAGCAGAGGCGTAGCTGGGCCAAACTGTGCCCGGTGTGCAGTGTGTTTTTTACGCCCCCTCCCCCCCGTGGCACCCCCCCGTCCCCTTCCCACACATACCAGTACCTTAGTTTCTTTTCTTTCTCTAGTACTTTTTCAGTCTGAAAAAAGCGGCCTCTTCACAGTTCAGGCTCAAAAACGGCTTGGGGAACTACAGTTCCCAGGAGACCTTGAGCTAAGGTCTCCTGGGAACTTCTGAGCCTGAACTATGTAATTCTCATTTTCAGCCTGAAAGTACTAAAGAACAAAACAATGAAAAGGGCTGCAGAGGAGCACAAGGAAAGGGGGAGGGGCCTGAAGCGTTCACCCCCAGGCGTCTCGTCCAGTGTTACTGCTTGCTTCCGCACCCACCCCCTTGCCACTCCGCCACTGCTTGGGAGGGTACAATGCCATAGACTCCATCCTCACAAGCAGCCATTTTCTCCAGGGAAACTCATCTCTGTCATCTGAAGATCACTTGTAATTCTGGGTGATTTCCAGCCCTCACATAGAAACCGATAGTCCTTGGCACTATTCGGACAGGCCAGGGAGGCGGGGTCAAACCAGGATGAATGATCCCGGTGCAGCCCTGGGACTGTTAGCATGCTCCCACGTGAGCGGCACCACAGCTGGCACAGCTTGCGAACACACCTTCGCATAGAGGTGAGTCCTTTTGTTTGGTCACTGCCTCCCTGGCTCCGCAGATGGGAGCTAGGGAAGGGTTAAAGAAGAATGGCAATTTTTGTGATTCTCTTGTTTGAACATGCATTGCAGCTGCAGCCGTTCGGTTGGCCATGGCTGTGAAGTGCATTAAAACTAAAAAAATAGCTAAAAACGTGATTCTTGTTTAACCTGCCCCACAGCCAGTAGCACGAGTGAGAGGTGGGTTAGAGCCGTGTTAGGGGCAGAAACTGCGAAGTTCCCACCCAACACAGGTTTAATCCCGCCTCTCTCCCAGGTTTACTGGCCCGTGTGGAAAGGGCCCTAGTTTTCCTGGAGGAAATAGCTGCTTTGGAGGATAGAGTCCATATATTATACCATTCTGAGGTCCTGCCCCTCCTCAAATCCCACCCTCCTCCAGCTCCACCCCTCAAATCTCCATGTATTTCCCAACCTGGAGTTGGCAGCTTTATTTCCTTACCACCTTTATCTGCCTATCTCTATTCTGTCTCCTCCTTTGCCCCCCACCCCCTTCCCAGCCTGTACCTTGGAAAACTAGTCTTTCTCCACAAAAGCAACGTACATTAGTCTTCTCTCCTCATTATTATCCCGATAACAACACTGGGAGATAAAGGCTGAAAGTATGTGACTGGTCCAAAATCACACAGTGAACCTCTATGAGACCGCATCACCCCATATGTCCCTGTACGGCCTCTTCGATCAGTTGAGGCCAACCTACTAGCGGTCCCTGGCCCCTCGGTTATGCGGCTGGCCTCCACATGGGCCAGGGCCTCTACGGCTCTGGCCCCGGCCTGGTGGAACGGTCTTCCTCCAGCTGTCCGGGCCCTGCGGGACCTTGGTGAGTTCCACAGGGCCTGTAAGACGGAGCTGTTCCGCCAGGCCTTTGGAGGAACCGGCTGCTGATGGTGCCCCTTCCCCCCCCCCTTTCATGGCCCTCTACATCTGGGCCGTTTGTCATTCAACGGGACCTGCCATTCCTCCCTCTTGGGGAGAGGATTTTTAATATGGAGCTGGATGCCCTTTATTTTTATGCTAGTATTTTTATATTATATTTATGAGATCTAGCTTTTACTGTTTTATCGCTGCTTTTAAAGATTTAGCCATTTTATGTTATGTTATGTTTATTGTTGTACACCGCCCAGAGCCCGTTGGGGATAGGGTAATATAAAAATCTAATAATAATAATAATAATAATAATAATAATAATAATAATAATAATAATAATAATAATACCGTGTTTCCCCGAATATAAGACAGTGTCTTATATTAATTTTTGCTCCCAAAGATGCGCTATGTCTTATTTTCAGGGGATGTCTTATTTTCCCTGTGTTCTGTTCGTCGGGCTTGCTTCCAAACAAAAACTTTGCTATGTCTTACTTTCAGGGGATGCCTTATATTTCGCATTTCAGCAAAACCTCTACTATGTCTTATTTTTCGGGGATGTCTTATATTAGGGGAAACAGGGTAATAATAATACATCAAAGAGCAAGATTTGAACCCCTCTCCCTGCCTTTTACACACACAAACTGAAACTTGGAATGCTGTGGTTGCTTAGCAACAGCCATGGAGGAAATCTGTGGCTTAAAGGTACAGGTGCTCATTTTATCATCTTTGGGGGGTTTTAATCCTCCAAGGTACTTTTTTTGGATTTTATATTTTTCAGCAAAACTGGAGCCCTTTTCAAGTTTGCAGAAAGATCTGTCTTGCTCATTCACAGCTCGTCACAGGATTTAAATACAAAGGATGAGTAGAATATTACTATTAGAATCTAAGATTGCAGGCCACATTCCTCTCACATCAATTTCTGATCCTGTAATATCCTTTTTCTTTCTCCAGGGGTTGGTATTGGTGACATGTCCACCATGTTGTCCTGTTGGCAAAAGACTAAGGTCAAGGATGAAGTTAAGGATCGGATGGCTGACACCTATGCAGAGGCAGCTGTGTCTGTTACCATCACAACTCTTATTGACGTTTTAGTCTTCTACATTGGCATTGCAACACCTTTCCCATCGATTCAGTCCTTTTGCATCTATACAGGAACAGCCTTCATCTTCTGCTACATATACAATTTGATGTTCTTGGGGGCAATTCTTGCTCTGAATGTTAGAAGGGAAGAAAGCAACAGACACTGGTTCACATGCATGAAAGTGTCAACAGAAACCCAAGAGTCTCGTGGATCTGCTTACAACATGTGCTGTGTGGGAGGATCTTATAATGAGTCCACTGGGGCAGAGTTTGAGCACCCTATGAATGGATTCTTTAGAAAGCATTTTGGTCCTTTCCTTATGCACCCTTGCACCAAAGTGTTTGTGGTAGTGCTGTATCTTGGATACTTAGGTAGTAGTATTTATGGGTGCACTCGGGTTAAGGAAGGTATAGATCTTCGGAATCTGGCAAATGATCATTCTCATGTCATTAAGTATTACAACTGGAGAGATGAGTATTTTAAAGATTATGGCCCAAGGGTTATGGTCATTGTTACTGAAAGCCTGCCATATTGGAATTTATCTGTTCATGCAGATCTTGAGAACTGCATGCAGTTGATAGAAAACTCAACTTATGTTGATGAGTATTTGTCAGAGTCCTGGTTGAGACTGTATATAGAAATTGCTACCATAACATTTCTAGATATAGATGATCCTATTTCTTTTATTCAGAATTTTGTAACACTGTTTCAAATTAATCCAGAATTTGAGTTGGATATTAATTTTACTGGCCAGGTCTTGCCAGCTTCCCGCTTTTTTATACAGACCGTCAATGTCCTTACTGCAGTTGATGAGCGAATGCTTTTAGAACAACTGAGAGGCCGTGCAGCAGGCTGCAAGATACCACTAAGGGTTTATCATCCAGCTTTTATATACTTTGATCAGTACCTTGTTATTGTTCAGAATACCATTCAGAATGCTGTAATTGCTAGTGGAGCCATGTTACTTATTTCCTTGCTGCTGATTCCAAATCCTTTGTGCTCGTTGTGGGTAACGTTTGCTATGGGATCTGTTATTGTCGGGGTGACTGGCTTCATAGCTTTTTGGGGTGTAAATCTTGACTCCATATCAATGATCAACCTTTTTGTTTGCATAGGGTTTTCAGTGAACTTCTCTGCTCATATTTCTTATGCATTTGTTTCCAGTGAGAAACCTGCTATGAATGACAGGGCAGTGGATGCTCTGTACCACCTTGGGTATCCTGTTGTCCAGGGAGCTGTTTCCACCATTTTGGGAGTATTGGTGCTCTCCATGGCGTCCGCTTACATTTTCAGAACCTTTTTTAAGATTATGTTCTTGGTCATTTTGTTTGGAGCTCTTCATGGTCTCATTTTTATTCCTGTGTTTCTAACATTCTTTGGCCTTTTGGGAAGACTTTAAAGATAGCAGCAGATTGATGGGTAGCACTATAAAAATTCTGGTAGTATTGGGGGAGATGTTGCCTGCTGTACACAACTTTGCTTAAAAAAGATTGAGATAGGTTTAACAGACATTGGTGTTCAGTACATAGCAAGATACATTAGAAAACTGATGTTTTTGCATTTGCTGGAGTAAGTTCTGTGGTCACAGAAAACAATCGCATAAAATGGAAATTCTTATTCAGAGGAAGACTGTACTCTGGATGAGTAATTTAGAAATAATTGCAATTAGTGGATCCAAACCACAGCAAAACTCTTTTCAAAGGGTTAATTCAGCTAGGCAGCTATAGACAAAACACTAGTATTATTCCTGTATATAAGAAGATAGATGAAATATAGGCCAATGACTGATATTGTAGTTAAACTTTGTTCCAAATATTTATTAATTAAAATGTGGACTGCCTCCACACACCTTTGTCAAGGGACCAGGGACGAAGCTGTTATCTAAATGGATTTGCAAACATAAATCTTTTGCCAAAGAGTTTTCTTTAATCCGCATGAGTGATTTATTTGATTCCTGTAGAGGTACGGCCAGGGACGTAGGTATAGATTTTTTATGGGGGGAGTTCGGGGGTGGGGCCACACCCCCACCCGCTCCTAGGGCATGGCCACACCACCCCAAGCCCCGCCCCTGGCCTAGGGCTTATAAAAGCAGCTCTCCAAGGCTGGGGATGGCAGACTCCCCCGCCCTGCCCTGCCCTGCCCTCCCAGCCGGCAGTTCCTTCTGCCCTCCCCTCTGGGCAGAGGCATAGAGGGAAAATGGAGCCCGGTGCATAATCTGAGTTTGCGCCCCGCCCCTGGGCAGCTGCTGTGATACTGGAATCCACCCCCAAACAGCATCACTTTCAATGGTGTTTGAACTAGAGAGCCCAAATTCTCCTTTTAAATCCACCTTAAAGGGAGAATCTGGGGTCCCCAGTTAAACAACATTGAAAGTGATGCCGTTTTGGGGTGGATTATCCCCCACGATGAAACAGCATCACTTTCAATGTGGCGTAGTTCTTAAGAGCAGGTGTATTCTAATCTAGAGGAACCGGGTTTGATTCCCTGCTCTGCCGCTTGAGTTGTGCAGGCTTATCTGGGGAATTCAGATTAGCCTGTGCACTCCCAAACAGGCCAGCTGGGTGATCTTGAGCTAGTCACAGCTTTTCGGAGCTCTCTCAGCCCCACCCACCTCACAGGGTGTTTGTTGTGAGGGGGGAAGGTCAAGGAGATTGTAAGCTCCTTTGAGTCTCCTACAGGAGAGAAAGGGAGGATATAAATCCAAACTCTTCTTCTAAACTGAGGACCTCAGATTCTCCCTTTAAATCCATGCCAAAGGAGGTGGATTTAAAAGTCGAATCTGGGGAAATTTGGGGGGTTCCTGCTGTCAGGGGTGTAATTGTTAAGCTAGCAGCACCAAACTTTTAGGAGACTCTCCTAATGATACCACCCAGGTTTGGTGAAGTTTGGTTTAGGGGGTTCAAAGTTATGGACCCCATCTTCTATTAGCTCCCATTGGAAACAATGGGGATGGGGCACCCCCTTTGGGAGTCCATAGCTTGGGACCCCCTGCACCAAACTTCACAAAACCTGTGTGGTATCATCAGGAGAGTCTCCCAAAGATACCCTGAAAGTTTGGTGCTGCTAGCTTAACAGTTGTACCCCTGACAGCAGGCACCCCACCCCCAATTTTTTCAGATTTTCTTTTTAAATCCCCTTCAGCATGGATTTAAAGGGAGAATCTGAGGTCCCCAGTTTAAACATTGAAAGTGATGCTGTTTCAGGGTGGGGATAATCCACCCCAAAACAGCATCACTTTCAATATTGTTTTATCTGGGGACCTCAGATTCTCCCTTTAAGGGGATTTAAAAGGAGAATCTGGGCTCCCTAATTTAAACACCATTGAAAGTGATGCTGTTTGGGGGTGGATTTCAGCATCACAGCAGTCGCCCATGGGGGGGGGGGTGCGCAAACCTCACATTTTGCACTGAGCTCCATTTCCCTAGCTACCCCTCTGCCTGGAGGGGAGAGAGAAGGGACTGCTGGCTGCCAGCTGGGAGCCCAGCCGGTGGGCGGGTGGGTCACGGGAGTCTGCCATCCCTTGCCTCTGAGAGCTGCTTTTATAAACACTTAAGCTGGGCTGGGGCTTGGGTAGGCGTGGCAACACCCCCAGAGGCAGGTGAGGGCGTGGCCTCGCCCCCGAACCCCCCCCCCATAAAAAATCTATACCTACGTCACTGCCAGTGGGCCTCCAGTCTGGCAAGTAACAGGCTCCATTCGCTGCCCATTCAAAATATATGGGATCCTTTAAGTCCATTAACTGTAATCCCAGCTCCATTGCCACAGGGCCTTTCCCCACTTACCTCTTTTTGGTTGCCAAAGGACGTCTACCCTGCGTTTGTTGCACTCCACAGCTTTTGAGCATGAAGAAATTGTTCACTTCATTTTGCTATTCACGAAATAAAGCGGGGTCAGAATTGCAGTGTTCCCCAAGAGCACGTGTCCCGCTGCGGCAATCGCGGCCAGCGGAGGGCAGGTCTCTATTTTGATTGGCTGGCACGTGTCCACGTCATTGACACGTGGCAATTGCGGCCAGTGGAGGGTGGGTCTCTATTTTGATTGACTGGCACGTGTACACGTGTACACATCATCGACACGTATACTTGTGTACATGTCATCAAAACATTTCATTTTCCACCGCCTATGTTCCCCGCAACCCAGTTTTCACTTTAAAAGCCAAGCCCGTGTGCTCAGCGACACTCTGCCGTGAATGGCTGGTGCAAAGCTGTGGAGCTCGAGCAGTAAAAGCAACGTTGGAACGTCGCCCTGTGCACAAGTCTCAACTTCCTTAAAAATTGGAGAAGCCTGTTGCCTGATTGGTTGGAAGGCTGCACGTCACAGAATCAACTTAGCACAAACATGCCGAAGTTCTTCACCACCCCGCGGCAAGTGCCGCATTTTGAGAAAAGTTGCTGTTTTAAGAGGAACTAATTTGGCGCGCCCTAAGGAGGTGGGAGAGCAGCAGATTCGGGGCAGCTCCACTGTGGCCGCTGGTGCGGTGGGGAGTGCAGAGGATCCCCGGGTCTTTTCACGAGAGGTTAGCCCGCAGCATATGGTGAGTGGGGAAAGGCCCACAGCGGGGTTAATCAGCGTCCACACCCTGAGTGAATTACTGCCCACAGGACCACTCATGCATCTGAGAAGGACTGTTTTAAAGTCATTTGCAGTAAAGTCACTTGTTGGCACCAATATTTGTGACCTAGGCGCCCTCAAGGCCAGGTCGGCACCATTTCCTTGAGCTGGTTCAAACTGCTTCTCAGTCCCCTCTTAGTACGATCTCTCATTCCAGTGTCAGAGACGGGGCTTTTCACTACCAATCCAGGTTGGACATTTCAGGCCTTTCTGCATCCTCTTCTTTTCAACATTCCTCTCCTCCTCCCCTCGAACGGGATCCCCAAGGGGACACTTGGCATAATCCCAGATGCGTACTCTACTCACACTCCATGGTGTGTGTGTGTGTCTCTTGGCACCTCCTATAATCTGTGGGGCCAGGATCGCGTTTCTGGTCCTACACAGCTGAATTAGTTTTAAGAAAAACTTAAAATTTGAAATAAAGCAAAAGACATCTGACATTAGAAACAGACAGTTTTTACTTTGCAGAATTTAGATAAGATTACAGAAGGTGAACTCTCCCGAGGGAGAGACACGCCCTGGTGCCCTCAAGTGATAGACACAGAATTTAGATCGTTACAGGAGGTTACCCCTCCCGGGTGGCTCTCAAAGGAGGCACGGCCAGTAGAGGAAGAGCCTTAGTTTTGTAGATGCAAAAACGTCACATAGTCCATCCCCTTACTCACGTATTATAATCCATACCTCTCACGTGCTACAAGCATGTGTGGTCAAATCCCACTGGTCAGAATCTATCTCCTTTTCACATGAAGATTCTGTTACTCAAACACTACATGGTGTGAGCTTATGCCCTCTACGCGTATGCAAAGGACAGTAATAAAACTAGCTTGCTGTCTTCAAGAAAAACCTGTTTTGCTAAGTTGCTCCCAGAGAGAGAGAGCTGTCCTTAGGCAATGCAGGATTCTTTAGGCTCATAAAACTTTTCTGTTCCCCAGCATGAAATGTTTCTAACATTTTAAAAGATTTTACAAACATGATTCTAATACAATAGAATTATAGTGAAATACAAATACATGTGAATTTCTCCTTATCATTTATGTGTTCATTTAACTATATGGAAAAACACTTTGTAATTTAACTAATCACATTCTATTTCTAACCCAAAAACAAGGTAATAAAATGCATCTGTCTGCTGTCACGTAGTAACCTGCAGTTACAAGATGTCAAAGATGTTATCTTGCTTGCTTGCATAGTCACTAGCAAGCTGGTAACATGCCTTTTTGACCGGCTGCAAAAATGCAGGCTTTGGTCACTTACACAGAAGCTCCCATTTTGATTCTTTGCAATTCTTTGGTTCTATAACTTAATCAAATACAAATTTATACACATTCTGGCCTGTTCCCACAAATCAATCCCTTGAAAATTGCCCCCCCAAAATAACAAAAACTCACAGATATTCTCAAAAAGACAGGCAAGGGGGAATGGAGAGTTAGCTCAGAAACAGAAGGTTTGGGGAAGGCGGAGAGGCATGGAAATCGTCTTAAACAAATCGCAGCGTAGTGAAACCATTTTAAAAATGTTTCAGCCTAAAGAATGGTTTTTAAAGGGGATTCACTGAAAGTGTTTTGTGGCTGAAAATAAAATGAGCCAAATGAGGAAAAACAATGCGGAACTTAATGGAAGAAACATTTTATTTCCTGCCTCAAAACGTTTCAAAAGGTTTGTGCAAAAGTGGCCTATATGTATCTTTAAAGCATTGTGGGACTGTGGGACATCAATTATTCATGCTGACACTATAGCCAATATTCATCTGATAGGGTCTTACACACTCCAACATAATACAATAACAGATGCGAGCCAGAAGAAGAAAAAAATCTCAAACCACAATGTTAATACAAGAATTTGTATTCAAAATGTACTATATTAGCACACTGAAATTAAACATATTTGACCTGTAGGTTTCATCAGCATTATTTCAGCATGCAGTCCATATATAATATACACATTATGAGCCTGTTTGTGTAACCTCAGCTTGTGGGTTCTGTGGGGCAAAACCTGGAATGAGTTTGCAACAACAATTTTTAAAAACAAAATGGTTTACTTTCTTAACACATAACATCAACATTTAACATCACATTTCAAGGTCCTGTTCAGGTTGCAATGTCAAGTCCTTATATTTACAGTCTACTGATACTGCCAAGTCCAATTCTTCTTTGCAAATGGGTTGGCTCCTGAAGACTCCAAGGGCTTGATGAACAGGATTCAACATGATGAAGGTTTCCAGGAGAACTCTCACCCCTTACAACCACAAAAGAAACCCTGAAACAATAAACTCCAACACTTACAACATAGCAAAATGAACAACTACCTTCCCAGTAGTTCCCAACAATATTGCAGTTTACCTTAACGAGGTGTTAAGGGCTTATAGAAATCAAGGTCCGAGTCTGGTAGCCTTGTCTCCTCCAACTACATGAGGTCTGCTGCCTCGTGCTGCTCTGCGTCTCCACCCCTTACTGGGTCAACCCATTCTGAGCATGGGGGTTACATTTGCATGATCTCAAATTCTCCTCTTTTGATTTTAACTGCATCTTTGGTCTGCACGTATAGCATTTCGGCCACCTTAGTGGAAAAAGCTAACGTGAACATGTTTTAAAAGCAGACGTGAATAAATATCGGGGCGGAGCAAACTGAATTCAGGGACACTCCATGCAGCACTAGGGCTGGATGTCGAGAGTTTACTGGATGGCTGCAATTATTCATCCTGGGGAGCCCACTGGGGGACAAGGCCAAAGCAAACCCGACGGCCCGCTTCTTGGGGGGACCTGCGGGCCTCTGCCGCAGCCGGGACGCTCGCAGCGCCACTCTCCGGAGGAGGCCCGACTCGAGGCGCCTTTCACGTGGGATTTGTGTCCCACCAGACGTGCGTCAGGCGGCTCCCTCCGGCACAGAACGACGGCGCGAGGCGAAGGAAGGGGGCATGGCCGCAGGGGGACCGGCCGCAGGGGGCAGGTACCGGACGGACTGCGTGGAGCGGCCGCTGTCCCGCTCGCTGCGGCGCCTGGGGGGCCAGGTGGGCGCCCAGCCGTGGCCCTTCCTGCTGTTTCCCGTGGCGGTCTCGGCCGCCCTGGGCGTCGGCTTCGTGCACTTGCCCAACCGCCAGTCCAACGACATCGTGGCGCAGTTCACGCCCCGCTGGAGCCCCGCCAAGGCCGACCGACGCCTGGTCCAGGAGCGCTTCCCGTCGAGAGACTCGCAGCGCTTCTCGGCGCAGAGGCTGACCACGGAGGGCGCCTTCGCCTCCTTCGTGGCCGTCGTGAAGGAGCCCAACCAGACGCTCCTCACCCCCGCCGCCTTCGCCGAGCTGCTGGCGCTAGACAGGGCTATGTGGCGGCTCAACGCCAGCGGGCCCACCTACCTCGAGGTCTGCGCCCGCAGCCGCAACTCCTGCGCCAGCCCCAACCCGCTGCTCGGCGCCGTCGGGGACAACCCTGCGTACATCGAGACGCTGCTGCCCGGCCTCACGTTCCCGCTCTGGCGAAGGCAGGTCTTCCTGGGCGCCTCCTTGGGGGGCGTCGCGGTGGATGCTCAACCGCCTAGTGAAAAGAGCCGCCCCGTCCTGGCCGCCAAAGCGATGCGCCTCTTCTACTACTTGCAAGAGGACGATGCTGCGCAGCGCGAGGCCAGCGTGAAGTGGCTGAAGGCCTTCCTGGTGCAGATCCCGGACGTGCTGGCCTCCTTGAACCTCACCTCGGTACAGGTAAGTGTGACCATTTCAGAAGGTGGAGGCTGAGGCTGCAGGATACTTTGGAAGGAGTAAAGCCCAGTGAGTCACATGAGACTTACTTGTGAGTAGACCAGTTTAGCATTGCTGTTACCAGTTAGATGATGTGCCTTGTATACTATCAATTGCCTATAATATGTTACTTCCACCATGCAGTGGCATCCCAATCTTGTAGAGGATTGCTATGGGGCATGCCTATGATCCATCCGAGACTGATGAGAGTCTCTTACATTGTAGAAAAATGATCAAGTCATTATGGCTTATAGGTGTTCCCCAACTTTAATTGTCACCAGTTTGGTTTGTGTGCTGATCTGGATAGCCCAGGCCAGCAGTGGTGTATCTGCAATGGAAACATGTGGAGGTCAAATGTCCCCAGGCGCCCCCTTGTGGGGGGGGCGAACAAAAATGCAGGTCTGTTTGTGTTTTGGGGTTTTTTGTATTTTTAGTGTTCTTTCAGTTTTTGGCCTGCAAGGGGCACAGTTTTTAGGCTAGCAACACCAAAATTTCAGGGATTTTTTGGGAGACTCTCCTGATAATATCACCCAGGTTGGTTCAGGGGATCCCAAGTTATGGACTCCCAAATGGGGTGCCCCCATTGTTTCCAATGGGAGCTAATAGAAGATGGGGTACACTTTTGAGGATCCATAACTTTGGACCCCCTGAACCAAACTTTACCAAACCTGGGTGGTATCATCAGGAGGGTCTCCTGAAGATACGCTGACATTTTAGTGCTGCTATCTTAATAATTGCACCCCTGACAGCAGGCATCCCCCCCAAAATTCCCCCAGATTCTCCTTTTAAATCCACCTCAAAGGGAGAATCTGAGGTCCCCAGTTTAAACATTGAAAGTGATGCTGTTTCAGGGTGGGGGAGAATCCACCCCAAAACAGCATCACTTTCAATGTTGTTTAAACTGGGGATCCCAGATTCTCCCTTTGAGGTGGATTTAAAAGAAGAATCTGGGCTCCCTAGTTTAAACACCATTAAAATTATGCTGTCTGGGGGTGGATTCCAGCATCACTTGTGTAAACTAGGGAGCCCAGATTCTCTTTTTAAATCCACCTTAAAGGAAGAATCTGGGGTCCCCAATTTAAATAACGTTGAAAGTGATGCTGTTTCCCCCAACTGGGTGGACTGGATACAACACCATAAAATGTTCTCACAGCAGTAATAAAACATTTTGAAAATATTTTGAAATTGTATTCAAAAAATTTTTATTTCCGCTGTGTGGTATGGCCCATTGCTGTGCTCAGATATGTGAGTTGGGGCATGTTCTATAATGTGATGGTTACTTTTAAATGACCTGGTGTAAAAAATCATTGTTTGGTCACGGTGAGGGATGGCGGCTGCCCCTGGAGGCGGGGGGCGCAAAACTCAGAGTAAGTAAGTAAGTAAATAAATAAATAAATAAAGCTCGAATGAATGAATGAATGAATGAATGAATGAATGAATGAATGAATGAATGAATGAATGAATGAATGAATGAATGAATGAATGAATGAATGAATGAATGAGAGAGATATTGGCTGCTAAGCAGGATCAGCCTTGGTCAGTATTTGGATGGAAGGCCACAACATTCAGGCCATGAAAGCCGTCAACAGCACAACAGTGGAAAAATTCACCTATACCCACAGTACTACAGAAAACTGGTTAGCAAAGCTGCTGGAATTGTCAGAAATGGCAAAACTTATCTTGTTAATTTCAGAAAAGTATCTGAACTCACTGATAATTGGAAACATTTGATGGACTATTTACACAAGAAAAAATGGCACAGAAGAAGGCTTTCACAGCCAGATTCAACTGGTTATTGTGGGTTTTCTGAGCTGTTTGACCGTGATTGTGTGGATCTTGTTCCTAACGTTTCGCCTGCATCTGTGGCTGGCATCGTCAGAGGTGTATCACAGTGTGAAGGCAGTGTTTAGTTATCCATGTCCCAGGGTGGAGAACCAATCAGTAATTGTTTGGGTGGAACTTGCTACAAAGGTGTGGTTGACTGCATTGTATTGCCAGTGGGATTTTTCAGTCCAAGGAGTGATTTGCATTTGCATTCCTGGGGCAGCAACAGTCTTAGTGAATGCAAATCCTTTGTCTGGGTGGAGTCCATTGTCCGTGAACCTAGCATGCCCTTCTGGTGCTTTTAAGTACTGGTAGCCAAGTTTTGTTAATTCTCAGAGTCTCTTCCTTCTTGCTAAAGTTGTCTTGGTGTTTGTGGAAAAAAATAAAAAGGCAAACAGACCTACTACCACTATGGCACATCATGTTGAATATTTTTCAGTATTTTGGACTCCGTTTGGGAAACACATTTATTACATTTGGTTCCATTATTTTTGTCCAGAGTCATTGTTGGATTAATGCTTCAATCCACATAACTTTCTGTGTGGCGACAGGCTGACTGAACATATTCTAGAAAAGGGGGCTGCTCCAGTCACCAAGACAAAAATGACCAAAAAATTAAAAAAGGTGATGCTGCAATGAGAAAGCAATTTATTAGCAATAATATAAAAACCTCTACACATTTCAAATGGGAAAAGCTCTGAAGGTCAGTATGCTTTCAGATATTCTGACAAAGCACCATGTGAAACACATAGAGGTTTCAATATTAGTACATCCTGGTTCCTCAGGATTTTTCTACTAGGCCACCCCAAACTCATCTTCAAATTCCGTATTATGTCCATAGCCTCAGATTTACACTACAAAAAAAATTAAATCCACTACTTCATAGTTCTGCCACTATGGAAATTACATTTCCATTCCAAGTTCATTCGATGACTTCCTAGTGCTGCCACACTCCAAAAAATAGAGTCCTTTGAATCCACAGGGTTTTTCTGTGGTCACTCCAGATTCAGCGTCCAATCACATATCATGGCCATAGCCACCACTTGCATCCCAAAAATCCTGCATCCATTGCTTTGAAGTGATGCCGCGGCATCAAAACACAGTCCCAAAGCATGAATCTTCATGGCTCCTCAGGATTTTTGCCTCAGGTCACCGCAAACTCACCACCAAATCACTCATCATAGCTATGTCCACAGACTGCACCACAAAATCCACACGTCCATCACTTTCAGGTGCCCTTAGAGCACAAAAATGTGTACACAAAGCATGGATCCTCTTGGATTCATGTGATTATTAATAAATAATTAGAATTTTGGAAAAAAGATGGGGATGAAAACGTGGGAAGCACTTTGGGGCATCTATTAATGAAAGAAACTGGCTACTTATTGGTTATATGATCAGGGGACACAGGGAGGCCACTGCCAAGTGGGGGGTTTCTCTGTTTCAACCCCCGCATTACAAGTCTGAAGCACTGCCCCCGTTGGTGTTTTTTTGTATTTTTAAGTGTTTTTTTTGGTTTTTGGCCTGCAGGGGGTGCAGTTTTTAGGCTAGCAGCACCAAAACTTCAGGGATTTGTTGGGAGAGTCTCCTGATGATGCCACCCAGGCTTGGTGAGGTTTGGTTCAAGGGGTCCCAAATGAGGTGCCCCATCCCCCATTGTTTCCAATGGGAGCTAATAGGAGATGGGGCTACCCTTCTGAGTGTCCATAACTTTGGACCCCCTGAACCAAACTTCACCAAACCTGGGTGGTATCATCAGGAGAGCCTCCTAAAGATACCCTGAAATTTTGGTTCTGCTAGCTTAACAAATGCACCCCTGACAGCAGGCACCCCCCCCCCAAATTTCCCCAGATTCTCCTTTTAAACCCACCCCCTTCGGCATGGATTTAAAGGAAGAATCTGAGGTCCCCAGTTAAAACAACATTGAAAGTGATGCTGCTTCAGAGTGGGGGTAATCCACCCCAAAACAGCATCACTTTCAGTGTTGTTTTAACTGGGGACCCCAGAGCCTCCCTTTAAGGTGGTTTTAAAAGGAGAATCTGGGCTCCCTAGTTTAAACACCATTGAAAGTGATGCTGTTTGGGGGTGGATTCCAGCATCACAGCGGCCGCCCATGGGAGGCCCCCTGCAAAACTCAGATTTTGCACCGGGCTCCATTTCCCCTAGCTACGCCTCTCTTCGGAGGGGAGGGCAGAAGGGACTGCCAGCTGCTGGCTGGGAGCCCAACTGGTGGAGGGGGCGGGGGGAGTCTGCTGTCCCTTGCCTTGGAGAGCTGCTTTTATAAGCACTGAGGCCAGGAGCGGGGCTTGGGGAAGCGTGGCCATGCCCCCATGAGCAAGTGGAGGTGTGGCCCCGCCCCCCACCCACCCCCATAAAAAATCTATACCTATGTCACTGGCCACTGCCTTGGTAGTGGGCAAAGTTCATCTGAATCCTAGTTATTATATGACAAGGAGGGGTTGGGGGCGCGCGTGTCGTTTAGGACATCTTTAGCACATTTCTGTGCAGAAAATGAATAAATAAATGTGGTGCCAGAAAATGTTTATGCCTCTCTCATTTATTTGTTAAATTAATTTAAAAAAGTTTCCTCCCCGTAATAACTCTTCCTTTATTTTGTGAATGATATCTCTGAAGGCATGCCGTGTCTTCTTCTGCTTCTTAATATTGGGTGTACTCAAAATTTCCTTGTAAATCACTATGCCATTTATACTTTTAAATTTCATAAATATGCCAAATTATGTACTTATTTCTTCTAACTAAATTATAATTTATTGAAAAAATATAGATTTTATGTTGTTAAATCAATTTAGGCTTTAAAATGGGTTGTTTTATAACTTCCTTCCAAAATTTCGGTTTTCAGGGGATGGGGAAGTTTGCAATTATTGCAAAATTTATGGAAACTTTAGATTTCTAAGATAGAATTCATTTTCTGGATCTGTTTCAACCTGGTTTTGAGGGCTAAATTGTACAATGGGAACTGATAGATATATTGTATAGTCCTCAAATACAGCTACCAAATAATATTCCTGGACTTAGAACAGGGACATAGGTATAGATTTTTAATGGGGGGCGGGGCCACACCTCCCCAAGCCCTGCCCCAGCCTCAGTGCTTATAAAAGCAGCTCTCCAAGGCCAGGGGCAGCAGACATCCCTCCCCCGCCCCCCCGGCTGGGCTCCCAGCCAGCAGTCCCTTCTGCCTTCCCTCCGGGCAGAGGCGTAGCTAGGGAAAATGGAGCCCATAGTTTTGGACCCTCCGCCAAAGTTATGGACCCTCAAATGTGTAGCCCCCATCCCCTATTAGCTCCCATTGGAAACAATGGTGGATAGGGCACCCCCTTTAGGAGCCCATAACTTTGGACCCCCTGAAACAAACCTGGGTGGTATTGTCAGGACAGTCTCATAAAGATACCTTGAAATTTTGGTGCTGTTAGCCTAAAAACTGCACCCCCTGCAGGCCAAAAAGCAAAAAAACACTACAAATTTTCAAAAAACCCACAAACAGGGAACTGAGCTTCAGACATGTAATGGGGGGGGGGGGGTTTGAACCCGAGAACCCACCCCCTTACCTACGTCCCTGACTTAGAATCATTTAGTCTCTCACATATAATGTAACTTGTCCTAAAGGCAGTGCTTTTGTAGTCCGGATAGTTGAGAGATTCAGGTCAGATAAATCAGAAATTTGACTGTTATTAACTATTATTTCTAACTTGATTTGAAAAAAATAATGATAAAGAACTGATATTTGCTAACTTTATGATCCCTGGTAGTCTCTTGTGTTAAGAAATAATATTTGTGTTAAGAAATAATATTTAACAAGTGATCCTCCTTTTTTTCCCCGCATGGCAGGTAGCCTATCTTACCTCCATATCTCAACAGGAAGAGTTTGAAAAAAGTGGCAAGGCAGCGATCCCTCTGTTTTCCATCACATATTTTTTAACAATATTCTTTTCAGTTATATCATGTGCAAGGTAATTTGTTTATATTTGCAGGGGAGGTTAAATTTTCTAGTGAGAGGATGATTTTGTGTCGTTTTCATTAGTTAACTAAAATCAATGAAACGTCACATCATAAATGTCACATGTATATCAGAAACAAATCAGTGAAACGTCGCATGCACATCAGTTAACATAGAAATTGGTTAAAATGCATGTTGAAAAACAAATAAATTGTACACATACATAATTGACACTGTGGCAACCGATTTCTATGTGCAAGGTAATTTGTTTATAATTGCAGGGGCAGAGTAGGTTAAATTTTCTAGTGAAAGTATGATTTTGTGTCATTTTCATTAAGTTGACTAAAACTGCAAGTAAAATCTTGCAAGTGTATCTCTTTAAAATCAATGAAACGTCATATCAGAAATGTCACATGCATATCAGAAAACAGAAATCGGTTAAAATGCATGTTGAAAAACAAAGAATAGATTGTACACATATAAAATTGACACTGTGTGGCAACCATAATGCTAAAATCACAGGAAGATTTTCCATATGGCTGATGTGAATCAAATCTGGTATCATTTCATTAACACCACTGTTGAACTATGAGCTTACTAAACTTTTTAGAGACTTACAGTTAGAATACGATTTTTCCCTCTGAAGCCAGAATTGCAATATACAACTTAGTAAGCAAATTCAGAAAACAGTATCTCAGGCTGTACTGTGTAATGTTAAATATCTTTAGATGTTAGTTTACATTTAATATGAATAAGATTAGTCCTTGCAGTTTTTGGATCCCTGACAAATTTCTCAAACTGATGGCACTGGAGTTAAATACATGTTTGAGGTGTCAGCAACCAAGAGTAAATTTGACGCAGTTGTTACAGATATTCTGGATTATCAGGACATTTGGAAGTTAATAGACAAATTAACTATATATTAGAATATTTATTGGATCTTAATCAACATACTGGTATATTGAGGTATATTCCTTCTCACTTGATCTTTATAAGCCTTGGTGATAGCTAAATGAGTAATCTTTCAAAGTGGAAAGCAATAGATATGCCACACATTGAAATATAGACCAAAGCAATATTAGACCTTGCAGTTCAAGGAACAGTTGCCTTTAATGGACAAGAAACAAATGGAAAATTTCACCACTTGTCAGGGGATGGGGTCAAAGCCATCCCACAGACTCGACCAAGGCCCCAATGAAGAGATGGAGGAGGCTGGGCCCACCAACGGCTGGCGCTGCAATGGCGAGCCAGACGTCATTGTGGTGCGGGAGAGGCCAGCCAGTGGCCCAACACTGTCTCCTTCCACCCGGCACAAGCTGAGGTCGGGGCCGAAGGAGTTGGGGATCCCCTGAATTGAGAGGGAATGCAGGGAGGCAGTGGTTGGTAGGCCAGGCATCCCATCGGCAGCCTCCTGGGGAGGGGGCGGGACAGGGGATGGGAGGGGGGGGCAAGACGCAGAAGAGGACCGGGCTTGGCCGAAGAGACGGGGAAAGAGGAGATTGAGGACGTGGATGAGAGGAGAAACAGGAGGAAGCTGGAAGGGGATATAAGGAGGAAAGAGCGAAGGCTCAGAGGGGACAAGGAGAAGGAGGACAAGGCAAGAGAGGGTGAAAGTCTAGAGAAGGAGAGCAGAGGAGGAGAGAAGGTAGAAGGGAGGCATGAAGGGAAGGATAGTGAAAGAAACACGACGACAACAGCCTAGGTTTTTTTTTTTTATATCGAGGGAGACTTCAGGGAAGGAAGGGAGGGCTTGTTTGGAAGATTGGCGAGGAGGAGGGAAGCCAGGGATAGCTCCCTTTTCCAGCCAAGCTGTGGGTTAAACAGATAACTAGTAGTAGGTGGCCCCAGGACAGCAGGGCCCTGGACGGGCAGACCAACACCCAGGTAAGTGAAGGCGGGCACAGGCACCCCCAGCCGGAGGCTGGTTGGGGCTCCACCACACCACTCCTTCATCTTATGGAATCATTGAATAGAATCATAGGGTTGGAGGCAACTACAGGAGCCATCAAGTCCAACCCCCTGCAATGCAAGAACACACAGTCAAAGCACCCCTGACAGATGTCCATCCAGCCCTTCTTTAAAAATCTCCAAAGAAGGAGACTCCACCACACTCCGAGGTAGTGCATTCCAGGGTCAAACAGCCCCTTACTGTCAGGAAGTTTTTCCAGATGTTTCGGTGGAATCTCTTTTACTTCAAATTGAACCCATTACTCCTGGTCCTAGTCTCTGGAGCAGCAGAAAACAAACTTGCTCCTTCACCAACATGACATCCCTTCAAATATCTAAACATGTCTATCATGTCGCCTGTTAACCTTCTTTGCACCAAACTAAACATACCCAGCTCCCTAAGTCTCTCCTCGTAGGTCATAGATTCCAGACCTTTTACCGCTTTGGTTGCCCTCCTCTGGACCTATTCCAGCTTGTCAATATCCCTCTTGAATTGCAGTGCCCAGAACTGTACACAATATTCCAGGTGAGGTCTAACCAATATAAAATAGAGAAGTACAATTACATTCCTCAATTTTGACACTTTTCTTCTATTGATACAGCCCAGAATCACATTGGCTTTCTTGACCTCCCAATCACACTTGTGACTCATGTTCAGTTTGTGGTCTACTAAGACTCCCAGATCCCTTTCGTATGTAGTGTTGTCAAGCCAGGTGTCACCCATCCTATATCTGCGCATTTCATTTTTTCTGCCTAAGTGTATAAGTGTAGTATCTTAAATTTATCTCTACTGAAATTCTTTGGTCTGTTCTGCATAGGCCAGGGAGGCAGGGTCACACTGGGGTACTAGACTCCGGTGAAGTCCTGGGACCGTTTGCACACTCCTGTGTGAGCGGCCTTGTGGCTGCTGAGGGACACAGACGCGCCTTCGCATGGAGGCGCATCCATGGTTCCCTTTCCCGCTGCCTCCCACCTTGTCCCTGCTTGCCTGCAAAGTGCAACTTCGCAGGCAGAGCCGACCCCCTGGGCCATGGGATGGCCCCTTTCCCCCAGTGGCTCTGCAAATGGGAGCCGGGGAGGGGGATATACGAGAATCACTCAATGAGCAATTTGTCTGTTTAAAGTGGCTGACAGCCACAGCCGTTCGCTAGGCCTTGGCTGTGCTATGCAGTAAAACCAAAGAATCGCTCATTGAGCAATTCTTGTATAACCTGCTCTGAGGCTGATGGCGTGAGTTAGGGGTGGTTTTGAGTTGTGTTCAGGGTGGGAACCGTGTGAAGTTCCTGCCCTAAACACTCTGCCAGCTTAACTCACACCACAGGGTTGTCATGAAAATAAAGGCCCACTCCACATTGACCAATATATACAGTGTTATCTTTATTTTAAATGTCAAAAATTATTTGCGGCTCCAAGTGTTTCTTTTCCCGTGGAAAACGGGTCCAAATGGCTCTTTGAGTGTTAAAGGTTCCCTACCCCTGTCCTAGATGCTCCACCACTCTGGTTCACAATAAAACATAATAATGCAACTGCAGGATCAAATGACCCGTTAATTCTAAAATGTACTAAAAGGTTTGATACAAAAGGGCTCTGATTTAGAACTTTAAGGATCATATAATACACTTGCCTAAGCGACATTTCCTTCCTTTTACTGTCAATGTACAAATCGTACTTTCTGGATTTTGTTTCCAATCATATCATTGATTTTCTAATTTTAATTCCTTTGCATTTATCATTCCTATTCTTCTGCATCATTCTCATTCATTCTATCTTGAGGATTTATAAATAATTTTCTAATATCTCTATAGTTATCCTCTCTCTTTCTCAATCCATTTTTCTTACTTTCAGCCTTCCCCTCCCCCCACCCTTGCCTTTTCTGGACTATTATTAACTAGTCTGTAATTTTCTCCTTTAACCTTGCTTTAGCCATCAAAGAAATTATAAGTCAGAAATTTAAGCATGGTGATTTCTTTATTTGAGAATCTTTCAAAAATAAAAAGGATTATCGAAGTTTGATGATGAATATGCAACAAGAATGAAAATAATGCAGATCTGGAAGCAAGAAGTGATTATAGGATGAAAGGATTGGTTGCAAAGAATATGGATTAAAGCGCAATGTATGAATACATGAGGGAAGAGAAGAAAATTAATTTGCAACCACTTATTCAGAATTGATCTCAATGTGTTCAATATTAGAATAAATGTAATACATTAGATGGGCTAAAAGAAGTAGTACAGGATTATGTTGAAGTAGCTAAGCAGTTGTAGAGGATACAAAATACTTGTGACGTAACAAGTTGTGTATTAGAAGTTCGTAATAACAAAAAAGGAAAGACTGCAGAATAGTAAAATCCACTTGCAAACAATTGTGAAAATGAATTGAAAGGGCATTATTCTGCATGTGCAGGAGGGGCCTCAGAAAGACAGTAAATGTGTTATCAGTTCCTGTTTTGCAGGCTCGACTGTGTACAAACAAAAGTGTGGGTTGGAGTGTTTGGAGTGTTGTCATCAGGCTTGGCTGTTCTCAGCAGCTTTGGATTGTTGATGTCCTGTGAAGTACCTTTTCCCATTACAGTCGCAAATGCACTATTTCTTATACTTGGTAAGTAAATGACTGTTTCCAGTACTATATGTATCGCTATGACTTTAGATGGTTGTGTTAGAACAGACATTAGAGAACATTTACATTCTTCTACCTCCTTAACCCTGATGAGCATATTAGAATTTTGCCTTGCTATGTAGCTTTACTTTTCCGTCCTAATGTTTCTTCTCCTCCAAATGTGAATATGGATCATAAATCAGACCTCCACTTGGATTTCTTCATCTCATTCTGCTTGATGAGCTTACTTTTTCTGTGTTCACCTTTTCTGTACCATGCCTCTAATGCTAACCAGTAGCTCTTTTAACTCTTCTGGCACCTTACATTTCTTCAAACTAGTTGCTTTTTCACTGGACTTTGAGGTCACAAATGGTCCCGTTGTCACTGATTACACTGTAATTAATTTGTTGTTGTTGTTCTTTAGATTTTATAGACGGCCTAATCCACAAATGGCTCTAGGCGGTTCACAATGCAATAAAACCCAATACATTAATTAAAACATCTAAAAACATTTGAAGTTTAGTATGCAGCATCATATCGGTGGCACCTGGCCTTAAGCCCAGTAGGGCGGGGTAAAAATCAAATGAATGAATAAAATAACTAAATCATATCCTGCTGAGGCCTCTGCCCATGTCCTCCTCAGATTTCACCATGTAATCTCTTGAAATTTTCCATTTTGGAGCTGGCAACACTAATCTTCCCTCAAAGGCCATAATAGTCCAGTCTTGGCCCCTCTCCCTGCCTTTTACACACAGAAACCGAAACATGGAATGCTGTGATTGCTTAGCAACAGCCATGGAGGAAATCTGTGGCTTAAAGGTAGAGATGCTCATTTTATTATCTTTGGGGTTTTTTTAATCCTCCAAGGTACTTATTTTTAGATTTCATATTTTTCAGCAAAACTGGAGCTCTTTTCAGGTTTCCAGAAAGATCTGTGTTGCCCATTCACAGCTCTAGTCACTGGAGTTAAATACCAAAAATGAGATCTCAGGGCACATTCCTCTCACATAAATTTCTGTTCTTGTAATATCCTTTTTCTTTCTTCAGGTGTTGCTATTGTAGACATGTCCATCATGGTGTCCTGCTGGCAAAAGACTAAGGTCAAGGATGAAGTCAAGGATCGGATGGCTGACACCTATGCAGAGGCAGCGGTATCTGTTACCATCACAACTCTTACTGGCATTTTAGCTTTCTACGTTGCCTCTGCAACATCCTTCCCATCGATTCAGTTATTTTGCATATACACAGGAACAGCCTTCATCTTCTGCTACATATACAACTTGACGTTCTTGGGGGCAATTCTTACTCTAAATGGTAGAAGGGAAGAAAGCAACAGACACTGGCTCACATGCATGAAAGTGTCAACAGAAACCCAAGAGTCTCGTGGGTCTGCTTACAACATGTGCTGTGTGGGAGGATCTTATAATGAGTCCACTGGGGCAGAGTTTGAGCACCCTATGAATGGATTCTTTAGAAAGCATTTTGGTCCTTTCCTTATGCACCCTTGCACCAAAGTGTTTGTGGTAGTCCTGTATCTTGGATACTTAGGTAGTAGTATTTACGGGTGCACTCGGGTTAAGGAAGGTATAGATCTTCGACATCTGGTAAATGATCATTCTCATGTCATTAAGTATTACAACTGGACAGATAACTATTTTAAAGATTATGGCCCAAAGGTTATGGTCATTGTTACTGAAAGCCTGCCATATTGGAATTCATCTGTTCGTTCAGATCTTGAGAACTGCATGCAATTTATAGAAAACTCAACTTATGTTAATGAATATTTGTCAGAGTCCTGGTTGAGAACGCATATAACAATTGCTAAAACAATGTATCTAGCTATAGATGATCCTGTTTCTTTCATTCAGAATTTTGTAACCCTGTTTCAAATGAATCCAGAATTTGAGTTGGATATTAATTTTACTGACCAGGCCGTACTAGCTTCCCGCTTTTTCATACAGACCGTCAATGTCCTTACTGCAGTTGATGAGCGAATGCTTTTAGAACAACTGAGAGGCCGTGCAGCAGGCTGCAAGATACCACTAAGGGTATATCATCCAGCTTTTATATACTTTGATCAGTACCTTGTTATTGCTCAGAATACCATTCAGAATGCTGTAATTGGTAGTGGAGCCATGTTACTTATTTCCTTGCTGCTCATTCCAAATCCTTTGTGCTTGTTGTGGGTACCGTTTGCTATTGGATCTATTATTGTCGGGGTGACTGGCTTCATGGCTTTTTGGGGTGTAAATCTTGACTCCATATCCATGATCAACCTTATTATTTGCATAGGGTTTTCAGTGGTCTTCTCTGCTCATATTTCTTATGCATTTGTTTCCAGTGAGAAGCCCGGTATGAATGACAGGGCAGTGGATGCTCTGTACCACCTTGGGTACCCTGTTGTCCAGGGAGCTGTTTCCACCATTTTGGGAGTATTGGTGCTCTCCATGGCGTCCGCTTACATTTTCAGAACCTTTTTTAAGATTATGTTCTTGGTCATTTTGTTTGGAGCTCTTCATGGTCTCATTTTTATTCCTGTGTTTCTAACATTCTTTGGCCTTTTGGGAAGACTTTAAAGATAGCAGCAGATTGATGAGTAGCACTATAAAAATTCTGGTAGTATTGGGGGAGATGTGATGTTTCCTTCTGTACACAACTTTGCTTAAAAAAGATTGAGGTAGGTTTAACAGACATTGGTGTTCAGTACATAGCAAGATACATTAGAAAGCTGATGTTTTTGCATTTGGTGGGAATGAGTTCTATTTTCACAGAAAATAGATGCATAAAAGGGAAATTCTTATTTAGAGGAAGACTGTATTCTGGATAAGTTATTTAGAAATAATTGCAATTGGTGGGTCCAAACCACAGCAAAACACTTTTCAAAGGGTTAATTTAGCTAGGCAGCTATCTTTGACAAAACACCAATGTTATTCCTGTATATAAAGAAGATAAATGAAACATAGGCCAATGAGTCTGATACTGTAGTTAAACTTTGTTCCAAATGTTTATTAATTAATTAAAATGTGGACTGTCTCCTGACATTTTTATCAAGGGACCCAGGGACATTATCTAAATGAATTTGCCAAAGAGTTTTCTTTAATCCTCACGACGGATTTATTTGATGTATCACTCTTCCAGTTGGCAGCCTGTCAGAATAACACCAGAAAAGAAAGGCAAGAGATGGTCAACTCGGCAATTTAACCTGAATACTGAGGTTTTTAAAGATTAGAAAAAATGGTTGGCTCCGAGGCGCATGTTACTCGGGAGTAAGCTTGGTGAAGCAACCGTGCAACGTCTCAAATGGGTGAATCATGACCCCAGGAGGGTTTACTCAGAAGCAAGCCCCATTGCCAGCAACCGAGCTTACTCCCAAGTAAAGGATCGTGCTTTAGTTCTTCCCATGAAAATCAGTGGGGTTTAACAGCGCTTAACAGGGTTACCTATACTGCTTCCCCAAAACTAGGTCTTAGGTTTAATGCTAATAATCTTCCTGAAATAAATGCACTATTATCACACTGGGGCCTGGCGGGGGAAGGAGAAGGGGTGTGAGGGGAGAGGGAAGTAAAACTTTTGTTTTCAGAAACCCAGTAAACCCCTTACCACAAAATAGAAGTAAAAAGGCAGTCAAGGAAGGCAATCTGAAGCAAGAATGCTGTGCAAGGGGTGGGATAACTTCAGGAAAGTGAAATTGGTGGAGCAGCCATCTGATCTGCAGTTTTTCCTTCACATGTCATCACCGCACTTGACTTCCCACAAAAATGCAACAGGAACAGAAAAATAAAAGCAGTTCTAGCTAAGACCTTGGTGTACTTTTTAAAAAAACCCTAAAAGCATCTCGGTTCCTCCACCCTAGTCTTGATCTGCCCAGGCAATTGGCAAAAAACTTGGGTCTGAGCGTTTCCCCAGTGTTTGGAAAGGCACACGTTTTTGTTCAACCCCTCGAGCAGCAGCAGCCAGCCTGCTCCAACCTCCAGCAGGTCCTGCATGCACCCACCACTCTGCCCTGCTCCAGCACCTCTGCCGTACCCCTCTTCCTCCCCCCCACCCGCTCAAACAGGAACCAGCCAGGTCTAGCCTCCAGCAAGTCCCATGTGCACCGCTCTGCACCACTCTAGCATCTCCACCTCCTCTGCCTTCCCCCCGCCCCCCCCCCCCGAGTCCTCCCTGCTCACCACAGTGCCTAGCAGCCCAGGCCAGCCTAGATGTGGGGGCGGGAATTATTTTCCGCTTCCCCCACATGACGAACACTGTGTGCACGTGTCCACAGAGAGGGCTCTGAGTGCCACCTCTGGTATGCGTGCCATAGGTTCACCATCACTGATCTAGACATTCCTTTCCTTACCTAGTTTTGCTCTGGAGTGTATGGGATTGTAAATTGTTCAGTTAAAGAATTCCTCATCTTATGTCCCATGGATTCCCCTCCCTTGCCAGTAGCTTTCTTTGGAATCTGTTGCTGGCCATTTCTACTTATGCTTCAACATTTTCCAGCACTCATCTTTTGTCTTTAATTAGGTAGGTAATAATTTATCTTGAACAATCATAAGTAAAGATTACCACACGGGGTAGACATTTTTATCAGTGTACAAATATAACTATGTATCACTGCATTTTGTTCGTGCCATGATGTTCGTTAAAACTTGGCCTGGTTCTTTTTACTTTGATGTAGCACAAACACTTCTCTTCATCAGCACATTTCTCATTTGCATGCCTTTGGTTAAATTCTGACTCTCATCTTCACTAATGATATAATTGTCCTTATGCCCCAACCCCCAGTGTTATATATCCTGGAGCAATTTTTGTGATGGCATTGTTTTGCAAAGATACTTTCTATGTATAAGA
The DNA here is from genome assembly GCF_021028975.2 of Sphaerodactylus townsendi. Lineage (NCBI taxonomy): Eukaryota > Metazoa > Chordata > Lepidosauria > Squamata > Sphaerodactylidae > Sphaerodactylus > Sphaerodactylus townsendi. The sequence goes on along the minus strand of NC_059435.1, from coordinate 58,523,422 downwards.
TTCAGGAGAATACAACTCTTCATTTACCATCACAGTTGCAATTAATTCACCTTCTCTCTGATAAAACACCTGTCTCAAAAAAATGAAATCATCCCTTTCTTGGCCTGTGTACTTACAGAGATAAGGTTATTCACCAGCATTGGCACATACAATTAGTAACAAGGACATCTTGCATCTGATTGTTCCAAAACCAATCTCTTCTGCCCAGATGACATTCTATCTGCAACATTTAATTTGTCTTTATTTTGTTCATATCACATTCCAATAAAATTTTATGACACCTATGTGAACTAGTTCAGGAATCAGTGAACCAGACACCACTTATGTGCCTTTTGGTGATAATATAAACCCTTGTTCCCTAACTTTAATAGGCAGATTTTGCTACTGTCCGCTCTTGCTTTGGGAAAGCCCGTCCCCTCTGGTTAATGCCTATGGGGCAATTTCTCATAAAATGGCCTAGTCTCCCACAAGAGTGGCATGTTCTCTCGCCTTTATCATTTATATATTAGAGACATTTGGATACCCTCTGATCTCTTGAAATCTCTTCCAATGAATTCTTTCTCTAATTGATTGATGTTGCTTTGCAGGAACAGTATAAGTTATTTTCAGCCTCAATGGCACGGACAATATTCGCATTTGATTCTGGAAGGCTGATTAACAAAAGCATATGCTCATCTGAAATTTCCTTTCCTGAGACTCTCTCAACTGTTTAGCTAAATTTAGCCTTCTGTCAAGATGTTTCTGGAGATTTTTTTCACTTTCTTGCCTTCTACTACTAAACAGCTAAACAACCCTTTCTGAAGATACATTTGGCTCTTTGATGAGGATTCCACGTGCAGCCTTTGTAATTCCGCCCATACAGATATGCCAGTTGGCATCTTAATGACTGTTTTGGCCTTCAGTTAAACCTAACATAATTGCACCTCTTGCTTGTTTATTTTGAGAGTTCCACACCGGCTGATGCTTTGCATCTTAAGTTGGTTGCTTGTCAGTCTGGGTAATAATCCACAGACTTTTTACAATTCGATGGGTCTTCATTCTTTCTCTCCAAATTTGAGAGTTGCTCTCTACGAGCCTATCTTGCCACTATGCTGAGAACCATATTCTTTCGCCATCTTCATTCCTTTGTTCTTGCCTGCTTATGCCTTCCTGGCACCTGAGAGTCCCTGGCAATCTTTCTACCTTTAATCAGACATGTACTTAATCTGGGTCACCATAATCCCTGTCGGCAGAGTAAATAAATAGCATAGTAAAAGTGCACAAACTGATTACAGTGTAGATAAAGCTTTATTCAGGAACTAACATACTTATAGTAAAGAGAGATCAAGATGGGAGTCCTAACTACACAATTAGTTGAGAGAACAGACAGAGACTGAGTGGAATTTCCAAGAAAAATCAGGATATTGCTGAAATAGTAGCAGTCTGGAGACAGATGAGGAATGGCACGTAAAAGGTCAGAAGGTGCTCACATCACTATCATCTAATTGTCTTGCTGCCCCTACAGGGTCTTGGTTGTCCCTGTAGTGGTTAAGAGCAGGTGGATTCTAATATGGAGAACTGGGTTTGATTCCCCACTCCTCCACTTGGGGGCAGAAGCTTATCTGGTGAACCAGAAGTGTTTCCGCACTCCTACATTCCTGCTGAATGACCTTGGGCTAGCTAGTCACATTTATGCAGAACTCTCTCAGCCCCACTTATCTCACGGGGTGTCTGTTGTGGGGAGAGGAAGGGAAAGGAGCTTATAAGTCATCTTCTCCTTACAGGAGAGAAAGGTGGGATATAAATCCAAACTCTTCTTTGTTCCCCAGATCTTGCCTATTCCAACACTTTTTGTTAGAGACAGTGAAGGAGGGTTGGCTGTTCTAAAATGACTGGGCATTCCCAGTTCTGCAGAGGCACAAAGGCCTGGGGTGAGGGTTGAAATAACTTTCACAGTTGTGCTCTAATTTACAATGGGGTTGCTGGTATTTCCTTGATTCTACTCCTTGGAAACCCTCCAGGCAGCCTCATGCCACAGTCCCCTTTGTGTGGCACTGGTTGAGACTGATCTGCCTTTGATGTGGGGTACCACCATCAATAACCACAGCTTTATCACTGATTAGGTCCTACCTGGCCAATGGACTATGTGAGGCTTGTTTACAAAATGCCTCACAGTCGATGGCCACCGTATTGGCTGCCAGTGCCCATGCCCCCAGTACACTGCTGAGGTAGTTTGGCATGTGCCAGCCTCGACTGGGATGAGTGGTTTACACAACATTCATGAATATATTGTGACCCAGGAAAGTCAGTTATAAAAATTGTGGTCTTCTGCCCACCTTCTTTTCTGAAAATGGACCACACCTGCCATCCTTGGCCTCTGGTTTAAGGAGTGAAAAAAAATCCACATAGTGCCCATTGAGGGTACACTTCTTCACCTTGCAGAGGAGGCAGATACTGCAGGGGTCCTTGTGATCATTGTAGATGGCCGAAGCAAAGAGGGCTGCAAAGACTCGGCTATCAGAAGCAGCAGAGAATAAATCACACTCTGCCAATGGTCAATGAGTATCAGGGATCAGTGATAAGCTCCGTCCACCAATCTTGGATTTTTTTTTAAATAAAACATTATCAGATGAGCAGTGCAGAAGATCTTTGGCTGGACCAATTATGGGGATTACTTTCGCCAGTTCTCCCAAGGGAGCAACAGATCTAGAAACCATACGCACAGATGACATGCAGCCACCAAGCTGTAGAACATTTGTGGTATCTATTTACTTTATCCATTTATACTCCTTCTTTCTCCTCGATGAAGACGCAAGGCAGCTTAAATGATTCCCTGTCCCGTTTTATTCTTCCAACAACAGCCCTGTGAGTTGGTTAGGCTGAAAGTGACTGGCCCAAAGTCACCGAGCAAACTTCCATAACAGAATGGGGATTATAACCTTCCCTACTTTTTCCAGAGTTACGATGACAGGAGGACAGTTCTCTCAAAAATATTTCTAGTTTTAAATCTTAACTCAGTGGGAAATGAATTTTTGTTTTCCCCTTGTACCTTCTGATTAAGTAAATGTTTACTCGATATTTAGGATTTGAGCCTGAACTTGATTTTGCTGACCAGAGGAAGCTTACCTGTAAAACTAGACTTTCAAATTAGCAGCTGAGCAGAGCATCCTTGTTTTAAAAACAAATATAAGATCTCCTCATTTCTACTTGAAAGCAGTTGTCAGTTGGTTATTTGCCCCCATTTAGCGTCAACTGCCCATTTCCGCAGATTAACAGATAGGATTTTTTCTCCCACCCAGTCAGCAACCCTAATTGCAGCTTTGAACATATGAAACTGCTCTTGGGAAGGGAGGCCCTTGAGAAGGAGTCGAAAATATGTCCAGGCCTTGGGCCTGTAATGGTAGCGCACAGCACAGCAAGCAGTACAACACTCAAGAAGAATCCGTTTACAGGTCATAGAGGCAGAATACAAAGACCCACACATGTATTTTTCCCCTCATCTACATGACAGGATATGCCTGATCTGATCTGATATGCCTACAGAAGCCTGTATCAGATTCAAACTGGTAGCACTATTTAGGCTAAAAAAAACCCCTGTAGTTGTGGACCTCTGTTGCTCAGCTCAGTCACACAGTTCACAGTGGAGGGCCTTGGGCCTGTCACATTTGGCTTACTTCACCTCTCAAGACTATTGTGAGAAGGGGACAGGAAGGAAAACCCAGGCATCTCACATTACTATGAGATGTAGGAGAGCTGGCCATTTCACCAGCGCCAGAGTAGGGGGGGGGGGGGGGCATTTTATACACACACACACACACACACACACAGAGCACCCCATTCAAGGAAGCAGGGGCTATTATACTCATTTCCAGCATTGTGAAAGATAAAGTTAAAACGTACTTGACATGCTGTTAGTAAAAATGGGCAAGCCACAACTGAGGGGAGGCGACAGGACTGGCAACCTTAGCCTGGAGACAATGCAGGAACCGAACAGACAAAATTGAATTTACGTACAAATTTGGTAGACTAACTCACAGTCGTTAATGCAGCAAACCACAGTTTATGGTGACTTGTGAATGCAGTGCATTAGCCTCAAATAATAAAGCTATTCTCTTAAGAGAGCGAGAGAGAAGCATCGCAAGGCATGTTAAAGCGTAATAAGTGAAACTGCCCTTTGGCGGCGAGGCTGAGCAACGCTCTGAAGCGAAATACGTCCGACCTTAATTTATTCAGCACTCCAGGCACAAACGCGTTTGCTGCACAAAGAATGCCTATGCATGCCTATATTTCTTCTAACGTTCATTCTAATTCGCTGAATAAAATCTGCTCTTCGTTGATGTGAAACGCCTTTGTTTAAAATTGGCTCTTTTACGGATCTTTGCTCCCCCGCCTTCGCCCAGGCGAATGGAAAAGTTTACGCGTCGTCTGGAGTTCACTGCTTCCACTTTCGATTCTCGGCTGGTGCAGTAATGACGCCGGGTAACTCCGGCAACGCCCGGTTGCAGGAAAACTAATGCACGTGGCTCGTCGGACTGGAAAAGAGAAGCACCGCCAGGCAAAGCGCTAAGGGTTTCTTCGGGAGGAAGCAGCCGGCCGGTTTCTGAGCCGGGCGGGGCAGGCGGCTTCCTCCAGCAGAGAACGAAAGTGCCATGGCCGGCGAGGGTGCATGCAGGACGGACTGCGTGGAGCGGCCGCTGTCCCGCTCGCTGCGGCGCCTGGGGGGCTTGGTGGGCGCCCACCCGTGGCCCTTCCTGCTGCTGCCCGTGGCGCTCTCGGCAGCGCTGGGCGCCGGCTTTGTGCAGCTGCCCAGCCGCAAGTCCAACGACATCGAGGCGCAGTTCACGCCCCGCTGGGGCCCCGCCAAGGCCGACCGGCGCCTGGTCCAGGACCGCTTCCCGACGCGGGACTCGGAGCGCTTCTCGGCGCAGAGGCTGACCACCGAGGGCGCCTTCGCCTCCTTCGTGGCGGTCGCGGAGGAGCCCAGCCACACCCTCCTCACCCCCACGGCCTTCGCCGGGCTGCTGGCGCTGGACGCAGCTGTGCGGGGGCTCAACGCCAGCGGGCGCACCTTCGGCGAGGTGTGCGCCCGCACCGACGGCTCCTGCGCCAGCCCCAACCCACTGATCAGCGCCGTCGGGGACGACCCGGCACGCATCGAAACGCTGCTGCCCGGCCTCACCTTCCCGCTCTGGCGAGGGCAGGTCTACCTGGGCGCCTCCTTGGGGGGCGTCACGGTGGATGCTGGACCGGCGGAAGACAAGAGCCGCCCCGTCCGGGCTGCCAAAGCGATGCGCCTCTTCTACTTCTTGCAAGAGGACGATGCTGCGCAGCGCGAGGCCAGCGTGAAGTGGCTGAAGGCCTTCCTGGAGCAGATCCCCGACGTGCTGGCCTCCTTGAACCTCACCTCGGTGAAGGTATGCAGGAGGTAGCGGATACAGTATCCTGAGCAGCGCCTGTGACTTCCCAGAGCCTTTTTAAAAAAAATAGCTCCCCTTTTACTGGTCTGATAGCCACGCCATGTGGGTACCTGTCGTTGGTTCTGGATCCCTGCGGTGATGGGTCCATGTGGTTCAGAAGAGACTATTGTGATGTACTGCTCACCTTACAGGAAAAACTACAGGTGACCACAGTATAAAGTATCCCGTCCCCTGCCCAGCTTTTGTAATATTGATTTGGCTCTATTTTTCTGATTTCACTGTGACCATCAGAAAAGAAAGTTACTTTTGTAATTAAATGGGGAAGAAAGTAGGCCAGATAGTATCTACTACTTGCACCTTTTAAAAAAAATATATGTTTATATATATATATATATATATATATATACCATATATACCATATATATACCACACACACACACACACACACACACACACACACACACACACACACACACACACACACACACACACACACACACACACACCCCAGTGGTGGCGAACCTATGGCATGGGTGCCCGATGTGGCATTCAGAGCCCCCTCTGTGGGTACGCACACAGAGAACCCCCCCCCCCACACACACACATCTAGGCTGGCTGGACCGGGGCTCGATTATTAGCATTAAATCTAAGACCTAATTTTGGGGAAGCAGTGTAGGTAATCCTGTTAAGCGCTGTTAAACCCCACTGATTTTCATGTGAAGCATGACCTGGGAGCATGACCTGGGAGTAAGCTCGGTTGCTGGCAGTGGGGCTTGCTTCTGAGTAAACCCTCCTAGGTTCATGATTCACCTATCGGAAGAGTTGCACGGTTGTTTCAAAGCAAAGCCACTGACTACCACCAAGCTTACTCCCGAGTAACACACACCTCAAAGCCAACTGTTTTTTTCTAAACTAAAACCTCAGTATTCAGGTTAAATGGCCTTGTTGGCACTTTGCGATAAATAAATGGGTTTTAGGTTGCAATTTGGACACTCGGTCTTGAAAAGGTTCGCCACCACTGACCTACGCCTTAACAAAGATGAAATATATAACAAGATGTCATTTTTCTCCCCGGCAGGTGGCATATTTTACCTCGCTATCCAGGCAGGAAGAATTTGATGAAAATACCAAGGAAGCGATCCCTTTGGTTTCCGTCACATATACTTTAATGATATTCTTTTCGATTATGTCATGTTCAAGGTAATTGTTGGGGGAAGGAAGAATAATTATTTTTTTTTAATATTTTCAGTTTACAATTTTGTTATCATTAAGCCAGAATGGCGTTTCTGCCCATTATAATAATAACATGTGTAAGGTATCTTGAACAGTACCAAAAAAAATGTAGGAACTGGCATGTAGCCGTCATCTTGTGGAAAGCAAACAATGAAGTTATAATGGAATAATTTTAATCATAAATAGTTTAATTCTTAGGTGCATAATCTGATCCTGAAAATACTTTTTTTTTTTTTGCTCATGGTAATTCTTAATTACTTCAGTAGATGCAGTTTGTTTGGTTTGTGCATTATATCATCCCCATTCACGAAAAGTTACTTGGTGAAACAAGAAGGTGGAGATGATATGTCTGTCACTGAAAGGACAAGTTGGGCTACCAAGCCTGACCGGAACACATGTCTATTTTCAAACATAGTCTAGACATGAATGGAGACTAGTAGCTTCTCTCCATCTCAGGGATTGACTGGGGGGGGCGGGGGGGGCGAAGTGGTGGTGGTGGTGATTATTTATTATTTATTACTCATTACCATGACTTTTGACATTTGTTAACAGTCTGGTGTTGAAGATGTTATTTTATTGTTTGATTGTTTTAATATTGTATTGATATTTACATTTTAATACTTTTAATTAGTATATAATTGAGTTTATGTTGTGACCCGCCCTGAACCCTGCAGGAATAGAGCGGGATATAAATTCAATCAATAAACAAATAAGTCAATTTTTCTGCCTTACGTTAGAAGTAAGTTGCAGATCAGGGGTCTCCAACCTATGGCCCTCCAGATGTTTATGGACTACGATTCCCATCAACTCTGCCAGCTGGCCATGCTGGCAGGGGCTGCTGAGTTTTGTACTCCATGAACATCTGGAGGGCCATAGGTTGGAGACCCCTGTTGCAGATGTTTAAGCAGGGGGTGAACGTGCGACTGGATTTCCTGCTTCATTGTAATGGAATAAGCAGGGATTGCTTCGTGAAACATGGTGTATTGCCTACCTCACCAAAGGAATTGCCTTGGATGGCCCTGTCTAGCCTGGTTTTATTAGATCTCAGAAGCTAAGTAGGGTTGACCCTGGCCGGCATTTGGATGGGAGACAACCAAGGAATACAAGGGTTGTTATGTAGAGGAAGGCAATGGCAAACCACCTCAGTTGATCTCTTGCCTTGAAAACCCTACTGAGTTGCCATAAATCAACTCACACTCACATAAATGGCAACTCACATAAATTGCACTTACACAGCAGGATAATTAATAGCGTTAAGGAAAGTACAATCATAGTATTCTAGGCGAAGGAGTACCAGGAACCAAGAAAGGAGGCCAAAGCCCCCCCACCCCCACCCCAAAAAAACCTGCATGGAGATGGAGCCCAAAATGCAGCATATATAATTATCTGACTTCCAGAAACTCACCTGACAGAATAAGGTCTGTGTGTACCTTAAGGCAGTATTTCCCTTTGACTCAGTACATTTATAAGGCTCTCCGTCTCCATTTATAAATCTGCTCTTTTACATTTTAAATTATGCCAGTTATAAAAAAATGCCTTTCATGTTCAACAGCTGCAGGCATTACTCAAGGGTAAGGGAGGTTTGAATCCTGGATTGCCCAAACTAGCCCAATCTTGTCAGCTGTTAGAAGCTAAGCAAGGTCAGCCCCCGTTAGTACTTGGGTGGGAAACCACCATGGAAGTCCAGGGTTGCTATTGCAGAGGCAGACAGTGGCAAAACAAATCCCCATATAGCAAAAGTGGGGTTATCCACTGTTTTAGCCCTTTCAAGGGAGAGCAGGCAGTAGTATGGCAGGCTCCATGTTTAACTGGCTCATGGGAGACATTGGTGACCAGGATCCCTTGCTCTCTTTTCCTATTCTGCCAGCCAGCTGTCTGGCAGATGGGAATTTAGAATACCAGGACACGCCTTGACCTTTAAATCCTCTGGGACCTGTCTCCCCCTCCTCCTCTGCAAGCTCTTGTGCTGTGGATGAACCCATTTGGTTAACCCCAAGCTTTTACTTCTCTGTTCTGTATTTCTTTTCTCTGGCCAGTTGGTTGTAGTTGAAATAGGTTACGTAGAAGGACTATCGAAGGGCAGAGTTGCTATCCTTTTTGCAAATATTAAATAAGGGTGTCTGATGTTTTGTATGTGCATAATATTTTATTTCAAAAAGCATTACTCTCTTTTTGTCGAGAGGGGGGTTGTAAACTGGAGCTCATGCCGTGAAACTCTTTTACAGGTTTGATTGTGTACGAACAAAAGTGTGGATCGCAGCCTTTGGGGTGTTGTCGTCGGGCTTGGCCGTGGTCAGCAGCTTTGGATTATTGCTCGTTTGCGGTGTGCCTTTTGTTATCACGGTTGCAAATGCACCATTTCTTATACTTGGTAAGCTTGAGCAAAGGCATTACTAATTACTAAGACAGTTCTTCTTTGGTATTGTTCCTTTTTCATATACCTGTGCATAGTATTTGGGCAGTGATCGACATGATTTTATCTCTCTTCAGGGGTTGGTGTTGACGACATGTTCATCATGGTGTCCTGCTGGCAACAGACTAAGGTCAAGGACAAAGTCAAGGATCGAATGGCTGCCACCTATGCAGGAGCGGCTGTGTCTGTTACCATCACAACTCTTACTGACGTTTTAGCCTTCTACATTGGCATCGCAACGTCCTTCCCATCGATTCAGTCCTTTTGCATCTATACAGGAACAGCCTTCATCTTCTGCTACATATACAACTTGACATTTTTCGGAGCAGTCCTTGCTCTAAATGGTAGAAGAGAAGAAAGCAACAGACATTGGCTCACATTCATGAAAGTGCCAACAGAAACCCAAGAGTCTCGTAGATCTGCTTATAATATGTGCTGTGTGGGAGGATCTTATAATGAATCCACTGGGGCAGAATTTGAGCACCCTATGAATGGATTCTTTAGAAAGCATTTTGGTCCTTTCCTTATGCAACCCTGGACCAAGGTGTTTGTGGTAGTCCTATATCTTGTATACTTAGGTAGTAGTATTTATGGGTGCACTCGGGTTAAGGAAGGTATAGATCTTCGGCATCTGGCAAATGATCGTTCTTATGTCATTAAGTATTACAACTGGAGAGATAAGTATTTTGAAGAGTATGGAGAAAGGGTTATGGTCATTGTTCCTGAAAGCATACCATATTGGAATTCAGCTGTCCGTGCAGATCTTGAGAACTGCATGGAGTTGATAGAAAATTCAACCTATGTAGACAAGTATTTATCAGACTCGTGGCTGAGATTGTATGTAACAATTGCCAACAGAATATCTTTGAATATAGATAATCGTAGTTCCTTCACTGGTAATTTATCTATTTTGTCCAGAGTAAAACCAGAATCCCAGTGGGATGTAAACTTTACTGACCTGGAAATATCAGCATCCCGTTTTTTCATACAGATAGTTAATGCCACTACATCAGTTGATAAGAAAAATTTTTTAGAACAACTGAGAGACTTTGCAGCAGGCTGTAAGGTACCGCTAATAGTTTATCATCCAGCTTTTATATACTTTGATCAATACCTTGTGATAGCTCAGAACACCATTCAAAACATTCTGATTGCTACTGGAGCCATGTTAGTTATTTCCTTGCTGCTGATTCCCAATCCTTTGTGCTCGTTGTGGGTCACGTTTGCTATTGGCTCTGTTATTGTCGGGGTGACTGGCTTCATGGCCTATTGGGATGTCAATCTTGACACCATATCCATGATCAACCTTGTTGTTTGCATAGGGTTTTCAGTGGACTTCTCTGCTCATATTTCTTATGCATTTGTTTCCAGTGAGAAGCCCAGTATGAATGACAAGGCAGTGGATGCTCTGTACCACCTTGGGTACCCTGTTGTCCAGGGAGCTGTTTCCACCATTTTGGGAGTATTGGTGCTCTCCATGTCAACCACTTACATTTTCAGAACCTTTTTTAAGATTATGTTCTTGGTCATTTTGTTTGGAGCTCTTCATGGTCTCGTTTTTATTCCTGTGTTTCTAACATTCTTTGGCTTTTGCCCCCTGTTGCCAAAACACCAGTTTGACCTGCACAATGAAAATTCCCACACTGTTGAAAGTGTTAATTATGTGAAAGGTACCTCTATGAAAATACTCTAAGAAGATCCTGGTCACCTGTAAAGACTTTCCTGCACATATATGTGTTCCTACCTCATTCTTGCCACCTGTCTTAATATGTCGGAAATGTAGTTGTGCTCTTGAAAATGGAATCTTTGCTTATCCTGAAAACCTTCATGCCAAGTGTACTCTTGTTTCTTAAGGTCTGCTTTACACATTTGCTTTATGGGATGTGTCTACAACTAACAAGCTGTGTGGCATAGATAATTCAAGTCACTGTTAGAATGCTTTCAATGTTAATTCTGAGGTCAGTGCCTTTAAATTTTAGTAGAAGCACTAGAATATTGGAGCAAGCAGAAGTATCTGTACATTCTGGGAATGGTTTTTCCCCCCAGTTATAAAACAGCCTGAATAGAATCTCAGCAAATAATAATTCATAAACTAGACATGTAGGGCTCTTTCGATATTCTATGAAACTTCTATCCCAGTTTTAAGATAGGTTGGCACAGCCACAGGATAAAGTATAACAACATCTACAACTTGACCTAACCTAGAAGCTAGCATTTTAGGGATCTTAATCCAGCATTTCAGGGAGATCGATTGATACAGATGCTTAGATTGGAAATAGGAACAATGACCGCCTGGTCAACCCGGCTGCTAAATGCATGAGCTTGGGATATAACTATATGTTTAATTCCCACCTGAGCCTCTTCCTGTAGGTACCTAAGATAGGAGGCACACTGACCTCCAACAAACTTGTAGGACTCCCCGGGTCTGTAGAAAAATCTGAAAACCTAAAAATCTGTGCATGTGTGGACAGCACACTTACATGCTAAACTAGTGACTGACTTCAGGATGTGCAGATGCTGCACTAGCAAGAGATGGAGGCAGCTGCTCTGGGACCTGGTGCACCACTGGTGGACAGAGGTGGCTGCTCTGAGCCTGGGTGTTCTACCTCTGGCCCACAGCACCTGCCTCTGCAGAGCAGTAGTGTGGCATGTGCACTGGCTCCGTCCCCCACCGTCCTTTGCCAGCATCTGCACTCCCTAGACCTGGCTGGTGAGGGGAGGCAGCCGCTCCAAAGGAAGACGCCAGCAGTCATTGATGGGTAAGTGGGAAGAGCTTCAGTGGTAGGGGGAAAGGAAATGAAGCAAAGTGGGGGGAGGTGATACACCCTCTTCACAAGTTTCTGGAAGATCCCCCCAGCTTGTGAACTGTATTTGTGACATTCTTTGATCTGCAAGTCAGATTATAGTCCTTCTGAACTCTATTTGTGGAAAAATTCATGAAATCATGCGGCAGGTCTATGTAATGGTGGAGTTTTAGGCCATTTATCATTGTCAAGGCTGCTTCTTAATGGGCTGTTAGCGTGTAACATTTTCCTTCCTGTAGGTGCCTTCAGAATAACTCCAGTGGAGGTATAATACATACGTGGTGATATTCCAGTGCTGAAACCTCTTTGGGATCTGTAACCTCTGCAGTGGAGCTCTGCTTTCTTGTTCTAGAATTGTAAGGGCTTAATAGGATGCGATAACTTCTGTCCAAAGAAAATAACCAAAGGTTTTTGTGATACAAGTAAAGAGAATGTCAATGACAGCCATTTTCATGTCTTTCTGTTCGCTATACAAGATGGGTTTTGGGTTTTTTTTGGTATATTTGTTCTTAATTTGTATGGATGGATGTTTTTAGGAGAGTGGATGTTTTTAGGAGAGGGTGGATGTTTTTAGGAGAGTATTTAGGACTGTGCTGGGAAGGTTTACTCTGAATAAAAGCACCTGTGCGTGTGTGATCAGTGATATGAAGTATTGTATTGAAACAGCTATTTAAAAGAACCTGCAACTTGCTCTGTAACTTCTAAGTAATACCTGTCTAAAGTTACCAGAAATGTTTAAAGAACCTCTCTGTAATATCAATCTGAGAAGAAAGATCCTGAAATTAAACTTCTAATTCTGTTTTACTGTTAAAAAGCCTCACAGTGACTGTCTGTCAAGAGTAAACCATTTTGGAGGGGAAAGTGAGATCTCACAGTACTAAATTTCCCCCAGAGGTGGCAGTGTGATATTGCCTGACAGGAGCCACCTCGAAGGGCTTGTGTGAGTGTGGGGTGTGTGCATCTGCCCTGGTGCTATTGCCCTTGGAGCTACACTCTCTCCCTCAGCAAAATAGAGGGAAAGAAACCATTATAAGGCAGTCGGCTCCCTTTTAGTGGTACCAAAAGATGGGAATCCTTTTTAGTGGTGCCATAGGAAAAGGGGTTCTGTCACACTTGGCTTATGATTCCTATCTCTGACTGTCTTGGTCTGTTGGCCTATAATCCTGCCCTTGACATCAGCAGGGTCATATCCAAGCCCTCCTCTTTCTGTCTTATGTTGGGCCCAGGTCTGGAAAGGTTGAAGACCACTGATGTAAAACTCTTAATGAGGCTGGATAATCAATACCAAAAAAGGAGGGGGAGTAAGTTTTTGGGGGGCACAATGGCAAACCCACATTCTCCATGTGCTATGTATTCTGTTGATCCCTAATAAAAATATTACAATAATTTATTTCTGCGACCTTCCTGCATCTGATCAATCATACTATTGCCTACAGAAATCAAGTTTTCAGATCAGATTTTTCATATTAGACTACATGCGATTATAGGAGCAATTATGTCCCTGGAGAACTGCTCACTAGGTCTCTACAGTCGTTATAGGGATTTAAATTGTTATTTACACTTGATAGGAGCACCAAAGTATGCATCATTTTATTGAAAAATATCCCTTATCAACGTTAATAAGAAAGATAAAGGTCAAGTACTGGGGCAATGTCACATCACAATGTTTACTAAGCAGATTGTGTTTACTGTGTGGTTTGCCATTGCCTGCCCCACTCATCTACACTTTATCACTAGCAAACTGGGCATTCATTTTACTGATCTCGGAAGGATGGAAGGCTGAATCAACCTTGAGCCAGCTATCTGAAACTGACTTCCATCGGGATCAAACTCGGGTAATGAGCAGAGCTTTGACTGCAGTGCTGTGGTTCATGTTACACCAGGGGGCTCTTTGTGTTAATAACATTGCATTAATAATGATGAAAAAATAGTATCTTAAAGCATATCCTTAATTTTGCCATTTAATCTTCTGTATGGCCCAAAATAAGCCTTTAAATCTTTCTGGAAGTGTTGTTTCTGTTGCTGAAATCTCCCCCAAGCAAACACAGAACTAAAATTTGATATGGCACCCTTGCATATTGGTCTGGGGGGGAAAATCTATATTCAGATTAAAAGTAACAGTTTTAAATTAAACAATTAAATAAAATCAATATAAAGATTTTGAGCCAACGACGTAATAATGCATAGCTTTAATACCCACAAAAGTAATTAAAGAATTTTTGCACATGACAAAATTAGTTTCATTTCACCCAAAACTTTTTATCTGGCTCGGGATAGTTCACAATTCTATAACATTCTGCACGTGGTATCAAATGCACCATTACAGCATTTCCAGGAAGAAATGGAAGTAGCAACATGTCATTGTAGGAATCACCAGAAACTCTATAGTTTCCCCAAAGTCTGTTTTAATTCAGTCTTGCATTTACACTTATTCTACAAGTATTAGAATTTTGTTCAAAATAAGAAAGAAAATCAGGTAGTAGCAAAACTATGCCAATGACCTCCAACTACTTCAAGCAGCCAAATTAGTTTTTTTAACCTAAAATGTTACAGATGTAATTGCTGTAATTGAACCAAGCATTTTACCAACATATTTGTGATTCTTCCAATCGGAAACAGGTATAGAATGCTAAGAGAAACTGCAGTTGCTGAGAATGAACACAAAATAAATTCCTTATGTAGTGAACTGCTAAATCCCAGAGTGTTGTCCTCATGATGGGATTACAAGAATGCTGTACTATTCTGCTGGTCTTAGTAAATATGATATCCCCAAAATGTTTTATTATAGGACAAATTTCATGATGCCCTCTGCAACATAGATAGGTTTCTAAACATACCTATGCATTTTTGTGGAATCAAGTACAAACACATCAATGTTTATTCCTTTGTTTGGACATCAACAGACTTCTATGCTCCGAAAAGAAGGTCTCCCATGGATAGGCTATGCACAGATTCAAATCTTTTTTGCTTGCACTGTAGACAATAGAATTATGATGACTGTTATACTGTGAAGACAGACCTCTTTTCCCTGACTAGGCTTGATTTTGTGAAAAATGCAGAAGGAGTTTGATCCCTGCAAATATGTGGTTTAAAAAGTAAATTCTATTTTAAAAATCACATATTTTTAGCTTTGTATACTACTTTTATTTAATTTTTTAAAATATAATCTGTATTGAGTTTAAAATAAAAATACATTTTGTAATAAAGCAAGAAAAATTATATACAAATCTATGGTATTGGGTAATTTTTACATTCATCCTTAATAGATTCTTTAAATGGTCAAACATTTAATGTGAAATGATTAAAAAAAGACTTCAGCTCTATGTCAAAAAGTGGTCTAAAAACCCCAAAAAGGAAACAACAAAACCAGAGAAAGAAAAATACCATAGTATATATAAAACTTACTAAATTATAGTATTTGCTTTACTATCAATAGCGTCTATTGCTCAACTCATAAACTAAATATAATATAATTGAATGACTAGGCTGTGCTAAACACAACTCATATTTATGTAGGAAAGAAAAGAGAGAAAAATGGATCACATACCTATATGAAAAAGAACGGAGGGGGAAAAAAGGAAAGAAAGCCATTATCTGTAGTCTAAAAATGATAGGATAGATATTTACATTTTACATTCAATAAAGGAAAAAAGGATTCCTGCAAGTGCATGCAAAACAGACAATACATCAAGTAGATCTGGAGAAGCATGGGAAGTTGCCAATGCAACGGTGACCAAAGTGCAAGTAGCCCCAGGAGAGGAGCTGCAGATGAGACCAGAGCAGCCCTTGACCCTAAGCCCTCAAAAACAAACCCTTAGCCAGTTGGAACCATGTAACTTAATTGACCTAGACCTTGAGGAGATTCAAAGCAAGACGCAAAGTTGTAAACGGTCCCTGGAAAAAACATGCCATCAATATTAATTATACAGCTTCCAATTCTAACTGGGTCAAGTACAACCATTCAAACAGAAGATTATGAGATTGACAGATATTCCACAAGGGTAGTGCCAAGCAACGGTTAAATCTTCTCGGAAGGCATATCTTGGGCAACAAAGAACTTATGGAGTATGCAGCACTGGAAGACTGTTTATTAGAACCAGATCCTTTGATCTGGTTCCCAATGACTCGCCCTCAGACGGTAGCAACGAACAAACCCTATTGAGGGGATGGATTCTCTCAATGGGGTGTGTATTTCCTAATTATAGTAATGGGGTGTTGGACCAACTAAATGAGGGCCGGATTGACTGATATTGCAAAACATCTGACCCCAATACATTCTCTCAGCCTTCCTATCTTGGAGATATAGCAGGTTGGAAAAATAAGGCCAATAACTCCCCGATTTTTTTTAACATTTCTTAAAGATTTTAACATTACCTCTGTTCCAAGAAACTTCTGGACCCCTCTCCCTATTATTGTAGCCCAAGGATATCAAGGCCTACTGTCTTCCTTAAGCTCATAAGTCTAATAAGATGGGAAGGCACCAGGCGGGTCTGGCAACGTCTTGGTAGCACAAGAATTGAACCTCCGGATCACAGAGTTACCAGTATGCTATCATTTTAAGCCTACAGGGCTATTCTATGTGAGGGCTTGATCTCTCCCTCCTAGTGGTTAACATCTACCTTCCCCACAACAGCGGATAGTGAAAACCGGCCCATTCACATTGATGTGTATCACAGACTAATACCTTGATAGCCTGAAACAACTATATCCTATGACTAGAAATGAGTGGTAGCTGGGTGACCCATATGCTTTCGAATTGGAGGTAACAGAGACTGCCCTGATTACACCCCTTGGGGCTTGAACTTGATACCCTTCCCCTGGTTCTTTTCTCACTTTCCCTAGGTTCTCCAAAGATAATAACTCAAATATAGCTGGGAAAGAGCTAATTTCTTTTGCCATGTACAGAACAATCTATGCATATTAAATGGACTTACTCAATTTAGTAGCTCTGGGAGAGGTCAACCTGCTTAAGCCATTAGGAAGGGGAGTAGTGTGGTTGATTATATTTTAATATCCCCCCCAACCTTTTGAATATGTAGGTGAATTCTAGTATTATTCCACCATTTAAGTGACCATCTGCCTCTTTCAGTTATATTAAAATATAAAACTCCTCCCCATCCCCATCCGACAGGTTGAAGTGAGTCTCGCCAAATCCACTTACTTCCTCTAGGAGTTAGGATGGTCTGAGGCATTGGAGTAACAAAATTACACAGCTTCTCAGCTCTCAAGAGCTGAAGCAACTGAGGTTGGATATGCTAAGTGCCTCCATCCTCGATGAGATGGTTTTTTAAAATTTGATGACATCGACCAAAAAAATTAAGGATTTAATCCAACAGAGGTCCCAACGCGAAGAATGTATCCTTGCCCAATAAATCTCTCCACTTGAGGTTGGAATTCTGCCTCTCAGGAGTATGGCCATAAAACACTCACTGCGGGAAATTTACAAAAAAACTATAAAAAAGCCAAAATGGGATAGCCTGCTCCACATCTTACTTTAACGTTATTTAAAGCACGAATTAGCATTGCAACTTCTACGGACTAATCCAACAAGAGGCAATTGATCGTTGCTGGAGATTCCTTGATTCAATCAGTACAGGACAAATCGACTCTAGAAGATTCTGGAAAATAGTCACTGGTGGGCTTGAGAGATAGCAGTATCCTTCCTTCCTAGTATCCTCAAGATCACAATGGTATGAGGTTTTGGAAACAATGGGGGGAGTGCCAGAATTCCCATTCCACCCCTGGTTCATGTTCCTACCTTCTGACAAACCCCCCTGGCCTCCCCGTGTCCTCTCTTGAGATTGGGAAACTTATAAGCCAACTTAAACGAGGTACAAAGCTGCTGGTCCTGACACTCTTCTTCCAGAGTTTGTTTGCCATAGTATTTAGGGGAATGGTGGGTCCCTTTATATTGCTACACGCATTGTTTCAACATGGTTAACCAAACAGGCATAATTCCCACTGTGTGGAGCTACTTCAATTATCATCCCTTTATCTATAAGAAGGGTGGACTCCTAACAGTCCATTCTAATATATAGACCAATCAGTCTTCTCCGGTCTTTGGGAGAAACTTTATGCCAAAATACCTCCTTGGGAAATTAACTGATTGGATTGTTGATATAAAATGTCCATAGGGAAGGAAACAAATTGGATTCCAAAGGGGTAGAAGTCAACCCTCGAATTCACTGCCTGGGTGTTAAGTTGCTTGATAACTAAATATAAGAGAGGAAAAGAGCCCCTTTGTATGCAGCCTTTATCGATCTCCCAAGACATTTGATTCTGTTAATAGAGAGATTCTCTGGAAGAAACTCAGCAGCCAAGGTGTAGAGCCAAGGTTGCTTGAATTAATTAAGATCCTGCACACAAACACCTATTGCCACGTGAGATGTAACATGGAGGGATTGTTAACCCCAAAAATTCAAGTTACT
Source organism: Sphaerodactylus townsendi (assembly GCF_021028975.2). Taxonomy (NCBI): domain Eukaryota; kingdom Metazoa; phylum Chordata; class Lepidosauria; order Squamata; family Sphaerodactylidae; genus Sphaerodactylus; species Sphaerodactylus townsendi. The sequence continues at coordinate 58,505,148 of NC_059435.1, read as the reverse complement.
AAAGGGGTAAAACAAGGTTGCGTATTGGCTCCTACACTCTTTAAGCTCTTTATTAACGATCTAGCTTCCACACTAAGTGAGGCCCAAGTACATAGTCCAACTCTGGACTCAACTTCCATACCACTGCTTCTGTTTGCTGATGACGCGGTTGTACTTTCAGCTCACGAAGTCGGACTAAGGAGAGCTTTAGAGTGTTGTATAGAATGCGGCACACTCAACGATTTACAAGTAGACTTAGATAAATCCAAAATTGTGGTATTTACCCATAAATGGAAAGCCACCAATTGGCGGATAGGCCACAGTAGTTTCGAGCAGGTGCAGTCATATAAATACCTAGGGCTTACCTACCATCATAGGGCCCCCTGGACACTACATAGGAATCGGGCCATCTCCGCCGCTAAATTAAGTGCCTCAGCCATTATACGCTTCCTCTATGGGAAAGGCCGAGGATACATCCCTGCAGCGTTGAGAGCATTTAATGCCAAAGTGAGCCAACAAATCCTTTATGGGATCCCCATCTGGATAAGGGCATGGAGCAGAGAGGCTGAAAGGGTCCAGTCATACTTTCTGTATAAAATCCTTGGGTTGCCCCATTCTGTTCCCCTATGCGGCCCTGTGCTTAGAAACAGGCCAGCATCGGCTGGAAACTCTGGCCTGGTGCCGTACATTCAAGTTTTGGGCCAGGATTTGTTTTAATCGAGATGAACTGGACTATACATCCCAGGGACGCTCCATCCTCCACACAACCCAGTGGTGGGTTAAAATCGAAGCCAAACTTAATGAGTTGGGCATTTCCTTGGAGGACCTGCTAATGCTAACAGAGCAGGAGGTCTATGGGGCTATCAAGAAGAGACTTTTGACAGAGAGTTTCAACAGATGCTAGAGGAAGCTAATAAAACCTGTTCCCCGATCTCTCTGGGAATACCTATGGATAGACTAATTGCAGCCCAGTACCTTTATCTCCTGGTTGAGGTCTGCGTAGAGCAATCACCTTAGCTAGGTGTAATGCCCTGCCTTCTTCCTTTAGCCTTGGACGCCACCTTGGAATCCCACATAAAGAAAGGAAATGCCCGTGTGGCATGGGTTCTGTGGAAACAGTATCTCATATGCTGTTGGATTGTCCCTTTTATGAGATAGGTAGGAAGAAGCACATAATCCCCTTCCTGCATGGAAGTGAAGGCATTACAGATAAACAGAAGGTTATATATCTTTTAAACAGCCACAACTACGAGCTGTTGGAAGCGGTGGCTAAATTTTTAAATGGTGTTATTTTAACTCGTCAGAAATTGTAAAGTTGTAAAGGCTGTTATTATCTTGCTAAGCTAATCTTAAACAATCTATATGCCATTAAAGGTATTCGAAATCGAATCGAATATTTACATTTTACAAAACAGTTGTTTATTATATTTTATTTTTAAGAATGTCTTCATGGGATTCCACATTTTTTCAACATTTTCATTTGAAGATTCTTCAGGCAAGAGGATAATCTGTCTATTTCCATGTAGTGTAGGATCAATTCAGTTCAGTTTTGTCATTTTTCCATTTTCTTGCTATCAACACTCTTGCCGCCGTAGTTAAATATAGAAATAGATTAAGATTCTCAGTTGATTCATTGTTATATCAGATTTTGAGTAAATATTTTTCTGGATTTAAATCAATTTTTTTCCCACTAATATTCATTGCGTATATTTATGTATTTTTCCCAGAATTTTCTTTATCTTTCTACAACTCCACCACATGTGAAGTTGTGTAGTATATCTCTTGCACTTCCAACAAATTGGAGTAGAATTTTTAACAATTTTAGCAAATTGAAGAGAGGTTAAATACCATTTATGGAAAACTTTATAGAAGTTTTCCTTTAAGTCTATGCTTAGAGTGAAATTTTGATGTTTTTTTCAACTTCTTTTCCATTCAGAGTATTGCACTGATTCTCCAAAATCTTGGGCCCATTTTATCATTGTTTCTTTACCTCTTCTTCCAAATCCATTTTTAATAAATATTTATAAAATCTTGCTCACCAATTTCTCATTACTGCTCCATATTATTTTATCTAAATCAGTAGTTTTTAGCAGAAATAAAGTGCTTCTGCCTAATAAACCAAATTGTTTGCCCTTTCTTGTAGCCATTTTTCCTGTGTGGGTTATTAAGGATAATTAATTTTTCTCCATTTTTTCTTTTGGTTTTATTTTTAATGTATTCTCTAACTGCTTTATTTCTTGAATTAGATCCTCTGCTTCTTTTGGTTATTTATTTTACTTTGTTTGAATAAATATCCCTCTAATGAAGACTTTACTAGCCTGCCAGATAATATTTTCATATTGCACTTATCCATTGTTAATAGTAAAGAATTCTTCTAAATTTTTAAAACTTGATTCTATTATGTTTCCTTTGTCTAATATCCAATCTTTTAATTTCCAAGTGCATTGTTTAGATTGTAGACCGAATCCCCAACAAATTGGGCTATAATCTGAAATAAGTTTTGGCTCTATTGAATTTTTTTCATTTTTCCTATTAATTGTCCATTTGTCCAAATCATATCAATTCTGGAATGCAAATTGTGTCTATTGGAAAAATATATATACTACTTTTATTTTTCTCATAGCAGCCCGATTAGCCCAAGTTCATCGCTAATTTTATTTTTTTTATTTTATATTTTAAAGGAAAGATGTAAAACAAAATACAGTGCAACGTCTTCCTTAAATACTGACATAGTACAGTGGAACATAGTATGCACATTTATAATACGGTTCTGAGTTTCAGAGGGTAGTCATGTTAGTCTACAGTAGGGCAACTAGATTCAAGTCCTATTCAAGAAAGATTCGAGAGAGCAACAACATTTTCAAGAGTCAAAGATCTCTTTGTCTGATGAAGGGATCACTGACTATTGAAAGGTTATACCCACAAAAACTCTAAGGCACTACTGGACTCAATTCTGTGTTTAACAATTCTGACTCAATTCTGTGGACTCAATTCTGTGTTTAACAAAAGAGGGGGGAAATGAAAACCTACATTTTCTTTGGTGAAGAAAAGGTTACATGAAAGAAGAATTCAATTCCAACTACTTCATACAAACAAATTATGGCTTCTGTTGAGGATTAGCAGTTATTATCATCATTTAGACTTCCAAAAGTGATATTAAAACTATCAACTGGCTCTTCAGTAGTCTTCAGTATTCTGTTTTTCTGAAGCATTATTTGTCAGATTTTCAGATTTTCTTAGATTTTTCTTCCAGAAGCAATGCAAGGCTAAACACTGTCGTATGAGGATCAAGTAGCTTCACAAGTGGTATACTGACTCGTCGTTCCTGGAAAATATGATTCTGCAGAGTCATAGCTAACATGGAGTCAATGCCATTGGACAAAAGTGATTCCTTTAATGCAATTTCACTTGGGTCTATACCAATGAGTTGACTCACCAAGGCCGTGATATAATCTTCAGACTTAACTGGAGTCAATTGGGGCACCGTTGGCTCTGAAAGCTCAAAATTGCTGCCACCGATTTCTGTCATAACTGAATGCATGCGATTTCTGAATGCAGGATTTTGAGATGTGAAATAATTGGCAAAATTTCTGAAGTTGAACTTTATGATGGCTTGTTGAGGATTGTTCAGAATTAAACTGCGTTTTAAATACTCGTGAAAATCACGCCCTTGCAGAATTGCTATACCTTTTGATTCCAAGAAATTTTGAATCTCATTTTGATTTTGCAGTAATCCAAGATTCAAGGCACCCCAATTAATGGATTGCCCTGCAAGTCCACAGTTTCTCCTGTAATGGCAGAAAAGGTCCAGGAAGGAATTAGCCGCAGCATAGTTTGCTTGCATCGAATTTCCAAGAAATGAAGCAACTGATGAATAACATACGAAATAGTGCAGATCCTGACCTTGAGTAGCATAGTGAAGATTCATGACTCCTGCAACCTTAGGACTGAAAACCTCCTTGAAGAGAGGCATCGTCAAGGCTTCAATGGATCCATCACGTAAAACCACAGCACTGTGGAACACCCCTTTGATAGGACACTTGGGAAAGGTTTTGCTGATTGCATGGATAGCTTTTTCAACATCAGCTCTAAAGATGACATTGCATTGTAGAGTGATTATTCTGCTGTGTTTATTCTGATTCTGCAAATCCCTTATCTCTTTCTCCTTCTCGACACTTGGGCTTTTTCGTGAAAGAATCGCAATGCCGCCTCCTCCATTTTCAGCTAAAAATCTCACTGTTTCAAAGCCAAGACCAGTGAGTCCTCCTGTAACTATGTAGACAGCATTCTCCTTAAACATTTTCCCCTTTCCGCCATACAGTGGTATATCTACAAAATGGTTGTTACACATTTTACCTTTTAATATTATTAAGGGGACTGCTTTTCTGGTAAAATGGGATGAGGCTGTGCTCTCACACGTCTCAGTTGGTTGAAAAACTGAACATGGAAAGTTCACAGGCTGTTTCAGCTGCAAAGACTTCATCCAACTGGAAAAAGGCTTAATTTTTTTCTTCAAAGATGCTTTCTGGAAAATGTTGATAAGACTGAGAACATGAACTTGAAAGTTTTCATGATCATTTCCAATGAGAGATCTCAGACATTCCGCATGGCGGTTGTCACATACCACTACCACATGCCGGAGTTTTGAAAGGAGACCTAAAACATCCTTGGGCAACCTTTCCAGGGGAGGCAGGAAAACAAGGGCACTGCATTGATCAATGTGTTGCTTCAGATCAGAGTCAGACTTGGTACATATGGTTTTCCATCCTGCTTCCTGAGCTGACAGATTCATCACTTTGCACAAAACTGACTCTGGTTCAGTAGAAATAATGCCTAAAGATCCCTTCTGTTTCATTTCTGGCAACGTTTGATGCAAAATTTCCCACGCAATTCTAAAGGAGGACACACATGGCACAGTTTCAAAGCATGGGAATTTCTGAGTGTTCAAGCAAACCACTTCTGGGATCCTGATTCTGGAAGATGCAGTAACTGGGTAACATGAAACAATGTGGTCTCCCACCGCCACCTCTTTCACTTTTCTGCCAGCTGCAACTACCTTCCCACTGCAATCCAGGGCTAGGAGCCTGTGCTTACCAACTGTCTGTGAATTCCAGTATAATGTGTTCCCAAAGTTACAGCTTGTGACACTAACAGGGAAGTAGTCTTCAGAATGGGGACTTATTTTTTCAACCTGAACTTCAACACTATGATTATCAATAGGAATGTCATCGTTATCATCCAGCTCAGCAAACAAGTCCCTCACTTCATATGGGTCAGAAGTGTAAAGGCTGAACGGCTCAGAATTCTGACAAGCCTGAGAAGGTAAATTGTCAGGTACATCATTGACCAAAGTGCGTCTCATCTCAGACATGTATACTTTCCCATGATGGATACGGATTTCTGGATAATCTTTATATTCTGCTAAGACATCTGCTAAGGCTGAGATGTCTAATGTGTTTGTGGAGCTGATATCAATCAGTTGAAATGTGATTTCGGAAACTTCAACCATACAACTTCGCACCATGCCATACAAAGCAAAGCCAGGATTAATATGGTCTACAAACTTCTCTGTAGTCCTGTATGTGATGATCTTGATGGAACAACGACAGTTCTTCGTTCTCAAAGCAATAACAAGTTGCCGAAGAGCTTCACAGCATTTCGACAAATGTGCAACTACAGAGTTTGGATCGTCATTTAATCGGTAGATTCCCCACATAAACAAAACATCACTGTAATCCTGCAGCGCCAGTTTAATTCTTGCCTGGACAGGCGATTCCAGGCTATTGACTTCCAACAAGTTTTCCCAGTCTTTGTACATCAAAAACCTAGAATCCTTATGTAAGAATTTTTTAAGCTGCTGAGAGACTCCTATTTTGTCAGCAAACACTGCTACCTTGGGTGCATCTCCTGAATTTTGGATTGTCTGGGAATGAGGTATTTCCTTCCATTTATTTTCAAATAGCACATCGTGTTCACTTTTGGAAATTTCCTTCACAAGAGTAATCCTAACACATTTCATCTCAGCTAATACGGAACCATGTTTATCTGTAAAGCACCCACAGAACTCTAAATAGTTCTCTGTCGACTTGCTTACTTTCAGATAGATCAACATTTCCACTTCCAAAGGCCTCACAATAACAAGGCTGCCTATCGAAGAAGGAAATCCTATACCATTTTTTAAAGTTTTTGTGGTAATCACCCCGATCATTTGCAGAAAACAGTCTAAAAGGATTGGATGGATAAAAAACTCGTGCATTTCTGCTGCTGTCTGTTTGTTTACCTTAATAACCGTAATAGCTTCCTTCAGTTCTTCACCATAAAATACATCATTTATCTGTTTCATTGTTAAGTCATACTGGAACCCAAAGGAAGATAACATTTCATAGACTTCATCACGGCTTACTAACGATTTACACCGCTGAAAAATATCTGTAAAAGAAACACTCTTTTCTTCAGGTGACAGTTCCTGGTTAGGGTTCCATGCCACACGGCCCACAGCATAAACTGTATTAGATGGAGAAAGTATTTTGAAATCTTTCTCTCCTTTTTGCAGTTCTATTTTCACCTTCAACTCATGGGACTCTTCACTTAAAACACACGGTGAAGTAAACCTTACCATAATCTGACAGAAATTTAGTGGGACTTTTGGTCTTGAGCTAATCATCACAGCTGCTAAAGCAAGTTCAACAAAAAAGGCCCCAGGAACTAGAGCGACGCCATTGTGCTTGTGCCCATAGACATATGGAGTTTGTGCCTGAGATATAGAACACCTGAATTCTGTATTGTCATTATTGGCACTTTGAATTAAAGGGTGGTTCAAGTTTGAGGCCTCATGTTGTGGCAGCAGGCTTATGCTGGTGTTCAGCTTCTTACGATCAAACTGGTACCTGGGATATGTAGCTGGCAAGCTTTGATAGCCATCATAGAGATGTGACCAATATGGATTGAATCCCAGTTCAAAGAGGTCCTTTACAAGTGCAAGCAGTCCCTCATACTCTCTGTCAGTTTGCAAGGAAGGAAAAACTTTGGTTTGCTTTCCTAATGTTTCAATAATGTTCCTCTGTAATGCTCTGTGGGGACCGATTTCAATTAACGCAATGTTTTGCTTGTCCTCCACTGAAGACATAATGGCCTGGACAAATGAAACAGGATCTCGAACCTGCCTGGCCCAGTAGCCCCCTGTGACAAAATCGCCATCTGAGGCCGCCTTTCCTGTTACCGTAGAAATTAGATCAATTTCTGGCTTCCCTTTCTTTAATCCTGATAGGCTTTCTGCCAGCTCTTGCAGTACTGGATCCATCATATGACTGTGATATGCAGCTGTTACATTGAGAACTTGAAGGAACACATCTCTCCCACCAAAGCTTTCAGCCAGCTCTTTCTGAATGGCATGGATGGAATCTGCATCTCCCGACAAGGTACAAGACTGAGGGCTGTTAAATGCTGCAACGCAAACCTTCCCAGAGTACGCTCCAATGGCTTCCGACACCTCTTGAACGGAGATGTTACCAACCACCAGCATTCTGCCTCCAGTAGCCTTTGCCTGTAACCTGCTCCTGTGGTAGATGACCTTGACAGCATCTTCCAGGGAAATAAACCCAGCACAATGGGCAGCAGCAACCTCCCCAACCGAATGGCCCAGGACAGCAGTTGGCTTAATTCCCCAGTGCTGCAGAAGCGTCACCAATGCCACCTGCAGGGTGAAGAGCACCGGCTGGGCTATTTCGGGTCTCGTCAAATCATCACAGCCACTTTCGGTCCGTTCGAGGATATGAACGGATATCCATTGCCGGAATAATCTTTCTATTTCTTCACATTTGTCTCTGAACACCGGTTCAGATCGAAACAAAGTCTTGAAGACTCCTTTCAAATTTAGGCCGTTTCCAGGGAAGACAAAGATCAGTTGTGGAACTTTCTTGAACGGAACCATTTCCGTTTTGGCTGCAGATAAAAGCTGCTGTTCTAAGTGCTGCAGAGAAGATGCCACGAATGCTTTTCTGTATTTGAAGTTCAGGTGGCTTCTCCTGCACGCAGATGTATAGGCTGCGTTTGGGAGTGTAACAGACTTGCTTGTGTTCACACGCCTAGCGGTGTCTTCCACTGTCAGTTGGAGAGAATGGCCTGAAGCTGCAGAAAGGACAAACAGTTCAACAGCCCTTTTGACTGAGGGGAGGGCCTGTGTTTGTTTAACCTGTCTGACAACCACATGAGCATTGGTCCCCCCAAATCCAAAACAGTTGACCCCAGCTGCCCTGCCAGATTTACTAGGCCTTTCCCACATCTCTACACTGGTTGGAATGGAAAGGTTTAATTTCTTTGTATCGATGCTGCTAGTGTCCTCAGAGAAATGCAAGGAGGGGACAAACTTCCCGTGGTGCATCATGAGAAGAACCTTGATTAAGCCCGCAGCCCCGGCAGCCGACTCGGTGTGCCCAATGTTCCCTTTAACAGAGCCCATCTTGAGAGCAGGCATTTCAGGAGACCTCTTTTTACCAATGACGTTGCCTATACTCTCAGCCTCGGTGGGATCTCCGGCAGGGGTTCCTGTGCCGTGAGCCTCAACATATTGCAGCTCGGATGGATTGACGTGAGATGGATAAATGCTGCGTAGCAGGTTTTCTTGTTCCTGTTGAGATGGTTTGGTGATTGGAGTGACAGATCTTCCACTCTGGTTGACGGCACTGACACTGATAATGCCCCATATTTTGTTGAAATCTTCTTTTGCCTGTTGTTGAAAAGAAGAGAGGAATGAAGAATTGCTTCAGGTTGTGAAAAGCTGGAACAACAAATAGAAACTACACTCGTGAAGTAGCTCACAGTTACAATAGTCAGATATATTCCACATTTTCGAACATAAACTACATTTTCACATCATGCAACTTAGAAACTATGATGTGCAAAAAAAATACCAGTAAAATTTGGATTTAGAGCTAATAGATCTGAAATTTGGGGGGGAATCCCAGATATTTCTGAACTCCCATATCCAGAATAGCCAGAATTCCCCCCCCCCCAAATTTTTTTTGGGTCCATTAGACCTGAATCTGAATTTAATTCCCCCATCTCCATACCCCCTTCGGTTACTTGAAGTCTGCCTTACTGGAGACTGCAGTTAAAGAGCTCTGCACAGAGCTGCAAGCCAAGCTCTGAGGCCCCAGAAGTGGAGCTCTGCCAACTAGCGGGTAAGTGAGAAGGAGAGAGACGGAGGAAGATGGAGAGAAGAGATTCTCTCTCTTGTTTTAATACCAGTGGAACCAAAACAGCCAAAATCATGCTGAAAAAAAATCTGGCACGATTCAGGATCTTCTCGGCTCCCTTTAAATTGCTGCCATTTGGGGGGAGAAAATAACTTCGAAAAATACCAAAACCGTATATACTTGTGTATGTCGAGTTTTTCAGCCCTTTTTTAAGGCTGAAAAATGCCTCCCTCGACTTATACGCCAGTCCCACTTACTGGTAATTCTTGTGTGGCATTCCCCCTCTCCCCTCTTTGCTCTCTCCTGCCTTCTTCTCTGCTGGCCCCCTCACTAACTCATTCTTTTTCTCCTTTCCCCGCAGGCTCTGAGGCTTGCCTTGGCTTCAGGGAAGCTGCCTTTCCGGCAGCCTTTCTCTATGGTTTTCTTAAAAGGGCAATGCTCCAAAGATTGCTTAAGGCAGCTTCCCTAAAGCCAAGGCAAGCCTCAGAGCCTGCGGGGAAAGGAAAAAAAGAATGAGTTAGTGAGGGGGACCCAGGCGTGCCTGCCTCGCCCCTCCTTAAAAAGCCTCCCAAAGGCTTCTGGGGTTCTCCTTTTCCCCAGCTGCGGCTCCTTTGCCGGCTCAGTGCCCCCCCTCCCAATGGACCTTTTCCACCCTCAACTTATACTCGAGTCAATAAGATTTCCCAGTTCTTCAAGGTAAAATTAGGTGCCTCGACTTATATGCGAGTCGACTTATACGTGAGTATATACGGTAAGTTATTTTTCGGGGTAGAAGGTTGATTTGGCTTCGCTGAATGCACACCCTCAGTTTAAAGATTCCAGGGAATTTTTTGGCCTGACGCAGAAGAGTGGATAAGACAAGCTGCTTTTACGGGAGTACCTTCTGTAATGGTTTCAGCAGCAGAACACCACAGCCTTCTCCTCTTCCATAACCATCTGCTTTTTTAGAAAAGGGTTTACTGATCCCTTCAGGAGAAATCATTTTTGCTTTACTCAGTGTTACGAACATCCGAGGATCTATGATGCAGTTCACGCCTCCACAAACAGCAACTTCACAATCACCTTTGTCATAAAAAAAAGAGAATGGTTTTACTGTTTAGCTTTTCGGGAAGGTTTTTTTAAAAAGGTAAAGGTGCAAGCACCGAGTCATTACTGGCCCATACAGTGATGACACATCACGACGTTTACTAGGCAGACTATATTTACGGGGTGGTTTGCCATTACCTTCCCCAGTCATGCATATTTTATCTCCGGCAAATTGGGTACTTATTTTATCAACTTGAAAAGGATGGAAGTGAGTCAACCCTCAGTTGGCTGCCTGAAACCAACTCCTGATTGAACTGAAGTCATGAGCAGAGCTTTGCCTGCAGTACACCACAGGGCTCCCCCAGGAAGACGTCCTTTAAAAAAATATTTTGTTTTCTACTCATTTATTCAACTACAACAGTGATTTTGCTGATTTTGCTTCACTACTGCAAACAAACTCTTTCTCATTTATAGCTGTGCACATTAAAATGTTTTGCACAATTAGCTGAAACCCAAAAGTTTTGATTGCATCCTTAACAGTAACTCAAATGCTTTTTATAAATCATGGTGGGTAATATACTTGTCTTTTCATCTACATCCTTAGGCTCGCAACCACTCCACACAATGCTACACGTCAGAGTCCATCTTCCACAACAATTCCCCAAGAGCCATTGTGCTGCCCAGCAGTAAGACACAGCTAGTTTTTGTGTAAAACAATCTCTTTTTAAGAATATGGCATGAAGGGATATATAGTCTCATTACAGCAGAAGATCATGGTATCCTATATTTCCTCCTTCACTGGTTCCTTTACATACTTATTCCTTTATATACATTATATACTTATTCACATTGCTAAATAGGAAACATTCTTAAATCTCACTGGAATACCTTGTTTAATTGCATTTGAGGCCATGTGCAAAGCATAGTGGAATGAGGAGCAGGCGGTATCAACAGCAATGGATGGGCCAGTCAGATTAAAAGTGTATGAAATCCTGTTGGCAGCTATGCTCATTGCTGCCCCTGTGCCATCATAATGGTTTATTTCAGAGGCACCGTAGCTGCTTATAAATCCGTAGTCTCGATTCATCATACCTGTAAAGATTTACAAAGCAACTGTAAGATATCTGTAAGTCAGATATTCCTAATGAAAATTCAATTGCAACTGTTGCTCAGCATAAAGGATCGTATTTGGATCAATTGCAACTGTTGTTCAGCATAAAGGATCGTATTTATTTTATTGTGGCTATTTCCACACTCTGTAAACTTTGTAATTAGTCTGACAAATGTTTAACTGTACATAGTTGCTGTATACTTTTCATTTTTATGGATTATATTTATACTGCTGATCTAAGTCTGTATTAATTAAATTTGAACTTTTATGAGCTCTGACTGGGTTCAAGATACATACATTAATTAACGAAAGTATATTCTGAAATCATAAATTTGACATATGGTGGCACAAGCTGCATAAAAAATCAGTGTGTGTTAACAAGATTGCTTAGACATGCTGAAACCATATGAAAATAATTTTTATTGACTTCTGCACCTTTAAAGAATAGCTCGGACAAGTACTGCATGATTCAGTTTGGCAGTGAAATCCTTAACAGAGTTAAACCCATCTAAGTCCACTGAAGTTCTGAGATTGTTTTCATAATCAAGCAATTGTCTTACCAACAAAAACTCCTGTTTTGGTGCCATTAATTTTTTCTCTAGTGACTCCAGCATCTTCCAGTGCTCGATGGGTACATTCCAGAAGCAATTTCTGCTGGGGATCCATACGCTGAGCTTCCACATCAGTGATTCCAAAAAGCTTGTTGTCAAATGTGTTAAACCTATGAAGCAGAAGTCACATGATGAAGAATAAATGAAATAAGTTATCAACAAAACCACAGAATTGAAGAGGCAATCAAATATTTCAGAAATCATCTACAGCAGAGGCTATTATTATTATTATTATTATTATTATTATTATTATTATTATTATTATTATTATTAGTTTAATTTAATATACCGTCCTATCCCCGGGGGGCTAAGGGTGGTGCACAACATAAAATGGCGACATGGGGCCACTCATGTCGCCATGCGCATGCCTGTGGGGCACCCAGCAGGCTCCCGCCTCCCCCTCACCCATCTACGTCCTTATGCTGTAAGCGGGGCTCTGGGGAGGAGGTGCCCGGAGGGTTTTTGGTCTCCGGGCGCCATTTAGACCCAATACGCCACTGATCTATAGTAATCATCCTCAATAAAGATTTTAATAACCTGACAGTCATTTCAAATGCAGAAAAGATGAGGTTAAATTCACACAAAAATGATATCCTCTGTTTTATATTGGATCAGATAGTAGATGCAAAGCCAATTATCTCGTAAAGGTCTCCTGAATCTCTCTCCCTCCCGCCCCTCACACAGACATACACACAGACACATTTTGATTTCATCCCGATTTCATTTCACGATTTAATGGGCTCAGACTTCATCATTTTGACTGTGCTTTCTTTAATCACGTCCTTTTAAATATTTGTTATCATTTAATGTTAATATTTTTGAGCCCCATCCAAAGGGGGGAGGGTGTGAATCCACCTGTGGAAGCTGCATACAGCCACACCGGTGGATTTCCCATATCTAGGACACTTACTCCAGTGGAAGGTTTATGTCACTGGCATACAGCCACTGTGGCCCACCCTGATGCTGGGAGATGGCTCCAGACATTGACACCAGTGTTCCAGCATCCCTGCTGGCACCACCAATGTAGCGGGGTTGTGGCCGGGGAAGAGCCAACATTAGTCGGTTTTCCTTCCAGCCATTTACTGCATTACTCCTCAGACGGCAACAGAAAGGGTGGTGTAAAGTCTATTATGGCCAATGGGGGCTTCTCAGAGGCGGATAGGCTTTTTCACCTTTCCAGCCTCCCCATGCTACCAGGAAGCCTAGTTATTGTCTGGGTCCTGACTGTGCCGGGAGAAAGGCAGGACATGCACATGGAATAAATAAATATAACTGCAATCCAAACATTGAACATACGAACAGCTTTGATTTCACAGAAAGAACACAAACACTCTCTTTCCAGCAGTAACCAGTCACAGCCCAGTTTAGTGCTCAAGAAGTCCAGGCAACTCCTTGTGGCACTCAGTTGGCACAGGGCCACGTGAGAGAAGAGGAAAATGGCAAGCCTTGCACTCCCAGATCCATGCCTCAGCCACCAGGGACCAGGTCAGGCCGCCAAGCATGTGGGGGGCACAGGAGAAACTGCATGGTCTCCAACCCATGCTGCTGCTGTGGGGGTCCTACACCAGTTGCACAACACCTTGGCAGTCTGCTACAAGCTCATGATAGTTGAATGAGTGGTGTCATTCCTTCCCCACGCCCACTTTGTGCTGCTATTACACAGGTCCAAGATAAGTCTGCTCAGTATTTCTGTAGCATACCCTGGAGAATACGAGGGTGGCCCTCAACTTGTGCCAATGCTGCTGGGGTCCAAACACTTGGAGCCCACTGGTGCATCATGACAGCACCCAGAGGATGTCTTGGCTCTTAGTCCATGGCTTGTAGTCTGAACATGATAGTATTTACCTTGGTGGACCCACAGAAGCTCAGATTTGTTTATGTTTTATTTATTTTTTGAATAATTTGATAATATGGTATCCTACTTTGGGGTCCCACTGGGGAGGTAAGGGGCCTAAAGTGTCCCCAGACCAGTAAGTATGTAAATAAATAAATGTGTTGAGTTGGCCCTGGGCTAGCAATGTGTCCAGGAATAATATTTCTACCATACATCAAGGGAATCACAGACCAAATAGGGAAACTGATGAAAAAACATAACCTACAAACAATCTTCAAACCTACCAGAAAAATACTTCTAAGAACTTTCTCCTTGCAGATAGTATTTGTTCAGTCCTCTGGGCCATGTTTCAAAAATGCAGAACTGTATTTTCCTTACTAATGGTGTGATCAACATGATGAAAACATTAAGATTTATTTTATTAATGACACTCACAATGTGTAAAATTAGGCATGTCATTTTCCATTAATATATATTGTCTGGGGAAGGGGCTGGTCCCAGACTTGATGTGGCCCTGCCTGATGCTATTGAGACTTGGTCAGGAGGAGAAGGGATCAAGGAGAGACGCAGGAGCAGTGGACACTAACTTGATGCAATGAGGTTTAGCCCCACTAGAGGCATAGCTCTGGGGGGGGGGGGGGGCATGACAAGGGCATTCCAGGGGCAGGGGTGTTCCCGGGCAGAACGGGGCAGAGGACACACCAGTGCACTGGCCGCTTTCCCCCCTTGCTATGCCTCTAGGCCCCACTGAAGATCCTAAAGACTGACCCAACAACAGGGAAGCCAGCAGCCATCAAGACAGCACCCACTGCGGCCATGTCCCTGATGCTCAGGAGGAAGCCAAGAGGAAATGGGATTGGATAATTTTGGAGAAGGGTGGGACTGAACACAGAACTTTACCCTATCTGTATTACAGATTAAAGTCTTCAGAATAGGTTAAGGGCCCATAATAGTCTCTGGGACTGAACACACCCTATATCATGCCAGGGAGGATGAGGAAGAAACTGCTCTGAGTTTGGAAGAGCAGATGTCCCCCAATGAGTGAGGAATAAGGGGATGCAACCCCTCATCTCCCCATTCTGAGGTGTGGGATGGGGAGCCTCAGCGGGATTCTGCAGGATGGCCGAGGGGGCAGCTGTTGAACCCCGAGAGGCGGGAGATTCATACATATATATGTCAGTTCTGCTTTCTGATCGCTTGCAACCTGATTCAGGTTTATTTTCTACCAGTACAATGTGATTCTTGATTAAGACTTACTCTTCAGTGAAAGCTGCATGTCTTGTGCTTGTTTTTCCCGGTTTGCTGCTGTCTGGATCATACCAGTCTTTGATGTCAAATCTTTCTTGAGGTATTTCTATAGTACAGTTTTTGCCTTTTTTTAGTACTTGCCAGAAATTATCAATTCCTTCACCTGTTGAGATTGAAAATTTAGTATTAGTACTTACTTTTAAACTAATGGGTCGTAGCTATAGCATGTCAAATCAAGTTCATGCATTAGTCTGGGGGCAGCTGGGATAATTCATACAATAAACAATAAATGGCAGAAATCTTTCACTAAAATTAGCATCCAGCAAGAACTATGAGCAGCATAAATCTCATGGCATGGGACTCCTCTTCCACTACCTCCTCCTCTTGCTTTAGTCCAAGGGTGTCCAACTCTGGCGCTTCAGATGTTCAGGGACCACAAATTCCATCAGCCCCTGCTGGCATGGCCAAACAGGAGCTGATAGGAATTGTTGTCCGTGAACATCTGAAGTGCCAGAGTTGGACACCCCTGCTTTAGTCCTTGTGTTTATCCCAACAAATGCTGCCTTCAGATTCAGGAAGCTTCCAGGCACAGCACTGACTACAATGTGAGAATCTGCAGTGGGAAGGGTGAATCAACAACTGCTTCTCCTCCACCAGCAGAGGTAGAGGTGCCAGGTTGCCCACCATGGCAAGCAACCTTGTGTCCTTGAGCTCGGCCTCACCTCCACTGCTCCATACAGTTCCAGGAGAAGAAAAATGGGGAGGGGAGAAGGACACTAAATTCTTACGAATTTCCTGACCCCTATGGTCTTTACCACAGAAATTCTACAGCATTGCAGAAGTGACATTGTGACATCACACAATACCATTTTGCCTGTCCCTGTCCCCTACCATTGCATGGAGCTGGGCTGGAAACTCTAGACAACAACATTTTCTCAATGGCGGAAAACAGCTCTAGAATACAATCCAGGCAAACCAATCCAGAGCCCCTGGGGGAGGGACATAGCACCACTGCAGTAGTGCCCACTTTCTCAGCTCCACTCCTGGCCATGTCTCTAGAATGCCCCCACAATGCTGGCAGAGGCAGCAGGGGCGCAGGAACGCCAACACAGCTCTCTGCACTATATCAGTCCAACATGGAGGGCCATGGTGGCCACCCTCTGGTGGATTTGCCCCTCTGCCTGGGTATGTGCCCCAGGGAGGACCAATCTGCCAGCACAACCCCGCACCACCTCCATAGGCGGATTCAGCTCCAGCCTGCCCCAATCGGACTGTTAGCTTCTTTAGACCTGTGTCATGCTTACCTCCAGGAAAATTACATCCAATCCCCACAATGGCAATTTCATTTTTGGTTTCCATCATTTTTCATATTCTGAAATAGAAAGTCATTTCAATAGAGTGGCATCTATATTTAAATTTAATAAGGCAATTTCCCCGCTAAATCAAATAATGCATTAAGTAAGGCAACATGAGGGGTCTAAAGAAAGAGCACTGAGAAGCACATAAAAATACTAAAAATGCTTTAGATACTCCACAGGTCAAAAGTTTTCTCAATTTTTAACCTTTTGATTACACTAACCATTTCTTTAATGAATATTGGTAATCATTCTGGAACAGCTGTTATATTATTTTCTTCATCTGATACCAGGAAGGAATAAACTAAAAATAGTATTAACAATACTGTTCCCATGTAGATAAAGGAATATAACATGGGATTTCTGGATCAGACTCATTTATAATTTTTCAAAAAAAGGCAAAAATCAGACATATTTGCCGCTTTATTCAATATGTTCCAGTCATTAATCATATTCTTTTTTTAATTAGGGGCCACATATCATGGGGATGTTTCAAAGTTCACCAAAACTGATCTTCAAGCTGGCAGAAGCATAAGGATGCTGAACATGTGGAAACTGCGCAATTAATCTAAGGATGGATTGGATGAGATATTCAGTGGACTACTGAGAAACATTCTGCCTTTACAAAAAGATTTCAGATTGCTGCAATGTACACTGAAAATGGTCAAATCCCCCCCCCCCATTTTCTGAAAAAGAAAAATTGCTGATTCAAGTCAGATGTGACTTGACTGCCAAAAAAAAATACTCCCTGTCAATTTTTTTTCACAGATCAAAAGAACTTCTGGTGCTCTCAGTGAAAAACTGTCTGTCTAGGGGAGCAGTTTAGAATTCTGTAAAGTCTTTTATGAACAAAAAAAATGGCAGAAAAGTATATTTTATCTCAAAACAATAGCCTGCTAATATCTATCATTAAAAAGAACCAAAATAGAGAAAGAAAATTTAAAATGTGCAAGGTTTTAAACTCTGCAGAATTCTTCATCAGGCTGTACATTTAAAACATGCTCACCAAGAAAAAATGCTCACAAAGGGGGGGGGGGGCTAACGACCTTGAAGCCTTGTGACTTCATCATATGTAGATTGCCCAAACCCCAGGACCAGCTTAAGAGTTTAACACAGTTTACAACGTCATGATGACACATGTTACATTATTTTTTCAAATATGAAATAGAAACTTTAGCTTACACGTTACAAATGGATAAGAAAAATTATTATAACTGAAGTGATTAATTTAATGATCCAGAAAAGATCTAAAGTTACAATGACAAGCATGGTTAATCATTTGAAGATTATACTCAGAACAAAACAGGCTAGAAACCCACAGCAAATTTCCACTGGAAGGGATTTTCAGCAGGAGAATGGAACTTCCCCACCTTTCTATACCCCCTGAAGCCCAAGATGCCCTCCCCCCCCCCCCAATGCTACTCCTAGGGTTAACCCCGGTGACAGCAGAAGTAAGGAATCAAAAGTCTGGAGTAGTGAGGAAAGGAATTAATGACAATGACTCCCTTCTATTATAAAGATTCTGCAGAATCTAAGGTTATTTAGAATTCCAATGATAATAACAGAAACTTTCTTAGTAGTTGTCTACTCAGAGGCAGCTATGACTTACTGGTTTCGTTGGTCCATAGACGATTTAGAGAGTCATTTCTCAGAGTGGTTTACCTGCCGGTGTTAGAAACTTACTGGATTAGACCAGAAAAACTGGATGCCCCTCCCAGTATTGTATGATTACAATACTGAAAGTGAAAATAAGTTTACTGACTGTGTTTGTTCCATATATGGTTGCAGATTGTCATTGCAATTTTAAGTGCTTACATCTGGCAGTGTCTGCTTGCCCTGATAGTTCTGAGGAATTTCCCAGGAACTGAGAAGAGGAAGAACGTCAAATGGGGAGGGTTGTGCATGTGCGCTGCACACGTGTTGCTGTGGAAACCTAAGCCTTCACTTTCTCTGGGGTTACTGAACTGTCAGGCTAGGACCTAAAGTAGCTGGGTGGTCTATCAAATTAGTATTCTCAGTGAACCACAGATTTCTGTGCCCAAGGTGCCCTGTCACAGAATCAGATCTGAAGGGGTTACTGGTGTGAATAATTACCTTTAAAAAAAAAACAACCCTTTTTTCTTCTTCATTGCTTATCTGTAGCTTGGGAGTGAGTTGTTTCTAGATTAGAGCTATGCGCCTGGTACTGGAATGTGGGAAGTTTCTGTACCAGATGGTTCCTGCCTCACACAGTTTATCTCTGGCCTTGGAGTATATGACCGCCTTCCAGCGTGGTGTAATGGTTAAGAGCAGGTGGATTCTAATCTAGAGAACTGGATATGATTCCCCACTCCTCCACCTGAGTGGCAGAGGCTTATCTGGTGAACCAGATGTGTTTCAGCCCACCTACCTCACAAGGTGTCTGTTCGTGGGGCAAGGGAGGGAAAGGAGCTTGTAAGTCGCCTTGAGTCTCCTTACAGGAAAAAAAAGGGGGGGTATAAATCCAGACTCTTCTTCCAAGGTGTAGTCGTGCCGCGAGGTCAGCGTAAGAACGAGACGAGACGCGGTGATTTCATCTGGTGGAGAGCGCCAGCAACGGGAGCGCGGGTGTCCGTGTTCCAAGCGACTCTGCCGTATGCTGGTTCCTAGCACCTTTTATTATGATTCTAGCGGGGGCGTGTAGAAGGGCGGAACGGGGGGGGAATTCCGGGAGAGCGGGAGAGCGGGGGACTGAGAGATCATCATGTGATGCATGATCTCACCTGGCTGCTACATGCGGAGAGGAGCATCGGCGTCTGGGCCTAATCCTCACCTGGGGGCAAGGCCATTGTCCCTTTGTCCGGGACACCTGGTGGTTGTGAGCCAGGTAGTTCATGACCTGTGACTCATCGGGGGATGAGGGGTGGGGGAGCGGTGCGACCAGAAGGCCGCAGGAGCGCCGGTGTGCCGGCGCTCTACTCACGGTGCTGCTGGGTCAGCAGTGCATCCCTACACAAGGCTGGGTATTAAAACATCATGCATGCACACACAGAGATGTACATGTAGAATAGGGCATACGTTCCTGTAAGCCACTGTTTTTATCAGAACATCAGCTCATTCTAATCCTCAGAACGGCACTGAGCACACTAGCCAACACCTGGAATTTGTCTGCTGAAATTCTTCACAGTTCCAGCAGGGGTATATTTCTCTGTTTATTCTCTATCTATGCTTATGATTGTGGCTTATTGATTTCTGATTACTGGTGAGATTTCAATAAATCTGCTTTTTTCTAACATTGGTGTACTTATTGCCTTTGAAATCTCTTAGTGGGAAAAGAACCTTTTGCCTCTCAACAATGCAAAAGGCCATTAGCAATGGTGGATTCTGCACAACATCCTGCAGATGGTTTAAAAAGATCCGTTTTGGCATTTTGTGTCCCCACAGTACAAGTATTGCCAGCCAAAACAGATCTTTTTTCCCACCTGCTGCACGGAGTTCTTGTCAGCTTCTCAGTCGCGCCTGCCGTGTTGTGCGCTGCTGCAGAGATTCTCTGTACCTCCGCCATTTGGTAAAGGTTTTCCACAGAGGTTTCCTCTGCTTGCAGATCTGTGTACAATTTCTCTGTAAAAAGTAGATGAATAAAGTTTTGCCTAGTGATCCTGCACACATGCCGTTTTTCCGGGTTTTTGTTTTGTTTTGAGGGGAATGTCTGTGAAGCCACAGGGACACAAATATGCACATGCTGCAGCTGCTCCCTTAACAATCAACAATAGGCCTCTAAAGGGCCCTGCCCCTCTCCCTCGGTTTCACTGAGCCAAGCCTTGGAACGCTCGCCAGGGCACATGGCCTGAACACAAAGGCCTGCCCGGCCTTTTGTAAGCTCTGGCTGGCCTCCCCGGGTGACGTTGCCTTGCCTGCACGGGCCTTGGCTGAGAGCACTGGCGTAGCTCCAACGGGGACAGCCGGGGCGGCTCGCCCCGGGCGGCTCCTGCCAGGTCACGTGGGGGGCGGCGGCGGCGGCTGCCGGTTGTGGCTAGGCTGCTGGGCATGCCTGGCCTTGCTGGGGCAGACGTGCAGCCCAAGCAGGCCTCCTTGTGGGCGTGCTGAGGCTGCCTGAGGGGTGGGGAGTTCGAGGGGGCGGGCCCACAGATTGGAAAGGCACCACATGTGACCTGATGGCTAGCAGAGGAGCAACGGAAAGGCTGCCGTAAAGGGAGCCCTTTCCACTTCCGTGAGACGAGCGTCTGCCTGCCGGAGCCTGAAAACAAACAACAGGTCAGGTAAGCAGCAGGCACTGGCTGGCAGGCAGCCAGACTGGCCTTGGATCCGGCCGGGCGGGCAGGGGCGGCGGCGACCCGCTGTTTGGGAGGGCACCGCTGTTTGGGAGGGCAGGGGGTGCCCTGGGCGACTCTCTCCCTCCCCTCGGCTGCTCTGGGGGTGTTTGGCGCGCTCCATGGCCGGCAGGGCCTTCTGCAAGGATTTTCCTCCTGTAAGAGAGCTGGAGACTTTCTTGCAAGCTCTTGTACAGGAGAAAAATCCTTGCAGAAGGCCCTGCTGGCCATGGAGTGCGCCAAACACCCCCAGAGCAGCCGAGGGCAGCCCAGCCAGGTCTTGATCCGAGGGGTGGGGGGGGCGGCGACCCGCTGTTTGAGAGGGCAGGGGGTGCCCTGGGCAACTCTCTCCCTCCCCTCGGCTGCTCTGGGGGTGTTTGGCGCGCTCCATGGCTGGCAGGGCCTTCTGCAAGGATTTTCCTCCTGTAAGAGAGCTGGAGACTAGCTCTTGTACAGGAGAAAAATCCTTGCACAAGGCCCTGCCGGCCATGGAGCGCGCCAAACACCCCCAGAGCAGCCGAGGGCAGCCCAGCCAGATCTTGATCCGAGGGGTGAGCGGGGGGGCGGCGACCCGCTGTTTGAGAGGGCAGGGGGTGCCCCGGGCGACTCTCTCCCTCCCCTCGGCTGCTCTGGGGGTGTTTGGCACGCTCCGTGGCCAGCAGGGCCTTCTGCAAGGATTTTTCTCCTGTAAAAGAGCCTGCAAGAAAGTCTCCAGCTCTTTTACAGGAGAAAAATTCTTGCAGAAGGTCCTGCCAGCCACCAAGCACGCCAAAAACATGTTCTATAATGTGATGGTGACTTTGAGATGATTGGTGCAAAAAAATCATTCACTTTCGTCCCGGGCTACATTTTCCCTAGCTACGCCCCTGGCTGAGAGGCCCTCCATCCGCACTTACTAGTGTGGATGCCCAGGGCCTCATCCTGCCCTTCCTGGGCAGCAGCTGTGGCCGTGGTGATTCACATTCACTCTTTTATCATTTTCAGGTTTTGTGTGCTTGTGTTTCAGATTTCACATCTTTCTGCAAACCTGAAGCCCTTTTCAGGTTTGTAGCAAAATCTGTCTTGCTCATTCACATTTCAATCATGGATGCAAAGTACCCTCAGATTTGACCAATTTGGCTATCAATACACAACTATCTTCTGTTTTTAACCACGGTTGCCTTGACAACTAGAGTGAGTCACAGCCATAGCTAAGAAGTGGGTAGATTTTCTTCATTTCCTTCCTTTGTGAAAGTTATATTTTGTTTTCACATAGTAGACGCCTTTCCACTTCAGCATGCTTGGAAAATTCTTATGTGACGCAAATGCCAGGATCTCTTTTTGCAGAGAAAAACAGACAGCAGCAACATGTGATTCCCATCAACTGAAGTCACAGCCATTTAACCTGCCTGACCATTTAACTTACAGGCAGTGGTGGGATTCAGCAGGTTCGCACCACTTTGGCAGAACTGGTTGTTAAAATGGTGCTTGTAAACAACCAGTTGTTAAATTATTTGAATCCCACCACCGACTACAGGCCACCTTTAGTGAGAAGGGCTGGGCTATCTCAAATTTTATCAGATCTCTGTGGCCATTTTTGGTCAATTCAAAGATGGGGGGCTGTGGAAATAATCCTTTTATTCACATTTGTCTCCGAACTCAAAAATCAGTTGTCAGGCCTTCTTGGGTGAAACCATTTCAGTTTCAGATGCAGGCAAAAGCCACTGCTCTAAAAACTGCAGAAAAGACACCACAAACTCCTTTCTGCATTTGAAATGTATGTGTCTTCTCCTGCATGCGGATGTGTTGGCCGCATTTGGGAGTGTTACTGACTCACTTGCGTTTACTTTTCTAGCAGTGATAAAAGAATGACCTGAAGCTACAGAAATTATTTGCTTATGCTTCAGTACTACCTGTTTATCTGCTTATATTGTTTATCTGTAGACATCTGCGTTGTTCTGGTGGGTTCTTATCAACAGGCCTTTGGATCAGGGGAAGAACTTGTGTTTCTTTAACCTGTCTAACAACAGCATGGGCATTAGACCCTCCAAATCCAAAATAGTTGAACCCAGATAATCTGCCAAATTCAGTGGACTGCTCCCATGCCTCCACATTGGCTGGTGTTAGTTTGGTTCCCTTACACAGGAGGCCTCTGATCAGTGGTGGGATTCAGCAGGTTCACTCCACTTCGGCAGAACCTGTTGTTAAAATGGTGCTTGTAAACAACCAGTTGTTAAATTATTTGAATCCCATCACTGGAACCGGTTGTTAAATTATTTGAATCCCACCACTGCCTCTGATCCTATGGGTTCCTATGGATACCTGGTGTGTACACTACTGTCAGTGGAAAGATGCAAATTTCAAAGTATTACTGATACAGATTAAGCACTTTATTGGAAGGCATTACTGCCCAATTCACTACAAAAGCAAACTGCAAACTGATGCATGATACAGGAATACATATGGGAAAGGCATGGGTCTACAACAATCACAAAGATGCAGACGGCTACAGATGACAACAAAAACAGGGAGTGCTTAAGCATGAGCAAATATATTTAAATTCTAAATCAGTTCTAAACCAGCAGAGAACATACTGGGTAACGGAGAACTGAAACATAAACATTGTAAACCCACTTGAAATAAAAGGCTGAAAACATTAAAGAAACTGCTAACTGTTAAACCGCTGTCACCCTACCACCCTTCCTGCCCTTCCACTTTTAGCTCAGTTTCCTAGCAAGTGAGTGCAGTTTCATAGCTGCTTATCTGAGAATCAAAGAAGGTTGACCTCCAAAGGCTGATGAGTCTCTCAATGCTCAAACTCCTGAGAAGTAGGAGGATAAAAAAAGGCCTTTCGAGGGCTTAAGACATCCTCAGAGCAGGTGGATTCAAAACAGAAAAGCCTACTTCTGACCTTTTAAAAAAGCAGCTACCAAATTTGCCTTCCTCTTGATATAGCAGAGCAGGGAATCAAACACAGTTCTTCAGATCAGAGTACATCTGCTCATAACCACTACACCATGCTGGCTCTCACCCACACTGGCAGACATTTCCCCAAGCATCATACACAAAGATCCTGAGCTACGGTAAGTCCTTTTCCCTGCTCTGTTCTCACTGTGGATCTGTTATATGTCCTGATACACAGGGCTAAGTCCTTTTCCTTGCTCTGTGCTCACTGTGGATCTGTTATATGTCCTGGTTCACAGTCTATAACTGAGGGACGTTGTCCTATGCATTCCACTGAATGGGCTTTGTGCGGAATGGAAGAAAGCAACAGAAAGCCCTTCAAGGGGGAATAAAGGCCTACAGGAATTGTTTCCCCTCATGATTTATAAGGAACAAAAGGCATCAGCGTTGGTGACAAATAAAGAGAACTTTTAATTCATATTGTCAGACCAATTGTTCCAAATATTTTGAAGGGAGATATTAGTTTAAACTTCGCCCCACTGGACCAAGTTCTTATAACAAGAAAGTTTTGTTTTGCCAGAGGAAAGCCCCTATTCTCTACCCAAACACATCTACAAATCAATGCTATGAAATAGAAGCGTGAGTCACTGTTGTTTTAAAATTAGCAACTGTGACAGATTTTCTGGACATTGCTCCACAGGAATTTCCCCTCAACAGCACACTTTATCATCACGCCTCTGCATGGAGGTTCCCTGTGAGAAACTCTCTCAGCTCACACAGAGGTGCAACTGGCACATCAGCAAGTGACTTGACAGTATCAGCTGTGACTTGGCGGCACTTTACATGCACATACTAATGCATGAGGTAAATGAGTTTGAGCTTAGAACAACCTTTCCCACAGAAATGTTGCAAATCAGTCTTCTTGGTCTTCATATTGTAAAAATCAGCTCTGGGCACTCATCCAATGATTCATAATTATTTGTCTCACTAATGTAACAGCGAGTACTATGTTAACAGAGCAAACTCTCTCAGCCCACACAGAGGTGCAATTGGCACATCAGCAAGTGCACATTAGATAATTTGATATTCCAAGATAAGAAGGCCAGTCGTAAAAAGCAATTGATTGAGCCTTTTCCAGTAATATTTCCAACTAAACATCTAACAGCAGAATACAGGGGCACATAATGCCAGGGAGAGGTGCCAGTGCAGTTGTGGAAGGGCACAGTCCTGGTGTAGCACCAGAAAAGATGTGCCTGGACTCGCATTGGTCAGTTCCCCAAGCCCTTTCAGCCTAGGAATGCCCACTCTTGCAGGCAGAAAATTACACCTGTCAAAACCATGGCACAGTGGCACAGGCCATAGGGCCCCATCATAACAATTCCCAAGGTCCCTCCCAGCTGATACTGTCCTGTCCCCAAGGTACCAAAGTGCTCAGTATCATAACAAGCCCCCTGACCAGTGGTGAGTTTCCAGGTGAGGGCCAAGCCCACCCTCCAAGCACCAATGGCAGAACACTGGATCATTTAAAAAAACCCAGCTAGAACCTAGCAAACCCCATGTCATGAACCAGCCTCTGGGTACTTACCAGGATATATGTTATTATGTGACACTATTGATTGTTCACCGCCCTGAGCCCTTATGGGGAGGGCGGGGTATAAATTTGAAAATAAACTAAATACAGAGGACTCTGAGGCAGAACCTGACAACACGGTGTAGCCAGAGTTGGCTGCTCCTGAGGAAGACCAGCAGACCTTTCCTGCCTGATGACGTGCAAGTGGAGGACCCTGCAGATCCTTCTAGGGAACCCAGTAATGAGTCAGCTGTGCACAGGAGGCAGAAGCAGAAACAGCTAATGCAAAAGCAAAGGTGGAGTTCTCATATTGCAGCAAGGTATGGGAAGATTGAAGTGTCTGCATCTGATAAGGATTAACTCTCGTAGAATCCTAACCTCTTGGACAAGGTTCTCTATATAAGCCTTGCTGTGCGCTTGCTCCTGCCTGGGTGCAACAAGTATGTTTCCTGTTGCCTCCATGTCCCTGCCTGTTTATTGGATTTTCTGTGCCATGACCTGTTGAACTGACCCATGACTATGCCTTCGCCTGCTGCCTGCCTTGACACATTAGACTGTCTTCTGACTACGCTCTTGTCTGCCGACTGTTCTGTCCTGCAAAACTGCAAAACTGGACCTGACTATGCCTTCACAGCAATCCATACCCTGCCTGCCTGCAGCATGCCCCATAAGGGACAGTGTGTGACAGGGAGTACTGTCCATTAGCTCCCTTTCCATGATGACTTAGAGCCGTGGTGGCGAACCTTTGGCACTCCAGATGTTATGGACTACAATTCCCACCAGCCCCTGCCAGCATGGCCAATTGGTCGTGCTGGCAAGGGCAGATGGGAATTGTAGTCCATAACATCTGGAGTGCCAAAGGTTTGCCATCACTGACTTAGAGGAACAGAGGACTTGCTGCAGCATGGGGATGATGTGGGGAACCAGCACCTGGTCCTGGAGGCAAACCCCAGTCTTCTTGAAAACTGCCTATATGGCAACCTTATCCAGTCAGAACTGGTCCAGGCAGGTGCTATCCAAGAATTAAAGGATGCTGGATCATCTCCCTGTACCACAGTGTGTACCACCTCCATCTGAGAGTTGAATGATGCTGATCCCCTCCCTGTACTACTTCACACATTACATCTATCTCCAATGAACTACGACCCAGATGTACAGGACTGGGAGGAGGTGGATATGCAGGACAGCCAAAGCATATGAAGATGGCTGAATGGGGCACCATGTCACTGGGACGGCTGCCATCCCCTGGTGCTCCACTTGGTGCCTCCAATGGCAGTCCCTGGTGCTTTGCTCAGGCCTGTCTGCCACCAGGGGGGTCCCCCCATTCCATTCTCTGGTAGCCCCTTTTGTGGATGTTTTGGGGTGGACCCGTCCCCCTCTTTTGCAGGTTTCTACCCCTTCCCTACCTCTGGGCTGTCTTCTGCATCTCACTCCAACCCAATCCTCTGCCCCCCTCCTGGCTGTAGGCCAGCCTGTAGGTCACACCCCTATTCTGACCCCTCCATACAAGTGCTCGTGCACCTCAGTCCCTTTTCCCTGCCATTGCCTTGGCCTGGGCCAGTGGCTACCACACAGCTCATCATGGGAGCAAGCAACTGGGCTCAGCCACCACATTATTTGGCCAGTCTTTTACAAAAGAGAGGCTGCTGTGGGTAGGAAAGGAGGGAAAGCTGAAGAGGCAGATACAGGAAGGTTTGGCTGGTAGGAGGGAAGTAGATAAGGAAGCAGGCCAGTGGGCCTGGTCTGCTGCCAACAGCAAGCACTAGACAAGAGCATCTGGTCCAAGATGGAAAGCCATCATTCAACTGTTTCAGGCCCTCTGCTGCACAACTCAGCCAGGCTTTTCTCAGGGAGAGGCTGGCAGGTGTCAGGAAATAAGGAAAACTAGGCGGGGGGGGGGGGGATTTCCATTGTTGGAATTTCCAGCCTTGTTTGCATGCAGCAGCCGCACAAGCAGCAAGGAATTTTGGGAAGCTGCACGAACATTCTAAAGGTGACAGTTAAAATCCTTTGGTAGTGTTCTGTTGTTCCCTGACTGAGTGAAAAGAGGTTCTCTGTGCTTTGTAAACCAAATGCTATGAGCTGTGCATGCAACTATATATATGTGATACTTTGTTAATGTGTATATACTGTATATGTTTTCTCTCTCAGTTAAGTAAAGTTCTCCTTATGCTTATGAACTTCTGAGGTAAAAACGGCTTTTGAGAGAGAACTATTCTAATTTAACGTGCCGCACAATCCATTCACAATCCTGCTTGACAGGATTATATATTGTAAATATACTTGTTGCCCTTCACAGATAATGATAGATTGGGCAGTGGATGGGAAGCAGAAAAGGAAGCAGAAAAGAAGGAGAGGCGGGGGGGGGGGGGGGCACCAAGGCAGATTTTAGGCTGCATTAGCAGAAATGTAGTGTCTAGTTACAAGAAGTAATCGTTGGAGAACTGTGTACACTTCTGGCTGGTGCAGTTTAAGGAGGATGTGGTTTGCTGGTATTATGAGTTCTTTGCTGCTTTAATCAGCATACTTACATCTGTTGCAGGGCACAAGGCTGATATGGGGGGGGAGGGGGAATTATTCAAAACTATGTTGGGAAAACTGAAGGGTGGAGGCAACGGCAATTAATCAGTGTCAGTGACCCTATCAATCATTATTCACTCATGAGAGAAAGGCATTTTCCACATGCTGAAAGGCACACAGTCTTACACACTGGCAATAGTCCCTCAAAGCATCCCCCAGTGCTTTGCAGAACTGAGCCAACTGGAACAGCACCCCATGCAAGGCATGAGACTGTGGCCCCACATCCCCACAGCTTACTGGGAGCATTCAGCACTGTGACAGTTTGTCAAACCCTGGATCTATCGCCCAAGAGACTCTGTAACTTTGCAGATCAGAAGCCTTTATTGATAGCGATGTCAGGATGAGAGGAAAGCTGGTTCTGCCAGCACCATGAAAGAATTCCAATATATCAAACCACATTCCTTCTTCCCCCTCCCCAGGCTGCAATATGTTCAGAAAACACGTTCAGAAAACACAGTTCAGAAAACACGAAAAGCAGGAATGAGAAATAAACCCAAGGTCAAACAGCTAAGATAGAGCCGATGGGTGCCAGGCGCCTGCCTGACACAGTTTGAACACAAAAGGCTGATGCATCCTACTTCAACGTGCATGTGGCATCCTTCCAGTGGAGTCAATAATGCCTTCCCAAGGCCATTTCAACTTAGAAAAATATTGTGAGGGTGAAGGTTGAAACTCCTCTTTTGCCACACTTCTGAGAGAAATCTGACTCCAGCAAGCTTGGGAATGTTAGTTCCATGACATTACATATGACTGCAAAGTGGGTCAGGGGATCCCCAGCCCGACTTCTGTCACACATTTCATGTAGTTTGGCCCTTCTTCAATTGCTACTAAGTAGTTCTTTCCTGCTGCCTCCCCTGCCAGACATATGAACCATGACCACAACCACAATGAAAAAGTAGCTGCGGAGACTACAAATGTATTTACCATTGTAGAGGAGAGGTGATGTTTTTCTTCACACACCAGATAGAACCACCATGACACCTCAGCGTGGATAAGAGCAGGTGGATTCTAATCTGGAGAACTGGGTTTGATTCCCCACTCCTCCACCTGAGTGGCAGAGGCTTATCTGGTGAACTAGATGTGCTTCCACACTCCTACATTTCTGCTGGGTGACCTTGGGCTAGTTACAGTTCTTTGGAACTCTCTCAGCCCCACCTGCCTCACAAGGTGTCTGTTGTGGGGAGAGGAAGGGAAAGGAGCTTGTAGGCCCCTTTGAGTCTCCTTCAGGAGAGAAAGGTGGGGTATAAATCCAAACTACTCCTCCTTCCCAGGCATGATATTTTAGCAGGCAAAATCCCAGTTAAAAAGCAGCATTTTGTGTATGTATGTTACAGAGTTACTTAGTCTGAGATAATGGCTGGGGTGGAGAGATTAAACACCCTGTCTTTATTGCTGCTGCTGCTGCTGTTGTGAAGAAAATTAGCAGTCCTGCTAATGCCTTAAGGTAACACAATAACAGAATTTGGGTGGTGGGGGTGGGTATTTCACCCTTCGAGGATGTCCAGATTTGTTTTTCTTTCTGAGATGCAGCTAATGTGCACAATCCAGGTGATCTAAGCACTGCATTTTTCCCAGGGCACTACTTGACTCTGAGCCTCTGGAGTTAGTGCCATCTCAGATGCCTCTATAGAGTGGAGATCCTGCTGAGGGCCTGTGTCTCCCAGTAGGTCCTAGTCTTCTGCAAATTAGTTGGTCATACTGCTACTTTTATCAGGGCACTAGATGTACCTTTCTTTTATTTTAGTACAAACGTTTCACATAGTTTAGTGCAAACATTTCACATTATCATGCATTACAATTATGTTTTCTTCAACTAATGGGGCAAACTCTCAGGTACTCTGACTGGAGGCCCTGGCTATTTGGCTTTGCCCTGTCCTTTTTTGATCTTGTCTTGTCAGGGACCCCCATCATTGGGGAATGCCCTTCTAATTCCTTCTAATTCTAATTCCTCAGCTGGGTAATCTGTTTTTACATTTTTCTGCAAGCTGTTTTGCTATGAGCATTGGAGCATTGCTCTGCTGGTTGCTCAAGGTTCTTTTATACTGTCCATCCTCTCTTTGGCCACATCAGGCCGGGTTCACTGCTTTCATTATTATGGTGCCAATTTGCTTATTCTCACTCCCACTGATAACTTTGGATAGTTTTGATCAGCTTCTTTCATGCATTGTAATAGTGGCATTGGGTTTTTCTGAGTGACAAGCACCTCTCCCTCACTACCAGATCATGTGCCTCTCAGTGAAACAAAGTCTCTACAGCAGACCTGGGCATTATACGGCCCATGGGCCACATCCGGCCCGCCGGATGACCCTGACTGGCCCCTCTGCTGTGATGGGGAACGAGGCGCCTTTGAAAGCCCCGCAGAAGCCGGTTGCCTTGGCTGCCGGCTTCTGCGTGGCTTTCAAAAGTGCCTCGCCCCCCTGCCTTTTGGCCCGGCCCTCCACAATGTTTTCTGTTTCTTATGCGGCCCCATGAAAAAAATAATTGCCCACCCCTGCTCTACAGGATGTGTAACAGGGTTGGACCCTGCTTCTTGTGTTTTTGATTATGTTTTGGCCACTGATTGAGACTCAAGCCCTCTAAATTTTCTTATTCAAAGAAAACAAGAACAAAGAAAACAAGTTAAAAAACCCACACAAACAAAAGCCTTTCCAAGTCCTCAAAGAAAAAGCACACAAGGCTTCAGAAACACACACAGATTTGGCTGTGATAAAAGCCTCCAAAAAGAAAACCAGAGGTCACCTAGTTCTGCCAGTCCCACTCCTCCACTCCACTGCTATTCAAGGAATGACAGTGAGCAACAGAGCTAATTGGCACTAAAATAGCAAGCCCCACCAGGGGCATATCTGCCAGGGTATATAGGGAGACAAATGTCCCCGGGCGCCCCCTATTTGGTCACATGGGGGTCACACAAAAATTTCAGGTTTGTTTGTGGGGTTTTTTTTGCATTTTTAGTGTTTTTTCAGTTTTTGGCCTGCAGGGGGCGCAGTTTTTAGGCCATCAACACCAACATTTCAGAGATTTTCCAGGAGTCTCTCCTGATGGTACCACTCAAGTTTGGTGAGGTTTGGGTCAGGGGGTCCAAAGTTATGGACTCCCAAAGGGGGTGCCCCCATTGTTTCCACCTCTTAGAAGCGTGAGGGAAGCACACGGCAAGAACAAAGAAAACAAAGAATCCCAACACACAAACAAAAGCCTTCCCAAGCCTCAAAGAAAAAGCACACAAGCCCTCAGAGAAGAAAAAGAAGAGTTGGATTTATATCCCCCTTACTCTCCTGCAAGGAGACTTAAAGGGGCTTACAAACTCCTTTCCCTTCCCCCCTCACAACAAACACTCTGTGAGATAGGTGGGGCTGAGAGAGCTCAGAAGAACTGTGGCTAGCCCAAGGTCACCCAGCTGGCGTGTGTTGGCATGCTTAGGCTAATCTGAATTCTCCAGATAAGCCTCCACAGCTTAGGCGGCAGTGTGGGCAATCAAATCCAGTTCTCCAGTTCTCAAATCCAGTTCTCCACCTGCTGTTAACCACTATGCCACAGCTGCTCTTAACCACTGCCATAACTTGAAAGCATAAAAGCTCTCAGAAACACACACTGTTAAAATTTTGACTTTGAGAAAGCACTCAAAAAAGAAAACCAGAGCTCACCTACTGCTTTCTGTCCCACTCCTCGTCTCCACTGCTACTCAAGGAATTACAGTTTGTGCTGCCGCTTCCAGAGAGTGAGCAACAGAGCTAATTGGCACTTAAATAGCAAGCCCCATCCAGAGGCGTAGCTAGGGAAAATGGCACCCAGGGCAAAATCTGAGTTTTGAGCCTCCCCCTGCCACATGGGCATCCACCCTCCCTCACCATGATCAAAGGCCACCCCCCCCCCACTACAACCAAATAACTATTTTTGCACCAGGTCATCTCAAAGCCACCATCACATTACAGAACACGTCCCAACTCCCAAATCTGAACACAGCAATGGGCCATGCCATGCATCAGAAATAAAATTTTTTTACAGCTTTTTCAAAATGCTTTCAAAATGTTTAACAACTGTTATAATACTTGTGTTATATGATTTAAATTGCTTTCAAAATGTTTTATTACTGCTGTGAATAATGGTTTATACCCTCCACGCATTCCTTTGCATTTCTCCCACGCATTGGCAGAAATAATAGCCAATTTGGATTAATATCAAACCTACCCTTTTCCTCTGAATGCCTATTTCACACTTGTATCTACTTCAGGCACTGCAGATTCGTCCTCAAGAAAGGGGGGGGGGGAGAGAAAGAGAGAGCAAGAGAGAGATTTTTCTACCTAAGTGACATTTTGAAACTTAATCACCACCAGTGCCAAAGCATGTTAACTTAACATCAACTAACCTACTAACACTCAACTGATTATTGAGCGAATTATGGACATGTTACCCAAACTGGATCCAGAGAGGAGGAAATTAGCTTGTTATAGGATTTCCAGCCAGATCAACAATATGCCCATGTATGGAAGATTTATTCCTGTGCAATATTCCCAAGAGACAAACAACAGAGATCAACTGATTCAAATAAAATTAAATATTTAATTACTAGCACCAGACACATTACCAAATTTAGATCAAAACTGCCTCTAACATTTAAGACCATGAATACAACTACTTAAGTAAAACTCAGAATCTAACCACCCTCTTCCTTCCACTAAATGCGCACACATAACTGGGAACGAGGCTAAGAATGAGGGGAAATACAAGGATAGGCAGAGAAAGAGGTTAATCCCATGTGGCCAAAGGTGAGTGGGAAGCTGAGGATTGCAGAGTCTGCCTGCAGCAGAAGTCCAATGAAGAGGAAGATGCTTACAAAGTAGTTGCAAGGGTATCCAGATAGTGAGTGAGTGAGTAAATCTGACATACTTTGCACGAACCTAGACTGATTCTTTTATGGGGGAAAATTCCATAACTCAAACATGGGATTTTTATTTCGAAGATCATGATTAGATGTGAGTAAAGTCTGGCTTTGTGCAATCAAAAAGTAATCCCTTTCAAACTTCAGCTGGAAGATTAAGAAATGGCAGCTGACAAGGTGAGGCAATTGATGGGTGTTTTTGGCATTCTCAACAGAGAAAGGCAGAGGGGGTTGAAATGAAGGTAAAATCATCTCTTTGATGGCCCACCCTGCATGGATCAAATATTGGGATCTTTTTAATCACCAACTGGATTAGAAGGATACTGTCCCCATCAATTGCTTTGATGAAGCAACCCTTCAAGCAGGGGATATGATAGTATTATGCATGCCTTGGACCTGGGGGTATGTAAGTGCTTTATGTATATCAGTGACATCTGACCTCCATGACAGAATGTGCTCTGGATGTGGCAGGCCACATGGACTCTCGGAAACTTATCCAAGGGTTTTTCATTGCTCTTTATGCTGTCAAGAGTGTACCCTTCCAAACAACTAGAATAATAGAATCATAGCGTTGGAAGAGACCCCAAAGGCCATCAAATCCAACCGCCTGCAATGCAGGAATACACAATCAAAGCACTCGCAGCATTTGTTTATTTCATTAAATTTATAAACCGCCTTCCTCAGTAGGGCTCATATGTTCATCTAGCCTCTGTTTAAAACCCTCCAAAGAAGGAGACTAAGATGAGATTTGGGATCAAACTGGGGTGCCTCAACTGAAGAGAGGACAGGGGTCTTACAGACTATTCTTTTAAATCAGTTGTACACCTACACCAAACTTTGAGCCTTCTGTGGCCTGTTATGCATGGAATGCTTACTTCGGGGCTCTTCACTGCAGCAGAAAACAAGCTTGCTCCCTCACCAACATGACATCCCTTAAAATATCTAAACGTGGCTATCATGTCACCTTTTAACCTTCTCCTCACCAAAATAAACATACCTAGCACTCTAAGTCTCTCCTCATAGGGCATGGATTCCAGACCTTTTACCATTTTGGTTGCCTTCCTCTGGACCCATTCCAGTTTGTCAATATCCTTCTTGAATTGTGGTGCCCTTAACTGTACACAATATTCCAGGTCCCGTCCCACTCCTCCTCGCCACTGCTACTTAAGGAATTACAGGATGTGCTGCTGCTTCCAGAGAGTGAGCAATAGAGCTAATTGGCACTTAAAAGCAAGCCCCATCTCTCAGAATCCTGAGGCAAGCACATGGCCAGAACAAAGAAAACACCGCCCCACACAAACAAAAGCCTTCCAAAGCCCTCAAAGAACCAGCACATGAGCCACTGCTACTCAATGAATTACACTGTGTGCTGCTGCTTCCAGAAAAAGAGCAATATAACTAATTGGCAATATAACTAATTGGCAATATAACTAATTAGCAAGCCCCATCTCTCAGAAGCCTGAGGCAAGCACATCGCCAGAACAAAGAAAAAACCCCACACAAACAAAAGTCTTCCCAAGCCCTCAAAGAACCAGCACACAAGCCCTCAGAAACACACACTGTTAAAGGTTTGGCTTTGAGAAAACCCCTCCAAAAAGAAAAGCAGAGCTCACCTAGTGCTTTCTGTCCCACTCCTCCTCTCCACTGCTATTCTATTGCGGTTATTGCAGTCATACTGATATTGCGGGTATTGCAGTTATAACAATATTGTAGCCCTTTCAAAAATAATTTCCCTCCCCCCAATGAAAGAGGCAAAGCAGTTCCCTGGATCTCCTGCTACTGAAGAAGGGGGCCATGTCCTAGATCTGATATTCTCTTCCTCTCCCCTCTCCTAAACACACACACTCTCTCTCTCTTCCTGCTGCTGCTGTCACAGGAGGAAAGAGAGGTTGGTTCCTTTCAAGCATTTTGTGTTGTTATCATAGTGACAGATCCATCTATTAATATGAGAATGTAGAGGTTGGTGTGTTTTGACCTGTGGCTGAGCTTTTTTCCTTTGACTTCCACTTGGTGGTTACCAAAAATGCTGGCAGAATGAGTAGGAAGCAGGAAGGAGCTAACAACATGGAATGGGGGGTGAGGGGGAAGGCATGGATGGCAGGGTGACGCTAGGTAAGCTGGCCATGGGTGGAGGATAGATGTCCAGGGCAAAGCTGTGCTTACTATCAAATCTGCCCTGCTCTGGTGCTGAAGCAAAATTAAAATCGTGCTAGAAGTGGTCTCACTTGCCGCAGGAAGAATGGAAAGTGAAAGCAGGGCCTTAGGAAATACGTCCATACACGAAATCTTGCTGCAAGAGACATTCACCCCCACTATACAACAGACACCTTGTGTTTAATCAGTCTGTGTGGCTAACAAGCTAGAGTTTCCAACAGAATGAGAGAAAACTATACCATCCCTTTAACAGAGACTTAATAGAATGTACTTTGCCTCCATGCCACAAAAGCTTCAGCTGCCCATCTCCACACATTAACTCTCTATTAAGGGGGCAGGACAATTTTTTCTTTAGGTCTATTGGTAACCTTATTAACAGTGCCACTGTTGTTCTGTGAACTGCATTTCAGGCCTGATGATGGTGCTGGGCTTTTTCAAACTACCTATCTGATTTGAGGCTTTGACCAGCTGGAGGGTGCTGTCTGGGGGAGGGTAACCAAGATGTGCGGGGTCTGGAGACCAGGTCCTGTGAGGAAAGGTTGAAGGAGTGGGGTATGTCTAGCCTGGAGAAGAGATGACTGAGAGGTGGTATAATAGCCATCTTCAAGTATTATGAAGGGCTGTCATATAGAGGATGGAGCCGAGTTGGTTCTGGTCTGACCTGGGGAACAGAATACCATGGGTTGAAATTAAATCAGAAGATCTGCAGCTAAATATTAGGAAGAACTTCCTGTTCCCTATTGCAACAGGCTTCCTTGGGAGCTGGTGAGCTTTCCTGTAGACATTTTTAAGCAGAGGCTAGACAGCTAAAACCTGATTTGTTTTAAACAACTGGCATCTGTTATAATATGAATATAATATGAATATGTAATGCTAGGCCCCCTGATATTGCTAGCTCACATTTTTTGATTTTGTGGGGTTAATTCAGTAACATAGCGCCAACAGGGCTGGGTGGGGCGCGATGTCCCAGGTGGAGCAGAGGAGGGGGCATGGCCGGGCCATGGAAGGGCCGTGGCATGGCATTCCAGGGCAGGGGCGGATGGTGCTGTGGCAGGGGCTCAGGGTGCATGCCCTGGGCGCAGTTCCCCTTTTCTCTGCCTCTGGGTTAATCTATATATATAAAAATCTAACAGTGTGTTTGTCCCTGATGGTCTCTCTCAGAAGCTGCTGGATGGATCACCCCCAAATTTTCACAGGACATCCCTCCCTGTTGCGGGAAGGTAATCGGATCTTCAAATCGCCGGAAGTCCATACCTGAGCCAGGTAAAACATCTTTTTCCTGGCGCACCAGGCCATGAAGCTGGCTGTGTTTAACTGTCACCCTTAGAATGTTCGTGCAGCCTGTCTGTCTGTGGCCTGAGGGCTTAGAATGTTCGCGCAGATGGCCACAAATGAGCAATGAAAACAGTAAATAGGTAATACTGTTCGGTAATACGAGTGGAAGTGAAACACATACACACTTTGCCGTGTGAGACGTCAGGTGGGGTTCCCCCCCTCACACGCAGGTAACTTTCACTCTCTGTGCCTCACCCACTGCTACCACACAATACACATCCAGCTCATCCTCACACACCTCACTCTGCCCTCCCTCACATCCAACCACCACTTACCCACTTCCTCACCCATATTCACCACAGCTCTCTTTTACTAAAAGCGAGCTGGAGTTTGCCTTTTTCTTCTAAGAAAATCCTCGGGGTGGGGGCGAACCAACACTACCGACTCCGCTTCTTTTGCACATGGCCCTTTAAGAACCTAGGGAGCTGGCCTCGATCTGAGCGCCTCACCACCCTGCCTCTGCTGCCTGACTGGGATAGCCTGCTTGCCCCAGTTCTGCCTTACCCAAGCCAGGACTATGCATGTCAACCAGCCTCATGGACAGCGGGATTCGCACTCTGAACAGTTCCATTTTGGAATGGAAAGGGTTACCTTACACTAAAAAAACAAGACAGCACCATATAACGATGTGCATTGAAAAGGGAAAGAGGTATTCCATTTGACCACCCCAAGAGGCTATGCTGGGGATCATTGGACCTGCATGGACATCTGTGTGGGTTGCGGACTGTGATGAGGACAATTGCCACAGCAACGCGAGGCCAGGCCTGCTACTTATCTTATAAGATAAGTAGCAGGCCCGGCCTCGCATTGCTGTGGCAATTGCCCTGTGGCATACAAGGGTATGCTGCAGTACTTCAGTCAAAGCTCTGCTCATAACTTGAGTTCGATCCCGACGGAAGTCATTTTCATGTAGGTGTCTCAAGATTGATTTGGACTTCCAAAGTTGCTAAAGTAAGTACCCAGCTTGCTGGGAGTAAAGTGTAAATGTCTGGGGAAGACGTTGGTAAACCACCTCATAAATATTATCTGCCTGGTAAATGGTGTGATGTGACATCAGCCCATGGATGTTTGCACAAGAGGCTATCTTTACCTTTTAATTCTCATATCTATATATTCTTGGGTCTTGCTCAAAAAAGAGAGTTTTCTCTTTGCTTAATGAAAGATTATACAGAGGTCTTGTTTGGTTGTTGGTTGCTCAACAACAACCAAAGAACAAACCAAAGAACAAACAAATAATAATAATGAACCAAACAACAAACAAAGAATAAACCAAACTCACATCCAAAAGATTATTCTTGTATTACAAGCATCCATATCAGGGTGAGGATTCAAACCTGTGTGTCCCAAATCCTAGTTCATTCTAACCACTATAGCACACTGTCACTGCAAGGACCTTTTCGGGAGAAAGGACTGAACTCCCCAGTGGCACTTTCTTTGCACAAGAAAGACTATGCCATAGTGACATCAAGATGACATTACCGTAACACATTCTATGTGAGGCTATCTTTGAAAGCATCCAGAAACTACAGCTAGTTAAAAATGCAGCCACGAGAGTAGAACAGAGAACATGCTTCATTATATTACTGAAGTGCTGCTCTCGAAAGCCATCTAAAACTGCAGCACACAATATTAATGTCCTGATACCAGGAACAGGATTGTGGGCTTAGATTCCCTGTAGTAGTAGTTAAATAATAGCTTCCTACTATTTAAACGTTTGTACTGTTATTTGTGCCAAGAATTTGTTAAGGTTGTCCATTTAGACTCCACCTGTCTTCCATTGAAAACTACTCTGGATTCAGTGAATTCTCAACATAGTACTTCTGAATTTGGCTAGAACTGGATTCTTGATGCCAACATTTTTTGAATACAGGGTCTTGCTAGGACAACCAAACCACACTTGAATTGAAAACAAAAGTCAGCAGTCCTTGATTAACCTTTGGAATTTCCCAAGAAATTCCTCAAGGATTACAGCAAGCAATTTTACGCCTTTTACTATATTGTGACCAATTAGAGTAGGCCATTATTTAACAAATGGAAGGAACAGTCTCCCCTCTTTAATTACAGGTCACAAAAACAGACAACCTTCAACTCCATGCAGCACTAGACCAAATGAATGGTGCCAGACATGGCACATGAGAGGAGTTTCTAAGGGTGTACCAGAGGGGGAAAAAATACCACAGGGCATATTCAGATGTCTAATAGTATTAGAGAGACAACATGGTGTAGTGGTTAAGAGTGAAGAACTCTAACCTGGTGAGGCAGGTTTGTTTTCCCACTTCTCCACATGAAGCCTCATCAAGATAAAAGAAAATGCAGGGAAGGCTGAAATTGTAGAATGGGGGGTGGGGGGGAGGGACTGAACAACTCATGCAAACATGTATGCTTAAGAGTCAGTGTGGCCTGCAAACATCTGTTTCATGCAACCAGCATAGGAAAGACTTTATCCCTAGTAAAAGTCACCTTGGTGCTAAACCAGTGTGGTGCAGTGGTTAAGAGCAGGTGGATTCTAATCTGGAGAACCGGGTTTGATTCCCCACTCCTCCACCTGAGTGGCAGAGGCTTATCTGGTGAACCAGATGTGTTTCTGCACTCCTACATTCCTGCTGGGCGATCTTGGGCTAGTTACAGTTCTTTGACACACTCTCATCCCCACCTACCACCCTGCCTGGTGGAATGCTCTCCCGCCAGCTGTCCGGGCCCTGCGGGACCTTAATGAGTTCTGCAGGGCCTGTAAGACTGAGCTATTCCGCCAGGCCTTAGGCGAGGCCAGCCGCTGATGCCCCCACTTTTTTAACAACTGAGGCCCTGCTGTCCCCCCTTTAGAGGAGTTTTAGCTGTTGGACGCCATCTGTTGTCTTGAAATGGTATTTTATGATTGCGCGCTGTATTTTAATGTGGGCCAGTACTAAATGTACGGTGTTGTCTGTTTATTTGCTTATTTGTTTCGTTTACTTGTTGTGAACTGCCCTCAGCCCTCCGGGGGAGGGCAGTATATAAGTTTAATAAATAAATAAATAAATAAAGTTGCGTGTTGTGCCCAGCCTCTCCAGTAGCGTGGTGCCTGTGCCAGCAGGTGGCTGGGGCTCAAGCCACAAGAACCCAGCGGCCCCAGCCTCCCTGCCCAGCTTCTAGGGACGGTAGGCTCCCAGCCTGGCTGCTCCTCTTCTGGGCCAACTAAGGTAAGTGGGGCAGGGGGCGCAGGGGGCGCTTGGACAGGTGTTGCCCCGGGCACCATTTCCCCTCCCTATGCCTCTGTATGAAGGATCCATCTCAGGACGGGATTTCAAGCTTCATATCAACACCTTGAAATGAACGTGGAAGCGTTGGGAGAAAATTATACTTTATTGCATAACAATCCCATTTTTTTTCAGTTGAAAAAAATCTTCCCACATTATACCTAAAAGAATGAATGAAATAGCAGCAAACATATATTCTCCAAAAACAAAGAAAGAGAGAGTTCTTTGGAAATGGAAGTCATAGAAACATTACATGTTTTGCTCAACTTTGAAATTTATTTACAGGTTTAAGATATGTTTTTATACACCTCAATTTACATACGAGGGGACCCTGAATTATACTTTAAAGCAATTTACAGAGGAAGGAAAGGAAAAAGCAGTCTAATTAAAACAAACCTTCAATGTGAATGGAGGGAAAAAAGATGCCAAGCTGGCTGCAGTTGCGCATCTTTTACAGCACGCGACTGCAAGAGCGCTATTGTATTGAGTCAGCTTGGCTTTTGCATAAACAACTGCCTTGAGGTCCTTCCGTGGGTTACTAAGTTAACTAAATGAAAAAAGCAAGAGAAGAAAGCATTGAACTACAGGTTTTGCTGAAATAAAATTCCCAACATAAAATAACTGCAACTTTGCAAATGCCAAGTTAGCCCTAGTTTTAAATTGAATTAACTACCAACTTTCTTTCCCATCTCTCATTTATTGGCACCAAGTTATCACTAACAAAGTCTTTGTAGAGTAGGAAGTGTGTTAGGGTCTTGGATATTTAAGAGTTATACAGACCAAGAAACCACCTATTGTTGGTCCTCCCACGAAACACCAGCTTGAATTCAAAGATGCCCTCCAGTCAACGAAAAGGCACCTCTGAATCCAAACTATTAGAAATACTGCTAGCAGTTGACCACTCGATAGTTCTAAAATATTACTGAACTCGTACTTACTTAAAGAACTTGGGCTGTGTATATAAAAAGGGATGAAGATTTCAAGAAAAGATTTTAAGAAATTATATTGTTACTGGAAATAGAAATATGGCCAAGAGGGAGAAGTAAATGAGTCATTTAAAGGACACTTTGGCGGATTCCGCATGGGCCCAAAACAGTGGTGTGAAAACAGTGTAAAAGGGTTTACACCATTTTCACACTGCTGTTTTTGGCCCATGCGGAATCTGCCCTAGACTAATACCTGCCCCTCAGGAAAACTCACCCGGCTCTCCGTTAACTACACACAGAACTATATATATATTTAAAAGAAAATCCAACAGTACAGCCGGCAGCAGCAAACACTTCGGTTACATCCCTATGCCACAGAAATGCAAACATCTGTGTCAGGACTGTTTTCAAAGGGGATAGTGCAGTCCTTGCCAGCTGTGGCATTATTCTGCTTGGGACACCAAGCTCTAGAGCATGGTACAAAGGCATCCAAACACAATTCTATTATCCCTCTGCCCACCCACTGTCCTCAAAGGGGTCTAACGCCCCAGCTACCATATGAGGGGCAATGAGGAAAGGATAGCTCTGTTTCAAGGATGCCCCCCCCCCCCCGCCATTTTTCTGTAATGTATACAATTCACTAAACAAATCATTGCATTATATACCACTGCCTCCTTTTCTTACAGTGGAGCTCTATAAATGGTCGAGTGGATATTAAAGTAAATGGAAGAGTCATTTATCTGCAACTTGTAAATCCTGCATTTCAAGATGCCCAGAGCAATCACAAGTCTGAACAGCCCAGGCACAAATGCCTCCAGATCCGCAGGATGGCAGCATTAGCCAGGGGAGATATTAAGGACATACTATTCAGATTCACTGTGTGAAGTTTCCAAGCATGCTGGATTCAACCCTGAGATTGTATGCCTGTTATCTGTTCCTTGCATCTCATTATAAGGAAAGACAAAAATTGGATAAAATGTAACCAGAGCTCACAAGACAAGCGTTTATTCCTTAAGAAATGTGATAACCACCACTCGCGCATCAGCAGGAAGAGAAAGCTACAATGCATAAGGAGACTACTGCATTCTGGTGAGCAGTCAATTAGGAATCCTCAGCAAGGATTTATCATCTCACTTCAAGCTTCTTTCCTTCAAGAACAATCTGAATTTCTTTGGCGTCCAGAGTCTCATAGGTCAGCAATGCTTCTGCTAAATTTTTGTGTTCTTTTGCGTGGGTCTTCAAGATGTTCTTTGCCCGCTCGTATGAATCCTGCGGCAGAAGGGTATATTTAGAGGAATTCACCCTTGATCTAAACATCATAAGGGGTTTATTTTACATCGATTGTTCTCCACCCACAACATTTGCAACGAATGCTTCATTTAGCTTTTATTCATATATAAATTTACAATAAGTTAACAAAACCACATGCCCAGGCCCTCCAAAAGTGACTCACAATCTAGGCAGATAAGAAACAAAAGAGAGGGAAGAAAAATAAAGAGCAAGAGTGTGGCTATGGGAAACACACCCGCACCTTGCTGAATACCTTGTACTGCTAAGACAGGTTAGGAGTCATTCTTTATAATACATCCAACAGGGCAAATAATCTGTTAAATAGGTTACTTGCACTCCACAGGGACAAATTTAGTAGCCGCATCATTTTGGCTCAATCCAATTAAGAGTCTCAAAGCGCTTATTGGGATGGAGTGAGGGGGAAAAGTGCCCGGTGCACTGGTGCATCCTCCGCCCTTGCCCCGCCCCCAGAACACCCCCGCCCCGCCCTCGCCACAACCCCGCAGGGGCACATCCCCGGTGTGTCGTACCCCCCGCCCCTGTGGAGCTACACCTCTGGCTTAAGCCTTATGAATTTATTGTGGCAGAAATTTTTGTGGCATCTGATGACGCGAGTTCTCAAAAAATGTATACCAAACAACACAAAACACTCTCCAACGGCCGATTGATATCAAATGCTAATACATATAATGTGCTATAAAGTGCACCTGTGTGATACAAATACCCAAACTCATCAACAAACAAGCAAGTGTGTTACTACATGGAATATCACCTATGACAATAAATAACAATATGGCACTATTAAATATGCCTATTTTTCAATAGGGAAAGGAGAACCACCATGGACCAGGTCTGATTGATGGCTACAGATGGCATGTGTCCTTGAACCTTGTAGTGTTGCAAGAAGAAGTATTAGAAGACTCTTGTGAAGGCTATTTGAATATTGCCTTTTGAAAGCACTGGAATTTACTTCATGCAAATAAGACATGCTGAGTGGACTCTAGTATAGTGTCTGATGTATTGGAGTGACTTTCCCTATTGAAAACAGAGGCATATTTAATAGTGCCATACTGTTATTTATTGTCATATTTATTGCTATTTATTGTCATAGGTGATACTCCATGTATGTTGTAACACACTTGCTTGTCTGTTGATGAGTATGGATATTTGTTATCACACAGGTGCACTTTATATCACATGAAATGTATTAGCATTTGATATCAATTGGCCATTGGAGAGTGTCTGGTAACGTGAGCCCTGTCTCAAAAAACCTTGTTTCATTTGTCTTCCAAGTGCTACAAGACTTTTCATTGTTCTTCACCCGTATGACTCACTGCAGAAGCATAAGGAAGCTGATGGGATGTGCACAAGGGGAAAAAAGACAAAGTAGAACAAACAACGGGCGAATGACCTTTTCAGGTAAGGATAACCACAACTTTGCTCACCTTTAAGAGCAGTCTTATCTCCTGTTCAATCGCAGACTGGGTTTCAGGACTGAGTTTCCCAGTATCTGTATAAGTCATGACACCAAGCTAACAAAAAAGAAGATATTTTAAAATCCACCTTCAAACCGCTGTTCCTTCATAGAATCACAGAGCTGGAAGCAGTGGTGGGATCCAAAAATTTTAGTAACAGGTTCCCTTGCCAGCCCACCCTCAGCAAAGGGGGCAGAGGCGTACCTAGGCAAACCTGAGCCCTGGGCAAAACCTGAGTTGGATGCCCCCCCACGACCCCA
Organism: Sphaerodactylus townsendi; assembly: GCF_021028975.2. Lineage (NCBI taxonomy): Eukaryota > Metazoa > Chordata > Lepidosauria > Squamata > Sphaerodactylidae > Sphaerodactylus > Sphaerodactylus townsendi. The sequence continues at coordinate 58,461,916 of NC_059435.1, read as the reverse complement.
ACAAATTTTTTTGCACCAGGTCATTTCTAAATCATCATCACATTATAGAAAATGCCCCAACTCACAAATCTGAACACAGCAATGGTGAAACACACAGGTTCTTTGATAGAGATAAAAGGTATGAAAGGCTGAGAATCAATGAATTGCAGTACCTGAAAGGGATTAACCCAGTTCAGGGAGTTACATTATTAGTCGCAACCTTCACGTTCACCTCTCGGGGAGGCGAGGGCATGGAGATGGAAAAGCGGACCCAATTAGTAACCCCCTCTTGGCACACACAAATAATTAGTAACCCGCTCTCAGAACTGGTGAGAACCTGCTGGATCCCACCTCTGGTTGGAAGAGACCCCAAGGGCCATCAAGTCCGACCCCCGCCTCTCCGCAGCCTCCAAGAAGTTTTTCATCCATTTTCATTCAGCATAAAGAAAACCGGCAATCCAAAAGAGTGTGGGAGAAGGGGAAATGGGTGCCAAGGAAGGCAAAAGCTCCCCCTGCTGTACAAGGCCTGGTAAGACACAGTGTGGCAAGATGACTTTGTACTGCTTGGTTTGGGCTGGGGAGGGGTGAGATACACAGGAGGCAAACCCATCACTTGTGACAGAGCACCAATGGAAGGCTCAGCTAACCTGCACCATATTCCCTCACTCTGTGGGCCAAAAGGAGATGTGGCAAGGACAGCCACTTGGGTGTCTCCACATGATCACTTTTAAAGCCAGGGGTAGGGGGGTGTTTCGACTTTTTTAGACCAAAAGTGGAAATGAGGCAGACTGGCTATGCCGGTCTATGATGGTAATAATGACTGACTGAGGCAGTCTGGAAGAAAAGTACTGAAACACAGGTATAGGAGAGTACAGAGTTTCACTCTGACTAAAGATATTAAACTGAAATATATGCAATATGGTTAAATTTGATAGCAAAAGGCTCCTTCTGGTTGGGAAAAGGCACCTCTGCTAACAGAATAGGATACACAGAATCCAACCCAGAGAGGGCAGCATCCAAAACTGACACGGGATTTTACCTTCTCGCTCATTCCAAACTTGGTCACCATGAGCTTCGCTATTTTAGTGGCATTGTCAAAATCACTAGAAGCACCTGGAAAAGGGGGAGGAGGGAAATGGGAGAAGAACAATCAGTAAATTCAGTTGGAAAGATGAAGTGATTATACACTGACACTAGATTATTTCCCAGACAGATTGTACTAACCTGTTGTGATGTGATCCCCTCCAAATATGAGTTCTTCTGCTACTCTTCCTCCCATACTAACATCCATCTGAGCAAGCAGCTGGGATCTAGTTTCACTCCATCTGTCATTTTCAGGCAGCAGAGACACCTGGCACACAAAACAGTATGAGCAGAAACTGCCATCCCCACACCTGGCTGCCTTCAAGTCCTTTCCTAAGGATCTTCTTTGTGCCTCTGCACGAGAACAGCTGGCAGAAAGCATGCCGAGTCAGGTACTGGCAACGTGGAAGTAAAGCAAAGCTCCTCTGAAGGGTTTTGACTGCATGGCTATGGCAGCCCCAGTCTGCCAGTCACCTGGGATGGAGCAGCTCTTGTTTCCTGGTCAGCAAAAAGGCAAATGGCAACTGCTGACAGGCTGATCTTTTCCTTCTTATCTGCTACATATCTTATCCGAAACCTCATCTCAGCCATTTAGAGCCAAGTCTGGGTAAATAAATCGCATCTCTGTACACATGTCACCCGTGTAGGCATGGATGAATTAATCCTAAATTCTATTGTCGAAGGCTTTGACGGCCTGATTCAACTGGTTGTGGTGGGTTTTCAGGGCTGTGTGGCCGTGGTCTGGTGGATCTTGTTCCTAACACTTCGCCTGCATCAGTGGCTGGCATCTTCAGAGGTGTATCACAGAGGGAAGTCTCTGAAGATGCCAGCCACAGATGCTGGCAAAGTGTTAGGAACAAGATCCACCAGACCACGGCCACCCAGCCCGGAAAACCCACCACAACCGGTAATCCTAAATGTTTCCCCATTTTTTTAAAAGGGAGGACAAATATTTCTGTCCAGCCACATAGGCACTGTGGCCCTCAGGTTCAAAACCCAGTGCTCTATCAAGGACAAGTAAATGCTTTCCCAGAGTCGCACCAACATCACAAGATCATCATCAAAAATTGGCAGCCATTACGGATGTGACTAAAGCACCTCTAATACAAGTTAATACACGGTTTCTCAGAATGATTATAAAACATGGTAATACATTGTGTGATATTCCTGTGCTGAGCAGCTTATCAACATTGCAAACCATTAATGCAATTAAAGGCTGCACAAACAAGGTCTCCTCTCAGATCCTCACATGTCCAAGCGTTGGTCCTCTTGGCATAATTGTTGCTTTGTTGATGGGCATTGCATCTTTCGTATAATAGGCAATAATGGCATGCCCAGATTCATGGTAGGCTGTAATGGTTTTATTTTTATCATCAATTTCTACACTTCTACGCTCTGGGCCTGAAATCAAAGAGAAACAACACTATTAGCTGAAAGATAAAGGTACATCTTGATGAGCGATCGATAAAGATACATCTTCGTGAGCGATCATATTGCACTTGTTATTCTTAAACCCAAATTTATATTTTTATTTATTTATTCATTGGATTTATTTATTTATTGGATTTATTAATAAAACTATAATGTAACAATATTTAAAACCTATAACAGTACACTACTTTGAAATAAAACCAGAAAACCTCGGTTGACGATTAAAACAATTAAATCTGAATTAGTTTTGATAATTGAATGCTGCATTTTAAGTCTTAATTTAACTTTGTATTTTGTTTTATGGTTGTTGATGTTGTACACCGCCCTGAGCCCTTCGGGGTAGGGCGGTATAAAAATGAAATAATAAATAAATAAATAAAAAAATTAAAACCCTCCCATCCCTCCCATTAGCCCATTGGAGGTCAGGATAATAGAACTACACTCAGCCCAGCTGGCCAAATGCCTGGCAGAACAGGTCTGTTTTACAGGCCCTGTGGAAGCTCAACAAGTTCCGCAGGCCCTGGTCTCCTTAGGGAGCCTGTTCCACCAGAGGGGGGCCAGGACAGTGAAGGCCCTGGCTCTAGTAGAGGCCAGATGGACGTGGTTTGGGCCAGGGACCTCTAATAGGTACTCCTCTGAAGACTGGGGGGTTCTAGCAGGCAATATGGGGAGACATGGTCCCTTAAGTATGCAGGCCCAAGGCCCCTTCTAGACTTAAAGGTTAAAACCAGCACATTGAACATGACCCAGAAGTCGATGGGCAGTCAATTAAGATGGTACAGGACTGGTGTAATCCGGTCCCAACTAGACATCCCCGTAAGGAGTCTGGCTGCCGCAAATAATACTGTATGGTTGTGATCATTAACTTTGCAATGCAGTTTTAGTGCATATTTGGATATATTCCCAACACAATTTCTAGCTGACTATTTATGATGGAGGCAGAGTGTGGATATAGACTTAATATAAGTGATTCAGGACAACTATAGTAACACTTTATCTGTTAGCTTCTCCAGAACCATCTTAACCTTAGTGAAAGATACTTAATAAAAACTTGCATCTGAAAGCAATTTAAATTCAGTCCTTCTCACAGTGCCAGTTCCAAAGGTCACTATCTTTCCAATAAAAAAGGTAAGCATCAGAATAATTAATCTGATTTCTCTGGTGTGAGGCGGGATGGGGGGAAAAACCTACCCATAAGAATTTTGTCCTTTGAGAATTCCAGCTCCTTCATGGTCACCATATCCTTTCCGTCAACTGCAGCTTTTAACGCGGCCTGGTTCACAAGGTTTTCCAGCTCAGCACCAGAAAACCCTACTGTCCCTCTGGCAATGATTTCTGGGTCAATGCCTGTGTAAACAGGAACACATTACCTCTTATATAAATATGCTCCTAGGTTAGAAGGCACAGTACCCTTAGAAGCAAAGTGGTTTAGAGTTGGACATGACTTTTCATACTCAACAATGACAGGCTTAATGATCAGTTAACAGGACAAAAAATGGAACAGAAACCTGATTTACTCACATGGTTCTGCAACAGAGCCAAATTACCATACCAACAGTTTAAATCAACAAAGTTTTGCATTTAAAAAGACAACTTTGTGGGGGCCACAACCAACTTTTTTTAGTACTAAACTGATAATACTCATTACGAGATAAAAATGAGAATTTAAAGGTTAAACCTGACACGCCATTCTGGTAACGCAAGTAATTCTATTAAGAAGAAGAAGAAGAGTTTGGATCTATATCCCCCCTTTCTCTCCTGCAGGAGACTCAAAGGGGCTTACAATCTCCTTGCCCTTCCGCCCTCACAACAAACACCCTGTGAGGTAGGAAGAAGAATTAACACAAGAAGAGATTTCTCAGCAATTTCTATGAATTCTTCCCTAACATTTGCAAACCACCCCCAACCCCAGCCCAAAGTCATGCCTGAGGCTCTCTTGACCCTCAAGAAGAGCTTCTCAAAAGGCACAGGGAGGCGGTTGCAACTGAAAAAAAAATCAATTCCATGAGCAGAACTCCACATGCCGTTCTCTGCAACTCACCCAGGTAATTATGAATCTGCATAACACACTACACTAGCTAATGAAGGGTGGTTTTTAGGCATGGGAGTGCCTCAACCTCAGTGCCGGAGGTGTGAATTCAACACAGCCAACATAGCAACAACTGTCTGCTTATTTCAAACTTGTGACATAGTAGATATTTATGTACTTACATGGGTCATACTTTATTTTGTTAAGGTACCATTTCAGAATTTCTGTCCGCCCTCTAACATCCGGCCGTGGCACTGTAACCTGCATGTCAAAACGGCCAGGACGTATTAAAGCACTAAGGTGGGAAGAAAAATAATTCTGTGAGGTAATAAACAATAAACTAGAAAAATATTTAAAAATTACATTTCAGAGAAGGGGCTTTTGACTGTATGACAATAAATTATTCCTTTGCTCTGGCAACTATCAGTCCCCAACATTCCCTCAAATGCCCCCAAGTACAGAAATCCTACAGAAAAATACGTTCTGCACCAGTACCCCAAAGATAAACTGTGACCTGCATCTTATGTTGCTGGCCCTCCTAAAGATACCTAGGTTGGGTTTGTTTTTAAATGCTGTCTTCAGCAATGATACACTATGAATCGAGTATAAGAAGAACTTTTGATTTCTTGTGTACATTACTCCCATTGCTGGTCCATACTTTCAAAATTGTATGTGCACAAAGTCAAACTATGCATAGTTCATTTTATTTATATATACACACACACACTTACTTATCTAAAGCTTCAGGGAAGTTTGTCGCACCAATGATAATGACTCCTTCGTTAGGCTTGAAGCTATAAAAAAAGAAAATATCAGGTAACGTTGAAGTCCACATGGCAAGAATAAGTGTGAATCAGGGAGATGTCTCTGCAAAGCTAAGGGAGCCCCCAGGCTTGCAGAAAAACCTGAGGCAAATTCCTCTCTGAGGCCATTTCACAGGTTGAAAGTCAACCCCCAAACACCATTGCTCAGGCTTTTGTGTCTGTGAGGTAAGTTGGGCTGAGAGAGCTCTGAAGAACTATGATTAGCCCAAGGTCACCCAGCTGGCATGTGCTGGAGTGCACAAGCTAATCAGGTTCACCAGATAAGTCTCCACAGCTCAAGTGGTGGAGTAGGGAATCAAACCTGGTTCTCCAGATTAGAGTGCACTTGCTCTTAACCACTACACCACAATGTTCCAACAATGTCACATTCCCCTGACATCTTGACATTCCAAGATCCCTGAAAGCCCTCCGATGTCAAAAGCAAAGTTTTACCCATCCATTTCAGCAAGGAGTTGATTTATGGTCTGCCTTGAGTAGGGATGCATTGGAGACTCTATCCTTTTACCACCAACAGAATCCAGCTCATCAATGAATATAACACAAGGTGCATTTCCTTTGGCTTCCCCTAAAAATACAAATTAATTTTTCACACAATATATGGAATTTTGTTTTTCTTCACATAGTTTCAATGAATGAGTCAGTTTTTTTCTGAACGTTGTAATGAACAGCGCTTTTCCACATGAAAACCCTGCTCTCCCAAGCAAGCACCTCAAAAAAAAGTTAAGAGGGAAAAAAATCTCTGAATTTGAGACAAAAGTGTGGTCTGCCAGAGTTGGCAGTATTTCGTAACTTAGAATTAGAGGGAGAACAACTGGAACTCCAAACAAGGAAGTTATAAAAAGAGCACATTTTTATCTTCCGGTGATGTACACTCGTTCCTTATTTATTTTAATACAGAAAGGTGTGTAATTCTTTGTCCATTTAGACATTTTCAGTCCTCAAAGTGTCTATGAACAATATTTCATCAGAGGAGAAAATTAATTACTTGAGACGTTCACTTGTGGTTAGTAACCTATGTTTAATCATTTCTAGTAGTTTTCTAGTAGTGGTTGCCTATGAAAACATTTTGTTACTCCTTCCCTGTGGGCTAATTATTCTGTTCCATCCTCCTGTCAATCATGGCTGCTTGTACATTGGTTCCAGTATGAGATTAGGCAAGAGGAGAATTTATGAACACCAGTCCAGATTTAAACCTTGTATTTTGGACATGCCATTGGTTCAGCACTTCAATTTCTCAATTCAACCTTTAATGGCATATGTAACGAACTTGCCCCCACCCTGAAGGGCTGGCGTACAGCAGGCCAAAGGGAGAAGGCCTTAGCAACAGCCAGAAAAAAAAAAAAGGCTCCACAAGGAGAGAACCGACCTGATTGGCTGAAAAAGGTTCAGTAACGTTTGGCAAGAGCTAGGGGGAGCCAGTGGGCTTACAGCACTGAGAGGAGAGGGGAGTTCTGATCGGAGTCGGTCAGGGAGAGCAGAGCAGAGTCTGGCAGAGAGGAGTTTGTCAGCTCTGGAAGAAAAGGATTCTGTCTCAGCAGAGTTGGCTGACAGAAGTCCAGTCCCTGTCTAAGCGGTGTATGCTTGACAGAGAGAGGAGGCCCTGACTGGGTGCAGATTGAAGTGCCCTTCAGGGCAGCCTTGGCGGTTTTAAACTGTCCAGACCTTATCTAGTCTGCTCCTGCCCCCCTGGGTGTATCACCAGAATCACCAGTCTGGGGAGAAGCCAGTCCAGAGGCAGTGGAAGCTTCTATATTAGGGACTAGTGGGAGAGAGGGAGGCCAAGCGCAAGCCAGAATCTCCTCCTAGGAAGCTTGGACTGTGTGCTTAGGGTGTGATCAGAGTGGGTATTGGAGCAGTGGGAGGGAATAGATGTCTACGTGCGTAAGGGAATCTTCTAATTGTTCGTTGAAGCTAAATCTTCCTTTAAGAGACACTCTTCCGCAGTAAGTCGGGTGTGCATATGAATCTGAAGTAACATCTTAAGACAAACTGATTCTGAAACCAACAAGCGTTAAACCTCTCCAGTTTACCTGAGAAGCCTTTGTGAAAGCCAGCAAATAAACGTTTCAGTTTTGTTCACCTTTTAAAACCTTTTTCCAGTCATTAAGTATTTTTATGTATTCCTGTGTGTCTGTGTTCCCCAGTCAGGGTGGTGACCTTGTGGAAAATCAGTATTGAGTGGGCTATATAGAGGAAAATATATTATTGGTGGCAGCGCAGAAAGTAGAACTTATATATATAAGTGGCTTACGTTACAGCATACAAAACTGCAAATACACTTACAATTCAGAACATTTAAATATTGGTATTTAAAATGGTTTCCAAGAACTTAGCCACTGCCAAGGTAATCGATGGACTACAATCACTTAACAAAAAGCGAGTGGTCTGAAATTTAGAGTGATTAAGCCTTGGAAGCAACAAAGGGTGGATTAAAATCATGTGCAGGTTACTGTGCAGATGACATTCCAGGAAGATATGAGATACGGTTTCAGGAGATCCACTTCGCAACGGCATAGTCTCTGTTGCTTGGGAATTTTGAGGTATCTCCCAGAAATAACCGCTGATGGGAAGCTGTTGAGGCGTGCTAACATAAATGCGTGGCGTTGCTTAATAGATGACAGAGATGTGAAATATTTAGATGTAAAATCGTTCTCTCAGTGTACAGCTTGACTTGGTTCAGCACTTCAAGTCAAGCTGTACACTGAGAGAACGATTTTAAATTCTTCGTATTATGAATTCTAAGGGCATGTAAATATAACTATGTGGATTTTAGAAGAATCTGCCTGCAAAAGGAAGTAAAATTTATACAATGTTGACACCATTGAGCCCAAAGGCTTGAATAGACAAATGAAATTTAATTGTTTCCTATAAATTCTGTATATAAAGCAAACTAAGAAAATGACCACAACCACAATGAAGTAACTGCACCTGCACATGTTCTGGTAATTGGCAAATATACCTTTAAATGTGAGTGAATTATTCAACATTTTTTCTGTGAGTTGGCCATTCAGACAAGGATGTTATATTTTGATATCATACACTTGAAGAACATATAAGAATGATTTAGTGGATTCCAGAAGGATTCTCTTACAATAAGAAGCAAAAAAAAATTGGGGGGGGGGCATCCCCTGATATCCTTGGATCTAAAGGTTTGAATTACACACATGTTATTTGGCTGTTGCTCATAAATTCTGTATGCAAAAAACTCAAAATATTTATAGTTGCAATTAATTAGCTTCACCTGCATATACTCCTGTATTGGGAATTATACCTTTAAATGTGAGAGAATTACACTGCTTTTTCTGGAGATTTGTAGCACTGTGGTGAGCAGAACGTTCCAGCATAATACTGCTAAAATTTTATGGCACTTAAAGAATTGTACTTAACCAATGTTGGGGGTAAGTCAGCCTTCATTAATGTGTCTTTGATGTAATGTTCCATAACGTAAGATTGATTTTGTTACTTTCAGCAGAGCAGGGCTTGTTAAGAGATTTCCCATCTGCTACAAGCTGTACCCACCTTCTACTCCACATTTCCACTGAGGAAGCTTTGATGAAGCTTATCTAGCTAGCTTTTCTGTTTGGAATTGTAAACACATTGTTAAGCATCACTGGTTGCCATTTAGATTTTGCATATGTAAGTGAAAGGATGTTGTATTTGACGTTTATCACTGTAAACATGTTGTCAAGTGCTGCTTGTTGGTACTGAGACTTTACATATGAAAGCGAACTGGACATTTTGTGTTGGTTTACTGCATGAATACAGTCCTGTGTTGACTTTGTAAGTGCTAATTGTCCGTGTGCATTTCTTTGTATAATATATCTGGTTCTACAACCAGGATGGTTGTATTTTAAGTTTCATTAAACAGTCTTTGTTGGTGACTTAGAACAGATTATTCTGGTTTAGCCTCTCCACGTCGTATCTGCTTGTTTTACTTGACTTCTCCAGTCACGCAGCCTGATTGTTTTTCACCTTCCTCTTCTACCAGCAGCTCTCTTTATGTTTTAATCCTTTCCTAGATTCATACACTCCTGATCCCCCTCTATGATCTGAAGGTGCCTGTGTCACTCTGAAGGCTGGGAATAGTAGGACACAGAACTTCTACACTTCAACCGACATTCCAACAGGTAAAGAATGCACATAGAACTGCTTCCCCCTCCACGGACCCAATCCCTCCTATGCATCCTGTCCCAGAAATGGTACTGTAAACGAAAAGCATAATGTTGTGAGGAAATAAGTTTGTAACCCCCTTTGAGTCTCCTTCCAGGAGAGAAAAGGGGGGGGGGAATATAAATTCAAACTCTTGAACTTCTATGTGTGATTTAAGAAAAAAACCCAAAACAAGTCTGTGACTAGGATATCCACAGGGGAAAGCATTTATGCAAATACTCTTATCATGCAATTATGAAGCAGGCTCTCCGATTAGTTTTAACATGTAAATTGGTTCAGTGTTGAAGGGGAAAGTAAGCGGCACTTACTAAACAGATTTCTGATGCGGCTAGCTCCCACCCCGACAAACATCTCGTCGAACTCAGAGCCGGAGGCGTAATAGAATGGCACATCAGCTTCTCCAGCCACAGCTCTGGCAAGCAGGGTTTTCCCGGTCCCAGGTGGTCCCACCAAGAGGATGCCTGGCAAAAGTAAATAAATAAAAACACAGACTGGCACCAAAACAAACAAGGAAGCTGCATATTACGGGTGACCTATAACCTTCCACATACATCGAAAGTCTTCTGCGTTCTTGGCATGAGGTCCCATTACTCAATACCGAATACTGTTTAAGTCAAGACTTTATCGCAGAGATAAAACCATATCAGTGTACATGCGGTATTACGTTTGACATACAAACATAGCTGAGCAAGTGTGGAAAAGTTCAGCTGAATTGTTTAAGTGTAATTTTTATCTCCAAATTGATTGTTTTAATTTGTAACTTACATAGAATGTTGTCCAAAACACAAGGGGAAAAGAGGGGCAAATTTAAATACACGAAGAATGCCACAGAACACGACTCATCCCACAGAAGTCAAATGGGATGCAAGACAGTAAACAGTTGGTATTTCATTAAAAAGGGGCCAATAATCAGAGGTTCAAGCTTACCTTTAGGAAGTTTACCTCCTAACACAGTAAATTTCTCAGGATTTTTCAAGAATTCTACTACTTCTTGCAACTCTTGCTTAGCTTCTTCAACCTGTATTTGAACAAACAAAAAGAGATTTAGTACTTATAATTACTGGGAAGTGGACCCAAGAATTGGGGGAATTACTGGGGACTCCATGGTTTTTAACTTCAAGGTCAGATGACAGCTATGCACTTCACGTGGGGGCTGCCCTTGAAAACCATTTAGGTGCTTCAGGTGGTCAAGAATACAGCTGCACACCTGTCAGTGAGAGAACGGAGGTGGAAGCAGTTCAGTTCCATCCTGAAACAGCTTCACTGGCTGTCTCAGAATCTGTTGGCCATCAAATGGCCTTCTCTACACCAGCAATCCTGGCCCTCTCGAATGCCAGGGAGGGAAGAAGCCTAATACAGGGGTGTCCAACTCTGATGCTTCAGATGTTCATGGACTACAATTCCCATCAGCTCCTGCTGGCATGGCCAATTAGTCATGCTAGCAGGGGCTGATGGGAATTGTAGTCCATGAACATCTGAAGCGCCAGAGTTGGACATTCCTGGCCTAATACCTTGGCTCAGTAATGCAGGCAGTGTAAGACCGTCCTTTTCAGACAGGACTTGTCATTGTCAGGGAGCCTTGACGGGTTTCCTGCATAACTCTCAGGTTTCCTAAAGCCATTTGTCATGGGACTGGAGGTGGGGGCGGGGAGGGATTTCTGTTTGGCAAATGCAAGTCTAATGTTGCAGCAGACACAAATCGAACAGCATAGAACCATGGGTTCCGAAAGGGAACCAAGTTTGCTCGGTATCAAAAACTGACGAGACAATTACTACAGAGAGTGAATGAATATCACAACAGGAAAGGCCCCAAGAGATATAAAAGAAGCAGTTAGACTTACCCCTTTGACATGTTCAAAGGTGACATTTTTCATCTGTATGGGGTCCACTGCAGCATCCAGGCCAGAGGTTGTTCGAAAACGAACTGCAGGCAAATTACAGCAGGCAAAAGAATTAACTCACTAAAAAGCCACTTCACACAGCACAATTTGAGCTCGGCATCCCTTTCCCCCGGCAAAGTAATAGCAAACATTTGCTTTCTCCAGAAATGAAATCTGTGGACTGGCATACCAATATCCCACCACCAAGACCTAGCAGAATCTTTTGGATCATGCTACCTATGCATCCAGACGTCCTTTGGATTTCCCATTGTGGAAATCCCTGCCAAGATTTTATCAGGCTTCAGGAAGCAGTGCAAAAAAACTTCAGCGGGATTATTATAAGGAAAATTACATTTAAGCTGTAAAAAGGACTCCTCAGATTTATTTATAAAGTACCAGCATCCACAGAATTGATAATTACGCATATAATTTTAAAAAGGAGACAAAACTACCCAACTTGCAAGAAGAATTCAACTGATTTTGAAAAGAAAATGAACAGATACCATGTATGAGATACTTTTTACTATAATATATTCTGGGCAGGTATTCCCTATAGCTATGGGTTTCAGAGAAAAGAAATAAACATGAGAAACAGAACTGTCTTTAGATATGTTTCCCCAACTGTGGATAGAGACTAGTAGCTCGTAAGGTTATTTTACTTGTGATGTTAACCTAAATTTAAATGACTGTGTCTCTTGACACAGAAGTATTATTGTACAAAGAAAAAGGGAACGATTCAAAGAGAATGAAAAGTTAACAAACCAGTATCAGAAAAGGAGTCTTTACCAGATAAAAATGGGGTTTTTGACAAGCCATAAATACCGAGCAGTAGCAGTACTAGGAGAAAGAGACGGGTTCGCCTTAAGGAATCTGTAGAAGAAAAAATAAATCCCTGTTAAGTTTTCTACAGAAAGCGACAGTTCCCAGATATGTTAAACCCACGGAGGAGACATTTTTCAAATAGTCCAACTGACCATTTGTACGTTGTGTGAGCGCCTGAGCTTTCAAAAAGCCCTCTGCGAACCCAGTTTTAAAGGCATCTTGATGAGCTTCAGGTATGTTTTTTGTTTTCATCAGTTTCTCTAAGCTTTCAACATCAGTGCCTCTGTCTCTCAGTAGGAGACCCTAAGCAAATGACAGAGAAAGAAAGCACTGCATTACTTTTAAAATACGTAATCAATATCTGCTCAGTAAAACAATTCCTTTGATGGAAAGTCTTTCATGCTCAATGGGTTTGTGATAAGCTCCACAGCTGAACCAAACTTTGTTGATTTTAATTTTCATTAAATTTTGGTATGTTAGCTTTGATACAGAATGCCTTAGCTAAGATCATAATTAGAAAGCATCCGTGTGAAAGTATCTTGAAGTATCTTTTGCACAGCAAAAGAACTTTTCAAGTAAATTTAATTCCTCCACATAGGTGAAATATCAAAACCTCCAACTCTGGCAAATAATACAACATCAAATATCTAATAGATGTACTTCAACTAATGGATGGAACATCAGTTATCCAAATGTCTTTCATAGTGCGAATGGGGATTTGAACCTGATTTTCCCAGGTTCTAGTCCAAGACCATGACCACTACACCTCGCTGGCTTCCACTACAGCCTACTAATCTTCTTGAAATGCTGCTCCTTGGGAACAGGGTTTCCTCAGGAACAGCATTGGAGGTGAAGTAGGGGTCTGCAGTGGGAAAAGGGAATCAACAAGAAGAAAAAAAATTTAAAAGTCCATTGGTGGGAACAACCTTGACATTCCTTTCCACCCAATTGAATCTGATTTACCTGAATTCAGGTTGCATACCGCTCAGGGCAGAGATCAATCTCATCAGTTTTTTAAAAAGTGTCACATGCACTGAGGACAATGTCTAAAGCAGGTATCAAAAGAAGCGCAACAAGACTGGGTCATAATCACACTATGCAAATCTTTGGTCTTGCCTTTACGAACGAGGGAGCGACGTTTTCCGTTTCAGCTAATCGTTCCGACGTGGACTGCAGGCGTCTTGCTCTCGACTTCAGAGTCTTAAAACCCCGAGACTGAATGAAAACTTTAAAGAAAATTTTTAAAGTGTTGTACTTCAGGAATGCATTTTTCCAGGGATATATGTTCTACAGGTTCTTCTTGAGTTATGTATCTCAAATTTTAAAAACTAAAACAAAGATGGGGGCAGGATCTCAAATGCCCCTTTCGCACATGCAGAGTAATGCACTTTCAATACATTTTCACAATTGTTTGCAAGTGGATTTTGCTATTTTGCACTGTAAAATCCAGCTGCAAAATCCAGCTGCAAAGTGTAAAGGATTCAATGATGTTGATGGTGAAGTAACCTTGAGTTACATTCATGCAGGCGATGGAGCCAGATGCATCGGCGGAGACTTTATCTTTGCGCGGGAGATGAAGCCTCTGTTCCCATGGGAAGCAGGAAGGGGGGATGGGGTGACTGGTATTATAACCTGTGCTTCTGGCGGGAAGTGCTATTCCTGCCACTGCGTGTACTTGAGCTTTCTAAGATGTCTTAATAAATGGACTTTTTTACTCCCAAAGAAGCCTTTTATTTTCTCGTCTATAGGAATTCCTTACATTGTGGCAGAGTCTTAATTCATCTATATTCTTGTGCAGTGGACCTCTTGTCTTGCGATGGAGAGGGTTGAAGATTTTACTACGGAAGGTCGCGGTAGCCCAAAGAGGGGCTCCGACCTTTCCCTTTCTGGATCTGGAGGAACCAACAGGGAGAGCGTGAGCCTCGCTGGTGGCTCTTTCCGCCCTCATTATCAACCTAACGAGTCTTCCCTTTACTCCCACGTTGGAGCGAGGGGCGTGGACGACGCAGCTTGATAGGGACTTCCCTTGAGTGGATTTGGAGTAGCTATCCATGGATCGAAGCCTGTGGATGGGATCTCTACCCGTTTTTAAATTGTGGATTATAAACCTCAGATGCAACCTTCCGTCATGGAAGAATTTGGGCTTGACCACCTTTTCATAGCGGCAACCCAGGAGAATCCATTGAGCGATTCCTGGACTGGAAATATTTTGGTGATGCTCCCAAAGAACCACCGCGTGTACAACACTGGGAGCCCGTCCAAAGGACACGGGACTAAATCCTGGCATTGGGAGGGTATCCGTTACCGCTTCCCCAATGGACCCCCCCCCTAATCCAGACCCAGCGACCATGCCTGGGGTACCTCGGGGGGGAGCCACCCGGTCAGCTTCTGGCGGCCTCTACAGTTAAAGCCTCCAGGCCTAGCTTCCAGGCAGCCGATTTTAAGAGTCCGGAAAAAGTTTCTACCTTGCCTTCCCAGCCGGACCGGTTTCCCTCTCCATCGAGAGAAGGGACTGGGATGAGGAAATTAGGACGACAAAGCGCAGATGCCAAAGCGGCATGGAACCGTGAAACGCCAGCTATGGGAGGAGGCACGGCACAGTTGCAGCAAGATAAAGCTCCTTAGCCACAGAGGGACCGAGAACAACAACGCATAGAAGTCCAGCTTTCGAGTTGGACCCGTGCAAAGAGTAGCTCAACGCACAATATGCCTGGTAGAATCGGTCAGTCCATGATAAAGTCCTGGAACAGTCCAGACTGGATTTACTTGCAACGCTTGTAGCGTTCAAGGCTCTGGCGCACGCATAAAGTGAACTCACTGAAGCTCCTTAGGATGGGGGGGCTGTTGGTTGGGACAGGCAGGAAAGCTGCTTTTGTACGCGCAGCTTGAAGATGCATTGACTTCGCAAGGAGGGAGAGCTGGCAGCTGCGTTGGAGAGAGGAACTAAGGAGGCAGCAGACCAGGGGTCCCAAGTTGGAGTCTATGCTGTTACTACAATCATCACCCGGTGCCAGGGGCCGTGCCGCATCTGGGTCCTGCCACCCCAAGCGCTTGCAGGCATGACCGCCAGCGCCTCGATTCCGGCCCCCCCGGGCATAACAGCAATGCCTGCTCAACCTGCTCAACCAAGCAAAGCCACCTCCCCAGCGAAGCCTGGGAGCCGTCAGGCGGAGACTACTATAAGCCCCCCGATACCAGCCCGCGTTTTTTGATGGGATCCGCTTCAAACTTCCCTACTTCATCTTGCAACTCCATGCCCACTTGGAAGACTATGATGATCTATACCCGGTCTGAGCGAAAAAATACGGGACGCCGGCTCCAGTCCTGGGTGGGGCAGCA
This sequence comes from Sphaerodactylus townsendi, assembly GCF_021028975.2. Lineage (NCBI taxonomy): Eukaryota > Metazoa > Chordata > Lepidosauria > Squamata > Sphaerodactylidae > Sphaerodactylus > Sphaerodactylus townsendi. The sequence goes on along the minus strand of NC_059435.1, from coordinate 58,446,359 downwards.
GCCGACTAGGTTCTAAGTAACTGTTTTGGATTTGCAGGATGAGGACTCTTCGTACAGATGCCGACGATTCTCCAAACTTTAAGAGCCTTTCAAGATCCAGGAAGCCGAGAATGAAGCTATTCGCGAACATTAAAACCATCCCAGCAAGGAGGCAGCGCCCGTTTGCAGAATTTGTCCAGAGTGAATTTTGGAGTGCGGCGGCTGCTGGAGCCGTTTTTTTCCCACTTCTCCTAGGTGGCACAGAACGCATGAAATCACGAATACTTCTCGGATGCTGTGGACGGCAAACTCACGATGAAAGCGGTGTTTTAATTCCAGTTCCCTGTTACCATTGCAGATTGGATCCAGTTAGGGTCTCAAGTGGCGTCTCGTTTGAATAAACAGCCAAAGGAGGCTTCATGCGCCCTAAAACCACTACTGTGTCCTACCGTCAAACCGCTTCAACCCGCTTCCTACCGAAACCACCTCTGAGCGTCGCCGCTTCGACTTCTGGGTTGTCAATGTAACCTGCGGAGGGCCAGGTCATCCTGGCCGCCAACTCGTCCCAAGAAGCAAAACCAACCCGCTCAAACCACCACGCAGGTCAGTCAGGGCCATACTCCGCTGGCTTTCCGCTCTAAAGCGGTGACGAGAGGCGCACTCCAGAGGGAGGGAAGCAGCTGTTTGCCTTTCTTCAGCCACCATGGACATGGGCCGACTCCTATTGCTTGATTGACGTGAGGAACCCAGCCGCTCCCATTACTGTTCAAGCATTCCTGGCCAACCCAGCTAAATTCATCACTTCCTCGCGTATAGCCTTCAGCCCTTGTGGGATTCCGGCTCGCTCCCACTGCTTAATCTCGGCCCCAGGTAGCAGAGGAGCTAGGGTCTAGATCGAATTCCCCTGGCTAAGCCCAGCACCATTCACCCAGATGGGCTGGCCCCCTCGAAGCGGCGACCGGCCCAGTACAAAACACAGCGGTTCTATATCCGCTTCGCCGACCATTGGGAGAAAAGTGGATTTCATTTTTGGCCGGTATCCAAACACTCCATAGCTTTTGGGCATGCGGATTTATTGTTACATGAACCAAAATTCATTTTGGAAAGAAAGGATCCTAGAATTCACTCTCGACCCCTCCCTGTGGTGAACACATGAATTGGGAAGAAAACCCAGCGTCTCTGACACACACCCTCTCTGGCTTCCTCAGTGATTGCTCCCGATTCTATTGACATCCCACCTGCATATGGGATCTAGCCAGAGTTTTTTCAGAAACAGGAATGCGATCAGTTGCCACCTTCACAGAGACACTGGACTGTAAAATTGTCAGCACAACCAGAGGGGCACAACTACCCAAGGGTAGAGATCTACCGCGATGAGTCCCAATGAGGGAGGAAGGAACCCGTGCCTTCTTAGATAAGAACCTTGCTCAGCGAGGTTCATACTGTGAATACCGAAAACACCTACGCTGCTCCGTTTTTTTGTTTGTCAAAAAAGAAAGATGGGTCTTCTAAGCCGGCACAGATTATCGAGGTCTCAATCACGGTCTCCTGTCCAATAAATATCCTTTTACCTTTGATCAAAGGACCTTTTAGATGCACTTTCGGCAAAGGGCGCATTTTACTAAAGTGGACTTGAGAGAGAGCTTATTACAGAGTCAAAATTGCTGGGGATATAAGACTTACCCTGACTGGGCGTTTAACACAAAGTTTGGACAATTTGAATATTTAATAATAATGCCATTGGGTTAAGTGCAGGGCCCCTCGAGACTTTCATGGTCCCTTATCAGCGAAGTTCTCCATGATTTTCTGGTACCAGGGGAGTGGTTGTATGCTTAGATGGCCGTTCTTAATTTACTACCATAAACTATAGAAGAGCATGAAATATTGGTTCGAGAGGTATTAAAAGCAGCTTTGTTAACAACTCTCTCTTGCCAAACTCTCCAAATGCTGTTTTCATCAGACCCTCCATTGGCTAGCTGGGTTACCGGATCTAGCCGAGGGCTTAACAATGGGATCCCTGCTAAAATTGGAAACCCAGTCCCTCCAATGGCCTGCCCCCCACCAACCATAAAGAACTCAATTAGTTTCTTGGTTTTGCTAATTTCTATCGTGATTTTTATACCCCAATTTGCTGAACTGACTCTCCCTCTCACAGACCTCTACGCGACTAAAGGTAAAGATCCACTGTCCAGCTAAGCCAGGGGCCCCCTTTTCTGGTCTGGAGAAATGTCAAAACCAGCTCTTTCGCTGCTATTAAAAGTCTGCGTTTACAGACCTATCCTAAAGCACTCCTGACCCGGATTCTCCCGTTTGTGGTTCCACGTGGGCCTTCCTCGGACAAAGCGCTTGGGGCAGTCCTATTTGCAGAAAAAAATAGAGATAGTGGAGCTGGTTCCGTGTGCTTATTTGTGCTAAAAATTCTCTGGTGCGAATAACTGAACTGGACTGTGCCAGGAGTATCAAAGGAGACTGGCGACCCATCAAAGCAGCGCTCTCTCCACTTGGCGCCAATACATTGGCTGGAGGGGCTAAACACCCTTTCAAGTTTGGCTTGGGATCATAAAAACCTGGCAGCTCTTTCCACCCCCCCCTCGAGATGTCCGCGAAACAGCTTACGTTGGGCGATTTCTTTTCTCGTTTTACTTTTACAGTTCATTTTTCCCTGGAAAAAAAACCAACAAACTGGCGGCTCATACCCGAGGGAGGGTGCAGGGCTGCCTTACGAGACTTATTCCACGCACTGTTCTTACCCCTCCCAGTTGGGGTTGGCTTGTCACCCGATCTCAAGCGTCCGCTTCTCTCTCCTCACCCCCCCTCGTTTCCCAGTCTGGAATCTCTCCTTTCCTGCGGGGGTGGAGGCCGGGCTGCATGCGCCTAATCCAGTCGGCCGAGGAGACTCCCAATTCTGCGTTTGGAGAATGAGAGTTTGGCGGAGGAATGTTGATGCGATTCTCCCCTCCGCCAAGCAAGTTCTTGAAGCTTGCCGGCAGTACTACGTTCGGCTGGGGCATTTTGGCTTTTGAAACTTCTGCACTTAGCCCGCCCGGCAGTTCTGGTGGCGCAATGCTGCCAAAGACATTGAGAGCCACATCAGCAAAGTGCTTTCGGGTTTGTACAGAAACCAAAACCATCCGAGAAAGCCCCATGGACTGTTGAAACCCTTCCTCGGTAGCTTCCAGCCCTTAGGAAGTCATCTTCCATGGATTTCATTAACAGATTTGCCGAAAGTCATGGCAATACGGTTTTAATGGGTGGTGGTAGACTTGTATTCTCTAAACAAGCCTCCATTTTATTCCATGTGCTTCCATCCCCTCAGCTCCCTAAAGTTGGCACGGCTGTTTATTCAACATGTTTACCGTCTCCATTCCAGCCCCGTTGCAGGTGGTCTCCGACCCTTGACGCCCCCAATTCATCTCTAAAATTCTGGAAAGCGTTTTGGGGTTGTTGGGGGGTACGCCCGGCCATCGCCGCCCCTTTACCACGCGTTCAAAGTGGCGGGCAGGGAGCATCGGAGAGAGAACGAGCGACAGAACCCTAGGAGCAGTATTTCACGTTGTTACACCAACTACCACCAAGACAATTGGTGCGAAGCTTATTCCGCTTTGCGAATGCAGCCACAACGTACGGTTCCTTAGTAGTACAAAGAGCCCCTTTGAAATTGTGTCTGAGTCGCTTCCTTCCCGCCCGTTGCCACAACTACCAATAGCTACTTTGGACCCCCCAGAATTTCAACAATGGATTTCATCCCTAGCCGAGGGATGGAAATTCCGGTCGAGACTACCCACAGCAAGCAAAGGACTCCTTAAAAAACTGCAATGTGATAAACTTACCGCTCGGATTTCCCTCGTGTAGGGCTCCTGGGTGTATTTATTCCTACAAAATCTCAGAGAGCGTGCATAAATATTCCAAACTTGGCAAGAGATTTGTGGGACCTTTTTCCAGATTACTAAAGTGATTAATGATGGTCACTTGCTGCCGCTTAGGATTTGCCTTCCAACTCTTCTTAGTAATCTCCATCACAGTCCTTCCATTCCAGCTTTGCTCCAGGAAACGCTTCCGATGCCAAGCACCGACTCCATGGAGAGGCCCCCCTACCAGCTATTATTGATGGCCAGCCACAAGCACTCACTTAAAGTGACGCTTATCCTGGACTCTCGCTTTAATCGTAAGCGCTTGCAATATTTAGTTTCTTGGGTGGGATATTCCTCTGGGTATAATCAGCTGGGTTTATTCGAGAAACGGTAGAAGCCCCACCCCTTATTACTGCTTTCCACCCGGCGCCTTTCGCGCCAAACCACAAGGGGGGAAGGGGTCTTCTTTAAGGGGAGGCAGAGTGTAAGGAGATTCAATGATGTTGATGGTGAAGGTAACCTTAGGGTGCATCTCCACAGCCAGGCGATGGGCCAGATGCATCGGCGGAGACTTTATCTTTGCGCGGGAGATGAAGCCTCTGTTCCCATGGGAAGCAGGAAGGGGGGATGGGGTGACTGGTATTATAACCTGTGCTTCTGGCGGGAAGTGCTATTCCTGCCACTGCGTGTACTTGAGCTTTCTAAGATGTCTTAATAAATGGACTTTTACTCCCAAAGCCTTTTATATCTGCGTCTATGGAATTCCTTACATTGCATTGACAGTGGTTTGAAAGTGCATTATTCTGCATATGCGGAAGGGGCCATAGTCATGCAATTAGTTCTGCCATCTCAGGGAGCACTGAGGTTTGTTATTTCTTGAACAGCAGCTTTCCGTGGAACACAACCACCACCACTGAACCTGAGGACAGATTCCAAAGGAGGCTGGGGTGTAGCTCTGGAAGGAAAGCAAGTTCTACTGTTTAACAAGTCAAAAATCCAACTTGACATGGGCAAGCCCTTGGCCACACCTCAAGAAGCTCTTTGGATCCCAGCCATATTATCTGAAGAATAAACTAGGCAGACAATATTAAAGACGGATTGGTAACCACCATAATAGAACCTACTACAGTGGTGGCGAACCTATGGCACGGGTGCCAGAGGTGGCACTCAGAGCCTTCTCTGTGGGCACTCACGCACAGAGTTCATCATATGGGAGGGGGGTGGAAAATCACCCCCCACACACACACACACCCCTAGGCTGGCCTGGGCATGATCCTTTACCTGGGAGTAAACTCGGTTGCTGGCAATGGGGCTTGCTTCTGAGTAAACCCTCCTAGGATCGTGATTCACCCATTTGAAGCGTTGCACGATTGCTTCACCAAGCTTACTCCTGAGTAACTCGTGCCTCGGAGCCCAGTGTTTTTTTCTAAACTAAACCCTCAGTATTCAGGTTAAATTGCCATGTTGGCACTTTGCGATAAATAAGTGGGTTTTGGGTTGCAATTTGGGCACTCGACCTCAAAAAGGTTCACCATCACTGCCCTACTAAATTTCTTATTCTAGGGGAGAAAATGCTCTTATTCTAGCGGAGAAAATCTCAATTGCTGGGGATCATCAATCTGCAAAGAAGCTCCAGTTGTGGCTTTTACAGTTCAAATGACAGGCCTGCAATGCTGTCCCTTAGAAAAGCTGACTTCACAGTCTTTCAGTTTAGATCGCAACGTTACATTTGTTCAATTCGGTGCAGAGCTCAGCAATGGCTTTGAAGCTGCTGCTTTGCTCTCCTGTTACGTTGCTGCATTATATTTGGAAACCTATGGTGGCATTATGAGACACAATCATGAAACTGAGCTATTTCATTTATTTTACAAAAATTATACCTTGCCTTTCTGCTCTCATAAGGGTAGCTAACTAGAAGAAGAAGAGTTTGGATTTATATCCCCCCTTTCTCTCCTATAGGAGACTCAAAGGGGCTTACAAACTCCTTGCCCTTCCCCCCTCACAACAAACACCCTGTGAGGTGGGTAGGGCTGAGAGAGCTCCGAGAAGCTGTGACTAGCCCAAGGTCACCCAGCTGGCGTGTGTGGGAGTGCACAGGCTAATCTGAATTCCCCAGATAAGCCTCCACAGCTCAGGCGGCAGAGCTGGGAATCAAACCTGGTTCCTCCAGATAAGAGTGCACCTGCTCTTAGCCACTACGCCACTGCTGCTCCCTACAATATTACTACTGCATTACTACAGTAACAAAGCCCTGCAAACATTTGCGTGAGTGAAACACTATGATCTACGCTGTGATGCCTTCTTTCCTACTGCTGTCCCTTCCCCCATCCCCTCCTCCCATAAAACAATTAGGAGTAAAAAAAGCAGTGTCTTGATTCCTACCTGGCCAGCGTTGAAGATCTGAACATATACTCTGGAGGGGGCTAGGATGTTGTCTGTATGGGTAAGATGAGCGCAAAACACTATATACGTCTGCGAAACCTAGGAAGTTAGGATTAAAGGAATACGTGTGTTGTTGTTTTCCAAGCACTCAACCACAAAATTACAGAATTAACATTAATTCATAGGATACATGTCAAAACACAACTCAACCTGGTAATTTCCTCATTAAGCTGGAATCACTCGCTCAAGATAACAGCTGCAAATATGATCCGCTGACGATGCCAGCCACAGATGCAGGCGAAAGGTCAGGAGAAAATGCTACTAGAACACAGCCATACAGCCCTGAAACCACACAACACCCCAGCTGCAAACACACCACCAGTTTCATGCACCATCAGGTTCCATCAGTCTGCCTTGCTTAGCCAGTACAATTCCTGGACATTTGTAAATTTTATAAAAGTTTACCAGCCTGGTGATTCTCAATGTTACTGCAGCTGCCCAGATATTAGAAAAATGAAGCTGATAAAAACTGATTTGGCTAAAGATGCTCAGACAATTTCTGCAATACAGACTTCAGGCCAGTCCTACTACCAATTCCCTCATCTTAAGAACCAGACAGGAAAATCCCTCTCCGGGGCTGCCATATTTTCAGGAAACAGGCTGGTATGTCTTTGATTCTTCCCCTTTATTTCCTCAGCAGAAGGTAGTTTGTTAGGGGAAAGAAGTGTTAGTAGCTTCACATATGCATTCATTTCTTTTCTGTCATGCCTCTATTATTATTTACTTGATTTAACTCGGTTCTCTTTCAGTTATTTCAATAAATCTCTTGTTTAGGACGCTTATTCCCCTTCATTTCGTCGGAGCATTTAGTCTGTGTCTCAACCCCGGAATACATAAAATTAAGATCTCAGTAATTAACACCCCAGAATACATGTGTTCTCTTCCTTGTCAGCAGGAGATCAGTTTTTCCGTCTGCAACAGCTTCACGTGTATTAGGCATTTAGATAACAGATTGAAGCATTGAGTGGTGTTCAGAGAAGGGATCTTAGGAAAGTGGAAAAGTATGGCTGGCTAGCTAAGAAGTGGATGAATAGAGCCCTGGAAGTGAGAGGTGGCTAGGGTGACCTTGCCCCAGCAGGCAATGAAAAGGATTTTTAAGGCAAGAACTTATCTTAGAATCCACAAGTGAACAGCTGTGCCAGAATGTATGAACAAAGGCTAAGTTCTTGTAGCCAGCTAGGCAAAGTTAAAGCTATTAATAGATTTCAGCCAGATTTTAATACTGATTTCTTCATTCACGCAGCAGCATCATGAAAGCCTAAGTATTGGCTGTGATGGTGGGATTTAGGCATAGAAGGATACTAATGAAGAAAGTGATGCTTTCGGTATTGATTTTTCAAATTACTTATGCTGCTGTGTTTGAGGATACCAATTTCATTCATTCCATTGCTGATTTTCTGCCCCTAAGTATTTCTTTCCCGCTTTAATCAAGCTGATTACAAGGCACGGTACCTCGGCATCCTGAGTGCCTCATTTGAAACACTCCTCCAACCTTCTGACTGGGATATAAGGACTCATATCTCCATTCCAACTTGTATCTGAAGAAGGGAGCTGAGACACTCTGAAGCTGACACCCCCTTCCCACCATGTATCTTCACCTGTGGTGCAATCCTGTTTGAAAATGCAACTCACTAAGTGACCCATCTTTCCCAAGCAGGCTGCTACAACCTTCTAAGACATACCGTATTTATTTTCAAAGAAGGACTGTGCAGATATATACGACGTATGCCACGGGGAAGAGACTTTGTTTTCTACACAATAGCCCGGGAGTAGCTTGTCCACTAGTTCATCCAGCTGGCCAGCTTTCAAGTCAGACAGTCCCAAGTCTCGCAGATTGAGTACTGGCTGTAGAAGAAGACATGAATAATGTTCAACCCCTTGAGATTTTAAACCTATGATTCTAAAAGAGGAGGATTAGGGCAAAGCCACGAGTGTGATTTTTAGTTCACCACCCCTGATTATTTGTCATATGTTTGATACCTCCTCAAAATAGTCATTCGTTCCCATCAACTCTCTGTGGTCCTTGCTCAAAAGTCTAAAAACTGGTCAAGGAAATGCAAATAATGATAGGAAGCTGATCCCCAACTGGTATCTGTGATGCTGGTTTAAACATCAGCCCATTGGGAGTGGTCATCTGGTTTAAACATCAGCCCACTGGGAGTGGTCATCTTTGGGATAAGGCGGGATAGAAATTAAATACATTACATTAATTAAATTAAATCTTTCCCAAGCATCTGCAATTGTCTGGCAGGGGCTGATGGGAATCTGTAGTCCATGAACAACACCATAGGTTGGCTACCCCTGCTCTAGACAATGAGTTGAATCAAGTCTGCCACAAGCAAATATTTGCTCATAGCAAGGATCTTCACTGCTTTCCGCTTCTTGCCACAGTTGCCCCTAAGGGTCTGACAGTGTGGCCTGTGGCAGAGAGTGATGCAACAAAACTGGAGAGTCGATGGATATCTCCCCTCTACCTGCCATGCCCATGAGAGCTGTAAAATGAATGGAGCAGATGGTGTATGTCACAAGACCAGGCCTGTGTGGGCCATACCTGTCTTGCAGATCCTGGGTTCTTTTCTCCAGATACTCAAAAAACTACTGAGTTCTCGAAGATTTTATTGAAAAGAAAAACAGAAACAATAAAACGTTCTGGTACAGATGTTTCTCAGCTAACAGCACGATTCCTGGCAGACTTGTCTCAGCTCTGAGCTCAGGAGATGCTCCCTCCTGCCCAGCTTGGGTTAGAATACCGTTTCCTTTGTCTCCTCTGTTCTCAGCAAAACTCAGTTACCTGGCCATGCTGTAACCAGCCTCTTTGATGTATGACCATTTGGCTACTGGCTTCCTTTTGGTTTCCCTATCCGGAGATCAAAGGTCCTTGTCAGGCTAGTGTAACTTTGCGTGATACAGTAACAGAATAACTTCATCACAGTGTATGAGTCTCACTAGCTCTTCCTTCCCAGTGAAGCTCCTTGTGCCACACACCCTACACCACAGTGTCTTTGGTCCCTCACAAAAAGCATGAAGATACAAAAAGAAAATGATAGCACTTGCCAGGCAGAGCACTGCTCACAGTAGCTTGGATTCAAACAAATACAAAATACTCAAGAGGCTTAGCTTCAGAAGACCCTTTGTAAAGTCTTCTAGAACTCCAGAAAGCTAAATCCACCACAAGCACCTTGGGCCCAATAGAAGTACAAACCATGCTGAGGTGTTATAGGCACGCGGATAAATCTCTCACACCACTCAAGGCTTCTTACCTCGCTGCTTTGCACATCATGCTCAGGTACAGCTTCCCTTTGTACACACTGGGTAGATGCCGTGGCAAAAGACGGTGTTGGGATTTTGGGTGCGTGGAAGCCATTGATGAGGTGACTCAGAGGAACCGTAACCTTGTATAAAACAAAGAAAACGTCAAGTTACCCTGTTGGATGTGTCTCAGTTTAAAAACACTGACAAGAGTTCCAATCCTGCCTAGTCTACAAACTTCAAAGCAACACACGGTGCCTTCCAAGAACACTGAAATGTTTTCAAACACTTGCTGGACTTAGCAGCCCAAGATAGGAAAGTGCCTTTTTTAGACCTAAAGATGGTAAAAAAAAAAAAGCAGTGGGTGAGATTAAGGAGTAAATAAACACTTAAGCGAAAGGTGTTTTTTCCACTTGAATGATTTGGATCTGAAGTTGGAAAGTTCCTTCCCCACCTGCCTGCCACTGCAGCTCCCAATGTCCCTTAAATGCTACTACTGGGGGAAAGAGGGTCACCACCAGCAGCTTGAGGGAAGGTCAGAGGTCTGCTGTTGCGGGAGGCAGAATCAGTAAAAATCATTCCACCCTTTCTGTCGACAGCAATCTTCTGTGGCATCTAAGCCAGTACCTGGAGTTTAGTAAGCAAATTCTCAACTTAGCACAGAGGAATACAACATTCCCATGTGAAACATCTCTCCTTTCAGCCCTGCAATATTTTCAAGAAACCTGGGCTCAATATTATTTAGTTCACTTTTCTGTCTGATTAATATACTCCAACAACTTTTTTAAAGGAATCAGAAAGAGCTAATAGCTGCTTCTGAGTCCCACTATGGCTTTTTCTCTGATCACAAAAATATCTAAACCTTCAACAAATCAATGTATTGTCGAAGGCTTTCATGGCCAGATTCAACTGGTTGTTGTGGGTTTTCCAGGCTGTGTGGCTGTGGTCTGGTAGGTCTTGTTCCTAACATTTCACCTGCATCTGTTACACAGTGTGTAACAGATTTCTCTCTGTGATACACCTCTGAAGGTGCCAGCCGCAGATGAAGGCAAAACGATAGGAACAAGATCTACCAGACTATGACCACACAGCCAGGAAAACCCACAACAACCACTTCAACAAATCATTTTTCAAGAAAAACTGTTTTTTAAAGGCAGAGAGTGTAACTGAAAAGCCCCACCAGAAGAAGAAGGGTTCAGATATTTAACAGCTTGCAGGTCAGAAGCTCAACTACAAACAGACTGTCCTGAGGAATACTTGACTGACCTGTTCCCTGTTCCCTCCCCTTTCCAATTGCATAATTCATTGACCAGCATTGGCATTCTGATGCAAGAGATATCCTCAGTGGACAGAACTGCACCGTACCAAATTCTGCCAAGTCAAATGAGAAGGCGAGAGACACAGTAACTTTCCTAAAAAGTTATAATCTTGATCACAATGAGGTACAATACTGAATACAAAAACTGACAGGGTGTCAGGAGTGTTGGAAGTTCCCCACCTTCCTTGAGAGCCAACATAGTGTAGTGGTTAAGAGCAGGTGCACTCTAATCTGGAGAACCGGGTTTGATTCCCCGCTCTGCCACTTGAGCTGTGGAAGCTTATCTGGAGAACCAGATTAGCTTGTGCATTCCAACACATGCCAGCTGGGTGACCTCGGACTAGTCAACAGTTCTTCAGAGCTCTCTCAGCCCCACCCACCTCACAGGGTGTTTGTTGGTGGGGGGGGGGAGGGAAAGGAGATTGTAAGCCCTTTCGAGTCTACTTAGAGGAGAGAAAGGGGGGGTATAAATCCAAACTCTGCTTCTTCTTCTAAATAAAGCTAATGTTGTAAAGGCAGTGTTTTTAAAAGGGTGAGACAAAGTCAGGCAATCACCCCATCAATAACTACTAGCTATGATAACTCAGCAGAACCTCCTGAGAGACATGTTCGCTCACAGAAGAGGTAACAGCAGAGGACTGTTGATACTGATCAGAGATACTGAGCTTCCCTGACTGGCCACCAGTGGAGATATTAAAAAAAAAAAGATGAATCTTCGGGGAAGGTAACTAACATAGGTAGATCTTTATAAAAGAAAATATATTCATGTTAAGGTGCACTGGAAGGGTAGGTACCCAGCATCTGAAAGGAATGGCAGGCAAATATTTTGATGGGACTAAAGAATTTCTCAGAGATGCTTTACAGAAAAGGAAACCATGGAGGCAATCAGTTGCCAGGAATCCAAACATGAATCATGCACAGAATTTTGCAAGTGCATTAAAAAAATTCTACAGGATGCTCCTATGTATATTGATGACTTACTGTGAGATTTTATATGTGCCTCTTCCTAATAGAGGACTTGCAACAACCAGAGTTTAGGCTGTACAAATTTTAACAGTTTAGCTTAACATTACAGATAATTGACATGTTACTGATATCTGTTTTCAGTTATGCAAATAGGGCTCTCTCATAGTGGTTTTTTGTTGATCTCTTGCTGAGAAGTTTGGTTCTTGAATTGTGAAAAGCTGCTGATCCCTGAACATGCCAATGTCATGGAGTGAAGATTTCAGCAGAATGGTCTTTGTAACCAGAAATAAGCGCATGAGAAAGACTACTAACATAAGAGAAGAACAGTGGCGGTGTGACTGCCTCTGTCTGAAGCCTCTTAAGACTTCAGCACCAACCAGTCATCCTTAGCAGACAAGAGGGCTTTTCTCTAAAGGGTTGCCTGACTGGAGGTTCCTTCCCACTGGTTAGTTCCTTTATATAAAGCAAAAGAGTTATAATGCAAAAGAGAACAGAGGAAACAGCAAGATCTCTTTCCAATAGCCTGCTTTCAGTAACGCGTCTCTAAAGTTTCTCTGTTAGCTACCTTGAGTTTTCTTCTGGGAAAAAGAAGACAGCACAAACAATATGCTAAATAAATAAATGAGGGCAGTCATTTGGAAGGCAGGTACACTGTACGTTCAACAGAAAGTTAAATCCAGTGTGGACACAGTCCCAAAATGGCTTGGTACAAACATGCCCTCATGTTGTAATGTAACATCACTGCATGGAACCCATGGTACACCTGTTACCTGCCAGCATCCACTGTGTCACTGGCGCTGAATACAAATTAATAATGATAGCTAAACCTAAAATTATTTACCACACAGGGCTGGTGCAAAGACACAGAGAAGTTCAGTTGGGCAATGGATTTAAGTGAAATTTTTGAGAATAATTGCACATATAGGCAAAGTGATGCACTTTGAGAACAAAGAAGAACCACATATAAATGTTGTGATCCAGCTACATTAATGACACACAGACTAACTTATGATGCTACACTTGAGACACACTATTGAGTATCTTAGGCGCAAAGTTATAATGCAGTTTCTGCATTGTACTTTAATGTAAGCCCACATAATGAACAGCAAGTGGGCTAAACACGGTCCCATCATCCTTGCATCATACACACCAGAGCTGACTTTATCCTTCACTTCAGACCGCAAATCGGATGAAGAAAGCAGCTTCTTAACTGCTCATGAGTTTGCATGTGGTTTCTAGTTCTCTAAATATTTTATTTATTTATTTTTATTTTATTTTTCAAATTTATATCCCGCCCAACCCCCGAAGGGCTCTGGGTGGCGGACAACACAAAATTCAAATACAATAAGCATATAAACAATATATAAATTAATCACTAAATAACATATTTAAAATGCAGCAAATTAATACATGATACAGCAATGCCCGCAATACTATCCACTGCAAATATACTATCCACTGCAAACCCCCAAAAAAGCTCTGATGTCATGTGGATGTCACATTTTAAATCTGGGATCTCACAAAACAGGATCCCATTTTGCACATCCAGGAGTAGACTCCTCAAAAAGGGACTGTCCACCATCAAGCATGGGTTTAGCACAGTTACAGGTTCAACATACACTTAAATGGACCTCAGTGGAAGCCCAGCTGGGAAAGTTCTCTGTCTTGGAAACTCACTGATGGAATGATACTAGGCAAGACAGCGTAATTTAGAGAAAGGCACCTTCACGTGTAACATCACATATCCTTAGTAGATGTACTTGTCCACTGCCTGTTTGTTTTCTATATCACAACAACACAACCCTAGAGTCTCTCTTCCAACTGTCTTTTGAGTCCATCACTCATAGGTCTTCAATTCCACAATCTTGTGAATCCACAACTTTACATAGAAAGCATAAGGCATTTAGGATTTTTAGTTTTAAAAAATCAAAGGAAACCTATGAGAAATTATCTGCTAAATTATGAAAGAATCGATGGGGAGATCTCACATGTCTAGAACCTTGCGATATTCCCTCCCCTCAAAATCAGTCAGCAAACATTCAGAACAGGAAAAAGAAGAGTTATTTCACATCATGCATTCACTCACTGCCACTAGGACCAGCCCAGATAACTTTTCTTCAGACCAAGCCAACATGCTGTAAGACTAGAATACGGTGTGGAAGACCAAGTTCAAACTTCTATTTTGTCATGAAGGTAACTAACTCCCTCTCTCTCTCTGCCAGAACTACCTTACAGGAATGTTGTGACAATCAAATGGAAGAGGGGGGAGCCACCAACCTAAGTTTCTTAATGTATGAGATTAAAATATGCTAAATAAATAAATCCACCACTAATGAGTTCAACAACGGCTACTATACACCTGAACACAAGTTTCTGAGGGACAATCAACAGCGGAAGGCTTGTTGCCTCCTTCACGCCCCGTTTCTGAATTTCTATCAATGTCTGAAGGGCAAGATTTGAATTCAGCAGCAGAGGCAGATAATAGCTGGAAGATGACAGAATTTAGTAGCACCTTAAAGACCAACAAGATCCCCAGGGTGTCTGCTTTTGAGAATCGGCGCTAGGTACGAAGGGAGTTTTGATTCCCCAAAAAAGCCTATTTGGGGTATCTTTGAATGATTCCGCACAGCATATTTATAACGAGTTCATTTACAACGATAGGCTGTGCGGAATCCACTTTGGCTAGGAATATAAGACGGGGAGGAGAATCCTGGATTCCTAACCGCCCACTCCTACAGACATCTGAAACCCGCCCACGAGAGTTTCTCCGGCCGCCTCCGCTAAAGCTTCCTCCACGATCGCTTCTTTCCTCCGCCACGATCCCTCGATTAGTGTCCCTCCGACCTCTCGGGGAAGGATCTCCCCCAGCGCCGGCTACGTAACACAATCGGGGCTTCCAGCAACCGGGATTCACCTGCGGCTGCACCGTGGTGGAAAAGGAAAACATCCTCGACGGCGCCGCCCGGGCAGGCAGTCCAGTTCCTCGTCCAACGCCGGAGGTTCCGGCTCCTGGGCCCTTCCGGGCTCGGCTTCCCGAGACGACTCGACTCCGAAATGGCCGCCTCCTAAGGCCCGGCACAGGCTGCGCCCAGCCGCTGACGATGATCCGGAAGCGGGCTGCCTAGCAACATTATTTCCGGGTCACTCTCTCGCCGCCCTCTCTTCCGCCTCCCACAGCAACTTGGCGTTGTAGGACCCGAGGGAGTTCTGCACGCATGCGCGGCGGTTCCTGGGACTGGAAATCCCACTTTGGCCAGAAAACAACATCAAAATCTCACTTTGGCCAGAACAGGTCAAGACACATTTTTAACCCACTTCCCCTGGAGGGAAGGGAAATAGAAAATTAGCATAGTAGGAAAGATAAACTCTTTCCCTTGGCATTCTAGTTCACTTTCTACAGGGATCCCCCCCAATACTAAGATAATAACTAGGATTGCCAGATCTGGGTTGGGGAATACCTGGGTATGGAACATAAGCAGGGTGAGCTTGGGGAGGGGAGGGACTTCAGTGTGGTGCAATGCTGGAGCCCACCTTCCAAAGCGGCTGTTGCCTTCAGATTTCTGTCACCTGGAGATCAGTTGCAATCCTGAGAGTTCTCCAGACACCACCTGTTAGCTAGCAGCGCTAATAATAATCCAAACATCCCTCACAATATACTAAGACACACTGTGAACCTGAATGGATAGAATCTGTGGAAAGCTTTACTAAGTCTGTTATAAAATTTGCCCTGTGGCCAAGTCATACCTGTGTGTGTGAAAAGAAATCACTGAGCTACAGTATATTCCTCCTTTTCCTTCAGGCTGCTGCAAGATTACCTGGGGGAGATGGGAGGTCAAAATACTTGCATTTCCAAATGAGATACCTGTTTGATACAAGCTCCCTTAGGCAACTTATTTCCTCTCACCAGTCCAGGCAGCCACCTCTCCCAGTGCTAGGCAGGGCTGGCAAGGTTGCTGTGGGCTCTCCAGCTGAAGTAATCACCCTCCAGTGCTGATCTGGGCTGGCAAGCCCACTGTGGGCTCACCAGCTGAGGCAGGTTTCTCAAGGGTTCCCATCCTCTGAATCCACATAATTATTGAATCCCAGGTGGAAAGGAAGCACAGTAAATATTGTCCCTTGTCCTAAATATGTTGACATGTGTGGGCCATGGTAGAACAGTACCTGTTTTGCATGCAAAAGGTTCAGCCCAAACTGTGGTGGTAGAAAGTGCCATCAAGTCACAGCTGATATGGCGACCCATGGAGTTTTCAAAGCAAGAGATGCTAGGAGGTATTTTGCCATGTGGGCTGACAGATTTCTGAGGGAACTTTGACTGGCCCAACTTCACCCAGCAGGCTTCATGTGAAAGAATGGAGAATCAAACCTGGTTCTCCAGATTAGAGTCTGCTGCTCTTAAACACTACACCACCCATGGTATCTACAGATAAAAGGATCAGATCACAGGTAATGTGAAGGTCTCTACTAGAGACACTGGGGAGCTACTGGCAGTCAGAGAAAACAGTATTGATTGTAATAGAGAAATAGTTTGACTCAGTATAAAGTAGCTGCACGCATGAATTTATAGACTTGGAAGGTACATAGGATGCCAAGTCTGAAATAGTTGACTGTGAGACCACAGCCAGCTCAACTCACCATCAACATGAGTCTGGTTCATGCTGTTGCCATCCCCCAGTGGAACTTGGAATTACAATCCATTTCCAGATGAGAGATTTCTCTTGGGGGAAAAAATGGCTGCTTTGGAGGGTAAACTCTATGACATTATACCCTACTCAAACTCTGCGCTTCTCAAGCTTCATCCCCAAATCGCTAGCAATTTCCCCAATGGGACGTGGCAACCCTGTGCAGTTCACGAACGCTTGTGCCATTACAAATTCGTTAGTCTTACAAGGGCCAAAAGACTTTGGGTAAGTTTTGGCACAGTTTATTCTTTCTTTCTGATCCCGTGGGGCACAGGTGTCAAACTCGCGGCCCTCCAGATGTTATGGACTACAGTTCCCATCATCCCCTGCCAGCATGCGTGCTGGCAAGGGATGATGGGAACTGTAGTCCATAACATCTGGAGGGCCGCAAGTTTGACACCTTTGCCGTGGGGCATGAACGGGACAAAGAAATCCCACTCTCAGCAAGACATCTGACTTGAGTCCGGCCAGACAACACGCCAATAGAGACCGAGAGAGGCTAGAAATACACACAACTTGAACTTCCGCCTCAAATGGGGAAACCCGAATTTTCGGCCAGATTCATTACTGGCACATAATACCGTCGCTCTAGCCTTCGGATTCTCTGTGATGAGCTCTCCTACATTCCATTTAAGAATGGGGAAACCAGACCGGAAGTACCTAAAAGGACTGCGACGGTCGTCGTTGGGCATTTCTCCCCGCCTCCGCGGGGTACGTCACGCGTTCCTTCCTTAGCGTCTGACGTCACTTGGGGCGGGGCTTAGCTTTTGAATTGTCGCGGGGCGAAGCGAAGGCTGGGGCTCCAGGTGAGTTCTCCGCGGCCGCAAGCAGGGCGATGGAGGCGCCGCCGCAGGGCGGACCAGGCGTCGAGGCGGCTGCCGCCTGCAAGGCCAGCGAGGGCCCGGAGAGGCGTGTCGCGGTGCCCCGGCCGCCCTCCATCGAGGACTTCACCATTGTCAAGCCCATCAGCCGGGGCGCCTTTGGGAAAGTCTACCTGGGCCGCAAAGCAGGGAGGCTGTACGCCGTCAAGGTGAGCGCACCGCCTCGAGACCGAGATAATGTATGGAATACAGCTATACATTGCACGGAATACAGCTATACATTGAAGTTTGGAGCATGTTTAAGGAAGACATTAAGCCTCCTCTAAGCCTCAAAACCTATGGCTACTCAGATATCAATACACGTTTTATTTCCAATTTAGTTTATGGGTTTTTTAACATATTCTGATTTTAAAGGTTCTCGTTACAGATTTGATCTGGGGGCTATGTTTAAATTTAATCAGACATTTGATAAACACAGTCACAACCGCTTGGCTATTTGCTTGGTCTTGCGGAGGATGAGAATGGGCATGATGCGACTTGATTGAGAAACGTGCAAATTATCTCTCCTGTTGGAACAATACTTCTCTTTCTCAGAGCAAACAATGAGGAACTAGTTTATATCCACATGAAGTTACACTTTCTCAGGGGAAAAAACTACCCATTCTAATGTATGCGGACGATATTGTCGCCCTCTCACTAACCAAAGTAGGGATTAAGAGAGCCCTAAATGCAATAACCCAAAAATGTGCTGAGGAACATCTAATAATGAATTATTCTAAAACCAAAATAGTACATTTTAATGCCAGGTTCAAGAAGGAAAGATGGACAATCGAAGGGCATCCAATCGATCAGGTCAAATGCTTCAGATACTTGGGGGTAATTTTCCAGTATAATGGCAAACCTACAGCTCATATCCAATCCCTTGTCCAATCTGCTCAAAAGAGTGCCCAAGCAATACTGAGATTCTACTGTACCCAGGGGGGAGGATACATTCCAGCTGCTGTTAAATTGTTTTACATGCAAAATCCATTCCACAGTTAACATATGGAGGCCCAACTGGAGGCCAACATATCCAACTTGTACACCTCTGGAAAAGTTACAAACTAACCCATTTCCTTAGATCTCTATTCCAATACACCCAAAATGTAAGCCCAACACTGTATTGAGACATGAAGCAGGAATAGCTAAAGTGGAAACTATAGTCTGGAAGAGAGCCATCAAATATTGGATTAAAGTCCACCTACACCCCCAGGGCCTATTACCAGCATTTCTGTCCAACATCACCATACCCAATCTGGTCGGAGAAGATTATCCTCAAGCTTAAACAGATTGGGCTAGACTCCCATGCTGATGTCTTTTGAATGGGACTTGCCCTTAGCTCTTAAGATGGGTATATCCAACGATTGGACGACATTGACTACCAAAATGATAATGCCTCATTTCCTGCTCTATATATGAACCATTGAAATCTGGTGAGTGGTACAGTAATGGCCCCCCTACATTCAACATATTACCATAGCCAAATACCGATGGAGCCTTTTCTTAGAGCTACGGTTTGTACGCATTTCCATCATCTATGCTTATAGGCAGATTTGGGAAAACCCCTTGGCATTTGGAGGAAATGTGCTTTACATGTAATTCTGGAATTCGTTGATTCTATGATACATATCTTGTTACACTGCATGCTGCATAAGGCAGAAAGAGAGCTCTTTATTTTACCTCTGCTTGTGCAACACAACTTGATCATTGCAAAGGATCCTGACCAAGAGATTAGGAAAATGCTGTTGGAAGACAAGGATGCAACCATCTCCCAGCAGGTAGCAAAGTTCTGTGCATTGGCGTATAAAAAACGCAAGGGCCTACTTAATCAGGGATGAGCTGAAAGCCAAACATTCATGTAAATGGTTAGCTGTAATAATTGTTGTAATTTGCTGTTGTGAATGTGTGCTGTTGTTTTGTTTTGTCTTTGCTGGCCTTTGGCCGTATTAAACTAACTAACTAATCCACATGAAGTTAGGCTGAGAGATGGAGATGGCTGAGATAATAGTTGTTTGCTTAAGGCCGTCTTGTAAATTTATATTCGAGGTGACATTTAAGCCTGGACTTCTACTGAACAGATCCAAATCAATATGGTGTTCTTGGAAAGCCAATGATACTGATGATGGAGTTTAGTTTTGTGGATTGTTCATAGACATCAGAGCCAAATTAGTGGCTTGGCAAATGATCAAGGTCACTGTGCACAGCTGCAAGGTATTTTGAGGAAGTGGCACCATTTAGAGCATGAATATAGCAGGCAGTGGAGTACATCTGACTCCTGTGCCATCCAGCCTGTCTCCTGCAGTCTTTCCCCTGCCAGTGGTCCTAATCACAGTTGAGATAGGTTATGGGGGAAAGTGACTGGTGAAGAAAAATGTTAACAATTCCTTCCTGCTATTCTCACCTCTTGCATCCCATTGCTGCTCTTCAGCCCTCAGAATTCAGATTTAAGGAACCCCATGACTGGACATATTATGCCTTGAATAAGATGTTTCCCCCTGATTTTGTACAATGTCTGTCTGTTCTTAGATCTATCGCAGAGCTCTCCATGGCCTTGTTTTTCCCCACACCTCTTAGCTTTGCACATGATTTTTTTGCGTTTGCCTGACGCTGGCAAAAGTTTCCTGCTTCCCAAATATCTCTGTCCTTCCTGTGACTGGAACTGCCTCCCAGAATAATTTAATGGTTCTACCTCTTTCATCACCTAAAAATCCCTCTTTATACCCATCTTTCCTATGAAGCTTTTGGTACAACCCCTTAATTGTCACCCTTTACGGAAACAAAAGTACCATACGGGTAGCTGAAGTGATCATGTATTGTTATCCTGCTTATCCCTTCTTTCATCTCCCTTCCCATTGATTCCTTGTATCATATTTTAGATTAAGTACGGCAAAGCTGGGTCCACTATATTGTTGGTGCAATTCATAATGATTGTGCTGTATGTTGATGGTGGCACTGATAACTCAATAGAGATTCCATATTCATTTTCTGTAAGAGATCTATAGAAAATTGTAACATAATAAGTTATGAGCTATAGTAAGAAACACTTATATCTGGATTAATTGAAGTAGAGGTTTTTCTGGCTGAATCATTGAGCTGTGTCTTAGTTAACTGGTTAAAGAGGACGTCTCAGGACTATCCAGTTGATTGTCAGGTATGGGAACCTCATTGGCTGTGATGCTGATGATGGTTTTTAAAATAGGCTTTTCACCCCTGGTGAGTGGCATAAAACACAATATCGGTCTGGGGTCTCCATGTGAAATTTTTGAACACCTGGCATAATCCAGTTAATATGTTGCTGGTATAATTTCATAACTATATTAAAATAAGTGCTGGTAGAGAAATGTATGTTTGTGTCTGTGAATCAACTTCTGCATGCATTGCTTTACAGGTAGTCAAAAAAGCTGATCTGATCAATAAGAATATGGTCCATCAATTACAGGCAGAGAGAAATGCCTTGGCTCTTAGCAAAAGTCCTTTCATTGTACACTTATACTACTCACTTCAGTCTGCCAACAATGTCTATTTGGTAAGTATACAGTGCCTTAAGGTGACTTTTAATGTAGATATCCAAGAAATTCATTAGAAAATCTTTTTACCCTTGTTACTTTTCCTTCCTGGTCAACCTAAGCTTTTTAAGTATGAATATCTTACTTGACTCTCATCCTTGATCCATGTTACCCGATTTAAACTTTTTGAAAGCTCTTCCCAGCTCGAAAAAAGAAATCAACCACACATGGTTTTCAGGCATTTTTCTGTGTTGGGTAGCTTTGATTCCGACTTAAATTTAAGAACTGTGTTTGTCCAGTTTCTGCCTGCATTGGGTCATCAAACATGTGCTGAAGCTTTGTGGGTGATGTGGATGTTATCATAAATCAAGGTGCTGATGTGAAATAATCATTGCTGTTTTTCACTGGCAGGTAATGGAGTATCTCATTGGTGGAGATGTTAAATCGCTCCTCCAGATATATGGTTATTTTGATGAAGAAATGGCTGTGAAATATATTTCTGAAGCTGCACAGGCTCTTGATTACCTCCACAGGCATGGAATAATTCACAGGTAAAATCTGTTTATGCTGTTTTTATTGCAGCAAATTTCATTTATACTACTCAGCAGGAGACCATTTCCTTTGAGCATGGGGAAAATGCAAACATCTTGTTGGGAGGAAATTAATGCCATGTTCCAGCTGCTGCTATTTATTATTTTAACACTTCACATCAAGAACTCGAACACCTGTATTCTTTGGTCTGACAACTGAGCTGGTAGCCCAGTGTTCTATTTTCTGTACAGCGATTGAAATACAAATGCAAAATCTACCAAACGGAAACTAATGTTTTGTGATTTAGTTTGGAGCAGTTTGTTGAATACCTTCTTTTCCCTTTTCTCCAATTACAGTCAGAAGTGTTGTGTTAGTATGTCAGTACTAGGCTGTTGGAGACCCTGGCTCAAATCCTTGATGAATAAAGTCAGAAATGCTATTTCAGGCTTTGGTGTTGGGGCAGAGGAGAGTCAGCAAGAGACAAAGGCCCACTTTTGAATGTGCTCAAGAAACAATATGTTAAAGAAGCATTTGTTCTTATTTGTCTTCTTGTACCTCAAGAGCTACAGCAACGTGTATTATGACAAGACAACTGGACTCACCTATTTTAAAGCAGAAGATTTATTTCTTTGACACTTGCAATTAATACATGGATCTGTTTAATTATCATCAACATTCAGTATATATAAACTACTGAACTAGCAAAGAGAGCCATGTTACAATGAGCACAAGATGGGGGGAAGTTGAATTGATTACGGTAAAGTATTTGTACAGCAGATGTATTTTGTTTTCCTTATAACTGCAGAGACCTGAAGCCAGACAACATGCTGATATCAAATGAGGGTCACATTAAGTTGACAGACTTTGGCTTGTCCAGAGTTGCTCTGAACAGAGGTGAGGCTCTAGGAGGGTTGATTGTGATTACGTGGCATTTTAGATATGTAAATGCTTTGTCTTTTGGCTCACGTTTTAACCATGGTTCTTTTGCAGTGTGTTGAAATGAATTTTTCGGAGGTCATTCTAGAAAACTTCTGATCCTCTAGGTTTGTGCTCTTGTGGAATGCGCAGGTTGAGCTTCAAAGACAGGCACAGTTAGCTGAACCCACCTGAGTAGGACTTCATCTTTTTCTTGAACATCGCATACGCACAGAAAGCCTTTGCTGTAAAGAAAACTCTGTTTGAAGCTGAGTCATTGGTGGTATGGCTTGAGGGTGGGAATCTATTGACTGTTTCACTGGTTCTTTGCCAAGTGGCTGGTGCAAAGAGCATTGTGATGTTCCAAAGGAGCGAAGAAGAGTTTGGATTTATATCCCCCTTTTATCTCCTGTAAGGAGACTCAAAGGGGCTTACAATCTCCTTTCCCTCCCCCACCCCCACACACAACAAACACGCTGCGAGGTGGATGAGGCTGAGAGAGCTCTGATGAACTGTGACTAGCCCAAGGTCACTTAGAGGCTTCATGTGTCGGAGCAGGGAAACAAATCCATTTCACCAGATAAGAGTCTGCTGCTCATGTGGAAGAGTGGGGAATCAAACCCTGTTTTCCAGATTAGAGTGTACCTGCTCTTAACCACTGCACCCCGCTGGCTCTCAACATTGTTGCTCTCTAACTGCCTCCAAATAGCCTGTTCGCATAGTACATTATCTCCTTCCCTCCCCCCACCAATTTTTTTTCTTGGATCTAAACTGCCCTTTGCTTTCACATTGGAGTGAAGGAGAGTTGGCCTGTTTCCCACTGATTGTTCCTCAGCTTCTCCCCTTACCCATTTAATTTGAGTAAAATAATAGTTTGACTTGTAGTGAGTCCTACTGGTATGTGTATGTGTACATAGCATGTCATTAGAAGAAAAAAAATTTCTACAGCACTCTGGAAAAACAAAATTAAATGTTAATATGGAAGCTATAATCTTATAAATCTTATAAATCTTATAAATCTCTTCTCAGAGATAAACATGGTGGATATCCTCACGACCCCATCAATGCCTAAACCGAAGCAAGATTATTCACGGACTCCAGGGCAAGTGTTGTCTCTTATCAGCAATTTGAGTTTTGTAAGTAATCAAAATAATCTTCAATTCAGAGGCGTATCTAGGGAAAATGTAGCCTGGTGCAAAATCTGAGTTTTCTGCCCCCCCCCCTTCCCTGCTCGAATGGATGGCTGCCCTCCCCCACCATAACAATTTTTGTGCACCAGGTCTTGAAATCAGTATATGGACCTGGGGGCAGGAGGAGAGGTGTGGGGGGTGATTTTCTGTCCCCCCTTCACGTGGCTAAATGGCTGCAGCCCGGGGACATTTGATCCCATATGTCCCCCTGGGTGGTACGCCCCTACTTCAAATTATTGTATTGAACTTCTGGAGAGTTTCCTACTCTATTTGGAGTCATACCCATGTTTCAGTGGACCATGATCGTTTTCTTGAATTTGGTATTATATGATTATAACTTGTATGGTCAGTGCTGGCTGTCTGCTGCCATGTTGTTCTTGTACACTTACAAAATGTGTTGCCAGCCCTTTTATTGCTGATATGGTTGAATAAGTTGCATCAAGATCAGCCATCACAAGATACTGTGTTATGCCCTGTACTTGGCTGGGTTATAGCAATCTGTTAAGCAAGCTTCTCTCATTTTGCCAGTACACCCCAGTTGGAGCTAAAATCCATGCACCTAGTCCAAGCCCTATTTCTATGGATACGCCTAGGCTGTCTCAAGGACGTGTTTCCCCGCTCTCTGTGAACCACAAAGACTGTACTTCTGCATCAAGTAAGATGCTGACCGCATGTAAGTATCAAGCTGAACGGAAGTAAAACTTCTGGATTTTAAAGATCTGCTTTATTTAAAGTGTTTTCTCCAGCTTTGCTACATACAAGTTTGTTCTAGTAGCCCTTTAGAGACCAGTACATTTTCCAGGGTATAAACTTCTGTAAGTTGAAGTTCACTTTGTCATATGCGTTTGGTAATCAGATGGAGTGATCACTGACTCACAAAAGCTTATACCCTGGAGAGCTTTCTAGGTCTCTAAGATGCTGTTGGACTTGAATGTTGCCCTCCTGCTGCAGACTAATACTGCTACCCATCTGAAACTACATTCAAGGGCCTTTCAATTTCAGTACTGTTACAAGATCCAGGAATCAAACAATAATGAGAGCTATAGTCCAAAATAAAAGTACATATTACGAGTAGCTTTCTTTTCACAGAAGCAGTCGCTGAGCTTTTCAGACATGACCGTTTGCAACTTAAAACCCACTTTCACTTCATGTATTCATTTTTCTGTTCCTCTTAACAACCAGACAGTGTAAAAATTGTGCTGGTGGTGTCTTTGCTGTGGTCCTTAGCTCCAGGCATTACCCATTTGTGAGTTCTGACCCACCAGCAGAAAAGCAATACATTAATAGCCATGTTAGTGTGGTTTCATTTCTCTGCATAAGTACCTGAACAGGTATATGTCTCATGCTGAAATGTTTTATTTGTTTCTTATCTTTAGTCTTTCTCCAATACATTTCCCCCCGGTAAATAATATGGTTGTGTTATAATAGATGACAGACATTCTTATTTAAATTTGGCTTGGTTAATGTAGGATAATAGCATAATCTATTCTTCATGCTGAAGCATAAAAATAATAGATTATCAATAGACGCTTAAAAACAGACAAATCAACAGTTGTACATTGCACTGAATCTTTCCTAAGAGCCAGCGTTGTGTAGTGGTTAAGAGCAGTGGGCTCTAACCTGGAGAGCTGGGTTTGATTCTCCGCTTTTCCACATGAATGTCACTCTAATCTGGTGAACTGGATTTGTTTCCCTGCTCCTACACATGAAGTCTGCTGGGTGATCTTGGACTAGTTCTCTTAGAACTCTCTCAACCCCACCTACCTCTCAAGGTGTCTGTTGTAGGAGGGGAAGGAAAGAAATTCATAAGCTTCTTTGAGACTCCTTACAGATGAGAAAAGCAGGGTATAAATCCAAACTACTACTATTACTCCTCCTTCTTTATTGCAATTGATTGGACTTGTTTTGGAATTGGCTGGTGTATCTTGATCGTATGGTTCCTCTCCCCCTTTTTTACAGGCCTTGATTCTTCAATTGTTATGCCTGTTAAGAGTCTGACGCCAAGTCTGCTTCAGGCCCGGAAAAGGTATGGGACCTCAAGCGCTAGTAGCCTTTCCCGCACCCAGCTGTCCAGCATGGAGTCTGAGTGCTGTAGCAGTCCCAGGTGGGAGAAAGACTCACAGGTCAGGACTGCTTCATTCGTGCTGATTTTGCTTCCTCTTGGCAACTTTAAAGAAATGCAGATATATCCAATGGGGTGGGTGGCATTTCTCAGAGTTCTCTAACTTACCCCAGAAAAGTGACTTGACTTGGATGCAGTTTGCTGATGGGATAAGCTTATCTTAACTTGCTATATTTTGAGAGCCAAGAACATAGTGGAAAGTGGGTGTTGGCATAGAATCACGGGGAATTTTCAAGGTGGACACAAAGTGACTTAGGAGCTTAAGGCCACATCTTCCTCTTGGACCTTCCTTCTTTCTGGATGCATAGAACATAGCTCCTGAATTGGAAGACTGTGTTTGTTAGAACATAAGAACACCCTTACTCTATAGATTGAATTCTGCTTCAGTGTGCTTTCATGCAGGACATTGCTTGCAGGATTATTGGAGAGGACAAGCATGTAGATAAAGGTGACCTGGGAGACATTATATACCTGGACTTTCATGAGGAAGGAAAGAGTAGGAATAAACAGAGTTATCACAAAGGAAGGAAGCAGTAAAGTCCCACAAGGATTGGAATTGGGGCCAACACTATTACATTTGTTCATAAATGATCTGGAACTAGGGTTGAGTAGTGTAGTGGCCAAGTTAGCAGATGGTGAAAACCCAGGATGACTGTGAAAAGCTCCAGGAGCATCTCCATAACTTGAGCAAGAATGTGGAAGATGAAATTCTGTGCTGGTAAGTGTGATGCACATTGTAGGAAAAAATCCCAGCTTCAAGTATAGGCTAATGGAGTCTGAACCTACTGAGAGGGAGATTTTGGAGTCATAGTTGATAGCTCAATGAAAGTTCTCAGTCCAGTGTCCTGCAGCAGTGAAAAAGGCAAACTATGTTAGAGATTTTTAGGAAAGGATTGAAAATAAAATGGCCAATATTATAATGACTGTATAGATCTGTGGTGCAGCCTCATTTGGACTCCTTTGGTGGAGTTCTGATCACCATTTCTCAAAAAAGGGCATCACAGAGCTGGAACGGGTCAACAGAAGAGGGCAACCAAGATGATTAGGTGATTGGAGCGCCTTCTGATCATGCTTTGTGGAGGGGCTCTTGGGTGGCCCAAAAAGGAATGCTGTTGAAATAAGCAGCAAGGGTTCTTGGCTCTGTTGAGTACAGTCCACTTTTTCCAACTGCATTGTTCATTATGCTGTAATGTACTTTTTATTTCAGCTGTTACGTTCTCAATACAGTGGTCATCGTTTTACAGGTGACTGAGAACATGTTCTCTGGAAATGATATCACTATTTGCAAATGCATCACTGTATATAAAACTGTAGTAAACTTGGTATTGTATTGTCGAAGGCTTTCACGGCCGGATTCAACTGGTTCTGGTGGGTTTTCTGGGCTGTGTGGCTGTGGTCTGGGGGATCTTGTTCCTAACGTTTCACCTGCATCTGTTACACACAGTCTGTTACACACAGACTTCCCTCTGTGATACACCTCTGAAAATGCCAGCCACAGATGCAGGCGAAACGTTAGGAACAAGATCCACCAGACCATGACCACACAGCCCGGAAAACCCACCAGAAACTTGGTATTTTTTTAGGAAGCAGACGACATATTCTACTCTGCCGACGGCCAAGTGACTTTACCAGAGATGCTTCATAATACAGACTTACTGTTTACCAGTGACACTAAAGCCTTGAAGAGGAAAACACTGGAGTCTGTCATATCCCCTATTAGCAGCAATGACTCGGGGAGCAGGCATGAAAGAAAAGCGGAACGATCGGATGTACGCGATGCCTCTGTAAGGACTTGTGATGTGAAAGACCTGGTCCGAAAATGCCTTTCGGAATACAAAGAGTGGGAAGGAAAACTTGGCGCCGATAAACCTGCCCTGGCTAAGGGGGGAGCAGCATCTTCTGATGGGCAGATGTCACCTTCGTGTTTGGCCAACCTTGTCAATGAAAAGAAAGAGGCGGCAAGGTTGGATGAGAAGCCTCGTGTCAAAAGAAGCTTTGAATTGGTTGACACTAGTCCCTCTCAGAAACGCGCTCTTTTTAAAAAAACTAATGGAGAATACAGACGTGGTTGTAAAATTGTCGATATCCCCAAGAAGCAATGCACAACTTTAACTGCTGAAATCAATCGCTTAAAACTTGCTGGTGACGACGGTCTACGGGAGATGTATGCAGATAACAGTCAAGCAAAAGACTTCGGTTGCCCTGACCAAAACGAGGGTGGAAAACCAAAACCCCCTTTAATAGCTAAGAATCTTATGCACGATCTGGATCCAGATGGTGGAAAGGACAGGAAAAAGGAGCACTCGAGTTCCAGCTTCTTATGCATTGATGATGAAAAGCCCTTAGCAAGCGTGAGTGTGGATTCTGATCTCTCTCTTCCAGAAGTGTCTGCCGCCATGATGCATTTAGAAAAGCACTCGTCTAATTCAGCTGGGAGCATTAAAGACCACACCTTTGAAGAACTGAAAACCGAGGATGTGTCTGAGACGTCGCTTAGCTGTGCAGGTGCATCGCCAAGCGGGGACAAAGCACTTACCGTCCGGGAAGGCAAGCAATTGCAGCATGAGCAGGACAGGAGTTTGCAAGGTGCGCCTGAGACGCAGACCAACACCCATTTTTCTCCGTCGGTGGAGATGATGAGAACACTGACTCTCTTCAAAAAAAACATGGTCGCCTTCCGTAGTTACAGCAGCTCAATCAATATGTCTAATATATCTGAGCCATCAAGAATTAGCACAATTTCTGTAGACGGAATGGATGTCTCGGCTTGCAGTGGCTCTTATCCTATGGCTATTACACCGGCACCAAAGGGAAACCCCTACAGAGTTTATCAGGTATGCTAACATTGGCACACTAGATGTTGCAGTGGAGTGGGTTGAGTCCAGCACAATTTTTTTACTGATGGGGACTGGTGGTCATTGATTCCCTCTTCCCATGATACGCCTACAACTCCTCCTCCTGACCTTACAAGAGTGGCATCTGGAGCGGCGTTTTGGGCTGGTGGAGGAAGGGAGAGGCAGGGAAGTCCCATTTCACTGATAGCATGATTTTGGTCGGCAGAGATTTTGTGTGAGATCCATCCCCAAAAACTAAAGAACCATCCTGCTCACCAAAATGCCTATCTAGCAGTAATCCCCAGGCAAGGATTTTGCTGCTTGCATAGCTTTGTGTGTTTATAGTAAGAAGCCCCAGCCGACAGCATGTACAAATGTGGGAAAGGTTCACTTTTTATACATGATATATTCCTTCAGTATGAGGAAACTAGGATTTTTTTGGTTGTGGACTGAAACGGCTCTAACACATTACTGTAGCAATGATGGATCGGGCAGTGTTAAGCGTAGCTGCTTAGACAGCAATAGTTTAACACCTACTAGACATAGTGAAGAAAATAGGGAGGGCAATATTAATGCGGTGGGAGGGATTCGTACTTTCCCGGAGTGAGGATGCTAGAGAAGGAGACTCACTAGATTATTTTTCCACCTGTGCTATTCAGTGCTTGAGCCAGCACCGGAAACAGTTGCCCACCTTGTTGGATACCTGATTCTGACATAACCTGTGTTCTTTGACATCAGACCCCTAATCAGGGGAATGCTGGCACACCGTACAGGACTCCAAAGAGCGTTCGAAGAGGGGCTGCCCCAGTCGAGGGAGAACGCATTTTAGGGACCCCAGACTACTTGGCACCTGAGCTGCTCTTGGCAAAGGCTCATGGTAAGTAGCTCTTACCAGAATGACAACCAGACAACCAGAATGTAATCCTCAATGTATAGCTTAATTATGTGTTAACTCTTTTCCCAAACTGGCAAAGCAGAGTGGGTTGGATGTTCTGGCAGCACAGAAGAAGAAGAAGAGTTGCATTTTATAGCCCCGTTTTTCTCTCCCTTAAGAAGTCTCAAAGTGGCTTACGCTCACATTCCCTTCCTCTCCCCACAGCGGACACCTTGACAGGTAGGTCAGGCTGAGAGAGTTAAGGGAGAACTGTAACTGGCCCAAGGTCACCCAGCAGGCTTCATGTGTAGGAGTGGGAAATCAAACCTGCTTCTCCAGTTTAGAGTCCACTGCTCTTAGCATGCTGGCTCTCTGATCTTTTCCCACCAAACCCTTCCTCAGCAGATAGGGGAGCCCCAGGGGCAGTATGATGGAGACAAAGGGGAATCCGGCCATATGAATATATGGTCCTAATACAACTATCCGGTTCCTTTCTCAAAGCTTGATTGTCCTGCATATTTTGTTTAGGGAAAGGAAAAATTTATCACCATTTGGTCATTGCAAGGCCATGTGTGTTTGAGATGGCAAAAGATTCTCTGTAAATATTAACACAAGGATAATAGGGAAAAGGGGGGGGGGTTAAAGGTCATCTTTTATTTTGAAGAAGAGTTTGGATTTGTACCCTCCCCCCATCTCTCCTGTTAAGGAGAATCAAAGGGGTTGATAAACTCCTTCCCCTTCCTTTCCCCACGACAGACACCTTGTGAGGTAGATGGGGCTGAGAGAGTTTTGAATGAACTGTGACGAGCCAAAGGTCACCCAGCAGGAATGTGCAGGAGCATGGGAAACAAACTCTCCTCAGCAGATAAGACTCGGGTGGAGAAGCGGAAAATCAAACCTGGTTCTCCAAATTAGAGTCCGCCTGCTCTTAACCACTATACCACACTGGCTCTCCCTCAAAGTTCATAAGCCAAAGAGATTATTAGGCTTACAAGATCACAGATTTTTGTTTTCCTTTTTAATTTCTTCACTCAAAACTTCAGTAATATTTCTTAGGGCACGGATGCTTTATGTCTGTTGTCTTCCACCTTAGGTCCAGCCGTAGACTGGTGGGCGCTTGGAGTTTGCCTCTTTGAGTTTTTAACCGGAATCCCTCCGTTTAATGATGAGACACCATCACAAGTATTCCAGAATATTCTTAAAAGGGGTAATTACCTTTTTCTTCGAAACCAAGTTTTGAGACTATTTGTCCATCCTCATGATATCAAGGTATTTATCTCTTCTATTTCTAGATATTCCGTGGCCTGGGGGTGAAGAGAAGCTGTCTGACGATTCCCAGAATGCAATTGATATTCTTTTAACTATTGACAGCACAAAGCGAGCTGGGCTGAAGGGTTAGTACGCATTGCATTTATCCCAGGGGTTTGACACTCATTTGTTACGAGGGCTGGATATGACAAAAATGTGATTTGGTCGGTCTAAGAACATAAGAACAAGCCAGCTGGATCATACCAGAGTCCATCTAGTCCAGCTCTCTGCTACTCGCAGTGGCCCACCAGGTGCCTTTGGGAGCTCACATGCAGGATGTGAAAGCAATGGCCTTCTGCGGCTGTTGCTCCCGATCACCTGGTCTGTTAAGGCATTTGCAATCTCAGATCAAAGAGGATCAAGATTGGTAGCCATAAATCGACTTCTCCTCCATAAATCTGTCCAAGCCCTTTTAAAGCTATCCAGGTTAGTGGCCATCACCACCTCCTGTGGCAGCATATTCCAAACCCCAATCACACGTTGCGTGAAGAAGTGTTTCCTTTTATTAGTCCTAATTCTTCCCCTCAGCATTTTCAATGAATGTCCTAATTCTTCCCCCCAGGTCTGGGACCTGGAGGTGGGCTGGCAGCAGGTCATGAAAGAGACCCAGTTTGGGAATATGTTAATGACGTCTATGAGTAAGGCAGGCCTGTGGGCAAAATGCAAACCCTGCGGCAAAGAAACACAAGGCCTAGTGACCTGAATGAAACAACATAATGAGAAATACTTTTTATGTAAAAAAACAACAACATGATTTAAATCTAGTTTTGCTGAATAGGGATTCAAATCATTCTTTAAATCAATTTGATTTAACTGGTTGTGGTGGGTCTTCCAGGCTATGTGGCCGTGGTCTGGTGGGTCTTGTTCCTGACGTGGCTGTGGCTGGCATCTTCAGAGGTGTATCACAGCCACAGATGCGGGTGAAACGTTAAGAACAAGATCCACCATACCACGGCCACACAGCCCGGAAAACCCACCACAACCAGTTGAATCCGGCCGTGAAAGCCTTTGACAGATTGATTTAAATCAAATCCACCTTACCAAGGAACAAGGTTAGCAACTTGCTGTTTGGAAAGGTGTTTGAAAAGGTTTGCATTCAGGTTCTTACTCCATTAAAGAAAAGTATAGTGAAATCGTTGATCTCAGTATTGGATGAAGCCTTCGCAGGCAGAAACCTAATCATTGTTAATAACTTTTCTTCTAGAGCTGAAAATTCACCCCTTCTTTTATGGCATAGACTGGGATAACCTGCAGAATCAAGCCATGCCCTTCATTCCACAGCCAATTGATGAAACAGACACTTCTTATTTTGATGCAAGGAATAACGCTCAGCATCTAACAGTATCCGGATTCAGCTTGTAATATCAAGAAAATGGAGTGCTCTTTAGGGCTGTGCGTTTGTAAAGCCTCCTCGAAACACTAGTTTACTTTTGGTTTTGTAAACGTTTAGCTTTTAAACTATCACCTACTTTTTAACTGTGTTTTTCCTACAAGCTGGATTGAAGCTTTTTTGCTCCAGACAGTTTCTGCACCTTATGTAAAGCCAAGTATGATGGACAACGTAGTAGAAGGACTCACTTTCACATACAACAAAATGTGGATTTCCGCTGCTAGGGAGTATTTCTAATGCTGGGAAAGAGGAGCTGTCATTCCAGCATTACTTTTGGGGAGGGGGCTAAATGCATGGGGTCTACCATCTTTCATGTGCCTGTGGTTCAAAAGTAGGGTGGGGATTTGCTTGAATCTGCTTGAAATTGTTTTTCAGGTGCCTTTTCCAATGCCAATTGTTGTTTTTTTCAGTGCAGCCCAGAGGACCTTGACTGTCTCCAGTGTGCTTTCTTTTAGATTATGAAACGTTTCAGGCACTTTAAGTCATTTATAAACTACCTATTCTGCTGCTAAACGATCAGTGTCCTAAATTCTCTTTCAGTTTATTGCCTGTGTTCATTCCCCCCGCACTCCGCTGACCTTTGAAACTGTGGCAAAAGAGAAAAAAAAGCCATGTAGATTTTAATGTTCCTACTGAAAAGACTTGGAGGCTGTTGTTGCTCGTAAATGATGCACTTTTATAATTTTAAACACAAAAAAAGTTGGAGGCTCCATTTGGTCATTTTAAAAAAGCCACATGTTTAAAACAGCCTAATTAAAACGTGAGAATCGAAAACAGTATATTAAAACCCACCTAACATATTTATACGATTCAGTGAAACAAAACATCTGATTTTGTTTCAGTACACATTGAATTAAAACTGGCATATTGTGTATTTAAAATAAAAATTTCTCTGTATAGTAGATAAACACAACTTGTAGGCATTTAATTAGTCTGTACACACTACATGCAGCACTTGTTTTATCCATCTTTGCTGTTGTTGATATGATTATATTTTAACCCTTTAATACTTTTTTGGGCTTCTGGTTACATGTTCAGTGATTGTCTCAAAGATAACGTATGAAAAGCTGTGTACAGTTGCAAACTGCTTCACATCTGCCCTTCTACATAGTAGGACAGGTTTGTGTTGCAACTGCAGACTTTTCTTCGTGTACTGTTTTTGGATGATTCAAATAGCATGTAAGCATGGAACCTTCCAATCTTGTACCTTTGAGGCTTTTGATCCTGGTCGAGTGATGTCATGTCAGGAAGCATACTGTCCTCTGTCATCTCCATATAGTGAAAATGCATCAGAGCATTATGATCAAAATAAAACTCCTATTCCAGAGTTATTTGTGATTCATCTAGATCAGGGGTAGGGAACCTGCGGCTCTCCAGATGTTCAGGAACTACAATTCCCATCAGCCCCTACCCAGCATGGCCAATTGGCCATGCTGACAGAGGCTGATGGGAACTGTAGTTCCTGAACATCTGGAGAGCCGCAGGTTCCCTACCCCTGATCTAGATTCTACAAGCAGCACAGGCAAATTCAATACTACTATGAACTAAGGTGGAACCAATTATTCATTTAAAAATAATCACATACAAAATTTTGTGTGATAGTAGCTTACAGTGGGACATGGGCAAGGCTGGCTGTTTCAAAACACTGCTGAATCTTGTCCATAATCTATTAAAAATGGGGATGCATGAAACAGGTAGCTCTGAAGGATACATCAGCTTTGCACTTCTTGCTTGGCATTCTTGCTCCAAATGCTTCGCCCTGTTGATGTGACAGAATTCCATGAATGAAACTTCACACCTGCCCACTTGCTTGGAACATCTGCTGGTCACGTGCTCTGGCCTTTGGTGAAGGCTTCAGACCATGTTTCTCCCACAGCTCCTCCTTGAAGGAGATGCAGCAAGAGTCCTCCTGCAGAAGGTCCTACCTTTTCAGAACCAAATGCCTTTTTTTCTTGAGAAGAGATGTCCCTGGGAATATTCCTAATTATTTTTACTGTTATAGGCACGACTAGCTACTTTTGTGAGATCCCCCATATCTTCCTGATATCAACCCCCCCCCCATTTAACAACCACACAATACCCTCAGGTGTATACACGTGTCATTCTTTATTTGTTAAAATGCTATTTACAATCGATGAATGAATATTTTAAAGGAAAGATTAAATCGGGTTCTATCAAACAAGGCAGAAACTTTTTTTTGGTAATTACATTATTTGTACAGCATATAACAGAAAGGAAGATTATTATCCCACCTTTTTAGACCATACATCAGGAGAAAACCATTCCCTTGATCTTCTTGTAATGCTGGACTCAAAAGAATTACACAGTGCAAAACATGTCATGATCCAGTAATTACTCCATTAGTAGTTCAGTTGATTGTGGTAGGCTTATTTGGGCATTAGTAGCTTTAGCAAAATAGCTGTATTTCAATGAATGTCGCATAAGTGTTCTGCTCCCTATAACGACTGAAAAGCAATCTCTAGGTTGATTTTTTCCCCCATATAAGAAAGTGTTACGTTTCCCCCCTTTCCTTAGGAAAAAAGCTGTTTCTAGAAATGCTGTTACTAAACAGGCCGTTGCATTCAAATATGTATCTGGTCAATAACAGCAATAGGTGGAAATGCAATAAAGTGACAGTGCTAAAATTACCTTTAAAAGCATTTATAGGAAACAGAATTAGGGGGCCATGGCATTGAAAAGGCCACAGATTATAGTACAGAATTAAAGAATGTCCCCATTTAGTATACTCAGTGGGGCAAGTTTGATAGTGTTGGTAAGTCTGTTAAAAAAAACAGGGAGGAGCTACTTGTTTTACACCGGTTGTCCCTTTCTCTAGAATTTACACCAAGGTATTAAACAGTGTCTGGGCTGTACTCTTCAGAGAGCAGCTGAGAGTTCACAAGATTGAGTATTCTCTTTTTTCAAATATTCCACATACATGTCAGAGTGTAGCGTTCTAATGCAGAATCTTCCCCAAAGTGAAAGGGGTTTTTACTTGTTTTTTTTAAAAAGATGCTTTTGTTATCTGAGCATTCAGCTATACAAGCCACCATCTACGGTCTGAAGTAATCCAACCCAGACACAGGTTTATCATGGCAGTGAGCACTAGGACTCATCCTGTTTTCAGGCATTGGTTTTGGGGTGGGTAATACAAGAGGTGCTGGCACAGCTTTAGACACTGAATACCAGGTATCCCAGAGACATTTTGGATTCGCACTGGAACCAATCCACCCGACTACTCTGGCAGTTTATGTGCAGCTAATTTTTAGCATTTGAACACCTCCTGCATGGGTAAGTCAAATTTTATTTTTTAATAAAATAATGCTGCTAAAATACATAGCTGTCTCTTGTAATCCAGATGTGCCCAACTCTTACTGAATTGAGTGGACCTGTGCATTGAATTCTGACTGATTTCAGCATTGCTTTGGAGTAGTAGGCTCTTTTTCTTAATTGTGCCTTCTATATATTCATTTTTTTTATTTATAGCCCTCCCTCCCCGACATGGCTATTACGTAGCTATCATGCTGTATTCTACCCCAGTCTGCTTTAACATGCACGGTGCTTGGCTACTACATACAACGCTGATGGTATCTGTGCAGGTACAAATCATGGTCTTAAATGTTTGATTCCAGTTCATTTACTTAAAAACAAAACCTCTCTCATTTATATAGCAGCAAAGATAAACTAAACCTCTTGGAACTTTAAGTAAAGCCACACAATTCAACTATTCTGTCCAGTTTAGAAAGTTTCCTTCTCTTGTTCATTTGTAGGCTATGTACAAAGTCATGGGTGAATCAAAAATAAGTCATGTTATACGAACAATTTTACAGATTATGTTTTGCATCTAATTCAGTAGTGGATGTGGGGGGCAGAGGGGACAGACAACAGAGGGGCCATTCTAACGTGTCACATCGGGGCACTCTGGGCTGCCCCCCCGCCCTCCACCTTGGAGCAAACAAAAGCAGCTCACCTGCCCACCTGCTTGCCAGCTGCTTTTTTGGACCCCCCCCCCCTCTGCTGCTCACATGCCAAACTTCAAGGCTCCTCCGTCACCAACCAGAACACACTGGCGGTGCACAGCCTGGCTGTGACATCAGGGGTGCCCAGCACTACTACAGGCTCCTGTGGCAGTGGTAAGTGAGTTGGGGTGGCCCTCAAGCACAGTTGGGGGGTAGGGGAAGTGGGTGCAGCCCCCAGGGCTTGCTTTGGGCACCGCTTTACGACGGTACGGCCCTGATTCAATTGGTTCTTTCTAAAGTCAAAAATTCTCTTTAAGGGCTGCAATAAATCAGATTGTTCAGAAAGTATACATTCTAAAACAATTAATTTAAGGGTCATGTAACTGCAGGATGGGGTATCAGTATTTTACTTGTTATCTAAGATCGGTGGACCACTCAGGTTTATTATCTCAGGAAGTGCAAAAGGCGAAAAAAGAAAACACAAGGAAGACTGAGCCATCCTACAGCCCGTAGTTCTTGTTGGTACTTCGATGAATTATTTCTCCATCCAGAGTCCTCCCATGTTAGCAGTCCTTAATCACAGTCAGGAACTGAAACGTCAGATCTCTTTTCTGGGGTGGGAGGGGAAACAATCACACATCAGACACCCATCTCTGTAATTCGTACTTAGACCATCACAGAACAGTGGTCATTTCACAATATATTTTTCTCGCAATTATTAGGATTTATAAAGGAACGTGAACACAGAATAGTTCAAAGTTTGGTAGACACCATGCTTGATCAGTGTAATGTACTGCATTTCTTTTGGTAAAGAGGCTAATTACAGGACTCAATGTGGAGGTGAACTGAAAACTTCCATTAATGGTGGGGTCTTTTTCTAAGCAAACAGCCTTTTTCTGTAGATTGTTACAGAAATGCCCAACTCGAGCAGGTATACATAGGGCACAGTCTGTCTTATTACAAAAAGAATTTTTCAGAAAGCTATTAAACTTTTTTTGTTCTTGGCTCCCTTCAAACTAAGACCTCAGGTCTTTGATGTTTTCCGTTCAGATGAAACTATA
The DNA here is from genome assembly GCF_021028975.2 of Sphaerodactylus townsendi. Lineage (NCBI taxonomy): Eukaryota > Metazoa > Chordata > Lepidosauria > Squamata > Sphaerodactylidae > Sphaerodactylus > Sphaerodactylus townsendi. The sequence continues at coordinate 58,409,325 of NC_059435.1, read as the reverse complement.
AGTGGAGATAGTATGTTTTATACAGTTGTAGGATGCTGAGAGCAGGTAAAACGCCCTTTATTTTTGAACACAAAAAGTGTTCTGGTGTCTTTCTGCTACAAGTTTTCTCCTGCTGGTATAGTGGATAAGAGCGGCAGACTCTAATCTGGAGAACTGGGTTTGATTCCCCACTCCAACATGAGGGGCGCACTCTAATCTGGAGCGCCCGATATGATTCTCCACTCCTACACGTGAAGCTTGCTGGGGGACCTTGGGCCAGTCACAGTTCTCTCAGACTCTCTTAGTCCCGTTTACCTCACAAGATACTTGCGAGAGGGGAAGGGGAGGTGATTGAACGCCACTTTGGGACTCCTTATGGCAGAGAAAAACGGGTTATAAAAACCCACTCTTAATGTGTTGATATCACCCATAATTCTGCAGAACCTTTAAACAGCCCAAACCAGTGGTGGAGGGGTGCGTGAATTAGTGGATTTGCCCTGCCAGTAGAGGGGCTAATGTAGTGAAGGGCAGCTGCTGCAGCCCTCTATGGCAGACAGACATGGTACAAAGTGCTGCATTGGCACTCCTGTGCCCCAGGCACCACTGCGAGTGTTCTGGAGGCATGGCCGGGAGTGGAGCTGACATTAGTCAGCTTCCATCTGTCCTTTGCCTGCTGGAAGCCCTTGGCAGCAAGGAGGCTTTTTTTGTTTCTTGCCTCCCTGTGCTGCAGAGAAGCCCTCCTGGAGGTGGCAGGGCGGCATCTTAGCACTGCAATGTCCTGGCACCAGGGCCTCTGGATTGGGCTCCAGATCAGATCGTGGGGAAGCACTTGTAAGTCCTTGATTACACACCTATGACTAATGATGCCATGTCCTAGAATGCACAACTGGTTCGAGCATAAACAAGCATAACTGAATGGGTGCATCTGTCTTACCTTCTCCTTCTTTGAAGATACATGTGTACCAGCCACTGGGCAATAAAGGGCCATAAAACAGCAAAGGCTAAAGTACCAGGAGAAATCTCAAAAGGCCACCATGATGGTCTCTAAGCAACACAAAACAAGGCTAGTATGAATTTTTCTGGTTAAATTAAATACGTCAATGACTGCACAGATATCTACAATTATAGATGTGTAACTAGATAGTCCAGATGTTAGGTACTACTGCAAGCCTGGGTGGGCCTAACGAAACTGTGCCACAGGGATCTCTGACTTCTTAACAATATTATATTGTTACAGAAAGGCAGAGAGGGGCCAAGTTCTCATCAGGATAAGTTTTGAGGGTTGTGTTTTTTAATTTGTAATTTTTAAAAAAATCTGGAATCCCTCGAGATGCTAAAATCATTACCTGTTATGTGGGTAGACCTGTTTCCCTGCCCTAATGAAATGCATTCAACATCACTGATAGAAGGAGAACTTCATCACAAATACCCAGAACTGGTGAAGGATGTTGCCTTGCTCATGAACCTATCGTTTCTTCTTAACTTGGCTCTCAGCATTTTATTTTTTGTTCCTGCTTGGTTGTTGGGCCACATTTTCTTATTTTGGTGAATTCACAAAGAGTTGAGAACAGGGGAGAGGGGATTTTTGTCCCAAACTGGGCCTGACAATCTTCTGTCCCCTGTGTGTCCCATTTCAGGGAACTCACAGGGGCTGTGTGCAAACTTGGTGAAAAATCACGCTTCACTGGTGAAATGCTGCATTCATCTCTAAACAATGCAATCCTAAAAAGAGTTACTTCAGATTAAGTCCAGTAAAATGAACGGGTTTCAACTGGAATAATGCTTTAGGATTGCACTGAAAATCATCTCTCCCCTACGTATGTAGAATCTCCTCCATGTGTCTACCTTGTCTGTGGCTGGCCTGCTTTTGTGATTAGCAGGAACCACTCACATTATCTTTTTCTCTTAAAAGTCTACCATAAAAATTTGAACTATTCTATAATCGACACAAAAGTAGGGAAAAAAACCTCACCTTAACAGGTGAAGCAGCCTGATTGCTTGAATGCAGAGCTGCTGTTCTTGCCTGCAATGACAAATGAGATTTAATACATAATGTATGATTTTTGTGTATGTTATAATCTGGAATTTAAGACACGACGCATAAACATTTATTTAAGTTCGGGTTATGACCTCTTGCTCATCTACTTTGTCTTCATTCTCTTGCTTCTTCTCCTTGCTTCACACCAAACAAAAGTTAAACGGTATTTCCCAGAAATTATCCCCTATATTCTGGTTCCTATGAATTTCAAACTTTCCCAGTCCCTTCATTGGGACAAAGATGCTTGTGGAATTTTCACACAACATCTGTTCCTACCCTCAGCCTACAATCTTATTGCATGTGCACTTGATTGTGCGTGTGCACAGAAAGGCTATGATGTTCTTTCTCTGACTAAAAACATGTAATTCTATGAAGTGCCTCCTTGGTGTGGCCAATGTGGTGTGATTAAGAGTGGCAGACTCTCATCTAGAGAACTGGGTTCCTTACCCCTCTCTTCCACATAAAGCCTGCTGGGTGACTCTGGGCTAGTCACAGTTCTCTCAGAAGTCTCAACCTCACCTACCTCACAAGGTGTCCGTTAAAGGGAGAGGAAGGGAAGGAATTTGTAAGCTGCTTCGAGACTTCTTAAAGTAAAGTGTGGTATAACAACCAACTCTTCTTCTCTGCTTTGGGTATTAAGTCTGCTGGGAATTAGAGCAATGTAATTACATTTCAAAAACTGCCTGTATCAGTATGAAAGACCCTCCTAAAACCTGCAGGGAACCTTTTCCATTCTAGCTAGTAAAAAGAAAAGATGTGCTTTGGTATTAAAGTATGCTTTACCTGAGAAGCTGTCAGGGTCTCCAGTGTATTGAGTCTCTGGAAGACATTCTGCATGTCTTCTTGCAACCGTATTAGCACTATTGCAATTTGTTCATTGAGGCTGCTCCTTGGCCCTCTGTCTGAACCCCACCGTTCTCCATCTCCTCCGCTGCCCATCTGTCCACGCTGGGTGCCGTCACCCACAGGGTGCATTCTGTGCCCTGGTTTAAGGACAGAAAAGGTAATAGCTTTAAAAAATAAACTGTATGTTTTTAAAATCGCACAACAAAGATACATGAACTTATAGATTCTACTCATGCCACAAAACATAAGAATGACATTAGATTTGCTTTATCGACACTAGGAAGATATCCTTACAGTACCTCTCCCTCTTCTCGCTCCATAGAAGTCAACCTTTTCGCCACCTTTCTTCTCTTTGTGAGGGCCTCCTTCACTTCCTTTGCCATCTTCACCTCCACACTTGACTTCACCTTTTCCTTCAACTGCTGCCTCCTTTAGACCTTCTGACTTGTAGTTTCCGAGTTCAAGAAAGCCAGAAGTTTCTAGCAGGCTACCACGATCAACTTCTGAGAAACGGAAATGACGCTTTGAAGATTCATTGTTTGAACTGATGTCCAAGAGCTACAATTCAACAAAAAAATGTCTATTACATCCAAATAGATTACCATTGGGGGGAAATCCAGAACTGCCTCTCAAACTGGGATACCCAAAACATGGCCTGGGATAAGAAATAAGGATCCCCGTGGCACAGAATGGTAAACCTCAGTACTTCAGTCAAAGCTCTGCTCGTAACTTGAGTTCAATCCCAACAGAAGGTTGACTCAGCCTTCCATCCTTCCAAGATTGGTAAAACGAATACCCAGTTTGCTGGGGGTAAAGCGTGGATGACTGGGGAAGCCAATGTTAAACCAGCCCATAAACTTAGTCTGCTCAGTAAATGTGATGTGATGTCACCCCACGGGTCAATAATGGCCCGGTGCTTTGAACAAGGCACTACCTTTACCTTTTTAAATAAGAAAGTATATGCCTTTGTCCCAGATGTAATGCAGAAATCTGCAAAAGATTTTTACCTCTTCTTGTCCAAACTGCTCCATAGAATCACAGTAAACTTCACTGTCTGAATCACTTGTCAAATGCTGAATCCCAGAGACCTCTTCAGTGGTATCTTCAGTGAGACCTATATGGAATGTACATGCACAAATACTTAACTAAATCCAAGTAGACCAATTCTGGTACAGAAAAACCCCCACCAGACTTCATAATCATAGCAATATTTCATCACTGATATTTTCTGGGAATGTTAACAGGTTTGAAATATAAAATAATTTTGCTTTTTTAAAGATAAAGCTTAAGTGCAACATTTGAGTGTAGCATCTTAAAGACCGACAGAATTTCCATGGTATAAGCTTTCAAGAGTTAAAGCTCCTGGTTGTGGTGTGTTTTCCAGGCTGTGTGGCCGTGGTCTGGTGGATCTTGTTCCTAACGTTTCGCCTGCATCTGTGGCTGGCATCTTCAGAGGTGTATCACAGAGAGAAGTCTGTTTCACACAATGAAACACCTCTGTGATACACCTCTGTTTCTAGGCACACTTTTCTCTGTGATACATCTCTGAAGATGCCAGCCACAGATGCAGGTGAAATGTTAGGAACAAGATCCACCAAACCACAGCCACACAGCCCAGAAAACCCACCAGAAACAGTTGAATCCGGCCGTGAAAGCCTTCGACAATACAGTTAAATCTTCCTTCATCAAATACAAATAGCAATTGAATCCCCTAACCCCTTTACATCTTAGCTGGAAGATGAGAGGGGATGGTGCAAATAAGGGAGTCCGGATGCAAAAGTTCAACACAAAATGTGATCAGCCTGATTTGAGCAGTGGCGAAGCTACAAGGGAACGGGGGGTGCGCTGTGCACCGGGCGCATGCCTGGGGGCGCAGAAAATCGCCCCCAGGCCCCTCCCTCTCCGCGACCTCCCCGCACCGTCCCCCCTTCCCCTTCCCACACTTACTTTAGTTCCTTTCCTTTTTGAGAACTTTTTCAGGCTGCAAAAGGCCTGTTCGCAGTAAAAACGGCCTGAGGAACTACAGTTCCCAGGAGACCTTGGGACTCACAAGGTCTCCTGGGAAGTATAGTTCCCATCAGGCCGTTTTTACTGAGAACAGGCCACAACCTGAAAAAAAAAGATCTCAAAAAGAAAAGGGCTAAACTAAAATAGTAATGGGAAGAGACACAAGGGGAGCCTCTGGATTTGAAGGCACAGAATCCCAATATCAGAGCTGAAAAGAGAGACCCACACAAAAGGGCCATCAAGTCCAACCTCCCGCAATGCAGGAACACACAAGAAGGGAGAAATGAAGAAGAGTAAGTCATTCCTGCATTTTCCTCCCTTTCTCATAAACATGGCAAGTTCAGTCGACATCTAGACATGATAATTGTACCTTGATGATAACCAAAATGCGGTCTGATAGGTAGTTCCAGGCGTTTGTCTTTCTTCTTAATTTCTTCAACTTCATTTATACCGTTCAGGTCAGATTTAGTCTGTATGCCATTGGCCAAGTCAGAATTAGTGATGTCATCTTCATAGCCACCATTGGTAACAATACTGTCCGATTCCTTAGCCACAGCTGATTCCTCTTCTATAGTTTTTGTTTCTACAAAATAATAACAAAAACATGTTTTCAAACATAGCCCCCACTACAAGATGTACTAGTTCACAAAACCTGGTTTTGATCGGTTGGCATTTAAAACCAAGTTCATAAATATACATTCAGTAGACTTCATGGTGTATTTTTACTCGTTTCTCATACAGATGTGCATGCTGCCTCATGTTGCACTACAGCCAAGAGCCACTTGACCAAACCTGAAATGGTAGAAAAGGTGGGTACGATTAAGCGATAAAAGTTTACCTTCTACAGTCTCCTTTAATTCTTCTGTTTCTCCCTGGACTTCTTCCTCCTCTGACTCGGCTCCACTATCACTGCTCTCAGATTTGCCATTCATAGCAGGCACAGGTGTTATGGCAGTTCCAGGGCCTAAAAACAAGTTTTGAGACGATGCATATTTGCTATAGAAATCAAAGGCTTTAAAGTAATCTAGTAGTTTGAATTAATGCCAGATAAAAATATTTCCCTCCCATACTCAAAAATTAGTTCTCTTAAATTTCCCCCAGATCTTACCTTCCCAGCTGTCTTTCAGCACACAGCGCTTGAAAGTGAACAATTTCCTTAGTGTCCCTTTGTTAGCAACATTTTTGGTGTCATTTCTTTGCTAAGTGTACAGAGTTCTAGATAGAGGCTACTACTAGTCATGTTATTGCTAGAAACTCTAAAGGCAAGATCTGACTTATACTTTGGTTCTGACACCACATATCTGGGCCTTCTAGAAAGTTCTATGAGGTAATTACATGTTTAATATGAAAAGGCAAGGTTTATAACAAATACTCAGCTATTTGATTGTCATACAAGACCAGCGGACAGTTATTCAACTGTTATAAAGCCTATTTACAACAGTGAGGGACTGAAGCAAATCACTTGCATAAGTACAGGGTTGCAGAGAGATGAAGAAGTTTGTACAAATCATCTTTCAAATCAACATTTCTCTCTATGTGATAACTATTATTTTAAAAAAAACAGGAGGAAAAAGCAATATTCCTTCTTCAGCTGCTGTTTCATTGTTACACAGTATTACAATAAGAATCATACAAGATCGTTCTTACGAGATTACTAACTTCTGCCATTTCTTGACTTCGAGGATGCTTTTTTAGAACTCTTGCCTTAAATAGTGCAAGTGCAATCTGCAGTCTATTAATTGCAGTGATATCTATGCAACTGCTAAGCAAGCCACAGTGATATTAATGGAGCCTGGAGCATCGGGACATGTATTATTTGAAGTGAAGAGTCTGTACATGATCATCCTTGAACTGAACTTACATGTTCCGTAAACCAGTACCTGGGACTCACTAAACATGTTTTGCTACCTGTTTTGCTGCAAGGTACTCGACTTGTCAGACCAATCTTTTAACCATCATTTAGCAGTGGAGTTAGGTCAAGTAGTTATAGAAACAAGGGCCTATGTGGCTCTTTCTTATTATACAAAAGTCTGATGCTCCAAACTGGGCCATTTGTTTCATAAGCTGACTAAACAGTCTCAATGATACACAGTAGTTTACTGGGAACAATATGTTCCCCATGAACAACCCTAAGCACGTCCGCTCGGAAAACAGCTATTATTGCTTTAATCAAAGGTAAAATAGATGCAGCAGTTTTTCAAGATTCTTATCCAACATGAGTGCTCAGCACAGGGAGTGTACATTATTTAGTTTATTTGCAGAGAACTGGAGGCAGCAGTACATCCATCTCTTTCCAGACAGAAAAACAGAGAAACATTCTCATACTTAATAGGTTGGGGGAAGATCCATTCAACTTCAAGGGAAGTTAGAGAGCACAAGGTATTAAAGCTGTTTGCCAAAGTTGACCCACGTACATGTACCAATTCTGATGTCCCTTCAAATTGTTTCTTCCACGTTTCCCAGTTAGAAGCCATTCATGATCTTCTAATACATTAACACTGACCAATGGATTTATTTTCGTACTGTTTGTCACATTTGGGGTTAGGTTAAAAGCACTTCATCCAGGATTGGGTTTCTGGCCACGGCTTTCAAAGTGTGAGTACAGATTCAGATTTTCAAAACAGCCAAGGAGAATACAATAATCAAAGACACTTTCAAAATGCTTTTCTTTTATTCTTTGAGTAGATACCCATAACATCCAACATGAAAATAGACATTCCTTTTCCTCATGAGAGGACAATTGTTTAGATATCTACCCATCACCAATCAGAAATAGAACATACAACAAATTCACAAGCGTTTTTCCTTTATGGCAAAATAGACGCATGTTCAAAGCATGTGACACCACGCACACTTTCCCAATATATGTTTATGTAATATCTACATAAGAAAACAGTTGTGTGAAATAGCCTCTCTCTTCACCAATGCAAAAATAGAACAAGGATCCAGAAATGGCAATTCTGACAATGAAACTGAGGAAAAACTGTCCTATTACCTGATTATAGATCTAAATTAAGCATCTCTTTCTAAAAGATTTTTTAATTTGCCCTGCCCTTCAGCAGTACTCGGTGCAAAAGCACTGAAAAAGTACATATAACACATGATATTGAATACTATTTATTTTATTAAATGTATATCCCACCTTCCGTGATCAAAGTTGGGCTTAGGGCAGCGAACGGGCGTATTTAAGAACAACGTTTCCAATACATACATAATACATAAAATCACTAGACGTACCTATTGTTAAAAGTCAAGCTGGCAAACAATTTAAAATTTATGAGGACCACCCAGCCCCGTGCGATATACACACTCATAAAAAATTGTCCAACATGAGTAAAGTCAGGAGAAAGCACAGAGTGACAATGTGTTGGTATTATAGGGAGGCCTTCTGATGACTTCAGGATATATGAGTGATTTTCTCCAGCAGCAGGAGTTAACAGAACACCCCAACGGCATCCAACCCAATATTTTTTACTGGCTCATTTTTAATACTGATAACTTATGTTGTTCTTTTGATGGTTTTACAGTGTTGTTTCTAGTTGGCCTGCCCAAGCAGGTCTCTGGAAAATCACCATATAAATTCCTTATTACAAATGTGAATCAAAGGAACACGTAAACACCTCAGCAATTGTATTCTGGCAGAATTACGCTTTACGATTTGTTGAAGCAAGCATACATAAACCTTTGCTACGATCTGATAATCCTGGGATGTTATGCCAATAGAAAAGTCTTTCAAAATTGGCTGTAGCAATCTTTACGCCCTTTCAGAGGAGTATCAATATTTTTCCTTGTATGCTGCTCTTTACTCCCATGTGAAGTTTTACTAGGCAGCTAAGCTTTATAAAATCTTCTGATTACGTAACAGTAAGAGCATGGGGCATTTGTGTGCATGCGCATGCTTTAGTGAAGGAGGAGCAGGAGAAATTTTCAGAGCCCTGCTTGTAATCATTTTCCCACTCACTGACGTTTAGAGTACAAAGGACACTTGGCACGCACCAGTTCTTATATCGCTATTCATATCCTTCTTTGCCATTCTCTCCCCCCCCGCCCCCCGCCCTTTATACATAGTTTTGTCTTGGGAAAAACGACTCATATAAATAATTGTGTTAAAACTAAAAGAACTCAAAGAAAAGCTGGGATATTTCAGATTATAACACGCACGAAAGCAAGATTAGATTAGGAGGAGAGCTCATAAGACTTAGGCAGTCATTGGAGACTGAATTCTATTTCCTGGAGGGTATATTTCATCAAAGAAATGGAAACAATATATATTCTGCCTGCTCTGGCAATTCTTTTCTGTCAGGACCAGAGGGAAGGGTTCTCAACCATACATCAATTAAATAAACCAAATTTTCAAAGCTAGTATCACAAGCATGAACCGAAACTGAGCGAAGGATTAGCAAGCAACTATTACTATTAAAGACCTTTTTTAACATTTTCCAAACACATTGGGGACAACAGTGGTGTACCTTACATGGCTGTTTGTCAGGCTGTCAACAAAGTTCATGTGTGAAATGCTTTGAACGCTGACAGCGCTATATTTAAGAGTTTACATTATATGATATAAACATTCTGCATCTTCTAAAGTGAAGCTTGCTGGGAAGAGATTAACACTGTTGAACAACACTGTAGAACAGAGATATAGCACAGTTCGCTTCAAGAAAGAGAATTTAGTCAGGGGCGTACCGCCCAGGGGACATATGGGCTCAAATATTCCGGGGCTGTGGCCATTTAGTCACACCGGGGGGGGGGAGCAGAAAATCGCCCCCCTCCCCCCCTGGATCCATACACTGACTTCATTGCGGTGTTCAGATTTGTGAGTTGGGGCATGTTCTATAATGTGATGTTGACTTTGAGATGACCTGGTGCAAAAAAAGTTGATGTGTGGTGGTGGGGGGAGGCAGATTTTGCACCAAGCTACATTTTCCCTAGATACGCCTCTGGATTTAGCACAAGGGGCTAATTTTTCAACTGCTCAAAGATCAGGTGGCCAAGTAACACCAGAATGGAAACAACAATGTGGGAAACCTGTTTCTTCACTTAGATAAGAAGTATTCATCAAGACAATCGGTAAATCCCTGAGGAGGCTTGGCAAGCCACGGTTTTATCTGTACAGGAGATCTGCCTTACGTGTTTGTTTCATGACAACACCCAAGTAAGCGTATTGGCACATAAAACAATAACTGGTGTTGCCTCCTCATACACACCTCATTAGACTATGCATATGTACTGGATTATTTGGCATGGACTTAGAGGTTCAAATGTTACTGAAGCGTTGCTGCTGCTGGAATCCTAAACAAACTCCTGGCAAATGAAAGACAACCACGATGGAATCCACAAGAAGCACAGCATACTGAAACACAGTACTACTGAAGGAAGGAATCTGAGATGCATAACTCCAAATATAGCAAGCACCCACATTACATCAAGTTGCTATAGTGCAAGACGTTTTTATTTGGAAACTCCTCCCCCGCAATCAGCTTACAGAAAACAGCTTGTGCAAAAAGCTAGACAAGTCAGAGGCTACCCAGTATTCAGAGGCCCTGCCATATATTAATTTATGCAGGTGGGAGGACCTAAATAGCTGCTTAGGCTCATGCAAAGAACTTCTGGCCCTTTTTTTCTTTGAACGGTCAACTTTCATGCTAATCTTAGGAGTTACTTTTGAAACTCTTATCGGTCTCCAAAAACAGTCTGCCACGACAACAGGATAGAATAAGGAGCTCGTGCTGATCTGCAAAAAAAAATTTGTTAAGTCCCTTTGGGCTGACAGACTTATGTTTCTCGAGATCATGGTCACTCTTCCATTGTTCTGATGTATATTCTTATTCAGTTGTAACAATGCTTTGATGTTTATAAACATCATTGATGTTTATAAAGTACAAGAAAAGAAAGAAGCCACACTTGCATATATGGTTATGCCCTGAGCATCTGTATAACCAGCCTTCCTTTTCTTCGTGTAACAAAAAATTGGTGTCCAGCATTGCAAGTCCATGGTCCATGTTAATCTTCCGCTTCAGTCGCCTTGGTGCCATTGAAACTGGATGCACGAAAAACTCCACCACCGTTCAGAAGGAATTTTGAAGAGCCTTGGTGTATTTCACTCTGGAATGTAATTCTGTTAGCAAGTCATTTGGTTTAGCTTTCCAGGAAAGGTGCTGCATTTGCCACATAAAGCCACAAAACCTGTATTCTTCCCTTCCAAAGCCCCATGAGCTGCAAGCAAGATGTTGCCCCATTCCCTTTTGCAGAGTTTAGCAAGTGCAAGCAATAGTCCACATGCTTCTTCTAGGCCTACCCTGGCTTCATGCAGGCAGGCAGGCCTGGCCTCTCATGCTGGAAGTGGAAATCACGTTCTTCTTTTAAGTCTAGTGTTTTTTAAGTACCTGAAAATAATGTTTCAGTCAGCTGTTGACAGAGCGAGTTCACACTTGCAGAAAAGCCTGCGCCTCCTTTCTTTTGAAAGAAGATCTCAGCATAAGACCAGGTCTTCAAAAGATGCCTTGCAAGACAGTAAGTGCAACCACAGGGTATCCCCCAAATTCCTCCCAACATCAAACATTTGTATGGATGACTCATATTTTTTTTGGAGGTTAATGATTGAAGACTGCAAATGGTAAACAACATTTCACATTTCCATGGTCTCAAAACTACAGGTTACTTTCTAAGTGTAATTACTTGAAATGTAACCACACGTAGCTGGCTCATTCCCACCATATCTCAGAAGTCAAGCTGAGTCAGCCCTAGTCTGAGTTTGGAAGAGAGTCCACCAATCACTACAGGATCACTACATAGAGGAAAGCAATGGCCAACCAGGCCTCACAGGTTTTTTGCCTTAAAAACCCTATGGGGTCACACAGGGTAGAGTAGGGAATGTTTTGCCCAGGGCTACCCCCCCACCACCGCACCCACTTACCTGGGCTGGCCTCACCATTGGAAACGCCCCTCAGCCCCACACCACCAGGCTGCTTCTTCAGCCAAAGGAGCAGCCTGGCAGGGCTGCCAGGCACCCCTCGGTCCTTCAGGAGCAGCCTGGGGGGGTGGGGCTGAGGGGAGGGCTATGGGGGAGATTCTCCGCCCCCCATGTGACCAGATGGCATGTGCCCAGGGACTTGTGACCCCACATGTCCCCGTGAGTGCTCTGCTTCTGAGTCACGATAGTTTTCTTTTCAGAATCTGCTCTATAGCCTGAGCAGTCAAAAGGGACTTAAAAGAAAGACCGCAAACCTAAGCAGAGTAATTCTGCTTGGAAAACAGACTGCACTGGGCATCTTAAAAAGCAAGAGGCATATCCATTCCAAAGAGCAAAAGGGGACTGGGCCATTTCCTCATGGCTTACTGGCCCCAGTTCGCTGCTGCTGTAAAGTGTGTGTGTTTTTCCCCTGCTTGCCCAGAGCATCATGACATATTTGTGCACCTCCTGAGGGTTTTCCCTATTTTGGGACAGATCATAATAAAGCCAGGATGGTTACCATGTGGGTGGGAAAGTTCAGATATTTCTGCCCACATGGCAACCATATAAAGTGTATTAATTCAAAACCAGTATTTAAAAACCCAGCCCAGCATAAACATCAGGGGTGTCCAACTCTGGACTTCCAGATGTTCATGGACTACAATTCCCACCAGCCCCTTCCAGTTGGTGGCAGGGGCTGATGGGAATGGTAGTCCATGAACATCTGGAGGTCCAGAGTTGGACACTCTTGATACAGATGATAAAAACAGACCACTGACAACTTATACTAATACTTTTCTACACAGGCAAAGTGGCCACTAAGAAATCTGTACAAGTGGGCAGCCTTAGAAGGATCTCTTAATTGGAAGGTTCACAGAAACAATGCGAAGTTAAGTCTTAAATGAAGAACAAATGCTAATAAGTTGTGACATATTTGGTATTTTTTAATAAAGAGCCTGGATGAACAGAAACATTTTTGCCCAGGGCCTTTAAAAAGTGATATATAACATTAATACAACACTTCCAGTGAATTCTGGCCTTTAATTCTTTTGTAAAAGCTTCTTGTCCCTTCCATTGCAGAGTCAATTTTTAAAAAAACGAAAGCTGGTGATTCACAGTAGCTGTTACACTTGCGGTAACAGTGTAGCAATTTAACAATATAAAATTGCCAGTAAAAAAAAAAAGAAAGTAAACGCCCCAGCGACTGAGAAAACGGGATGGCCACTGCCAGGGGACTAGGGCAAAGAAACCTGCTGTGCAGAAGCTCTGTTGCCACTGTGCTGTATCAACAGCTGCACCAGTGGCACAGAAACTACACAGCCCTATTCCTATGTGGAAGCCACCTATCAATGGTGCTAAACCAGGGGTGTCCAACCTGGTCCTCCAGCTGTTTGCGGACTACAATCTGCATCATCCCACAAACACTTGGAGGGCTAGGTTTGGTTGCCCCTGCGCTAAACATTTCTAATGCCTGCTGCTGACCACCCTCAAACTCTTTTTTCCAACTGGGTCTGCTTCTAACATTGGTGCCCAAATGAAGGGCTGCTGGGAGACACATGTAAGAAATAAGGTGATCGCGCTGGGAGGATTCAGCATCCCTTATCTGCTCATCCCATTGGTCTGTCAGTCAATCAGACATGCATACTTTATGCTTTATCTAGGACATGACAACATCCCATTTCAAGAAGCAGGTCTGCCACATTCCCTCCTGATAAGGCCCTTAAGAAGAACCACCTTTCTACACAGGCAGAGTGACCACTAAGAAATCTGTACAGGTGGGCAGCCTTTATGTAGAAAGAAGGATCTCTAAATTGAAAGGTTCACAGAAACAATGCGAAGTTAAGTCTTAAATGAAGAACAAATACTAAATTTGGTCAATGAATTTTCCCACCTCGCCTTCAGTTACTGTGATACAGCAATGATTTCAGGGCATGGAATTATGCTACATTTGCTGTTAAGTACGGCAATTTATTTATTCATTCATTCTATTTTATATGCCGCCCCCTCCCTTCCAGGTTTAGGGCGGCTCACAACAAATACATTCTTTGGTTCTGCAAAGGTGATATGTTCTCAACAATGTACACCAAATTCACTGCAATGTTTGATAATATTTACCTGCTTTATAAATAGAGTTATTTTTATGACTTAAGACTGTTTTGGCTTTGTTGATTGGAATGACTGGAAATGGGTCAGCAAGTCAGGAGAGTTTATGCCATTCAGTGACCTGGATCTGCTGCTGACATTATGCTTTTGCCTGTCTGCCCAACTGACAGTAAAGTAACATATTTTAATACACTTTTAAAAAAAGCAGTGCCTATCTTTTCAAAAACGAAGTACCCCTCCCCACCACTTCAATCCCTCCCTCTCTCCCTTTCAAAACAAATATGGGTGAAGAAACACAGGATAATCTGAATAGCTTCCACAGTTTAACTCAATGTAAGCAATATTATAATCCGGATGAAGTCAAATTATGTTTAATGTCCCAATTGCCTAACCATGTAATTCTTTAGTGTAAAACCTCTGGGTGTGGACTGCATCCACTGAATGCTGTATAGTGTATACACACTGAACACACTGCCAACATCTTTGCGTCATTTAAACGCACAGGGTGAATTTATGTTGTAGCCACAGCCGGACAAATATTAGCCCTTTTCAGACATTTGATTTAGGATTCCTCTGATATGTGTGGTCACCATTTTGTCTGAACAGAGCAGCGTGTCTATTTTCCAAGTCTGGAACATGCAAACTGAATAGTGAGCACTGAGTGTATGCATTCATGCTGCATGTAAATGGAAAAATAAGCACATTGCCCTAGTCAGACAAAATGGCCACCGTGTTTACGAGGAGGTTCACAAGTTTACGTGCAAAGCAGAAATGGGTCAGGAAATGGTCATTTTTATTAGAACAGCTATAGGAGGTCACTTCTTTAAGGGATCGCATAGCAGCATATTGCAATGTTTATTGTAGGTAACACCTCCTCATCCTCTAAAACGTCTTTACTTCATAATGATGCATTATGCCTGAGATGGTATTTATTACACTGCTTTTCCAGTTCTATCATCCTAACCCTACTGCATTGTTGTTGTGAGCTTTTTGCCACTTGATTGAATCCTTTTCTATCTTTTGTCATTTGTCTTGAGTCTGTGATAAATTTGAGCTAGAACTTAATTTAATAACAGTAGTACTCACATTACATAAGGCAGGAGTGCCAAAATCCAATGTCTGATAAGGGTTAATGACTGTACACCAATATATGCATCCACTACAGACGTTATAAGAAAAGTCTAATATCCCAATCCAAAAGGGGGGAAAAGAATCCACCTACGGAAGCAGTGGGGACCACGCCGGTGGACCTGCCCTCCCTAGGGCACTTAACCTGGCCAAGGGGCAAATCTGCTGATGGGTGGCAGCTGCAGCCCTCCTCAGTGGCCACATATGGCACAAAGTGCAGCATAAGTATTCCTGTACCCCTACCGCCTCTGTTGGCATAGCAGGAGTATTCCAGAGGCGTGACCAGGGGTGGAGCTGACAGTCAGCTTCCACCCCGCCTTTATTTATTATTTTCTTATACCTGTATGCTGCCCATCCCCGGCCAGGCTCAGGGTGGCTCACATTCAATAAAAGTGATGTAAAGGAAATAACATTAAAACAGAATTAAAACCAAATCCAATTTATGTCAACGATGGCGATAAATAACCCTTCAGTCTGTAAAATCCTCAATTCAGAGAAACCAAAGGCGACATGCAAGGGTGGCATGCAAGGGGTGACATGCAAGAGAGGGAAGGGGAGGGGGTCCGGCATCTGGACATGGCCCACCCACCCTAGTAGAGGGAGGGGAGGGAGAGGGGTGGCATGCAAGGGAGGGGAAGGAGGGGGCCGGCATCTGGACTTTGCCCACCCATCCTAGCAGGGGGATGGGGAGGGGAGGGGTGGGGTGGCATGCAAGGGAGGGGAGGGGAGCAAGATCTCATCAAGATGGGGAGGTACACAATAAACATATATAATAGTATGTGCTTGCCAGTATTTAATCCAATGCTCATCGTTGTTGGTAGATGGCCAGGAGGTTGCCAACGGATGGCCTCATCCAAAAGTCTGGTGGAACATCTCTGTCTTACAGGCCCTGTGGAGCTGAGTATGATCTCGCAGGGCCCCAGTGACAGCACACACAGAATTCCACCAGGCTGGAGACAGGGTCAAGAAAGCCCTTAGCTCTGTTGGGGCCAACATAATGTTCTCAGGGCCAGGGACCACTAGTAAGTTCCCATCCTTGGACAATATGGGGATATGCATGGGGATATTTGCTCACTGGAACACTGGTGTCTGGGGCTTGAAAGGGTGATGTATTACTGTGGAAGCCGTCCAGGCAAATAAACCCTGTTTTTTTACCTTGCTGCTCACCTAGTGATTGAGACATAAAAGGAGGGTTTTTCATGTTAGAGATAGGGCTGTTTAATATTTAAAAAAGGGGGGTTGCAACGCTCCTGCCAAGAAGTTAGGGCAGAACAACAAAAGCAGATGCATTTGCATCCCTGTGCCTGTTTAAATTCGCTTTGTTGGACTGCTCTGGAGACAGGATCAGAGGTTACCAGAAACAAAATATAGTACACCAATGATTGTTTACCATAATTTGTGGCAAATAAGACATGATAAGTATAAATAGTTTTCTATACATATAAGTAGTTTTGCATCCCAACCTGATATTATTTCAGTCCCTCTGTTCTTTTTCTCCTCGACGATTTCATAGAATGGGCCCAGTACATGCAGCAGTTCTTCAACCTTGTCTGTCACCGGCATGCTTTCAAGAATCTGTTGGAATATCAAAAGCACATGAATTGCATATCAGTGATTACGTTAATGGCAGGTCTGAAAATCATTGCATCGGCATAATGTAGCCTCTTCCCTAGTTACAAAATTTCCCCAAAATCTTAATTACAACACCAAGCCAACATTGCCACCTCTTCTACCAGGACTGCACAGAATTTTAAAAAACCAAACAAAATCAAAATCAATTTAATTTTTCAAATTCTCTGGTCATGTCCTATAGCACCTTGGCAAAGCTAACAAATACAGACAGTCTCTTCTCAACTAGATTCCATTTTGAAAAATCTCGACAGCTCTGTTTTTCTGTGAGTTAATCCAGTAATTTATGGCAGGCTGTTTACTGGGACTAGCACTGATTGTTGGTATTTGAGTGTAGTGATTTCCTAAAGTGCCTCAAAGTGTGACAAGTAGTCTGGTAATCTCTTCTGAAGTTTAGCAAGATCTCTCTTTGCCTTGCAGAGTTTGAAAAAACAAACTTAGGGCAGATTTGTTGTCTTCCGTATCCCCAGTAAGTCTTACCTTTTTCATCTCTTCAACATAAGCAATCATAGCTTCTTCTTTGGGCATATCTCCTAAAGCATTCCATGCATCCCTAGAAGGACACAGCAAACACCGTTAGAACACTTAAAACTAGGCCAGTTTGCGACAAGGCTTAACAGATTTATTCTTGCTATAATCTCAATCCTGTGACTTTCCATGGCTTCCTGAGTTCTTTGAAGATAATTAGATGTTTCAATATGAAAACATGGATGCTGGATGATGAAACACTGGCACAAGTCTATTGTCTTTCAACTTTGATGTTACATGTTAGATGCAATTTAATATGGCAGAAGTGGTAACATATGTGATTGTGGACAGTACCATCAAAGTGTAGCCAATTTATGGTGAGATGAACAGAAGTGGTTTGCCGTTGCATTCCTCTGCATAACGACCCTGGTACTCCTTGGTAGTCTCCCATCCAAATACTAACCAAGGCTGACCCTGCTTAGCTTCCCAAATCTGGAGAGAGCAAGTTAGCCTGAGCCACCCATATCAGAACATAAGGAAATACAGAATATTGTGCTAAGAATGCCAAGTTCCAGAGAGAAAGTCCAAGCTGAGGCATGTTTTGCTTCTGTTAGATTAGAGATGCACTATATTTGACATAATTTGTAATTACAAAGAGAAAGAGGAAAAAAGAGAGAAATTATACCTTGCTGTTGGTGATATGTATACATATATACATATATAAGCTTACCGACAAGGACTTGCATTCTACTACTCTAGTAAGCTAAGTGTGTTGTCTTCCTCCAAGAGGGCCTCTTTCGCTGGAGGAAGGCTTTGCAGTCAGCTGAGAAAAGTGATGTTCAAACCCCATGTCTTTTGGTCTCATTAATGCAAGCAGTACTATGAATATCACAACTTAAAATGTCCTCTATCACACATGATATTTACCATTTATATCTACCAATAGGGTCCCAAAATCCAGGTCTTGGAATATTACAAGGTCCTTGGGTTGCTTGCTTATAAAAGCTATAGAACTTGAGCATCATTTCATTGGTCGGTTGGAATGAACCTAGGAAAAATAATTTTGAAGTGAGAAAAGCCATAACAGACAGTAACACTGAAACATTACTTTCTGTGTTGTTTTTAGAGGGGGTTGAATGAGAGGTTTTGAACCACTGATGGTGGGGATTGAAGTCCCCTCCCCCACAAGTCTGTCATCTGAGAGACAAGTGTCTCAGTTAGCCAAGCAGTACAGCCAGTCCTGACCCCAGATGCAACTTGTGGAGACAATTTTAAATCATCATGGAAGAAGAAAATTACATGACCATTCAAAGATAATAAAGACCTTTACTGATAAAACAGTATAGCCACAAGTAACGAGTTGACAGCCTTTCTAAAAAAAACCTTGAGACTCCTCTAATTAAATCAGGGATACAATCAGATCTGAGTCATTATAAAACAGATAGGGCTTTCTTTTAGGAATGCAAATAATTAGTCTTAAGGGAAGAGAGGAATGCCTTATACTCCTTGACTATTATTCAGTAACCCACAAATTAAAAGTTTCTACTATCAGTTGCTTGAATTCCTATGCTACTCCAACCATTTCACAATGGGGTGGGGTGGGAAAAGAAAAAGGACTTGAAACCAAGATTATTTACACCCACAAACTGTCACTGATACAAAATGAAGTGTGAATCAAACATGCTGAAGGCAAAAAAAATCCTTTCTTCTGTGCAACTTCTATTTCATACAACTTTAACCAAACGCAACACATACACACATATCTAAGGCTTGCCAAACCTGTTTGATTTTTAGTTGTGCCAGAAGGCTTCTTAGGTGTCGGGATAACTTTTCTTTTCTTTTTTTTTTTAAAAAATTAGTTTCTGGGATTTTCCAGTTCTGAAGTCAGGTTCAAGAACTTTCATTTTAAAGGAGTACAGAACCCAGGTGGAAAGGACACCACCAGACACAAACGAGAAGGACCAATCAGAGGGTTTTTTCCCCCATTAAGAAACTGTTCTTGAAGAACACTGCCTTTAACGCATCATGCCAGTAGCATCCTTTCGTTTTACATCATTGATTTGATATCCCCTTTTCATAAACCTTTACTAGAAGAGATACTTGAGGATTATATTCACTGCTACCCTTCTAGGAAGATCAGTTGGTTGACAGATCAGAACTCTCAGGAAAGCAACCCTGTGAGTTTTCTGGAAACACAAACAAACTCATAGGGTGGCAAAGAGAAGATGTCATGTAATTCTTTCCCAGTAGGCATCGGGTGAAGGGACTAACACAGAGTCAAAGTCCAGGCACAGACTAATCGAATTAAAATACTCTCTGTCTGCTCCCTTTTCTAACAGGCAGCAAAAATTCCCCTTCCAGGAGTATGCGTGTGGGGAGGTGTTTTATGCCCAGTTCCAAACACCTCCCTCTAGGTATGTCTCCACCACCATCACTTGCCCTCCCTCACTTACCATTTTTGGGCAGGCTTTGAATTACTTTCACCGCTGCCACAAAGCGAGTCTCGTGCACTGAGCCGCCACTCTCCGTCTCCGCCATGTCTTCTCTTCTTGCTCACCTGAGCCTTGAATTGTATCCACCAGAATCGCAGCAGCTTCCCCCTGCAGACAAATAAAAACCCAAGATATTTGGCGAGCCCAGTGAAGGCACATGGCGGTGTGGCTCTGCCTCCTCCTTCAGCAAGGGAAAGAGAAACACTGGCATGTGGATTCTTCCTCTAAAGTTTTTTTTGCTTCCTGCCTCTCTTTGTCTGACTGATAAGCACACAGCACCTTCCTAGACAAGTGGACAGTACTGCTTCTACCTCACACAAACATTTTCCCTTGGCTTCCATAAACCAACCCTCTTCTGCTCCCTACATCATGCACTATTTGCCTCTACAGGCCAACTGTCACCGTTTTCCCTAGTGCTTGGACCTGTTCCTAATACGCAGTTCTCCATTCTGTCCCCTCTTTTTTCTTTGGAGGTGTATGTGCCTTTTAAGAAACTGTTTGAAGGTCTTCATTTTCAAGGACAGCCTAGCCCTATATAAAATGTGACTTTTCAGAGGGATTAGCTTTCTGTACAACCACAGCCACTGAGAAATTAAACATTCTTCTTGTGTTTAAAGAATACTGATGTGGCCACTTTACTAACATACCTGCTTCAGTAACCAATACAGGACAGGTTACTGGTGTGTAAAATTAGCAGAGAGCAGCATGTAGCAACCTGTAATAGTGGATGGGAAGGGAGCTCAAGCAGTGATCTTTGGTGCTAGAACAAAAATGTCAGAAACATTGAAGAGTATCTTTGTTCTTAATAGTGATACACTGGAGAATATTTAAGGGTGGTTGGGATAAGACTGTGCAGGGATACCCAAAATATACACTAGTTTAAAATATACACTAGTCACACAAGCGGATTCGCTTCCTACAGGCTATCAGTTTCTCCCTTCTTTTTATTTTTCCGTTATCAGTTTCACTGCTTTATTGCACATCCCACAAACTTAAATTATGTGGCGCCCTAACAGGTACAGTTACTCAGAAGTTAAGTCTTGCAGAATTCACCAGAGCTGGCTCCCAAACATCTCTGTTTGCTGAAATGCACCCTTAATGGTTCACACACCTTATCCCTCTCGTCATGCAGTATTCACAGATATTCTAAGTCAGGGGTAGAGAACCTGCGGCTCGAGAGCCAGATGCGGCTCTTCTGCCCTTGCACTGTGGCTCCACGAGCCGAGCCGCCGGCCCCATCCTTGGGTGGGCGCACCAACTGCGCATGGTTGGCTGGGCCGCGCTGCAGGCTTCCCCTCTCTCCCGCCCCGTTGGAGTAGGGCAGGTGCTTTCCTGGCGGCCGGCAAGGCCAAGCCACCGGCTTCATCCTTGCCCGCCCTGCAGGCAGCAGGGCAGGCGCATCCATGCGCTTCTCAGAATGAGCGGAGTAAAAGGTAAACCCCCCCTATATATATAGTGTTATCTTTATTTTAAATGTCAAAAATTATTTGCGGCTCCAAGTGTTTTCTTTTCCCATGGAAAACGGGTCCAAATGGCTCTTTCAGTGTTAAAGGTTCCCTACCCCTGTTCTAAGTGGATGACAAGTGTCATAAGTGTCACAAATAATATCTGGCCTCCCGTGGGCGCAGGGAAGAGAAAGAAGGGGAAAAAATGAAAAATTCTGACGCCATCAACAAAAATAGGTTTTTAACTTTGTGAGGGTAAAATGTTTTAGTAGTTGGTAGTTGGTTAATGTTTTAATGTATTTATTGATGTAAACCGCCCTGAGCCCCTATGGGGAGGGCGGTATATAAATTGAATGAATGAATAAATGAATAAATAAATAAACGAATAAATACACAAACAAAAAACATGTAAGAGAAGGGGGAAGGGAATGGAAATCATCAACTTTAATATCCTTAGACTTGTTCTCCAACACAAAGGGTAGTTAAAGTGCTTTACAGAATATCATTATTGACATGTGACCACCACAACAAAAAGAACACACAACTCCTTGCTTTCCGGAAGCTACAATCTGCATTCAATTTAAATAGGAGCCCAGCTGCACCCTACAGACTAACACAATTTATTCCAGAACAAACTTTCACGAATCATACTGCTCTCTGACCCACAGAAGTTTAGAATAAAATACATTTAGTTAGTCTTTCAGAGGCTGTTAGGTTCCTTTTGATTTTGTTACGACAGACTAACACATGATCCCCCAATCTGAAATTAGTACATTTAATGCACCTGCCGATATGCAGCACGTGCACAGGCTCTTTCGCAGTCCATGAAACAATGCCTACCTAGACACTCCCCTGCTCCTCAAGCCCTTGACACACATCTACAAGTGCGACACCCCCAAACCTCACACTCAGCCCGTTCCATCATTCTTTCACAACAAATACCTGTCCTCCCCATCGCTTCCCCCCAAACGTCTTCCCAACAACTTGCTCTCCACCGATCTCACACTCAAAGCTATTCAGTGGATCTGAAGGATCAGCTTTGCAAAGCCATTTTCTGACCGTGGCATCTAGAGCCCTTTGACTGACACCCCCACACCCCCTCTACCTACGGTATTATTCAGGGTACAGTCATCACACTCCTCTTGGAAGAGCGGGTGGGATTCCCTATACATCTCTGACCCCGGCCTCTAAAATAAAGGCATAATCTGACAGTTGCAAGGACAAATAACAGTAAATGTTCCACCCTCAACTTTCTAGAGTCAGACGTAAGACCTAAGCAGGCCAAGGCACTGCCGCCACCAAAAGATACCTGCAGTTAAACCTCCCTTCCCAATAACGCGTGATCACAACCCATATAAAATGATCCCTCACTCCTACCTTGGGGTAACAGCCTCCTCTAACCTTTGCCCAGGGCTCAGGCTGTCTTGCTAATGTCTTCCAACAGCAGCTCACCGATCACTTGAGCCCCGCCTCTCAAAGGGCATTCTGGGAAACGTAGTTCACAATCTACTGCTTCCTGTTTCTGAGAATCCTCTGACCCTCCTCACCATGGCAACTGTTTCTTTTCTCCACTGAGGCAGAAAGCACCTGTCCTATCTCTCTCTCTCTCTCTCTCTGGCCCCTTCCGCACATGCAGAATAACGCACGTTCAATCCACTTTCACAATTGTTTGAAAGTGGATTTTGCTATTCTGCACAGTAAAATCCAATAGCAGAGTGCATTGAGAGTGGATTGAAAGTGCAATATTCTGCAGGTGCAGAAGGAGCCAGAAGGGCATCTCTCTCTTTTACTTTTTCGGTATATTTTGATAGAATTCCGATTCCATGCAGAGATTTCAGTCTTTGGGAGATAATAATAATTGAACCTGTGTAACGATAGGTAGAAAACATGCCTTTCAACTCCATGTTGTTCATATTAAAATTTCGGGAAACCCAGCAATATTATCACAAGGCAGTTTCCTCTACTATTACTAACAAAGTGCTTGAGATTCTCAGCACAAGCAGAGATGGTTGTTTGAAGTGTCGTCTATCTTTTTTGTCTTCTCTGCAGGTTTCCCCGGACATACTTATGTATTCAAAACATTCATAACTGCCTGTCCAAAAAATTTGGGTAACAACAATAAAAACAATACATCAAAGAACAGACATTAAAACAGGCAGTAATAACAAACTTAAAATAGAGCCATACAGTTGCCCTTTAAAACCAGAAAGTTAGAAACATTCATTTGACTAATACAAAAGCCTTTCTAATTACTTTAGTCTTACATGCCATCCAAGAGTGTGGAAGGGACGTGAATTTTCTTTTAAAGTCTTTGGGGAAATTATTTAATAGTATCTGAAGAACTGCCATAAAGCCCTGTGGGGATAGGGCAGCATATAAATCCAATAAACAAACAAACAAACAAACAAATAAAAGGAAACACTTCTTCACACAATGTGTGATTGGTGTTTGGAATATGCTGCCACAGGAGGTGGTGATGGCCACTTTAAAAGGGGCTTGGATAGATTTATGGAGGAGAAGTTGATCTATGGCTTGATCCTCCTTGGTATGAGATTGCAAATGCCTTAGCAGACCAGGTGCTCTGGAGCAACAGGTGCAGAAGGCCATTGCTTTCACATCCTGCATGTGAGCTCCCAAAGGCACCTGGTGGGCCACTGCGAGTAGCAGAGAGCTGGACTAGATGGACTCTGGTCTGATCCAGCTGGCTTGTTCTAAAGTCCATCAACTGGGCATTATTTGTACTCTCCAACTATTGGAAGGCATGGTGGCATACCTGTCAGTCCCATCTACCATATTTTGTTTCAGTTAGAATTTTTGCAGGAAACTGGAAGGCCATGTTGTTGTTTGATTAATTAGCGGAGTATTAATTGATATCACTTCCTATCCCTTCTGCACTCTGAAGTGATATACATTCTGCAGTTTCATTATGAGAGCAGTGTTTTATAATCTGAGATTTGGCCAGGGTAAAGGGTTCTATGGGAACGGCATCAAAAATTTGTAAAACATCTGCCCTTCACCAGTTTGTTTCTCAGGCCCCCAAATAGTAGAAAATCAGACAAGTGGATTGTCAGGAAAAAACCAGACAAAAACTGCCCCCCTTCAGATTTTGCTTTACCAGCTTCACACAGCATTTCAGGCAGGATGAAATGTATGTATACACATGTTTCTTGCAAAAGATTTGCTATTCCTCACACATTACTGAGTACACTAAGAATATGCCACGTATCCCCCTCCACCGATGACACCCCAGTGTACCTTTCTGTCTATAACATGTAAAATACAGTGTTTTAAAAATGACAAGCTTGCACTCAAAAGAAGATATAGCATGACTGTACAACAAAATTAAAAATCATACTAACTAGCAATTGAAATTACCCAGGTCACAATCATTCAAACAAGTACGGTATGTTACAACATGAAGCGCCATCAAGTGTCACTGAACTGTAATTGCGGGTAAAGAATTGATATGGTGTATTAATTTGCTGTATCTTTTAAAATTGCCTTACACACTATGCAAATCTTAAAAGAGCTTACTGGGGATTGAATATGGCTCTTTGTGGTGAAAGTGGTTTAATGATGACAGCACTAAGTGAACTAAATCTCTACAATGAAATGTTAATACAATTTTCAGATTGATTTTTGATAATCTGATTAGGCTGCTCTTAAATTGAGGTACACAATGAGACCTAGCAAGCAATAATCCTGTCTGATACATTTAAAAATACAATATATGGTGAGAAAATACATAAGTGTGTGTTTTAGTGACTGAACTCATTGACTGGCAACTTGAGAACATGGAGCATCTAAAAGCATCATTCAGTCATGACAGCAATGATAACTGATTTAATGGAACCAGTTTGGAGTACAACTTTGAAAAGCAGGTCAATTATAATGCAAAAAATATAAAAGGGGCTTGAATATAGTAAACAGAATGGGAAGAATGCTTCTTCTGAGATAAGAAAAAATGAGTCAATGTCATATTTTTCTGCAACCCCCCCCTTTTTTTTACAAAGCATTTGTTAGATCCAAACTAGAAGTTTCATTTTTTAAACATGTCTGGAGTCCCTCAACCTGATGAGCTTTTCCCTCAGTCAGTCTGCAGTTGCAGGCAACTAATTCCTGACTTGGGACTGTGGTGTTTGGAAGAGGGGCTTCATCCTTCCCCCTACACCATCTCCCTGACCCAAAACAGACATGGGGAAGCAAAAGGGAACTGAAACCTGACTTGTTAAAAACTGTAACATCTAGTTTGGATCTGGTCCCCTTTTTCCCCACACTGAAACAGATGTCCGATTTGGTTACAAGGGAAAGTGCTTTGGGCAGGTTCGCTATCTCATTTAAACTGTGTTGTGGCCTATAGAAAGTGTTTGCATGTGCACAGTTCTACATGCCAGAGGTCTGCAGCCTTTGCAGATACTGCACGGGTGTGCTAACTACACTCACATATATCTACTTAGCATGGGCTATCACACATTTAAAGCATGACATCGAGCTCATGCAAAAGTCTGATTTAAACGTGATGCCAGGTGAGGCAAAAAAAACACCTCACCTGCACATCTCGTTTGATATGCAAAGCAGCTATACATTAATAGACTAGCACAGTAACCACCTGGGCTACAGACCTCTGGCAAGTTAATTAGACACAAATCGTCGCATTGCACGACAACAGCAGCTCAGGTTGAAGACAAGACACTGTGTGAGTATCAAGCCCCACAGCTAAGTGTTTTCGGTTCACCAGCATCACATTGAAATCAGATCTAAGTCACAGTTTACATATACAGTAAAGACTCTCTAACATTGTTAAAGGTTTAGACATGGGCAAACAAGCAGAAGAAAGCAAGGGAAAGAACATTGCAGAACTTCCCTCAGGAGTGACATCACAGCATCCACAACACTATATAATCTTTACCATGGACATGGGGAAATGTGTAGAGTGTTGCAGCGGAATTATTTCAATTTTGAGTGAAAATGATCTAACAACATTTATGACACTCTCCCCTCACCAGGCCACACCCCCAAAAGCTCCCAGGGTTGACAGAAGCAGTGCTGGGGGCACTCATGCCTGGAGACAGTGGCATGGGATGTCATAACATACAGTCTGCCCTCAAAAGCTGACATTTCTTTCAGGGGAACCAATACGTGTAGACTTGAGATTAGTTATCATTCTGAGTGACCTCCAGGCCTGCCCCACCTAACTTTGGTCAGTCTCCTCCATGAGAGAGGGATTGTCATGCTGCTATTCAACAACCTTTCAATAATCAAAAAAGCAAACTAATGAGGATATATTGCTTTCTTGAAGGAGTAATAAATCTCTAGAGAATTCGAATGTGAATTAGTGGAATGTTGAATGTTTATTTGGTCCTGGTATTTCAGCATTTAAAAAAAAAACCCTGATATGAAGCATGTGGTTTGAGGATTGAAGCAAAGTCTCTCGTTTTACCGCAACAATTAGAGGGTCCCCAGAGAGTCATACATACATTCTTTTAAGTACTGGTGGTAACCCCTTTTAACTTTAATTATGGCTCACTCTTCACTCTTATACTGTGCTATGAAAAGCAATAAATGGCTGATCTGAGATTGATTACTATTGAAATGGAGCTAGGTCTATTTCTGAAACAAAGGGAAGTGTCCTGACATGCATGAAGGCATGTCCTCGTTATACAGCGAGCACACACACAAACACGCACCATTCATTCTTTCGGAATCAGCTAGTTGTGCTCCCCCCCCCCTTTTTCTTTCTTTTAAGCCTTGGAACATATTCCCAGCATATTTATTGTATTGTTCCCTGAAAGCCAGCCAAAAATGAATTCTGAAAAATGGCTTGAAGCAATTAAAAACTCAATTCAGATGTCAATTGAGCTATAATGAAAAGGACCCAGGGGAAAGGGCTCTCAGCTGGGCCAGGATTCTGCCATGATGGAAAAGTGTCCGGCTGCTTCCTCTTTTTTCTCAGATGACCTTGCTCTGGTTTGATGGCAAAGAAGTTCCTTTTCTCCCAAAGGTATTTGGAGACTGCTCTTCAGACATCTTATTTAAGGATATCTCAAATAAGGCCTACATTGCTGTTTAAAAAGAACTGCACGATCTTCGGTGAATCTAATGGTGTGGATACGATTACATTTTTATGAAAACCATTGTGCAGGAGAAGGCTGCATTGCTGTACCCCATTCAAAGTGTTTTTCAGTCCCAGCCAAAGACTTATCATGATACAGAGAAACTCATCAGACACAGTATACTGCCCCGCCCCCACAAACCAGAAAACAACAACACAACAACAGAGTTCTTACAGTGTGATCCTAAGCAGAGTTATACACAGTGGTGGGATCCAAAAATTTTAGTAACAGGTTCCCATGGTGGTGGGATTCAAATTGTGGCATAGCGCCAATGGGGCTGGGCGGGGCATGATGGGGGCGTGGCCGGGCATTCCGGGGCAGGGCATTCCTGGGCGGGGCTGTGGCAAGGACGTACCCACTGCGCCGGTCCTTGGGCGGGAAACGAATGCACGCAGGCTGCCACGCACGCCGGTGCACCTCCTGCTAGACTGCTTCAAGTTCTGCGCGCTACTGCTGAGAGGAGGGGAGTAACTAAGGCAAAAATTACGTGGCAAAATCACCAATTAGTAACCCCCTCTCAGCACACACAAATAATTAGTAACCTACTCCTGGGAACCTGTGAGAACCTGCTGGATCCCACCTCTGGTTATACACTTTGAAGTCCATAGACTTCAGCAAATAATGAAATATGTAACTTTGTTTAGGAACGCACTACAAGTGTTTCATCAGTGTAATTTGAGAGGATATATCAGATCAGCATTAACTTTGTGATTAATTTCGATCTCCCAGCATTCTGCCACAAATTATTTAAAAATGCACTATCTGAGTGGATAGTTCTTTGAATTAAACAAGCGACAAAACCTTATGCTGTTTTGGGGGCTTGTAAAGGACTCTGTCATCATTTTCCTGCCATGTGACAAAAACCCATATCAGCTGTGTTGTATGTTGGAAAGCAGAAGTAGCAGGTCAGGTCAAAATTACTGACATTTTAAGACTGTTAGAAAATTGCCATGGCAGAATACCAAAATCTAGCCTCAAATATACAAATTAATGCAGAGGTTTTCTTAAGAAGTTATGCAACAAAAAATCCTTCATTCTTTTTATTAGTGGCTGGCAACTGGTGACCCAAGTACAGCCATTTTGAGTAATGTCACATCCACCAGAGATCAAGGTGGCTGTGACTGGAAAATATCATATGCATGAGAAGTT
Source organism: Sphaerodactylus townsendi (assembly GCF_021028975.2). Lineage (NCBI taxonomy): Eukaryota > Metazoa > Chordata > Lepidosauria > Squamata > Sphaerodactylidae > Sphaerodactylus > Sphaerodactylus townsendi. Next base: position 58,380,976 of record NC_059435.1, on the reverse strand, counting down.
AGGCACAAATGTTCCCTTTATTTTGCTTATTCAATTAAAATCTTTCCCTGGCAGACAAAGCTACTATGATTTCCATCACAAGTTTGGTGTTGGGGTGGGTGGGGGCGGGAGTCTCTGCTCTTAGATCTCAGCTAAAATTCATTTTCCTTCTGCAGAGCAGAAGTAGGATACCAGATAGTGGCACTAACATTGTAGCGGTGTCAGGGTTAGGTGTCTAAAGTAGTCCAACCCAACAGCAAGTCTAGAAGAGAGATGCTGGGAAAGGGAAGAGGCTACGCTGGGGGATTGGTACAGAGCAGACAAACAATTGAAGTATTCATTGATAAGGGAAGAACGGGCCAGTTACATAATGAGGCGCTGCCACACAGCTTATTTTTGTTCCTTCCTCCTATTTTGTTCTTCCTCAGACCAGCAATCTTGTGTTTATTTTTGGGCTTCCCACCCGCTTCAGCTGCCGAGCAGTGACTGGCTTGAGCGTGCTTGCTCTTGCGACTGCAGAATGCTTTGGGCTGCCTAGCAACGGGAATCAGAGTGGGCTGTGTTGCCTCGCAAGGCAGTGGAAGAAGTCAGGGGAAGGGTTCTTCTTCCCCAGGCACCCTGAGCAGGGGATGCTGCTGCAGATCTCTCCATCCCAAGGCCAGAGAGACAGAGATGCTCAGTTGTCTTGCCGTCACATACCTCTGCTGCGTTTAGCATCAAAATGTATATTGTTATAAACTGTAAGAAAAGCGGAGGAATGAAAAACAGGCAGGGTCAGGGGACCTTTCATAGGGTCCTGGGGCTGATTTAAAGGGTTGGGGTTAAGTGGTTCAAGATATAACCTACTTTGTGAATTAAAACGAACAGAAAATATGCATTGTCATAGGCTTTCATGGCCAGAATCAACGGGCTGTTGTGAGTTTTTTGGGCTGTGTGACTGTACTCTGGTATTTATTTTATTTATTATATTATATTTATATCCCGTCCATCCCTGACCACAGCCAGGCTGGGGGTGGCTTACAAACAATGAAAACACTAAGTAGAATAGAACCTTATAATAAATTAGAGTATCCAAATCTAAAATACATTCACAGATGGCGGTGAATATAACATCCCATTCCGCCTATAATAATCCCAGTCTCAATTTCCTCCATAGTTTTTACTCCTCATGGTTTGTCCACATTTATTGCTGGCATCCTCAGAGGCATGTCATGGTAAGATGTGCTTCTCTCTATGGCATCTTGCCTTGATATGCTTTTGAAGATGCCAGCCATAGATGCAGGCAAAATGTTAGGAGCAAAAACTACCCACAACAGCCAAACAAAAAACAAAAACTACTTACAACTGCCAAACAAAAAAGGCAGTGCGTAAAAATGAATAATTCTCATATTTGTTCAGAACTATATTCTAATGCGGAAGTATACAACTTTCTCAACTTTCTCAACTGCAGGAACTCTCATCTTTCTGTGGAACAGAGTATATTGGTCATATAGGGGAATAGTCCACTGATAAGTTGAATAGCCAGTCTTTCCCTATCAACCAGTACCACTTGATTTTATTTGTTGTGCTACAAGTTCCAAGCATAAGGAACGTGAACCCAGGTGGCAGTTTGCCAGCATGAATATAGTTGTAGTGAAACACAACCTTTGGTTCTTATTCTTTATAAACAAAATGGTATTGCTCTATCAATTATGCCATACAAAAATGACTTAAGCTATACAAAGTGGCGTCAACCAAAGAAACTTGTCTGGTGGGTACATGAGATAAGGCCTTATCAGTGGCAGCCCCACAATTATGGAACAATCTCCCCAGGGAAGTGGACCTGGCCCTCCACTCTTGCTCTTTAAGCAGCGGCTGAAGATGGTTTTGTTCAGGACAGCATTTTGCGTTTCAGCAGTTTTAAATTGTGATTTTAATTTGCGGCCTTTTAGGTGTTTTACATACTTTTGTGTTTTATGTTCTGTTTACATTGTAAGCAACCTTGAGTTCTGAACTATAGAAAGGTGCCTAATAAATAATTTAAAGAAACAAGGTGTTCAGACCACACCAAAAATCCAATTCTATGCATATTTACTATGAGGCCAGTCCTGCTGCATGCTACAAAGTCACTTGCAGTTGAAGCATGAGACTAAATATATCCCATTAGTCTGGAGCAAAATAATTTAGAGGCACTCTGAATACACAGTAGCTACTGGTCTAGACATTTCTTCACAGTTGTGAAGGGGCAGAATACTGAAGGGATTAGAGAAAATATTGAAAACCCTCTAGAATCTTGAGAACAAAATCACAGAAATTTGTGACAAAGCCATATTCTTTTCCTTCCAAATACTCCTTTTTCATATTATTAGGACTGTGACTCCATAGCTGGAGCCTGGCACGATGCATTTCCGAATGGCAGCCTTGATTACGAAACCTCACCATCTGCTTTGCTTATGGCTCCATGCTGATTGATTTTCATGTGGAAGAAACATCAAAGGGATGTGACAGGACATTCAGTCAAGGCACTCCCAGAATCCTTGGCTTTTGCAGAAGTCACCAGCGAGAATGCCAATTAGTGCTAATGGCAAAAAACCTGGTGATTATATCTAGCATAGATCATAATGTACCGTTGTAAAGGTTACAATCCCAGAACCAGAAGCACCATTTCGGATATCAGTAGGTTGCGAGCAACATTCAGCCACTCACTGAAGAAAATCGAGGGGCAATTACCATGCAACTCTCAGTAGAGTCACACCCTTCTAAGCCTATTGACTTCAATGGACTGAGATTCTGTTCTGTTCAGGATTGCACTATTAGAGGTGGGTAGAGTTCAGATGCCAACTTTGAAATGACTAAGGTTGCCAACTCTGGGTTGGGGAATTCCTGGAGATTTAAGGTTGAAGCCTGAAGAGGGTGGGATTTGGGGAGGCAAACCACCTCAGCAGTGTATAATGCAAACCACCTCAAAAGAAGCCATTTTCTCCAGGGGAACTGATATCTGTAATCTAAAGACCAGATCTCCAGCCCCCACCTAATGGTTGGCAACCCTACCAAAGACACATACACATTCACTCACACAAACACACACAAAGAAGGAAAATTGAACCACAAACTCGCATACGCACAGAGAAGACAAATATACAGAGCAGATGACAACGACCAGTTGATGAAAGGGAGCATAAAACACACAGAGAAGACCAAGGGGAGCAGGGTAACAAGTACAACCACAGAGAAGAAGAACAAGGCGGATAGCCTCTTTATTCCAGCAAATTCACAGCCACTCCTGCATTGTTCATGGGTGGCCTTGGCTTGCTGCTCTGTTCTTAGGCATGGGACCATGAGTTTTAGAGTGTACAACTTTAGTGTGACAAAATCTGGGGAATGCACACATTTGTATATAAAAAATGAGGGAAATAACCCCCAAATCTGCCCTCCATCAAACTCCTAAAAATTCCTAAAAACGTTTCCCTCCCCACTTGCATATACCTGAACTTAATTATTCTAGAACAATAAATAACGATAGCAATGTGTATATAGCACAAAATATTAGACAAGCTGTCACTTTTGTAAAAAGTAAACACGCTTCAATGGTTGTAACTATATGTTGTGAGAACACCACAGCACAAATAGTTTGTTTCCATGGTTAACCAGGAACTATTTATATATTTAAACTAGTTAGATGAAGCAGCTGAAAACTGTGCAAGCAATTTACAAGGCATGCATCTATTTCCAGCTTGTCTTATATTCAAGCTTGCTGCTCCTGCGTCCTTTTAGATTAAAACAATAGCTGGCTGTTGGCTGAAAAGTTGTGTATTCCACAATGAATCCCAGTGGTGCAAAACTCTTGTCAGGACAAAAAAATACATTAAGCGGCAATAGTAACATAATTTGAAGTGTCCTATGTGGTGTTTGTGTGTGTTGTCTGGGAGTGCTTCGATTTTGTCAGATTTGATGGGTGCGGGGTGGGGGGGACTCACAATGTAACTGGATTTACCTGGGTCAAAAACGAATACTGTACAGAACCCACCTTTCTCCCTTCAGCATGAAATCCCGGGGTCAAAAATGTATACTGTACAGAATCCGCCTTTCTCCCTTCAGCCTGAAATCCCTGAGTCAAAACCGAATACTGTACAGAACCCGCCTTTCTCCCTTCAGCCGGGAAACCCTGGGGCAACTTTTCCGCGTCTGCCCGCACAGCCACATCCGCGCGTGCTCAAAGCGCAGGGACCGCTGAGTTTCCGAGGCAGGAAGGGGTTAGGACTACAACTCCCAGCAAGCTTCGCGGCGGCGCTTTCCCACCGAACGGGCGGCGGTGGGGAGGAGAAAAGCCAAAGTCTGTCTCGCGCAAGCGAGGCGAGGAGGAATCCCACAATACCAGGCGGGTTGGGGAGCTTGTGGCGCTCCCGCTGTCTCTTTAATGCAAGAGGAAGCGATGAGGAGGGGTGGAAAATGGCAGAGCTGCAGATGTTACTAGAAGAGGAAATCCCTTCTGGCAAGCGGGCTTTGCTCGAGAGCTACCAGAACCTCACCAGGGTCGCCGACTACTGCGAGAACAACTACATCCAGGTACGAAGAGCCCAGCCTGGCCGGCTGCTGATGCGCCTTCTGGAGGGAACCGGGAGCTCCCTTTCCTTCCTCCCTTGCTTTAATGGAGAAAGGAAAAGCCAGCCTCTCTGGCTCGTGCAGGAAGTGGGCAACGACTGTTGCAAGAAGCACCGACTGCTCGGTTGCATCGCCTGCAGCCTCGGCTGGGTGGCATCTCGCCCTGCTTTCCCTCGCCTCCCTTCCACCATCTCTCCTTTTCCCTTTTAAACTTTTGAACCAAAGGAGTTTTCCTCTTCCTCCCCCCCCCCCTCTTCCCCTCCACCCTTCCTTCGGCCAGTTCCAGCTCAGCTTCTGTTTTGTGAAGGGTGGCTGGGGACGGGAGGGGTAACTATTTGGTCAGTGGAGAGCGGAGGGTGTGTCTTTGTAGTAATTCATGGTCATGCACTGTACAGACCTCCCTGTGTTTTGTTGTATGTACAGAGGCGTGGGGGTGCGGTGGGGGGTGGGCATGTAGTAGTGGTGGTGAGAAATGGTGCATGGCTTTAAGAAAGGCGTTGGGCATTTCTCTGCTTTAGGGCGAATTTGGTTCTCTGCTTTTCTCTCTGTGTGTAGCTTCCCATTTTGGAATCTGGCAAACCTAAAATATGGCCAGAAGTTGTTTATACGTGTATGTTCTTAAAAAACCCTGATGTTCGAAAGATCCGTGTTCCAGTTGGAAACAGACACCTTTACGTTGGTCTGGGGTGCTTTGGGGGTCCCCCCCCCCCCAAGGCTGGCAGGAGGCTTATAGATCAACCCAGCTGTTGTGAAAGGTTCTGAAGTGAATTGTGGGGAATTGCTCAGCTCGGTAAGGTAGCAGCGTGAAGCAATCTTAAAAATGTATGTTTGAGGAGGGAAAGGGAGGGCAGGAAAAAAACCCTCCTGCATGCGCACGCACCCTCCAGATGACTTCATGTAATTTAATAATGTCAGTGAATTCCCCGTGGACGTTGTTTATTTAATGTTTGGCATGTAATTTTTGCCGAGACTAAATGAATTGGGTTCCCGGCTTGACGCTGTAGTGATATTAGATTCCTAAAATGATCCGCGTTTAGGAGAACTGAACCACAGGTATATAGTCAATAAAAGGAAACCGTAATGTTTTAGTGTGCATGGCTGCCCCTCCCCAGTGGATGAGCCTACTTTTTCATGATTAAAGCATTTTATCGCAATGGCTCCGGCTTGTAGTGATAGAGAATCTAGCATGTGGATATTATAATTAGTTAGGAAAGGACTCTTTTAAAAATTAGTCCTGGTACTTCCTTCCCCCCCCCACCCCACCCCAGCCTCACCACAATCCCACTTCGTGATGTGATCCCACTTTTTATACTTGCTTTCAAAATGATTTTTACAGCTGCAGTTTATGCACAGTTCTCCATTGCCCTTTTGACATACACCTTCTCTTCTGTGGGGTGTGTGGGTATTAAAAGTCACATCATTTTTACCTAGATAAAAGCAGCGTGAAACCTGTTGAATACTCGATGTGCTTGCCTAACTTCAGATCTGTGCTTTAGCACACCTTGTTCCCAAATAATTTTTGCACACCGACCTTGCCTTCTGCTTTAATTATCTCTTTAAGTGTCTGCATGCAGAGTTCTTTATTAATTGTCTCCTATATTTCTTCTGCTGTGCTCTCCTGCATTCTGGAGAAAAAACATGGCCATTTGATTGCTGCCTGTACTGTTGACACTTGACATATTTCTCAATTATCTTTAGCTTTGTAACCTGGTTCCTTGTTAAGGATCAGGGGTGAACTAAATGTGATGGGATAGGAATTCATTTTTAGCAGTAACAGTGGATCCGTCCCTTCCCTGCAGCTTAGTTCTTCACATTCTGTCTTCCCCAGGTATCGTTCCTTTCAACTGAGCTCTGATATTTCCTTGTGTCTCTTCTCTCTTTAAGCAGGAGATGGGCCATCCCTGAATGTTCTTTCTCCTATCTAAAATAACCCCCTCGCACCTGATGCCTGTGCAGTTTGTCAAAACTATCTTCATGCACAGCAAGTTTTCCTCTAAAGTAGCCAAAAGTTTCAGATAGTGCTTGGCTTCAGAGTATTTCCCCCCTTCTAAAGTGGACAAGAATGCATATGTTGTCCTATTATCCTATAGTGGGGAAGAGCAGACAGATCGTATTCATTCCTTGAGTGGACATGTTTTTTCACTAAAATTGTATGGTTTGGTAATTTAATTTATAGGCTGTCCTCCCTCAAAGGGCTCAGGGCAGTGTATAACAAACCCGATACAAGCAACAATAAGCAGTGTTAAAGGATATCAAAACATCAGTAATCATGATATAACAATACAACATTAATAAACATAGCAACAATAATCATATATCGGGCTACAACAACAATAAACAATATTTCAAATATAAAAAATATCAATAACCAAAATGTAATTAACACAATAACACTTCATAACATGCTCTATGTGGATTTTCCACGAAAGATAAATGTAGTCCCCAGGGCAGTCTCCAAGTCATTACTGACCCATGACTGATGTCACATTTCAACGTTTACTAAGCAGACTGTGTTTATGGGGTGGTTTGCCATTTCCTTCCCCAATCATGTGCACTTTACCCTCAGCAAGCTGGGCACTCATTTTACTAAACTTGGAGGGATGGAAGGCTGAGTCATCCTTAAACTGCCTACCTCAACTTGACTTCTGTCAGAATCGAACTCAGGTCACGAGCAGAGCGTGCACTGCAGTACTGCAGCTTACCACTCTATGCCACAGGGCTTCTTGGGTTCTCTATTAGACACTGGAAAACTAAGAACTGTACAATATATTCCATTACTGTGGGTGACTTACAGTGTTGCAGACTGTCTAGCTTTCAGGACAGTGGAAAGAACTTATCAACTGGTGACTGTCCTGCTGGTAATATCCAAAAGAGGAACTGCTAGCGGAATTGTGTTTGCTTCTGAGCATGAGGAACACAGTCCCTGGTCCAAATTTCAAATTCATACCAAAGTTCCAAGGCAGCCCCTATTTCGGGGGGGTTTCATCTGCAATGCGAGTCTCCCTGGTGGTGGTGGTTGGGTAACTGAGAAGCACCGAAGGAAAGTTCTGCACAATGCTAAGTGGTAGGGTTAGAAACGGGAACTTTTTGGGGGGATATAATTGCTGTTATTCATCTTAAGCTCTTGGGATAAGACCGGTTATCAGTTGTCCTTACCACAGGCGTCTTCCCTGCGACTCTTAAAAACTCTTCTGTGTGAATAAAATGCAGTTTAAACATGCAGTTTAAATGCCACTTCGACCCATAAATACAAGGTGGCAGGCTGCTAATGTCTAATATGCTTCATTTTTATTCTGCCTTCTCACTGCTGGGGACCCAAAACAGCCTACATCATTCTGCTCTGCTCTGTTTTATCATTGAAACAACACTGTGAGGTAGGTCAGGCAGCTCATGAGTGACTGGTCCAAGGTCACCCAGCAAACCTCCATGACACACTGGGGATTTGAACCTAGATCTCCAGGTAAGTTACAGTACTGCACTCAAAGCTCAGTTCACAATCTGAGATCGATCCCAACAGAAATCAATTTCTAGTAGGTGGCTCAGAGTTGACCCAGCCTTCTATCCTTCTGAGATTGGTAAAATGAGTACCCAGCTTGCTGAGGGTAAATGGGGGTGACTGCAAACCATCCCGGACACATAGTCTGCCTAGTAAACGTTGTGATGTCATTCCATGAGTCAATAATGACCTAATACTTGCACAGGGGTTATCTCGCAGATCCTAGTAGTCCAACATTCTATTACACTGTCTTGGTTCTGTTGCATAATCTTCTTAAATGTTTGGTTAGCCATTTTTGGAAGGCATCTATAATTAAACATTACTCTTTTCCCTGGAGAAAAACTTTGAGCTCTCAAGTATGTTGGAACTCTTGATGTTTTCCCAAATATCAGTTTGCACCATTTTGTGCTTGCTTGATTCCCTCCCTCCTTCATGACATTGCTTTCCTGGTCACCCAGAGAAGCAGAATATTAGTATTGTACTTCTGAACTCAGCTAGGAAGTAAAAAAGAGATGAGAGAGAGTCCGCGTAGTTTCTAATGTTAGAGCAGTTGTAGGAAAACTTCTATACCCAGGGGGAAACTACACTTCGCTACTTCTAACTCACCAGACACAGAATGGATGAGAAGCATAGTATCCATCGAAGGGAACAGAAAGTACTTTCTCAGTATATTGTTGAAGGTTTTCACAGTGGGAACTAGCTGGCTGTTGTGGGGTTTTTGGACTGTGCGCTGGGTCGTATCTTGTGGGGCAGGGGGGTCTTGCAATTCAGATGCCATGTCTCAAGTCATATGGGAGGAGCTTTTGGCCACCCCTTCCCCTTGCACTCCCACGCACCAGCCTCCTCGTCCACTGCCTCGCTCGTCGTGGCCCACCGCCTCATCTGGGGGTGCAGTTTTGGGGGGAAGTGCAATTTCAGGGCTTGCCCCGGGTTCCGTTTTCTCATGGGATGCCACTGGCTGTGTGGATATTGTCTGGTAGTTTTAGCTCTTACAATTTTTACTATTTTGCCCAGATCAATGGCTGGTTTCAGAGGCATGTTACAGTTAGATGTATTTATCTGAACATACATGAATTCATCTCAAGATGGTCTGGAATTTACTGCATGTCTCCCCCCTCCCCCTTTCAGTTTAACAGGGTTCTAATTTGGGAGTAATTCCTATTGTGACAGGGCAAGACCTATTGCTAACCTCTTGTTCCAAATAGTCACCCCCACCCCTCAGCCATGTAGGTTAATGTCAAGAGTGAGTAAGCCCCATTCCTGGAAGTAAGCAACCTGCAAACAGTTCCTTAAAATTTTGCAAACGTAGAAAGGTTTATCAAATTTAAAATGTAGTTTAAAATATTCCTTAGCAAAGGAGGTCTCTCCCCCCCTCCCCCCTTTTAGCTTACACTGGAATTTGGAGACGTGAATAAAGTTTTAAGCCTTGATACTCCCAGCAGCCAACATTTGAAGTCCCTTCTGTCTGCCTGTCGTGATAAAGGGTTAAGCCTTCTTTCCACGTCCTTTGGAGCTGTGCTTACTCCACCCAAAGCTGCTGATAGAAATGCTTGAAAAAGGCGAGGTTGCGTTTGGTGTTACTCATGGGAAATATGACAAATACAGTGGTGTGGTAACTGCAGCACATGTTTTGACCTGTTGGTGTGCTCCCCCTCCTCTCTTCCTTTCCCCACTGCACTCGAGTATAACCGTTGTAGACCGGCATTGTGCATTGTTTTCAAACAGGTTTACGTGCATGTTCTTTTACCCTGATGTCTGTGTCTTTGCCTCGATTGCTGTCACGACTTCACCTTGCATTTCCGCCCCCTTCTGTGTTTCACACAAGTGGCTGTCAATCAGTTCAACTTAAGGGCAGGTGCCTGAGGATGAGCTGAGTGCCATTTTTTAGGCTAATACCTAATTCTGCTGCTTGATGTGGGTTTAGCCCAATTCACTATAAAGCGATAAACAAGTTGATAATACTGATTTGATTTTTAGTGTCGTCCAACAGTTGCACAAAGCCCATCTGTTCTGCAGTTGGACTCGTGTGGAGATTACTTTCCTAGGGGATTGGTTTGCTCCGAAAGGCAGTGTCTGTGCTGCCGCCGCCCCAGGATTAGTGAATGACACACAAGGCAATATAGGACTTGCTCTATATGTGGTCATGAGCCCAGGAATGTGGTCATGAGCCCTTTCATGAGTTTCAACTCAACATGGCTTCTTGTAGACCTAAGAGGGCTCTTTGGCTCCGACTTTCTCGAACCTCCTTCTGGAAGGTGGTTCAAGATCCCTTACTAGAAAAGAAGGTGCAGCATTGCTGTGAAATGAATACATTGCTGAAAATGCTTTGCTGCTGTAAAGTGGCCTGCACCTGGGCACTTTCGCACTTGCAGAATAATGTACTTTCAATCCATGTTCAATGCATTTTGCAGCTGGATTTTACTGAGTGAAATGGCAAAATCTGCTTGCAAACAATTGTGAAAGTGGATTGAAAGCACATGATTCTTGCATGTGTGAAAGTGCTTCACATAGCACTTTTGAAAAAAAATAGTACCACAAACCTATGAGAGACAGTGTTGTGCAACAGTACTTAGACTGGGCAGACCCAGGTTCTGATGCTTGGTCATGAAGCTCACAGGCTGTCCTTTGGATCAGACCCACATTGCCAAAGTTATTGTGAGTGTAAAGTTGAAGGTGGGAGGGGAAGAGAGTGATATACGATGTCTTGATTAGTGTCAAATCTGCAAGACCCAGGTCTGAATTTCCCTCTCTGCCATGGAAACCTGCTGGGTGGGGGTCACACTCTCATTATAATTACCTCATAGGATGGTGGTTGTGAGGATAAAATTGAGGAGAGAGATTGTAAGTTCCGTTGAGCCCCCATTGGGGAGAAAAAACAGGGTATCAATTGATAAATACCCAACTTTTCTGAGCCTGCGGGCACATTTGGAATTCTGATATGGCATGGAGGGCGCAGCTACAAAATGGTTGCCACAAGATGGCTGCTTCGAGAGGTGGAGCCTCATGAAATGATTGCCACAGCTTCCCTTCAGTAACACAACGTAGATCCATGTGCTGTGGTATCAGCTGTTGCATATTTTTAAAAAGCTACATATTGTTAAAAAATGTGTACAGCTAATCGAAAGCCTTGCTGCGTAAAAGCCCTGCCTGGACCAACCCACTTCTTAAAAACACCTGGTGGGCAGAAGAAAAGGTGCTGGCAGGCACTACCGCACCCCAGGCACTGAGCTGGGGACCCCTGAAATAAAGGTATGTTACCAATATGTTGCTGAAGGCTAGGGTAAAAATGTAAAGACTAAGTGTACCCATTAGAAAACTGTCATTAGGAAACTGTGAGTGACTGCAGTTCTTGATTGAGTGCATATTTGGAGTGTGTACTTGGTTGTACTTCTGCGTAATGCATGAAACATTCCCTTCCCCCCCCCCCCCCCCCCCGAGAATATGCACAAGCACTTCAGCAATTTAACACTTAGAGAACTCAAATTATTGCATGCACAACTGGCGGAGAAGGCAAAATAATCCTAACAGAGAAAGCTGTCTGTTATCCCTGCATATTGCTTGGCACAGGTTTGGTCTCTTGTCTGCCTCTTTAATCAAAGCACGTGATGATCTCTTGGAGCCACCTAATTCCAAAAGGTCTGTTTGATATCTTGCATTCTTTGCTCAGACATCTGCGGCTTTTTTTCTTTTGCTTCTAAAATCAGGTTGCCAATTCTCATTCAGAAATTGCTGTAGAATTCAAAGGTTTGCACAAATCTTAGGGGGCAAATGGATTTGAATCATGTTTCTGTCCCTCTGCCCCAGTTGTTAAAGCTGCCAATATTGTATTGTACTGGAAAGTAGCTTCTGGCTACCCTTGTGCAGTGACGCAAACAGCATCCAAACAGTATTCTAGATAGTAGTATACCTAGCCCTCTGGGTCAGATAAGCCTTCTAGGTAATCAGTGCTTATCTGAGAGGAATAAGAAGGGGACTGCTGGCAGACAGGACTGAAAGGAGCCGGATGAGGTTAGAAAAAACGTACTGTGCTGAGAAAATTAAAAATGTGTGTCAGCTGCTGACTATGGAAGGCATTGGGGAACTGAATATAAATAAAGGAAGATAATGTGAAAGCTGTGGGGATTTTGGAATTTGCCTAAGAGAGAAAAGATTGCAGAACTAAACTATTGCAAATCTAGCTTAAATGTCCAAATCTTGTTTTACTGGTTTCACTGTTAGGAAAATAGAGACATATCTACATGAAAGGAAGTGAGGTAGTTAATTTACAACTGGGCAGGTATAAACAGAGAACTCCTGATACTAGTGTGTGTGTGTTCTTGAATAGGCAGCGATCCAAAGATCTGGCCATCTGAGGACTTCTACCTCACTGTTTCCTTGTGCTGTACGTGTTTTGCTGTATATCGATCCATTTTGATCAGGGCACACACAGAGGCATGATTCTGTCCTTTGCCTAGTAGGCAGCTAATGTGGAGTGGGGGTGTAAAACAGGGGCATAACATCCAAATTGCGAGATGTCATCGTCCTGTTGTATACCACGTTGGTGTACTGTGTGCGGTTTGGAAGGCCTCACTTCAGAAAGCATATGGACAGAATGGACCAGGCGGGTCGAGGCTGATCAGGAGCCCGGAGGTCAAGCCCTACAAGGAAAGGCTGAAGGACTTGGGGGACACTTAGTTTGAAAAGAGGAGGTTGAGGGGGGGGACATGATTGTTTTCTTTAAGTATCTGAAGTGCTGTCACTTTGAGGAGGGTAGGGAGCTGTTCTTGGTGGCAGCCACGGATAGCACTCTCAACAGTGGGTATAAATTATGAGCAGAAAAGTACCATCTGGACATTAGGATTTTATTTTTTTACTGTGAGAGTAGTTTAGCAGTGGAATTGGCTGCCCAGGGTGGTGATAAGCTTCCCCTCTCTGGCAGTCTTCAAGCAGCAGCTGAGTAAACAGTTGTTGGGGATACTCAGTCTTATGCTGATCTTGAATCAAGCAGGGGTTGGACTAGATGGCCCGTATGGCCCCTTCCAATTCTGTGATACTTTAACTGCAGATACAGTACTATACTATGATACTATAACTGCAGAGGGGAATAAAAGGGCTTGGTCATTGCTTGGATTTGACAGTGACCCCCCTGTCAAGTAAATCATCTCTCAGCTGGTGGGGAAGGACTCTTCATTTTACTATGGAAAAGAGAACTTGGTGTAAATGAGAGGTCAAGATTAAGCACATATCCCATGTACCGAATCAGGCGAGATGTGTGTTGCTGATTCTGTCATTTTCTCAGTATGGTTACTTGGCATTACCTGGTTTGTGCCCCATCATTTTTTTAACAACACTTGTAATTTCATATTAAGAATGTTATTAACTCCTGTTGTGAACATTATATTCAACCAAGTATTGCAACAGTTATTGGCAGTAAGTGTAACTCCTGTAGTGAGTGGATCCTGTAGTGAGTGTCCAGAAAGCTTTATAGTCAGCAGTAAAAGAGCAGTGCCCTAGACCCAATCTAATGTGCTTATCACCCTCCGGTGACCCTTGTGAGAGTGACAGTGACCATTGTGTCTCATTAATACTAGTGGCGTATCGTTGATATACATTGAAGACTAGCCCGATTCACATGTAACCCTCCTAATGAGGTAACTTCTGTGCTTGTGTTTCCTTTCTCCTGTTTTGCTTTTCAGATAACAAGGCCAAGAGAGCTGTAGAGGCAGAATTGCACCAACTGGCTTATTTGTGTCTTTTCCTAAGCAGGAGTGAGCCAAAATAATTACTGTGGCTACTTCATATTGATCAGTCAATAACAATGACTTTGTAATGACTGCAGTAGTCAGTAGTTCATGCAATCTGGCAGGGGCTGCTTTTCCAATGGTTTCCTTGCTAGAGTAAGCTACGTACTGCTGTCTGAAACAGAGAAAGCTGTTACTACCCTGTGGCACAATGTTGCTTCTTGTCATTCAAAGAAGCATGGGGAGGGGAGAGTGTTTTATTCCAGGTTTCTTCCCTGATTGTCAGTTCTGGCTGCTTAAAGGAGGGAATTTTTTTCCCATGTGTCAAAGACTTGTGTTCTCTCATTTGGTTGGCAATGCATGAACCGGTATGACTGGTGAAGTTAGAACACCTTTTAATTACTCCTCTGGAACTGTTGGCATAACTAATGACGCAAAGCTTAATACATGCACTGTTTTTAATTTGTGGTATTTTGTGTGCAGGTGTTTTCACGTTTGGCTGTCTCGATTCTTGTCACATTGTTAAAAAATTATACTTATCGTGGATGATTGCAATTCTTCCATAGGGTGCAAAATCAACATGTAGATGCACATTTCAGTGAGAGTGAAACGTAATGCCTGTCCTCCTTGCTCCAACTGTTGATAGACTCCAGAAAGCCTGTTTAATGACATGGGCAATTTTAGCTGGGGTTACTGGGGCACATCCGTATCACTTCATCATCCCGCTACTAATTCCTGTGCCCCATATTACGTTTCCACCTGTTCCCTGATACCCTCCGGCACATACATTTCCTATTTGTCAAGGCTGCCACTAGGGAATTTTGAGACCCCAACCAATTATTTGGGAATTATATATGCATATTAGCAATATGATATGCTCAGCCGCTGGTATCTTGGCCTCTCTACTCATCATTCATGCCCAGCTGTGGAAGTCTTTCTCCAGTTCATTTTTTTAAACATGCTGTGCTTACAAATGGATCCTAAACGTGCCTACTCTTCTAGAAGACTTTACAAAACTTTATTAAAAGTAAACACAACAAATTTCCATCAAATATCTTACTCCACAATTAAAAAGGGGGGGGGCACAACAGAAACAAGGGAAGATAAGCAACCAAGCAACAACACACTGATCAACCCAAGCCATAACTGCAAACGTCCAACCAAATATCTTAATAAGAACATTAGAACTAGCCTGCTGGATCAGACCAGAGTCCATCTAGTCCAGCATTCTGCTACTCGCAGTGGCCCACCAGGTGCCTTTGGGAGCTCACATGCAGGATGTGAAAGCAATGGCCTTCTGCTGCTGCTGCTGCTCCTGAGCACCTGGTCTGCTAAGGCATTTGCAATCTGAGATCAAGGAGGATCAAGATTGGTAGCCATAGATCGACTTCTCCTCCATAAATCTGTCCAAGCCCCTTTTAAAGCTATCCAGGTTAGTGGCCATCACCACCTCTTGTGGCAGCATATTCCAAACACCAATCACACGTTGCGTGAAGAAGTGTTTCCTTTTATTAGTCCTAATTCTTCCCCTCAGCATTTTCAATGAATGTCCTAATTCTTCCTGTTTCTTGTACACATATCTGGAAAACATTGTGTATCTTTTTATAACTGAGTCCAACGCCCCTTCTTTCCAAAGTGGCAAACAACTGAATTTCCAACACTGCTGGACTAGTCTTTTTGGCTATTACTGGCAGCTGTAAATTCTATAATTAGATGTCATTTCTAAGTAAGTCACCTGTTGAAAAGAGACCAAGCAATAAATGTGCTCCTGTCGGATCCAAAGACATACTTAAAACAAAGTTTATCTTCACTGTAGTAGAACTATCATGGCGGGAACCATATCCTATGCAGTAGGTTATGTCTTACAGCATTGCTATCTTCAGTCCTTTAGTAGTATAAAGCCTGACCGTACGAAGCTGACCCTAAACATGCCTACTCAGAAGTAAGTCCAGCTAGGCTTTGCAGGATTTGTTCCCTAGTCAGTGTCCTTGGTTTGCAAACTATAATGCACAATTACCTATCCAGTAAAACAAGGACAGCTAGATTTGGTTGTGTGGCAATCTGTTCCATTACAGTCCCTATGGTCTTCCATTGTGCATTGAATTTACAATTCAAGAATGCATGTGCAAGTACATAAAGCGTAATGAGTTGGTTTAAAGGGACTCTGAATATTCACTCTTTCTTAAAGACATAAGGGCCTTGCAGGATCCAACACTGCTCCTTCTCAAGTTTAGGTTGCCCATCAGAATCTTGCCAAAGCTTCCCTGATCACCACTTTCTTCCCACCCCTGGGGTAAAATATGGAACATATATAGTATTTTAGCTTGTAATTCTTATGTGTCAAGGCTAGTCTTATTGTAGGAACTTCTAAAATCTCTCATTAGCATGAAGTCTATATTTTGAAAATATTAATTTCACACATGAGACTTCTTTCATAGGTCAAGTGTTCAGGGACTGTGGAGTGATGAAGAAGAGGCTATAGTGCAGGGGTGTCCAACTCTGGCGCTTCAGATGTTCATAGAGTACATTTCCCATCAGCCCCTTGGCCATGCCAGCAGGGGCTGATGGGAATTGTAGTCCATGAACATCTGAAGCATCAGAGTTGGACACCCCGGTGTAGTGCATTGGTGAGGTAACAGAGATTTCAGAGACTAAATATCTACTCTCAACCTGCAGTAGATTTACTTCCTAAAAATGAATTTGTGTCTAGTTTGTGTTGAGTGTTATCCTCCTCTGGTATCAGTAACTTCTGTCACCAGTCCCTTAATTGAAAGAGTGGCCTTATTTATGATGCATCTGTGCCAATTCGGTTTTGAATAACTTATGTGTGAAAAGCAGGTGCAATCTTCACATAATACTTTAGACTATCTGTAATTAGCACCCTTCTTGCCTTGCTGGCTACTTTCTAAGGCATAATAGTTGCTGTCTGATTATTGAGCTGCTTTAGTGAAAAAAGCAAACAAGGATGGTATGATCAAATTGTCCACATCTGGAAGGGAGTGTTGACAACAACACATGGATCCCCCTTGCTGTCTAACAGTGGAGGAGGTGAGGAACACCTGGCCGTGTCTTCAAGTTCCCAGAGCTACAATGAAGCAATACTTTTCCTGGGCTCGAGCAACCATTACTGCCACAAAACATAGACTTCATTGGACTGTATAGGTTGCCAGAGCCACTGTGAGGTGATTGGACACCACCTATTGAGGTCCAATGTTTATAGTTGTTAGTGTCAGGCTAGGCTTTGAGTGATTTGGGTTTTGAACTTCAATCTGTCATAGAAGCTCACAGAGTGACCTTAAGTCAATCTCTCCTCACTTGCATAGTGATTGAGAAGATAAAATGGAGGCAGGGAGAAGAATGTTGTAAGCACCTTTAGGTCCCAACTGGGGAGAAGAGCAGAATATGAGTATTTAAATTAGTGCTCTCAATGGCAACTTGAACATGATTGGCAAGCTCAGGTGAGTGTGGACTCTGTTCAGGCAAAAGTAGTTGGCATGGAAAAACTGCAGAAGTAAGAACATAAGAAAGAGCCTGCTGGATCAGACCAGAGTCCATCTAGTCCAGCACTCTGCTATTCGCAGTGGCCCACCAGGTGCCTTTGGGAGCTCCCATGCAGGATGTGAAAGCAATGGCCTGCTGCTGCTGCTCCCGAACACCTGGTCTGCTAAGGCCTTTGCAATCTCAGATCAAGGAGGATCAAGATTGGTAGCCATAGATCGACTTCTATGTATAGTTGGCACTGGCTACATCTCTAAGTGTGTGGTTTCTCCCATCATATTTTAAAAGCGCTCTTGATATAAACATACCCACAGAGTTTGTTTATAATTTAATGGCAGTTTGAAAAGATGACCTGTGATTAAGCGGGTGCAAACAGTGCAGACTGCCTTGGGAAAACTTTCCCATAAAGCTTCATTTTCCATTGTTCTGAGATACTTTTTCACGCAGATCATGAGGGTTTTGTTGACCAACTCTGATCCTGGGAGTGCTCTGTAACCTGAATTTCAGATAGCCTGCCATCAAAGTTACTTGGATATTTTACAAAGCTTCCTTAAAGAGTCATATTCATACAGGAAAATGGGTGATCTGTTCATGTGAGCTGTGTGACAGTGACCCCAAAAATGGGTTAAGTTTGGAATAAACGAGAACTAAAGCTAGAGGAATCCCAATCCTGAAACAAAGTGACCACTTTGGGCAGCAGATCTTCGGTGCTGTAACTTGAGCCAGTGGGCCTAGAGAGACAGATATGATCCATGAAATGCAATCCCCAAGGAAGTTACCCTGCTGAATTACTAGCTTGCACAGGAGAACTTTCTGGTGGATTGGTTCCATGTCAGTTCATGTGGAAAGAGTCTCTTGTGGCCTGGGCATCACAACGCCTTGAGCTGTTTGCTGTGTTCCTGCGCTCTTATATGCAAACAGAAGGTACGTGAAAAGGAAGTTGAGTTATTGATCTGTCCCTTTGGTAGTCTGCTGTTTATGGAATCACAGAGTTGGAAGACACTACAAGGGTCATCAAGTCCAATCCGCTGCCATGCAGAAATACACCATCAGAGCACTCCTGGCCATCCAGCTTCTGTTTAAAAACCTCCAAAGAAGGAGACTCCAGCTCACTCTGAGGCAGTGTATTCCACTGTTGAACAGCCCTTGCCGTCAGGAAGTTCTTCCTAATGTTTTGATGGAATCTCTTTTCCTGTACCTTGTGTCTATTGCTCCCTGCCCTAATATCTGGAGTAGCAGAAAACAAGCTTGCTCCCTCTTCAACATGACATCCCTTCAAATATTTAAACATGGCTATCATGTCACCCCTTAGCCTTCTCTTCTCCAGACTAAACATACCTAGCCCACTAAGCCGTTCCTCATAGAGCATGGAATCCAGAACTTTTACCAGTTTACAAGCTCTGGAAGTTCAGGATTATCAAGAGCCTCTTGTCGTATGAAATTATAAATTTAGGAGAGGGATTGAGCTCCTTTGCCATTTCCATTTGGACAGCTCTGAAGCAGGGATGAAATGATGGCTGTAAATGTATTGTCAAAGGCTTTCAAGGCCAGAATCAAGTGGCTGTTGTGTCTGTTGTCTGGTAACTTTAGCTCCTAACATGTCACTCCCATCTGTGGCTGGCATCTTCAGTGGCATTTCACATACTCCTGGGCCATGGAAAGGAACCCATCTTACCTCTGAAGATGCCAGACATAGATGCAGGTGAAATATTAGGAGCTAAAGCGTCCAAACCGTGGCCACACAGCCCAGAAAACTTAAACAGCCAGATGTCTGGAAAGTTGGATCAGCTCTCTTGAAAACACTTGTTTGGAAATCTGAAATCTACTCCAAAGATTGGTTAAACCAAGGGGTGTTGATGCCAGAAGGACAGATAGGCAATTATAAGCTGAAGTACAAAAATGTGGTTATTTTGCTAGTCATGCAGTGAGTCCTGCCAGTACTTCTGTGTAGTGACTTGTACTATAATTACTTTCCAGATGAGTAAAGGGTAAGATGAGTGACTAACTGTGAGTCACTGGGGTTGGGAAGTAAATCTGACTTTTCTCATTCTGCTTCTCTTCCAAAAGAAGAGAAGTCAAGGATGAATTTACCATCGCTCTTATGACAAATTGGATGTGCTTATATTGCATTAGTCAAGGCCAAACCGTCTTGGCTTTAAGCTTTCCTCTTGCCTGTTAACGCTTAGATACATCCCCCCACACAGATATCTCAGTAGGACTTCACATTTTGATTGTTTGACACATGATGTGTTTCTGACCATAGGAGTCCTGCTGAGTCAGGCCAAAGGACTATCTAGTATAGCATTCTGTTTCCATCAATGGCCACCCAGAGGCCCTCCCAGGAAGGACTTTGAATAGGGCAAGGAGGCTAGTCATCCTTCTGTTTTCCCTGGCAAGGTATCCTGACTTGGCTTGCTGCCTCAGAATTCAGTGGCATAAAGATCAGCAGGTATGGAAAGCTAGTGTGGTATAGTGGTTAAGAGTGGTGGACTCTTTATCTGAAGAACTGTGTTCGATTCCCTGCTCCTCCACATAAAACCTGCTGGGTGACCTTGGGCTGGTCATAGTTCTCTCAGCCTGTGAGGAAGCAGAACCACCTCTGAACAAAGCCTCTTTCCTTAAATACCCTATAGCAGTGGTTCTCAACCTGTGGGTCGGTACCCCTGTGGGGGTCGAACCATTTCACAGGGGTCACCTAAGATTTTCTGCATCAGTGTTCTCCATCTGTAAAATGGATTACGTAATGTTGGGAGGATTGCGAGAGTCACACACAACATAAGGAACTATGTAATCAAAGAATTAGGTCGGCATTAGGAAGGGTTGAGAACCACTTACCCTATAGGGATTAGATCAAAAAAGGTCAATTTTGGCTTGACAGCATACCCACATTCAGCAGCACTTGAACTTCTTCCAGGAATTAATTTCCTGTTGTCTCTCATCCAGAACTGGATTTTGTGGGTGGGTATACTAGGGCATGCATGCCAGTTTGTTCCCGGCCAATTAGTGAAGGATAGCACTAATGAGAGAGTGAATAAATATGCTCCCTGACTAATAGTATGTAAATCAGGTTCATCTCTGCCTGAGTGTGAATTCTTGACTTATTAATGCTCAGTCCTACAGAATTTCCTGACATGTATACGGAAAGTGTGAATTCGTTACTCTGCAGTAGCACTTTAAAATGGGATTCCACTGAAGCTGCAATCATTTCTTTTTTTAAAAAAAGGGATCTTGTTGGTTAGATTTGCCTTGTTTATAGACAGATGAAGTAAAGACGAGACAGTCTTGAGTGTTTTGGTTTTCCCAGGCCTTGTCTGAACAACTGTTTACTGGAAGCATTTGGGTTTTAATAATGTGTTGCTGTCTGAATCTCATACTTAGCTATTATGCTGAACACTAGTTAAACTCCTGTGGCATATGACAGCTTTATACTACTTGTAATAATGGGATTCACCCAACATGCACAACCAGGTGACTTGGTGGTATTATAAAGGCTTTATTACTCAATTCTGTTGGAAGTATGTCCACCACTGCAATTCTGGGTTCTTACTCATTTTCATATTGTGAATGATACCACTCTTAAATTTAATAAGCAATTACTGTTTCTTTGTTACTAACTGAAGCAATCTAAACACAGCGTCTTAAAGTAATCTTAAAGATCTGGAATGTCTTCCATTCGCCTTCCTGGGCAGCAGAGCGTTTGAAACTGGAATGCAGTTTGGTGTTTTCAGTTTGAAGAAGGATAGAATCCAGCTGCTTGTCTGTTTTGTCTGCAAAACAAAGATAAACAGTAGTAAAACTTATTTTAATTGGAAGAGCAGCAAGGAAAGTGGGGTTTGTTAGGAATACTCTTGCTGAATGGAAACATGGTAATTGTACATAATAGCTCTTCAACTTCCAAAAACGCCCCTTTGGGTATGAATTTATGTCCAAAGTGCCCTAGAAAACTTAGAAAAGCTGAGTGCGGGCAAATAATTCCAACATTCTCCTTAAAGTAAGCATGACGGTACATAACCAAAGTAGGTAAAGTGTAATACCTACAACCTTTAAACATTCTGGAAATTTGGTTTGGGGGTTCCAGAACAGCCAAGAATTTTTTGCTGTGTTCATTATGTTAGCAAACTATTTGTACTGACGGCAGTTAATTTTGTTAATCAGTTATTGAACCAGACTTTTTAAAATACCCTCGGTACACATATTTTCAAAATACATTGATTTCTTGTTTTACATTGGAAGTCTTCCTAAAACTTTCCACAAAGTGACTCTGTTCCGGTTTACTTCACTTCTCCATAGGCAGCTGTGTTCTTTGCCATTGAACTATACAGCCAGAGCATCCTTTTAATCCATCCATCGATCTCTGTCTTGCCTTTCCAGAATATCTGTATAAGGCTTGCTTTTTCATCCACATTCTGCCTGTAAGTCACTTCAGAATGAATGTATTGAATGCTGTATTTCAGTTTTCTGTTGGAAGAGACTTCAGCAACATGTCTCCTCATACCTGGTCAGTTTGTGATGTCCGCTTCAGAAATACATTTGAGAGATACTTGCAGTATACAGGATGAAAGGATGAGTGTAACACATAGTTTTAAGCAGAGCTGTAGGAAATAATAGCCTCATCAGTTCCATGGTGGAAACGCTGCCCACGATATATGATGAAATAGCTTCATGCATTGGGTGAAGCTTTCTGCCTAGCCTTAATTTTTGATAACCAAGTGTTGGCCTCACTAATGTGACATGATTGTGCCATGTGGCATGGGCTGAAGCTTATGAAAGAGTAAGACTACGACTGACAACCTGACTGTACCTCTTCTGGTGGGAAGTGCATCCACATAGTTCAAGATCTAGGTGAATTGCACACTAGCACATGGGCGGGGCTCAGTATACTAGCTGTAAAATGTTTTCCTGGTAGCGTTTTCTGTCTTTCTGCACCCTCAAAGCACAGTTGCTACTTACAGCTGTCCAAAACAAGTGGATGTATATCACAAATGTACAGTTGAAGGTCTAGCTTTGTTACTCCAAACTGGACAGCTTAGTTTGAAGGAGTAGGTAGCTCTTCTTTTCTCCTCTCTGAAACTCTGGTCTTTCTACTTCCTTACTTTCTTATGCTGTAGTTCTGCCAAATTTATTTCTAGTCTTTGACCTTCCTTCTAAAAGCAGACAACCTCTTCAGTGCAAGGTCTTCTGTGAGAGTTTTCTCAGCATCTTTCTTTGTTCGTACTTGCCTTGAGCTGCCTTTCTCTCAGCTTCCCTGACTCTGTTGGGTCCCACATTTTCTTTCTGCTCAGCTTTCCTTCCCACATAACATCCCTGCTTTCTTCCATTTCATTATCTTTTTCAAATACTTACTGCTTCCAGTCCACAATTCTCTCCCTTTTGCAAAATAGTTGTTCCATCCAGTTAGATCACTCATTTCCCTTACAGGAAGGACACTGTTTCTTCTAAATAGTTTGAGTGCATATGGATAGAATCAGAGAGTTGGAAGAGACCCCAAGGGCCACCAAGTCTTATTCAGGAACACACAATCAAAGCAACGTTGACAGATGACCATCCAGCTTCTGTTTAAAAACCTCCGAAGAAGGGGATTCTACCACCCTCGGAGGCAGAGTATTCCACTGTCGAACAGCCCTTAGAAATTCTTTCTAATGTGCAGGTAAAATCTCTTTTCCTGTACCTGAACCCATTACTCTTTGTCCTGCTCTCTGTTCACAAATAGTGACAGGATGTTCACAGTTGCAGTAGTTCAGACAATAAAACTTGCAGACTGGCATTTGAGAAAGCGAGGGTAAGAGGGATAAACGTAGGGTGTGTGTGCAGGTCACATGTGCAATAAATAAGTTTCTGGCTGCTACTAAAGAGGCTCTCTCCGGTTGTTCTGAGTGTGAAAAGTCAGAACTTTCTTGCTGCTGACGTTCTGTTCCATCTGTGCCCTGTGCTGACGGCTGAGAGGAGGCGGATTTCATATCCTGTATTTTGCGAAAGAGGTAAAAATGCCCAGTTTTTGGACAAATTGTCTACCAAATGTTGGCTTTGCTTGCTGTGAAAGCATCATGCAATTTTTTTTGGATCCCTCTGCCAATTAATAGGCAAGCAGTTTAGCTAAAACATAATTACTGTACAGACAGAGCTGTTATGCATGTGTAAGTTTTTCACTGTTTTCTCTTTGGCAAACTCTGGAAGGAGCTGAGGGTCAGATCTATAATACCAACGGCAGTGATTGCAATTTGTGTCCCCCTTTCTGGCATAGAATGCAATCTTGGCAATGATGGCTGAATGCTAATCCTAGAGAAATGTTAGAAAAGCTGATTCGGACTCTTGAGCTAGATCCACAAATTTTTGAACATTGTGGTGTTGTATTCAGTCACCCCCTGGATTGTGCTGTGTCCAGACAGGAAAAACACAAGAGATGAATTATTACTTTAGCTCATTATCCAACAACGGGTGGATTCATTAGCAGAAATGTCTATTTATTGGAGGGAGAGCAGGACAAAGAAGGAAATAGTTGTCAGTTCTAATAACTGGGGTTAAACAGGCTGCATATGTAATAGAGTAGCAAGAAGAAGAGGAGGAGTAGTAGTTCGGATTTATACCTCACCTTTGTCTCCTATAAGGAGACTCAAGATGGCGTACAAGCTCCTTTCCCTTCCTCTCCCCACAACAGACATTTTGTGACGTAGGTGGGGCTGAGAGAGTTCCACAGAACTGTGACCAACCAAGGTCACCCAGCATGAATGTAGGAGTGCGGAAACGCATTTGGTTCACCAGATAAGCCTCTGCCATGCAGGTGAAGGAGTAGGGAATCAAACCCGGTTCTCCAGATTAGAATCCACCTGCTCTTAACCACTACACCACACTGGTTTTTGAGGCAATAGCATGCTCGCTGTAGAAGCTTGTGTGGGGAGGAGGTGTTTGGGGTGACTGATGGGCCACTGGGATGTCTCTTGGAGCAACTCTGAAATTACTCATTTGCTAAGACAAAAGAGTAACATCTGCTATTGGAGCTTTAAGCACCTCTTAATGATAACACCCTGGTTTTGCTTCTGTGGTCCCGTTTGTGTGCTGTCCAAGTAAGAAGACCACCCGCTGCTCATTACCTTCCTACTGAATTGCACACTGCTCCTATTTCTCTATATGCAGGCTGCATGTCTGCCTTAGAAACGGTCATATATCATATGACCAGTTCCCTTTCTTCCCCACCCAAAGCCTTACAACCCTCAAATCCTTATTGCTTAGATGTAATCTGCCTTCTTTAAAGAGGTGGATAGGTTCATGCCTAAACAAGAGAGTGCAATGAAATTTTACCTAGTTTGCTATATAATTGTGTTTATCTGCCCAACAGTCTTGCTGATATCGCTGTTTACTTTCTTTCTTGCCTGTCGTGTTGGCAGGGCAGCCATGCACCGTGACCACCTAGAGACAGTTTCCATCAAAGTTATCCTTAGACCAAGCAAATGATTGCTTAATAGACCTTTTCGTCCCTCAGGGCTGGCTATTTGATCAAGGCTGTTCTCAGTGATATGGATCACAAGTACCTGGGGATGCTGCTTCCAGGCTTGCTTTTATTGGAGCAGCAGCAAGACTTGGTCCCCCAGCTTTTGACAGCTGACCAGACAAATATTGGTGTGTTGACTGATGTCTAACAAAATCCCCAGGCCACAGCCAAATTAAGGCTTCTGAGTCCTGGACTACACCCCACAGATTTTGTTAACAGTCATTACAGACCTGCAACAAAAGCTACCTCCACCAAACTCTTTATCTTTTCGTTCTGTTATCCACTGTGGGCTAGCTTTTACTCGCTTTTATGCTGTAAAATAACCCAGCCAGCTTCAAGATTGGTAAAATAATAAGTTATCATGCATGTGGAGTTGAGGGTTTTTCCTTTTGTATACACATCCCCTCATTTTATGTCACCACTCTGTTTTCCCAGCATGCTTAGCAGATCTGCCATGTTAGCTGTCTAAATGGTTCAGAAGCTGAGAGAGAAAGGGGTGGGAGGGGGAAGGGAGAGATAAATATCTCATTAGGAAAGCCGTACCGAACTAAAATCTTCAAATCTAAATCCCAGAACCCAAGCAGAGCACTTTAAAACAGACAGTCCAACATGTGGCGGATGACGTTACAATTCTACTTAGTTCTTTTTGTTGAAAAGGGGAGGATGGGATTCGCAAAAATGGTTATAAATTATGAGTGCTTCCTGCCCCCCCACTGGCAGTCTTCAAGCACTAGTCAGGGATACTTTAGGCCATAGGTGTCAAACTCGCAGCCCTCCAGATGTTGTGGACTACAGTTCCCATCCTCCCCTGCCAGCATGATGTTGGCAGGGGATGATGGGAACTGTTGTCCATAACATCTGGAGGGCCATGAGTTTGACACCTGTGCTTTAAAACTGATACTGCATTGAGCAGGGGGTTAGATTAAATGGCCTGTATGACCCTTTCCAGCCTTATGATTATATGACTCTGCTCTCTGCCCAAGAATGCAGTGGTTTAGGTCTTACTGTGACCCATCTTAATGGGGTATTTGTCCAGTTGCCATATAGCACATGTCTGTGAAGTCTCCTCCAGATGGTGCGTGGGACTTGTTTAATCTCAGCCCCCAGAGTGGGGAGTTTTGACTGCTGAAAGCAGGCCAAAGAGGGTTAGGGCTACAGTTAGCCCAGAGATGCGCCTTCCAGAAATGAGTGTCACTAAAGCTTCCTGGAATCTGCACTCATGGCTAGGATCTACCCATACTTCTCTATTGTGGCCCTTAAAAAAAGCTTGTATTTCTGCTTAACTCATGGGGGGGAAACTGTGGACCCCTTATGTCCCACATAGACCAGTGCACTTGGCGGTGGCAGAATTGCTGGTGACCCCTGGCCCCGTGATCGCATGCGGCTGAGCCTGGAATTTCGGGCGGGGCAGCTTTCACGGCTCTGGCCCCTGCCTGGTGGAATGCTCTACCTCCAACTATCCGGGCCCTGCGGGACCTTGGTGAGCTCCGCAGGGCCTGTAAGACAGAGCTATTCCACCGGGCTTTTGGAGGGGCTGGCCGCGGTTTTACTGCCCCCCACTGAAACTGAAATTGCAACTGAGGCTGCCTGTTTCCATCTTTCTCCATCTTGGTTGGGCCTGATTCTCTGATACCATCACAGGCCCTCCCGCCCCCTCCCTTTCTTTTTGGCCTTTAGATCGGGCACCGATTTTAATTAACTGTTTATATTTGTGGTGTGTATCTGCTGCTCAAGTTTTAATTGGTTATAGGTTTAAGTTTTATGTTGTTTGATTTGCTGTCTTGAAGAATGGCCGGGTTGTGAGCCACCTCGAGCCCTTCGAGGATGAGGCGACCTAGAAGTTGAATGAATGAATGAATGAATGAATGAATGAATGAATGAATGAATGAATGAATGAATAATAAAGGCTGCTGAAAAGCCTAAGCAGGCCTGCCCCAGTGCCTACTGTTTTCTCTAAGCCTTGAGTTATTATCAGCCTGGATGCGAACATGATCAGTGTAAGTTGTATTTTTGTTCAAAGTCTTTTATGAATCCTGACTGTATGTTGAGTCTCCTGAGACTTCAGGCCATTAGCCTTAAACCTTCAGGCAAATTCAGGTTGTCTTTTCTGCCCCTTTCATTGCAGGTTACCTACAGAGTACCAAAGAGGGTCCAATTTATTAGGGTGTAACAGTGCTTAATCTAGATATCAGATGTGTTTTGCTTAAAGGTGCCTTCAAAACGGAAAAAAAAGTTAGAGGTTTGGGAGCATTATTAAATGGTTGTAGGACGTTTGTTCTCATTGTAGTTATAGGCCACAAAGAATGGTGTGGCTGATCCTGTCATGGACACTACTTGGCCGGTGCTCTTATACATCTGCTTTTAAAGCCGTGTCTGGACAAGGACTTTTTAAATGAATGATGCTCAGTGGTCTTTCATTTGTGGTAAAGAATGAAGACTACCTTCCGATGGTAGAAATCTGATTGCTTGAAAGGAGATAACAATATTGCTGCTTTTGAGCTAGCAAAACTTGATGTGTCTCCCCCCCCCCCCCCCATCTGTGAGCACTTCTCTCCGAATTCTTGTGATGTTTTTCTAGAGATTTTGTTGAGGTGAATCCTTAGGAACTTTTGCTCCTTGCTTCGTCAAGGTTATTGTGCTGCTGGTAGCTCCAAGCTGCTGTTCTGTTTTCAGGCTGGTTTAAATCGGGTCTTAGTGTGTTTAACTGCATTGTTGGCTTACATTAAGCAGCACCTGTGCTTTTGAGGCAAAAGGCAATGCACGCATGATTTCAAAAAATTGGATTAATGCGTTCAGTCCTAGTTTTGATAGTTTCCTAGGTGCCTGATGCACAGACCCTTTAGTGCTCACTTCCCACTTGCTAAAGATGAGTCTCTCCCTATGTCTAATATCATGTGCTAACGGGGCAATGTGTCTTCATAGAGTCAGTTTATGGTGAGAAATGTCTTGGTGTATTCTGTTGCATGGACGGCATCTGCTGTCTGACATCCTTTTTAACAAGAGGTGCTATGGATTGAACTGGGACCTTTTACATGCAGCACATGCGCAGTACCACCGAGTCATGGTTCTAGCTTGTATATGCAAACAAAGCTATGGCTGGATGCAGGTCTCTTGAGTTGTGTGCTATGTTTCCTTCTTTGTGCTATGCAGGATGGCCCTTGGAGACAGGTGTCGTCTTTGTCACAGGGTCCCTCAGATGCAGTTTGTAGTGTAGACCTTAGGGCCGTGATGGTGAACCTTTGGCACTCCAGATGTTATGGACTACAATTCCCATCAGCCTCTGCCAGCATGGCCAATCGGCCGTCCTGGCAGGGGCTGATGGGAATTGCAGTCCATAACATTTGGAGTGCCAAAGGTTCGCCACCACGGCCTTAGGGCATTTGGAAACTCTTGAGTGCTCACAGAAGGGATGTCTGGAGCTGTGGTTCATGTTGGATTCTTTGTATTAACTGTCTTCATTGTTAGCTTGTTGGCCTGTAAATGCAAATTGTATGGATTCTATTAACATTCATGGTGACTGCACAAAACCCACTCTTTCACACTATTGGTCTGTGTCTAATTGAATTAATTACTTCAGTAGCCAATGTTAGCTCCTTCTGTTTTGAGAATATTCTAGATGAGAGAGGTGGTTTTACAGCTTGTAAGATGTGCAAGGCTCTGTGTGAAGCAAGCTTGCTGGTAAAATTTTGCATAGCAGTTGGAGTCTTCCAGTCCTTCACTTCCATGTGGAATCACCTATGGAAAAAGGTTGCTACCCTCTTACTGTGCAGGGAGATTAAAGGAAACTGAAGATAGGAATCAGATGTAGTGAGACTGAGGAGGCAGAGAGCAGGAAGCAGGTCAGTATGGAGTGGAGTTTGGCAGTGAAAACCCAAATGTGAACTTGATGCACTCTTTATAGGTACTGTAATCTTTTGTGTATGATTGTTTTTTTTATTTCTCCCTTTCCTTTGAAATGGTAGTACATGTAAAGTGCCTTTGCCAAGTATAAATAGCCCTGTGTAGCCAAGTTGGACTAAACACATTACACAAAAAATATGAGCAATGGAAGAGCCAAAGGAAATAAAAAGAGAGGAACGAGAGGAGTTAATAGAGCAGCTATCCTAACACATTTGAGACTCTTCCATGTCCCCAGATGAATTTAGAAGGATGCCACTGTGCTCAGGATGACACCGTTAACTACCCCAACAATGTTTTATTAGTGAAGTTGGCTTGTATAACCATGTAAGAGAAGAAATGTTCATCACCATTGAGTCTAATGTACACATAGTATTTGACCTTTTCCATAATATTATAGGAATTCCATCTGGAAAAGAATTTTTTTGTGTAATTGCGGTAGCAAAATTTTTACTACTGGTATTATCGTATCATTGCAAGCAAAGGTGAGAAGACCTGTAGCAGTTTCAATTTTATCAGAATGTTAACCATCAAGAATCAATGATTGCCTCTTTCCTGCTCAGACAAAAGTTGGTCAAATACATAGTGATGGCAAGGGGCATTCCCCCCCTCCCCCCAGTCCAATGAGATGAGTGCTAGGATGTCAAGGTATCTCATTCTGTTATTAAAACTTGGTCCCTATAATTTGTTAGGTCTGTGATGTTGCAGATGAATACGCTGACCTATCCCAGACAGCAGCCTTTTGATGCTTATGTTGTTGGAGCAGAACTGGCCAATGCTAGTTGCAGTGCGCTCAGTGACACAGCGATGCTCTGTAAACTCCGAAGGGGTTCAGCTGTGCTAGTGGTGTGTGCAAATTCATGGTGATTGTGGGATGGCTAGTTCAGCATGTTCAGCATCTACTGAATTCTGTTTTCTTTAGAATCTGAATAGGTACATGACAAAATGCACCCAGCATTCAGATAGTGTGTGCCGTCTTACTTTGCATAACCTTAGTTTGCATGCTTTTCTTGAACGCTGGGGGAACTTAGTATTCTGTTCAGCATGTAGAAAGCAAGGTGTGCCTAGAAAGATACTACTGACAGCCATAAGTATCTGGTGAGGTATGGAAGCTTCATTCCAGAATGCTGAAATATCTGTGGCATGCAATTTTTTTTCTATGAGTAGCTTGAATTTAATAAATATAAAATTCAGAAACTTGCTCTTGAAAAATTAAAGCTATTTCCCATTAAATTCTACATTTGGATAGCAGATGCTGCATGGACTATCACTGTCCCTGGTTATGTTTGAAACCCATAAACAGGCATTTTCCCTGATGTTCAGATTACCCACATAATAAAATTGAACAGATGCAGAAAAGTGGCTGGCACACGGACACTTGCAAAACTGCTCTCAATGCCTGGTGGATTCGGTAGTTTAGACCACTGTATGTTGAATAAATGGTTGAAAAAGCAAGCAGTTGTACTTTCAGGGTAGAAAGAACATGCTTGTTTAGATATTTACATCCCACTCTCTTCCTGTTGGGAATCCAGAGAAGCATACTTGTCTTCCCTCCTCCATTTTATCGCCATAACAACCCTGTGAGGTGAATAATCCAAAGGACTGGCCCGTGGTCACCCCATATGTTTTTGTGGCAGGTGGGGGTCCAATTAGAAACTGAGTCTCCCAGTGTAACATCTAATCACTTAGTGTAACATCGAAGCACTACACCTTTCTGTCTTACAACATAGATCTTCTCAATCATGATTTTGGAATACCTCTTCTAATAGTCAGAATTGAACATTAATATATAGCTCAGGCTACTTTTCATTTTTCTATGGGAGCAGAGGGAAAACCGCTAATGGAATCTTGCCTCCAAAACTGTAACATTAACTAAAGTTTATATTTAAATGGATGCGGTTCTTGGTTCAATTTTGGGAAGGTCATTATGTCTTTGACCGGTCTAGCACTCTGTTTCCCCACGTCCCTGAACAGAGAATTTTATAACGCCAAGTTTAAAAGCTGTAAGCTTATTTTCAGTCTGGAATGTCAATTCTTTGGGGAGGGTTCTGTTAATTTGGCTTCTTAATTATGCTTTCTCTAAACATTTTGTCTGTGCTCTGCGCCTAGAGACATTTCACAGATGACATCTAAGCACCATTGGTCTGTGAAGTGAACTTAGACGTAGACCTTTCTAACAGTGACTTAGGCAATGGTGTCTCCCACTTGCAATGCTATCCTATTTCTAATAGAAATCAATATGAGCAAAACATAACTGCCCATAAGTGGCTTCATGTTGTTCCTAGTTCTTGAGAAGGTTATTTGAGACTCCTGGGCATAGGCGAATACTTCCTGCTCACAGTTCACCAAAAACTGTATGAAAAATGTTGGAAAAGCGATCAGGTTTTTCTAACTTCTGAGACACATGCGTTGAATTCCATTCCCTGGACCTTTGCTGCCGCTTAGCTTGCGGGTTCCATGAGTGCCCGATCAACCTGGAACCTCCTTCCCTGCAACAAGCTTGTGTTACGGATGAGTCCACGAGGAAAGCAAACATAAAGCTGGTTTAATTTCAAGCCCCATTAGTAACTGACATCAGCAGCAACTGGGAAAACATAATCAATAATATCTAGACAGTCTATCGGGAAATGTTTTTTGCAGCGCTCTTTGAGAAATCACAGATGAAGAATTAAAGTAGCTTTGCGCATAATTAGTGCCTCTCTCTCCCCCATCCCCAGTCTCTCCTTCTAGTACTATAGATGGATTATCAAGATACCTTGTTCTCCATCTGAAGGTGCCTTCTTATAATTATGTTCAGACTTAATTGTAAACATGGTAGGTTAGTGTCTGGCTTTGCAATCCCACTGAGACTGCTTCTGGCTGGGCATTGTCAGATACTGGATAGTAGCAAGGCTGAACAAATCTGTCTGGATAAGCTGGCTGAACTTGCAAGCAAATAATTGCCTGGTAATTTGGCAGTGATGGTAAATGGCTGTGTAGATGCATTCCTGTAATAAGTGCCGTTGGTTCGGCCCCAAGCATGATAGCTTACCATTTCTGAACTCCGGTTATATTTCCTCATCTGTGCTGAATGAAATAGAGCATCAGCTTTAGCCTTTTAAGATATTTCAATGCGGCTGGTAAATTTTATCCAGTGTATGTGAAGATTATACTTGTGGGCAATAGGATTCCTGGTCATCACCTCTCTCCTTGCCTTGGGATATAAATCTTCTCATCTCTTTTTCTTCCTTTAAATGCCAAGCACCACTTTCGTTTTTCTGAAGTGGCTTCTTTTGAGAACCTGACATTTCGATTAATAAAAAAAAAAGTTGCAGCAGTTTTTCTGGCTTAAGTTTGTAGCAGCGGCAAAATAAAACAGGAAACGTGGCCCCTTAGAGACTAACAGGATTTATCCCAGCGTAAGTTTTTGTGAATCAGAATTCGGATGCAAGAAGTGTACAAATAAATAGACTTAAAAATGTATATTTTCCTCATCAAAAAAAGTCAGTTGTGACTCATGAAAGCTTATACTGGACTAAATTGTTAGTCTCCAGGGTGCCACTGGATTCCAGTTTTAATAATCTGAAGTGCACTTGCAAGCTGTGGTTTGTGATAAACCATGGCTAAACATCACATGTCGACTGGGCAAACCATAGCCAAGGCATTTTTGTGCTTTGCTTGCAGTATGAAAGCGCAAATCAGCTTCCTTGACCCCCCCCCCTTCTGTTAGCTCCAATTATATGCAAACAAACTTGCTTTGGGAAATGGTATCCAGGAATGATCTAATATGGAGTTACGCCATTTTTTCAGATCAGAATACTTACAGTGTAGTTTAGCTTAATTTTATTTTAACCTTGTCCCTCCCCTAAAGCTTGCATACCTTTTGAGCCAGGGTGGCCAGTCCAAAGTGATCATTTCAAGCTGAAATGTAAATAGTTTGCCTGGGGAAACATGGCACACTCTGCTTTGATCCCTTAGCCTTCCTACCAGCCAATTATTTGCTTGCAAGTTTAGCCAGCCAGGGTGGTGTAATGGTTAAGAACAAGTGCACTCTAATCTGGGTTTGTTTCCCCGCTCTGCTACTTGAACTGTGGAAGTTTGTCTGGTGAACCTTGATTAGCTTGTGCACTCCAACACATGCCAACTGGGTAACCTCGGGCTAGTCACAGTTCTTCAGAGCTCTCTCAGCCCCACCTACCTCACAGGGTGTTTGTTGTGAGTGGGGAAGGGAAAGGAGTTTGTAAGCTCATATGAGTCTCCTTACAGGAGAGAAAGGGGGGATATAAATCCAACTCTTCTTTTTCTTAGATTGTCAGTGGTCTGAGGGGCAACCATCCTTCCGTGAACAAAATTCATGGCTACAATTATTTTTTCCCCTTCCTCTGTCTTTTTGAATGACTTAAAAAAATTGCAATGGCCTTTTGAGCTGTTCCGAGTTCAGTAAGCTGGAATCTCCATTCTGGCCTGCTGCCTTGTAGCTTTTCCTGCGCTGTCTATGATGACAATTCCAGAAGGGTCCTCCTGTTGCAGCAAGCAGAAGTAAACAGGAGTCTTATATAACCTCAAAAGGAATATCTTTTATTCCAGTATATTCTTTGGTGGACTAGAGGTTCCTCAAGTGAGGTGAGTGGATCTTCACACTGTGTCTATGTAGGAGGCATTACAATGCATAAGGATGCATAAGTAATTAAAAAAATTCAAATCTAAAGAAAAATGCGGGATGTTTACTAGTTATACTAAGATCTGTAGTGGATGGGGAACAGTTCAGTATTGCCAGGAGCCAACAGAGATAAGAATTGTAGGGTCTTACAGACCTTTTGTAGCCTACCTTAAGAGCAACCTTGTGCCGCCAGGTTTCTGCTGTTCTTGGTTAAATATTCATCTCCTAACTGCTCCCCAGTGTGGAAGAATTCTGTGGTTGCCATTGTGGTGATTGCTGACCTGGCTTTCTTCTCGTCTTATCTTATGCATTGAGGTCATGGCAGACTGAATTATGTAATATAGCATCATGGGAGGGTTCCTGTGATATGTTTTTAAAGGGTTTATAAAACCCAAATTAAAAAAATCAGGCAATAGCTGCAAAGGGCACTCCCCCACCCCATTCCAACACCTTGCTCAATAGGTAGCTGTTCCATAATTTTTTTCAATGACCTCTGGATTTACAGTTCTTAATAGTCGCTGCAAATTGGACTCTTGGCTCACAGTAGGTAAACATTATCTAGTGTGAATGGGATAATTAAGCCTCCGGGACAGATTAGAGCAGATCACATGCAGAAAGGTTAGATCAAGCTGAACAGAAATTCATAGGGGGCTAGGAGATAGTAAGACCTGTTGTTAAAACAAATAACCAGAAATCAGGGAGTAACCCTGAAAACCATAGACCAGATTTCTATGTTCCTTTCTTGAAAAACAAAAGCCCCTCACAAGGAAGAGGAGGAGAAGGAAGACTCATGGGTATGAAAGCTGTCATGGTGAATATTGGAGCACACACGTAGCGGTGATGCTGTGTCCTGAGTTTAATTAACTGATTTAAAGTATTTAATAAATAACAGAAGTAGATGCCGTTGGATGCGTGTTGAGGGGAGCCAGACCACAACCATGGCCCCACCCCTGACATTTGTCTGATGTTCTCTCATTCTCACTGCAGATATCTGGGCGAAAGGAACACACTGATGTCAGTGAATGGAGCTGATTGGCTGTGTCTGATTTCCTAAGGCTGGGTGGCTTTGAATGACGATAGCATATGGAGATATTTTCTGAAGGAGGAGGAGGAGTTTGGATTTATACCCCACCTTTCTCTCCTGTGAGGAGACTCAAGGTGGCTTACAGGCTCCAGTCCCTTCCTCTCCCCACAACAGACACCTTGTGAGATCGGTGGGGCTGAGAGAGTTCCAAAGAACTGTGACTAGCCCAAGGACACCCAGCAGGAATGTAGGAGTGTGGAAACACATCTGGTTCACCAGATAAGCCTCTGCCACTCAGGTGAAGAAGTGGGGAATCAAACCCGGTTCTCCAGATTAGAATCCCATCTGCTTTTAACCACTACACCACAGTGGGCATGGCTCTGTGGTAGAACATCTTCTTTTCATGGTGAAGGTCAGGTTCAACCCCAGTCATCTCCAGTTCAAGGACTTCAGGGGATGTGAAGGCCTCTATTTCTCAGACCTTGGGTCTCTGATCTTGATAGTACTGATCTTGGTAGAACAAGGCTCTGCCTCAGTATAAGGCGGCATTGTGTGTTCAGTCGCCCAAAGTTTATACTCAGTAAAACAAGCACTTTCCAAGCTGGTGGTCCGTCTCAGTACACTTCTGCACAACATCATTCATCCCAGTACAAATGAGGGTATATGAGAAACCGTGGGTGCGAAGCAGGCTTTTCTTTTGGGTAGTCTTGAAAAACATCTCAAGGCAAATGAGCTGGCTGCATCTCTTTTGCCATTTCCTGTGTTTGTTTTCCCTCTCCCCTCCCTCCCTTTCAGTTGTCTTCTTGGCTGCGTACCAGATGGATCCTGCTGAGCTGGAGAGCTCAGAATTTTTCCTCATGAAGTCTGCTGAAGCTTAACAATGTGAACATCCGTATGGCTGTGATTTCCAGAGGAAGTCACACTGAAAATAAGCAGGAGTTGTGTGGCACCTGAAAGGCTATCAAGTTTTTCCTCTACCGTACGCTTTGGGGATCTAGAGCTTGCCTTGTTAGCTCTGTGCGAGAGAGGAACCCTTGATGATAGAGCAGGTCTCTGTTTCTGTTGCCAGGACACTGAGTGAATGTGGGTGGTGGAAAGTGCCGTCAAATCACAGCTGACTTGTGGTGACCTCACAGGCGTTTCAGGACAAGATGTTCAAAGGTAGTTTTCCTTTACCTGTCTCCACATCACGACCCTGGTATTCCTCGGAGCTCTTCAAATACTAGCCAGGACTGACCCTATTTAGCTTCCGAAATCTGAAGAGATCAGGCTGGCTTGGGCTATCTAAGTTAGGGCTGAGTGAAATGTAAACCACTGCAAAAAACTTGGTCTCAGAGCAGCTGACTGTTACCCTGCTTTCTGCTTATTCTAGTACCTCCTAGTTCCTTATTTCTTGAAATACTTTGAACATGGAGTGTTGCTAGCCACAGATGCAGGCAAAATGTCAGGAGAAAATGCTACTGGAACATGGCCATACAGCCCAGAAACCCCACAACACTCCAGTGATTCCGGCCGTGAAAGCCTTCGACAATACACTTTGAGCATGCTTTTGAGCATGGTGTGTCTTCTGTTAGTGCTCAAAATGCTCCCATATTTTGTCCTTTTCCCAGTATATCAACACCAGACGCCATGATAGTTCCAAGTCAGTAGCCTTATTGCACTTTTCTATGTCTTGTTTTTGTGTGGAAACTGATATTGTGTGTTAGGATATTTAGCCAGGTACTTAGCCAGCTATTCAGAATTTCGCAGCAGGAGGTGGTCTGTTTCCCCTACCTGCTTAGCAAAGAATCGGGCTGAGAGCTTTGCAATTTAGAGTTGCTCACGCAGAACTAATTCCCTTTCCTATAGTCTTTCTGCACTCCCCCTCCCCCTCCTTCTCTCTCCCTACACCTGGCCTTCTCTTGTCACTCCCAGCACACACAAGAAGACCTAGAACTTTTCTCCCTAGTTCTTACAGAACAGCTCTGAATTATTATGAGGGGCCCTCAGGTGCAACTGCCGTTGAAGCTGACCTGTTTCTCCTGCACATGAGCTAATGCTGTTGCCAGTGAGCAAAGCACGCACAAGCATATAGTATTGTACTTTTATGCTGTCCAAGATTCATAGCCTGGGCAGGCACTGGGAAGATCATAGAATCATAGAGTTGGAAGAGACCCCAAGGGCTATCAAGGGAAGAGACCCCAAGGCCATCAAGTCCAACCCCCTGCAATGCAGGAACACATAATCAAAGCACTCCTGACAGGTGGCCATCCAGCCAAAGAAGGAAACTCCATCACACTCCAAAGTAGTGCATCCCACTGTTGAACAGAAGTTTTTTCCTGATGGTTAGGTGGAATCTCTTTTCCTTCACCTTGAACCCATTACTCCTGGTCCTAGTCTCTAGAGCAGCAGAAAACTGCAACAGCCTGGGTTGGTTGAATGTAGTGAAGAACTTTTTGTCTTTGCAAGAGGGGCAAAAGAAAGGCAATTCTCCATTTGAGCTCGAGGTAATATGGGCACAGTGAACAGTAGGGAGTAAACACTGGTGCCCCTCTGAATGTCTGGTACCTGTCATATAGAGGGGCACCAGTGTTTACTCCCTCCTGTTCACTGTATCCACATATCCTCTTCCACTTAAAGGAGGAGGACCCTTCATGAGTAAGTACCAATGATCAATCTGTCCAATTGACACAGTCTACTGGAACAGGTTCCTGTTTAAGACTGTCTTCCCTTCTGGAGGCAGTGCATGGGCCTGTTCTCTCCACCTCCTGGAAGGAATAAGGTGTGAGTGTGCGTGGACTAGTGTGTGTGGACTTCAGGCACTCTGTTCTGGATTTGGCCATACCGTATTTGGCTGTCGCGTCCTTTGAGCTTGAGAGAAACAGTCTCATCCACCCACTTCCAATTACCATCTTGACTTAATTCTGTGTGTTTTGGAAGGTGTAGAATAAGGTTATTCATGCAGGAGATGGCCTTGCTGAAGTTCATGAGGGCAATTCTTATTGACCCCAGATGGCTGAATGCTACGAGCCTGCATGCCACAGCTAAAATGGAAGAAAAGGTTGCTAGATTACAGAAGGAGGTGGGGAGATACACACAGCATAAAAATACTACTGATAGACTTCTTTGTTTCTGAAACTATAATTGATGCTGCAGTGTATCTTCATCTTTTCTTGGTGTTACTAAGGACTGGGAATATGTTTTTCATTTTCAAAGGCAAGCTGAGAATCCCAGAGTTTGCAATAAACTTTAAATAGAGTGTTGTGTGACATAATGTAGATCTATGAGCTGAACCACACTTCCTTGTAAAGCCCTAAAAGAGAGATTCTCTGCTGTGGTTATAATCTTGGGCCTTGCATATATCTGTTTTATAGTCCAATAAAGTGGTATATGGGGAAGGTGGTGAGCGTCTAGAATTTCATTCCTCAAACCTGGAATGAACGGGGCTGATAGTGAACATGGGAAAGACATGCAAATGGCCAGCTGAGGAAGTGAAAATTAAATTCTGTAGATTTCTCAGAAAGCTTAAGTAATAAAGGAAAATGAATTAGCAGAAGTGAATTGCATAAAATTGTTCGCAGTGGCCCCCTCGTCTGCCTTGACAAGATTTGGCAGGTTATAGAATCTTCTGCTAAGTAAGATGCGATGAGGGCAGATCCCTTAAGTCATATGTAAACTGATTAAAGTAATCCAATCTGCTTTCTGTGAGTTGATGCATAGATGGTGGAGCTTTGTGAAAAGCTGTGCAGGTCACCTTTCGGTTGTTCTTTTTAGTAATAGCAAATTGACCACATTGTTACTGGGTTCATGCACTTCAAAAATTTTATTGTCTGGGAGAATCAGTACTGTGGAAAAAGATAAATGATAAGACTTAAATTTTAACACTACTTTAAAAATGGTATGTGCAACCCACACTCTTAATGATTAGTATCAACAAAAAATTATATACATCAGTATCTAATCTAGGTTCCTCTTCCAGAAATCTACAAAAGGTTGCATGCACATTCCTGTGTACAGGATTGACTCCATTTGTGTGTGTGTGTGTGTGTGGGGGACTTGGGAAAGGCCCCCCTTCACACACAAATCCTCCCTTTCCCTTGGAGGAGGAGGTGGTCTGTGATTCCTTTGTGCGTTTTTAAGCTCATTGGCAGGACAGGATGAAAGAACTATTGATTCCACCTGTTGCTCTTCTCTCAGGATATAGGAGACCATCCCAGAGGCTTCTGAGACATCACAAGGTCTTCCAGGTTGACCACCATATGACTTCCTCAGGCATCTCTGCCTTAGGAGCTCTTTTTTTAAGCCTGTCAGTGTTGACAGGACTTTAAAAGAGTCATTTTCCTTCGGGTTCCACTATAGACCAGAGAAAGGCTGGTTTTGTTTGATCTTTTGAATAGCCAGTAGTTTTAGAAGAAGAACGAAAGAAGGACCATGTGTCCAGTTGTCATAGCAAAGTCCTATGTGCAGCACTATGGTTGCTGCATACTTACCATTATTCCCCATAGCATTGAGGAATTTCCTGATCAACTGGCAGTTCTAGTTCTTTGCCGCAAACAGCCAGATAAGTGTTGAATTATAACTTTGGAGTAAACCTTGAAACCCCAACCGGAATAACATTTCAGATCTGTAACTAGACAACAGAAATTCCCTTCGCTTGCTGAGAAGCAAAACAATATCTGTGAGAAATGTGCAAAGCATAAATCGTGCGGCCCTTGAAGCCTTCATCCGCAGTGAATCTTTGGTCTGCAATGCAAGCCAAATCTTTTTGGAAGTAAGGAACTTACTGGCAGCAATCTGGTTAATGTCTGTATAAGACCTGCTGATTTTAATTAGGAAGGCGCAGGCATAATTGGATGAAGGTTTACAGATTGTATTTTAGTGTTGTATAGTGAACAGCCATTCAAGTTACAGAAGATAATGCTGCTGCAACTATTTTTAATTTCTTAAGTTTTAAATGGCCAAAGAACAGTGCATTTCAGCTGTGTTTCAGTACAACTAGATATGTGACTATCATTGGCTTAAGGTAGGTTACTATTAATTAATTTTTATAGGCTGTACTTTTCCTTGTGACTTAAGGCAGTTTACAGTCCCAAATTAAAGAACACTCAAAGTATAATAAATCACCAATTATGCCCCCCCCCGCCCCCAAATGCTTGCAGCTTACACCCTGTTTAAAAAGCTTGAATAAGTAAAATTGCCTTGGAAGTACCACAGTGTTTGGTAAAAAATAACTTTCTCAACTCGCTCTTTGATGAGTTTCTGCTGCAGCCTACAATGGATTTAAAAGAGGTTGGATAGGTGTGGCAGACTGAATATCTACCGGTAGTCAAATCAATCAAACAAATTCTGAATTGCAGTCCTAGACCAGCATTTGGGCATACAACCAATTTTACAACATGTAACTAATAATCTGGAATCTTAAAATCTCAAAATTTCGGATGAAATAATTGAAATTCTACGTAAAATGCTATAAAACATTTATACTTCTTAATAAGTTATGATACTTAAAAATGATTCATTGTCACTATCAAGGACCCTTATCTTACTTTGAACTTTAAACACAAAGGGACAAAAATTGGCCGTACTTCAGAATATAAAGAATTTCAACTATTAATAACTTTTCTGAATGTGCCTTCTCCGAACAATTTGGACATTTGGCTAATAATCAGAGGGAAATCTTATCCCTCAATCCACTGCAGTTAGGACAACAAAAAGGCATATCTCCACCTCTCCACCTCTCCCACTGTACACGAGCAAAGTCTCTCTGTGTATAGAATCTTTTTTCTGTCTACTTTCAAGTACATCCTTTGACAGGGCTGCACATTTAGCCAAAGTAAAAACTCCTCTAACTGTGTGTGAGTTAAGTTGGGAAAGATAAGGAGTGGGTGCTCTAATATATTTAAATTTCATAGGAGACATAGGTAGTCAAGTTCTAAACATCTATGGCTGCTTTCTTCCCTTCTACTTAAGTTTTACTATTTCTGCTTCAACTTTCGTGGTCTCAGTCTTTACATTCCATCATATATTGGGGTTTTCTTCATTCTCTGTTAACATTCAAAACAAACTTGGGAGACTAGACCCTTCCTGTTTGGTCTCCCAGATCCTTTTTTTGAACTTTCTACCATGTGCTTCTAGTGTGTGTACCACACTGGAATGGAGTTTTCATTGCTCATGAAACATCTGCTTTATTTTTACCATCTCTTTAAATCCTGCTCTGGTAAGCAATTTCTACTGCTTTGTGTGTACTGGATGACAGGGAGATCTTTCTTTTACTGGTTTCTTTGAAGACTGTGTGGTTCAGTCATGGGGGTGTTTGAAAAGCACCAATCAGTAAGAACTCCTTCTGAAGTTGTCTGCATTTTGTAGGCTGGGACCCCCAATGTGATGACAGAAAGTACCATGACACCCACCAGTACTTTTTCTGGACCTGCCAAATGTTCTAGAAAGTAGGTGGGGCCAGGTAGGGCTAATTTCCTGGCAGTCTTCTGACTGGCCACTAGAGAACTGGTTGGGTGTGCAAATTGAAATGTTTTGCTGAAAGTTGGTTTTATTCTTAGTGTCTCATTTCCCCCAATACCTATATTTTTAAATGTCTTTCTTCTCTCCTGTGCTTGAACTTCCTGTGTTTATGTGGAGCTGTGCCTGTGATGGCAGTCATTTTGTGGTTGGCTCTGCCTCCTCCTGCAGCCATTTGGGGGTTGTGACCTCAACCATATTGTTAGAATTCCAGAGATGACCACAGTTTCAAGAAGTTCTTAGAACCTCTGTTGATGGTCCTCAAGTGCAGTTGGCTCTTAATGCCTCCCCAGGTGACTGGTTACTTGGGTGCACAGGCAATGAAGGTCCTGGTTTATTAAGGCCACCATTTCCTGACCTGTGGGTCACAAAGCTGCCGAATTATCTTCTCTATTTCCTTTTATATTAATACTACCTATCTGTTTCTCAGAGGTTAGTCACTGAAGTGCATTTTAAAAGTCGTTTGTGAATTTCCCACCTGTTATGGCAGCTGAAGCAGAGGACTGAAGGCATGACCAGGAGAGTAGTTGACTCTCTGTACCTTTCTGGTTCTGATGTGCCATTTCTTGGCTGCTGTGAAGAACTAGAAAGATATAATATAGAAAAACTTGCAGTTAAAATACATGAAAACAATGGCGGTCAAAAACCTACAGTCCAATTCATGTGACAATAAATCAGTGGGTCAACAGCTACAGGTTGGGAAATACCTGAAGATTTTGGGGGTGGAGCCCTGAGGGTGGTGGGGTTTGGGGAGAAGGACATCAGGTGGGTATAATGCCACAAAGTCCACCTTCGAAGGCAGACATTTTCTTCAGATGAACTAATCAGTGGTAAAAGGGGGAGATCGCCAACTACTTCCTGAAGGCTGGCATCGCTAGTTGGCATGCCAAGTAAATTTGAACTTTTGGGACACCATACCAATAAGGTTGGGAACCAGTGGTTTAGGACAGGGGAAACCAATGTTTTAGGGCAGCCCCATGCCAGCAGGGGCTGATGGGAATTGTAGTCCATGAACAGCTGAAGCGCAAGAGTTGGACACCTCTGGTTTAGGGTATACTTCTGATCTGTATTTTACCTGAAACAAAAATAGTAACTATTTGATTAAAGGTGGAATAAAAGAAATAAACATGCAAGTGGCATTATTTGGATCAAGTTCTTGTTCTAAAACACTCGAAAGCTGTTTGTGTGACAAAGGATTCTTCTTTCTAAAATCTCTAAAAGAGATATCGGCTGCCATGATAAGGTTCTGAGGCAGCTTTGAAGACATATTTGAGTAACAATCAGTCAGGAGATCTTCTTGTGCCAAAATGGAGGAAGTTACTTACTGCAGACATTTGATTAGCTTGCAAGCAGAACATGCTTATTAGGTTTCAGGTTACATCAAGGTGCCACTAGGGACTAGGTTATAAATGAGAAATATATGCTCCCTATGGAGAGATAACTACTGGGTATAAGACATATCTGTATCTCTTGGAAGACTGAAAATGGGGGGCAGGGAACGCTCCATCCCAAATGCTATAACCGTGCTTCAAAACTGTAACAGTTCATTTTGAGAAAATGATGACTTCAGAGTCTGCAGAATTCTCTTAACTTCAGCAATCTTCTTGCTTACTGGTTGGCATTTTTCCAGCCAGCCTGCACAAACACTGTTTTTATTGAAGGAGCATTATAAATTAAAGTTAGTATAAATATCTTGTGGGAAGGTGTGGCTTAGGGTGTCAGGAACAGCTGTGGAAATAGATGGTTTGTAG
Organism: Sphaerodactylus townsendi; assembly: GCF_021028975.2. NCBI lineage: Eukaryota > Metazoa > Chordata > Lepidosauria > Squamata > Sphaerodactylidae > Sphaerodactylus > Sphaerodactylus townsendi. Next base: position 58,338,410 of record NC_059435.1, on the reverse strand, counting down.
CACAGTGCCGGGTACGTACAATAATGGTTTCTCAACTTCTTTTGTTTTATTTTCCAATGAACAGAAGCATCTTCCCTTGCCCGCTTTCCTCTCTGAACAAGTTAATGATGAAGGGGTTGAAGGCTCATGCTTGCATGAAGTAGAGTCCGGAAATACGACGCTTGGTTGAGAGCCAACTGAGAACTGCATTTCCTGATAAGCTTGCTTCACTTCTCAGATTTAAGATTGCATAGATCTGCATGTGTGTGGTTTTTTCTTTCCCTTTTAAGCAGCTGAAAAACAACTCTTCCTGCTTGTGCATTTCAATTTGTCAATAGTTATATTTCCTGCTTTGACAGATGCACTTTGGGAGCGACGAAGTGCTGCTCTAAAAGGAATTGATGTACTTCCTTCATTACTTTCAAAACTGTAATGTGCCTGAATTTTGATACTCGTTTTGATTGGCCAATTGGCCATGCTGGCAGGGGATGGTGGGATTTGTAGTCCATGAACATCTGGAGATCTGCAGGTTGCAGACCCCTGGTTTAAGCTAACTGTGGCTACGATTAATATCAGTGCATGCTAATGCTGAATCAGGGTTTGGGAAAGAGAAGAGAAATCCGTACATAAAGGGGAAAGGAAAGACACATGAGGAGCATTACATGCACATCAGGTTTAAGTGTGGCTTCAGCCCCTTTCCCCCATGCCCCCTCAACAATGCCAAAATTCCAATAGTTCAGAGGCGTTCCAATCTTGCCGAGTTGGCCATGGCCCTTGTATGAATTATAGAGTGCAGAGTTTCTTCCTGGATGTTGGCGGAGGACAACTCTGCAGATGTCAGTGGAATGTCTGGGTGGAAGAGCTTAATTAATCAACCTTCCCAACTTCCCCGAGAGCCATAAGAGATGGGAGTCATGATTCATTGACAAGTGTCTTGTTTTGTATCTAGAAGGTATCAGCTTCTTCTGTTCATAATTCTCATGATTTTCTTCTCTGAAGGCCAGTTTTGAAAATATTCTAGCTTAATTACTATCCAATCCTTTCTGGTTACAATAACCAGTATACATAGTTGTAAGGTTGGAGTTTTTAAAGGCAATTTGTACAGGAAGTACCCCCCCCCCCCCATTGTGGGGAAAGTCACGAATACACTCAGAAGAGTATTGGGATTGTTTATCTGGCATCTCTCCCACCAAGAGTGAAAAGATATGGGAGAGGAATAAAAGTGTTGCTTCGGTGAATTATAATAAATTTTCTATTGAACTGGCGGCAGAATTTCTTAAATAAGACCATATGTTTCTAGCTTTTTATTCTGTCTTCTCTCTGGGTGATAGAGATTTCCAGCTCCACCATGTCTGATTGTGTAACCAAGTAATGAGGTCTTTCTGGGTGATCTAAATGTTTAAAGAGTGCTTTTCCTCCCTCTCTCTGAACTTAAAAAATAAATCATTTTTCTCCTCTCCTCTCCCCCCACCCCTCCCTTTCACTTTCTCCTTCAGGCTCCAGACAAAAGGAAAGCATTAGAAGAGACCAAAGCATACACCACTCAATCTTTAGCCAGCGTTGCTTATCAGATCAATGCACTCGCCAACAATGTGCTCCAACTACTGGACATCCAAGCGTCGCAGCTCCGAAGAATGGAGTCCTCAATCAATCATATTTCGCAGGTAATTTTTCTTCAAATGATCAAGATGTTGCAAAGTCGCTATTTTTGGATAAACCACAGAAATGAAAGAAGTAAACATTAAAGCCCTTACTTTATGCCTGCAAATGTACAACTTAATATTGATGGCAGGCATGTTGTTTATGGCATCAATTTATCCCATAATAACTTTTGTACTCCAGCCTTTTCTAATGGAACTTCTGCTGTCACATCATTTTCCATGTATTTTTGAAATTTACACAGCAACTATATTTCACTTAAAGATGCTAGTAGATTATATATTCCTCGGACCACAGAAAAAAGCATGTCGGAACTTCTTTATTGTAGAATATTTTGTCTGGGTCCTAGTGCCTACCCAGACCTACTTCCCCATCTGTTTGAAAGTAAGAATACATTTTTGCATAAATGCTGTTGTATCAAAATACCATGCTCAGTAATGCACAAAATAGTGGTTTTGACAAAGGCAGTGCATAAAAATGAAGGATCATTTGTTTGAGATTACATTCTAAGGTGGAAGCATACAATTTTCTCAACTGCTGCATCTCAACTGACTGAACTAGCATCTTGATGTGAAATAAAGTATAGTCAAGTTCTTGTGTGTACATTCAGGATGCCTTCTATCAATTCTGATTGCCAGTAGCTCTCCTAAGGCAGTGATTAACATCCTCTCCAGGTTTTGCCTTCCCTTTTTAGGCCACTTGGCGGGACTTACCTTCCTAGCTCATGGTACTTAAAGATCCTTGGACTCTCTAGTCTTTTAAGGGACTTGGCCACCACAGTGTTGGGAGTAGCAAGGCAAAGTTAAGTGGCAGAACAGTGGCTCAATGGTAGAACATCTGCTTTGCATGCAGAAAGACCCCCAGGTTCCAACTCCGGTATCTCCCAATGATAGGGCTGACAGCTCCATTGTGGGAGATTTTGGGGGGTGGAACCTGAGGAGGGAAGAGTTTAGAAGGCTAGCAACCTTAGTGGGATATAATGCCATAGAGTCCACCTTGCAAAGAGGCCATTTTCGCCAGGTGAACTGATCTCTGTCGTCTGGAGATCAGCTGTAATAGTGGGAGATCTCCAGCCATCAGCTGGAGGGTGGCAACCCTACCCAGTGAGCTGTTAATAGTTGATGGATTGGAGACTCTGGAGAGCTGTTGCCTCTGAGAATAAATTATACTGGCCTTGATTGACGAGGGGTCTGACTCATTAAAATGTGGCTTCCTATGTTCAAATGCTAGGGTTGCAATGTTTCTGCGACTAATTAGTGAGTGCAGTCAGTCTGAGTATTTTTGAAAGGATTTTTTTTGAAGTCTTGTGACTTATGGCACAGCAAAAAATCTGCATTTTTTTTCCTGTGCTGAGTGACCTCTCCTACTAATCTGTGGCTTCCGAGGGTCCTTTGGAGCTTGCTCAGTGTTTCATGCTGTTGGAAGCCATCCTGTAAGTATGTCTTGCAGTGCAGTTTGTGTTCACCACCATGAGGGTAACGCAGGGCTCCTCTAAGCAGTGGAATTTCATCTGCATAAATGTTTGCTGATGGCTTTAAATATTTTTCAGCATCAAAATTCACTTAAAAATCAGCAGAGTTATTTACACATATTTATTAGGTGCTGCAGCAGTTATGGTTTTAAAGCAATTTTTTGCAAGAGCTTTATGAACTCAGATTTTTACCTATCATGGAATATTCATGTAGGACTGGAGTTTCCCTGTATGTTGCTGTCATACAGCCATTCATACAGGGAACACTGTGCAGTGCAAATTAGTTGTTTCCTATAAGTAATTCTTCCTCAATTCTCCCCTTCTACAGCACAGCCAACATTGCTTAGATGGCTCCTACGCTATTCTAGTTAATGTTGCATTTTCAATACAAAGCTGTTGGTAGCCTTCCTTTCAACTGTTTTCTTTTTTTTGCCAGACTCCAAAATTGCCTGTTAGTTGTTTTGACCTTTCTACTTTAGAGGCTTTCCACTAGACTTGTTGAAGAGGGAATCCATAGAATGACAACATTGCCCATTTATCAAGAGCTTCTAAAAGAGAAGGTGACAAAACACGCTAGTTCGCCCGACCAGCTCACTATTGTAGTTTCTGGGGCTTCTTGAAAAATGAGGGTTTGACTAAACCATCAGCGAATGCATCTATGTTGATAACTTTTCACCTCTGTATCCACTACCGTAACTTAATACTAATATTTCAACTTTTATCCTGCACTTTGGTATATCTTTAGGCAGTGGTTTCAAGGTATGAAGGGGATCCCATAGAACATTTCTTGGGTTCCTCATTGGGAAAATCCATAATGGAGAACTACTGGTCTGGAAGATAGCTGGTTGCGCATGTGTGTTGATTTCCTCTTCTGTGGCTGCAAAACAGAGTGGGGCTTTTTCTTCATGGTGTCCAATCGTGGGGCTTTATAGGCTCAAATAATGTGAATGGTATTGTCGAAGGCTTTCACGGCCGGAATCACTTGGGTGCTGTGTGGTTTCCGGGCTGTATGGCCGTGTTTGCTAGAACACGGCCATACAGCCCAGAAACCACACAGCACCCAAATGTGAATGGTGCTGTGATAATTAATTCAGTATTTAGAGAATTGCGTAGTACTTAACAGTGAGTGCTGGTACCAAAGGTTGATATTAAAAAAAAAATCACCAGCAACTGCCAGTAATTGTAACTTTGTTCTGTGTCAGTTTGTGATAGATGTGCATAATTCCTCACAAAATCAAAGGCTGGTTTTGATCAATGAGTCCCTTTTTATATAAAACACAATACACGCATCCACCAAATGTTCAGAAATCCTGTCAGGATCAGAACTGAAATATTGAGCAGTTTAATCATCATTGGATGATGGTTTAGGTCAGGGGTAGGGAACCTGCGGCTCGAGAGCTGCATGCGGCTCTTCTGCCCTTGCACTGCGGCTCCACGAGCCGAGCCGCCAGCCCCATTCTTGCCTGCCCTGCAGGCAGCAAGGCAAGCGCACCAATTGCCCGCAGCTGGCTGGGCCGCGCCGTGGGCTTCAGGACGGGCGCTTTCCCGGCGGTTGGCAAGGCTGCGCCGCGTGCTTCCCCTCTCGCCCGCCCCGTTCGAGCGGGGTGGGTGCTTTCCCGGCGGCCGGCAAGGCCGAGCCACTGGCTTCATCCTTGCCTGGCGCACCAATTGCCCGGCTTCCCCTCTCACCTGCCCCGTTCGAGCGGCAAGGCCGAGCTGCTGGCCCCATCCTTGCCTGCCCTGCAGGCAGCAGGGCAGACACATCCATGCGCTTCTCAGAATGAGCGGAGTAAAAGGTAAAAAGACCTAATATATACAGTGTTATCTTTATTTTAAATGTCAAAAATTATTTGCGGCTCCAAGTGTAGAAAACGGCTCCAAATGGCTCTTTGAGTGTTAAAGGTTCCCTACCCCTGGTTTAGGTGCTTCTTTTATGGTCTGTTCTGAAGAGGCCTGTTTCCTTGTGTTGGTCCTGATGCTCCTGTATAAATATGAGAGCTAAAAAAACCCTACATTGAAAATGGTCCTTTTCTTCTACTGGGGATTTATGGAAAATCGCCTCTAGGTGTCCAACAAGGGGGAATGGTGAGATTTGGAGGTTATAGCACAAATGGAAATCAGTTTAGCTGACTGGATGGCTAAAGCCAGAGGATGGAGCATAGGGTAGTGCTCAATTGAACAGCAATTGAAGGTTGTATTTTCATCATTTGAAAACAGCAGCATTTTACATAATGATATCATGCAGGATTTAGACAGTCATTTAGTATCTGAGCTCTTTCCAGTGTATTATCATGTCATAAGCTGATAATATAGGTATTATAGATGTGAGACGGAACTTAAGACTAAAGTAGGATCTATATATGACTGGATATCGTGCTATTGTAATTATTCATGTCCTAGATCTTTTGATTTATGGCTTGCTGAAGACTACCTTGATAAATTCACACCAGCTCTTTTGTAAATGGTCTGTGTGTGTGTGTGTGTGAGAGAGAGAGAGAGAGGGGAAGATGACCTGTTATAATTTCCAGTGCCACTAAAAGTCCACCAAATCTTATGTTTTGCATGTTGTATTAATTCAAAGTGACCCTTGACCAACTGTTGAGTTACCCATTCTTTATTTCATTTATATCCTGCCCAAGTGGCTTACCTCACTCTTCTCTCTTTTATTTTGTCCCCATAACAACCTTGTGAGATAAATGAGGCTGAGTGTGTATGAGTCATCTACACTCTGCTGCACTCAGTATGGCAAAGCAAGGCTATCCCAGATTCTAACCCAACATTCTAACCACGATGCCACACTTGCTTACTTTATCAGGAATTTAAACCTGGGTTGCCTGCACTCAAACCATGGCAGCATACTAACTGATATGCAGAGGAAGTGGAAATATAAAAATATTACTGGGGTGTTGAGTGGTTTCCGGGCTGTATGACCTTGTTCTAGTAGCATTTTCTCCTGACGTTTCACCTGCATCTGTGGCTGGCACCTTCAGAGGATTGATGCCAGCCACAGATGCAGGTGAAGTGTCAGGAGAAAATGCTACTGGAGTATGGCTATACAGCCCAGAAACCACTCAATATCCCAGTGATTCCGGGCGTGAAAGCCTTCGGCAATGCATAAAAATATTAAAAAATTAAAAGCAGACAGCCATCTTATTAATGAGTTTCATAGTGACTGTAGTTGAAATAGTACACACGTCTGTTTTATTTTGTAGCACCACAGCAAGTTTATATAAGACTATCTTTGTACTGAGCCGCTTCTGTTTCTCTTTTAAGACTAAAGGCTTAGCTGGGCAAGGCCAGATCATTGCAAGGTTTCTTTAGCAGCCTACTACTTAGGAAGATTACAAAGCAAATGATGTTGTGATACTGAAGAAAAACAGTTCTCACCCAGCTAGAAAATGGTGGCTGTTCTACTTAGACCGTGCTGAAGTTTCTTTGCTACTCAAGTAGTTAATAGGCTGGGAAACTTATTGTATAAGTATGCCTTCTCTGATCTCTGCGATTTAGAATCTTAGTGTTTATTTCTGTATCTTAGGTTACCTGTAATGTGCATAGATGGGAAGGTTAACAAAAAAGTTTTTATTCTGCACAAATAAACAAGATTTTAATGGCAAATAATATTGCATGCATGTAGCTTTTTTTCTAAATAGAGTTCTTCAAAATTAAAAACAGCAGCTCTCTCTGTTTTCCCTCCCACCTTGCCATAGGTAGAAACTGCATAAAGTAACAGAAAGCAGTACTGAGCATAGATCCAGTTTGCTTGGCTGGCTATCTGCATACCATCTTCATTAAATTTATAATGTAAAAAGAGAGAGCATACATATAAAGGATACTCTTCAACCCTGTTCTAAAAGACAGACTTCTGGCAGTGGGACACCATGTTTGAAGTCACTAGGCTCTGTTTATTTGGAAAGTTTAAATTGAACTTAGGGACCCATTAAGCTGTTTAAACAGAGCCAAATCATTGGTCCATTTAACTCAGTACTGTCTGCTCTGTCTTGCAGAAGTTGCCCATAGTCTGAGGCAAAGAAAGGCCTTTTTCACCACCTGCTACCCAAAATACATTTCCTTAACATGCCAAAGGTGGAACCTGGGACTTCTGCATGTATGTCTACTGCAGTCTGCTACTAAGCCTTACCCACCCCATAAAACAGTATTTGCTGTTGTAGCATATCTTCAAAGCTACAAGGTATACAGCAGAGGTGTCCAACTCTGGCTTTTCAGATGTTGATGGACTTCAATTCCCATCAGCCAATTGGCCATGCCAGCAGGGGCTGATGGGAATTGTAGTCCATCAACATCTGAAGCGCCAGAGTTGGACACCCCTGGTATACAGCATAATGGCATATTACCATTCATTGTAATTACTCCAGTTGGCTATACTTTTTTTCCATTTTGATTGCCCTTGCCCTGTGTTAGTTTGTTCAAATTTATTTCTAACTCTAGTTAACTGTGGTTCTGAAGTTCAGTTAATTCAGGGGAGGAACAATAACTCCTCCTGTCCTCCTGGGTTATAATAGTTAGATAGAATGTCCTTTTTAAATGCAGTGTTCTCCTTATTCCTTTGCTCACTTGCTGGGCAATGTGGGGAATCCCCAATATCATTGTCACTGTCATCTATATATCTGATAGCGATGTGTGTCCATCTGTGGATACTTTATGCAGTGTCTAATAGAGACCTCTTTTCTTGAGGCGTAGTAATAAATAGAAAAAAATCAGGCAAATCTAAGAGAATTCACTGTATGGTTATACAAAGGTGATCAAAGGTAGCCAGCATTACAAACTAAGGAAAAGGTTAAAGAAACTATGTCTGTTTTTTAGCATTAAACACATGCGATTAAGGGACAGGACTTGATTGCAGATACCAGTTGAGGCGTCTAGACATCTTAATATTGCGTGAATGTGACCAGTTTACCATATGGGAAAATATGCCAGCTTCCTCAATGTGAAAATGAAGAAAACTTGTACCAACCAGGCTACAATAATAACTTCAAAAATTAGTTCTCCCACTGGAGTAGCAATTTACTTATAAGTAACCAATTTTTTTTTATAATTTTACAACCAGTAACAAAATTGTTTACATTCTCCCATTGGAGTAATATATATATACAAGTTAGAACGGCACGGCAATATAATCTAAATACAAATATAACAGCAAGGCCCCCGAAGGAGATTCCTCCATGCTATGCAAAAGGGGAAGGTACACACCAAAGTGAAAAGGAAGAAAATTTGTACCAACCAGGCTACAATAACAACTTTAAAAATTAGTTCTCCCACTGGAGTAACAATTTACTTATAAGTAACCAAAATAATTTTATAATTTTACAACCAGTAACAAAATGTTTTGGAAAAATTGTTTACATTCTCCCATTGGAGTAATATATATATACAAGTTAGAACGGCACGGCAATATAATCTAAATACAAATATAACAGCAAGGCCCCCGAAGGAAATTCCTCCATGCTATGCAAAAGGGGAAGGTACACACCAAAGTGAAAATGAAGAAAACTTGTACCAACCAGGCTATAATAATAACTTCAAAAATTAAACAATTTTTCCAAAACATTTTGTTACTGGTTGTAAAATTATAAAATTATTTTGGTTACTTATAAGTAAATTGCTACTCCAGTGGGAGAACTAATGCTTGAAGTTATTATTGTAGCCCGGTTGGTACAAGTTTTCTTCATTTTCACTTTGGTGTGTACCTTCCCCTTTTGCATAGCATGGAGGAGCTTCCTCAATGTGCGCACAAGTGCTGCAGTACAGATGAATGTGGATTTTTGTACTGTTAAGCAGTTGCTGTTGCTCTGCCCCTAGTTAATAATTCATTGCTACTTTGGCATAATTATGTGGGTTCTGTCTGCAAGGCCTGTTCCCTGTACAGGTGCCATGGCAACAAGGAGTGTCACTGTAGGCAGAGCTGTTTTTCAGCTTGTTGTTCTTGCTTCCTTTTTATTTCCTCGTGGGAGCTGCCTATCTGGACAGCTGTGAAGAATTCCTCTATGGTTACAGCTAAAACCAGATCCCAAGAGGCTTACAAATACCTATAGTTTCTATATACACCCTTTTGATGTGGTGCCTTCAAGTTTATATTGACACAATTCCCTTCCTCAAACCTTTCTCAAGTCTAATTTAGCAGTTGTTTATGCTAAGATAAATCTGCTATTTTTTCAGGTGCCATGTGACTCCTTGTTTATAAGTTGTGGCATTCATTAAAACACGTGGAATGATGATCCTTTGCAGTGAACTAATATTATATATTATTAAAGAAATTAACCTTGTTTCTTGGATATTCTCCTTGAACTCCTGTTGCGCAGTTCTGGAAGTAACTATGAAAGGGGTGGGGGGTTCTGCAAAACTGTAATGTTTTTGGGTGGACAAAATACCCAGAGTTGGCCTTGGCTACCTGTCCCAACCTTCATTTCTGAAATATGCTGTCACTTTTGGAAAGGGGCTATGGCCCATTGGGAGAGTGTCTGCTTAGGTTTGTAGAAGGTTCCAGGCTCAGCCTTTGGTATCTCCATCTAAAATGTGGATGGGTGATGTGAAAGACCTCTTGAGACGCTGGAGATCCACTTCCAGTCTGAGTAGACCAGGGATGGACAACCTATGGTGTTCCAGATGTTCATGGACTACAATTCCCATCATTGGCCATGCTGGCAGGGGCAGATGGGAATTATAGTCCATGAACAACTGGAGCACCATAGGTTGGCCACCCCTAGAGTAGACCCTAGTGACATTGATGTGGCTAATTGCCTGATTCAGTATAAGGCAGCTTTGGGTATTCATGTGTACTTGAATATCCTGGTACTTTGTTTTTTACATAAATAGCTGGAGGGAGGTTAAAACAAACCCCTGCTTAGTTTAAATTATCGTAGTTCCTTATGTATTCCCTACACCAGGAAGGGCTTTGCCTTTTTAAAGAAATGGTGTCTCTCTTATTTGCATGTGTAAATCTATGGAACAGGGGAAGTATGCATGTTATGCATAATACTATCTTACAAGGGCCATCATTGTCTTCACAAGTGTCTGAAGTGCACATGACTATTTCTGGCACTGGGTTTTTTTCCTGTTGTGAAAAGTGTACATTGTTATCTTCCTGGAGGAATGGTCCAAACCAAAGAAACTTGTTTCCGCTGCAGGAAAGTTTATTGATTTATTTTTGCTAAATAAGCCATTATGACATTATGGGAAGAACAGCTTTCAAAGGAGGCAAACAAATCTTGGAAGTCTCTCCATCGTCTCAAGATATGGGCCATTATTTATGCCTTTTAAATATTGTATGATGTGCCTTTGGCAAAACATCTTAATCTGAAAACCTCCCCAAAGTATTAGAGGCCAATTTATGTAACCACTCATTTCAGTAGTTAGAGTGGTATGACTGACCGCCCTTGCTACTAGAAGGTCTTTCTTGATCAAGAGCTACCTTTTGTCTGGCTTTTGCAAGCTCTGAGTGTTCTGTTTGGAGCACTGAAATATAACAAGGATGGGTGATCTAGATGAGTTGCTTGTTGATATTATAATTTTTAATAGGCTTTATTGCCTATTTTCTTGGTTTTTGGTGTTCATCACTTCTAAAAATTGACTTGGGATGAAGGACATAAATCTCTAATAAAACAAAATTTCTTCTTGCTCAGCTTCAAACAGAATTTCTGAGTAATGCCAAAGTATGGAAAAAAACCCGCACTGTGTTATTTGGCTTTGTCTACATGAGATAGTGGTTATATCTAGAGGTTCTACCTTCCACCATTATAAGGAGGCTTCCTCTGGTCGATGGGGCGTTAGGAAGGTTTTTTGAACCAGAGGCACAGAAGAAGATTGATTGCTCTAAAGTCTTCACCATCAGTGGAAAATAACTTTTGGATCCAGGCCATTTTATGATTCTTTTAATTTCAGCCACCTTGATGGAGCATATAAATTACACATATCCCTCTTTTGAAAAGTGCTTCATTACACAATGATATCCAGTGTAGTGGTTAGAGTGTCAGACCAAGATCTGAGATATTCGGGCTCAAATCTCTCCTTGCCATAGAAAGCTTGCTGACCTAAGGCCAATCACACGTTCTCAACTTAATTTACCTCATAGGATTGTTGTGAGGAGAAAATGGAGGAGAAGAGAACAATGTAAACTTCTTTGGGTCCCCATTGTGGGGAAACATGGGATGTAAATTAAGTAGATAAAACTTCAGAAAATGAAGTAGTTTTAAGTGGTTTGCAACGATCTTGAAGTTCTTACTTTTGACATGTGTAACCTTATATAAATATTGTTAGTGTACAGTGGGTAGATATCTCAACTATGAAAGGAGACATTCTTTGGGGGTGGGGGCAGCTACTGAAGTTCCTTCAGATGTTGAGTTCTCTGAACATATGTGTAAGACAGATACCCCTCTCAAACCAGCATTAACTGTTCTGATAATATGTTATTCCTTTAGTTGAAATACACAGGGGGAAGAAGCAAACACTCCTCATAAAAATGAGCATGTTTTCTCTGTTCCGAAAAAGGAAGATAGTAAGCTTTGAAGCTCAAGATTTAAAGTTCATTTCCTGTCAAATCCTAAGGACTCAGGTTCTTGGGTAGCAGGGCTGTTCCTAATCCAGGAAAAGATCTGTTGCTTAGCATAGACAAAATTAGGCTCTTTGGACCAATAATCGGATCTAAGACAACCTCATATTCAACCTCATAGAGTTCAGAGTCCACTGAACTCTAGTGGTAGGGTTGTCAAGTTTGAAAATTCATTTGAAAATTCAAATAATTTCAGACTCCAGTATTAAAGGAATTAACTAAAACAGTGACAAAGAACTGATAATTGTGCTTATTAAACTACTTAAATTTGGTGCCTTCTACAGGTATAGCTCAAGTCTGCTTCTTCCTGGGCTTTTGCCTCTTGTGAATGGCACATTAGATATTTCCTTGATGACAGAGCATGTCAAAATATTATATTTCCTATACTGCAAGAAATTACACTTTCCCATTTTGTTTCTGTAAACAGTAGGCATTGTGACCTGCCGTGAAATGTAACTTGACATTTGGGTGCAGTAATAAGTTGGCTTTCAGATTGTCAGTGTTAAAATGTTCTCGACACTTCTTTTTATAGAGTTCAGTATCCTCTGTGCTGCAGTAGAAGTCCTGAACATGTTTTGTTCAGGGTACTCTGCGTTCTTTGAAAATCAAGCAGCATATGGCCTGCTTTGCTATGTGACAAAAACAGGCACAAGGATAAATATTGACTATTGTGATTTTAACTGTTTGATTTTGCAAGCCACCCAGGAGGTTTACAAAAACCACTGAGTTGGCTGTAAATAATTTAAATTCAATAAGTAATGTTAAATAGTAGTTTTGCACTTCCTGCTTTGATTGCTTCAACTGACTACTCTAGGTCAGGTGAGAGGGAAAGTAGGGCCCAGAACCTTTAAAGGCAGGGAATGGCACTCATCCCACCCTATGTACAATCTCATGAATGATTAATTGAACCTCTCTCCCAAAATTTCTCACACTGGGCCTCTCGGGATCCCCGTGCCCCCTCCTTCCCCAATTGGATCCTGCACACTCCCAATATTCTGCAGATCAGCACAACCGCCCCTCTCCCAACTAACATATATTGGTAATTGCTGGACCTTAACAGAGTACAAATCAGAAATGAGCTATGGATTGGTACGTTGATTGGATTTGTCAACTTGGAGTTCTCTTAGAATTGCACTTCATCGCCAGACCTGGCGAAAAAAAGCAGCTTTGGAAAGGGGTTTATGGTATGACACATCCCTGTTGAGTTCCCTCCCTATCTCAGCATCATCAAGCTCCACTCCCCAAATCTCCCACAGTTTCTCAACCCAAAGCTTACATCTCCAAGACTATTTTGCAGTGGACCTTTTGAAAAAGTGTCTCTAGATGTGCTACAAAGAACAAAAACAAATAAAGGCAGTGAATTTACGTGCACTTTTGAAATTTGCTACTGAAATCATGATTAATTGAGGCACATCGTCAAGATAGTTGTGGCAGATCTGATCTAATTAGATAGTTCCGTACTTTTTTTTTTTTTGCACTGTTTGCTCAGCACTCCATCACAGCTCTTTAGAAACCAAATGCAGAGCCCTCAAATGCACTTCTGTTTATTTTTGGGATTAAATGTCTTTTTTGTTTTCCTGGTGGGTTATACACAGCTTGCATTCTGAGAATAGACTGGACCTTGTTCATCAAGAGCACAATTGTTGAAACAACAAGCCAGTAATCAAAGAGTTTGCACAGCTGGGTTTGGTGGGGGAGGCAGTATAGCTACAGAGTCCAAAGCAGTTCTTTGATTTGTTTCTATATGTTGAAAGTGAAAATAAACCCTGCCTGTCTTTCCCAAATCCTCCAAGCTGCTCTGCCTGCCATTTTGGTAATGTATCTCACTGGTTAAGACTGGTTGAGACAGTTCCCACATACAAAAATATGATAAAGCTTAACATTAAATTGAAACATAACTCTGAAAAGCAGACTTGAAGGGGCAGTTAAACTAAAGATTAAAAACAGCAACTGCATAATAAAACATTCATGTTAGGGGATGAACACATTCAGGTTAAAAATGCCTGATAAGAGAGAACTTCACAACTGGCACAGAAACCCCCACCTTACTTGGTCCCAGACCTGAGGATAAGGGAAGAGCATTTCATCAATAAGGTGCCTCAACCAAAAAGGCCCTGTGTCTCATGGCTTCCTCCATCAAGCCCATCTGTAGCCTGACTGTGTCCTAGAATGAATATAAAACAGGACTCCCAGCCTTGATGTGCTTGAAAGTATTTGGTATTTTAAAAGAGAAGTAGTAGATGCCACTGCGAATGGATGCTGTCAGAAACAGAACCAACCTTAAAATGGCTGCTGTGGGGATAGGGTTGCTAATCTCCGAGTGGAGCCTGGAGATCTCCCAGAAGCACAACTGGTCTCCAGACAACAGAGGTCCCTTGCTCTGAAGAAAATGGCTGCATTGGAAGGTGAACTCTATGGTATTATTCCTTGCTGAAGTCTTTCACCTCCCCAAACTCCCACCTCCCCAGAATTGCCAAATATATCCCAACAGGAACTGGCAATTCTGTATGGGGAGCAGTGACAAATGAGACAGAGGTAGTAAGCTGAGCATCCTGCTGTGATGGGGACAGCAGTTTTCAAGTGAACACTCTGTACACTCAAAGGTCATTTCTCCTGAGGACTTCTGTAGTACCTCCTGTTCCAGTGAAGTAGAAGATAGGCATGTCTGAGTCTTTGCCCTGGGGATAGGGTTGTGAGGTACATGTAAATAACCAGTGGGAGACTTTGAGGGGAAGTGGGGGAAAGATGTGACTGCGTCAAGGGATTCTCTATGCCAGTGGTTCTCAACCTGGGAGTCGGGACCCCTTTGGGGGTCGAATGACCCTTTCACAGGGGTCACCTAAGACTCTCTGCATCAGTGTGCTCCATCTGTAAAGTGGATAAATGTTAGGGTTGGGGGTCACCACAACATGAGGAACTGTATTAAAGGGTCGCGGCATTAGGAAGGTTGAGAACCACTGCTTTTACCAATGGAGGGAGGGAGAATTCCTAGAGCCTTATTCAATGTAGTGATGTCATTTCCAGATGAAGCTGCTTCAGGGGAAGTGTTCCTCACTCATTCCCCCACCCCCACCCTTCACTGGGAGTTTACCACTATAAGTGGACAACTGGAATCCTTATTTGTGGAGGAAGCAAGTGGGTGATAGGAAACACGTTCGCATTGGTAATCACTGATCTACAGACTTAACAGTGGTGGCGAACCTTTGGCACTCCAGATGTTATGGACTACAATTCCCATCAGCCCTTGCCAGCATGGCCAATTGGCCATGCTGTCAGGGGCTGATGGGAATTGCAGTCCATAACATCTGGAGTGCCAAAGGTTCGCCACCACGGGACTACACTCATCTGAAAAAATGTTTGCAACATATAAACTTTATTTTTTAAATTAGAAACAGCCCAAAACCTATGTGAACTTGTTTGCTGTTGACACGGTAAAAAAGCTTCAGTGAGCTTACTACTTGAAATGGAGTTCTTGACATGATAGGCATTTTCTTAAATCACATTTAATTGTTAGGTCACCATCATTCTATAAGAGCTTCAATAAAAACGACTGAATTTGCAGACATATTTTTGGACGGGTGGCCAGATGCTACTCTGAGAACACTTTTCAACGGTTGTTTGTGGTGAGGGGAAACCCACCTAACTAGTGAGCTGCTACAAGCAGATGGTGTGTTGGGTGGGGCTTTCAAAGGGCCTCTGTATGAGGGCTACTACCTCTTTATCTGCTGTCAGTTTCTATTTTATGTCTTGAAATGGGTGCGACCCAGAGAACAAAGTGCTGTGGTGAATCCACAGGTCGCCTTGTCAAGTCAAAGCCACATTGATTTTCCCACCGGGAGGAGGAGTTACTGTGATTGACTGAACATGTCTGGCCCGTGCTTAGTTGTACAGGAAGAAGAAATCTCTGTTGTACATGGATGCAGTGCATGAGTCTGCTCTAAATCAGGCTAATGTCTACAAAGACTTTGCATATTCAAAACTCATAAGTTCAAATGCAGCCTGCATTCAAATTATTTTAAATTGACCCTGGTTGTGTTCTTGTTGATCTTAACTGGGGGGGATTCTTTGGAAGGGTTTATTGGCCTCTGCATATTATTATGCAAATTAGGAATACATAAATTATTATTATGCAAATTAGGAAAATTATTTCACATGTAACTTATGCATCCCAGCCTTAAATTTGCAGTTCCCCGTTTTAGATACTCAGTTTTCATTCCTTCAAGAGGAAATGTTCTTAAAAGGTCCGTAATTTAGTATGCTGAATCTATTTGAAGGGGACTTCTTCCCCTCCAAGCAGATTTTTGTCTAAAGCCACCTGCTACTCTCTTTACAGTTTGCGCATATCTTTCAGTACTGAAATTGCTTGTGGTTTTTCTGCCACGCAAAATACTATTCATAGAACATAAACACGGTCTTCCATCTCCATTGTGAACTAATAAGTTCCAACAGCTATAGAGACCATTATTTTTTACACCTTTATCGTCGTCTCCCTCTTTAATGGCATTTGCAAGATGTTTAAATGTTCTTGCATAAGTTTAGTATTCTAGTCATGGCTACTAGGAAATTACTAAACAGAGGCTGCTCTGGGACTTGCACTCTTGTTCTTTGGAACAAGGAAGAAGCACATAAGTGAAAGAGAACACAGCATATGAAAAGGAGGATTGAAGGAGCCAGAATGAGGGCTGTTCAGGCTATGCTATCCTGGCCATGAGGGGAATATTGCTACTTTTCTGCTATTAGGCATAAATCACATCCTTGCAGAAAACAGAGGGAGTGTGTGTTATGTGCCATCAAGCTGCTTTTGGCAACTCTGTGAATTAATGACCTTCAAAATGTCCTATCATTAACAGGCTTGGAAACTAGAGAACCATCTACTATAACTGTTTTGGCATGCAGTTGGCCAGCTAACTGTCTGTAGCCCAGTCAACAGTTTCTGTGTGTAGAATGAGCAGCTGGGTACCCTGGGTGAGATCTTTGACCACGTTCTGAGACCTTAAAAAGGAAACTATTTATTAGATCTTTATTTACACCTTCAATGGACTAGGACACTGGAAATGGAAGACTGTGACAGAACATTACAGGATGCCATCAAATTTTGAAAAGAAAAAAGTGAGATTAAGTTGTATATGCACTGGGTATTACGTTGGCATTTCATTCCCTTGAATGGACACAAGCCCACTGGAACTTTGTAAATAAAGGCTGGTCAAATCAGCAGTTACAGTTCAGCTTAGATGTTATTCAGCTGTTTCTTTGATAACACAGTTACTTATAATTAAGATGTTGCCGGGTAATGGATTGTTCACACACAGGGTCCTAACAGGTTTGGGTTCATGCACTCAGCACCCTCACATAGCCCTTACTGTTAGAAAGCCCTCAACTAACGCATAAAACACTCTACTGAGGAAACACAAAGCAAAATCCAATATCCCAGACTAACTGGTACCCAGAAATTTTTTCCTCACTTGGAGATATTCCTCATTGGTTTATATGTATGATCCTTCAGCTTGGTCCCTCAATAAACCCTTCCACCAGTTCTCTCAGTCTGTGTATGTTATTGCTTTCACAAAGCTTGCAGGCTGATATCAATATCAGTGATACACTTTGACTGAACTACTCTCCTCAGAGACATGTTTTAAAAACACAGTTAAGGCAGATAGCTCTTAACACTAGGAACTCTAAAGTCCAAACACACCTCAAGTTGTCCACAGGGAATTAACCTCTTCCCCCTCAGCATCATCTAGCCATTAGGCCAATCAAAGTGCCAGATGCCACAGCCCATCAGGTGGCTTCTCCTGTTCCTAATCCTTCTATGTCTCACTCTGAATGTAAACAGTGCTACGTTCAGACAGACCTGCACTTTAAAATTAACTTTTTATTTGCAGTTCGTCACACAGCCTTTACTCCATTGCACCCAGTTCCTGTTTTCTTTTTTCACTTGCACTCTTCTGACAGGCTGTGCTGACATTTAACTCTCCTTATCCCGGTTGCAGAGTTTCCCATTTGACCTAAGATGTCATTAGGTTTGAATCCCCACATTCGTTTTGAATAACCACATACTTCACATCTATTTTATCCAATCAAATCACATTACAGAACCCAAAACCTTTATGGTCAGGATATCCAAATAGCCTTCTGTTTTCCTCTTCCTAGTAGTGGGCAAATGGTCATCTTCATTCTGCCTGTTTGTATCAATAGAAGAAACTCATCTCTTAGCCTGAAGCCTGAGACACTCGTTTTGTTCCTAGGAAAGAGTGCTTTCTCTGAAGAAGCAGCAGCAGCGTTTGGATTTATACCCTGCCTTGCTCTCCTGTAAGGAGGCTCAAGGCAGCTTACAAACTCCTTTTCCTTCCTCTCCCCACAACAAGTACCTTGTGAGGTAGGTGGAACTGAGAGAGTTCTGAAAGAACTGTGATGAGCCCAAGGTTTTCCAGCAGGAATGTGGGAGTGAGGCATCAAATCCGGTTTTCCAGATTAGAGTGCAGCTGCTCTTAACCACTACACCATGCTGGACCTTCCTATCAAGGTATCCCATATTCCTTTGTCATGACAGTTGCCGCTTTGCCTGCTGAGATTGCCTGCTGTCATTTTTGCAAGCTTATTGGAATTAGGGAGTCGTCTTTTTAAATGAAAACTGAGATGTTTGTGATTTTATATATTGTAAGTAAATTATAGGCCTGGCAATTTGTACATAGAGAAGTCAGTTCTTAAAGAGCTTGCTAAAACGCTGGTTATGAATCAGTGGGGCATACTGATGGGTTTCCATGTGTCACTGGGTTTGAAACAGAAAGGCAAAATTTCAGTCATGCCACCTTTAATCAATGAGGCATTGTTCCCACAGAGTGGAAATGGTTTACGCATGTATGTGTGCTTTTCCCTTTTTGACTTCTCTTTATCTTATTAGCTCATCTGTCCCATCCCATTCTCTTAGCTTGCTTTTCAGCTGTGCCGTCTTCATATTTTCCACCTGCTCGCTTTGTAAAGCCTTATTGCAGCTGGTTCTCCAGTTAAGACGTGAAGAAACGGCTCTTCTCCGTCCCATCCCTCCCATTTGGGGGGCTTTTAGTCCTACTAAATACTAGTTAAGGTAATACCAGCATATTTACAGCCTATATATTTGCTGTTCTTTAATGAGAAAAAGTAGGGAGTGTAGTGTTTCATGTATCATTCTTTCCTTTCTCTTTACTCATCTTAATACTCCAAAGCACGATATACATCAATGGCCAACACATCTAAAGAGGGATAAGGCCTACATACTGAGTATCTGTAAGGAAGGGTATCCAGCATGTTCAGTCTTGAGTAGGAGGAGGGGGATACTCATCTTATGTGCATGGGTTTTTCCTTCATGTGTTGTGTATAGATGGTGTATCAATGTAGCCCTTTTATAATCTGTTTCTGCAATAAAGGTAAAGAAATATTTTCTGTTCCAATGACTTCTGGACACTGGGTATTTATGGAAGTCCATGAAAACTATTGCAGAGTGATTCTGAGTGATTGGCAACTCTAAAGTCCATCTGTTTAATACATATCTGTTGGGCAGAACTATGTTCTGCATGTGGTTTTGTACTGTTTATAAAATACTGCCTGTCTCTTGGGCTGTGTGGAAGAAGGGCTTCTTAAAACATTTTTCTCTTGAACAGTTTGTTGCTGAAAATCACTTTCCCAAGTCACTTTCCCACCTGTCGGGGAGCATGTGTGGGGAAATGGGTTAGAATTTTCAGAATGGAAACAACGCAAGGGGAAAGAGTTAAGTCCCACGCCCTTGTGCAGTCTCTGTATTCAAATAGTATCCCAACAGCAGCTTGTATAGAATAAAAAAATCTGTAGAAATGATCAAAGAGCCACACTTTATGTTGTTCCACATTGAGCTACACATCACTGGGAAAAAAAGAGAGCCAGCAATGTTGAAATATTTGCCCCAAACCATGTGGGGGTTATCAGAGCCAGAAATAGACTCCATATTTCCTGTTTTCCTTCTTTTGCTTCAGTCACAAAACGTTGACAGATTATGACATTAGTAGATAGATGACGCTGCTTTTTCTTTCAAGAAAGCCATCTGTCTCCGCAGCACTGTCTCTGACCTTCCCATTTCATGTCTTTCAAGTCTGTTTCTTCTGTACTCAGCTGAACTTCACCAGAACTCCCCTGGCATTACTGCAATGTGGCAGAGTAAAATAATTCTTGGTGTTTCATCTTCCTGCTACATGCATTTCCTTGTGCCAATTTGCAGTAGGCTTACTAAATGCTCTTCCCCACTACTCACATTTGAGACTGAGGGGATGTGCTTATGGAATAAATTTCATTTAGCATCAGAACATTAATTGCGGGGGAGGGGGGGCTGATTCCCCCCTTTGCCCTGAATTTTCCCTAAATCTGATTCCCCCTTTCCCCTGAATTTTCCTTTCCTTTTTGCAGTGTTTCATCTTAGGCCAGTGTTCTCGAGGAGGAATTACTCATAGAATAAAAACATTCAGGAGGTTAGCCAATCCCAAATTCCTAAAGCTCGCATATCCAACCATGCAATTCCAGTGAGCTATGGTTCTATCTTTCATGTCCTAAACCCTTACAGGTTAACCTGTAGAGGGGAGGGGTAGAATGGAGTTACCGGAATGAATAAGGTGTTCCACACTAAATGTATCTCTAAGACAGGTAATTCAAACAGACCCAAATGTAGGACTTTGGGGCAGTATTTGGTGTTCATTACGTGCCAAAGAGCAGCCAGCAGTTTACATCTGGTTCCCAGAAGGCTGTGTGGCCAAACTTGATTGTTCCTTTGCAGAAAGAAAGGCTGCCTAATGGAACAAGTACAAGATACAGCTAAACAAAAAGATAAGTCTGGCAACCATAAAAAAAGGAAGGCACTTTGATGTGCCATAAGGGCTTTGAATACAGTTTGCTTTTGAGTCAAAAGGTGAAAGCAAACGTAATTGCCAAAAGCAAGGAATTGACTAGTGGCAGATGGGCTGGGGGCATTCCCAGGGATGGAGCTGACTTCAGTTGGCTTCCACCAGACTTTCAGCTCAGGAGTACTACCCTCCCCAGCCACAGACTTATGCCACCAGAAAGTATGGCATAAACCTGTTTGGTCTATGAGGCTTTTGGGGCAGCAGGATGGTTTTTGAATTTCCTTCCTTCCAAAAAAATCCCTTTGCAGGCAGTGTGCTGCCGATTTCGCTGCACTGTTCCCCCATCCCCACCCTCTGTCTGGATTGGTCTATAAGGCTTAGAGGGGGTAGTGATTTCCACTGACTCATCCCCTCCCCCCCACACCCTCTACTATTTCCTCTGTGTTTTTCCTAAGAGGCTACTGACACCCTTGAATACAATTTCAGCTGGCTCAGTGGCCTACAGCAGGAGGAGGAAACTGAAACGATCAATCTTTAAATTCCCTTAAAGCAGGGGTCTTCAAACTATGGCCCTCCAGATGTTCATGGACTACAATTCCCATCAGCCCCTGCCAGCATGGCCAAGTGGCAGGGCTGATGGGAATTGTAGTCCATGAACATCTGGAGGACCATAGTTTGAAGACCCCTGCCTTAAAGCCTTTGGCACTGTGTTGTTTAGTATATATCACTGATATTTTCTATTATACCCTTTTCCACTGAAAGATCTAAGTGCAGTCAGTAGGGGTGTGATGGAAAAGAGAATTGTGTGCTTCTGCAGTAGAAATTAGTCTCTGAAGACTATGAGCATTATAACTTATTTTTAAGTGCAGCATTTGTCAAAAGCATTATTCTGATCAGATCACCTTCTGGAGAGAGATTATGCATGCTGTGATAGCAGTACGTAAAAGCGATAAGAGAGGAAAAGAAACAAAAATATGAAATGAGTAGAAATAATACCCTTCTGCATTTGCATATTACCTCATTCCCCCTTGTTGGGAATAAATTCCCCAAGTGTGACCTTCCCCCCCCCAAATCTGTAACTCGGAAGAAATGAATGATTCTTAAAGAAATGCACTGGACTAGTTTTCCTGCCGACAGGCAACATTTGTTATGAGCTTCGCAGCTTACATCCCCCTTAACTGTCTGCACCCTCCCTTTAGCCTGTCAATTGTGCCTCAGTCTTCATAGAGTGACAGATTCAAATAAGCACAATTTAAAGTGTGTGCATGCAGGAAGGATACTGTGGGAACTCACAACTTCTTTCTGCTTTTCATTTTTCCACACAATGAGTAGTACATCATAACACCTTCCCAAAGGGTGGCAGTGTGGCCATTTGGGGCCATCTAGAGATGGTGACTAAAGGGGGGAAAACATTGTGGGTTTTTTTTTAAAAAAAGGGTATAATTTACCATCTAGGGCAGTAGTTCCTGAACTTTTTTGGGCTGCTACCCCCTTGGCTCCCAGACTACATCCCTAGTGCCCCCACGTACACACATATGAACACACACCTCTTTCTTGGTGTTGGGTCTACTGCAAATTCAAAACAACAGCAAGGTGAGTGCTGCTGCTTTTCCTTTTTAAAAATTCTTGCCTTGTAAAGTGATGGCGAAGGGGGTCTTTGCCCCCCCTCCCCCAAGCTACACAGTGCTGCTTCAAAAAGAATTTTGCCTTGCAAAGCAGCAGCAATGAGGGTCTTTGCTTTGGCTCACCCCTCTGCTGCCCAACCTGTTTCAGCCCCCCCCCCCCACACGCAAGCAACTGTCCTCTGAAAAAGTAGACATCTAGTCACCCTGCATGGTGATTAAATACATTTGTTGTGGTGATCATGCACCTCTTCTTCATTCCCTTTTGTTTGCCATCCCACCTACAGCAGCACAGCAAGAACTTTTAATAGGGGGTGGCAGTGGCATTTCTCATCCTCCACACTGTAGCGTGTGGGTGGAAGCATACGATCCACACCTTGGCTTGACTTCAGTCAGACATGGTCATTGAACAAGATCTCACGGCCTCTGTGGCATTGTCATGAGACTCAAACAGAGCCAGGGCATTGTCCTCCCGCTGTGAGATTTGGTTAGATGAAAATAGGTGGGACCCAGGCTGGGTGAGGGACAGTGCTTCTTTCCCTCAGTCTGCTAATGTTTTGTTTAAAAATAGAGCAGGAGATAATGGTGCCTGGCAGTGGGCAAAAAATGTGATTGCCGCTGATATTAGATGGGGAAAACTCCTTTTCTTTTCCTAGCTCTCCCTCAAAAAAGCGAGACCCCGATGACAACCTTGTGGAAAAGGTGGTGAAGTTGAGGGGGTTGACTTTGGCTCCGTCTGAGACTTTTTAGTAAACGGGCTTAATTTACAAAGGAATAAAATCTAGGTGATGCAGAGTTTGGCTTGCTTTTACCAGGTTTGTATTTTTTTTTCCATAGCAGAACACTTGTGATCTGGTTTACAACAAGCAATGCTTGTGCAGGGGGTGGGAGTGGATGGAGGTGATTGTCCTGAATTCCTGGGTCAGGAGGATTCTCTATACTGTAATGAATTGTGACCCCTTTTTGCAATAACCCTCTCAGCTGCCCATGACCTAAACAAATGCAGTCTAACTCAGTATAGTATTTCCAGTGCACAAACCACCTTACATTTTTTAAAGTTATGAGACAATTGGTAATTAAGCCTGTTTTTAGGATGTGCTGCTTTCATGCTGGAGATCTTTTTAATTTGTGCAATTAACTGTTCGCTGTTTCCCGAAACTTGTTTCTGGGTGGTGGGAGAATATGCAAGACAGAAAATAAATGAGATGGTGCACATGAATTTATCTTCCTAACTGATGATAACGCAGGGAAATATGCAAATTGTGCTAGAGTGAAATCTCTCTTCAGATCTGTCGAGATTGCAGATTAAAAGTCTATTATTCTCTGTGCCAGGCGGGTATTATTTGGAAAACGGAAAAGATCTACCACTGAGCCAGTCTGCTAAGGAGAAGTGCAGCATTTTCTCTGGATATATCCACAGGCCTAACGGAGGCTGTAACACTTAACCTTTGTAATTGCTGTAAGAGGAGTCTTGGGGCAAGCTGTCAGACTGTATTAATGAAACAGGTTTCAACAATGAGACGATAAATAGGGTTAAACTAGGGAGGAGCTATAGATTATAATTGGCAATATCTAATACATTCAGTTTTGTTGTTTTTAAAGATGCAATGCAAATGTGAAGAACCTTTAATCAGCAGTCTCAGAGTACCTCAACAAAACCTGGATTTTGTCGCCTTAAATTATGCAGATGTGGTCGGCATATACCGTGTTTTCCCGAAAATAAGACAGTGTCTTATATTAATTTTTGCTCCCAAAGATGCACTATGTCTTATTTTCAGGGGATGTCTTATTTTTCTGTGTTCTGTTCGTCGGGCATGCTTCCAAACAAAAACTTTGCTATGTCTTACTTTCGGGGGATGCCTTATATTTTGCACTTCAGCAAAACCTCTACTACATCTTATTTTCAGGGGATGTCTTATATTCGGGGAAACAGGGTACTAATGTTGCAACCCCTTGTTCTGCTGTCCCCTGCCCCCCATCAAGCAGGAGTGTACCCCATCCCGGTCCATCAGAGACCTGATTCCACTCCTTTTCACCTTGCATTGCCTGGGTGGTCTTGAAAGCCTGTTTTTACAGTTCATGGGGATAAGACACATATGATAGGTTGATTCCTGGTTAAAACTTTTGCTGAATTCAGTGCCCCAAACCAACTTCTGTGGGTACATTAAATGCTTGCCACACTCCTTATAAAACCCAAACTAAGGCCCCTTCCTTAGTATATTAGAATATTTCTGTGTAAACTATGGGAATCTCAAGTCAAAGATTTCTGCTTCTTTTAAAAGTTAGCATTTAATATTTCACAAAGTGCCAGGGTCATGTGACCTGTGGAAGCAAATCAGCTCCTATTAATGCAAATGCCAACCTTAATGAGTTTTGTAAAGGCTGGTAGAATCACTGGTGATCAAAGGTTACTATGAAAACCCGTGCTGCCATTGTTTCTTTCCTGTTTGCATCAGTGCATTCTGATTTCGGGCATCATGTCTTCATGAGCTTGCATTTGTAGGAGTGAGCAAATGTCCTTGAAAGAACATCATCAAATTTTTGTATTTCATTTCTCCCTCAATTTAGGTTACTGTAGTAGCCTATCCCCCTCCCATTTTAGAGCTGAGGTGATGAACCCGTCAGGTGAGAGCCTCTCGTGGATAGAACTGCCTTCCACAGCTTTATCCTATACATGTGCTACTCAGAAGTAAGTCCTGAGTACAGACTGCAGTTTTCCCCTCTGCATCAATGTAATGAATAGCTAGAAATAAAAATAATGAAGCCCTCAGTTTCTATTCCCAGGGGTCAATGAAAACCAATAGAATTTGATCAACTCTTTAATTTTGCTGCAAGAAGTACTTGTTTTCATTAAAATCCACCCAATTAGCGCATGCTCTCTCTCTCTCTCTCTCTCTCTCTCTCTCTCTCTCTCTCTCTCTCTCTCTCTCTCTCTGTTTCTCTCTCTCTCTCTGTATTCCCCCCCAAAATCTTTTTATTACAGGCTGATCATCTCCCCAACCCCTGCCCCCCCCAAGACCCATTAATTGTAATAAGGCATCAACCTATTTAAATGTTATGCCTTAGTGTGGAACATAAATGTTATGCTGGAATGCCGGCTGCCACAGAAAGGGCATATACATGTCGGGTTCTTGTGCAATGTGCAACCTCATTTGCCCCATGTGATCCCTCTGGGTATTTCATCGCTCGGGGGGGGGGGGAGCTGCCACCAAACAGGTGATTGCATGATTGCTCAGAATGATTCTTGGTATTGTAGGAAAAGGGAAGAATGCGGCACATTTAGGAGAAGGGTCGTGGCTCAGTGACAGAACACATGCCTTGCTTGTAAAAAAATCCCAGATTCAGTCTCTGACTGCTCCTGTTAAAACCTCAAAGACAGCTGACGTTAGGAAATAGCTTCCTCCACTTGACATCCTGAAGAGCTGACGCCAGTCATAGTAGATAGTAGAAGATAACCCTTCGGGGGTTGGGCGGTCTATAAGACTGAGAAATAAAATAAAATAAAATAAAATAAAATAAATAAATAAATAAATAAATAAATAATACTATTGAGCTGGATGGACCAGTGATCAGACTTGGTGTGGGAAGCATTTCATGTTCTTAAGAATCAGGGGTTCTTTTGTAACAGCCCTGTGGCCTGGGTAACACCGTCCTTTCCTAAGCGGTGTGGGTCTTCCAGGTCCTTCCCATGTACAAAACACAATAGGGGTTCAAGGCACCAGAAATTTTCACTGACAGAAAGAGGGGGAGGGCAGATGTTTTGCCTGTTCTTTTCTCCCACAACAAACCGCACTCATTTTGCTGTTCCTTGTAGCCCCCGTTTCCCTAGGAGCAGCATTTCGGGGAGGATACACTTTGGGCTCCAGTAGAAGGGGAGATGGAGGAAAGTCACAGCTGAGGAGTTTTTCTACAGCCTGCCCTATATGTAATCAAATTCTGCGCATGCCACCATAACTCACTGCGGTCACATAAAGAAACATGTTGCACGAGGTGTAGAGGTTAAGAGCAGGTGGATTCTAATCTGAAGAACTGGGTTTGATTCTCCACTCCTCCACCTGAGTGGCAGAGGCTTATCTGGTGAACCAGGTGTGTTTCTGCACTCCTACATTTCTGCTGGGCAGGTGTGTAGCTGTCCTGGGTGGCTTGTCCTGGGTGCCGCCACTGCAGTAACGTGGGGAGGTGGGGCCAGGGGCGGGGAGGGTGTGCGCGGGCATTTCATGCCCCGGGCACAGTTCCCCCTCCCCTCATCACTCCTGCTGGGTGACCTTGGGCTAGTCACAGTTCTTCAGAACTCTCTCAGCCCCACCTACCTCACAAGGTGTCTGTTGTGGGGAGAGGAAGGGAAAGGAGCTTGTAGGCTACCTTGAGTCTCCTTACAGGAGAGAAAGGTGGGGTATAAATCAAAACAACTCCTCCTCCTCCTCCTCCTCCTCCTCCTCCTCCAGTGGCAGCGGCAAATGATCATTGTTGGGCTATGCTCCTGGAAAGCTAGTGATGGGAACCAAAATCTCAATCCACTTCTGCTCAGAACAGACGTGATTTTTTTTCATGTTATGTAGAAGAGGTGGCAGCGGGTGTGCAGTTTACTGCAGTAACAGTAAAGTCAATTCTGTGGCTTGTTTTACCTTAATGCCAGTGAAAAATTGTTAACATGCTGACATCTCTCCTGAGGGCCTTTTCCCTGTTACATGGTAACCATCATGAAAACAGTTTTTCTCTCAGGCTAAAAGAAAGTGTTCTACTTCACAGGAGCTGCGGTCTGCAAAAGAACAATTTGGGCATTTGCTCTGTCTTTGCATTTTGAAAGCTGGAGCTGAATTAACTCTGACAGCAAATGCTTAGTGTTGTTAGCTATATTGTAATGCCCTTTTCAACTGGAGGATGAAAAATTACAGTAAAGTCTTCAGAGACTTGAGTTGCAAGTGCTGGCGGAATTTAACGTTTCCCTCTCCCAAATAACTCCTTAAAGGGTTATGAGGTTTTTAAAAGATTGACTTTATGTTACAGAACAGTCATTTTCTAAATTAACTAGTTTGTCTCCTGTGAGTTGTTTTACTGCCCTTTGATAAAGGCATCTGAGTATACCAAGGTAAGGCCTGGGAGGTAAACTCTTAGTCAGGGCTAGATTACAAAGGATGCAAATGTCTGCACATGAGCTTTTTGCGATTCTTGAAAAGTTACTCCCAGAAGTAGAAAGAACCATCATGGTGTTAGATTAAGTTCTGGCTTATAATTCTGATTCACACGGAGGTGGGCGTTTGACTCCCTATAACGGTCTGTGTGTCATGGACAGCTTTTAATTGCACTTTTTCATGGTGGCAGTGGTAGGCATTGAATATTTGTAGCCAACCATGTTCATGCCTAGTCTGTGCACCATTGTCTAGTGTGAGATCTGGATACAGCCCAGGGTTTGAAGCTGACTTCAAACCACTGGTTTCCAAGAAACCCTGGATAACACTAGCCATGGTTAAGGTCATGAGCTCATAACTGTACTTAAGACAACTGAGGAGAATGTATATAGATAGAGGAAGGGCTAGGTTCAGTGATGAGCAGAACACAGTGCTGAAGTCAGCTCCGGTTCACTTAACCATGGTTTAAGAGCATTTTAAGGCCTCAAACTGCTTGATTCCAGTTGGTTTACTTGCTGTAAGTTAAAGTGATGACCTAGGTTAAGACTACAACAAACTATCAGGAACTTTGTATCAGTTGATATCTATCTGTGGGGCATTCTTGCTCTCGCCTCCTCTTTATTAAGTAGCAATGCTGTTAGTGGTCCATAATATGGCTAAAGAGAAAAGCAGTACAAATAATGTAGATCACATCTTCCCATTATTTTAGCTAATAAATGGTTGTTTGTAATAGCAACCCGTCCAGTGCATTAACTGAAATGTGTAACATCTTGTTAAATGCACTTTTACTGGAAGAGGAGTATTTGGGGCTGTAGTCTACATTCCAGTAATGTAACTCTAAACACAGATTATTTACATTAATGTAAACAGTTGCTGTAGGAAAATTGTAAACTTAGAAGTTAGGAAAACTTGCTTTTTACGCATTTTTTAAAGGTTTCCTTGGATCAACACTCTAATATAATTGTTTATTACTGGATTTAGAATACCGCCATACAGGGCAGCTAAATTAGAGTCCAGTAGCATTTAGAGTCCTACAACATTTTTGGGGCATAAGCTTGGAACTCCAACTGATATGTGGCTTGGAACTCCAAGTCATATATATGGCAACTCTAACTCATATATATGGCAACTCATAACTCAAAAGAGTATGCCCTGAAAATCTTATTGCTACTGGATACGAATCTACAGCAGATCAACATGGCTGCTGTCTGAAACTATCTGCACACAGTACAATCATCAGTGTAGCACCATTGTTTTGTGCAAGAATTGTGTGGCTTTGGAGGCCAAATATGACCGTATACAACTTGAAACAACAATGTGGAAATATCTGCAAGACCTCATTGGACCACAGCTACCAAATACTGCTGTTTAAAGTGTCGATTTGTGTAAGAGCTCACATAAGTGACCATTTGCTAAAAGTCTTTTTGTTGTGAGAGAATCTGCAATTGTAATGTGTGGATCTGCTTTCAGTTTTTGTGAAGGATGGGGCTTTAGTTAAATCTCCCTTCTTCCTTCCTGAATCCAGGACCAGAATGTAAATGCTCTTCCATCTCAGCTGTGTTCACAGATTTGAGGCATCGTGTGCTTCAGAACAATTCATGATGTACAAGTTTTGTGTTAGGAATAGGACTGGTAATGTCAAATGACTCAGAGGTATTAAAAGAAAATTACTTTTAAAAACATAAATCCTTTATTTTTCCATTGCATTTCTTTCTTTATTTTCTTTAAAGGAATTTCCTTTTCTCACAGGCAAAATGAAGCTATGACTACTGGTAAACATCAGGGAAATAGTCTTTTATGTTCTTTTGAAGAGTTTTTCTCTTAAATACTCTGTCTTCCAGAATGTACTAACAGCCCCATCTGGGTGCTGCGCTGGCCTGCCACTCCCAAGGAGACTTCCTGGTGGCAGGGAAAGGCTTAAAATGCAAAAAACCCTCACCACCTGCTTAATTGGGCTTAATGGACTTATGTCACCAAAAGGTGGCCTAAGTCTTAAATCCTGACTACCAGAACCACTACAGTGGTGGCGAACCTTTGGCACTCCAGATGTTATGGACTACAATTCCCATCAGCCCCTGCCAGCATGGCCAATTGGGAATTGTAGTCCATAACATCTGGAGTGCCAAAGGTTCGCCATCACGGAACTAGGACAATAATTGGGGCAGGTGGGAGCCAAATAGTGCCCCGGACTGCCCCCTGTGTTGATGGCAAGTGTTCCAAAGACGGCTAATTCCTGACATGGCCTCGCGCCATTTCCATTGGCGGATTTGTGCTCCCCCCACACTTAGACGGGACTGTAAGCCCGATACCCAAGCACTCTTCCTTTTCATTGTTTGGTCTCCATGTACTTCTTTGCTTCTAAGTATCCTGATACGGAAGCCAGAGTTCATGGTTTGGTTTGAAGTCACTGATTGACACTGTTATTTAGAGGACTCAAGCTCAGCTAGGGCATGTTGAACATAACAATCCAATGAAATATCAGTGCTATCTGAACCTAGCTTAGGGACTTCCTTGTTTGGTGTGTGTACACTTTTGGAACTTAGAGAGAGGGGAATGGGCACCACCATTAGATGGTTACCATGGAATTCTGCAGCCAATCATGCTACGTTGGTAGATTGCAAGCCAGATATTTTCCTATGTTGAAGGCATAATTTTTGAATGGATGCTCCCTGCAGACACTCAAGTGATGCCTTTTGGGTTCTTCTGAAGTATTTCCTGCTCCAGTGAGGTTTTGGAAAGCTGAGACTGGCTAGTTGCTTTGGAGAGGAAGCAAATGGGTGCCAAGAGGCACACATCAGCAAGCTCCATGGTGTCCATGGCCATCTTCTAAAACAGGGGTATCCAACTCTGGCCCTTCAGATTTTCATGGACTACAATTCCCTGCCTGATGGCAAACCTAGTCCATGAACATCTGGAGGGTTAGAGTTGAACACCTCTGCTCTAAAAAGTATTTGATACAAACTCTCAGTTCACTATGATTACAAGCATAGAAAAACCCAAGAGCGAGGCAGAGGTTGTGAAAAAATTCCATACCATGAAAAAAACCTAAGTGTGTTTGTAAGTAATGAAGGAGGGGGAGCCTTTTATTTCTTCTTTTATTGTGAGATTAGTACAAAATTGCTTTCTTATTAGAAAAATCCAGTATTGGCTGCTCCAAGGCAAATGTGACTAAAAAAATGTGGACAGAGATTATCCTGTTGCCTATATTGTAACTTCTTTGCTTACCAGACTGCAGAAACTAGAACAAATATTATGAAAGCGAACACTATAATTTGTTTGTACGTTTCCCTATAATTGTTCTTTGTTTTACAAGGAATTCAGTGTACTGTAAAGTCTTATTATGCTGGGTTGCCTTACGGTAGCTCTCTGATAACACAGTATGTGAAATAGTTTTATCATGCTGCACCCATAAACCAGATTTTAAAGGGCTGGCATATCTAGTCATATGGTGCCTAAAAATTTGTCCTGGGCCTTCCCAAATCTGAAAGAACTAGGAGGGGGAGGAGTTTGGATTTATACCTCACTTTTCTCTCCTGTAAGGAGATCAAGGTGGCTTACAAGCTCCTTTCCCTTCTCCTTCCCCTTCCCACAACAGACACCTTGTGAGGTAGGTGGGGCTAAGAGAGTTCTGAAGATCTGTGACTAGCCCAAGGTCACCCAGCAGATGTAGTAGTGCAGAAACACATCTGGTTCACCAGTTAAGCCTCTGCCACTCAGGTGGAGGAGTGCAGAATCAAACCTGGATGGATGCAGATTAGAATCCCCAGATTAGAATCCACCTAGAAAGCTACTTCTGCTGAAACCCACAAGAAAAGCATGAAATGCTACATCTGCATGGGTGGGAAGAATGGGAATGCCTTGGTGTTGTGTGCATTCAGTAACTTGAGCACGCCTGACATGACTTTTATTACTCTGACCACCAGAAGGCATATCTGTGATGAACCCATCTATGGAAGCTAAATCAAGACTTGATCCTAGGTACTGTGCACCTCCCCTCATTTTTCCTTCCTTCCTGCAATTTCTCCCACTTGTTGCAATGTGTGGATTTGGTTAAAATCACGTCCACAACATTTGTGACAAGCTTGAGTTGCTCTGCACGATATTTTATAAGGTTCCGGTTCATTTATCATGGTGATCCCTAAAGGGCAGCATTTACTTAACATAAATCTCAGGATATGCTGGGAAACTGGATTTCTTTCTCTCAAAGCTAGCATTATAAGCCATTTAAATGTAGAAGCACCTGAGCTTAATGGGCTTGCTTTCATAAGGCAATTTCACAAATTTGGCAATTATCTCCTCTCAGTACAGGAAGGGGTGCTTTAATTTTTCTTGGGCCTGTTAAAGGAAATTGCGACCTAACATTATCTTACGTAAGTTAGCAACTAAGTTTGGAATTACTTTTGTTTTAATTGCTTTGCTGCAGTTGAAGTAAGCAGTATAGGGAAGCAGAGGAAGCCCTATCAACAGCCTGTGAGGTCTGGATTCAAATCTAACCTTGAGTTTGGAAGCAAGTCTCTTCACTGGTTTTGACTGTAGCAGGCTTAACACTCTGGAACTGAACCAGTTAATGTCTCCATTCTTGGTGACAGCAGCTTGGGAGATGTATGCTTGAGTAAGTGAAATGGAAATGAAGAGACACACCAGTGTTTTAAAGGTGGGTCTCGCCATATCCATGATTCTGCCCCTTTTATTTATTTGGAACTGACTACATGATCTTGAGAATCCGTTCTCACTTTTTAAAAAATGTAAAAAATGGGCCTAAATGTGTGTATGAGTTTGAGGGACGATGAAACTATTTACTGAAATTTCAGGAGCCCTCATAGGTTCTGAACTTTTCCCCATTGTTTGCAGCACCAATCAGAACCCTTTGCCCTCCCTCTTTGAGCAGCAGAAAATAATGCCAAACATACAAATCTCCTTAATTTGCATGATCTGTAAAGGCCACATATTTGAGGAGCTGAAGCCATTTAACACATTGAAGAAGCAGATAGCAAGTGGGCTCTTTTACTAAAACTCCTTTAAAGATATGTTGGTAGCTGTTTCTCTTTTTCTATGAATTGCCCTGCTGCATCAGATCAGTGGCCATCTAGTGGGGGGGGGGCGGGGGGAGGAAGAGTGGGAAATAAAACAAAAATTACCAATGCATCAATGGCATTTTTTAAATATCAAATTTATAAACTGCCCTCCCCGAGGGGGCTCAGGGCGGTGAACAACAAAAATAAAACATGTCTCAAAACATAAAATTAAAACACAGTATAAAATACCCCAAGGAGCCGCTTGGCGTAGTGGTTAAGTGCTTGCATTGCCACTTACACGGTCAGGAGTTCGAGCCCCCTGTGGGTCAGATATCCTGGCAGCTGACTCATGGTCAGCTCAGCCATCCATCCATTCCTTGGTCGGTAAATGAGTACCTAGCTGTGTATTAGCTAGGGGGTAAAGAATAGCCGGGGAAAGCAATGGCAAAACTACCCCACCAAAATGGCTTGCCTATGAAATCACTGCTTGCAGTGATACCCCAGGGTTGAACACAACTGAAGGGGAAACTTTACTTTTTATAAAATACCCCATATACAATCTCTAAAAACAGGAACCATAAAACATCCGATGGAGTCAAGCACCCTCCCTCCTTCATACCCACGGGAGGCCAAATGGAAAGGCACTATGTACTCAACCAGGCTGGCCAAATGCCTGGCGGAACAGATCCGTTTTACAGGCCCTGCGGAAACTCTGCAGGTCTCGCAGGGCCCTGATCTCCCTCGGGAGCGTGTTCCACCAGGTAGGTGAAATCCTAGACTGACATGATATCAAATTATGGCTTCACCCCAGGAATGACATCATGCTGCTCATGTGATGCGCCCCCCATGTGATGGTGCCCCACCCCAGTCTCTGCTGAGTGCCAGCCTTTGGCTAGCAACCTTAGTGATTATTTTTGTGTGCACAATAACTGCAAGATTTGGCATTTGGGTTTGTATTGAGAGATGACTAGGCGCCCATATCTGAATTTCCGAGGTACTGAGGATGGGGCCGCCTATATTCATTAGGTATATGCATGAATCTGTGCATATGCTCAGTGCTACATCAGTTCTAACATGGACCGCAGATTTACTGTGTCCCGTGCTTTTTTGCCTGTGTGTAGCAGTATCCATTGTGGGTCTGCATACATCTAAAGCAGTGATGGCGAACCTATGGCACGAGTGCCAGAGGTGGCACTCGGAGCCCTCTCTGTGGGCACGCGCACATAGAATTTGTCATGTGGGGGGCGGAAAATTACCCCCCCACACACACATCTAGGCTGGCCTGGGCTACTGAGCATGACATGTGCGCACTGCGGTGAGGAAGGAGGACTCGGCTGGCGGGCCTGGTGCCTGTGCTCTGGGTGGCTGCTGCCCCGGGGGGGGGGGGGTCTCAGAGGAGACAGAGATGCTAGCCATGGTGGCAAACCTTTGGCACTCCAGATGTTATGGACTACAATTCCCATCAGCCCCGCCAGCATGGCCAATTGGCCATGCTGGCAGGTACTGATGGGAATTGTAGTCCATAACATCTGGAGTGCCAAAGGTTCGCCACCACGGCTAGAGAAACACAGAGTGGTGTGCACCGGACTTGCTAGAGGCTAGAGCAGGGTTGGCCCCTGCTCGGGCAGGTGGGGTGGAGGAAGAGGGAACCAACCGTTTTTTTCTAAACTAAAACCTCAGCATTCAGGTTAAATTGCCAGGTTGGCACTTTGTGATAAATAAGTGCGGTTTGGGTTGCAATTTGGGCGCTCCATCTCAAAAAGGTTCGCCATCACTGATCTAAAGTCTGTTCTGCAAGCATCACTGATCTAAAGTCTGTTCTTTGCTGAAACCAGGCATGTATCTCGGAGCAGAGAAGTTACCTCATTTGGCGTATTGTTGCTACGCCTAAAATTGTGTCTTAATGCAATGAAAAACATTGTAACTGAGACTAGATCAGCTGCTTTTCTCAACCATTAATGCCTGCTGATTTTAAACACACTTTGGAAAAAGGTGGCAGAGATGGCCTCACCGAGTGAGGACTTAGTCATTTATCTTACCTTGTTCAATTTAAATTGGAAGGCATACTGCGAAATCCCCAGTATGTTCTGAATAAACAAGCAATACCTTCATATAATTTAATATCCAGAGTTTTCTAAGCAAAGGTTAATGGAAAGGCTTTGTAGAGGTAGATGAAGTCCATTGGTAAATTGGAAACGTAATTCGTGTTGGAAGCTGGGGATAAAACACATCATTGACTCATCCAAACTTATTTCTCTTAAAAATTAGTATAGAATACTGGAGCATATATACAACTAATCCTTTTGGGGGTGACAAACCAAACCAACAGAAGTTCCATTTTTTCTCTTCCATCCACTTCTGTCTTTTAAGTTGCTTGAATTTCCACGCATTCTATTTTATGGCTTGGAGAGTAGAAAATGATGTACAGGATTCTTTATTACCGCTTTAATTAATAAAAAGTCAGATGGTTTAGATTGTCATAAAAAAACATAATAACCTAACAGATTTCCACACATTCCCACATGTGTTTTGCTGAGTTAACTTTACATTTATGCTACGGTCAGCGTGTCCTGTGCTTATAACAGATTTATGGAGTTGGCTTTTGAGGATATCTCTCTAAGTATGGTTCATGCATAAGTCATACATTGTCATTACAGAAACAAGCCTTGGGGATCCTCTTGCTTTCCCTCCTTTTCTACTCCTTGTGTCTGGCTCAGAGAGTAATTGCTTCTGTTTTTGAAAGCATCCTCATAGTCTGTGTCCTGACTGTTTAATCCTGGTTTGGAGGCAAGAGGACACAGGACAGTTCTGCCTTGGAGGTAATAACAAATCATGGTTTGAAGAGTGGAAGGGGTTGATTCCTCAGCTGGCAGGGAGGTGATGAAACAAATAAATTCCAAGGCTTGTTGTTACGTGTGAATGATGCCTTTGCGTATCTGCAGTTTAGAAATTCCTGTGGCAGGGAAGCTGGGAGAGGACTATAACTTGAGAAGGCTATACCATTAGAGGGGGTCTGAGCAGAACTTGTGAGGATGGCATGAAGTAGAACAGCTTATTAAATTTTGCTTCCTCTGATGAGTATATTAAAATACTCCAGGCATCGTGATGCTGTTGTATTCTGTGACAACCATAAATTCTAAATTCTGGTTTATTGGGGTGTGTGGTAAAATCTGACCGTGGACTTTTAGTTTCCTGGTCCGAGAATTTGAGTCCTCCTAGGACAGACACTTTCTTCCTATATGTACACTCTGTTTCTTTTTCTTCCTTGATGCATCTCCAGGTAAGGAAATTTCCTTCCCTGGGAAGATATGTGAGTGGACTTTTATTTATCTTTACTAGTTGTCGTTTGTGTAATTAGCATTGGGAAAGTTATATCTAAACATGACTATTATAGCCACCTTCCAGTTACAAGACCATTTTTGGAGCAAGGATATGCCTTATGTATGATAACTGTTCTTCACACTGTTCCTTTTGTGATGATTCATTTAGATTCAGAACTTGCCTTTTCCAAAAGATCAAGGCTGATATTGTCAGTTGAACATTAGAAAACCAGATGTCTCAGTGCCTAGAATCTAAATAAAACAGGGCAAGGGGAAGTAACAGAGGGGAAAAACACACTGGAAAATTGATGTTAATTCAGTTGCTTTAAGATATTACTGACATTTTGAGAATGTCTTATGTTTAACATATTTATGTCGTGATCATGTATAAATCTCTGAATTTTGCTTTTTTTAAAAAAAATGTAGACGGTGGACATACACAAAGAGAAAGTGGCCCGTAGAGAGATTGGCATTTTGACAACCAATAAGAACACGTCCAGAACTCATAAAATCATTGCGCCAGGAAACATGGAGCGTCCTGTAAGATATATTCGAAAACCTATAGACTACACTGTGTTGGATGATGTGGGCCACGGCGTAAAGGTAAGAAGTCAAGCTTTCCCAATCCCTGATTATTTGGAGTAGCAAATTGTTATTCCTCGTGAATACCTGCATGGTTACAGATCTTTATTCAAATACCGTTTTGAAATATGTGAAACAAAATGGACATGCACACACAGTTTTTGTGTACTGATTAGTGCTGTTTTCCTCAAACACATGTCCTGTTGCTGTATGAACTTATTTCACCTCTCTTGTAGATCTCGTCTAACATACTGATAACTGTTTGGTGGCATGAACAGAGATCTTATGCACGTGTGTTAACATCCCAGCCATACACACGAGCTATATATTGGGCCAAAATGATTTGGTGTTCTAAACACACTTAATACAGTGTATGGTCCATTGAACTTGGTAAGATATAAATACTGAACAAATGTAGATGGGGGCTGTAAAGTCTTTCAGTAGGATGGCTCTCCAATCTGTACATACCAGTCTGCATTTGTGCATGCTTATCCTCTTGCTTTGATCCATATTTTGAAGGGTTCAGAGAAAAAGAAGAACAAATCAGCTGTAATCTTATTTTTGCTGTCATTTTAATTATTTTTTAAGCTAGGAATTGGTGTACCCTGCTACTCTCAAGTGGGAGCACAACAATGGTAGTACGGAAGTACTGACATAGGATTGTTTTAATGTTGCACATGTAACTTGGTGGTATGGTGGCTTGAAGAGGACAGTTAGAATGAGGACTGGAGCTTGGTTTTGTGCTTCTGTGACTGCTGTGGAAGCTGCAAGTGTGGGCTAGTCCCTAAACGTTACCTGTGCCATTTGCTTTCCCCAAGTCAGTAGAACCCCCATTATTCCTGATGTCATTTTTGCTCTGTCTGCCCAGCACCCTACCACACGTAAAATTTTCTTCTGTGGATTATAGGAGTGAGAGGAGAGCTGCAGTAGAAGACATTGTTTGAAACTCTGGTGCAAAAAAAAAATCCGTTTTACACTCAGCTATCTCTCTTTCTCATTTTCTTGAGGAAGACCAGGGCAGAGTAGAATTTCTCCACCTTGGCCAGTGGAAAAGATGGCGAGGTGGATGATTTATCTCAGTACTTAGTTAATGTTGAAATAAATTCCCCATTCTTAGCTCAGTTGTTTTGCATGATCTCGAATGCCCTTC
The DNA here is from genome assembly GCF_021028975.2 of Sphaerodactylus townsendi. Taxonomy (NCBI): domain Eukaryota; kingdom Metazoa; phylum Chordata; class Lepidosauria; order Squamata; family Sphaerodactylidae; genus Sphaerodactylus; species Sphaerodactylus townsendi. Next base: position 58,301,077 of record NC_059435.1, on the reverse strand, counting down.
CTCCCGTGTACACTTTTATCTTCTTCTGTAATAATAGAGGAAGGACCAAGAACTACCTCCTGTGCTACTTGTTTTCTTGCAGGCAGGGGGAAGCACCTGCTTCATCAGCACCCATATCTCTGCTACCTGTGTTATCTTTAAGAAGAAGAGTTGATTTTTGTGCCACACTTTTCTCTTCCTTTAAGGAGGCTCAAAGTGGCTTACAATCCCTATCCCTTCCCCACCCCACAACAGACACCTTGTGAGGAAGGTGGGGTTGAAAAAGTTCTTAGAGAACTGTGACTAGCCTAGGGGTCTGCAACCTGCGGCTCTCCAGATGCTCATGGACTACAAATCCCATCAGCCAATTGGCCATGCTGGCAGGGGCTGATGGGAATTGTAGTCCATGAGCATCTGGAGAGCTGCAGGTTGCAGACCCTTGGCCAAGATCACCCAGCAGGCCTCATGTGGAGGGGTGGGGAATCCAACTTGGTTCTGCAGATTAGAGCCCGCTTATCTTACCCCCTATACAACTTCTGACTTTTGGGCAGCCAGGCAAAGATGCCAATCCCCTCCCACTAAGTTTGCCATACTGTCATGTTGATAAGAGTAAAGATTAACACAAAAATGCACTCTTCCGTTCATTACTTATGGCAGTAAATAGAAGATTGCCCCAGAAACCATTATGATATCTCAGGGGTCTCTGGACCAGGCTCATATTTTTGGTGAAAGTAGATAGACAGAATACTTTTTGCACAATTTTAGGGTTTATGTTGGGCTTGGGATTGTGGCATGCTGCTAATCCTGTAAGGGAAACTCATTCCACAGTTAGTAAACCCAAGGCTTAGAGCCATGTGTAACTCTCAGAAACCACTGAGTTTTCCAGAATAGTACATTTTCTGTTCTTCTTGTGAGGGAAGGGCTGTCTATAAAATAGAAGTAATAATTTCAAACACTTCTGTGGTATTCAGATATTTTGGCATTAGTCAGTGGCATTGGTTCATATTGAGAATCTCCTTTGCTAAAGGCTGTGGTAAACAGGGACCAAATTCATCAGGCAGAATTGAAGAGAAGTAGCCACTTTGCTTCAGGAGGGAACAAATAATATTTCTGATGTATGCAATATTTGGAGAGCAACCCTAAATAGGTTTACTTGGAAAACAATAATATTATATTGTGGGCCTTACTCCCAGGAAAGTATTCTTAAGAATATTTGTGTGGCTCATTGTGTCCCATTTGTTGTGTATACTGAATTTGTGCTTGCTAGTGAAGAATTTTCTCTTTTTATTGAACACATACAATACCAACTTTCTCTTGCCTTGATTCCAAGTCTACTAACCCATAGTGAGATTTGTGTTTTTCAAATGTATGCTGTTTGGGCACTTGAAATGGAGTCAATGAAATATCAAACTGTTGAAGTGAATATTCCATTTATTTAAAACGGGGTTTTCCAGGTCTCCAACCTCCAGAAAGAACTAGTTTGGGATGGCTACCTCTTGGAAGCTGTTACGGAATTTAAGTGAATTAGTTGGGAATTCTCTAGTTCAACTTTCATCTTGAACTTACAGCCGCCTTTTTGAAGCTGCTGGTTTTTCAACTTCATGTTCCTGATCTAGGTGATTTGAAATGGCACTGACCTACCTTATTAGGATTCCTGAGGTTACCAAACTAAAAGATGAAACACATTGAACTTACAGGAAATGTACTGCGCTGGTGGTTCAGAAGCATCTCAGTGCTAGCAGCTGGTTCTTCTGTTTGTATAAAAGGATTAAAGCTGTAATAATACCCTTTCCAAGTCCCTGATGTTCATCAACTCTGTACTTCCTGCTTCAAGTACTATGACCCCATGTCATATCCTTCAGAAAGGGTGTGGGGGGAGGGATTGCAGAGGGCTACAGTGAGAGAGCCCCATACATAATCAATATGTGGCATACAGACCTAGACTATATATATAATGATCTCAGGTCCCATCCAAAACTGAAAAGTTGCTAGGCAAAACATACTTTTATGTAGGAGACAGCATGCCACCTAAATGTATATTAGGAGAAAACTAGTTCCTGCCAGAACAGATTGTACTAGTAAAAATGCAGCATATATCTTTGGGAACATTTGTGCAACAAATTTTACTTTACTTTATTCGGGATTTTATCCCACCCTACCCCAACCAGCGACCGGGCTCAGGGCAGTTGAATTTTTAAAAAGTAGACAGTAGAATTCAGAGCCAAATCACTTACGTGCTAAGGAATTTCCCCAAGATGGTTTAAGCAAATGTATAAAAATGCTGTTTACAGCTGTTGATTGTTTCTAATTTTAGAAGCAGTGGTCATTAGACTTATGGGACTCGGGAGGACATATTTCAGTTGTAGAATGCATGCTTTGTACATAAAAATCCCCAGGTCTCATTCCTGAGATTTCCAGGTTTGACAAATCAAAATGAGTTTTTTTTTTAACAAAGAGATGTGAGAGAGTTTTCAGACTTGGACTGAAAAAAAGGACTGTCTGTCAGAGTAGGCAAAATGGAGTTGACACTGTCTTCAGGCAGCTTCCCATATGATCAACGTGACCAGGTGAAGAACAGGTGCATGCTATCAAATTCATGTGTGCAGCCCTGTGGAAAGATGTTAGCGTAAGCTCAGCTGACATGGAGCTGACAGTAATCTCTGCTGTAGTGGCTGTTGAGGAAAACATGCCCACAAATAATGGAATGCCAATCAAAGGTGGGAGAGGCAAGTTTATTTCTTTGTGATTTCACATACCTTCTCCTTTCTGGAGTAAAGGATCTATTTGCTAGACATCAAGAAATCTCTGTTCACCCCCCCCCCCCCCCCCAATCATTGATTATGAAGACCACTACTGCAGAAGCCATTGTTCTATTTTTTAAAATGCTGAATTGAGGCAAAGGTGCCTCCTTCATAAAAATAAATTCTGCCTTCTCTGTGGTTTGCAAGTGAAAGCTATTTTATTGTACCTGGACTGCAAATAGCAGTTACATTGACAAGGAAAATGCTTGCAAAATTTTGTACTTTTATTTAAACCTGCCATATGAGTCATAATAATTAGATTTGCTATTAATTTCTGCTTTTTTTCCTCCTTTTTCTTTTTGCCAACGTAAGTGGCTAAAAGCCAAGGTAAGAGGAGTTATTTCTCACTTGACCCACAATGTCCCATGGCAGTAGAAACTGCTCAGCCATTACACCTGAAAGCTAATTTTCTCCTGTATTTCTCTCTCTGCTCTTATTTTTCTGTAGGTTGTGTTTAGATGTACTGAATTTCAGCTCCCACCTGGCCGTTGATATATCACAGATATATTGACAGATGCATTTTTAAAATCCGTACATCACATTAATTGTTCCTAACACATGTAGTGCTTGGCTTAGATGCTTCCCCCCCCCCCACCCCCTTACTGACTTGCATTTTAGACAAGGGTTCTCAAGGAACAACTGCATGCCTCTGCTAATCAGATAGCTGGACTAAACACACTAGTAAACCTTCAACTCAAAAATAAATTTAGTGGATCCGACAGATTCACTGAAATCAGATTTGTTTTATGAGTCCCCCCTTTTTTTACGCCTAACTTAGCTTTTATTCGCTGTGGGTATAAATTCTCAAAAGGGAGGGGGGAAAGGACGTAAAAAGTTTAGACATGGATTTCTGTTTTTGTGTTTTAATCGAGTATGCCGTAAAAAGTTGTGGTTTAACAGCTGTTGGGGAATTGCCACTGTCTATAAGTGTGTACAGATATTGCACTGACATGCTATTTCAGTTGTTTCAGCGCAGAGAAAAAAAATATTAAATCATTATTCTGGCTTTCAGCATGGAAACAATCAGCCCTCAAGAACCGGCACGTTGTCAAGAACAAATCCTCCTACACAAAAGCCACCAAGTCCTCCTATGTCAGGCCGGGGAACTCTGGGGTAAGAATAAGGCGACTTCTGATTCTGCATTGACAAAGAACACGGTCTTTAATGGCACAGGCCAACGTTATACTAGAAACAACATCCCCCCCCCCCCCCGGTGCCTTTCTAGTGTTGTGTTTTTAATATGAAAATGTTGATTCAGTTAGTGCAATTGATTTCAATGGGATCTGCTAAGTGACCTTCAAGTGTGCCACTGGGGTGAGGAGTCTGCTGTCCTGCTTTCTTCTCCAGGCAAGGGTGAGAGCAGAGGCTGTTCCACAGGTACAAGGATTTCTGCTGACAAAGATTATCATGCTTTGTCGAAGGCTTTACTGGCTGGATTCAACTGGTTGTTGTGGGTTTTTCGGGCCGTGTGACTGTGGTCTGGTAGATCTTGTTCCTAACGTTTCTGCATCTGTGGCTGGCATCTTCAGAGGTGTATGTATCACGTGGTGGGATTCAGCAGGTTCGCACCACTACTGCAGAACCGGTTGTTTAAAATGGTGCTTGTAAACAACCAGTTGTTAAATTATTTGACTCCCACCACTGGAACTGGTTGTTAAATTATTTGAATCCCACCACTGGGTGTATCACAGAGAGAAGTCTGTTACACACTGTGCCTGGTCACAGTGTGTAACAGACTTCTCTCTGTGATACACCTCTGAAGATGCCAGCCACAGATGCAGGCGAAAGGTTAGAAACATGATCTACCAGATCACGGCCACACAGCCTGGAAAACCCACCACAACCAATTATCATGCTTGTTCCCTCTCATGGCATCCTGAAATGCCCACTGAAATCTGGTTCCTGAGATCTCCTCTGTGTGTTGTAGAGGCTCCAGAAAGGCAGAGTTGGGAAGTATGATAGCACATTAGATCCTTGGGTAGGAGTAGTTCTGGGAAGGAGGTAAAAAAAAGCCATTTTACATGAAATATGGACCCAAACTATCTCAGGATATAGTGACATTTACAACTTAGTTGGCTGCTGGGTTTCTGACGATGATGATTTGCTATATTCTGTGTTATGTTGAGCTACAGAAGTACATTTCCAGGTTCAGGATTTTAAATGTGAATATTTGCATGTCCTATAAATCATGAATATATTTTCCTTGAGTTTCACAGATTAATTTTTTTTCTTGTAATTTATCTTGAAATCTGTCATATTTATGTCTGTTCTTCCTTTACAGCTTAGACGTGTAAATTCATTTGCTTTTTTTCATCATGTATCATATTTGGCACTACAAAATCATATTTTAAATCTGTGTTGCTTTCTGCATGATTTGTGCGTACCCATAATTTCAGAACACAATTATGGACTTCCCCGACTTTATGAGACGGCTGAAAATGAAGTACTGCCCAACGTCTTCTTTTACAGAATGAAATTAGGACTTTATGATGTTGCTTTTAGTGGTTTAGTAAACCATTACAATTGCTGTACAGAAGGTAACTGAGGGGAAAAGCCTGTCCTGACGTTTTGTTCTTGTGTGTCTGCTTGCTGTTTAAGGTCTTACAAAAATCATCAGTTAATCTGATGAAACCTTCTGTGTTTCTGGGAAGCATTTATCCGGTGTATCATAGGTGTAAGAGGCAACAGCAGGAAAGACAATGGCTTATATCGTGACTCCTTAAAAACTGATCTAACTTGTATGGACAGGAGCATTCTTCTTTTATCCAGTGCTGGAATAAGATAACTGGGTGCCAGTGACTCCTTCTGGCATGCTGTGGTGATAGAAAACTTCCAGACCGCATAAACTGTACCACCATTATGTTGCTATGCAAAGTTAAGTCTCCCCCCTCCCCCTCTTTTGCTCTTTTCCCCAGACGGAACACTCCTTACAAGACGTTGGAACCAGTTAAGCCGCCAACGGTCCCGAATGATTATATGACAAGTCCTGCAAGACTTGGAAGCCAGCACAGCCCAGGAAGAACAGCATCGCTGAACCAGAGGCCCAGAACACACAGGTAGCATTCATATATTTATTATGTAATACTATATTTATTATTTATTACGTCCTTTCGTTCTCCTCCTTCAATTTTGTGGTTCCTTTAACATCAATGGGATCCACCATTCCCCCCCCCCCCGCCCCTCTTGTGAGGGTTTTAATGTTGGAAGTCGATAACTACTGTATATTGAAATGCTATATCTTAATGGGTTTTTAGTATTTAAGGTTAATGGAGCCTATATTATATATATATATATATTCTGTATTTTGTTTATGTGCTCTATTTGTTATATTGTTGTATTTTATGTTATACACCGCTCAGAGCCCTTCGGGGGGAGGGCGGGATGATGATGATGATGATGATGATGATGATGATGATGATGATGATGATGATGATGATGATGATGATGATGATGATTGGTATGATAGGAAGCTGAGGTGGAAGAATAATGTGATATGGCAACTGTGGGTTGGGCTGAAAAAAACCCACGACAGATACAATATAATACAGTATACACAGTGCAAGAGATTATTCAAGAGGTCGTGCCGGACTTTCATAAGTAGGGTCAAGAGCAGCTCTTAAGGTTCCAGATGTACAAAGTGTCACACTCAGGCCCCTTCCACACATGCAGAATAATGCACTTTCAATCCACTTTGCAGCTGGGTTTTGCTGTGTGGCATCGCAAAATCCACTTTCAAACAGTATGAAAGTGGATTGAAAGTTCATTATCCCGCATGGGCGGAAGGGGCTGAAGCACTGAAGAACTTCTCACCCGAGCAGAATGTCAACGCTGTCTTTGGGTTTTCATTTTTTTCTCAAACTACTCTCTAATGTGAGATGCAAAAATGCTTTTTTGGAAGTGGAGGATGCATGGGAAAGGATGCCTTTGGATCCACGCTTGCGACAGTCAGAAATTTTAGCTTGAAATGCGTGATTTTTTTGAACTTTAAAGAGGATCCATTTGTTAGACACATTCATCGTGCATCATGTTGCTTTGTTGATTTTTAAAACTTGTTGCTGATTGCAAACTCTGTACCCAGAGTACAAAAAAATTAAATTAGTTCTGTAATCCAAAGGAAGCTTTAAACTCTTGAGCCTCTTTCAGTCTCCAAGCCGCATTTCCGACACAGTTTGATGCTGCTCATAGTCAGCTTTTCATAGGGATTTTTTCTTTAAAGCTAGTTTAATTTCTCCCGCCAGCCTGTAAATCTTTGGAGCTGTCCTCAGTACCTACGACATGTGTGAAGTGATGAGAGACTGCATTTTATCACACAGCTAAATAACTTCAACTGGCTCAAATCTCTTTGAGCTTGTGGATGTACAAGTATGCCCCCCTTTTAGGTTTTTGTTTGGGGGCAGGAGTATGTTGCAATTGTTCTCTGACCAAGTAACCCAAGCAGATACTTGGCGCACAATAAGAAGGTTATCACAGTGGCATGACCCACTCCCAGCTATCTGTACTGCAGGACTCTGGTATTGCCTCTTGAATCTTTACCACTGTTTGGAACCAACCAGCAGTGACCCAGGCCTTAAAGGAGCACGACATTGTTTGAAGCACAACGTTATACCTTGAATCAGAGGCCTTTGTTGTGAGGTCTTTGTATTTTGCTCCTTATTGGTTACCATTGGTCATAATTTCTTTCTTTTTCTTTTTACTTTTATGCCATTTATGATTCGTTGCTGTGAACATAAGCATGTTTGGGGGTTTTCTTTCAAGCAGAAGACCATGTGTTAATTTTCTATCAGTGATGGGAATGGAATATGCCGGTGGCTGTAGCCCCGTGGTGGCAAACCTATGGCACGAGTGCCAGAGGTGGCACTCACAGCCCTCTCTGTGGGCACGAGCGCAGAGAGTTCGTCATGTGGGGGGGCGGAAAATTACATCCCCCCCCCCACACATATATAGGCTGACCCGTTCGAAGTGTTGCATGGTTGCTTCACCAAGCTTACTCCCGAGTAATGCATGCCTCGGAGCCAACCGTTTTTCCTAAACTAAAACCTCAGTATTCAGGTTAAATTGCCATGTTGGCACTTTGCGATAAATAAGTAGGTTTTGAGTTGCAATTTGGGCACTCGGTCTTGAAAAGGTTCGCCATCACTGCTGTAGCCTATTCAAATTATTTTGTTTAAACAATGCCTCTCAGCACATAGAAAGCTACTAAGCCTGTGGAGATAGTTTCAGCCATGTTTGCCTGCAGTAGCTCCTGAGAGGTGTTAGTCAAAGCTTCCTTTGTCCATGAGAGAGATTTCAGCCTATCATTTCCCTGATAAGTAGGGCAACCTTAAACTGCTGGGAAATCAGTGGACAAGCCCAACTTCTAACTAACTGGCCACTAACCTGGATAGCTTTAAAAAGGGCTTGGACAGATTTATGGAGAAGTCGATCTATGGCTACCAATCTTGATCCTCCTTGTTCTGAGATTGCAAATGCCTTAGCAGGCCAGGTGCTCGGGAGCAGCAGCAGCAGAAAGCCATTGCTTTCACATCCTGCATGTGAGCTCCCAAAGGCCACTGCAAGTAGCCACTGCGAGTAGCAGAGTGCTGGACTAGATGGATTCTGGTGTGATCCAGCAATCTTGTTCTTATGTTCTCTCCCTAGGTTTGTTGGGAGCCAGAGTGGTGTAGTGATTAAAAGCAGGTGGATTCTAATCTGGAGAACCGGGTTTGATTCCCCACTCTTCCACCTGAGTGGCAGAGGCTTATCTGGTGAACCGGATTTGTTTTCCCCCTCCTACATTCCTGCTGGGTAACTTTGAGTTAGTCACAGTTCTCTCAGAACTCTTTCAGCCCCTCCTACCACACAATAGTCTGTTGTGGGGAGAGGAAGGGAAAGGAGTTTGTAAGCCACCTTGAGTCTCCTTATAGGAGAGAAAGGTGGGGTATAAATCCAAACTCCTCCTCCTCCTCCTCCTCCTCCTCCTCCTTCTGAGAAAGATAGATGGTAGCTGCTTGCAGCATTGGAACAAGTATTTTCCCCCCAGTGCTGAGGTTTATTGTGTTTAATGCTTAGAGACTTATAAGGGGTCTTTTTAATGAGAAGCCCTGTGACTTGTTTAATGTCATAATTGGAGCTTATGAACTTCAGATGCTTTGCAGATGCTGAAAAGTGACAAATGGTTGTATCTTGAGAAAGCCTGCAGTAAGTAAAAATATCTCATTTAAAGCAGCAGCGTAAAAGCCAGTGTCCCCAGCACCACCATCCCAGTCTTTTTATAGAGCTGTTATCTGAGGCAGCAGAAATGGACTCTTCGGTGGTTCGTTGTACAAAATTTCTTCTGCAACCATGGCAACTATTTCAAGGTTTTTGGGCATATGAAGCACTGATTTTTGCAGGAGTGATCTCTGCTCCCAGTTGCAATTTGCATCCCCTCCAATTATGTAGCTGTTTTGTTTACTTGTTTCCAACACCTTGGCACTTGACCCTTTGCATGGACGCATTGTTCAGTTGTTTTCAGGACCCTGTGTATGGAGAAAATGAATGGAGCACACATTGTATTTTCATTTAGAAATAGTTCTTCCATTGATTGGAAGTTTATTTAACTCTTCCTACTTGCAGTTTGGGGCGGGGGAAAACTAATTTCCCCCTTCTTCTGGTGCACCTGAAAGCTCCTCGTGGTATCATTATTGACACCATATCTGTTTGGGCAGTAGAACTGGAGGCACATACATCCCTTTACATTCCTTTTAGCCCCCATGCTGTAATTGTGCTAGATATTCCACAGACCACCTGTTCCCATGTAGATAATATTGTTTCTGGGCTGGGGAGAGCATCTGCAAACAAAGCTGTTTTCTCCTTACGCGTCATGTACACACCCACACACAGATGGTATTCAGTAGTCAAAATCCAGTCCAAGGTCAGTACAGGTCCTCATTCGCGGGCTTCAGATCCAAACAGGGGTAGTAACATGACCAACGTGAATCCAGAAGCCCAGGCCAAGGTCAAAACGGAGAAGACTATACCCCTGCACACAGAGTGAGGGCATCAGCAAGCAGGCTCGCTTCCACACAGCCTCCTGTTTCCCAACGCCTTTTAATAGGAGGCTGGACCTGGCTATCACATCAGCCCTGCCAGCGGGTTGTAGTCATGCAGGGGTCTGCAACCTGAGGCTCTCCAGATGTTCACGGACTACAAATCCCATCAGCCCCTGCCAGCATGGCCAATTGGTCCATGAACATCTGGAGAGCCGCAGGTTGCAGACTCCATAGTGGTTAAGAGCAGTTGGATTCAGGTTTGATTCCCCACTCCTCCACCTGAGTGGCAGAAGTTTATCTGGTGAACCAGCTGTGTTTCCGTACTCCTACACTCCTGCTGGGTGACCTTGGGCTAGTCACAGTTCTTGGGAACTCTCTAGCCCCACCTACCTCACAAGGTGTCTGTTGTGGGGAGAGGAAGGGAAAGGAGCTTGTAGGCCACCTTGTGTCTCCTTACAGGAGAGAAAGGTGGGGTATAAATCCAAAACTCTTCTTCTTCTTTGGTGTTGAGGCTGGAGCAATGCTGGGCTGCCAAGGGTGGGCTACTGCCTCCTGCCTTGCTGCTCATGGGGCTCAGGGGATGCGGAGAAGAGCAAGCTGGGCTCCCTGTGGCTGGCCAGGCATTGGAGGGTGAGGAGGTTCTGAGCTGGTTGCTTTCTGTGGCTCAGAGTCCATTCCCGCAGCCTCGTGCTGATTTCCTGTTGAAGCCATGGGTCTGCCTTTATAGGAGCCATCTCTTTCTGTGGCTCCACTGCTGCTGGCTGGGGGTCGAGCACCCACCTATTATCTGACTCCTCGTCTGAAGAGTCCTCTGAATTGCTGGACCCCTGCTGGGACCATGACAATGAGATTGTCTATGAGGAATAGATTTGTTGTATAGTTTGGTCTGATAGCACAGTGAAATGGAGAGAGATCGTATCTGGCTCTCCAACTTTCCAAGGGTGGCACCATACGCTTCACTGACATTTGTCAAAGCATTTGTAAAAAAAAGTCTCAGTGCCCTCCTATTTATTGCTATATTTTCAGCTGAAAAGAAACTTCCATGTTGCAAGTTACAGATTGCTTATGTTTTGGAAACCTTGAACATCCAATTTATCACCTGTAATTAGTCTGGAGTGCTTGTAACCATTTTACAATGTTATGTTAGGCTAACCGTTCTTTCAGCTCTTGGATGGTTGCTTGCACTTTTAATTAAATAGTCAGATAAGCTAAAGCTGGGGCTGTGTGTGAGAGCCTAATGACCTAGCTAATTACATCTATGTCTGATAGAATTTCATACATTTTGCTGTACTGATGCGATTAGAAGCAGAAACGATTTTTCTGTTCTTTTGTGGGGGTGGGACTGACAACCGTAGCTTGTGGCTTTTTCTTGGGATTCGTTATGTCACCATTGATTCAGTTTTAACACAGCTATTCAAGCAAGCATTCACACAAGGTGTCTGCTGACCAGCTTGCACCTCATTCTGTTTCATACAGTGGCAGCAGCGGAGGAAGTGGCAGTCGAGAAAACAGCGGAAGCAGCAGTATTGGCATTCCCATCGCCGTGCCTACACCTTCCCCACCAACCATTGGGCAAGGTATGTTGTCTTAATTTGTATCTTCTTATTGCAGTGGGAGTCACGCAGATGACTCTGAAGGAATTGCTTTGCTCAGGGATACAGTGTTTGAAATTAAAATGTCTCTGTGTGAGAGTGAATCCAGTTGCACCATGTTATATTATAACATACATGCATCAAGAACTGTTGCATTTACTGTGTTCGTTGAAATGACGTTGGAATGATTGCAGCTGATAAGCAGCAAATCATTTCCCTTCACGGTCTACATGAGTGCCTTCAGCACTTTACCTGGCTTCCCTTTGTGGAAATAAATGCTCTTTCATTGTTGCAGTACGTAAAAGAGGAAACGTCTCCGCACGTGGATCATCTGGTTTGCAAATGAATTTTAAGGAATGGTTGAGAATTAATGTTTTCGGACCGATTACAAGAGAAGAAAATCAAAGGGGAAAGATTTCACCTGAGAACCAAGTAGAAATAGTTTGTCTAGACTATTCATGGTGGAATAACATTTTTAAAAAGGCTTTGAGAGGGCAATACTTTTTTCCCTTCAATTACTCTTCCGAAAGATGATGGTAGGCGGTTGGGTGCTAGCATTTTTATGTGTTGGCACCCAGAAAGATTGGATAGTTAAGTGATAAAGCCTTCGTTTAAGCTGCTACTCTGAGTAGATGGACCCATGTCTAATACAGTATAAGGCAGCTTTGTCATAAAGTGCAGTGTCTTTTTCAGTGAAGGATGCCTTGTGCTAGCAGTACCTAGCCAACAAATAGCAGTACCCAACCAATAAACGGACTAAAATAGCAGTAACCAATCAAGTTCTTTCACAAGTGTTGCTGAATTGGATATGAGGCTAGCAGTCAGCTTCTTGGAGACAATTAAAATGTTAACTTCCTTTAAAGACCCATAGAAACTACTTCAGTGTACTGGTGGTATACCACTTACTCACAGTGGCGAGTTTGGTTTGACCTGAAACTGGCTACTGCTATTGAATCGCCTTCTTGGTCAAGTCCTTCACTTCCAGCATTTCCTCCTTACTGGTTTTAAAACATGTTTGTTTATTACTATTCATCGCCCACCTTTTTTCATGGAGACTCCAGGCGAATTACAGAATGAGAAGATATTGCTATAAAAACAATTCATGCAGCAAGTGTTTGGGTTTCTGGTAGCACACACGTCGACCCAGTCATAGTGACTGTGCAGTTCTCCATCTGGTCACAAGCAACTGCCAGCATTTTGTACCTGGGTATTTGAGTTTCCTAATTTCCAAAACAAAAAAAATGTTTCTGCTCTGAATTGGGGCCTAACTTGGCAATCTCAACTATTTTATTAGCACAAATATTTCTTCCTCCTCCTCCTGAAGCACCTCCAGCACCGCCAGTGCCCCCGCCTCTCATGACTGGCAATGTGATAGGTGAGACCTTTTAAAAGTGCGGGAATAAGTGTATTTACCATAACTCCCTTCCGTCTAATGGCTTTATTCATGCTGTTAAGTGCGTTTGACCTGTTAGAGCCCTGAAAAGTTGGGGGTTTAATCCATCTAATCACAGCTAATATTTGCGGTGAAAGCCTCTGAAGGTTAAATATAGATGAGTGGATCTTCCTTACTTGAAGCAAGATTATTGATCCGTCTGGTCTAATATTGTCTACAGTGGCACAGCAAATCTCCCAGGTACCAGACAGGTCTTCTCCAGCCCCACTTCCTGAAATGTTTTTAATAAGACTTACTGCAAACTGAAACTTGAATGTTCATCTTCGTGGCCTGTGTGCAGACACACATGGAACGGCGCATGCGCAGGCCAACTTTTTTTCCAGGTTTTTTGAAAAAAATCCTTCGTGGTTGGCCTGCACAGAGGACCACTCAATGAACAAACAGTTGCAGATAATGTATTGTCGAAGGCTTTCATGGCCGGAATCACTGGGGTGCCGTGTGGTTTCCGGGCTGTATGGCCGTGTTCTAGCAGTATTC